>NC_050479.2:15097902-16563146 GCF_012460135.2 Molothrus ater | reverse complement strand
ACAGTCAGTTGCTGGCTTTGGGTGTTAGTGACTGCATCCCTCTGAGCAGGACCTGTTTCCAGCATCCTTTTGTATTTCCTAGTTAATAGAATCATAGAATAGTTGGATTAGAAGGGACCTTACAGGTCATCCAGTCCAACCTCCCTGCAATAAGCAGGGACATCTTCTAGATTAGGGACATCTAACTAGATTAGGTTGCTCAGAGCTCTGTCCAACCTGACTTGGAATGTTTCCAGGCATAGGTCATTTGCCACCTCTGGGCATGTTGCAGTGACTCCCCACTCTCCCAGTAAAAAAAATCTTCCTTATGTCCAGTTTAAATTGACCCTAGTTTAAAACCATTACCCCTTGTCCTATTGCAACAGGCCCTGCTAAAACATCAAACATCTGTCCTGCCTGTCCTGTTGGTCCTTGTTAGGTATTGGAAGATGCTGTAAGGTTTTCCTGCAGCTTTCTCTTCTCCAGGATGAACAGCCCCAGCTGTCTCAGCCTGTCCTCATAGGAGAGGTGCTCCAACCCTCAGATTATCTTCGTGGCCCTCCTCTGGACCTGCTCCAACGAGTCCATGGCTTTCCTGTGCTGAGGACCCCAGAGCTGGATGCAGTATTCCAGGTGGGATCTCACAAGAGTGGAGGGTCCCCTTGATCCTACTGCTTGTGTCATTGATGAAGTTATGAAAGGATGCCAGTCCCAGTATGGACCTGAGAGGGGCACCACTCATCACCATTCTCAATTTGCACATGTAGTTGTTGGAAATGCTTCTTAAAGATATCAGAGGGCTAAATGTTCTCAAGAATTAAACAAAGGATCTGGGGTAGGTCTCCTGTTTCCCCCACACTTTCAGAAAAAAGGTGTCCTTCATCTCAGCAGCTTCCAGGTCTCTGTATTGCTCCACTCCCTTTAGAGTGGCTAGAGAGCAGCCACTCTAGCAGAAGGAAGGCAGCTGCTGTTGACTTGGAGGACAAGCTGGGTGTGGGTTTTGGTCCCCCCACCTCCCCCTTGGCAGGCACAGAGATGTCAGAACAAGCCTCAGGACTGACTGACTGTGTCCCCAAATGTCTTATCTTTGTGTTATCTCTGAGCTGATGACTGGGGGTGAGCTCTGAATGACAAGAGAAGTGAGGGAAGTTTGCTGTGACTCCTCACTAAAGCTTCAGTGAGGCTGCAAAGGGCAGGTCCCTGAGCATTCTGGTGCAGCTCCAAATTCATTTGGTCAGGCTAATTTTGAAAACCAGTCTCCTTCCAGTGTCTGCATGTACTTCAGCCTTTTAATTATTCTGTGCTTTTCCTGCAGCATGGAAACAAAGAGGTGGAAATGTAGTGGCCACCAGGAGGGCCAAGAGGGCAATGGCTCTTGCCTGCCCTGGCAGTCAGTGTGCTCCTCATAGCAAAGCCAGCTTATTTGGAGGAGTGCAGGTCTTTCAGTCCAGGAAAAAATAATTTGTTAATGGCCAGAGAATAATCACTTTACTCTGAAAAGCCTCTCCAGCTGCATTGCACCAACTGTTCTTTATCAGTCTCTGAATCCTTAATGACAGTAGCAGCTAATTTCTCTTTCTGTGTTTTTCTAGCTGCAGTGTCCTATTTTCTCTGAGTTTATTGAGAAAATAATAGAAGTCATTACATAGCTACTTGTCACCTTTCAGAAAAGAAAACTTCTCCCTGCCTGAACGGCCAAGTTAGTTACTTGGTGACTGATTCAGACAATAGCAACTTTTTGTAGCTCATCAGTTATTAAGCCGTGCCTAGTGAATAAACTAATTAACTAGAGGAGTATTGCTGAAGTTCTAATCTGTGATTATCAGAATATGGTGAATACACTGTTCACAAACAGTGTGACAAAGGCACATGTACATTCTGTGGCGTGTAAGCAAAAAAAATCAAGAAATAAAGGGTTGGGAGTGACAAAGTGAGAAATGTGAATTCATTGTGTTTATTTTCTTTAAAATTTGATGGTCTTTGAAGCTTATGTGGCAGTATTGCACAAAATGGTCCTTGGTTAAAAGAAAACTATTAGGTGTTCCATAAATATCTATAATAATTAGGTTAAAGAAAAGATAATGAGGAACATTGAAATAGATGGGCAATGAGAATGGAAGACACAGAAAATAAAGGGAATATGAAGTATTTTTGTGTTTGCATGATACACATCTTTCTGGTTGTTGGTGATGGATCACTTGCTGTAGAGCTGGATCTGCACAAGGCCACTGCAAAGCAAACAGGAAGGGCAACACATTGTTTTTTAATCAGCATTTTCTTAACCAAGAAGTCAGGCATCACTGTCTGAATAATAGATGTCTTCATCTCCAGCCTTGGTGACGGGGCTGGAGGTCTGAGGCAGCTCTCTGCAGGAGGGCTGCCCTGCAGAAAGGTGGGGGAAGAGGATTTCTGACATAGCCAAAGCTTGCTCTGCAGGCTGTGGGATGCTGAGGGGAGGCCAGAAGGAAGTAGGAACATATAAGCAGATCCCAGAAGAAGGAGCACACAGAAGAGCCCTTCTGTTCTCATGTGACATTCTTGTAATTCATCTCTGGTCCCTGGGGGATGGATGGAGTTACATCTTGCCTTTTCATGGCTGGAGGAGCCATGTTTGCCTAGGGTGGATTCACAAAGCTTCTGTGACAGAGGAAACTGGGCTCTGGGTTAGAGCTCTGCTGCATTGTGTGTGCAGGATACATCAAGGGCTGTGTTCTCTCACAGGACTGGTGGTGCCAAGCTCAGTACCTCACATCTCCCCACACCCTTGTGCCTAAGCTTATGTTAATTTTGCAGAAAACTGCTTGACCATGCTCCAGTTGTGCTGCAACCAAAGTAATGTTGGTAGGTGGAAGAAAACAGATGCAAGGAATTTACTTCCCTGCTCACCAAGGAAAGGCATCTGCCTTTGGTTTGGGTTTGATGTTTAGGCCTCTAACTGATTTTTTAGATGCTTTTGTAACAGCTGTGTTTAGCTATGAAATCATCACTTCTTTTAGGATGCATTTTGGCTGTCACCACAGCTTTCTGTCCTCTAAAGGGGAGTATTGAATTGATGGGGGTAGCCATCAATTTGGATTGATGAGTGCTGCAGACAGGAAAGTGGAAGCAGCATAAGGCTGTGTGCCATGGATCCCCATGCTCACAGCATGTAACCTCAGAGCTGTGCAGTGACTGTCCTGGAGGGACCTAGTGCAGCCTCCCACCAGAAATGATTGGGTCAGGAGACAAGGTGGGTGCCCTTGATGACAAACAGGCTACAGACATCTTAGACTCACTTTGGTTACTGGAAAGGCTGGTCAACCCTCTTACTTTGTATTTGCTTTTTGGTGGAACTGATGAGCTCTTTGCTCTGCAGCATAAAGACCCAAATATTTTGGGACCTGATAATTCTGATTTTCTTGAGAAGAGATGCCCCTGCATTTCCAAGGAGCTGAGGTTCTCACTTGAGTAGCCTTTTATTTTTAAAAAGGAAGGAGGTGTTTTTATTAGAGTTTCCTGTTTTGGACTCTTTGGTTAGAGGGTATGAAGTGGTCAGAGGAGGGAGACTTGTCATTTAGATCAGAGTTGTCTCTTTGTATTTTCTTATACATACACGTACGTATACATATATTACATATTTTGAATTTTGCAATTTTCTCCAGTTCTAGTTAAGGCTGCTACTTAAAGGAAATCTAAATAAGGTTTCCTGTCAAGAATGGTTTAGATTTAGCTGGTTCTGCCTGGGGCTGAGGGATGGGTTAGGACACTTCTCAAGGTCGGTTTCAGGACCCTTTCCATGATTTTAGGCAGTTACTCAACAAAACAGATTCATTGTAGGTTGTACTGGTTATGCTGAAAGGGTTTTGCTATAGCATTTAATGTGGTTATTTGTTTGAAAAGGAAATAATAGGTAATTGTAGCATAGTTACTGCATCTGCACTGGACAAATGTTTCTTTAAATAGGAAAATAACTGATGTTACATTTCTAGACCAGCATCGTGATATGGGTGTGATTAATTTTTCCAGGAGCTTTGTGTTTTTTATATCTGCTTAAGTGTATTAACATTTTAAAAGGTCAAAGGTAAGCTTTAAAATGGATGCCAAATTAAGATGGATGGGAGGAAAATGACATTTACTTCTTGTTACTGCACATTGTTTGAATTTGACCAAAGGCAAAAACAAAACAAAGAAGAACCCTCCCCCCCATACACACGCACGCATGCACGCGTGCTTGCATGGACAGACAGCCGTGCTCCCACCACCTGCCTTCCCTCCACACCTGGTCTGGCAAAATCCTATTCATCAAGGCTGGTTAATCATGATAATCATCATTAGAATCCTAACAAAATCAGTAGTCCAGTGTGTTCACTTCCAGACAGCCTTTGTATTCTTTTGCAAAGTATATAATTTAACTAGTGCGAGTGGACTCTGTAAATAAAAGTAGCTAAAATATAAATATTAGGAAAACATGGCTAATGAGAACTCTAACCACATTATCATTTCCTGCCCATGCTGTGTTCGAGATGATGATTTCATCAGGGATGGGACTGGACCCTCATCCCTATTCATGCAGTTCCTTGCACATTGAGTCCCAATGAAAGCAGAGGATAAATAAAGTATGGTGGGAATGATGCCTTTGCTGCCAGTGGGAATGGTGGCCAATCCCAGCCAAGAGCAAGGCTTTAGCAGAGCTGCTCTGTGACCACACCAGTGTTCAACAGCTCTGGGTTTGGATGGAGTGCCACAGCTCGAGGGAAGGACTGGATCTGGTTGTGTCCATCACTTCCACTCTTGCCCTTCCATGATGGTGGGTGGCTGTGCTGGTGATATGCCCTGTGCCTCAGGAATCTCAGCCACTCTCTGGTGAGAGGGACCCAGCCTGCTTTTGTGGGTGCTGTTGAACAAGACAGATTCCCTCCTTTCACTTCATGACATCTGCAGTAGAAGGAGGGTTTTAAACAAGGGAGAAAACCACTAACATTTCTCCAAATCCTTCTTTCATCCTGGAAGAAGTGGTTCCTCAGGGAGGCTTCAGACTGCCTCCTGTGTCAGCCTCTGGACACTCAGCCCTATTATGCCATGTCCCAGAGCACACCCCAACCTCGTGTGGGCTACGAGGGCTGTGTGGCTCTGGCAAGAGTCACCCACCCCGTGCCAGCTGTGCCTGAGCTGTGTGGAAACAAGAAAAGGCAGTGCTGCTGTTCCCATTGCCACCTCTGCCTGCCACCCTTGGGCTCCTGGGCAGGGCAGCTGCCCAGAGCAGAGCAAGGGGAAGAGAAAGATGCAGCACTTAGCCCTGCCCCTGCACAGCAGCATGAGGTGTGTCCAAGGCTGGGATAAGGGATAGGCAAATCTTCTCCTCCCTCCCCAAGAAGCAGCAAGCTCTCCTAAGCATCCCTTCCTGGGTGCTGAAAATGTTTGTCTGACAAAAAAAAAAAAAAAAAAGAAAATGACAATTGCTCATCTGCTTTGTTCCAGTGTGAAAATGTATTTTTCATTTCAAACTGAATGGATTCTGAGTTGAATCTGAGTAGAACAGACTAGACAGTTTCATTTCTTCATTCTACCAAAATTGTTTTTAAATCACTCAGCCCAAATATTTCTTTTTAATTTTTTTACCCCAGCCTTGCCACTATAGCAAACAATTCCATTATTTGCATAGCTCTAATTGCAGTGATTAAACAAACACAGCAAACTCCGACCCTTTGCAGAGCCTCATCACAGCCCCACAGCCAGCTTGGTCTGTATTTTGTCAGCAGAGAGGGAGATGTGGCTTTGTGTAGACTGAAAATAAATTATGGACTTTCTGGTATTTTTTTTTTCCCTCCAAACTGATACACTATCAGTTTGGAGAATGAATAATTTTGCCTGTTCTCTTGGTAGTGGGCTGAGAGATATCTCCCTATTGTGAACCTGGTACAGTTTTAAAAGCATTTGGATTTTCAGTGCTTTGTTCACGTGTTACACTTGAGTTGCAACCTCTGTTGTGTTACTAGAATAACGTGTAGGGTTGCTATTCTGTTAGTAATACCCATATTAACATAAAGAGAGACAAATATCTACATCTGTGTGCAGTTTTTTTCTGTGAAGGTGTTGGGTACCTGAAGACAGGGTTAAGGAAGATTTTATCTGACTACAGTTCCATCAAATAGGAGCAAACAATTTTTTGGACATTTTTTAATGACATTTATTTATAGCAGGTAGCGCACAGGCGGCTGCTATTTCTCAGCGTGCTGGAAGAATGTTCTCCAGATGGTGCTTGCTGTTTATGCTTTTATTCACTTCGCTTGAACACAGCAGCCCTCTACACAAAACACAGAAAATTGGAAAATAAAAACAATTATGTTTTTACAAAGTGCCATGTGATTTGCTGAGATGTCTGAGCTGACTGATGAGCCGTGGTGGGGGCAGCGGGGGGATCGCGCCCGTCACAGCCCCCCAGCCCCGAGCCCCACGTGGGTCACAGGCTCTCCCCAAAGGGGGGTTTGAGCAGAGCTGCTAATCCCACCCTGTGTGTCTGTGCCTCTTCTGCCTCCCTTCTCCTGCACAGGGATTTGGGTGAGTGTAGGAAAGGCTGTTATTTTGATGGCAATGTTTTGGTTGGGTTTTCTGTGACTGTGCAGCCCCAAAGAGGGAGAGACATGAGACAAAGCATTTCATAAACCTCGCCTGTGCCATCCTGTTCCTTCAGCTCCTCATCTCACTGAAAAGTACTAAGGCCTTTGGCTGGTCCAGCTGAAAGCAGCAGCTAAAGCCAGGACTGATGCCCAAAGGGAGCGGCGTGCTCCATGATTTCTGTTGGTTGCAGTGGTGAAGATAGATAGGTATCCAAATGGTTGGCAGGCTCTTGCAGGCTTTTGTTGTGCAGCTTCTGCAGGGCTACTCACACAAAACATTCTCAGAGTGGAAGCTTTAAATAAAAGACTCTGGAATCTGAATTTTTTTTCATTAAAAATCCTTGGGAAAATTGGGAAAATAGCTCAATTATTTAAATTTATTTAAAAAACCCCAAAAAACTAGCCAAACAAACCAAAAAAAAAAACCAAACCAGGCAATCATAAAAATAGATATTGGCAAGTAGGAAAAAACTATTTCTAAATTTTTTTTATAAATATATCTTAATATATAGGTAAAAGAAATAAGTATTTCTCGCTTCTACTGAAAAAGAACGAGAAAATTACAAACCCACAGCACTTCAGGGCAGGTTTTCAAATACCAGAAAACATATACCAATTTTAAACTTTGGAACAGGACATGATTATTATTTCTTTGAGAACAGGAGCCTTCAGATTCCTTTGAAATCTAGTTTAAAGCCAGCAATACTTCTAGTGAAATTAAATTTCAAGAAATTAATGTGTGAACAGCTCAACTGGTTTTGGGGTTTTCTCTGGTAAATGGGCAGTGCTGCACAGCGCTTCAATTCCTCTCCCTTGCCCGTTACCCAAGAGACAGCCCTTTCCCAAGCAGAATTCTTGCTACATCAGCTCCATGCTGTTTATCTTCTGTTGCTCCCTTGGCAGTTATTATTTCTTAATGTGTTAATTGTAGTTCCTGGACTCTTGTGTGTGAGGGTGTGTAATGCTCATGCTAATGATGCCGACACGTTCTCTAGTTCCTGGAATTGCAGAGCAAAAAACTGAAATATGGCTTGGGCATAGAGCATCCAGTAAGAGAAGTCAATTAGAAGAATTCAAATAGCATGACAAGAATAAAATGGGTAATAGGGAAGAGTAGGTGTTGGGTTGGGGTGGGGGTTTTTTAGGCTTATTCAGTTATTATTCTTTCTATGGCTCTGGCTTCATGTGATATATATATATTTTTAATTAAAACGTGAATTATGTCACTTGCTTTCCACCTTTTAACAGTATTTCACAGTAAATTTCATTCCTAATAGCAAGTAGTCAGGGGTAAGGAATGACTTTGCTGAGTGATGGAGGTTGTTAATTATTAAAAAGAAACCTATGGATTTGAAACAAATTAGACCTCATTAAGCTGAGGTCTGTTTCCACACAGACCAGCAGACATGAAGAAGCCCATCTAGGAGCATGAAAAATCCTGCTTTTTAGCTGATGCATCCCTGGTAGTGATGCTCCTGGGCTGGCATGGGGTGCATGTCCTTCTTTGGTTTGTGTGAGAGATCCCTGGTCTCTGACCTCAGCTCAAAACCCGTGACTCTCTTGGCTCTCTCCCATTTCCCTTCCACTTCTCCTGGCAGCCCCAGCCACCCCAGCCCACCTGCACACGGGACTCCCAGCTCACTCTGGAGGTGGCTGCTGGCCCAGCAGCCGAGCCCACCTGGCTGGGGAAGCCAGTGCCTGGAAAATGTCAGAGTGCACCATATTGGCTGCTCCAGGTTCAGTGAAAGGAGAAACACAGAAAAACTCCTTTTCTCTTCCTTGATTTTGGAGAGGAGGAGGATCTTTGGCTTGTACCATGGAGTTCTCTCTGTGGCTAGGCTGGCAAACTCTGTAGGATACATTTATTTGTTCCCCTTTACAGAGGCGGGGTTTATTTTTTGTTTGTCTGGATTTACTTTGTTATCCAAATCATCCGTGACTCTTAAGTTGTTTGTACTTAGAGTTTTTCCATGGGACTTAAGCAAAAATCCAAAGGGCTGGAGTGATTGTTGGAGAGTACCCTCAAACATATGTAACCTTGCCATGCTTTGAGCTGCTTTTTTGAAACTTCTTGAAGGCAATGGGTGAGTGCATCTGCAGGAGAATCCTAATAAGGGGAGAGAAAGGTGGCCTTAAGTGATCTTTTTAATTGTATGTTCATAGGCATGCCATGTATGGGCTTTGCTGTCTGGCTGAGACATCCCCCAAATCTCTGGCATTACAGGCAATGACACACTCATATCAGGAGAAGAAACGCCCATTCTGCTGGCTAGAAATCAGCAATAACATTTTGACATCTGTGCAACAGTTTAAAATGAATTATTCAGCACATAGATCGTGCTGTTTGAGCAGCCAGCACATCTCTGCCCATTTACTACTGTCAGTCCATGGTGGAGATATCACTGATGCCAGTGGGAGCTGAGCACATGGGCTGGGGGTAAGTTTTGGCCCATAGCCTGAAACAGCATTTGACAGCACCCCTGCAGAACATGATAGGAATAATCTGCTCTGCCACCAGCAAAAGACCGAAAGACAATGGCAGTCTGTTTCTCCTCTTAGAGTATGTTGAACACATGCAGATCTTAAGATCTTAAGAATTAAAGAAAAGATCTTAAGATCTTAAGAATTAAAGTAATAATTCATTGTTTGACTGTTTGAATTTTGCTTTAAAGAGTGAGACTGGCATGTAATTTTGATTAAATCAGTGTATTGCATATGAGTGTCCAGAAGCCCTGAGCATCTCTTGCCTACTGGGAGTAGAGCCTGAGCACAAACTGGCAGCAGATCCAGGCCAGTCTCCAGCTTCTGCCAATTTGGGGGGTTAAAGTCAAGTAGTATCTAATCCCTGTCAGTAAAGAAAATTGATAAGATTCACGATGTCAGCAGCATCTGATTTGGAAAAACTAGCTGAAGTGCCGTAAGAACACACTTTGGAGAACTGCAGATGGGGAACTGGGGGGAACCAGATAACTAAACACCAGTACAACCCTTCCCTGCTCAAGACAGGGACTGAGGAGAAAAAGTGGACATTCATCTTAAGCTTAGCTTTCTAATTCAGCAAGGTGATCTGAATTATAGCAGTGTATGTGTCGTGAGGTTCTAACATCTGATATTTCACAGGATGTCTGTTCCCTGTAGCTGCATTTTTAAAAATAAAATGCAGAACACAGTAGGGAAATGTTCTTTGCTATAGGTTACTGTCCTTTTGTTACCCTTCTTAAGGACTATGTTGTAGCTGCTCACTGATGCTTATCTCACAGGTGAAAATTCAGGAGCACTCAGATAGCATTGCAGTGTGCAGCAAAATCATCTGCCTGTCATTGTCCATGTTTTTCAGGTAGCTAGCTAAAAATGCCTCAATTTCTACCTGCTCTTCCATTTATGTGGAAGAAGTAATACCCTACTGTGGAAGGAGCTCAGTGCTGTACATGAAAAGGCAAGACATATTATCCAGGTAACTGTAAAACAAATGGCTGGTATAATGAAAGTTAAGCAAATCCCTGTGTCCCCTGAAGTCAGAATTTAAGCACATAGTTAAGTCTTGCTTGCAGTAAGGGTATATCCTCTGATAGGAGCACTGTAGCTGTAAGGTCTTTGAACCCATGTGTGTGTACAGCTTTATTTTCAGAATCCCCAAGAGCTTTGCAGTTAGCTGAACGAAGTGACACTGTGCTGTGTACCTTGCAGCACTGCTGGCTGCTCAGGTGTGGTGCTCAGCAGGAGCTGGGACCTGGCTCCCTCAGCCAGTCCTTGGCAGAGGATGCTGCAGCTGGATGCGAGCTGGGGTGTGCAGCCCCATGTGGGTACATTTTTGTAGGGACTAGAGTCTGTTCTGGCTTTTGTAGGGCTGCCATCACCAAAGAACCTGAACCTTCTTGCTGTCTTTGATCCACTCACCGTTGCTGTGCTCCCCTGGGGCAGGAGGATGTTGTCCCCCTTGGGCAGGGAGTAAAAGAGGCACAGAGAGATGTCAAACCTGGTTTTAATGGTTATTTTTGTGTCAGCATCTGTGGACACATCTCTGAGGGTGGGTCCCAAACCTCCTGTCGGCATAGTTTGAACCTCATCTGCTGTTACAGACTTGGTCCAGAGTGGCACCGTGTGGGAAGCTCATGAATGGGGCATGGATGTTCATCTCCCCTGTGTCAGAGCAGAATTCAAGGATGTGCCTTGCTGGTGTAGATGTGGGATGGTGAGGGAAGAGGGGAATGTGCAGAAAAACAGTCCAGAAAAACAAGGAGTGGGGTAAATAGCTCAAGTAATCTATGTATGAGGGTGAAAAAGGCTACCTGGGTTTATTTCCACTTGATTGGAAGGATGTGTGTAGCCTGTGTGCATCCATTAATTAGTGATGTAGTTGTTCCGTGCTGGTACCAACAAAACCTTAATAGTGCATGATACCAGCCTGTGATTGCTTCCTTTTTTCCACATCCCCTTGTGAGGATGTGTGTATATCAGTGCAGCTGTGCCCTGCATACAGTGTGGATGTGCTGTGGCTGCCTGCACAAGAAAAGGACAGTAAAATAATTCACTAGTTATTACCTCCCATGTGAATTTTCCAAGTGTTTAGAAAAGGATCTTTGATATGCAGCACTCTCTAATGTGCACAAAATAACTAGAGTTGTTTTTTTTTCCTTTTCCTGAGACATATTAGTTCTTAAAATGGCTCCTGAGCAGCCTTTCCTAGGTACGTGTAGCAACTGCAGCTGATGGTTTAGCAACAACAACAACAACAAGAAGGAAAAAGGCTGTCCCTAGTTTCCTTTATATGCACACTGTGCAGCTTTTCAAGCAGTGCATCAAACACTGCTGGCTGGAAATTTCCAGGCCCATTTCCTCCTGCCTGGTGCATGCTCATAAAGCAAGATTGTCTGTACAGTCTGTAGCTGCAGTACTGCAGAAAGTCAATAAAGAGCTGACCACCTCACCTCTATCAGAAGCAGTTGAGAAGCCCTGCCTCATCTGCCTTATTAAAACTGCACTTGACTCCTGCAGAGAAACCTAGTTGGAAACCTTGAAGAGAAGGGATAAAAAAGGAGTCTGAAATTGCAGTGAGTATTCTACAGCTTGGTCTTGCAGTAAGGTTAAAGAGTGCATATTGTGAAATAAACCAAAAATGCAGCTTCATTAAAAAAGGGAAATGCCTGAATTTAATGCAGTGAACTTCTGACTTTTCCTACCTGCAGTACAGCACAGAGATATGATTAGTTATTGCAGCAATGAGCAGATTTAACTAGCTCCCTAATGGATTTGTATTTTGAATTTAAATATGTATATGCCTATATATGCATGTGTGTTTATGCTTATTATATGCATTTGTGCAGGAAAAGGCATGATGTAGAAATAGATGCAAGCGGTAGAATTTGTAATGTAACATGTCTTTGAGTGTGTGTTTGAAAGGATGTTTGGGGTTTTTCTGCTTTCTTTATATAACAGTAATTGATTAAATGTTTGCCAAGCTTTCAGTAGTATCTACTGGGAATCATCACCCTCACCTTCCCCAGGCATGCCAGCTTTTTTTCACCTTGAAATGAAAAAAGAGAGAACTTTAACAGAAAGATCATTGCTTTACCTTAATATTGTAAGATTTCAGAGATTGAATTTTCTGATAGTAATGAAATGAACCCTGAGTTGTGCCATGAATTTGATTGCAGTTAATTTGATTTTTGAGATGCTCAACAAAGCTTGCCCATTAGCTTTAACCTTACATACTTTGGATTTGTACAAACTGCTATTTTATGTATGTATGGGTAGAGATACCATGAAAATCTCTCTCTGGTGGTTCAGTTGCTTGTAACAATTACTGTCACTAAGTACTAACTATAAGTACTGACTATAAGTACTATAAGTACGTACTTACTAGTTAGTACTTACTATAGGGCTGTTGGAAATAGTATCCATTGAGCTGCTGACCAGTAATCCCACTTTGTTTATTGCTTTCATGGTGCAGGGATAGCTTTCCTTTCACAAGGAAAAATACAGCTGAACATCTCAGCCAGGAGGCACACGCAGACTCCATCCTGCAGTTTTTTCCAGTTCTCACTCTTAATGAGCCTGGTCACATGAGTAGCAGTGACTCTTGTCAGAAAGGAGATTTTTTTGGCTGAAACTCACCATTTCTGTATATGTGATTTGCCTCCTCAGACTTCAGAGTGAATGTGTGCTTTTTGCTTGTGTTTGCCAAGAGGCAACAACTGTGGGGTGGGGTATTCCCCAAGGTGGTCCCAAAGTCTGGCCTGTTCTCCTTGCATGATTTATTCTCAGTCAGCAGTAGATAAGATGGTGGAAGATGGCCTTTTATATATGTGTGTGTATAAATAATACCAGATGCAGATAAGAAACTATTTGGTGATGTCAGAAAACTAAAGACATAAGGCTGCAGATAACTGGCATAGCATTATGGAGTTGATCGTGTGTGGGAAAAACAGGAGGGGAATTCTGCTGCTGGGAGAAGACTGGTCACTATAGGGAAAGAAATAGAGAGGCTGCAGCTTCCAGAACAGAGGAGAAAAAAGATGGGGAGGGAAGAGATGAATGGCAGGGGCACGCAAGTTGGGAGTGTTGCCAGAAGTTCTCCAGACAATGGGCAAAGGGTTGAGCTGCCAAGGAGATTACTGCCATGAGCTGCTCCTGGGAGGTCCTGTGAGCAGGGGGATGCAAAGTCTCAACAGAAGTCAGGGGATATATGACTTTGTGATGTGTGGAAGGGAAACTGCCCATAGATGGAAAAAGGGTTGGACACCTGACTGGAAAGAAGGCGTTTCGTCTGGATCTGTACCACCAAGCACTTGTGGAGCCAGGAACCAGGCTGGCTCCTTCCAGCTCCAGCATCCTGAGCAAACCTGCTGCAGGTTCATTTTCTGGCCCCAGGAGGGGCCCAGGACAGCCCTGCTCCTCACTTGGGTGTTTCTGTGCCCCGTGGAGGGCTCCTAGAGGTCATGCTGGCTGCTACAGGAGCAAGACCAGGGCATGTGCCCATCCCCTCCTGTCCACCTGAAATAATCTGGCCTTGGTGGAGTGGAGCAGTCACAGCAGGGCTGAGCTGAGAGGCCCCCAGTTTGGCAGGTGAGGGGCCAGGTACCAGGGTGTGCCTTTGCAGGGAGCTGCCATCCTTCTGCAGGATGCTGGCATGCCCACACCTCTGCAGCATCTCCTTGGATCCTGCCAAGTCACAGTCCAGCAGTCTCCCTTGCTGACTGCATTGCAAGGAGAGGTTTTGTTATTCGTAGGTTACTATTTTATAGAGTTTGTCTTAAATTCTCTTCCCTCCATTCTGCTTTTGGTGGCCCCATCTGAAGGTACTGTGTGCAGTTATTTTGGTCAGAATTAGGCAAACCCATTCAGCAGCAGAAGAAAGGAGAAAAAACATCCAACAGAAAGTACTGATGACTTCACCAGAGAGTCCCATGATACCAAATTCAGCACAGAAAATTGAGGGAGTGGGCAGAAACCTCTTTCTCTTCAGGGGGTGTTGAAACATGGTGTCCTGGAAATGCTCAGGTAAAAGAGACCATTGAAGCACCCTCTCGGCCTGGAGCTGCCCGTTGATGCCAGCTGTTGTGCCTCATGGTGACAGCGTTGTATCTTCCATGAGAATCTATATCCATAGGCTGCTGGACACCAGCCTGCCCCTGATGCAGTGGAGATGTTGGTCTGTATGTTCCCTGAGGGACACACCTTTCCCCATGGCTGAGGCTGGGAGCAGCATGAATCCTCACCAAAAAGGATGATACAGCTCCCATACTGCCACAAAGTTAAACTAATTCAGAGGCATCATGTCCGATGTCTCTCAGCCAGTGCTAGCCAGAAAGGAAACAATTTACACATCAGCAATTTTTTATGATTAATAATATTATCCTGCCTTAATTGAAAAATGGGCTGGTGCCCTCAAGAAGAAATTAAGCTGCAGGAATTAGTATCTAACCTCTTTATGATGAATGTGTATTTTTACACACTGCATATTACTGGCAGTGCTTTTAGAAAGAATCGTGCCGTGTATTGTAATAAAAAATTGTCCTGCATTGTTTGTAGTTGTGTGGCACCATTCTGTCTGGCTGACTTGGCTTTAAGAGCCTGAACGCTTGGGAAGAAGCAGTGTGAGGATGCTGAAATCCTTTTAAAGGGAATTTATGTACAAACAGGAGTATGATGTGTAGGCTCTGAGCTCTGCTATCAGTTGTTATTGCTGAGAGATATTCACAGGGAGTCGATGCCAGATGGAGCATTAGCCATTGCTGGCCTCAGTGCCTTCGTGGGAAGTCGGTCATAAAGTCAGTGAGGGCTCCTGTTTGTGGGATTTCTAAACACCAGTGAATCATTTTACGTAGTAAAGCAGTTGTCGTTGGGTGAGTTTGTGTAAAGGTCTTTGTGAACCTCTTTCTACCAAAACAAAGCTTCAGAAGGAGAGGGAGAGGCGATGCTGAAGGACAGGGAGATTTGTTTTGCCAAGAACAGAGCTAGCAGTTCGACTCTGCTGAGGTTTGCCAGGCACCCAGCAGGAGCAGGGAGCTGTCACCAGAGTCTGCCAGTCTGCCTGCAGCCACGGGTGGTCCTGGGGACAGGGTGAGTCATGGCTTCAAGGCATCATGCTCCTTCCATGTGTCCTGGGACTTTGTCTCGTGTGGAGCAGCCCAAAGAATCCAGGACTAAAGAAGATGAGGTGGTCTAGGTCTCTCATTTGGACACCTGGGGACAGCACAAAGTCAATAAAACTGCTTTCAACTATCCTGCTGCCCTGGCACCAGCCACATCTCCTGCAGGTTTCTTGGAGGACCATCACTTCAGCAGGAGACTCACATCATGTGGCATTTCAAATGCCTTGTTCCCTGAACATAAAACACTTAAATGAGCCCTCATCAACTTAAATATTGCTTACCCAAACCTTTGAAAGTTGTGTGTCAAATCTCCCTGGAAACACACAGCGAAACATAGCTGTCTGTGGTGGAATCACTGGTGCTTTCCAGTGTCCCTGGGCAGAAGGGTGTAAGGAGCCTCCTCCTCTTCTCCATCCTGAAACAGTGGGAGGATCCTCATGGAGAAAGATGTACTTGGGTGGTGCCATCTTTCCTGGAGGGAAACCTGCCCACAGTTTGGGGCTGTGTAGGGAGGAGGAGGGTCTGAGCAAGGAGCCAGGAGTATCTGTGGATCCAGGGGTCACACTGGCTTTGCCAGGATGTGTGGGAGCACAGTGGGAGCAGCCTGAGCAAGGTTGTCCTTCCCTGCTCCTTCTTGGCCACAGCTCTTTGGACTGTGCCTGCCATGGGGACCCCAGGAGCCTCCCAGCCCTGCTGAGGGGCAGTGGTGGGTGGCTGGGGCTGGCAGTGTTTCCCTGGTGTCACTGCCTGTGTAGGCTGGTCCTGGGGCATCCTCACACCCATTCTCTGGCATCTCTACATTTGTAGCCAAGGTCTTCTTACTTACCTCTTCCTTTGTATTTCAGCCAGGTCCCCATTAAAGCAGACAGTGAGGAAGTCTGCATTAAAATGCTTCCTTTCATCCGTCTGTCCTCCCCTCCTCGCAGCCCCATCCTCCTTGTCCCTGGAGGAAACACTCGTCTTTGCCAAGATCCTGCCTCGCAAAAGTAAACAATATGAAAATACAATAAAATGTTTTGATTTGCTGGGCCTGACATTCAGAAGCTGCAGAACAGAGACTTACAAAAAAGGATTTTCTATAGATAGCCAGTGTGAGAAAAAAATAAATCTCTCATATTGGGCGTTATTTAGATCCAAGCATCAGGGCAGCGTGAATGGGGAACAGAGGATTTTGTTTCCAAACCTGAAGGTTCTTGGGAGGTTTATGCTGCAACATCTGTCAGCAGCTTTCTGCCTGGCATCTGTGGGTGACTGGCCTATTGCACAGTAATGTCAATATTTGGGACTCTTGTCTCTGTGTGTGTATATGTACTGTTGTTGCTTGATGCTTTAAGACTGGGTAGTGTACTGAAAGCCCTCAGAAGGAAATAGATGAGCTGAAACTTGTTTCCTCTGGGGCTCTTCCACATAACTCAGAAGAAGGCAAACAGAAATGGAGGTGTAATCCCTGGGAGATGAGCTTCCTTGGGCACTTGTCAGTTTAGCAGGCTGGGTAATCTGCTCTGTCATCAAGATTTGCAGATTAGTTCTAGTGAAGCTACTTGGCTTTGACATTTCATTAGGGAAGTTTTCCACAGTTTTTCATCCTCAGTCTTGGGGCTGTAAATTATGGCTGATGTATCTTTGTTATGTTTACACCTTCTAACATTTATGCAAGTAGATGATGGGGCTGCAAACATCTTATCTGATGAGGATTTTTTAAATCATTGCTTGTTTATGGAAGACTAACTGGGTCAAAGGCTAATTTTGGGAAGGATTTGCTTTCCCCAGTGCTAACCAATAAATTTTCATCTGGATATCGTAAGTTACCCAACCGTTATCTCCTGAAATGGGGATAAAAGCAAACATCATTTATCCTATAATCTGCAAATATTTTGAAGAGTGAACTGGAATATCAATAAAAGGGCTTATCATCAAGGTCTTGTGAGAACTCTTATGGGCTTTTGTTTAGAAAGCAAAATGTTAAGTTTAGAGACAAGAACTGTGTAGATGAGGAGGGAATATGTACGAGTGACAGCATTGTAAATTGTCTCAAGGGTTCAAGGGACCGGGGAAGGACACTGTGTCCTGAAGTCACTCCTTCTCAGAGATGTCTCTGCTGATAAGTGCCAGTAGTTGTTCCTTGTCACAGTGATCGAGGGGAACAAGGCAACGGATCACCCTGTGGGCTCCTGCAATGGTGAACAGAAATGGGGATGTGGCCTGGTTTATTTATGAGGGTGGGCTGGACGTGCCCTCACTCTTCCAGTTGCTGCAGAGGACAGACCCGTGTCCTTGGAGCTTCAGAGGCTGTCAGTGTTATCCTCTCCTTCTCAGATGCCCCCTCTGAAGGGTTTCTGCCCTCAGGGCTGGGGGTGTGGGCTGTGTGTGCCATGGGCTGTGTGAGCTGTGTGAGCTCTGGGCTGTGTGAGCCCTGGGCTGTGTGAGCCCTGGGCTGTGTGACTGTGGGCTGTGTGAGCTGTGTGAGCTCTGGGCTGTGTGAGCTGTGTGAGCTGTGTGAGCTGTGTGAGCTCTGGGCTGTGTGAGCCCTGGGCTGTGTGAGCCCTGGGCTGTGTGACTGTGGGCTGTGTGAGCCATGGGCTGTGTGACTGTGGGCTGTGTGACCTGTGTGAGCCCTGGGCTGTGTGACTGTGGGCTGTGTGAGCTGTGGTCTGTGTGAGCTGTGGGCTGTGTGAGCCCTGGGCTGTGTGAGCCCTGGGCTGTGTGAGCTGTGTGAGCCCTGGGCTGTGTGAGCTGTGGTCTGTGTGAGCCATGGCTGTGTGAGCCCTGGGCTGTGTGACCTGTGGGCTGTGTGACTGTGGGCTGTGTGACCTGTGGGCTGTGTGACTGTGGGCTGTGTGAGCCCTGGGCTGTGTGGGCTGTGTGAGCCCTGGGCTGTGTGAGCTGTGGTCTGTGTGAGCCATGGCTGTGTGAGCCCTGGGCTGTGTGACCTGTGGGCTGTGTGACTGTGGGCTGTGTGAGCCCTGGGCTGTGTGAGCCATGGCTGTGTGGGCTGTGTGAGCCCTGGGCTGTGTGAGCTGTGGGCTGTGTGAGCTGTGGGCTGTGTGAGCCCTGGCTCTGTGACTGTGGGCTGTGTGAGCCATGGCTGTCTGACTGTGGGCTGGGGAGAATGTGCTGCAGAGGCACCACTCTGGACAGCCAGGAGAAATGTGTGGCACAAGGCATTCAAGGCAGGGATCAGCAGGTTCACCAGGCTCCTCTTTGTGGAGGGACATCCTTGTCCCTCTCTGGCCACGTTGCTTCCTCACTTCTGCTTCTCTCCCCTTCACTGGTGCTGTCTCACATCCTTTGCTTCCTTGTCAGCCTCCTGTCCCACAGATATTGTCAACAATGGCATGTGGGCTCTGGCGCCTGAAATCTGCCCTAAGACACTGCTTTGTACTTCTGTAGCAAAATCATGAGTGAAAGGCAAAGTTTAGTTTAAAATTATTTGCCATGCTCTATTCCAGCTGAAAAATATAAATAGAGTTAACATAAGTGTTAATAGATGCTGTGTATCTTAGGACTTTGGTGATTTATGCATCAATTATGTCATTGTAAACTGAAGGTGAAGTTACACCTTCCAAAGTCTGGGATAACAAATGATTCAGCTGAACTTCTGCTGGGTCCAATCCAGGACATTTTTACTGGTACAACCAGTAAAAATGTCCTGGATTGGGCACCTTGCAACTGCATGGGTTGGTTTGGGATAAATCAGCAGTTCCTGTAGCATGTATTCCTGTGATCCAAAAAATGGAGAAATGTTCAAAATATAAGTTTGTGTGTATGTGCCCATGTGGACATAGAGACACATGCTGTTCCTGTAAAAGGTAAATATCAATTCTGATTATCTTAATATTGATGTAGCAATTTAGAAATCGCTTTCCAAGAGAAGGTGTCTGCAGTGTTACATTTACCAGCATAATGAAATCAGACAAGTTTTCAGTCCATGAATCACAGTACAGTATTTGCCATTACAATCTCTATGCTTGTATTGAGCCAGCAACACTATCCAAAGAATTTTATTAAATCAAAATGATGAAATTGAAAGTCTCTATTGACTCTTCTTTGGGTCTTTCATGTTCTCTTGTGCTTTGACTTGGGAATATATTCAGTTTGTTTTTCAGACTCTATTCCCCTAGTTACTTTATTTCTCAGGATGAAGGCTGTCTGTAAAATCTTACAACAGTGTGTCGTAAATCTCAGGATGCTGCTTGTGGTGTTTACTGGCTGCAGCATAACACACATTTTCTAATCTTCACATTTTCACACATTTTCTAGTCTTCATTATTGTGGCTATTTGAGAATTTGAAGCACAAAGTGTGTCTAAGCAGACCACAGGAATCTGTGGCTTCAAGGCAATGATAAGAATTTTCTTGATGGCTTAGTAAGAGACAACATAAATTTAAAGTTGATTTCTGGTCATCACAAGAAATGCTATTGCTTAGGAATGGCTTCAGTGGAGTATTCTTTCATTCTAGAAGGCAAACTGTGGGGATATTTGTGTATGGGATTGACTGCAGGGAGAAAGTAAAATATTTTTAAAGAGCCTTAAACATTGTTCTCAATACATTTTTATTGCACACAAATGCAGCTCCTGCAATTTTAGCTGAGAACAGTTTTGTAGTTCACACTGTGGAGATGCCCTGGGATTCCATTGCTTGCCAGAAACTTTTTTTGAGCATTCAATCCAAATCAGACCTTCACAGCTGGATTGTGGAGAGCCCATGGAGGCCTGTAAAAGAGCATGGTCTGCCCAAGTACACCTGTTTACATGATCTGGCTTTCTGTGGTATGATCAAGACAAGCCTATTCCCCAGATTTCAGAATTAAGAAAATAGATCACTTCCCCCATTGTGTTCAGAAGGATTTTTCATCCATCTTTGTCAACTGTTTTGGAAACACAGTAGACATCCCTCAAGGAGTCTAATTTCTGCAAGATAAGGGCACTGCCCAGCAGCTCTTTATTTGTCCCTTCTTTCTGTATCTTCCCTAACAAATTCAGTTTTCCACTACCTCTACTTCTAGTGTTCTCTGCAGCTTCATTCATCTTTTCCCTTGGGTCAGCAGCTCTAGGTTTTCTTCTTCCATTCACCTCTTCATCTTCCCTACATATTTTTGTCTGGGGGGGGCAGGAGAGAAGATGTTCACTTGGGTTTCTGTTTGGTTGATTTTTTTAATGCCCAGAATTCTGTCTTGTACCCTGCATCATCTTCACTTTTCATGTGCATCCCCAGAATTGCATTCCCCAAACTCTCTGCTGATGCCATATTTCCATGTGCTACCACTTGCTTCCATTGCAGCTAGTCCTAGGAATAAATCATCAAGGCCACTATGTCAGCAGAGTGGCCTTTCCTGGGAGGATGAGTGAGGTTTGACATGAGTGGTGGTGTTCTGCTGGAAGGTGTTTGGTGACTGCTATCATGTGGTCCTTTGATCTGGAGACAACTCAGAGGTCCCCACAGTTCTGTGATACAGATGTCAGAGCTCTGCATCCTTCCTTCTCTTTTTGCTCCTTGCTTAAGGTTTTTGGGGCATGCTCTGGTCTCCACAGGACTGGTGTCTGACCTGCTTTCAAAGGTATCTGCATCTCTGGGGTTGATCCAATACAGCTCTCTGAAGCTGTTGCACCAAAATTCCACCCAGCTGAATGTAGGGCTCCACAACCTGAGGGACCTGATGTTAGAGCCAAATGTGCTGTTCCATAAGGACCAGCAGCTGACTTTCAAGGCACTTGTGGAGAAAGTAGTTATGCCTACTTGCACAAATCCAGACAACATTTAATTACTTCTTACAGCCCTGTTTTTAAGGAAAAGAGTTCCAGTGATCTGAGATCATCTGGAGAATGGTGTGGCAACCTGATCAGTTAAATAGGCTGAAAAACACTTACATTCAGATGCTAGTGCTCACTCATCAGCACAATGATTGTCTCTGGGTTAATAATAGCTCTCTTTTTTCTTCATTTATCCCCCAATTTTACCCTCTAATGGAAATCATGCCTGTCACATGTTTAAAACAGATTTTCTTCACTGTGCGTATGGAGGAAGGTAAAGGAAGTGATAAATCTCTAAAAAACAATATGATAAAATAAATCCTCTCTTACTAGGGGGCTAGATATTGAGCTTTTTACTCCTCTGGAGTCTTGATCTGTAGATGGCCCTGCTGAATGTAAGATGACTTCTGCTGCAGCAGGACTTGAAGTGCCAGAAACTATCCTCTTGCAGTCACATGGGAACCCCAAAAACTGAAGCTGTAGATCACCATACCAGTGAATAACTGGTGTGTTGTCTGTCAACAAGGAATAGATTGAAGGAACTGAAAAAAACCAAAAAGCAACCCCCAAAAACCTGGTAAAAATTGGCCCTGTTTGAAACAAAGTAAATAAAAACTTTGGGGTTTTGAGACTTTATGACTTTCCCTTTTTTGCCTTCAATAATCTGAAGAAAATCCATCACCCTTCCTACCTGCTTCTGACACAAGAAATATTTTATACTTAGTTATTTCCCTCTGTTAGCATCCGATCAATAACAGGATCAAATTGCTGACTACATGCTCATTCCTTTCCTCACTGTGTTGGTGCTGTTGGATATGGGCAATTATTAACTGAGGATCAGAGTGATGCAGCTGCTGTAACCTGATGTTTGTGTCACACCAGTACCCTACTGATGGATGGGGTGGTTGTTTGGCTTTCTCTCATGGAGACTATGGGGCAGGCTGGGGCTGGTGCTGAACTTCTCATCCCACTCTGGTGCAGTATCAGGATCCTCTGGCTGCAGTTCAGCAGCAGCAGTGATGGTTATCTCCCAGCCTGTCCTCCTCCCTTGACCAGAAGAAATGGAGAAGAGGGGGAAGGCTTTTGTTCCTGCAGGATGAACCACTCCAGCAGCAGCCACAGGATGCGGAGGGAGCGGATGCTTTCTGCTTGCAGTCCTCCCTGTTCTGTGGCAGATGGGCTTCAGCTAAAATAAACCAGTATTCTGTGAACCTTTGAAGTGCTCTTGTCTTCTGAGTCACTTCCCTGTCACTGACGGGCAGTGTGATGCTGAGGGATGTTGCCTTGCATCACACAGATGTGCTCAGCCATTCAGGCCACTCAGCCTCCCACTTCATTTCCTACGTGAGTGGCAGCTCTGCCTTTCCTGACCAACATCTTCCTTAGGGGATTTTCTGAGACAGTGGAAAGCTAGGACCATTGGAAATGCACAGAGCTTGGTGCCACTTCTGGGCTCTGAATGTCCCTCCCTGCTTTCTCTCTTTGCAGATTATTTGTCCTAGTAGAAGGATCTGGGAGCAAAGCCATCAAAACAGGTTTTCTTCTCTCCCATCTTGTGTGACATCCACTGCACAGATAGAAGTGTGGCCTCTCAGGGTGAGCTGGCATGCACACCAGCAGGGCTCCAAGTGAGCCAGACCACCAAAAATCAGGAATCACTTCATTATTCTTGATTTTACATCATACAATTAAAGAAAATCCTGATGTTGGAATGCTCTGGGTTTTCATCTCTCTACCTGAAATTGCCAGTTACATTAAATAATTTGTGATGAGTCCAGAAGTCCCCAAAAGCCTAAATGCCTTTTGAATGAAATTGCCTGTAGGTCTATTTTCTTCTTGAATCAGTCCAAAGACTTTAATTTGATAATGTTGAGATCTTTACCCTCCAAACAATATAATTCTTTCACTTTTAATTAAAGAACTTTTTTCCTTTGCACTAGACTGATTCTAAATGGGCTTCACTAAATCTTCTTATGCTGTAAGTAGCAGTGACCCAGATAAACACATTTAAAAATGCAACTACTGAAACTACAGTATGTTGCCTTTGTAAGACGCAGCAAGAGAAAGACTAAAATAGTTCTGTATTTACAAGGGTAACAAATAGCATTATATCTTTAATAGCAGATTCATAGACCAGTTGAAATTTTTCATATTACTTGTACAAATCTGTATGAAATAAGTGTTGCTTAGTTTGGAGTCAGAAACTTAAAAGTCACAAGAGGCAGCTTCAGTGGCTTTTTGATGTAAAGTCTGGGCTCTAGCTCCAGCCAAACCCCCCCAGTGCCCACCAGCCACACAAAGCCAAGGTCTGGGGAAGACAGCTGTACTTCACTGGCTGTATCAAGGATGTTGCCAAAGGGCTTTGTTTAATGTTATATGAGTAAGCCCTTTCTAGAGTCCTAAAATTTGCTTGATGAAATAAGGGGATGCTGCCCCTTGTTCCAGATGCACATTTTGTGTGTCAGTGCGTGACAGATGCTGTCCAGGATGCTCTGGAACCAACTTCACGCTGCTGTTGGAGTGTGCTCCAGCTACCTTGTTCAGATCTGATTGAATGTAAACACTGCTGCTCCAGGAGCAAATGTGACCAGAACTTCTCTTGGTAACTACTGCCCAAGCCATGAACAGCATGGAGGGAGCTGATGGAGCTCAGGAGTGGTCAGACTCAGCTCTGTGTGGTGGCAAGCACCCTGTGGCTGTGGCTGCTGGACAGGGAGAGCCAGGCGCCGGCGGGGCAGCCTGTGGGGTGTCCTCACACCCCAGAACTTGGTAAAATGCAGAACCTTTCCACCACTTTTGGTTTTGTGGGTTTTTTTAGACATTGGCCTCGGTTGTGTTTACACAAAGAAGAAATATACACTATCGGGAAAAAATGGATAATAAATAACCTTTAATTAGCGTTGAAGACACACAGAGACCTAATCCCTCAGTGTCTGTTTTGACAGCTAAACCAAACATGTGCTGAAGGCTGGGTCCTGGAGAAACCTTCAACCAGAGCAGGGGCTGAATTGTCCTTAATCACTGTAAGAACTGGGCAGAGTTTACTGGGTGTTAATTGTACTGGGTGTTTTGGGGTCTTCAAAGATCCACACCTTTCCTTTAATTTATTTTTGGTAGCAGTATGCTCTCCTGTTTACTCTGGTTAGCATTGAGCTGTAAAATTGCTATTGTCAGATAAAAAGTCAATGTATTTTATTGATTCTTCGTGCTTTTGCAGCATTCTGGGGGAGCCTTTCCACTGGACATGGAGGATGCCTGGGGGTGGCAAGATGAGTGTGCACTGAGATGCATTCACCATGGCAGCATTCCATGTGGAGTGATGGGTGGTGGCACTGACCTCACCAGTGAGGTCCATCCTAGGGCTGCCATCCCTGGAGATCACTGGAATTAACCTGCACAAAGTGTGTTCTGGGAAAGATTCAACCCTTCCAGTTGCATCAGCCAGCCATGGAGATGCAAGTTGGTTGTTGCAGCCTGGCCTGTCCTCTCCATGGGGAGAACTGTGGGTGCTGAGTTCAGGGCAGTTCTGGTGCCTTCTTGTTGTGGAGCACATCTTGACAGAGTTTATGGTTGCTATCTGTGCCCTGGTGGCCACCCTCCCCAGGGCAGCCATGGCCAGCAGCTGTCTGCTTGGCTTCTTGAACCGTGACACCTTTTCAGGGAGGATTCAGCTGAGGTCATAAAGGGTTTGTGCTCACCAGGGGACAGCTGTCTCCTCTGGTTTGTGCTGCCCAGATGTTTACCCAGCTTGACCGACAGTTTGGCGCGGGAGCGTGTCCACTGCCAGGCAGTACAAACAGTGCTTTTTCTTGGTTGCCACCTTGGCTCTCAGGGCTTCTTTTTCAACCCCTGTAGTGGTGCAGCTTGTTCCTGCTGTGCATCTCATATTGCAGACGCCTCTGGTTTCCCTCGGCCAAGATCCTGGGCAAAGACAGGCCAGCAGCAGCCCCTGGGAGCCCAGTGGCCTGGCACACACTGCTTCAGTACCTCGCAGACCCCCCATCCCTGCACGTGGGGTGCCCAGATGGAACAGCCCAGCTGGAGCCATGGAGTGTCTTGGGGTAGTGTGGGACAGAGCCACATTTTCCATGCAGAGGACCTGAAAGGTGCAGCAGCTCTTCTGGTCAGCAATGGCTTCACCCCTTGAGCATGGGGCGAGTGCAGAGACCAGATGCTGACTGTGCCACTGAAAGGGATGAGGGAGAGCTTTTGAAGGTGGCATCTGCCCTCCCCCTTTGCCAAAAGCAGGCTCTTCAATGAACATAGTTGTTTCCTTAACACCCCACCAAGAAAATACAGAATATTTTGTACGTCTTGGGTGCTCTTGTTGTTTCTGTCTGCAAGGGTGTCATATTCATAGCCAAGCTTGCTACCAACATAAGCATTTGCCTGAGGCAAGAGGAGAATGTGCCATTTCTCACAATTTACACAGGCTATAGGCAGTTTTTATTCCCTAAAGTTACTATATAATTTAAACTATTTCCTCCTTGTTTGCTAATCTCCCAGGCTCTGTTGTGCTTCTGTCAGGGACTTGGAGCTGCAGTAATTCAAGCCCTCAGTGCCCATCCCTGTTCCCTTGGCCATACCCAGTGCACCCACAGAGACAGGGGAGGGGGTCACTCACCCTGGGGATGGGTTGCTTAAGATCTGGTAGTTGGGTACAGGGAGGGTTGGACAGGCACAGGTGGCATCCCAGGGCTGTCCCCATTTCCAG
The DNA here is from genome assembly GCF_012460135.2 of Molothrus ater. Lineage (NCBI taxonomy): Eukaryota > Metazoa > Chordata > Aves > Passeriformes > Icteridae > Molothrus > Molothrus ater. The sequence goes on along the minus strand of NC_050479.2, from coordinate 16,537,511 downwards.
GAGTACGTTTGGTGCTGGCCCTATCCTAGTGGGAATAGGCATTGGCATTGGTGCCACCTCATTGCATACCCAGTCTGAGGAAGAAGGACCAGGTGCATCACCTGTGACCTTGATCCAGTGGGGGGTGGGGTCAGTGGGAAGAGCTGGTGCCTCGGGGCAGAGAGGACTCAAAATGGTTAAGCCTTTGGGAGTAGCAATGCTGTGGCATTCCCCACTCCATACATACAGTGCAAGAAAACTCTTTAGCTCTAGCTACATGAAAAATGTATCAGGAAAATGTGTCACTGCCTGAAACAGAATGTACAGAAAACATGAGAGACAAAAGTGCCTTCAGGCGTCCTTGCTCAGAGCTGCTTCTCAAAAGGGCTTCTGTGGGGCTGACCTTCCCCCAGCCTGCTCTTACACTGCAGCTGTATTTGCATTAGTGCAGGAGAAAGGGGAAGCAGCCTCAGGCCGTGTCCTCCCATTATTACAAGGATAAGGTACGACATGGTACAGCCATGGAGGTTTTTATTTGTGTGTTATTTGTTTGACTTTCCTAAAGGGAGAGCCTGTGAGTGGTATGTTCTTCCCTAATAGAGCATCACCTTACATTTTCATGGCAGTCTGCTCTGCCTGCTGAGGTGGCCTGAAGAATCAAGAAGATTGACAGCAAAAAAAATTACTTCAGAACTGCACCAGCCTGCTGGCAGGTCTGTTTGGAGTTTTTTCACTGTTATTTTTATTCTTCTTTATTTTTTTATTTCATTTTCTTTGTTGTTGGTGGTAAAAGAATGAAGCTACACAGACAACTTTCTTCCTCCATTGTCTACAGTTCATGTATACCAAAATTCAGTTCTTTGAAGATTGACTGTGTGAGGAATTAATGCCAGGCTGCAGCTCTGTGTGCCCTTACATGCTGGTGTGCAGGACCTCTTACACCCAGAGCTTCATTGCCATAGAGTAACATCACCTCACCAGGAGAGCTGAGCCACAGTCATGCTGTGGACTGCATTGCTAGACTGCTTCCTGAGGCTGAGCTGAGCAGCCAAATATGAAATCTCCCAGTGAGATTTATTGGAGTGAGCTGGTGACGTTCCCCAGAGGACGCAGGATCTATGGTGATGGATGACGCCGATCCATTAACGTAGTAGTCTCATCTGGGAAAGATGTAATTGTCGTTATGCATCCTGCAGTTTCCCTAAGTTTTTCTGAACACATAATAGCACACATTGCAGTGGAAATTACTGGTGAAAAATGCTGCAGTAAATATGTCAGAGGCTCTATATGCTACAGCAGTGTGCTTCTCTTCTGGAACCATGCAGCCATCATTAGGGGAGGGGTAGGGGAGACGATAATAACAAAATTTGGTATAGTGCACTCATCATGATGTATGTTCCCTCCAAAGGTTTGATGAAAAAATATGGGCAAGACTGACCTTGTTTCCTTTTGCAATAAGCATCTGCAAAGTATGTTCGTGTTGACTGGTTCACAGAATCAGGAAAATGCTATTTACTGCAATAGCAGTGCTGTTTTTACAGCACTGGTTGCCCTACCTGCATTTCCTGAAATACAGCCCTTTTCCTCTGAGTAGTCTGAGTCTGGACCCCTGATGACAAAGAGCATTATTACTTTTTTTTGTAGTCTTGGCATAGTTTGGAATAGTCTCACCTCCATGCATTGAGAGCAGCGTGTCGGTCAGAGCTCGGATACCAAAGCACCTGGAGAAGACTATGTTGAACTGGCTACATCGTCTTCCTTCATAGAGCATCAAATTAGTACAATTCAGACAACATTAGGCTGACTAGAAGTGCTCTGGCAGCAGAGAAACATGATGAAGAGAGAGGAGAAGGCACACTGGAGGAATGCACCCACAAGGAGTGGCCAGCAGCTCTTCTGAAGGAAGGCAGCCTGTGCCACCTTAGTGAGGGTGTGCGTGGATGTGTGTCCACTCATCCTCTTGAGTGATTGCAGTGGTAACTGGAATCCAAGCTGAGGTCTGTGCTTTGTGCCAATCATGTGCCAAAATGACTGCTGCCCATGGGACCTCACAGTCAAGTGGATGAAGGAAAAAGGCACGACACAAGTGCTTGCTTGTATGCGTGTGCATGTGGGACATTTGTAGGCACTACAGGTAATGCAATTTATTGCAATCTGTAATTGCAGACAGACCTCAACAAATTAGAGAGATGGGCAATCAGCACATGAAGTTTAACAGGAGCAGATGCCAGGTTCTGCACCTGGAACAGGGCAACTCTGGCTGTGTGCATAGACTGGGGAATGAGAGGCTGGAGAGCAGTGCCATGGAAAGGGCCCTGGGGGTCCTGGTTGATGCCAAGTTGAACATGAGCCAGCAGTGCCCCTGGCAGCCAGGAGGGTGTGCCTTGGGGGGCATCAGGCACAGCATGGCCAGCTGGGCAAGGGAGGGGATTATCGGGGTGTGTTCAAGAAGCATCTGGACAACGCTCTCAGGCACATGGTGTAGCTTTTAGGGTGTGCTGTGCAGGGCCAGGAGCTGGACTCTGTGATCCTAATGGGTCCTCTTGAGCTCAGTATATTTTATGATTCTGTGATAACCTGGACTGGTTGACTGAGCAGTGGTAGCCTCAGTGGCACTGAGATGCAACATGACATATTTTCAGTATTTTCTGTTATTTGCATACTACTTGTGGTCAGATCCATCTGTCAGAGGCGTATTTCCCAGTTCAGTCTAGAGTCTTCTAGGAGGACAAAACTGGTCATTGTTGAGAGTTTTTGAGGTTTTCTTGTTACATCCATTAGCACCATCATGCTGCATCTCATGCTGGTGTTATTTCGAATTCAGTCAGAATTCATCTGACATCTTGTGCATCTTGGCATGGTGGAGAGAAGAGGTCAATTCTCTTCCCCTCAAAGTCAAACGAGGAAACACCTGGTACAAATGCTGTGAGGAAAGCATGTGTAAAATTAAGAAGAAAAAATGCTGCATTTTTTTAATCACATCACAGGAGTCTTATATTTTTCTGTCTCTTATGAACAAAATTCTTGCAGTGGTTAAAAGTTTTGCAAGGATGAAAATAGGGGGCCTTCTTTTCCTGAAAGTTTTTTCCATCCATACATTACGAGATAGGGTGGTGCATGAGTGCTTGAAATCTGCTGTGTGCATACTTTCTGCTGAGGATTAGTGCCATTGTGTAGCTGATGAAATGTTGAGCTTGGCTTATAAAAGTGATGGGGAGGGAGAGAAGGAGAGTCAGTATAATAAAGCTGAAACTATGAGCACAAACTTGATTTTGAAGTGGCAAGCTGATGGAGCATCTGGTTACTCATGCTAGTGGGAAAGGACAAAGCATTAAATAACCATATTTTGCACAGAGGGAGGGAAGATTCCTCTATCCTTTGGCTCCCCAAGCACCTTTGTATCTGCCTGTGCTCCCAAGTGAGACCCTGTCCCACAAAAGAAGATAAACTGATGAGTCTGTTGTTTATTGCCAGCTCTTCATCTCTACATCTTCTCATTTGGGACTATATCAGTGTCATAAGAGCCACCAGATCTATGGGCAGCAGAAAGTGTTTATCCCTGTCAGCCCATGGGGGCAGGCTGGGTGGCACACACGTGTGTGAGGAATCACCTGCATGTCCTTACTGTGTTCTTAGGCAAGAGCATTCATATGCCACCAGAAAGGATCTGTGAGCTGGAAGGTTCTGTTTTTCACTTGGTTTTGCTTTTCTTCTCATTATTTATTTTTTTTAAGCCAGGCTATGTAAGGACGATGAGAGGCTGTGTGAAAATGTGGCTTTCAGTTGATTTAAGATGAGTTACAGAAGTGTTGGAATTTGCTATTCTAACCCCATGGCTTTATAATAAAGCTGAGGTTAGCCCTATTCCGGCCCTGTCTTCACCAAGAAAAAGTGGTTTTTAACTGGAGCTGGCATGCTGTCAGGAGAGGATGGGAAAGGGTTTGCAGTGAGTCTAAAGGGCTGGGTGTCTCAGGGCAGGTGTGGTACTAGTGCACCTCACATCATTTACAGGGTTTGAGCTGGTGAGGCTTGTTTACTACTCAGGGGGGTAGTCTGGTGAGCTTCACTTTTGTGGCTAGTTGGGAGACAGAAAAAGGGGTCAAAACCATGTTTGAATAACAGGGAAAAGTCAGATGCTCTGCCTGCAAAAGTGGCATAGCAATTTAAGAACTGATTTTCAACTTTACCTCACTAAGCTGTTGGCTGAGACCTGTTAACACATCCATGGCAGAGTCCCTGTCCCTCTTACCAGGAGTAAAACAGTCACATCAGCAAGAAGAGATGAGCAGTGGATGGCAGCCTTTGCCACACTGATGCTCATCCAATGCTGGAGAAGATCAAGTGGATGTGGTAAAAATATCTGTGCCTGGGATCAGTGGAGAGAGTCAGGACAAAATAGGGAGCCAAGTGTCTCAGAGCAGTGAACAAACCTCCACTGGGGAACCAATGAGGCTTTGAAGTCATTTCACTGATATCAAACTTGGAAATCCTTTGTAAGAACTGAGATGCTTTATGGGCTGTTTAATAAAGCACTTGACTGGGAAAGGAACAAATATTTTATTAGGCTGACACTGAGTGCTTTTTGTTTCAGGTTTTGGGGGAAGCAGGGCTGGCAATTATGTTTAATTGGTATCCTTTTCCTCTTGTTATCATGGGTGTATTGATTGCTGGGAAAACAAAATGCGTGGGTTTTAAAATTTACTGTAAAGTAAGGGCTCTCTTGTTTGTTTTGTTTAGCTCTGTGTACTCAAACCAGCTCATTTTTCTTTCCTTTGCTGGCGAATATAATGTTTTGATTGAAAATGATACTAAATAATCAGTTAAAGGGGATATTTAATGACAAGAAAAATTCTTCAAAATATTTTTCCCATAGGAAAATCAAGCACTTCACTTTTTTAAGCCTAAAAATGCAATTCTTCCTATGATCCTACTACAAAAGGAAATACATGGGTGCACAGCAGGCATGAAAGCCATGGAGGTTCAGGTATAGTAAATCTCAGGAACTCTGATGCAAGACAGATCCCTAGAGTAAGTTCAGTTTTTCCCTCATATAGTTTTAATTTAGACATTCTTAGACTTGCACTCCACTGTCAGTTTTCCTTCCCTGTGGGAAGCTGACCTACTGTATGAGAAGAAAGCCTGGTAGATGAGAGTAGAGCAGTTGATACTGAGGAAGGCCTTTGTCACTGTGTCCCATAAGATCCTCACAGACACACAGCTGATGCAGGGGCTGGATGAGCAGGCAGTGGACTGGAAACTTGCAGAACAGGCCCAGCAGCACAAAGTCCAGTTGGGCTGGGTGATGAGGGCTGTACTCCAGAGGTCAGTGCTGGGTCCCACCCTGCTCAGCCTCCTCATTAACGGTCTGGATGATGGGCACAGTGTACCTGCAGAAGTTTGCAGATTACACAAAACTGGCAGGAGTGGCTGATACATCAGAGGGTTGTGCTGCCATCCAGAGGGACATCAAGTGGGAGAATTGGGCTCACAGGAGTCTCATGAAGTTTGCCAAAGAGAACTGCAAAGCTCTGCACCTTGGGAAAAGCATCAGTACATGCCAGGGGCCACCCACCTGGAAGGCAGCTCAGCAAGAAAGGTCTTGGGTGTCCTGGTGGACACCAAGTTGACCACAAGCCACAAAAATGATGGGCTAGAGCATCTCTGCTGGAGGAAGTTTGTTTTTTGGGAAGGTGCTGGTGAGAAGACAGTCCCCCAGGGCTGTGCAGGCAGCACCTTCCCATGGGAGGTGCTTAGGGCTGGGTACTGACACATCTGTCCCAACACAGTGCTGCAGCTGCTGATGTCCCCATCCCAAGGGACAGCCTCATGCTTTGAAGGAGACATCTGCACACAGCCAGCTGTGTAGGGGGAAGCTCATATAAACAGGTACTTGCTTCTACAGTCACAAAAACAGCAGCTTGTCTTCCCAATTTGAACAGAAATTGGGAGCACAAAAGCTGCACGGAGTCAGAAGCCCCAGCTGGGTTGAAGGGACATCACTTAACGTGACTCAGCAGTAATTATGGCTGGCAAATTTATATTTGTCCTCCACATGTCAGATTTAATACAGCAGACTTCCATGCACTGTCTCCACCTCAGAGTATGTGTTCAGCTCACTGGAAGCTAAGCAAGTTGATGCTGTGCAGATGTTTTTGTAAAATATCAAGGATAAAAAATAAACTATGACTGTAAAGGTTTTATTTTCAGAAACTTGGTGAAAGGTTCCTCCAAGCATGATGGTTCAGAGACCCCAGGAACAGGCCTATGCTGCAGATATGAGAAATATCAAAGATTTGGGATTAGCAAGATCAATCTGAAATAATTTCAAGGTAGCCCTGTTTTTATAGTCCTGACTTACATGTAATAGTGTATATGGTGTAAGCAGTGGTCCTTTTGGAAGCAGAGGCCATCAGTTAAGTGTTAGAACCAGTTAGTGAAATAGTTTGTGAATGGAGTAAAAGAAAAAAGGAAAAGGCATCCAGGAGTACAGCAGCAAGTGCCATTTCCCTTATGCTTAGGGTATGTCACAGTTTCCAGTGCTAATGCAGGGTGTTTTGTAAGGCTTTCAAATTGGGTATAAAAATTCAGTACAGGTTGAAATTTGTGAGGAAAATGTTCTGTTCCTTCCACAGCATTTATTGTCTGTCTTGTATATATTGCCCTTGGGAGTGAAGGCACTGGTTTCAGGCCCATGATAGGATTTTTTTTTCAATTGCTCTGATTTGTTTTTAAACGAGAAAAAAGTGATTTCACTTCTCCCTGGAATGGATTGCTAACTACAAATTGTTGACAACAGCGATATAGTTAGCAAATCTATGACTCTAAGGTGCTCTTTGCAGGCAATTAGCCTGTGCAATAGGCAGACAGCCATGGTATTTATTCAACTGAACTATTTAAAAGACCAAAGTACCATCAGCTAGTCAGGCTGCTGCATTTGAGAATGATCATGCTGTGTGCTGAAGCAGTGTATACATATTGTCCATGTCCCATCTATAACATGCCATTTTGCACTGCTGTAATGATTTCGTTTCTCTCTTGTTTCCCCAGAGCTTAACAGCTTGGATGGGAGCCTTGACACAAACAGCTTTGCTTCTTGAAAGGATCCACAAATGCAGCAGTGGAAAGTAAACCTGTTGCATGATTTGCTTTGGAGCATTATTTCTCTAGCATCTTTTGAAGTTGTCTGATGAGGTGCTTAACTGCTCCTTGGCAGCATTCAGCTTATCCCCCACGGTGTAGCTTCCACAGAGTAAGAAGTACCATGAGGCAGTCGTGGTCACAGTGCATGGTGAGCAGAAGATGTGCAGAGGGATGGGCAGCAAAGGCTGTAACTTCCATTACCAGGACTACACCAGGCATTGATACCCTGGTGTAGTCCTCCCTTCTCTCTCTAGCTGGTGCCAGAGTGAATCCTGCCCATCTTTCCAATGCCTTTCTCTCCTTGCCCTCAATTGATTTTGAATGGTAGCTCCTAAATCCTAACAGGGAGTTAGTTGGGTGCTTGAGTTTAGGGTAGTGAGACGGAGGAGAGCAGAGCTAAACTGGGATGTTCCCTTGGTGCCCCTAAGAGGAGACAGAGAAGTGCATGCCCGGTGATTCCCTTTTTGTCATGACCAAGCAGTGGTCATTGAGCTCCTTTTTCAGAGGCAGTGGGACTGTGTTTGGGGTCCAGCTGTGAGCTGGCAAGAGGATGAAGGCCAGCTCTCCTTAAGAAATACCCTGTGGGTCTCCTCTGCTCTGCCTGCAGAGGAGACCTTGGAGGCATTCACCATCTGCAAGCAGAAGGGGGACAGGCCCCACTGCCCTCATGTTGCCTCTGCACCCAACTGACCTCTGTGGTGTATCAAAAACAGCACCACAAATGGTGCAGCACAGGGGGGAAGGCAAGCTCACTACTAGCTGTGAGTTGATTACTCCTTTGCCCTTTGATGCTTGAGGATTACACTACTGAAAGCATACACAGGGTAGCCAGGATTCTCAGTCCCAGGTGCCTGAATGAATAGGTGAATCAGAGGGTAATGTGAGAGGCAAACACTGCTGAAATCATTTATGGGTTTCACATGTGGGAGAGCCCACCTGGGTGTTATTTGTGTAGTAATAGTTCCATGTATTTGGTATATGAAAGCTCACTTCATTAAAATACATTTTTTCTATTTTAGCAACAAAACCCCAGTAATAATATGGTAAAGCCTTTGTGTATGGCTGAAACTACAGAGACCAAAGAAGCATGGAAGATGATTTGTAGTTGGTTGGATCAGTGACATCAAGCAGCGAGTTTTGGGAAAACACTGAAGTCCATATTCAACCATAATTTTGTCCCCAAGCAGCTCTACTAAGTCAAGATTTTTAATTTTCTGTTTGTTACTGTGTTTGTACTCAAGGGAAGCCCTATTTTTCCAGGAGATACTGAGCTAGGCATCCCACAAAGGGAGCATCTAAACCTTTCCCATGGTGAGCACAGTATAATTTGAGTTCTGTGTAGGCACGAGGTACAAGCCATGGTACAGGCATAGTGCAGGGAGAGCTGTGCTGCAGCCCCACAGGAAGGCACACAGCAGCCCTGAGAAAAGTCTTGCACAGCCATCAGCAGGAGATAAAAAAAATAAGCTGGAGTTATCACTACCCTTCCAAAGCATTTGTGTATAGCTGAGATACCATTTCCTGTACAGTCACACACATCATTGCATAGTGCCATGAACTTGGCTCTTATCAGCACCCTGATGGGAAAGCTCGGGTTATTTACAGTAGGGCTTGTTCCAGTGTTCCAAGCTTCTTCTCAGTTAAAACAAACAGCAAATTAAATATAAAATAGATAAGTAGGGAAAGTGAAATTGATTGTCCAGGACTGAGGTATGATAGGCAGAGGAAAGGCATTAAGGCACTTCCTCTAGATTACATTACTTTCTTTTATGTATATTAGATACATGAAACTTATTTTAAAAACTGGATAACTGAATAATTTACGTGTAGTGAAGCAGCAATTTTAAAAGACACAAAAAGTCCCCCAAACCCCAGCATATGCTTCAGGTTGATTTTTTATTACTCAAGTATTGTATAGCTATCACTGTTAGTACCAATACTGAAAATTTGCTTCTGATTCAGTCACTTCCATGAGTATTTGGGGTTTTGTGTGGTGTATGCTGTGTACAAAGTATATAAAAAAAGGAGTCCAAACACCTTTGGACAACTTCAGACTGTCTCTTGATCTCAGATCTTCAAAGTTTCCTCATTTGAGGCTTGGAGACTTGGATCCTTTTCTCTCTGCCTGCTTACTGACCTTGATAAAAGATTTTTAGTCTAACACGTGTTTAGCAGCCCTGGGATTCCCTCCCAAATGAAACTAAAAATAGCTTTAGAGGGAGCAGGATCAAGTTGTGCTGGACTCCACTGTACCTGGCAGCCAGATATTGCCGAATTCCAGGCTGTGGGCAGGATCAGGAAATATTTTTAAGTATGTATATATATTTTTATATATGTTAATTTTTTTTCTGTAGTTATGACATGCTCTAGAAGCAGGTGTACTGGAAGTACAGAAAAAAAAGGTACACTTCTACATAGGAAAAGTGAAGGGGGAAAAAAACCCACCCCAAACCCATAAACCTGGGTCAAGGGCTGCACCTCACCTTTCTTGTGTCCTTCTCCTCACAGAGAGGGGCCCTCCCAGAGGTAGTGACCTGGCTCCCAAAAATGTATATTTACAGATCCCAGGCACATATAGGATTCCGTGTGGAAAACAATATTTGACTGTGCTTTGAAAAAAACCAGCCAAGCTTACAGGCTTTTCTCCATGGTTTCTGAGGGTGATAGATGAGCTCTTCTTCCCCTCATCTCAGTATCTCCTCTGCCTCCAGCCCTGTCGCCTTTTAAAGCAACAATGGGGGAATTTTATTATGTTTTATACTTTCATCTTCAGTGGTGATCTGTCTCTTTCTCCATGGGTCCCTACAGCATGCTAATCCCTCAAGTCTCTTACACAGCATAATTTTCATCTTAATTTTTTTGTTTCTCAGTGTTTAATGGTTTTGCCAGGGAAACAGGGGGTCATTTCCTGTCCTTACCAGATCATTAATTCTCTATGAAAACACCGCAATCTCACACTTCTCAAGCAAACAGAAACATTGGGAAGAGGCAATGTCATGTGCAGAGCACTCAGCTGTGCTGCAGCAGCTGGAGGAGCAAAGATGCTGGTGTGCACTGCAGACACCAAAATGGTCATTTGAAAAACAGGGAGGGAGAGATTATGTAAGAGCAGAGAAAATGGCTTTTTTAATTCCGTAACAGAAGTGACGATGTCTGTTTTTCTCAGCTTAATCTGCTGAGCTGTCTCCTCAGTCTTTATTTTTATAAACAATTACTTTTTTTTTTTTCCCAAAACAACACTGGCCAATGGTTTTCTTATTGATACTTGTCACTTTCTGAATAAGAAATTTGATTTTTGCTCCTGTTTTCAGTGCTTGGGTATCTCTGCCTTCCTGTAATCTGTCATAGCCAAAGCTGGAAAAAAGGAAACAAACAAACAAAAAAACCCCAGCCCTATATTTGTGAATATTTTCTGCAGAACATTTCATGAGATGGGAAAAATCCAGAATTTTTCTCCTTAAGCCAGCAGCAGGAGGGGAAAATAAATGACTCATGTGTTTACTTTTAAAAATCTTTTTTAAGAACTCAGATGTGCTTGATAAATTATTAGCATTTCACCCAACCAGCCTGTGCTATCAACTCCTGGCATTTCTGTAGGTAGTCCTGAGCTTGCTGTAGTATCTCACTGCCAAATCCAAGGACTCACAGGTCTCAGGAGAGATTTAGTAGATATCCCACTTCCTTGTCTTGGACATTTTTAAGCCTCTGTTTGTGGATTTTTGGTTTTTTCCCCTTTTCCTTGACCTCTTTGCAGGTTTGTTGGTCTTACAAAACATCTGTGCCCACAAACAATTTCTGTAAGCACCAGAACCAGGGAGTTCTTTATGTGCTCTTAGGCACATCCCCAAGCCAGGACCCTTCACCCAGACAATTTCAGTTTCAGATGGGGCTGCCCTCCCTGGCATCTCCTGGCATCCCAGTACCAGTGTGTCTGCAGGACATGGGGAAGTGCCTTGCTCCCATAGGCTTGGGTACCGGGCAGTGGTGATGGCACATCATTTGCTCATAGGGAGCAGGATTCAGCTGTGTGCTGGTGAAAAATGTGCATTTGGGGTGTGCTGGTGCTTCCCCATGGTAACAGAGTTGAAACTGGACAAGTTTCCATGGTGATTATTACTACGGCAGGATTCTCTTCACACTTCAGGAGAGGCACGGGCAGCACCAGGCGAAGCAGGCAGGCATCAGCCAAAGTCTGCTGGCAGCAGCTCACAGGGCAGAAATTCTTTATCCTTCTCAATAAATGGATGCATAGTGCCATCAATTTGCTGATTTTTTGGAATTTTTTTTTCCCCAAGGCAGGGAAATTTTGATCTTTAGGGGGAACAGACTGCATATTACACCACGATCATGAACAGAAACCATTCCTGCCCTTTTTAAATTGCCATTTGCTTGGTTGATAGAAAGAGTTGGGCTGTCAAAATGGATTTTAAGTTGTTTTCATTTTTTTTTTCCCCAAAGTCTTTAATGAATCAGGTGTCTAGTTCACATTACTGTCTCTGTCTAGCTCTGTGGCAGGGTAAGCACTGGAATTTTGGTTGGTTTTGCTTTGCCATTTCATGGCTGTGCTCCTTTCTGATCCTGCACACAGCATTTTCAGGAGGAAAAAGGGACAAGTATTGAAGGGCAATGAAGTACCCCCTTCACGAATAGTTGAATATTTCTTGGCTGCAATATTTTTAGAAATGTTTGTTTTGGGGTTTGAGTTAAAACAACGTGCTGTCACTCAACTCTGATGTGCATTGTCATTATGTGAAGCTGTGTTTAAAAATGTGGAATGGGCATCCTGAATCCTTGTTTCAGGCTGTACTGAGAGGGTTTTTTGGCTGCAGGCAGTCCTTAAGGCCATGTTTATGGCTAAATATAAGTTCCTGAAAATATTTCGCACAACACTCAGGGCTGTATGTATATCCTGCATCTCTGTATGTATAGTACACTGTATTATGGAGCCGTTGGCTCGAAGTGTGGAAATGTTTAACGGCTTTTCTTTGGTGACAGGGTCTTTAAAGGCAATTGCAAATATTATTTTAGGAAAGAGATTTATGTGGTGCCTAAAATATGCTTCTGGCTTGCAGGCCAAATTATGTCGGTGCTGATGCTCCTGGCAGCGTGGAGCCGCCGCGGGTCCCAGTGACAGCGATGTAGAGGTGGTGCTGGCGGAGCCCAGGAAGCCCTGCGACATGGAGGAGCTGTACAAGGATGCCCCCAACCTGCCTATGGACGTCACCAACTCACCCTCGGCGATGGCCAACAACAAGCTGGAAAATGGGGTGGCTCAGCTGATCACAGCAGAGGCTTGGAATATCAATTCGGCCGACCTGATGAAGAAAGCCCTTTCCCCGCTGGTGACAGTCCCTGCGCCCTCCATCCTGACGCCACCGGCCGAGTCGCAGAGCGGAGTGGCCCTGAAGGTGGCGGCCACCGTGCTGCAGCCCATCTGCCTGGGGGACAGCCCCGTGGTCCTGCCCATCCACCTGCAGGTCGCCGGCAGCGCAGCCCCACAGATGCCAGCCACCAACGCTGCCACCCCCTACGTGATGACAACGCAGGGCCCGGTCCCGCTGCCCGTCCTCCTGGAGCAGCACGTCTTCCAGCACCTGAACTCGCCCCTGGTGCTGCCGCCGGGCGCTGCCTGCCCCGCCAGCCCCCTGCACGCCGGCCTCTTCTCCGGCACCGCCACCCCCGTTGGGCAGCCCCAGCTCCTGGACCCCAAGCCCTCCGGCCAGGCGCAGGAGCCCGTCCTGCCCCCGGTCTTTCAGACCCCGGGATTCGCCGCCGTCCTTCAGGACCTGTTTCCCTCACAGGGCGCCCTGGGCTCAGCCCCCTGTCAGCCGCCCCCCGACTACGCCACCCTCCCACCGCAGGCCTTCAGCTCGCCCCTGTCCCCGCTGGTGCCCCCTGCTACGCTGCTGGTGCCCTACCCCGTCATCGTGCCCCTGCCCGTCCCTATCCCTATCCCCATCCCTGTCCCCATCCCTGTGCCCCACGGCGCCGAGGCCAAGGCGGCCCCTGACCCACCCAAGCCTCCACTTTTCACCCCCCAGTCTTGCAAGGGCACCCAGACACCCCTGGAGAAGGAGGAGACGAAGCCCTTCGAGCTCCTCCACCCACGGGAGTTTCCCCAGCTCAGCCGTCACACTGTCATCAAGATGGGCGGTGAGAACGAGGCCTTGGACCTCTCCATGAAAGGGCCGCCCGCGCATCGGGCCAGCGAGGCGGTGCCGCCGCCGCCGCCGCCGCCGCCCCCTCCGCCCGAGGACGGGGCGCTGGACCTGTCCCTCGCCTCCTGTCGCAAGCCGGGGGCGCCGCACGGGGAGGCGGCCGGCTCCGGCCCCGCCACCACCGCCGAGGTCGGTGCCCACCCCGCCCCGGACAAGCTCCCCGGGCCAGCCGCCCCCTTCGGCCCCTGCAAGCCCCCGGAGGCGGCGGGCAAGGCGGAGGGCAGGGCCGCGGGCGGCGGCGCGGCCGAGCTGCTGCGGCAGCCGCAGAAGTGGCTGGTGGAACAGGCGGGCAGGGCGGGCTGCGAGCCCAAGGCCGGCAACAACATCGAGATCGTCAGCACCTCGCAGACAGCCAAAGTCATCGTCTCCGTCAAGGATGCCGTGCCCACCATCTTCTGCGGCAAGATCAAGGGCCTGTCGGGGGTCTCCACCAAAAACTTTTCCTTCAAAAGGGACCTGCCCCAGGACTCGGTGCTGCAGTGCTACGATGTGAAGAGCCCGCCCGAGCCCCGGGACAGCGCCGAGGCCCTCAGGAAACCCGTTAAAAACAGGAGCGTAAAGCTAAAGAAAATGAACTCGCCGGAGATACATATTCTTCCAATCAAGAAGCAACGGCTGGCTGCCTTTTTTCCGAGAAAGTAAATTATGGGTTTTTAGAATTTTAAGATTATTATGAGAAGAAGAAGAAAAAGTAATAAAAAAAGATGCACTCGGTTTTAAACTCATTTAAAACTTTAAACTATCTTTGTAAGTTATTTTTGGGGGAAGAGGGAGAGGATTGGATGTAGAGGCCCTATAAGCTGGGTTGGTTTGGTTTTTTCTTTTGTTTTTGTTTTTGTTTTGTTTTTTTTTTGTTACCAAATTTTGACTTTTCATGGGAAACTGAATAAAAAGCAACCTATTTTTCAAGCAGATTGCACATTTTGCAGCTTTAATGGAGTAATGGATGAGTCAGAGGGGTAAGAGCTATTTTCACTGCCATAAAGTGCTTTGATGATGTAACTCTTCATAACAGTCGGAATGGAAATTTCAAAATAAATGTTTGTACGTGCTAATTGGTTGCGGCATTCTTTTCTCATTTCCGAATCGCTTTCAGGCTACAAAGAAGGTCGTGCGAAATGTCTGTAAGCTGCAAAGCGCCACAACTGACTTGTGATGAGCCTAAAATGTTAAAAAAAATGTCAGGCTAAGAAAAATTATCTTGTCCTGCAGCAGTGTCGAAGAGCGTGTCACAAGAGCCGCTAATGATGCACCCAGTGAGCTACCAGAGGAGTCAGAGTGAGTGCTACAGCCTAGTGCAGGTTCACTGTGAGACACCCATAGCAAACCATCTTAAGTAATATTATCAGTCATTTAAAATAGAAAAGCCTAAAAGTCAAGGGAATTTGGTTGCCAGGGGGCAGGAGGGGAAAAAATAATCACATAATTTTTCCCAGCCTGACTACAGTTATATGGAAAAGCTGTTTATTGTTAGTTTTTTACGTTTCTTCGATGGCTGAAATCAATGCACATAAAAGAGCGAGAGCTGTGTAACTTTTATCACTCAGCAGTGTACAAAGCCGCCCACGTCAATGCAGAAATGTGAATGTACAATTAAAATAAAGTTCTGCTAGGTTCAGTTTTGCACTTGTCTGTGGAAATGAGCTGGAGGTGAATTACTGTCTGTCAGCTTTGGAGTTCATATTCATAGAGCTCACTGGCAAAAACAGATCCTGACCAAAGGACAAATGCGAGAGCAGGA
This sequence comes from Molothrus ater, assembly GCF_012460135.2. NCBI lineage: Eukaryota > Metazoa > Chordata > Aves > Passeriformes > Icteridae > Molothrus > Molothrus ater. The sequence goes on along the minus strand of NC_050479.2, from coordinate 16,522,433 downwards.
GGACAGTTTTTTGGGGGCGCTGCATTTTTTGTGGCTATACCTGTAGAAAACTTCTGTTACAATTTCAAATTACATGTTCCTGGCAGGGCACCAGAACTATCTAAGTAAAAAAAGCCATTGTAAAGCCATCAGCTGGATGCTGTCACACACTAACTGTGCCTGCCTTTGCCTGGCTGCCACCAGCCTATTTCTAAGACTCCTCTTGGACAGCTTTGGGAAGGTTTTTGCAGTTGTTCACACAATGAGAAGTTGCTCAAAGGAGCAGCTTCAGTGTCTCAACCCATAGGCACCAGTGTCATGCCAAAATCTGCTGCAAGTTTTGATAGCACTCAGTATTTGGAAAATGAATCTGCACTATGAGGTTAGGAAGGGCATTATGTTTCTTTCTTATGTTTCCTTGGCTGAAGGATCACTTGCTTATTACAGAAATGGAAGACTTTCACATAGGCATAGCATCAGTTCTGTCAAACTCTTGCTTTTTAAGTATTTTAAAGCCTTTTATTTTTCCCTGAGGTGGCAGAACTGATGATGTTCAGAAGAGCATAAAGTGTTGATGGATTCATTAATGTTTAGTCATCTGACTGTATTTTTTTTAAATATCTTTTTTTTTTTTCTAATTGAAAATACTCAGCTACTTCGTTTTTCTCCTTCCAAGAAACTGCTAATGAAATATGTCATTTGTTTATTGCAGTGCAGAGGCTGAGGATTTCAATGTCCCTTGGGATGGCCATCCCAGTTGTCACTGTCCGCTTCTGTTTCAGCCTGCCCATTCTTGAGTGTCAAAAAATCTTCTGATAATGTGAATTTTCCCCAGGGCTATACCACAGTAAAATAAGGCGGTCACTGAATTGGCTGCTGTCATTTTTATTTTGCAGTTGACAGAAGCAAGTTCAAAAGAAATTTATTTTCTTACAAGAAGTGTTTCGCACTGGTGGTGGCATCTACTGCACCAACTGCCCCAATCCTTGCTGTCCTTGTGTGAGTCATTCCCCACAGCATCCTCAGCAGGCAGAGAGGGCATCCATCCACTGCTGCCCCTCCTGCTGGCCACAGGATAGCTGGGACAGGCAGAGCTTGTTGGTGGCACTGGCTGCAGGTGCTCAGCTTTTCCCTCCTCTCCTTCAGAGGCATTTACTGGGAGCATCAGTGCTGAGGGTACCTCCCAGCCCACTCTGCACACAGAGAGGTCTGGTTTAACTGAATTTGACCACAGGCTCCAGAAACCCTGACAACAAATTAGGCTAAATCAGCTTTATGACATTATAAACCCATACAAGCACTGTCGAAACACCCAATGCCTGGGGACAACAAATTGAGTTTAAAGCCAACTGGTGCTGGTTGTAACAGTAGACCAGACCAGCAGCCATGTGGCCTGCATCTTGCCCCTTGGAGGAGTAACTGCAACCTTTTCCTTCTGAAGCAGGGCTGAGTAAAACCAGAGCAGGTTCCAATTATCCCAACATCCCTCTCTGCCACCCCAGGAGAGCCTCCCTGACTTTACAGGGCCAGGATGAGCAGGCTCCCTGGCACTGCTGGTTGCCACCAACATGCCCAGAGCCTGTGACACAGGCTGGAGCCACTCCTCTAGAAATGGATAAGCAGAGCAGCAGGGGCTCACCCACTCCACTGCCTGGCTTTTCCATTGCTCAAACTGCAGGGGGAATATTCTCAATGGCATCTTCCCAGGAAGGCTTAGGACAGCTGGCACCCCCTTACCCTGCTGCCATTTCATGCAACCCCAGGCTTCAAGGCTGGTGCCATGGGAAGAGGAGCCCCATGCTGGCACCTCTTCTGCTGCTGAACTCTGTTGGGCAAATGATGCTAAGTAGGGACCACTTGCCTCCCACCACCCTCGTGTGTGAAGCACAAGTCCTACATCCCATCAGCACGGGGGAGAAGTGGCCATAGAATAAAGTACTTAATTACACCAAGATTGAGCACTTTCACCTCCTCCCCCTCGCCTCTAGCAGCAATTACAGATTTTGTATTTTGGGCCATTAATTTTCTACAGGGCTACATTTTAACTGCTACTGAAACTTCGGTATGAGGAGAAAGACGTGGAGCTGCACTCATGATATATGGAGCTTCCATTTCTGGTGGCTGTTAATGGAGACATTAATACCTCTAGTGAAGTTGAAGGGAAAGTCATTAATCTGTAATGGTAGGAGGAAGACATTTTACAGTGATGAGTATATGCAAGAGGTAAAAGAGGGAGAGAGGAGCCGTGCCCTTAGGGGCATCCCTTGTTGGCTTCGGTCTCCATATGACTTGGTCTTTGGGTGTGGGGTCTTATTAGGGAGTGAGTGAGAGGGTAGAAGGCTGCAGGGTCATGTTACCTTTCCCTCTGCTCTCTTCCCCCTATCAGGCAGGGGCTTTGCAGGAATCCAGAAACTAAATCCAAGGCAGGCAGAAGGGCTGCACATCTCAGATGAAGGCCATGGGACAGGGCAGCCTTGCAGGCAGGAGAGTTCAGATCTGCCAACTTTCCTACACAGGGACAGCCTTTCGCCAGTGCTGCCTGAAACACAGCTTCAGGACCAGGGGTGCACACCTAAGGCTTCCACACATGGAGTTAGCTGTTAGCAAAATAAATTAATCCAAAAGAAGAATGAGCAGCTTCTCAGACAGGGAGCTTACCTGGACTGGGCAGTTTCTAGGCTGGGAGGACACCAAGCAGTCAGGTAAGGCACAGACAACCGTTAAGTGCAAGGAAGAGGTGGAAATAGGAAGGGGAAAGCAGGCAATGGAAGCTGAGACAAGATCCAAGCCTGTTAGTACTGCACCTTTATTGAAGTTAGCAAGCAGCCAGCCAGAGAATGGGAGGGAAAAGCAAAACTATGGCCTTTGGCTGTGAGCTGCTGACAGAGAGAGAAAAGAAGGGTGTCAGCTTCAAAGACACAGCTCAGGCCACTCGGTGAGAGCGGGGAGAAAGGCAGGCACTGAGCCCAGAGAGGGCAATGCTGTCTTAGGCTGAAGGCAGCCAAAAAGTGAGGGCTGGGGGAGACCATATATCAAACCACACATGCAGAACACACAAGGCAGTGCAAGCTCCTGCTCCTCCTGCCCTGACAGCAGGGGACAAGGGGCAGCAAAAGCATCCCAGCAGAAACGTGAAGGGAAGCAGAAGAGCAAAGGTAGCTGGTTTTGCCTTTCCCATGCCTGAGAGAACGTGTGTGACCTAAATTTTCCTACCACCCACATTCCTCTCTGCTATAAAATTGATATGCCACGATGTCTCACGATCACTGCTCATTTTTTAAACAACTTCTCCCCATTTTCTGCTCAGGCCTCCCAGAGCACTGGGATGATTACACCACCTTGCACATCTCTGCAGAGGTTGGACCCATAGGGGCTCAACAATCAGCTTCACACACATGCACATGAAAGGTTTCAGGGGAAACTGAGCATGGAAGGGAATGAATCAGAGAAGTCTGTGCCCCTTCACTTGCACAGAGGCAACTTGGGACTGTGATCCGACAACAGTAAGTGACTTGTTAACAGTTCTCATGAAGAATATTAGACAATGAAAACAGCATAAAACAACATTGCATAATATCCTGGTGCCAGATGTTTTAGTTTGCTTTTGTGCTCAAGTTTATAAAAACATGTTGAAGGGCTCAGTCAAGGACCTTGTTTTCCTCTGGGGTCTGTTTCTGCCTTCCCAAAGGCAGACAGCCTGACACAGTGACATTAATAATGTTAATTTGTGCAATTTGCTTTTTTCAATCACCTTTCACTTTTTTTCCCCAATGCTTCCTCCTCCTCCTATTTAAAGTTGCACTTCTCTTAGACTATACTACATACCCCTAATGCTGAAGCTTTCAATTCAGAGTACTCTGGGGCAGTCTGACACACACAAGCAAATCCCCTAATTTTAGTGTGGAAAGCCTATTTTCCACAGTTGTTAAAATCATGGTATTGCAATCCTGTTAGGAAAATCTGTTTTGTTGTTGACCATCTGAAACATTTCTTCATGTTTGAGTAGAAATATTACTAATCACTAAAATATTTAGTACTGCTTTGTGCCCATATACCCCAAGCTCTCTTAGAATAATACCATAACATCTCAGTACTGAAATTATTAGGATTGTTCCAAGCTAAGATATGAAAATTAAAAGAGCAAACAGCGGGGTACAATCTAATCAAGTATCTGGAAGGAAGGGCTATTTCTCCTTTTTTCCAAGTGGAACATCATTTTTTCACTGTTTGGAAGTGTGTTTCCAGTGAAACGCTGGTAACAGACATTGCATCCCTGCATCACCCTGTTTCCCCCCCCCTTGCTCCTGGGATTACTAATGTTCCTTAGGCCACAGCTGTTTCAAAACGGTCACATTTTTTGCATTGCTTCAATATCATCCTTCCCACCACATCCTCATCAACGGAGTTCCCATCTTTCTTTGCTTAGGAACAAAGTTAGGCAATTATTTGTCCCAGACTGGCATCTCACAGACCAAGGACAGGCCACTGGACACAAAACAAGGAGGTGCTTCTTTGTGGAGCTTATGTACCCAAAGAAAACCCCTAAAAGTGCCACCAATAAGCATGGGAAAACTATTGAGTTTTGAGGTTTCTGATACACAAGTAATTTCTTGCTTATGGAGGGAAAAAAACCCAAACCCAACCTTACCTGCATTCAAAGTTATAAAGGTAACAAGTAGATTTTTTTTTTTAATGTTTCAAAATAAGTATTTTGAAAGTTGGCCCACAGAGCACAATCCAGTGTAAGAGAGCATGTACCTACCCTTCAGAGACCCTCCACAGCTCAGCCATGATGGCACAAAGCCACCACACTCAATCTTACAGCTCTATGATGCATATGCCACACTCACCTAGAATCACCTATATTTGTCTACATGGGCATCAGAGTGGGGTTTAAAGACACCCACAGAATATTTAAGTGCTTGCTGTCTGCTTTTTGCCACAGCATTCTGTGCAACAACAAAGATCTAAGAAAGCACAAATATTCTCTGTGGATAGAATTTTGGCTAGATATTCTGAACAACTGGACTTTAAAGCCAGACCTCTTGTGTGGTAGAACATGGGACCTGGCCAACATTGCTTGGTTACTGTAATGTGCACCTGAACATTTGCTTCTCAATGCCAATGTCTTCCAATGAAGGACTTGAGTAAGAGGGTTGTTCCAGCTTACTTGCAATGAAGAGAACTTTAGGTGGGGTATTATGTCATGTGCTAAAGTTGAAATGAGTATTGAGTCTCCCATGATAGAAACTGGCTAATAAAACCAGTAGAGTCAAGAAGTCTCTTAAAGCAGATGTTGCTATTTGGTCAGATCACTCATACCCTCAACTCCCATGAACTAAATTCAGAAAGAGTCTGGACAACTGTGATGTCAAGAAATGAAGTTACATTAAGTCAAACCCAAGCCTGTGTTCCCAGGTTTTGGCCCCTCAGCTGTTCTGGCTTTAAAAGAAGTCATACCAATAGTGAGTTATTAGCAGCATCTAAGAAACAATTTAAGGACAGAGAGTGCATGTCTCAAAAACTGGGTTGGGAATTACAAGGATTCATCCCTTGTTTTCAGATAAAAGCATGTCAAGATAAGACTTCACATCCCTGATATGGTTCAAAATGTTTATTCCTAACTTTCCCCTTAAAAATCCCAGCTTAACATGAACAGTCAAAGACACAAGTCAACTGTGAATCTGAAACAGTTTATCTTGATATATCCACCTGGTTTTCTCCTTCCTAATTTTCCATTACTTCATTCTTCATGTATTTTCCTTCCTATGTTTATTGCAAGCAAACCCTATCACTCATCCCAGCCTTGCATTTCTGTTTTCTTTCAAAACATTTAAACTTTCCCCAACCTGTTCATTTCCTGTAGCTAAACACCACCCAGGCAATTACAATTAATATATTACAGTGAATGCAAAGATGTATGAAAGTAATATGCTCCCTTTTGCTGAGCTGCGCTCTTGAAAACAAATGAACAGCTGATAGCAGTCAGGTAAAAAAAAAAAAACAAACTAAAAAAACACATGAACAAACAATAAAAACCCCACCACAAACAAAACAAAACCAAACCACACCAAACTAAAACCAATCAACCAACAAAACCTGCCCACTGTCCCATTACCCACTGAACCTAATAAATAATTATGTTCCAATATAACAATTATTAGCAATTATCTTCCACCTCACCCCTAAAGTACAAGCATAAACCAAGGTTAGACTAAATCTGAGCATTTGTTTATTAATTTCTCCCTCCCCACAATTTTTCCTCATAAAAGCAGAGGCACTTAAAAAAGAAAAGCACTTTGTAGATCACACCTTGAGTAACACTGTGCAGGTGGGAGGCATCTGTTCACAACAGAGTAAGTACCATGCACATCCCCAAGCAAGGGCTGATATCAGTAGCAATCACTGGTACATCAGAGATAAAGCAAGCAAAAGCTGCAGACTCCTTCCCTTACTTTTCATACCATGCAGGATTAAAAAGCACATGGGAAGATCCTTCCCTCAAAAGGGTCTCAATAATAGGAAACGTGTTCTGCAGCACTAGTTTGGAGAGATGGAAGTTGTGGAGGAGTTCAGACTTGTTTGAAAACCTCACTCTTGGAAATCTAGACAGCATTAGCCAAATTGCTTGGGGAAACAGAGTGCCTCCATAACTACTAAAAAGAACTAAATATAAGAAAGGGAAAAATTCAGCAGAATCATGACCTCTTGCATTTGAACACCAGACTTTCTAAGGTGTGCCACCATTCATTATGTTTTTTTCCCACTGCCTTGGGAATTGCCTCAGCATCCACCTGGAAGGGTAGATGAGTCTGTCTGTCCAGATCTGGACCTCAGAGCTGGGACAGTCAACACAGGGTAATGGCAATTGTCATGGTACTTTTGTGGCATATTCATTTTCTTCCAGCTGTCACAACTAGAAAGGAACCATTGGCAGAGAGGGTTTCTGCCAGCTTCAAGCTGTACATCTGTTCACGCTTGTCTGTTCAGAAAACATGGGATGCAATCTCTCCTTCCCCTTGTGCTGGCATCTGTTGCTTGTGCTGTTTGTCCTCAAAGGCCTTGGATTTCGGAAACGGGAAATTGAATCTCTGTGGATGAAAATGCCTTTGTGTATTTTAAAAAGAAAAGAAGTAGAGATGTGCAGCCTTCGCTATCAGCACTAAATAATTCCCCTGCAGTTAATGAAAGCTGAAATAAAACTAGCAGTGGTCCATAAAGCTATGAGGAGAAACAGCTTGTGCAGGACTCCTCTGCATGTACAGCAGGACTGGGAGATTCTGGAGCTGATAGAAGCTAATTCTGATTAAAATGGGACAAATTACAGCTAATCAAAATTATCTGCTAGAATAGGGATGGATGATTATGTAAGTGAGGAATTTAAAAGCCCACTGGATCACTTTAATGGCATATTTTAAGTACTCACAGGACTCCCATCATCTACCACAGCCACAATAATGAGGATTTATTTAGAACAAACCATCAGAGAACAAAGTAGCAAAATACTTCACCATTAAATAACCCCCGAACCCTATCTCTGCAGTTTTCACACTAAAAATATATATAAAATGTTATGTATACAGTTGCAGACTCACAATATTGAGTTTACAACAGACTCTTCAGATTTTAACAAGTCTCAAAATGGCTCTGCATGACCTTTGAAACAACAGGAACACTGACAGTTGGGGAACACAATCCCAGGATTATGAGCTAGTTAGGAAGCTTTACAGAGCAAAAGATTATAATCAAGGCTTGAAAAAAAAGCAGCAATCATTTCACCACTAAAATGGACATGAAATCAGCTTCTGCCTCCCTGCATCACTCTTAGGCAGTTCCAAATGAGCACTTTTTACTCACTCCCACGGTTTTACATGTAATGACGATAGAGAGGAGGAATAGATGACCTTTGAAATTGATCTTAAGGAGGTCTCTCTTTTTTTCTTTTTTCCTCTTCAAGCCAAGCCAGTGTAACTCTACACAGTCTCAACTTGGCAGAAAGAGCAACAAAAAAATGAGGACACTCATTACTTAGAAGAGGTTCACACCTCTTCATTCATTTTACTCTATTATGTAACTAGCTGGCCAATCAAAGAAAAAAAAATACTGCTATCATTCCCTTTTAAAGTGTGTTTCTCTCCATGATCCTGCATTAAAATAGACAACATTCTATAACTAACAAAAGAAGATTGTGGAAAACTTGGGCCTGCTGCTGAATGAGGAGGGGGACCTCATTACATGGAAGAGGCTGAATTACTGCCTCAGTGTACCCATATTTCAATTCTCTGAATTTCAGCTTAAATTAAAGGACAGACAAGCACAAAGAAACTTTTATCTGATCAGGTTAAAAGTTCAAGATTTTAGTCATCCCCACCCAGGGCTCATTTTTCCTCTACAAAAATACTGGAGATACTCAAATTTAAAATTTTTGTATCATGTTCAGGGCTTACATAATCACATCCACAGACTCACATAAAACTGTCAGAGCTACAGAGATGGTTAACACCACTTTTTGCAAATCATATCCCTGACTGCAGAGGAAGAGTTCCTACCAATATAATGAGTAATAAGATGAACATCTTTGTGCCTGTGTCTACCACCTGAAATAAAAAATGGTGTGTCTTTATCCAAAGCAACAAAAAACGGGAAGATGCTCCACCCTTCAAGCCAACATTGGTAACACAATATTGCTGTCTTTCACTGTCATTCCTACATATGTGTGAAAAAGTCCTACAATATGTTACACTGCCACACCCTACCCTCCAGCCTTCTTCAATTCCACTGTTCCACAGGTGTTCTGCAAAAATAATTTTTAGAGCTGCTAGTCCTCCCAGGCAGCAGTATTTTAATTTCCAATAGTCCCACAATGCACTGAGGAGTTATGGCACTGTCTTCCAAGATGACCAAAAGTTACAGAAGCAGATAAACAGATGAACCCATGTTGATAGAAAAGCAACTGGAGAAACAAAGAGACTAAATCATATTGTCTTGTATATCAAATAAACACCAAAAAGATACTAAGTATGTTCTGAGAGATATCAGATGCAAAATGCCTCTGGACTACTGGTACTGCCAACTTGCAATTTTCATCAACTGACAGTTGTGAGGTTACCATTAACCCAATCCAAGTTCCTTCTCAGGCACTGGCTGATTGCTGATAACAATCACTGGAACAAGAGACTTCTGTATCACAGAAATAAGAAAGCTTGACGTCTACAAAGTTCAAACTTACTGCCATTAACTGCTTTAAAATATCTTCATATCTTTATCTGAACACAGCACAAACAGTTTTTATCAGCCTCTTTCCCTCAGTGGTGATATGAGAATTCTATAAGCTTTAAGTTGGATAATGAGATACACAAAACAAAATAGTTGAATAACTAGATAAGTTCTTACTTTGAAAGCATAGAACAACCCAAATTCAAACATTAATTGCTTCAGATGAACAAGGTTGGAATGATCTTACCCTTTTCATGAAAACCTCCTCATATCAGATGTTTCCATGAACTGTCAGGAACAGCCAAATGCCAGATCAGGCAGCCACCCTTGCCTACGCAGAGAGCACTCATCCATCCACACGGCATCAAACAGAACAGACAGTTACAACAATGAACAAACTATTTTATTTTTCTTGCTAGATAAGAACATCCCACTGAAAATAAAGAATAAAAAATATATTCTGTTGTAAGACTCTGAATGCTTGAAACTCACACAACAGCACACGGAGAAATTCTGGTACAGCAACATCACAGTTATCTTTGTGCACATGGGTACACAGAAAGCCTTGAACAAATATTTATACCCAAAATAGTGCCATGTACAAAAGACCAAACAGAAAATTCAAACGTCTTTGTTTTTCTTATGCCAAGGGCAATGTAAAAAATGAAAATTGTTTCCAGTCAATTACTTCCACTTAAATTGTATGGGATCTTTTTATGCTGAAGAACCCAAATTCAGCATAATAAGGCATAGAAGAAGTAGTATACAATTATATATATGTATAAACAATATACTGAACACGTGGGGCATGATGTTTTCATTAATATATAAATCTTGGTGTAACCATATGAAAGTGAAGCCAGTATTTTTCTAACACCAAGAGAAAGTACTCTGTTTCTTCAATCAATGCTCTGACATTTTCTTACTATAAACAGCATGCCTGTATTGTATCATCTAAGCATACATGCACCACAAAAGATATGCAAAACAAATGGATACAGATAAACTTTAGTGTCAAATGTCTAATGATGTAATAACAAAAACAATTCTCAGGGCCCAAATGACTTTCTGAATTGAAATGGCATTGCAGTCACTTAAAATAAGAAAATACTTGGACTCGTGAGTCACAAAATTCACTGTTTTTTAGTAGTACCTTGCTGAAATCTGATGAGTATCAGTCTACGGGTAAAGAAAGTCATTTTCAAAAAAGGAATTTGTAAAAAATACATTTATACTATATGCTTTCATATAAAAAGGCATTAAGAAATATAATAAATCCTACCATTTTAGGACTACACCTTCCCTAACAAACAGTTTTATCACTTGACTATTACATACAGTACATTCAATTTCCTAAACAGAAAGTGTATTTTCTTGTCCCTGATGTATTTTACAACTGGCAGTGACAACAAACTGTTTTATTATCACCACTCGTTCTTGCAGCTTATACAAACAGCACCAATTTTACCCAAAAAAAGGTTTATCAGTTACATAGTAGCACTTCCTCACAGGAAATATAAACCCAAAACATTGGAACCAAATGTGTCTTTCCAAATATATATCAGAATATATGGCTCAGAGTTAAGGGATGAATAACCAGGAGTATTGCATAGTACAGGGATCTTGCCTGTATGAATAAAAACACCTTTTGATTGTTTGTCACCTTCTGACTCCAAGAACAAATTAAACAGGTGCTAATGAAAGTAATACACAACTAAATTTACTGGTAAAAAAACCCTAAGAAATTGTACAGTTCTCTCTGGCACAGTGCAAAGTACACATTATAAAACTGAAAAAATATGTACAGTGTGTATGTATATTTTTATATAGTACGTATTTCCCTGACACATACACATGTACATATAAAAAGCATGAACACATCCATGCCAAACTTAGCAAAAAGATGGAATGTTTAATATGTGGATGCATTGTTCCAGTGAAATCAGTCTGTCTCAGAAATGGCTGTTTATACAGCCAATATGACCTTCCATGAAACAGAAATATTTACTGCCTGCCTAAACTGACAATATATGATACATTTGTCCTCATAACTTCCCAAAGGACTGATAATCACTTTATAAAAGCTTATACTTGTATTAAGCTCTCTCTTCCATTACCCTTCCTCTCTTCCGAAAGACCAGAATATTCACTACAGAGATGAAATCTTCTATTTTAAGATTTTCTTGCAATATAAAAGTTTACAGCCACCCCTGTAAAAAATATTAACACCTGATGCTGGTTTAATTTATTATTTCCCTTTGGGATTCAGCTGTTTTGGTTCTGGATATGAACACGTTGGCTGAAGCCTGTAGCTCAGAACACACTTTTCAGGATTCAGAGAGCGTTGTTACCAGACCTGCCCACACCCAGTATGATCAACTGTCCTTCCCTGCCAACTTTCTGTGAAAGAGTTTGCAAAAATACTAGAATGTAATACAAATCCCTCCCCCCTGCTTTATCCTGAATGTCTCTTTTACAATTCGAGGCCACTTTCAAAAATAAAGGTTTGTATCAGCAAAAGCGTTTCAAATGAAGGCGATGGCTGTGAACCTGAGAGCTTGGTGTGACCCCAACTCACATCTGTGGCATTGAACTGGCTAGAACTTCCCTTGTTTAAGTCGTTCAATGTGGTAGCACAGCTTTAGGGCAGGCCCCAGCTTCAGTCCCATATATTTCATTATCATATCACTCCTCAGTAAGAGTAGTGCTTTCCCATCAATTTCCTGCAGAAGGAAGAGAATAAACACAACAGACAACTACTTTAACAAGCTGCGCGGGAAACCGGGAAAGTACATTATAAAGTTGTTTATACTGTAGTAAAAACATATCTACTATATACAAAACAGCAACTGTAAGTTTGAATTTACAGATGACCACTGAAATTTAATTTGTTTTAGTATTTTTAATGTGTGATTAAGTATTTGAGATGTTAAAGAAAGAAAATAATAGTGAATAAAAGAAACTGATCAAACAACCCTCAGAATTAGGGTTTCCAACCAAGAAAAGAGTGAATGGGTCAAGGGAAAAAATAGAAAGAAGCAGCAAAGGAAGGTCTGTGCAGTTTGTGATTAAATGATCCAAGCACTGAGGCCTTGCACTGAACCTTGAAAACAGCTGTGGGAGGATTTTGGCATGCATGTGCAAGTGGTCATATGGAGAAAAGGGCTAGAGACCATCTAAATATGGGAAATTAGACAGATCTATTTCCATGTTGAACCAAAGAGATTGTCAGGATCAAGACCAAGGACAACCTAGTCAGATTTCAACTGTCTGACTGAGAAGCTGCTGAAATATGACAGTCCTAAGCTCTTAGTATCATTACTTACCACAGAGAGGCAATTAGTTCCATAAAGCACCATAAAGAGAAACACTTTGTCTTACTTTTTTAAACATAAACCTGACAAAACAAGTGACATTTACTGTTGTTATACAACTAAGAATAAAATATAAGACAGGAATCTACATCAGAAGTTATTTTGATTTTTCATTCCAATCCAGCTTGCTCAGAGCTTAAACTGTTAGGAGGAGCTGGAGCAGAACATAGGTGAAATACTACTAAAGAGAAAGCCAATCTCTTTTTGGAGGGCCATATATGCAATAAAATAAGAAAGCAGCCATTTACTGAGCAACCTACCATAGAAAGACACAGCAAGAAGAAATAGGGGAGATCAAACCTACTGCAACCTGGTAACAGTTTCTGTCTCTAAAGATAACATCTAGTCAGACCTATGAAACCCTTGTTTTCTCAAACAGATTAATTAAATATTTCAGTTCTCTGAATTTTAGTATCAATGACCAAGTGCCTAGCTAATGATAGGTAACATCATCTCTGCTCTAGAAGATTAAGTCTCCAAAACACGGGGGACTGAATGCCCCACACTGTACATGAGAATGCCATTGTCTCTAGAGGCACCAGGGAGGACAGGGGTACCACAGATGTTGGCCATTAGAACTTGGGCACTTCCAGGTTGGCAATATTCCACATACACTGGAAAGATGTGGCTATTTATGTTAGTCTAGTAAGACTGAAAAACATATACTGCAGGAGGGGTTTCAGGTAGGAAAGTAATTTTCCACCTCTCTCTAATATATCTGGAGAGTCTTCTCCACCTCCAGATGCAAAAAGACTGATAGACATGAAAGTTGTATTTTAAGAGATTAACATGATACAATCTACTAGAACAGAATGGACAAGCATCATACATGTCTTCTGAAGAGTTCTGCATGTGGAGCCAGTGCCCGTGGATCAGCTTCTTTCACAAAACGCACTACTTCCTCTATTGACCAAGTGGAAGGATCCTTATTCAATATTCTTGAAGGTTCCCTTTTTAGTGAATTCAAATCCGGTCCAGTTGTGGAACTTGCAGCTTTTAATACAAAAATATTGTAAAAAGAAGAAGCATCACTAGTTTGTACAGGGATAACACATTTCATTTCACATAAGACACTTTAATATTACCTTATGGAATTTATTATGCATTGTTTCCAATATATTAAAATATGCTTTCTTTCCCTTCTAATAATACTGAACTGTTCCTTTTGTCTTTAAATGTCTTCTATAACTGCAAATATTTACAGCAGCACAAATTAGCACTGTGACATACCTAGAGGGATTAGTTTTACTTGTACTTGGCTCCTGAGTCCCAAGATGCTATTAACTGGGAATGAGGCAAAGGCAAGTGAAGCTGTGCAGACAGAAGGAAACTCTACTCCTGTATTTCAGCAACATGGCAATATTTGATAAGATGCTCAGGAAGTGAGCTGCATGTAGCTATCCCTGTCTGCTCTGGCTTGCTGCAGGGTCCATCATAACAGCAAGAAGAAGCTGCAGCAGCAAAGACCTTCCCTGGCTTGCACTACACTATTAATACTAAAAGGCTTAAGTTTTGTATTTGCAGTTACGTTAGCAAGACTGACATGCTTGGCAACAGCACATTTCACTCCATATGCAAGCTCTCCAATGGCAAAGAACTTCTTTATTCATAACTTTGTCTGTTAATTGAAGCAGTTACATACTCTGGAAGGGTTTGTGTAACAGCATACCTTCAATCCGCCTCTGTATCCGATTCCTGCTGACTTCATAGTAACCACTGCTCCCAGCTGAGCTCAGGGACAGCCTGCGCAGGACTGGGGCTGAATTTGAGGTAGCAGTTGCTGGCTGATGGGAGTTTCTGTAATATGCAGCATTTCCTGAAGGGCGGTACTCTGTGGAATTTCGACAGGCTGGGTTTGATGGATTTACAGAATTAAGTGCAGAATCCATAGAATCCTCAGAAAATCGGTGTTCTTTGGAAGTGCTGTTTTCCTCTATAGGCAATGTTTCTGCTACACAAAAAGCAAACACCAATTTGTTCAAAGTGATGGACATTACACCTTTGTTACTTAAGGTCTAGCTATGTTCTCTTGAAGGTACTGACAGATTGTAATACTGTTAACAAATTTCTTGTGAGACAATCACTGAGACAGAATGTTTGTCCCTTTTCTTCAACTAATCATTGGGCTCTTATTGTATTTTCAAACATTATTTTTGTAGCAGAAGATTTAATATGTCAAGTTTGAGACATTCTTCCATTAATCATTTCAGTTGTACTTACTGAAAGCTATGAGCAGGGAAATGACAGAGGAATTCTTTTTTATAAAATTGTCTGCTGTAAATATTGATACATCAAATAATTTTAGTCAAGAATTTTCATTGCTTTTTAAACATATAATTAAAAAGCCAACCATTAATATTATGTAGCATTTATTTTGCAAGACATTATTAATGCAAAAAAACCCCGCATGTTAACTAACAATTGTTTAGTAAGTTCTAAACAGCAGAGAGAGTTACCAACTTCATAAAGAAAACAAATGTACAATAAATATCTATGGACCCACAGGTTCAGACAGAGGTGCCATTATTAAAAAGGGAAGAGGTTACAGACAAAGCCACAGAAGGCTGTGAGTGCCTGGTATGGCACACTAATGTAACATGTTTTGACCACCCTGATTTATCTTCACACAGTTCTTTGCATACGGCAGGGTTTCAAGGTCTCTAACTGCAGACTCTGGAAAGCTAAAGATTCAGGTAAATTACTGAACCCACAGAGCAAGCATAAAAAAAAAGTGAAGTCTCGGGGGGGAGTATAACAATAATCTAGTTCTTATGTCTTTTCAGTGAATAAAGGAAAGCAACATCCACTCAGAAGACTTGTGAACTCTTTAAAGTCTGTCAATACTGATTCGAAGCCACCTGAATGTAGTTAAGCATGTCCCTTTCCCTGGGCCGTGAGACAGGAGCCAGGTTTGCTTGATTACTGAAAATTCCACTCCCATTCAGCCCAATTCAGGTCTGTTTGAGAGAAGCATGCTGCATGAGGAAAAAAAACCCAAATCAACAGGAACACCACTCCATTCTCTAGCAATCATAGATACTCTCCTCTGTTTGCATCAGACCACTATCTAGCACAAGAAAGAACTTGGAAGCATGATGTACAAATCTGTATGAAACAAATGCTGCTTTGGCAGGAGAGTTAAGAGCTGGAAAAATATAGCTAACAGGTTCACAGAAGTGTAAGCCCCACACTACCATCTTGAAAATAACTCTACTGAAGTTATAAAACATATGCTAGTGAGGCAGCATATTCTTTGGAATAAGAACTGGTATGTTCTGCAAAACAAGTTCCTGAAATAAGCTTTTTTACTACTCTTCTTATATGAAAACTTTCAAGAATTATTGGGCAAATGCCCAATTAAAACCAAAGGAAGAGTATTTTCCTAAAAAAACCCAGTGACCTTCTCAAGCATGCTTTCAACTTGCTTGAGGTTCTCTTCTGCACCTCTTGCTTGAGGTTCTTCTCTCAGATTCTCTTTCTGAATCCTGTTTAAAGTGTACTACAGCAAGGAACTGTTATGTGTATTATGACCTTCAAACACCATAACCCTGAAAGGGTGTTAAAGGCTCTCAGAGAGCCAGCTCCCTGCTCAGTGAATTCAGTAAGGCAAGACCATAGAATCAAAGAATGGAACCACAGAATCGTTTTGGCTGGAAAAAGCCACAATGACCATTGGTAATCCAGTACCACTGTGTTCACCACTGAGCCACATCTACATGTCTTTTAAATACTCCCAGGGATGGTGACTCAAGCCTGGGCAACCTGTTCCAATGCTTGACAAGACTTTAGTGAAGAAACTTTTCGGAATACCCAATTTGAACTTCTTCATGTGCAACTTGAGGCCATTTCCTCTTGTCTTATTGGCTGGGAGAAGTGTTAGGTGGGAGAAGATATAAATTCCCACCTGCCAGTAACCTCCTTTCACATAAGTGTAGAGCACAGTAAGGTGAAAGGAGGTGAGCACTTCCACCAGCTCCTTCAGTACTCCTGGGCAGATTCTATATAGTCCTAGAGACTTGTGCATATTAGTGACCATTTTCTCTTGGCTTGTGGGGGCTTCAATCTGCTTCCCATCCCCACCTTCCAGTTCAGGATGCTGGGTACATGGAGAACAACTAATCTTAGTACTGAAGACAGAACTAACAGCTTTCCTAAAACTTCATCACTTTGTTTCACCCCACATCCAATAAAGGTTTGAGATTCTCCTTAGCCCTCCCCTGACTGCTGAGAAAAATGGGACAAAAATTTCTTGTCTTTTATGGCAGTAGCCAGATTAAGTGCTATTTGGGCTTTAACCTTTCTAATTTTTGCCCCAAATAACCTAAGAGCATCTTTGTAGTCCTTCTGATTTTCCTGCCCCTTCATCCAAAGTCCTTTTTTTCCCTGAGTTCCAGCCAAACTTTTCTGTTCAACCAGGACAGTCTTCTTCCATGCAAGCTTGTCTTTCAGCATGTGAGGAGGGCCTGCTCCTGCATCTTTATGTCCAGCCTTCCTGGACTCCTTATCTGCAAGGTGATGTAACATCTTTTACTGTATTTGATAGTCATGGAATAAAGAAGCTTTTATGGATACAAGTCCTTCTCTTTCATACAAATAACTTTCAAAATAACCGCTGCAAAACTTTCTAGTTTGTCCGACCTGAATCACAAAAGCAACGAAGAAGCTACTGAGGTATTTAAAGAAAACAAACAAGAAAACAAAAGCCTTTATATTTCTCAGAAGTACTTACAGCAACTTACCAAGATTAAAAACAAAAGATATCATTCCACAAAATTTCAGAGAGACTTTAAAAGATGAAGTAAATGATGGACACTATAAAATTAAAAAGTAGCCAACCAAGGGAAAATTAGAGCTGTAGAGCATGAAACAGCATCTCAGTCCAAGGCTGAAAGGCAGAGGTGATACCTTAAATTGTTACAGCAAAGCTGTATGAAGGAGCATAACTTTTAACTGACTGAACCTGTACATTCAGATTTCAGAAGTCTTGAAAGGTAGGATGGAACAATGGAGACAACACTCCTCAGCAGAGTTTCAACTGGAGTATTGTAGCATGTACTAACTCCATGTAACATAATAAGGAAAAAGATTTTTAAAGTTTTTATGGTAAACTAGCAGGAATAGCAGGAATCTGGTAGTAGGTTGGGTTTTTTTTTTTTTTTTTTGTTTTTTGTTTTTTAATAATTGGCTTGCATTATGTTTGTCAAGATTTCTGTAGAAAAAAATGTTAAAAATTGACTGTATTGCAAAAGAGCTTAATTGTATTCATTCCAGGTGTATGCCAGGTTTCTCTGTGATGTTAAATATCCTGGAGGTAATACTAGGTTTGGGAAAGATCAACTCTGCTTTTTTCCCTCCAAGATATCAGCATTTGACTTTATCGTACTGTAATTCTAACTCATAAACTCATATACACAAGGTAGAAAAGCTGGCATATTTCCCATCATTTTTTAGGTAAGGCTTTCTGTTCAGTAGCTATAGTATTCAATCCACTTTCCAATCCATCCATCCAGCTTCTCTACAAACAAAATGCAGCCAAATTGGCATCTAGGAAATGGAGCATTGCAATCCATGGAGTGACTCAGTTCGCCTACCTCGGCATTTTGAGCAGCTGTGAATAACAGGGGTATGGAAGGAGATGGGAGGTTCCACTGCAGAATGCCTGACCTCTGGGCAGATTAATGAAGGCCAGTAAGAGGCCTTCAGTTTCAAATGTAGGGCTGACAGCAGACTGTTTAGGCACTGAAGCCTTAGCAGGAACTGGATGTTTTGTTTTCTTGAGGCTCTTCTGGGAATTAGAAGCCAGTTGTTCTGTCTCATACATAACAAAATGATGTAATTGGACACAGTAGTAGGAACACTCTGTTTTCAGGGGAAGGGAGTCTGAGTTATTCCCCACTCCCTCCTTCTTTATCTTTCGTAACTTTAAGAAGAAACTGTTAGTGAGCAAGAAAGGCAGCAAAACCTGCAAAGCATATCCCTGAGCAGATCAGAAGGAAAACGAGCTGTCTGAAAGACTTTCCCACAATTACTCCATTTTGCCTTCAAATGATATTTCAAAACAACTATTTTAAGACAACTGTGTCTCAATGGAACCAGAACTTTTTGGGGGCAGATCTTTCTTGTTAACCAACCCATGACTGACCGCTACAAAATTGCCTCCAGATTTTCAGCAGAGGACATTGTCCTAATGGGAAACACACAATGCTAGAGAACACTTTGCCTGTTAAAATACACAGAGTACAAATTCAAACCTCTGAAACTATGGAAAAACACTTACTTTAATTACTTCTTATTCAAGTAACTGCATTTTAAAACGAACTTGTGATCTTAAAAAGTATTTTAAAGGTTACCCTGACTCCATCTGTAGAAGATCTGCTAGCAAACAAGGAATAAAAAGCAGAATGTGTACTCATGTTTACTTGAGTAAGATTTCTTACAAGATACTGCAGATCTACTTAAACATTTCTTTTGCTCCAAATGAAACAACTTCATTTGAGTATTATTAAGTGCTCCACACTAATTATGTTAGTACCAGAAATATAACTTAGATATATAATGTATCTCTGGAATTAAACCAGAACTTGTTTTGTGAAGACACGGAAGTCAATAATCAATGCAGAACTGTGTATAATAACAGCTACAGGAAATATAAAGATGTGAATATGTTATATATATAAAAATAATAAGACATATAATTTTAAATAAGTTATCGTTTGGAACATTTTAATTTTACATCCTTTTCTGCTTTAACTGTAGTCTTATGGCTTTTTAATATGCACAGAAGAGATATCCTGCCTCCACTCATGGCAATAGATACAAAATCATTTCAAAGTCACAAACAAAAAAAAGAAAAAAAGGAGGAAAAAATTACTAATCTCCACTATACTTCAAAAAAGCCCTTGGAAATGATGTGCAAGTATCTTGCTGCAAGAGAAAGTATGTATCAGATGGGATAAGTCAGTATCATCAACTTACCATGTCTTAACCAGTTAAATAGCAAATACTCAACCATTTTGCTCTGTCTCTCTCACTGACATTTAAACCTAGATGCTTTACTTCACATCTGAGGCAGACTAAGACTAGACATGTGCTCAGTTACTGCAGCTGAGCTGCAGCACAGGAAGAAGTGTTATTTCATCTGTGAACTACACCAGCCTAAGAGTGAGCTGTCACAGGGGGGCCACACTACCCCCTGGCCATGGCTGCCTTCCACTCAATCCTCCCCTGTGCTCATCCAAGTCCACAGAGAGTCACTCCAGAGAAGTAAAACGAGACTTCACCAGAATGTTTTCTGTGCTTTTGCTCACTGCTTCAGCTCACTACCCAGCCAGGGAAAGGGAGCAGGGGGTGGGCTAGGACTCAGTGCAGGGACAAGGAGGCAAGGAAAGCAGGAGCAGCACAACTTCCACTGGCAGCTAGCTAGCCACAAACTCAGCTGAATTGTATCATCTAGCTGCACCCTTACTCACTTAACGAACCCAGCCTGGAGTTAAGAGTTGCTTCCAATTTACCACCTAACCCATTTCAAGGCAATTGGTTTTCTGCTTAGTTGCCCTACATGGAGCAGGAGGCTTCATCTGTCACCTGTGTGCTTGAGCCCCTTCACAGAAAAGGCTGTGGGTTTAGGAGAAGCACTGCTGGAGCCTGCAGTAGATCTTCTTTAAGTGAAAAGTGCCAGTGATCAATAATTAACATACTTTCCACCCTGACCTGTCAAAGGCTTAGAGACAAACCAGATACATATGTTGTACTCAGTCCTTTTTGACTGGAAATACTGAAACCATAAATAATCCTCATATATAATTCTGACATAATGTAATTACCTTCAGATGGATGAGCATCATTTCGGGGAAGCTTAGGGGAAAGAGGAGCAGTGTATGGTGGAGAGTCCTGAGGGTATCGTTTAGCACTCCTGTTTTCAGGTATTTCTTCTTTGGCTGTGAGGAGGAAAAGTCACTACCTGTTACTCTAGCATAAAGCTGCTCGTGGGCTAAGTCCAGAGACAGAAGCTAATGGCTGACAGACATCAGCCATTCACCAGGTTAGAGTTCCATTTCTTGTGTCACACAGACTCAGTCACTTCAATACAAAATTTCAAAGCTGAATAACCTTGACCCTGTCTACCTTCCCGAATAGTTAAAATTAAGAACTTTCATACAATAGATAGAATTATAAACATAATTTCTGCATTGGAAAGAGGAAAAAAAATTCTACAGCAGCACCAGAACACAGACTCAGCTATCAAAGAGCTCTGAGGAAGCTTCATTCCCAATATAAATCTTGTGAAATTGTCTTGACAACAAAGCTATCTCAGCTGTGACCCCTGGCTTCACCTGGGACTTGTAATACCAGGTCCTACAAACAACCTGTTGGGAGATCTTGGGCAAGTAATTGCATCTCCCCTTCACTCTACATTCCTGGTGCAGCAAAGGTATTGGACTCACACAAAATTTCACAAGCAGACAATTTCACAAGTTCTTCTACTAGATCACTGGACTGTACATAGTAGAATGTAAAAATTTTTTAGCCACCCCTAAGTAAGGTAAAAAGAGAAAGAAAAGACTTTGTACTTGTGCTGAACTCCCTTTCAGGGGAAGTGCCTTCTCCCAGGCAGCAAGCATCTTTTGGTAAATTCAGTTTATGAGCCGCACATAAATTTAACAAATGAAATGTGAAGTTTTGAGCTTGTCTTTTTAGCAGTATCACAGTGGTGAAGTACATATGCTTTCTGGCTTGCCTACAAGGAGAAGTTTGCTGAACAAAATTATTTCTGCACATGTGGTATGACCTATCCATTACTGTCAAAGCACTTCCACACTGGAACCAATTCACTAAGAACTGACGTGTATAAATTTTAAGCAATTCATGTCACAGAAAGACTAAAAAGTTGCATTTCCTAAAGTCCCCACATTTCTCAGAAATATCAGCACTTGAAAATAACAAGTGATGAACAGTACCTGGCTTATTCCTATCGTACTCCATAGGACTGTGGGCACATCCCATGTAAGGGCTGAAGGGCTGGCTACTGAAGAGATTATCACACTGCAGACTGTGGCAGAGCTTCTCCAAGAAGCGTAGGACAAACGATGCACTGTTTACAGAAGGAAGATTGATGGCATGCTTTTCCCCATCAAAGGAAGCTGTGAATAAGAAGATTATGTCAAACACCCCCCAAGCATCATGAAGTATAGTAAAACACCATCATTAACTTAAAGGAAAAGACAGCCAGACTTGATTTAAACCATGCAAGACATGAGAGGAGTAAACAATCATTCTGATAGTTTAAAAAATTTATATCGAAAGGACTGATCTCACATTCCATGGGATCCACGTCAGTTTAAATTTGCTTTATGGGAACTTATTTTAATAAAATAATTTTGGATTCACACCAGTATAACAAAACTTACAACTCCCTCACCACTGAAACTCTATGTGGAATTTCCATCACTTATAAAGCAGCAGGCTCTCCACTACCTATTTACAGGAGATAGCAAAAGAAACACCCCTTACAATACTTGCTAAAAAATACCCCACAATCCTCCTAAAAAAATCAACAAAAAGCTCAGCTCAACAAAAAAAAAAAAAAAAAAAAAAAAAACAAAAACAAAACAAAAGCCCAAAAAAAACCCTAAAGAAATGAAACAAACAATTTTAGTATTTTTTCTCAGTTTCTAACTGAATGGAGAATACTTGTGGTAAGGTGCTGGGATCCATTACCACTGAAATTCTGACTCAGAAATTGTTTTGCCATTTGCTATTTTATCCCTAGAGAAATCTATCCTGCTGTCAACACTACAGTGGTCAAGCACCCATTTATTTCAACAGGAGTTAGGTGGCAGAGATACCACAGCAGCCACAAATGGATCTGTTGTCTTTTAAACTGAGTGATTACAAAGAGTCTGGACATGTGCCTATGTCTTTTCCTTGTTGATATCTTTCCTTGCCCTCAAATAGTGTGGCAGCTGAGGATATTTTTCTTTTTTGTGAAAATTAGTAAGGTTTGGAAAAGAATCAATACTCCAGATACATGGATAAATAATTACCATTACATCAGCTGAAACTTTTAGTTACTTGTGATTAGGAAGACTTTAGAACAAAGCAGGAACAAACTTGCAACTTGCTTAGGACTGAAAAGAAGTGGCATAAACACCAGGTTTATGCATCAATTTGTCTTTTTGGTTTTCAGCCTGTCATGTAGCTTTCTCTTGTTAACATAAGTTTCCAAATGATAAGCAGAGCTTTAAAGGATCACATTTTGTTGGTGGCAGATGCTTAAAAAAAAAAAAAAAAAAAAAAAAAGCGAGCCAGAAATGACAAGAAAGCCTTTACTCACAGATCTGAATTCAGGAATGCTTCCATATTGTGTTACAAAAGAGACAGATAATATATGCAAAACCAAGGAAAATGTCTAAGTCTAGCATATTTTAGGCTTCTTTAGGAAATCTGAAGTGTCAATTACTTACACTGTTGATGTAAGGAAGCTTCTGATTAGAGTTAATGTGAGTTAACCAGCCAGCACCAACAACAAGGTGCTGCCTCTCCCACCTGCTTTCATGACAGACTGACCAGTGCAAGTGCTTAAAGTTTAAGAGTCAGTACTACAAGACTGAAGTGTTTCCATGGCCTATTAGGTTTTTTCCAGGCTCCAGTGTCCAAATGAAGTGCTAATGATTAAAGTCCCACATGTAGCTCAGACACAAGGTCCTCTACATCCTGTTTGGGGAAGGAGTCTCCAAAGGCAAATTTTTGCTTGGAACTCAACCAGTTCTGAAGAGCAAATGGGCTGTGAGAGCTACCATAGCTTGACCTTCTGACAAATTAACTGTAAGGTAGTAGTCAACTACAGCAGAAATTTAAAATGCTCTATAATAGCCTTATGGATCTACCTGTATGGCCTTTGGGGAAATGACTTCTTCTATACCCCTTAATTTCTCATTTTGAAAAAAAGCATTGAAAAGAACAATGCTACTCAGGAGTTGTCAAGAGGATAAAGCAAGAAACAGCTGAGGTGTTGTGACTGCCCCAGCAAAACATTTCATGAGAAAAATCCACAAATAAAGATTCAGTGGAAACACAGCTCCCCCAGACTCTTAACACCTGAGGGCACCCATACAAACTCCAGCCAAGAGTGTGGGATCCAGATCCATAGGCTCAGCTGTCTACTCTGATTGGGAAAAACATAAGCATCTTACTTCCCAGATAAATGCTAGGGGAAAAAATAAAAAGGAGTACCTCTGAGGTGTAATAACCTCAATTTTAATGATATATAAACAGGGACTGAAGCCTGCATGTGCAACCCCAGCTCTCAGGATGAAGAGTCATACTCATTTCTTCGCCTTCCATTCTTTAAGTATGTTTTACATAGCAGGTTCAAGCTGGGAAAAAGACTGAGAACGAAACAATCAGAGAAATGTGTTTTTCTGATAGTGATGACACTCATCCTAGAGTCAGATTTTAATTGAGAAAATTTATCTGAGCCTCAATCTTTTTCATCCCATCAAACACCATAGTCTCTGTTCTACAAAGAGAAAAAAGGGGCTGACACCACCACCATTAGTGGGCTTGCTAATCAAGCCTTTAATTTCCTTTCTGTTTTATTTGCCTGAATTGAAAGCTTATGCATTAAGCAAAAATAAAATAGTTTATGCTTTTGTTTGAGAAGGAAAAGATGGAAAAATCCTAAATTTAATGTTATTCAAAACAATTATTTTCCTTGGTAGCTGAACCAAAAGAACCCACTAATTATTCCATGTATTCTAGCAAGATTATTTTATCCATGTCCTCATCAGCACACTGTTGCCTCCTATGGAAGGTATAATACTTTCTATAAAAGCATCAATTCACGAAAGACTTAGATTTCTTTGCTTATTATCTGCCACAACATTTTTTTTCTTGACAGTTTAAAAAAAACCCAATCAAATCCTGAACAACAAGCCACCCTCCAGACCCACTTTAAAACAAAAAGGCTACAACTGTATTTCCTTATTTTATTCTACAGATGCTTTCCTCTTCTTCCTTACTATTCATGTGCACAGCTAGATGTAATGTGCTACATTAATCTAAGTCATATTTTATGCTTCACAAAACTTATCACACACAAATTTTTGATAAAATGACAAGGAGTGTTTGCTCAGCCACTTCTCAGCTACTCCATTTGACAAGCCAAGGAGAAGCAAGAGCTCAAGAACACTAGAAACCCACTGGGGACTTGTGGCTTTACTATCAGCCAGACCAGGACTCCAGAGCAGTCCACATCACCAGGTTCCTCAAATCCAGAATACAGGCCTTGGGGTGAAGCCAGGTGCACAACAGTAAATCCTTTCTGTACAGAATTTTTGAATGCAAACAAGCCACAGCTACATAAGGAATCTGAAATTTCTCTCTCCTGTTCAAAAGTATTATTTTCAATTACTCAGTCAACGCCCAGAGATGCCACTGGCCTGGGATTTAGCCCTTGTTGATAAACAATCCCAAAGAGAATACTGGCAATGAACATCTCAGGGCATTTTGCTCCAGAAAACTGACTTGCCTGAAATAGGTACAGCAAGGTATTAATAATATAACAAACATTCATATACATTGAAAAAATAAGGCAGTACCAGTTTCAAACGATGCCATTAAACCTCTACTACACAGCAGAGAAGCAGCATCCATTTTGTGCACAGACTCAGGGGGATGCCTGAACAAGGCTTACTGTAGCTCTGCCATACACAGGTTGGGGTGCTGCTCTTTAAATACAGTTAGACAGCAACATCTGTATGAATACTTAACTGATTCTCTATTCCACTAATCATCTTTCACATCTGGTTTAATGTAAAGAGATTAAAGTAATGCCAGGTCTTTTACCATCACTGATGGATTTATGAATTGATGTGCTAACTGTTATACATAGAATATTTCCTAGTCTAGAAGGAAAAAATGTCAAGCAGCAGCTATTCAGATTGAGACATAGAGATCATTTATCTACAAACCTGCCATCAATATGTAATAGAAATAA
Source organism: Molothrus ater (assembly GCF_012460135.2). Classification (NCBI taxonomy): domain Eukaryota; kingdom Metazoa; phylum Chordata; class Aves; order Passeriformes; family Icteridae; genus Molothrus; species Molothrus ater. The sequence continues at coordinate 16,496,867 of NC_050479.2, read as the reverse complement.
ACCTATTCCATAACAGGTGACATAGGTGGGTGAAGAGTGACCTGAGATACTGCTGCAGTTCTGGGGAATGGGGCAAGGGAAGCAGCAGCAACTTTAACGTGTGGAATCACTTGCCTGGAAGCTAAACAGATTAGTTTGAGACTTGTCACCCCTTGGTTAATGCTTTAAGAGCACAAACGTCGTGCATGGCTAAGATTATGCGAATGACTTGAACTAATAAAGCTGATTATTTCACTTGTAGTGAGTTTACTTGACAAATGTTTGGCTACAGCTGCTAAATGAGGGACACAAGCTCTACTTAGTGTAAGAAACTAAATGTATTGTGCATTTGTAATTTAAACACTGCTATTGCTATATTTTAATTCATATTTAAAGAATTGTTCAAATCACTCTGAACTCAGAGTAAGATAAATCATACATCATCAATGTTCACACCTGTGCTTACACAGCTACAAAAGTGATATAAATTCATTGCAACTACTTCAGTTCTTCTGCCCCACCTCAAGTTCAACAAGTAAAGAAACAAAAGAAACAGAGCATCTTCACATACCAGTTATCATTTCCCCTCCATGATGGCCAGATTTCAGAAATCCAAAGACTGTTTTGGCTTGATAGGCACAATCCACACAAGCCTGTACAGCCTGCTGAAGTACCACATTTACAGGACCTGGTCCAAAATGGTCTGGAAGCTGCTGAACCTTCTTCTTATCCAGGTGAGGCCCAGAATTTCCATGTTTGTTCACATAAACACACACTGAAAAGGTACAAGCCATATTTACTGCCAAGGAACCAAGACACGTTTCCAAGTTAGAACTGCAAATTGTCATTTTAGTTTTAATCCTGCAGAAAAGTTATACTGGTCAACTCAAGAAGCTGAGCATGCACACATATTTTTCAGAGCATGCAGAAAGTGCTCTTCTACCAAGGTTCTCCTGACTGAATCCTAAACTCACTTTTTCTCATGCTTTCTGAAGCCCTCTTTAACCTCACTAATGTAACAAAGCTGACATGATCTGTGCTTGTGTTTTGACTAATCTCTGCTCATACACTAGTTCCAGTGAAGTACAAATTACTGGTAGGTACTCCAAACTACCAAGCCACAATTCTACAAAGCAGGCCTTACCAAGTTAGTGCTTAATTTTTTTCCTATTTGAGAAGCTGCAACAAAGAGAACCGTGTGTTATATACTTGCCACTGATGCTCATTCTGCAGCACCCATAGGGCACTAACATATACATCACACAGAGTGGCTACCAAAGGCCTGCAGCTTCAGAAGACCTGAACCACTCACAGGATTTCCACACTGCAATGTGACTGGTCTGCTAAATAAACACTTCTTTACAAACACTAAGGTGATTTAAAGTGTACCACAAAACAATCATATAGGACTTTTGTAACTACTTTTTAAAGAGACAATGTGAAACTGTCCTCCAAAACAACTACCAAGGCAGAAGAACATGGGAAACATGCAAATTATGATTTTTTTTCTTGTTCATCCTGGCTGCCACATGACCATGAATGCACCCAAGACATTATTACAGCTTAATAAAATATGTGCCTCTGTGGTGATTGAGCAATCTAAACATTCTGTTACAGAGAAGACTGACATATTTTCTGAGCTGTAGTTTGATTTTAGATAAAACCCTAAGCATTTAAAAATAAAGTATTTCTACAAGAGTTTTAATGATGTAATATCTTCGTGCATATCTGTTTACTCTCTGATGTCATCAAATTGAAGGACACCTATTTGTACAAATAATCAAAGCTACAAAACAACAAGAATAGTGTGGCATTTTCTGTCTGGGCTCAGCAACAACTGTCTTGCAAAAGGTTTATTTTCCTAGGAAAAAGGTACTTGTTTTCCTCTCATCCATGACTGAAATTGGGTGTGAGAAGAGCCTGACAACTTCTATCGTAAAAACACATTTTGAATGTAAAAAAGCACCACAAGCAAAATGATGGTAATTTATGGAGTTTTTAGAAAATTCTGAGATTTTGGCTGACAATATATGAATTGTTTCACTACAGGGTTACCAGTTCCTCAATGGGTTAGTTCATCTACTGGCTTATTTCTTTTCTGCCAATCCATTTCAAGACACATTTCATTATATTTAGAGGCAAAAAAAAATCAAACATGAGAAAGAGGAATGTATTTCTTCTGATTGCCATTACTGGGTTTTAACAGAGTTGGTTCTTTTCATGTAAGGTTATATAGAGATAAAATCTCCATTTTGTAACATTACAGTACAGCTTGCATGGGATCAGAATTTCATATGGGCTTTTAGCTACATCTATTCCCATTTCATACATTAAGGAGTAGGACAGACATGAAAGAACTGTACAGTTTCCTTCTTCACACAGGAACAAACTGCCAGGTCTAGCAGACCTATCAAAAGTCCCTGTGCCCCAGCACTTATTGCTATAATGTGGGCATCCAAATACCATTTCTGAAAAGTAACTCTGGCTCCTACAAATATCTTTCAAAAATAAGGCAGCTGGATAATGATTTACAGTAATAAGAAGTTAGTTTGCAGCACATTCTTCATAAAAATGAAACTGCTTGACATGGAAGCCATTTCACACACTTCTTTGTTTTTTACCTGTGGATATAACTGCTGCAGTTGTACCAGACAAACTGATTCCATCTTTAAGTATCTGTGCAGTGCCATTTTCCCCCTCAGGAGATGACTGAGGAGAAAGAGATGTAGGAGTCAGTTGTTCAGGCAAGGTTTTTTTCTGTTAAGAGGAAAAAAAAAAACAGAGTCAAAATATTTAATGTTTTTTAAGGAGTCTGCACAACCTTCCTGCTATCAGTTACCATCTTAATGAATGTGTGTGGTTCCTTATTATTTACCACACACAGCAGAGAAGGGAAAGTTCAGGAAAGGAAGACCAGAAACTGTCAGTTTGCAGTTACAGCTACTTTAGTAATGCAGTGGAAGACAAAAGACTTAGAAAAGAACCCACCTTTGCCTAAAAAGTGGGAAAAGAAAGAGCTTTATATACTACTTCATGACTCTTCTAAAAATCTTAGGAAGAGGTATTCCAGGTATTTTCCTGTCCATGCCCTTCCAGCTGGGTTTATCACAGCTCAAGTAAGTTAGTTGGGCTGTGTATGTACTGCCATTAAAAACCTAACTCACATCTAAGTGTCAACATTACAGTGCACCTGTATTTTTCCTCAGCTTGTTTCAAAGGGGTTGAAATTGTCAAGTAACCACTTCCAGGAATTTTCAGGTGCTTCATGCAAGATATCAAACAAGCCTGTAGTTACAATCCAGTCATGCTGCTTGCCAATACCCTTTCCTTTCCCAAAGCAAACTTATTTGCAGCTTATCATACTACAGATAATCAGAGTTCAGAGCACAGCAATTTACAGATTAGTCCATGTACATTACTTTCTCCACCTGAGGAAAAGAGAATTTTGTTGTAATTTGGTTTGGACTAGGGTTTAGAAAGAAATGTGCACATGGAAGACATTTCACAGAATCACAGAATGTCCTGAGTTGGAAGGGACTCAAAAGGATCATTGAGTCCAACTCCTGGCCCTGCACAGGACACCCTAAGAGTCACACCTTGTGCCTGAGAGCGTCCAAACACCTCTTAAGCTCTGTCAGACTTGGTGCTGTGGCCACTTCCCTGGGGAGGCTTTTCCAGGCCCAACCACCCTCTGGGTGAAGAAACTTTTCCTGATATCCAACCTAAACCTCTCCTGACACAACTTCAGGCCATTCCCTTGTGTTCTGTCACTGGTCACCAGAAAGGAGATCAGTGATGTGTTTTGTCATACTATAAAAATACATCAAAAGAAATAATAAATTGGAGTTACCGCTTTTCCCTTCACCATTTATTCCTGCATGAGAACAGATTACTTTTTGACTCTCTTACCTAGCAAAAATTAGGAATGTAAGAGATCACCCACGGTCTTGGCATTGCTGAATGCAGCAGAGACTTTGGCAATGTGGTAAGGATTTACCATTAAAACTGGTACACAGAGAAGTAAAACTCAGCTAAGGAAGGCTAAGCCCTCTTCCATTTAGCAGTATTCATCCTCTACACTTTTAGAGAAGCCTATTTTTCAAGTAATGTATTGAAAACCATGTAGAAAGCAATCAGAATATACACCTTCCTAAAAGAAGCAGTGTTTAACTTCTTCATAAAACCTAGAAAGAATTAACTTTCTTCTGAAATCTAGGGCACTTAAAAAAATTCTGTGCCACTTACATTTCGGAGAAGATAGGTTTGGCTGGGGAAAGTACTTGACAATGTGGCACTGGGTGGAATCACCATGAACATTAAGAATAGACCACCAAGGCTTGGCATTGCATTGTGAATGAGATGAGGTGGCACAGAACCAAGGAGTGATGTACTTGTCAGGAACTGCCCATTTATCTTACCACTGGCTGACAGAAAGGTCTCCATCCTTAATACAGAAAAAAATGCACTTGGGAAGATTGAGGTTTTGATCTGAAGTCCAACATTCCTGAAGGTCCCCTCTAGCAGGGATTCTTGCAGGGGGGCAGTTTTCTTTTACAATGCTAAAAAATACCCATTTTTGGTATTGATATTGGTCAAATTGAGGAAAAATATGAGGGAATCAGGGAAAATGCAGGAATGAAAAGAAAATACAAACACTAAACTAAGAGGAACCATCCACTCTCCAGGCCAATGCACACATGTGGTGAGACTAGCTGGCTGTTTCCTAGCTTCTCCCTCAGAAGGGAATATAGCACATTATGCTTGCTCAGCTGAGGCTCTCATTTTGGAGCCCCCCCCCCATGATGGGCAGTGTTGTTTCATGAGACAGGCCACAATCCCAGCAGGGCTGGGCACAGTGGCTTTGTCTGGCTGGCCCCTGCCAGCTGGAAGGGCACACCAGCTCTGTCTGCCTGCAGAGAGCAGGGCTCACAGCTCATACCACCAGGACAACACCACCAGTTTCGTCCTCATGCTCAAAAACTCTTTTTTGTGGGGTTGAATTTAGGGCTGGTACCCACACTCAGATCAAGGGGTTTCCTCAAGCAATTCTGAAAGGAATTCTTTGCACTGTTATGCAAAGTGTACTTTTAAAATATAATGAAAGAGATGTACAGAGGTTCTTTCTTTATTATGGAAGAGTAAAAACATACAGTGCAAGCTGTGAGAAACAAATGAAAAACAAAATCCAACATGCATCTCATACTTACAGAGCTTAGAAAAAATTTAAATAAAGGAGAAAAATAATGCAACAGCTCAACATTTCTAGCTGTATAATAAAAGTTAGTATCTGCAAAATGATAAATACTGCAACATAACAAACCTAAAGGGGCAAAGAAATTCAAATAACTCTGCAGAGAGACAGGCAGATACCAATGTCCCTAAATACACCAAATAGCCAGCTCACACTTGAAGCACAACCATTTAGTGCAACATCTGGAGAGGGGTTTTTTTTGCATCAGTCTGGAGGGGTGGATGGAAGAAAAAAAAGCATTTTCAAGCCTCTAGGCACATACCACTTGCATATTTGCATACATACTGTGAGGTGTACAGGCTGTATGGCTGCACTTCATGTCAGACACACCCTGTCTGCAGAACTCCCACAAAGCCCCATTTCCTCTCTTTACCCTTATGCTAACAGGTGTAATAGTCCAAAGAAAAGTTTGCACATATGTATAACATCTTGGCAATTTAACCACTTACCAAAGCAATAACAGCCTTCTGTTAATTCTCAAAAGGAGCTAATTTTTCAAGTTTTTAATGCTTAAGTTAAAGTAAAAATTCCAAATTAGATGTATCAAACCTAGATTTTGCAAAACCTCTCTGTTGCCTGGTCCCACAGAAGAAATTAGAAGTTCACAGAGGTACCCCAGATTTGCTGCCTCAGGACAGGGTATGTCAGCACTAACACCCACTCCTCAAACAATATCTCCAAGCACTTCACACAAACCAGGTGTCAAATACTCCAAGCAGACACTTTCAGACACCTAGGGCCCAGAAGCCTCTTCTAAAGGCAAGGTACCTCCAACTATTGCTTCAAAACATAGATAAAGCCTCTCCATGTCTTTTTAATAAGAGTTAAAGACAAAATTCTTACATGCAAGTGCACATCCTGCCACACCTGAATAAGACCTTAAGATATGACAGTCCTGTGTTCAATGGTGTCCTTTAAAGCTCTGTCTAGACTTACAAAGAGCACCCTGCCCACCAGCTAAGCCTGGATAGGAGCACCTTTCTCCTCTTTAATCCCTGTCACTGTGCATTTTTATACACCAAGTAAGAGAGAAACAAAACTGGAGACCAATTCCATCAGTCTGGATGTCTGACTGCAAGGGGCAGGCAGCAGAGAAGAGTGCTCGGCTTTCAATTTATGGTCCCCAAAATATTTTTTTATCTTGTGATCATCATTTCAATGAAGTGCTGCTTCCAGTTTCATACTAGAGCTTCCAGCTATGCTCTAGTAATGCTACTTCACTAGCACTTCACCCTGACCAGCACAGTCACTGTAAGGGAGAATCCCCACCTTGCCATTACTACACCTCTTCCGAAGCATCATTAGGAATAGATCCCACAGCCCACACTGATACAGACTGGACAAGAGAAGTCCCAAGACTTCTACTTTTAGATTCTTGTTCAGAGGAAAGGGGAATGAACACAAAAAAACCCCCCAAAAATACCAGGAAAAAGCACTGCCCCCCCCACCTCCTCACTAGTGCTAATGCAAAGCAGGAAGGAGCACAAGGACAGCCTCAAATTGCCTGAGGAAAGACACTGCAGCATTGCTACTCTTCTTGGACAGCCTGCTGTGCATGAGCAAGCCTCAGAAAATAGACTGTACTTCCATGGCAATTCAAATTGCCCTAAGTCTGCCCTGCTGTGATCCTATTCTTCTTTGCAGCAGCTGTAGCATTTGTGCTTTTTTTGGAGTGGAGCAGACAAAGAAGGAAGTAGGAGGGATGGACGCTGTGCTACCTGTCTACCAGATCAGCTCCCTGAACTGGCTCATTTGGAGATTGTTCATATGCCAGTGCTGCTGTCAGTGGCAGTGAGCTGAGGGGACAGCAGTTGCAGTGTACACCTGACCAAGGATCCAGTGTGTACCTGACCAGAGAGCTGCAGTGTGGACCTGACCAGAGCTCCAGTGTGTACCTGACCAGAGCTCCAGTGTGTACCTGACCAGAGAGCTCCAGTGTGTACCTGACCAGAGCTCCAGTGTGTGCCTGACCAAAGAGCTCCAGTGTGTGCCTGACCAGAGCTCCAGTGTGTGCCTAACCAGAGCTCCAGTGTGTACCTACCAGAGAGCTCCAGTGTGTGCCTGACCAGAGCTCCAGTGTGTGCCTAAACAGAGCTCCAGTGTGTACCTATCAGAGAGCTCCAGTGTGTGCCTGACCAGAGCTCCAGTGTGTGCCTAACCAGAGCTCCAGTGTGTACCTGACCAGAGCTCCAGTGTGTACCTGACCAGAGAGCTCCAGTGTGTACCTGACCAGAGAGCTCCAGTGTGTGCCTGACCAGAGAGCTCCAGTGTGTGCCTGACCAGAGCTCCAGTGTGTGCCTGACCAGAGAGCTCCAGTGTGTGCCTGACCAGAGCTCCAGTGTGTGCCTGACCAGAGAGCTCCAATGTGTACCTGACCAGAGAGCTCCAGTGTGTGCCTGACCAGAGAGCTCCAGTGTGTACCTGACCAGAGAGCTCCAGTGTGTGCCTGACCAGAGAGCTCCAGTGTGTGCCTGACCAGAGCTCCAATGTGTGCCTGACCAGAGCTCCAGTGTGTACCTAACCAGAGAGCTCCAGTGTGTGCCTGACCAGAGCTCCAGTGTGTGCCTGACCAGAGCTCCAATGTGTACCTGACCAGAGCTCCAGTGTGTGCCTGACCAGAGCTCCAGTGTGTACCTGACCAGAGCTCCAGTGTGTGCCTGACCAGAGAGCTCCAGTGTGTGCCTGACCAGAGAGCTCCAATGTGTATCTGACCAGAGCTCCAGTGTGTGCCTGACCAGAGAGCTGCAGTGTGTGCCTGACCAGAGCTCCAGTGTGTACCTGACCAGAGCTCCAGTGTGTGCCTGACCAGAGAGCTCCAGTGTGTACCTGACCAGAGAGCTGCAGTGTGTACCTGACCAAGAGCTCCAGTGTGTACCTGACCAGAGAGCTCCAGTGTGTGCCTGACCAGAGCTCCAGTGTGTGCCTGACCAGAGCTCCAGTGTGTACCTGACCAAAGAGCTCCAGTGTGTACCTGACCAGAGCTCCAGTGTGTGCCTGACCAGAGCTCCAGTGTGTGCCTAACCAGAGCTCCAGTGTGTGCCTGACCAGAGATCTCCAGTGTGTACCTGACCAGAGCTCCAGTGTGTGCCTGACCAGAGAGCTCCAGTGTGTACCTGACCAGAGCTCCAGTGTGTGCCTGACCAGAGAGCTCCAGTGTGTACCTGACCAGAGCTCCAGTGTGTGCCTGACCAGAGAGCTCCAGTGTGTGCCTGACCAGAGAGCTGCAGTGTGTACCTGACCAGAGAGCTCCAGTGTGTGCCTGACCAGAGAGCTCCAGTGTGTGCCTGACCAGAGAGCTCCAGTGTGTGCCTGACCAGAGCTCCAGTGTGTACCTGACCAGAGAGCTCCAGTGTGTGCCTGACCAGAGCTCCAGTGTGTACCTGACCAGAGAGCTCCAGTGTGTGCCTGACCAGAGCTCCAGTGTGTACCTGACCAAAGAGCTCCACCAGAGCTGAAGCTGGAGGCAGCTGCCAATGCTGCAGGTCTGACTCAGCTGGGCAGGGAGAAAGGCATCATGCCTTTCAGACCAGGGCAGAATTAGGCCCACATCTGGAGAAAAAGAAGCTTCCTGCCTCATGCTAGTAGAACCTCCAGGATTAGGGAGTATCCACAAGATTCATTTGGAAAATCCTGCTGTATGCTTAAAAAGCTTAAATTATGCAACGAAGTCCCCACTGTTTTTAATTCTGTGTTTCTAAACCTGAAAAAAACCCCAAAAATTGCAAGCTATAGATATGGTTCAGTAAAAAACTAACCCAAACTAAAAAGCTTAAATGCTTCCCTGTCTCTCTACTTCAGAATAGCATTTTTCAACACCTATTACTCACCCATAAATAAAACAGTAATCTTGTTTGGGAATAAAATAATCCACAGGATCTTATACTAAAATATTCCAGAAGAGCTATTCTAAACTTTTTCTTGTAATCAGTTGCTGAAAACAGTAAAGCCCTGAAGGCTGAAGAAAAGATAGAAAATTAGGTGATAATAATAAAAAAATCTCACTGCAAAATTCTGCAATATAAAATAAAGTAGTAGATAAGGACTAACCTTTTTTCCAGGTTTTAAACTTTTTTTCCTTGTTTTAAGATTTTCAGTATGAGAGGTGCTTTTTGTCAGGGGAATATTTTTAGGAGACCTGCCCTTCTTGGGAACTGCAGACTGTCCAGGGGGTTTGCCCCGACCTGGTTTCCTGCCCCGCTGCGCTGGTACTGGAGCAGATTTCTGTGGAGACTGCATTGAACGCCGGGTCACTTTGGAAGGGGAAGATTGGATTTTTGCACTGCTCTTTGTAATGGAAACTGAGGAAAAACAAAAACAAAAGGGAAGGGGGGGAAAACCTCAAAATGAACAATGGAAAGCAACTTTTCTAACAAAGGCTTAAAAAAATAAAAGTGTACTGCACAATTAACATTGTAAAATGAATATACTTTTAACTTTGAACTTAAGTAGCTGGCATGAAACTACAGAACTTCATTGACGCCAAAGAGAGAACTCTTTGTACCCATTCTTTTACAGGGACTTTCCTAAGAGAAACACATTCAAATAAAAATTGGGAAAAAAACCCAAGAATTAATCCACTCACCTTATAAATGCTTCCCATAATTTAATTACAATATTTATAAAGTGCCATTCATCAAGAAGGCCTTCAAAAATACTTCACGAATTATACAGCTTATATTACATCCCTTTTCTGCTAAGAGCAGCTTCCACAACTACAAGACATGCAAACTACTTCTAGGGAGCTACAAAACAACTTTGAGCAAAAAAGAAAATCATCCCAGTGACGAGGAGAAACTGATGACAGGCAAAATGTCTTTAATGAGTATTTGTCTGAGATGCTGATTTAGAAAGTTAAGCTCACATAACCATACCCAGATTTTTCTACCAGGGGCCATTTCAAAGAAAGGATTCCAAAAATCAAACACAAAGTATCATTTTTCTTCATTCTTAACACTGAAGTGATTTTCTCCCATGAGATGGGTTAATCTCTCCAATTCAATATGGGATCCCAACAGATATCCACTTGGATATGTTCCAATATGCAAATGCTGTGATAGCATTGTAATCTGGTGTGAGGCTCTCAGATGTAACCAGATTTCATTAAATTAAAACTTCCTAGTGAACAGGTCTTTTCCACCCAACTCGCTCTTCTCTGAAATAATGATAGTTTTATTTTAACAATTCCCTTCCCAATGGACAGATTAGAACACCAAAAGGATGCCAAACAGAACATGAGGACCTACCCTCAATGAACCTGCTACAGCAGCACCTGTGGCCAACAAAAAGCAAATATTAAGTCCCTGTGGCCAACAAATACTCCATTCTGTTGGCCCAACTGCTGGCAGGCAGATGCAGAAATTGCAGGACAAGTAAGTAGAAGATGAAATAGGGAAATAGGGAAATTTTTTGACATCAAACCACCTTTGCTGAGAGGTATTGGAAAGAAGCACACAACATATTTGAAACAATGTGAAACCTCTACACTAAAATCAGACAGCTTTCTAGTGTCAAACTACCCCTATCACAGCCTTTTGCATCTTGCTGATAGTGAAATTCATGTGATTCACCCCAACCTTATATACCATAAACTTAATGTGACATAAGTTAGAGAAGTACTGCAAGTTAAGAGTTAAAGCAGGCTTTGACTGTGTCAGTCATCAGTGCCTGATTCAAAGCACTAATTCATACTGGAGATGGAGCATAGGGGGCTGTTAATTCTGGATTTTATTTTTTTTTTTAAATTTGGAATCTTTATTCCCTAGAATATATTAGTATGTCGAAGCTTTCTGGTAAGCAAGTAAAACAAAAAATAAAAGACAAAGATACTTTTGAAATAAGAGATTGAGAAAATAAAATATTTAAAGATTGAGTAACAATTTTAATGTCAAGCTCTATAAATCATATTCAACTTAACATTCCAGCACCTTGCTTTACAACTGTTCCTTTAACCCTGTATCTTCATTCAGGAGTTAACTGTTATTAAGTATTTGCAATAGAAAATGTCACTATTTTCAAATTCACTAAGATTAAATACACACTGCACACAGACTTCTTATAAAATACAAGCACTACTGACACACATTTCTAAAGCAGGAGGAGCATTTACATACATTGCTATTTGCCTGATTCAGTTACTAATCTAATATTCCTTAATGGCAGTTCAGAAGAAATCTCTTCATTATGGCTGGTTGCAGTCCTAATACATCAAATGCAGACCTGATATCCTGAGGTATCTGAGAAGGACCACCTTCTGGATGTACAAAGTGACCACTTTCCTTTTATTTATGTTTGCCAAAACATCTTTTCATATGCGATGACAAAATAAGATGAACAGAATTTTAACCAAATGCTGGCACAGCATTACTCTTATGTTCCTGAATTGCTGAACGACAACTCACGTTAAGCTGTATATCTGGAAAGCAAAACAAGATCAACTGTATGCTGTACAATGCAATACTACATATTATACTTACAACAATATAAATGCAGCTATTTTATTTATTTGTGCCCCACAATTATGCATTGAACAAAACAATTATGACCTTGGAAAGAAACGTTGTTTAACAAATTCTTTGTGCTTCTGCCTATGCTGAAATCTAGCAAATGCATTTCTAGTCTCCCACAGTAAAGACATAGCTGTTGTTAAATACACACTACTTTCAAGTCAATAGGTTCTAGGAGCACAGGTAAAAGTTTTGGACACTGGGCAATCCCTACTCCCTTCCAGAAGGACATTTACCAGACAAAGAGTAACAATGCAAACAGCTCCAGCCACTTCCTGCTGCCCTCTTGAACCACACACATCAAGCACTACCTTATCTCAGCATCTTCCTACCTGTATATGCCAGAGGACCAAATATGAGCAGCATTAACCATTAAGGGAGTGAGGGGAATCAGGTCCCACTTGGTATTTTTCCTTCTGCCTAGGGCTGAAGCTGCTTTTTTTAATAGGCAGGACTGCAACAAAGCCCATGCTGCCTGGGCAGCATCCCAGAGATAGCAGCAAATGAGGAAGCTGCTATTTGCATTTGTTGATTTAAGAGAGGATGGGGGGAGCACAAGGGAGCGGGAGACTGCTAAAGTAATTCCCATATTGTCTGCAGGCTGTATTGACAGTGATCATCAGTCACCTGCTCATACTTCCCTCACCCTGGCCTTCAGAGGGAGACCAAAGGTTACACTGGGTCACAGGATCTGGGGGAAATGAAAAGACATGCAAAATCAAGCTGCCAACCCACTGCATCTGTAGACAGAGTTATCCCCACTAGGCCACATGTTCCAAAAACTAAGACACTTTAATAGTCTCATGAGAACTTGTTAAAATATAACAACGAAGAGAATAGAGAGGAAAAATGCCAAGCTCTGCTTGCAATTACTGCAGTATTTAGCTGGGATATTTACAACCAAAAAAGCACATTTGCCTTTTGAGGATGCTGCTTTGCATCACAAAGGCCCTCTCATTTGCACAAAGAGAATCAAGCATTTGTGTCATGTTGCTCATCTACAGAAATGTCCGCCTCTCCACTTTCAGGAATGGGATGCATTGCATGGCTTTCCTTCCCAAATATCTTGTTAAGAGCCAAAACCTGTACAGGCACCCTGAGTAACTGAAGAACAAAGGTCACACTACACAGATACACTTTACCATAGAAATGTTAGCAACTAAGCAGCACTTTCAGAGTTCACAGAGCTCCAATCATACTGCCACGTTTGTGTGGGCTATAGGTACCTAGCCCTCCATGCAACTCACAGCTTTCATACTTTCAAATACTTCTCTTTCAAAACATTCTTTCCTTCCTCCCAAAACGGTTCTGTGACAATCCCAACACCTGTGAACTTTGCATTTAATATAAGAGAAACCCCAGATCCTGTATTTTGGAACTCACAACCTGGAGATGCACGGCCACCACTCAGTCCCTTGCTGAAACAAGCAGATCCACTGCAATCAACTGAGCCCATTTGCATGAAAAGGACCCAAAAGGTTACATCTCACATGAGGGCCAAATTCTGCTGGCAGAAGTAGAAAAGCTTTGGCCCAGACACAGGTAGAACTGCAAAACTGACCCCAGAATGTTATCTCCAAGATCTCTTGCCAGAATAAGTAACATATTTAAGACAACTGTGAAATCTGAAGCTACTGAAACCTCCAGTACTTGGGAAGGGGATGGAACAGATGACAGCTCAAAAGCCTGAATTCTCATGCAATTCTAATTAGTAAAATTCCCTCAAATAATCAGCAGTGACAGTTTCACTCCATGTTTTTATGGAAAGCAGGGGAAAAAAAAATGTTCAGATTTGTAATATTTAAACATTATAAATCTCCCATTCGTTAGTGCCACAGAACAGCAATTACAAGACAAGAATTAAAACAACTGATGGGAAATTACACAAAGCAAGGTAGGGGCTCAATGCTATGCATTCTGTGAACACAGAATTGCTACCTGAGGTGAAGGTGCCAATTAGGCCAGTAAAAAAAGTAGCTCACTTTTTAAAATCAGATTTTCTTTCAAGAGATAAATAATTCTATTTGTACTGTAGTATTGTTCCTATGCCCCCCCAATATATAAACCCAATGTTTTTCTGAGAATATAAAAGCTTGGTCCTTCTGTCATGTACAGACAAAAAAAAAAAAAAAAAAAAAAAAAAAAAAAAAAAAAGGCAAAGAGGTTTAGCAACTTACCCTAAATCCATGTGAGCATTCCACAGGAGAAGTAATGGAAACATATCTGCTGAGTTCTAGCCTGGAGTTTTAACTATAAAACTAACCTTCTTTAATACAGTCAGTTATTATCATGATAGTTTTGACAACTGGCAAAAGAAGTGGAAAAGATTAGCAATTTTTTCAAAACAGCTTAGTGCCAAGGATTATAAAAATTTATGTCCTTATGTCTCAATTGAACAACAGAGCCATACAAAACTGTAATTATCTGTACTACATTCCACCTCTTCCTATCTGTGTATGGATGACTCCTTGTTATGAGGTAGCTGTGAGATACTAATTGATATGTAGCTATGATACAAAATCAGGTGTAAGTCATTATTCTGCTATCTAAAAAGCAACATCACACTTGGAAACTTCAACAACCACCTTGGCAAGACATGGACACTACAGCTTGAAACTTTCTTCTTTCTAGATTTTAGTTTCTGTTACCAATATAATAAAAGAAATAGGAAGTCTCCGTCTTTGTGAAAATTTTTAGCCTACTTTACACAAGACTGAAAGGCAAAATGGAGACTGACAAGTAATGTAAGACAGAAATGGATGAAAGAAAAAAAAAGCATTCCTCTCCCAGTGACCTCCCCAGGCAGCACTGTAGCACCTTCAGTCCCTCAGTCCTTCACCCCCATCCCCAGTCTGCCACATTTTCAAGAGGTAGGCAAGCCAGACCCTACAGAAATGACCACTGAAAATACTGTTTAAGATCCATCAAAACCCACTGCTAACCAAATTAACACTCATCACTTCCAAAAAAAACAACTTCTATGAGCTAAGATGGGGCAGGGAATTTGTGGGACTTGGGGGGTTACAGGCAAACAGAAGAAAGACTCCTGGAAGATCTTTTCAGTTAGTCCCCAGAAATCAAGAACTGTGAAAAGCCAGCTTCTAGTCTCATCCTTCAACAAGCATTGCCATTACAACCACACTAGCAAAAAAACCTAAACCAGAAAAACCCCAACAAAAAACTCCTTATACTTTGTTGATAATTTGGAAGGAAGGAAGACAAGGAAGACAGCAAGCAAGTAACTTGAGCTATCAAAACAGCATCAACTTGAGTTACCTGAAGTGAACTTAGATGTGCTGGTGATGAATCTGTCAATAAGCCCAGCAAGGCCCAGCTCTACAAACTGGGTACAAATTTAACAACCTGACTTTTCTCTCAATCATTACTGATTCTGCCCTGGTTTTGCCATTATTTTTTCCCCAAATAGCATAAACAGGATGAAAGAAGGGCCCAAAAATGACAGAATAAAATGCAACAAGCTTCCAGGGAAGAAAAAAGACACACAGAGCACGGATAGTACAATGCAACAATTTGTTTTGTCTCAGCACGTGACTGATACTCTGGACATAGCCTATAGCTACTAACGCAGATTCGGAAAATATCTACTCAATCACATCCACCAGTAGGGCACCACAACCATTGGCTGTGGCTTGGCACACCTGGGTTAGCAACCCTTTACTCTTTTGTCCCCACAGGAGTAGGGTGTTTTATTACTCAAGCTGCAGGTGGGAGGTCTGTACAGTAGTACAACTTTCTGTTTAGACTATACTGAAATACCTGCAGTGTCCATAAGACCCAAATTAAAAAAAAAGTCCATGTAGCAGTCAAAAATACATGTGTTGGAGTACTTCCAATTTACAAGAAAATTACAATTACCTTATAAATAAACATGGTAAGATGACAGGGAATCCAGACTTACAATAAGGTCACATCTTTTGGAAAGGCAAAACCTTTATTCTCTCTTAAGTGATTAGTGTTCTGTAGCAGCACTATCCAAGCCTTGCTGCAAGATGTCAAGAAACATTAATACCAAATAAAAAAAGCTTAACATTTGAGAGAATGTGGCAAATCAGGTTTTAGCCTGAAGCACTGAGGAGTTTTTCATGTACAATTCTGAAGACAGCATAAATCTGCTTACTGTGTGTGTCTGACTTAACTACTGTGATCTGCTCATGAAGAGAAGCTGGCTGCAGTGACAGAAAAATAAAACCTCCAGCAGTATGAAATTTTACCACTTCACTTTTTTTTTAATGAAACTTAATTACCATGCTTATCTGATTTTTTTTTGGCTACTCTAAACATCACAGAGTCTTCACAGATCTTACTATAGCTCTGTATAAAGTTTCAACACTTCTTTTGTTTCATCTGCAAACATGGAAAATACTTAGGTTTGTACTGATGTCGCACATTTGTGCACAACTCAGCTGAAAACATACCAGAGCTTTTTTTCACATAATTTCATCAACAACAGAGATCTGCATAAAGTAAACATTGAGAAAATGACTGAAAATTAAATAAAACTAAGAAATCATAAAGACAAATAAGATATTTTTAAATCTCTGCTTGAGTCTGTACTGCTCTTTTGCTGAAAACAGTTTTAAAAGGAGATCTTTAACATCAACATGCTGATTAGCATAATGAAAGAAGATTGCTCTCACTGACAATAAATGCACTAAATTAGGAGAAAAGCAATGATGGGACACAGGGTGTGGAAGAGGGGGAGACAGGAGAGTGAAAGAAAGAATATGACTAATGGTAAAAACAACATTGTATCATGGTTTTGGTTGTTTTTTTTAAATTATTTTATCATCTTCCTTGGGCCTCCCAAATTTTTAGAGCACAGAGAGCAGTTCCAATTTTTTGAGTTCTTTGCATCACCTTTATCCTTCAAAAATCCAGCTTCATAAGGCTGGGGGGATCATGAATATGTAGAAACTGATCCCCCTCTTTCTGCTCACATCTAAATGATAGATAGTAGTTAATACTGAAATCAATCTTTGCAGGTGAAATTACTTATTGTTTCCCACATGGCTTGTCCCCAGTTGTTCTTTTGTTTTCTCTCTTTTATGAAAAAGGTATTACTTCTATTATAAATAAAAAGGTGGGTTGCCTAAGTAACTGCCATTTACATGTAATAACTAAACAGTAAAATGAATTTATACAGAAACAGCAAATAGAAATTGTTCTGACAATCTCCAGTCACCTGCTGCTTACTTCAATCATAAGCCTCAAAATACAACAAGCCACAAAGCAATACATGAATATCAAGAATATTCTTGGGTATAGTAACAGATTTCTATTATTCAACAGAGTAAAGTAAAAATTACAATCTATTGTGGTTAAATAGAAAAGTACAATACATTTGGCCTAGAAAAGAGTGAATAAAAAAACATGCAGAAGATATAAAACTTTAAAATCCTTCTTAAAGTATATCAAAAGCATAAGTTACATGGACCCAAGAGATGACCAGATTTTAGAATAAGCAAATGCAGAAGGTAACACTAAAACAAGACTGAATTTATTTTGCATTCATACTCACTCCAAGGAAGCACACAGTATCAGTATAAGTCCAAAAATTCCAAATATCAATTAATGAATAATCATGGAAGGAACAGAAAACATAACAGAAGGCACCACTATGTCACTAAGCTTCCATATATTGTGCACTTCTGGATCCAGTGGCTCAAAAATGCTGTAAGTGAAAAGGAAACAGTACAGAAGAACAAGGGTGACCAGAGGAATAAAACTGACTCCTGAACAACACCACCAAAATCTTCCTGTACAAGTACTGGAAGTACAAGAACCTGTTTCAGTACAAGAAACCAAGGACAACAAATGAAACTACCAGCAAGGAAAAGGAATTTCTCCTTTTCCACAAAAAATATACTCAAGTAGAGAATGCCTTGTGCTTTAGGTGCTAAAAAGGATGTTGTAGGTGCTAAAAGTTCAGATGGCTCCAGTACATAATAGAACAGCTTAGATCAAGTTCCTCCCCTTTTATGCTGAGTACCTGAGAAAGCAATCAGCATAAAAGCATTATTCTGGGCTTGGAAAGACCGTGGCTGCAGATGGACAGATACTAGGAACACTTGAGCAAACCTGTCTCCTATGTGCTTATAATTTTCTTCAGACATTTGCTTTCAGCCAGTGCTGGAGGAAACCTTCAAGAGCAGATGGTCCTTCGATGGTCCAGCACAGACCAGTGTCAATCTCTTTCATTAGGTACTTTTCACAACACTGGTTGTGTTTTTTAGTCTTCTCTAAAAGCATTTAAATGACCAAGAGACACAGAGAAAACAATCTACTGCATCCTTAAAATATTAACCCTGAGGCAGTGGGCCAAGCCAACATCAAGCACTGAAGTCAAACCATACATGACCAATAAGTACTGTTGGAGATATTTCTAATGACACAAACTACAATGTTAGCTAAGCACAGCTTCTGATAGCATAAATATTGAATGGTACATTGCATACCACTGTGCACATATCCTGACATCCAGCCAGGTCCACTGAAGTCACACCTTCTGATAAGGACCAAAGACAAAACATAAATATTAGGGCCTGAAAGCTATCAACAGTTGGTCCAAAACAACTTTTCACCCAACATCTCTGTATTATCTTTTCTCTTAGTTCATGAGCTAATAGCAATGAGAGGTACAGAAGATACAGTTGTAAAGAGTAAAGATAACACAAAATCTGGTCTGAATAACCCAAATCCTAGAAGCCTGTTCTTAAACACCTCCCGTGGCAGAGGTCCTACATTCTCTCTGGGTGTCCTAAAAGGCCAAGACAGTAGACAGTTGAAATACAATCTTCCCTAATTTGTATACTGTCTCCCTTACTGCATTTAATCTCTCTTTCAAAAGGTTAAATTAGACCCCAAAAATATATCTTATGGCAGGAAATTGTTGTACTAGGTATGAATGAAATTTAAGGAATTTAAATTTAAAGCAAGAGCAATTCTTCTCTTTCATACTTTGATTGCAGGATACTGGCTTTGCATGTTCACTAAGATCTGAGGCTTTTTTCAGCCCTCTAAGTAGAGATTTAACACATTTAAATGTTTTCAGCTTTACAAAAATCAAGAATACTTTTCATATTCACTCTGGAATTCAAGCCACACTTAAATCAATTATTTTCACTTTTTATTGCAGAAATTCAAGCCAGAAATACTGAGGTAACCAGCAGGAAAAAGTTCCAGACCAAAATAACACTTCAATACTCCAAGGAAATTCCTACAATGTAGTACCTGTAATATTTTCTTCCTTAACAGGAGTAGTTAATGTTAGTATGATGTAATAAAGAATCCTGACAACATCATCATATTTCTGAATTCAAACGACTTGATTGTACTCTCCTTGAAGCTATTATTTAAATCTTAATAAAGGATTGTCATTGCAGTTCTTTAGTGGCTCCATAGCAATCAAATAACAGTGAAAAACCTAACCTGAGAGCAAAAAATATTTCATCCAGATATGTAAATTCAACAAGTGTGTATAACACTTACAAACATAAAACATAAAATAAATAAAAATAACAACACAAAGCAAAATAGAAATAACAAATTATTTATGCTTAGAATGAATAGTGGAAAAATGAATACACAATTTCAATAAAACTGCAGTTAACTTTGGCCTCACTTTTGGAAACAAAAATAAAAACCACTCCAGCCTGCATCTCTCTGCACTCAGTTTCTATTACATGTCCAAAATTCTCAATTTTAACTACAAGTATGTAAGAACCCTGCTTCAGATTTTATTTATGCCTGGAGTGTTTTTGTTTCTTATTACAAAGCAATAGTATCCTAACTGGATAGGTATTTCAAGTCTGAATTTTGTTTGGTTTATTACCTGAAGAACTGGATTACATAATCAGCTTTACTCATTGTCAAACAACCTTGAGCTCTATCAAGCACTGGTCAGGCAAGAAAAAATTCTGGATGTCTTACCTGAAAATATTGCTGGCTTTCCAGTGTGAAATTGGAGTAGACTAAACAATTTAATAATATTCTTTCCAGAAGATGAAACTGGACTCAGTAATCTGTCACAAAAATATGTTTTAAACTTCTATGCCACTTATTTACACAGCCCCTCTCGTGTATCACAGAATGGGTCAGGTTGGAAGGGACCACAGTGGGGTCATCTGGTCCAACCTCCCTGCTCAAGCAAGGTCATGCCAGAGCACATGGCACAGGATTGTGTCCAGACAGCTCTGGAATATCTCCAGTGAGGGAGACTGCACAACTTCTCTGGGCAATCTGTTCCAGTGCACAGTCACCCCCACAGTAAAGAAATAACTAGCTTAAGTGTAATAACACACCTCATTCATGATCTCCCAAGACAAGGTCAACCTTTCTGAAGAAAGACACTTTAGAGATTGAGAGCATAGAAACATTAAGACCAAGGTCAGTGTGGTACCTATTAGATGACTTCTGATCCAATGTCCATCATCCTCACCTGCCTTTCCCCTTCCCTCTCACTACAGGTTTGTACCAGCAGATCATTTTGGGCAGTACAACAGAGTTATTCCTTTGCTGAAATCTGCCAGAATGGACTAAACACGATTCCAGGTACTATGACCCCTGGCAGCAACTTCAGACAGGTGAGAGCAAGGATGCAGAGATGCCATTAGCTAATTCCAGTTAGATTTTCCATACAGGTTCTTGATCTGCTAGCAAAAGATGAGAAAAATAACAGGGATGGAAAGGCCAGGAAACATTACTAATTTCTTGCCTTCTTGCTTCTGTTCCTTTCCTACTTCCATGTGAGAGTTCTGTGACACCAATCTATTTGCTCCTTACTCACCTAACACCAGCTATGAAAATTCTCACTGAGAACAAATCATTCTGGTTAATAAAGAAATTAATTAGTTAATTAATTCTGGTTAATAAAGAAATTAATTAAAATATTATTCCCCTCCTTCAAACCTCTCTTTCTGACATTTTTTTAATGGGATGAGGATAGAAAAGCTCAAACAGTTTGACAGAAAAGCCTTACACAATAGAAACCTGACAAGCAGTCCCATAGTAGCGAGGGGATTACACTGAGGGATATCCCTCTTCATGCTATTTCCCTTCTTTCTAAGGTAGAGAGTTATTCATTTTAAAGCAGCCATCAGTTAAAGAGACACTATCACCTGATCAACAAACATCCCTAAAGGCAAGAGGATGACAAAGCACTCAGAATAGGCAGCTGCAAGACAGAATTTTGTGAGTATGAAGGAAGAAATATTAAATATATAGTTTAGACCTGCAATCATCAAAGAAGTAAACACTACTTTACTTTACTTAGCATAACATAAAGTGCTGCAGCAGCCAATATACTAGTATGACTAAACAGGAGCATGTATCTATCAATAATACAAACAGCAAATCTAGTTCAAGATTCTTTATAAGCACACAAAAATTAGAGGTCATCAGAAGTCCTCCTAACAGTATTAAATAAAACGTTCCCAGAGATACTACGAACAGGCAAAAACTGTTTCCCAGCAATTTCTATTAGCTTTAAGCTGCATAAAGAAAACAACATTTCATCCTCATCTGCTACTCACAAATCAAATCTTCAGTCTTATCTGCATATAGCCAGCTGGTTTTTAAAATTCTGCTGTAATTGAGGAGAAAAACAATTAAGCAATATTATTAGTCATCTTACCATTGTTCCCTGGTGGTTGTAATGCATCTCCTGTCAAGCTACACCATCCGACTGGGAAAATATCTCGAGAATCACACCTGCACCAATAGTCAAATGCTCCTCTCCAACCATCAAATGTAACAAAAACTTCATCTCCTTTAACATCTCCAATGGTTGCTGGGCAAATTAGGTATGGGTTCTTCCTATCTATAGCTTCAAGTTTCATTCCAACTTTAAAGCAGTTTGGCACAGGTTTTGGTGGCTCCTACAAAAATAAACAAGGTAGAATATTTGTATTTCTATGACCTCTTGAAAAAAAACCCAAAACTAAGTAACAGCCCTTTTTTTTTTCCTCAACATTCTTACTATTTATAGTCACTACTCTCAGGAAGCTATAGAAACACATTCAAGGAAACTAGTCGAATTTTAAATTTGCCTTTGCTCTTCTGCATGACAAAAATCTTCATTCTATTTCCCCAAAACACAGCTGGGATAATTAGCAAAATTCTCCATGACAGAAAGATTCTGATAAAAGTATTTACATAAGCAATAGGTTGCAAACAATACATTATGTCTGGGCAGCAAGACAGCCAAGACACTAAAATGAAATTACTACATGCTAATAAAGAAGAGGTTTGCAGAGCATGGATATTTCTGGGGACTGATAACTGTCTGGTAAAAGCTTTACCTCTCAATTAATCCATGAAAAATTCATTAGCATTGGACATTATTTATAGGCCTCTGTTAACTCACTTGGCCTTAGACCAATTCCAAGTGGACAAAAGAAAAACAAAAATCAAGTGAATGTGACTGGTGTAGGTGTACCTCCACAGCAGGAGTTGTGATCTGACAGAACACAAATTACCACCTCAGCCTCAAGAACCTTATTATCCAAGCCATCTCAGATGTGCTGCAGGCTAGCACAGAGAAGCATGGCTCATCATGCCTCAGAAAATTTATATTATCTTATCTAAAAAAAATTATATGAAGTTAACAGCAAGTAATGTGATTGCAGGCCTAAACCCAACTGTTTGATTTGCTGACATACTTCTCAGTATCACTCTCAGTATCCAAAAAGAACACACTCAGTATGACAACAGGGTTTTATCACCTCAACAAAAAATTGAACCAAGTCATTTTAATATCACTGTTATTTTTATATAATTTTCCATATTTCAAAGTAACTTACTGAAGAGTCATGTTTAAAAAACTGAATGGCTTTTTCTGCTATTTTCAACTACTTTCTCACTACATTTTAAATGATGAGTGTGTGCCCACTGAAAATCTTTAACAAAACCGTTCCAAGCACTACTGTATTCCAATGGGTCTCATTCCCCATTAATTTTGTTTTACTCCTGTGCACATCCACATGAGTACAGTGCTGTTAAGAAATGTGATATACATTTTATCTAAAGTCCATGAGACAAAACAGGAGCAACACAATTTTTCTAAGTAACACACCATACTTTGAAGTCTCAGCTCAGGAAAAGAAATGGCCCTCTCTAAGGACTAGAAGCAGATTCCTTTCTGTCTAGTTCCATAGCATGTCAATCCAGTTCAAAGTAATTTTAAATAATAGTCTTGCCTTCCCTGTCTTTGCTGCAGACAACAGGGTAATATCTAATCATCCTCATTAAAAAATGTAACCATGGATGAATTGATAGGAAGTTGTTTACTAGAAAAGCCTTTCTTCTTACCTTTTTAAAGAATGCTGCAGGTGCCATTTCAGCTCCATTGAGAGTTCTTAAGAGAAACATTGGCCAAGAGGATGCATTCATCTGGAACCCTGAGGACAAACAAAAAACCAAACAAACAGCCCTACTTTCAGTTTTTAAAGCACAATAGGAGAAAAAGTCTGTTTCACTAATGCCTCATTCCCTCTATTTAGTTAGACTTGGCCAAAACAGAAGCAGCTAAGAAGAAATGAACATGGTCACTGTCACTGCAGAAAGCTGTGCAATTCATTTCCATTCTGAGTGACTTGCCTGCAAAACCACTCATCATAACATCAGGCACTACAGATTAATTTCTAGGATTCAATGATATGCAAGTCCTAGTACAGGAGACCATGAGGTTGTCTCAGAGAGCCTCTGGTCCAGTGGAACTTCCCTGGCACAAGCACCTGGCTTCCTCTTCAGGTTCTAGCTCATTTATTCAGAAGATACTTTTTTATTTTTGAGAATCTTGTTTCACCAAACTGTAGACAAAAAAACAGTGCAATTGGTTTTTCTCCCTCTCTCATTAAAAGAAATACATAAGTAGCCATAAAAACAAAGCATACCTAAGAGTGAACAAAAAAAAAAAAAGTATCATATTGAAAAACATAAGCCAGATGGTCTTTCTATTTCATTATTCTTCATTAACAAGTGAATAAAAATCAAAAACAACAATCAAATTTGTTTAGATGAACTACCTTATTCAAACAGAACAAAGATTTGGCTGAAAACCTTCTTATTCTAGATAATCTTCTCTCACAATCAACCACTTTACGTTAGAAGATAAAACAAAGCAAACAAAAAGTCCTTTTGCTTTCTTTGCTTTCCAAATGAATGTTTTAAAGTAATGAGTAAGATAACAGACATACTGGACATTTTTTTCTGCTTCTTTAGCAGTTAGATGTCTGGAACAGTTCTGCAGAAAAACAGACATAATACATACAGCAAATCGGAATTTTTTCCACAAAGCAAATAGTACCATAATCTGCCAAGAGCTCATGAGTTCCCTCATAACTGATCTTTAAGAATTGTCTTAAAAATCTGTAACTAGAAAGGTGGACCATACCTGCAATTCTTGATCAGGTAAATAATTCACTCATTTAAAATTTGATTATACACTATAGTGGTTCTTGAGCTCATAGCTTTAAGCTATCTTCAGTAGAATAAACAGTTTTCAAGCAAGCACTACTTATTCAACACCTAAATTAATGCAGAGCTCCTATATGATGAATGGTGTCATAATTCAGGGACCACTGAGCTGATTGTCAGGACTGGTTTCATACCAGAGTCTTCATAAAACCTGAACACGTGTGGTTATTGAAACACAAGATTCCCAACTCAGTAGCTCAGAAAATATATACAAGCAAGACAGAGGAGTGACAACTAAACAACAGTTTCAATTAACTTCATTTGGCCTTTAAGTTGTCCTGGTAAAACCAGAGAAACTGCTATCTGCATTGTAATTTGCTCAGAAAATTAAGCTCTCAACAACAAAAAGCTATGGAAAAGCTATGGAAAACAGAGGCTGGAACAGGAACACTTTGCTGCAATAATCACTTTCTCAAAACCCTTATGTAACATGCATAATTAAAGCCATGTAAAAATCAGGTAGGAGGGACTATTTTAGTTAGTCATTATGATAGAAGTGGAACATTAGTATCCAGAAGGTTCCCTACTACTAAGGAAAAAAAAATCCCTTGGTTAAATGTCTAACAGGAGGTAATTATACACCCAATTAGCTCCCAGCTTTACCCAGGAACAGGATGCTGTAAAACTGCCAAAAAGGCTTTTTCAAAAATTTATCTAGGTATGCCTGAATGTTTGATTGCTGGAATTCAGCCTATCTCTAGAAAAATCTAGGGCAGGAGGGCCAAACTAGTGGCACTCACATTCTTTTCTGAATAATCAGCAATTGTTCAGAGGGCAGGTAAACTTGCCTGAACACAGGGAAACAGCTGCTTGTTAGGTGCTGCGCTGCAGGCAGCCTGACCACATAAGGGTAAGAAACAGTATCTGAGGAGAAGGCATCAACCTTTCTACTGATGGTCACGGAAAGTTTCTCCTCTTAACAAATCAACTGCCCCCATCACACATAACCAGAGTTGTTTCATTCATCACTCTGGCTTAGAAACACAATTTTAAAAGTGTTGTGCTCCTGAAGCTGTATTTTTTAACCCTGTACATGTGTGTAGCTGAAGGAACCTCCATACTCTTCCATTTTTTATACTGGTATCATTTCATTCATTCTAGAAGGTTATATACCAAGAACTTCAGAGAGGTTTAACTGAGAAACTTCTTAAAAAAAAAGGAAAAAAAAACCCAACTTCTTCCCTGATGTCAAGAATTTTTAGTGTATTCAATCAAAACCTCTATATATTCACTGAAAGAAGGGGGAAAAAACCCTTCTGGCTCAAACTGTATCTATCATAAGCAATATTTTTCTAGACTGGCACTCTGGTTGCATTCATTTTCTTGTGCTCCTGAAGGACCACAATAGCACAAAAATCTGCCTTTATAAACTATGTGAAGTGTCTTAATGGTTATGTCAACTGTTCCTGCGTCTGTCTCTCTACAAGCAAATCAAGATTCATACTGTAGTGAAATTATACTTTTCTCTTCATCTTTCACACAGAAAAACTGGAAGTTGCTTCCAGAGCAGGATGACAAGCTTTTTGAGATGCTACTGAGAGAAAGCATACCTATCCTCACTAAACCTCCAATAAGAATTCTCTAGGAATTACTGATGGCAGCAAACCAGAAGTAGGTTCATAAGCATGAGATGGAAAAGCAGCAGCAACCAATTTCTGTTTACAGGTAGTTTTTTATTATTTTACGTTTATTACTTTTATCATTTCTTGCATCTTCTAAAAGTCACAGAAGATAATAAGATAAAAGGGGAGAGAGTGTTAAATTTTGGTCATTATTTGTCCTCTTTTTTAAAAGCAAAACTATTTGCAGATCATCGTGAAATCTTTAAATATTTCCATACACAGAAGTTTAAGCTATTGACAAATATGGTATAAGACTGTAGATCTAAACATACAAGTTAATCACAGCAAAGAAAGGCAATGTCACATTTTTACTACCTCTAGCAGTTTAGTCCAAGTTACCTCTGACCATTCACCAGGTAACAAGGAATTGCTTTGTAGAATTTCCAATTTAATAAACTTCCTCAGCAAGTCTAAACCCAAGCACTATTTCTCAGACTGGGGAGACACAATGTTGTCACTCATACTGCTCATGGAAGGCAAAAGAAGTTCTGCATGATATTTCTAAGCCTTAGAAAGCTATACATTGTTCACAAGCATTTGCTGTGCTCACAAACCAGCCATGACACACTGATCTGACATTCCTGAACATATGCTGATCTGAGGCAATGAGAATATCAGGCAGTCTAAGCCTGCAGTTTGCTAGAGCTCTGAAGCGCTGCTTTTACTACCTCAGAGTAAAAATTCAGAGCAGAAGGCTGCAATTCTGCACTAACCCATCTTATGCTGCCTGTCCTAGAACACAAATCAATTTGCTTGGTGCCCAAGGAAACATCCTGACTGCCCTACAGGGGCGCGCTTTCAGCAGCCCTGCTGAAGCTTCCCAGGCCTGCAGCAGCCAGTGCCCTCTTGTGAGCTGCTTGGATGCACTGATGAAGAGTAAAGGGGCAATTTGGCTTTCTCCAGTTCTTTCCAAGGGCTCTCACAAGGAGCATGCATGGCATCATGCAAGAAAACACTGTATACACATACACAAGGTGTGTGAGGAACATTTACAGAATGGGCACATTTAATATTAAGGGCCTATTAAGAAAAAACAACAAAACCAAAACTGGTCATTCTTATGTCAGAAGAATGAAAAACTAAGAGAAAGCCACAATTCACTTAGCCAGAATTAGTTTACTTACCTCTTTTTCAATTAAATAATGGTTTGGTGAGATGTTCATACCATTGAATTTGCCAAGACGAAGAGGTAAATTTGACTTCCTGAAAGCAATACTCCACGCACATTTGTTCAGCAGCTTTGTTACTTACCAAGTGGAGGCTGGAGCATGCCCCCTTTCTTTTCACAGGTCCCAATGGGCTGTATGTCTGAGGAATCCACAAGCCTCCAGAAATCATTTTTGTTGTCACTCCCATCGAGCCGCAGCCTTAGCCTGGCACCAGTGATTCCAATGACCGTAGCGATACAAACTGAGGTAACGTTGCGAGGATCGTGCGCTTCCAGCTTCATTCCAACTTTGAAATCGTTTGTAGGTGGAATTCTAGACTACAATAAAAGGCAAAAGACTTTTTCTTGTAGTTGTTAATACTGCTAAATTTACCAGCCAGATCAATAGACAGCTTTATTTCCTCCAAACTTAGCATAAAAATTATAAATATGAAGAAGCTTTTAAACTTTTGAGTGTCTAGCAGGAAGTCAGAAAAGGCAACTGGATAACCTATCAACTGCATAAACATGTTTGATTTCTAAAAAGATAAGGACAGGGTAACAAGGGAATCTTTATGAAGATATGAACACAAGAGTGAAGTGAAAGAAATAAAAGGACATTAGGAAACATGACGTTCAACTCAAAAAAGCCCAAAAAACCAAAACGCAAACCAACAGACACATGCAAAAGAAAATCCCAACCACAAGGTTTATTAGCTTCCAATTCAAAAGAAATAATTATCCTCATTGTAACAATACTTTGGAAATGTAAACAAAATTTGGACCCTTCTGTATCAAAAAAAAAGCTTTCATTACAAAGAAAGAAGACAGAAAAAGGAGTTAGTGTGAACATTTTTAAGAAAGAAAACAGTCCTAAAGACGCATAAAACTTCCATGCTGTGGTGGTTTGACAGGAAATGTGTTTTTTGGGATGCTGTGTTTTGGGCCAACGGATATTCAGGCTTTAATATTGGCATTTAACCTGGCCATTAGGACATGGACATGCCTCTGAGAACACGGGGTTAAAAGCAGAGCTCTCCCCTGGGAGGGTCCTCTTGGGTTTCCAGCGGGAAAGAGTTCGGGTCTCTCCCCCGGCCCAGCTGCTGGCTGGGCAGGGGGAGGGGAAAGCCATGTGGCCGAGAGAGGTAGGCCTGAGCCCCGGGGTGGAAGGGTGGAAGAGAGAGAGGGAGACACCGGGAGCCATCGGGCAGCCCTCCCTGAGAGACACAGAGAGAGAGAGAGAGAGAGAGCCACTGCCTGGGACTGTAACCTTGAAACTGGATAAACATAGGCCTGTGCCGGCAGCACGGCTGGGAAGGAGAA
Organism: Molothrus ater; assembly: GCF_012460135.2. Classification (NCBI taxonomy): domain Eukaryota; kingdom Metazoa; phylum Chordata; class Aves; order Passeriformes; family Icteridae; genus Molothrus; species Molothrus ater. Next base: position 16,468,547 of record NC_050479.2, on the reverse strand, counting down.
GAAGGGGGGGGTTCAGCCGGCCACTTGTAGGAGCTTTTAACCCCTTTTTCGAGAATGAGAACTTTACAGATCATTGACCTCTCCTAGAAGAAAGAGTGGAAGATGAGGAAGGAAATGGGCCAGTGTGAGAGAGGTCTGGGCGAGCGAGAGATAGTAGAAGAGTAGAGAAGAATCCTAGTGGGAAGAGATGATGGAGTGGCTTTTGCTGGACTCTTTTTGTATAGCCATGGACAGTACCATGTTCCTTGTGATACAGAGACTGCATTCTAGGGGGAGGCAATGGCCTCAGAACCAAGAGGGTTCAGTGTTGATGCCCCTTGGCCCCAGGGGGTGAAAAAATATGGGGGGGACAGGTGTCCCAAAGGAGAGATTGTGGGGACAGGTGTCCCAAAGGAGAGACTGTGCCTTTTTTGGATCGGGACAGAGCATCCTTAAAAGACAACCCTAGAAGCAGCTCTGGTCCGTGTTCAGTGGTGAGAGCACTGGACATGAAAGGAAGAAGTCACGACGGCAGATGTACTCCGGGTGGTGCCACGAGTGACACAGAAACACACGAGGCTTCAGCTGTGTTTCCAGGGGAAGCCCATGGTACAAGAAGGACTCCTCTCCTCTCGATGAACTGAGGATTGATTGTCTAAAAGGTGCTGCTGGACCGAGAGTTGGTGATTTGAGGAATAAATGTATTGTGTTGGAAATTTGGTGGGGGGAGGAGGAAATGCATTTGTGAGGTTTTCATTTTCCCTGTGTGTGTTCCCTTTTATCTGTAGTTGTAGAGTAGTTAATAAAGTTCTGGTTCTTTTTTCCCTAAGTAGGAGCCTGCTTTGCTCATTCCTGGTCACATCTCACAGCAGAAACCAGGGAGAAGGTATCTTCATGGGGGCACTGGCATTGTGCCAGTGTCAAACCATGACACATGCTAAGACAAAAACTGTAGCTTGTGCTTATTTGTAGATAATCACAAACATACAATGCAATGCCAATTTAATTAGCACAGGGAAAAGAAATGTGACAAATGCAATTTGGTTGCTAGGAAGAACTTTTTGTCACATGCTAAAGATGAACAAAAGAGGGTATTTTTTACTCATGTATCAACACACTACAGGCAGAGATTGACTGGATTGCAGTCTGATTACTTGCCTTCTGTCATATTGCAGGCAAATAACATGTAATGATGTTTAAAACTTTGTATGAACACTAACTGGGATGGAATGACTCTCACCATTCTCTTGTCTCCTCATTTCCAGCCTAAATTTTATTGATGGAATTTTTGGCCAACACTATCATTTAATATCATTTAATTTATTTTTGCACTTAAGCAAATAAAACCAAAAGCTACAACTGATCCTTTCTCAGTACCTTTTCAACAATGCAAATAAGTAAAGCACTGAAATTTCCCTTAGGGGAGGATGACTATTCTCCTACCACCCTGGAAACTCTTTTCTGCAGCTCTTCAGTACGAAGTTGGTTTTGAATACAGACATCCAGTCTATAAGCAGCCTTCCCCATGACATTTAAACCCAGTAGCTACCCTATCCAGACTAACACAGTCTGACTTCTAATATAGGAGGCACATTAGAATACCCAAAACCATAGGCATTCACACCCACAGGACTCCTCTGTCCCCTTGTGCCTGCCTGACCAGGCCAGGTGGAGATCCCACAGCAGGCAAAGTGCACTTACCTGTCTGTGGGCACAGGAAAAGACAGGAGAAGAGTCTGCTCCTGCAACAAGTGTTAGTGATATTTTTTCTCCACCACATTTAAATGTCTAAAATACATCTTGCTCTACTTGCTACATGGTGCAGGTGCACTATTTACAACACACCCCTAGATCAACAGCAGGTGCCCTGGAGGAGCCTGAGCCCAAAAGCCAAAGAGGTGAGCAGAATTCAATGAGCATTTGCCAGTGCTGAACTCAGACAGCAGGCTGGCTGAAAGGGAGCCTGAGCATATTAAATTTAAAGGGCAATTCAATTTCAGGATATTACTTGTCAAGCTGTTATTTTGTACAAGCAGGAAAAGCAACAGAAATTGAGAAAGTGGGGAGTTTGTTTCTTTGTTTGTGGAAAAGGTGAGATTGTTGAAATACCAACAACTCAAGACAACAACTCATTCTACTAAAAAGGTAAGTCCTCCATGCTAGTTTGTCTTTAAATAAAATTACAAAACCTCACTCAGTAAGAGCTTTCCTTTTAAGTTCTGCTCAAACCACAAGGGACTGAGCTTTTACAGTTAAAATTTTCAGCTGCTTGGGAAAAAGTTTTAGGGCAAGAAAAAGGAATATGAAGTGCATTGAAATTTTAAGTAGTTATTAAAAACAACTTAAAGCAACAGATAAAATACCTTCTAAATTAAGATAAATACTTTAATCAATTTCCATTATCTGTCTGTGTCTTAATTTATGGTAGAGGCTTTAATTTATTGTTCCCCAGGTAATTTTTAATTACTACAAAATTTAAACTTTTAAAATTCCCACAGGTCACAAATTCTGGATGTAATTGTCAAATTAATTTTCTTGCTGCACTTTATTTTCTGGCTGGCCACAGCAGCGTATTTCTTTGCATTACACAGAGTAATAATGACATGTAAAATCCATGTGTAACCCAATAAAAGTCAAATTAGTCCTAGGCAAAGCACAAGCACTTTAGGTTCTAAAAATCTGCAAACATTATGTAGCAAGAGGATCTAGCTCTGCACCTATCACCATTGCATGTCACTTCCTACCTAAAGATCGACTCTTAGAAAAAATGAAAATCTGCATATGCAAATTGCTTTGAAATTTGTTGTGCACATAAATTAAAGTTCTTCTTCTCAACTCACACACTACTTAAGCAATCTAGGTCCCTTGGATTTCTCTGTCAATGCATGACATCTAAGCATCTCTATTCAAGGCATTATTTGGTTGCTCAGTTCAGACTTCTTGAGCATTACTAGAGGAGAGGAAGATGCAAGAAAGGCACAGGGAAAGGCTTTTGAGCAGCTTTCTGTAGTAGTTACATTCCTTGGGAACACTCTGGTCATGGTGGTTTATGGTCTGTGAGTATGGCATTAACCTCAGGAAGATCCAGGGACAACACACCACCCTCTGCCTCTACCCAAGAGGAGTCTGAGGTGTCTGCCTTGTGAAAAACACATACTGTGAAAATAATTTCTGCAGCTCCACTCAGAGCTATGGACACCAGTGTTTTTAGCCACCTCTCACTGAAAGCAGCATGAGAGGGGCTCTTTGCCCTTTGTCCTCATCTGCAAAGAGCAAGCTGAGATTCAAGATCTAGCATGAGGAAATGTTACCATCTGTGTTTCTGTCTCCTAATTCTCCATTCCTGCAACTGCTTCAGACTCACCAAGTGATGGCTCCTCTCCTTCTCAGACATTCAATTCGTGCTGCTTTTTATTTGGGCCCCCACTGGAGGCCAGTATCTCTTACAGTACAATCAGACCACCAACAGACCCTAGAAAACAATTTCAGAACATGCCCAAGCCACTAAACTAGACATGTACTGCCTGTCACACCTATTACATTTCTATGACCTGAACAATCCAATTCCTTAGCAACTATCTTCCTAACACAGTGAGGGCACTGAATCCTATTTAACTTTACATAGACAAGATACACCTCAGCTTGGGAAAACAGAGAGAAAGATGCCTAAAGAGATTGACTCAGTCTCCAGAGGGCTGAAAAACTGGAGGTCATTAGCTTACACAAGATGATAGATTTAAATTGCATCTGCAAATACATACTAAACCATCAGGTGGAGGGATCAAACTTGTAGGGTATAGAGTAACACCAAATAGTACATTAAACACCCTTCATCATAAATCCAGTATTTTCTTTGTATTCCCATACATTCCACTTGTTTGTCTGCTTGTTTTTTAATTTTAGTATCTGTTACCCCTAAGGAGAAAGCACTCTGTTCAGAAAGAGACAAAATTAAACATATTAGAGACCCAGGAAAAAAGTGGTTATTCAAATCTACTACACACACATCTTATAGCTAGACAGAATTGAAAGGAATCTTTCAAAAATGGGGCAAAAACTCCTCTGACAATCAGGCAATTTTTTAATTCTCAATAAAACCATGGTAGCGCTAAGATTATTGAAAAAAGTAGAAAACATTTTTGAACACTGACAAGGCTATCTGTTTTCATTAGCTAGTCTTTTTTTTTTAAGGAAAACAGAGTTCAAAGAAACAATTTTAATGAAACCCTCAAAATTTGGCTTGAGGCAGAAACCAAGAATGAAAAAACTTCCGTAGCTAGTAACTGCCAAAACTGTAAGCTACTGATAACTACAGATCAAAAGAAGTCAAATGGGAAGTCTGCAAGCAGTCTAAATGTGAAAGTTTTTCTAGGATCACCCTGTAACAAGCATACAATAGACACACACTTGCAAAATAGATTCTGGCATACCTGTCTGAAACAATGCAGAGGGGCAGCTACTGATTCAGTCTCTTTCAGATAATCATCCCAATTAAACTGTTCTGGAAGACACAAGATAAAAAAATACATATACACACTTATAAAAAAAGGAATTTACATTAAATGAAGATTTGAGGAAAGAAAGGGACAGAAAACCCAACGATCTTGTAAAATACATTTTCTCAAGAGCAGAATCATTCTCAAATGGAAACTCCACCATCGAAATACATACAGACCTTGAAGGAGCTTCAAAACTAATGTTAATTTAAAGGGGTGAACACACAATAGGCATAATTAATATAAACCTTCCTTCAATTTTTTTTCCAAATGTAAAATAATCCAAGTCAGAATATCTAGATTCAGTTCTCTGCATAAGGATCTCCCAAGCATCCTTATATAAATCACATTAGCTTTCCTATATCTTTATTCTCCTAACAGCAGGGTTGATATGACAACCTCATATGAGTACTGAGATGATATACATTGAAAAACACAGGCACGTGAATACTGTTGAAATGTATGTTATGAACATTTTCCACTAGAAAGCAAGAAGATTAGCACAGCCTTCCAACTGGATCTTTGTCTCTTTTTATCTGAAGTCACATAAAGGTTTCTTTTTGTAGAATATCATGTAATATGGCACAGATAGGTAAACATTATGGCAATGTTAAGTAACAAAATCATGGTATTTTTTCCAGTGTTAGCAGTGTCATTGTTTATGTGTAAAGTGTTTATGGGCAAGTGGATTCTGAATTTGATTTAATTAGTGTTACCAGTTTTGCATGAATGGAAAAATATGAAGTACCAACATCAAAGATACAAGCAAGCATATTAATTATTTCAATATAAAGTGGAAGAGAAAAGCTACAATGGCACAGCTAATATTTTTGTTACTAAATTATCTGAGTGAGCTCTTTTGCTTATTTTTCTTGTTTGGGCAGCTGGCATCTTTCTGATGTTCCTGAAGAATAAAGCACTGATGAACCCAAAATGATGCAGTGATGCCACCCAGCGGCTCAGCAACAGCCACTCACAGAGCCTAATGCAAAATCCTTGGGGATGATGGAGAGCTTGCTCCAGGTGTGCCAGTAATTCTTCCAAAAACACCACTGGGCACAGATGCTTAAATACAGGTCTGCAGTTTTCAGGAGAGAGGAGAAGCAAAGAAACAATCTGAAAATGGCAGCATTTTCCAGCACTTGCACACAGCTTCTCTGAAGGATGTGTGGTGGCTCAAACCCAGATTCCTCCTGCAGCAGTACAGCGTTCAGCTGACAATATCAAGTGCCTCAAGCAAAAGGGAACCATCCCTTCGGCCTGCTGAGGTCCTGGGTCTTGGTGAAACAGACTCAGAAGTGTACAACTCCTTTGTCCTTGCCACTGCAGAAGCCATGTGCTTGTCAGCAATGTGAGAAGTCAGTAACAAGTCAGTAAAATGTCAAAAGCTCTTAATTTGGTGGTCTGGAATATATGCAGGCTGGTAACAAAGACACTTTTACACAACATCTTGGAATTCCACCTATTTTGGAATGAAAATTTTATTCACACATTTACACAGTAAAACTGATTTTGTATTCCTTACAAAAGGCAGGATACATTAACTTAAGCATATATTTGTATTTCAGGAAGGCAGAAATAGCTCTTCAGAACTTTCCCCAGAAAGAAGCCTCCAGATTTGTTGCTCTTTTCATTAACAAGCCAAGGAGGGTGCAAAAATTAAATATTATGAACTGATAGCACGGTTTTATCTTATAAAAATTCTTCTTGTACTCCAATAATAAAGCTGCCACTTCAGGTTGCCTTCTGATTAAAAAAATATATTCAGAGTTTACCTTAGTAAAGTACCTAATTCTACATAATTAAATCTAGTCAAAGGAAAATATTATTTGTGTCCCAGCTGCCTCAGATCTAACATGATGTAAAAACTGTAGTCATGCATAGCCTCGTTGTGTTAAGGACTGTACAAATACAGATACTTCAGTGACATCATCGCATTTACCAGGACAAACAGTCATTCACCTCCTCCCAAAAGATTATAGTAACATTTCCCAAATTATCTGAATTTTAATAACAGGATGATAAATTTCGTGGGGTGACCAAAAACATAGAGAGAAAGAAACAGTTTTGTTTTTTCAACGGAACATTTACTAGAAAAACACAGAAGGTAACAGAACATGTACTAGAAAGACAGAGAAGGTAAGCAGCCAGCTACAGATAAGCCAAGAGGAAAACAACATTGCCTAGCTCTTTGCTTTAAATCCTGGCTATCAAGAGCTCTTGCAGCAAGCAGAAATGTCCTGGAGTTAAAATTAGAAGCTCTCCACCTGTGAAGATACACTGTATTAAATTAGAGCCAAGCTCTCAGAGATGGTGCTAATTATCATTTAATTACTGCAGTTATAGAGATAGAACATACATGTATGTTTGCAACATATAAGATTCATCTCTAGAAAGATAAGCACATTGAAAAAATATCTACCCAAAAGCTTCTCTGTATTCTCAGTGTGCACAGGTAAAGAAGCAATTGTGTTATTCATATTTCTAATTCTAAAGACCCTGAAAATATGCAGCTTCTGACAAATAGAAATCCTTAAGAAAATTAGCTCATACTAAATAATGTAATGTGCATTTCTCTTCACACTCAAATCTGCAGGCTGAATAAAACAGCCTAAGAAAAGACTGTTATGCAACAACCACAACTTTATAACCCACCAGGAAAGTGAAAACTAGAGAGAAAAAGAAAATTTTATGCTGAAGAGCAAACCAGCATATACTGGAAATGGAATGAAACAAAACCCAAACCAAAGGTAACTAGAGCCTTTTGTAAATTAAAAAAACTATTAGTTTAAAACCTGCATAGGAGGGAGGCTCTTAAATAGTGATTCAAAAAAAGCAGCAATGGCAAAAAAGCCTGACTAATTTAAAAATGGAGGGACTGAGTTCATGTCACAGTTGCCTGCATTACTGGCACTGACCCATGGGTCAATGACCCCTGATGCTCTCTTCAATGCTGTATCAATACCCTATCACTTCTTGTCAAACCTGCCAATCCCAAATTTACTCAAGCTAGAAGGGACCTCAGGAGGTCTCCAGCTCAGCTTCCCGCTCTTCCAGGGTTCCATCAGACTCAATGTGAAGATTTCCTCATCAAGGAGGAATTTCTCATTCTCTAGCCAGTATCTGTCACTTCTCCTTCCACAGTGGCTCTGACAGGAGCCTGGCTCTGTCCCCTTTCCATCCACCTGACAGGTAGTTGAGGACAGCATGACCATCTCCCATAAGCTTTCTTTTCTTTTAGCTGAAAAAGAAACATTTCTTCTGGTTTCAGTACCAGTTTTTTGCATTCAATTTTTTGCAAGACTTCAAGCCAGCCTACTCCAGTACAGCAGAGCCTTCCTTGTACTGTGCAGCTCAAAGCTGAAGAGAGCTCTCCCGATAGAGCCTCCCAAATTCCCCGAAGCAGTGAACGCCTGCCTCCTCCCGGCCCGCTGCCCGCAGGATCCCGTTGCAGTGGAGCTCTTTGGCCACACGAGCTCGCTGCTGGCCCACGCTCCGCTCTGCCCGCGGCCTCGGGGCCTCTCCCGCTGAATTCCTGCCCGCCCGGGCTGCCTCAGGGCTCCGCTCTGCCCGCGGCCTCGGCGCCTCTCCCGCTGAATTCCTGCCCGCCCGGGCTGCCTCAGGGCTCCGCTCTGCCCGCGGCCTCGGGGCCTCTCCCGCTGAATTCCTGCCCGCCCGGGCTGCCTCAGGGCTCCGCTCTGCCCGCGGCCTCGGGGCCTCTCCCGCTGAATTCCTGCCCGCCCGGGCTGCCTCAGGGCTCCGCTCTGCCCGCGGCCTCGGCGCCTCTCCCGCTGAATTCCTGCCCAGGCAGCCGCTGCCCGCCTGGGCTCCGCTCTGGCCGCAGTCACCACTGAGTCACAGCGTGGTCCTGCCATTCCATTTCCCCAGCACTGGCAAGTCCATCTGAAGGGCAGTCCCGCCTTCCAGCCTAATCCCTACTCCTCCCCATTAGATGTTACCCACAAACTGCTCTGGCAATGTGTTCTGTACAATTGTCCCCACCTGACAGTAAGGCCTTAAACAGCATCAGCCCTAATACTGACCTCTAAGAAATGCCACTAGCTACCATCTGACAGGTGCACAGCTTGACAGTCCACTCAATTTTTCATCCACCTATCCAAACCACATCTCACCAGTTTGGCTGAAAGGACGCTACAGAAACTGTACAGAAAGCTTTGCTTAAGTTGACATGAACAACATCCATTGCTTTTCCTTGTTTCCAGAGTAACTAAGCACAAAAGGCAATCAGTCATGCACAGTTCACACACTTGACAAATCTACCTCCTCTGTTCCTAACCTCATTGCTGTCCTTTATTTGCTTGGAAATGGTTTCCAGAAATATTTTCTTTATAGTCTTCCTGAAGACTTAGACTGGGCAGGCCAGTCTGTAATTCCCCAGGTGATCCCATCTTGTCCTTCTTGACAGTGTGTACTATTTGACCTTTTCCAGCCATGGTGAAATTTCCTCAACCACTACAAGTTCTCCAAGAGAAGTGAGAAGCCTCCTTGTGACATCAGTCCCCTGCCTCAGCACCTCTGGAGGCATCACATCTGCTGCCATGAATAAGTGAAATCCTGATTTGTTGAAGTGCTCCCCATCTTTTTTCACCATATGTAATTCTCTAGTTTAGTAAAAGCTAAAAGTTTTACAAAATTTTAACTGAAGATTTAAACTATGAGTTGTCACTTGCAGATTGGTAGAATGTTTGGGCAGATGGAACATGTCATGTCTTCTCAGATCACCCTAGGTTCCCTTGGCAGCCATCTGAGACTTTGGACATGGAGATGCCTATTTTCTAGTCTTCATCCCATAACCTTTCTTCTTCAAAGATGAGACTTCCTTATAACTTTTGTTCACATACTCTTGAAAATGCAGTAGTTTAGGTGTAAGGTATTTCATACTCCGCTTTATACCTTGTACCTCTTTCTTTATGTTGTGATCCTTCAATTAAAATTTTTCTCCTCCTCATATCTTTCTCTACTTGCTTCAGTCTATTTTTTTAACCTGTTCTTCACTTCTGTATCTCCTCTTTGACTTTTCCTATCACACATTGCCCTGGAAACTCTGGAGACTTCCTAGCTGCTAGCCCAAAGCATTGTATGGTGTCTTCATCTAGCATCAAGAGGCTCTTTCTGCTCCTTTGCCACCAACAAGCAACAACACAGGATAAAAAATATTTATCTGTAGATAATTGGAGATCTTGCAAGAAACTCCTCTCTGTTTGACAAAGCTGAGCCTAGATTTCATGAAGCAGTTCAGTTCCCAGACACTGGGTTAATAGCACAGACCAAGTCAAGAACACAGAATGAGCCTTGTCTGCTTAGCTCTGCTCTCCACAAAGAGAAGGTTTTTCAACACCTTGCTCTCAGCTGCAGGAGGAGGCAGGGACATTTTCCAGTAACTCATGAAATATGGTTATCTTATCCACATATGAAGAGCACTTTGCTGGTGAGGGGTGTCTACAGCACTCTGTCATGTCAGACAACATTATTTAAAACAGACACACGGAGTCCAGTTTGACTGGAGCTCCTTTTACACTGCAGAAGAAGAAAAAAGACAAATATGCCTCCTTTTCTGGTTCAAAGTAACAGGGACAAATAAAGATGACAGGTTGCCTGCACAGGTTGTGGATTCTCCTCCTCTGGAGATTCTTGTACATTTTCTGGACACAATCCCAAGTAATGTGTCCTAGGGGTTCCTGCTTGAGCAGCAGGTTGGGCCAATGACCTCCAGTGGTTGCGTCCAACCTTACCCACTCTGTGATGGCCAAAGTCCCAATAAATGAAAAAATTAGCTCTGGCAAATGTAACAGCTGAAGGCTGCACTATGACTGGTATTGTATCTTTTATGTAAAGTCATTACCTCAATTACCCAGCCAATGTGTCAGTATCCTGGCATTGTTTGATCAGTGACTATGCTACTTGTCTCCACTGATACCCAAGAAGAACCAGACCATCTCTCAGGAGTTAGAAAGCACAGAAAGGTGAGCAGAGTGAGAGTTTAAATAATTCAGTGTCATTTTTTCAAGAACTCCTGAGAAGATTTTGTACTTTAGTCAATACTACTCATGACATTTCTTACTGTCCAAATTCAAACAAACAATGTGAACATGCAAAGCATATCTAAGGATGTTGCTGCTGTCTCACTGCAGCCCACCACAGAAGCTACCCTGATAGCAATCTCATGTATACACTGCCTTATGGCACCTGCTGTGCACAGGAGAGGCTAAGTTAGCCAAAAATTTAGATCATTTCTGGTAAGTGTGCACTTTTCCTCCGTTTACTAAAAAAAAAAAAAACCACAAATTCTGCTGGCACATCAATTATTTAAAGTAAAATTAGAATCCCAGGCAATTTAATCCCGTTAGCAATCCTAAAAACTCAAGACTATGAAACTGAAAATCTTTCTTTTGGCACCAGCAAACACAGTAAGGAAATAAAAGGTAACTGCAGCAGAAAAGGCATGAGACTGAGAAATACATGAGGAGAAGAACAAACAAATCAGTAACAGTTTAAAAATAATAAAGTTTACACAGCATCTTTGTTTATGCATACAAAGAATACTTATTTGGCTCGTAAAACTAGCAGGTTCAACTCAAGCAGCTTCAACCATCACTTTCTATAACAAAACATACTTTCCTAACAGCTAGACAAAAGCAAAGGTATGTTTTTTACTACCCACCATAATAACCCAAGAGATTCCAAAAAGGAAAAGAAGTCAGAAAAAAGTGCATCCAAACACACATTTTTTTTTCTTTTAGAGTACCTTAACTAAGAACCTGACAGCTGCAATACCTACCACTTTTTAAAGATGGGTTGTTTGCCTGCTGATTCTTTCCATCTTTCTCTTTTCTAATATTCTTTGAATCTAAAAGACAAGATTCCATTACATAATAAATTTAATATTCACATCATAACTATGTCCAGCATAGCACAGAATGCTTTCAAACAACACAGAATATCTTGTTGACTTTATTTTATTCATTTCAGTACATAATCAAAAAGGTATGTAAATTTAATCACCACACTATTTTCCCTTCAAAGTATATTGAAAAGTACAGCATGAAAAAGCAGAGCTTTTGACTACTTTATATCAATTATTAGAATAAATCTAGTTGCAGAATACAGAATATGAGCTCACAGACAGCAATCCTGTCCTATTTTTAAACAGTTTTACTTCAACCTACATAAAATTTGAGATCCTAAAGATCACTGGATAGCTTTATACATCTGGTTATACACAGATCACTGTGAACTGAGAAACAAGGAAAAAAAAAAACCATCCTAAAACCATCTTTCTGAGTTAAAGATTTCATTCTATATTGAGATTCTTTAATACTCAATAGTCTCAATATAAAATTCTCAAATATTCAAAGCAGCTATCTCAGCACTCATCAGTTATTTAAAAGAATCACTCAAAAGAATCCACCTTCTCTGTCATTAATCTTGGCACACACTCAGGGGTCTGCCATATTTCATTTTTGATGGATTTCAGCATGCATGAGAGATGCAGGAGAGCTGGGCAGCTATAATGGAGAAGACTGAGAGAGACAGTTCCACTCATTCCTTTTAAAATACATTGTTTGGTGACCTGCTTTTGACACTCCTGGACTTGAGTGCGATACTGACATGATATTGATCTCACAACAAAAATGCAAGCACATTTTCAGATCTAAAAATCTTTTTTGTTTTTTACCAAGATCTGCACAGGAGAATAACTCTTGGTCTGCAAATGCCTCACTACTGGGAATGGGGCTGCTCCTCTAGTTAGGCTTGTGCCTAGCTCACACCTTGGGTTATCCCACTGAGCCTGAACTGGTACAGGTGAAGGGAAGGCTCACTTTTACCGAAGATTGCATTAGTAGTCAATTATTAGTAGCTGTATTCACTCACTTTTAAGTCTACAACTACTGATGGGTTGCTCTTGAAAACAAAGCACTCCTGACCTAGAATGTGAAGCATTTGGTGACAGAAACACTTGAAATACAATGAATTGTTCTGCAGAAAAGACTAAGCCCTAACAGTGTTTCTTTTCTGTAAGTAAAGTATTTCATTAAACATACTGACAAGCAACGTGTGGTGTTCAGCACTTCCATCTCACATCTTTCATCATTATCAGGAAATTGCCACATAATGCAAGAGCTGGGTCATGACAAGCCTCTGCCACCAGACCCAAAATCCTGCCCTACCACTCACTGAGGAGAGGATAAGCCATCCACATGGATGGATGGATGGATGGATGGATGGATGGATGGATGGATGGATGGATGGATGGATGGATGGATGGATGGATGGATGGATGAGAGCCACCCCATCACCCTGTCCAGGAGCTACTGGGGGGGTGGCCCTGGGGGCAGCCCCAGCGCTGGGGGCCATCCCAGGAGACAGGCTGGGGCTGGGATGGGGCATGGGGCCAGGGCTGTGGTGATCTGGAGACTGGCTCTGCTGCAGCACCACTGGGGCAGGGCAGGTGGAGGGCCCAGGTGAGTCAGGGTCATTAAAGCCTATGAGTGTACTCAGGACCATAACACCTTCCAAGAATAATCCAGACTTCACAGTCCTACATAATCAATGCACAGCTTACACAACTGCTCATAAAATACACTGCAAAAATACCACCCTTTTCTCCTAAAGCAGACACAGGCAGAACTCCAAGTCCTTTGAAAAAGAAAAAAAATGCTATGTTTACATCTTGACTTAATCTTCTTTCTTGACTTATATGCTCTTTCTTTTGGAAGAAGTTTACTTTGGAAAATTTTCTATTATATAGATTCCTGAAAAAAAATGCTAATGAAAGTCAGCTTCAGATGGAACTGCTGAAATTATTTGGGATAGGGCCTACAGACCTCTAACCCCAGTACCTCCTCAGCAGTAGGGCTTTAACCCATACAAGTGGATACCCTACAACTACCTGTGGGAATCTCAGAAGGGATAATGCTAAAACTAGTTCAGTAACACTGAAAAGATGCAAGGCTAATGTTCACCTTCTCCATCCTACATCCTATGAAAATATATTTCATCCAGCCTCTTTGGGCTTGAGCTGAATCCAGATAATTTTCTACTAGCAGGACCTTTTGCCACATTCTATAACCTTAGTCAGTATTTCCCACAAACAGTCATGGTACTAAGGCAGACATCAGGGGCGCAGAACAAGTAACTTCCCAATCTGACTATGTCCAAAAGGAAATCAAGAAGTCTCTTATGTGGAGCTCCACTGAAAGAAGAGAACTAATAACTGCTTCCTGCAAACACCCAAAGCTTGAAAGGACAGAGTCATGAAAGAGTATCTACCAAACAGTGTGAGATTAAAAACAAGATGACAGCTTTTCATGACAAGAGACATCAAGAACAGGTGAAAGAATGTGAAAAACTGCAGCCTGGACACCACATGTCTTCTTGCTGACAATCACTACATGAATTATTTATTCCCTATACCAGCAAGCTTTAGTGCCTCTTTCAAAAATATCACAGCAAATATGAAAGTTGAAACAAAACACTCTCAGCAATGTATTTCTCTTATCAGCCATTAGAAAACTACAGGAAAAGAAGAGATGATTATATTAATAAGTGGATTCCTCAACAGCATTTTAAACATTTCATTTGTGGTGGAGGCATTTTCATGCACAGTAAACACAAAGCACTGTCATTATCACTTGTTTTTGATGGTAGGAAATCTCATCTTTAAAACGTACAAATAAATCTCACCCAGCGTATGCAGAAGCATCCAAGAATAAGCCTGAATAAAACCAACACTGCTTTCAAAGGATCCCCTTGCTTTTATGCATTCCAACCTTCATCAGGGGGAAGCTGGGAATACCATTACAAAGCTGGAGTGTTTTGTCTAAACAGATGCAAAGCTACTAGCAGGAAGAATTACCAACCTGTTCCCACATCAGAAACCCTGTATCTTTCTATTGCCACCCCAGAAAACTTTCCTCAGTCTGTATTTCACAGTCACTATTCACAGTCTATACTGCCCAGCCTTGTTCAGGTATGCTTTCTCCAATGATGGCAGTTAGGCTGGATAAAAAAAAATGGTTTATTTTCAAAAAAAGATAAAGAAAGTAATATTTTATTAAAAACCAATTTTATAAATATTAAGTTTTTATAAACACATGGAGTTTTTTAATGCATGCCAATCTATATTTGAAATTTTAATATTCTATATTTTAATAAATTTAGTTTCCAAAGATCACAGAAAAAAAATTTAGACAGAAGGCTATTATTCAAATCCCTGGGCCAAACAAGGTGATTCTGTCTGCACATGATCCCCAGCTTGGTCAAACTTTGAGGTCAAACCTCAAAAAATGAGGTAATGAATGACATAATATGTACCTGTAAATAAATGTACATGTACAAAGAGTATTTTCTTTTCATCCCATTGCACATTCGGCTCCTAGCCACATTCAATGGCTAATTCCTTGAAACCTGAAAAGTTCAGTTGAAAATAGGAACTCTATTTATATATTGGAGACAGAAGAGACTTATTAGTCCTACAGTCTTGAAGCTCATAGTAACAAAAAAAAAGGTCAGCTTAATTAATCATCTATCTTCCCCTGTCTATTTCTAAAGGGAAAAGTTTCAGTTTATTTCTTAATGTAAAACACAATATGTGTTAGATCATTTGCCAAAACAAGAGCTAGAATGAAATTTTGCTTAATCAAATGGACTACATCAAATGCTACTCAGCTCTCTAAAAGAACAATGAAGAACAGGATACCTATCTCAAAAAAAGTTTTGAAAATGAACTATTACATATAAGTACATAGCATTTATATATTTGCTATGTATCTATGCATATTTAGCCTATACCATGTAAAGGCTAAATACCCTATGAAAAATTTCTTTCTTTTAGGGCAGCAAGATAGGAGTACAGCATACACTAAAATTTTAAAAGCAACATATTCTATTGTTCACGAACAATTTATTTTCTAGAGTGCACTGCATAAGCTAAAGCTTTAGATACAAGCCAAGATTAGAGTAAGATTATTTAACATAGTGCTTTCTGCTTACTGATTCAAAACTCTGTGTGTTTACATTACTCCCACCCTATCTGTAACCACAGAATTTTGCTGATAAGATTACTCAACAGAAGACAGGCAAGAGCAACCACATCTATCACTTAAGAAATTAGAGACAAAGGGAAAAAAAAAGGACAAAGCTATCCTGACTGACTTGTGAATATCAAACAAAAAATAATCAGAGAAGGCAGTGGTAAAGCTCTGGGCAAAGATAATCCTGGTGACCAATGTGTATTTCCTCTTATAAGCTCCCATACTGAACTACAGTTTCTTGCCTGAGAAGCTTTAAAACTTTGCAACTTCTTTCTAGAAGACTTAACCTTTCAGCAAACTAGATGACTGTTTTGTCTAAGGGATAGCAAACATCATGTCTTTTAACAGCAATAGTTTTCACCCCAGAATGGTGTGCTACATGTAGGGAAGGCATGTATGTGCTGTCTTCTAAGACTTGTTATTTGCTCATTGTCCACTGTGGGGAAAATGAAGTTCACAGTCATGCTTTCAAGACTCCTGCAGCTATCCCTCAGCCACCCTGATGTCTTCAACTCTTCTGGGTCTTCAGAACATGGCAGGATACCACTCTTCTCAAACAAGCCCCTTGTCTTTTCCTGATGTAAATACCTTTGGGAGACAAAAACTTTTGCTCTTCCCATGCCACACAGTTACTCACCCTGAAATGAAGTTTACTAAAACAAGCCCAACACTAACTATTGCTCAGGAAGGGGCCTTCTTCTCACTCCCCACTACACAGCGTTGTGAGCGCCTTTCACCAAGCCTCAGTGCACACAGTTTAGGATATCCAGACAGAGTGAATATGAAAATTTCTCCTTTCCTTTCTTTTTGTGTTTCCCAAGCAGGATTCTTATCTTATCTGCTTGGAACAGCCAGTCTCTTTGACTATATTTAGACAACAGCCATGCAGAAAACCTACAAGAGAAGGGGTCAGACTTCCTCCATAAACTCCTGGTGCAACAATTAAATGGATGACTCCTGCCATTACAGAAAATCTATTCTAGCAAAAGACAATTATTTACCAAGGGAACACACAAGCACATAAAGCAGCTTGGGGTGAAGGTGGTAAGCTCAAGGAAAGTACAAAAGTGCTAGCAGCCTTTTATGGAGGATGACTACCAATCTGGAAGCTTCCAAAGCAGCAACAACATGGTTCCAGAGAGTAGATCTTTTGCTCTTCTAATTTTTTTTTTGTTTCATCAGCCCAAACACTCTTGTTTCTTCTTAAGTCTCTCTCTCTATTTTAGCTCTGAACTCACAATTAACATCTGCAAACATGACACAGCAGAAATCACACCTTTGTGGTACACCATGTACTTGTGGATGAATTTCTTTTAAAATGTTCATTTTATCTTCAAAGACAGTTGCTAATGCCATTCACTGGGATAAAATTTGATTCTTTGTACTATTTAGTTATTATCCTGCTAAATTATAGGCAACTCCAGAATAAAGCCCTCAGTTTTATTTAATAGCACACCTAGACACATTCCTTAATTTCACAGTACAGTAATGATTTCAAGGCTGTCACAGGACAGAATTTTTTTCATTAAACTTGTGGAACTCAAGACAGCCAAATTCAGCATATATATTCTAAAACAATGGGAAGTTTGAACTTACCTGGATTCAGAAGATATCACAAACTGTCTTCCTTAATCTAACAGTATGGCAAATTGTCATGTTGTATTCCACCAGATCCAAAAAGAGAATTTAACAGGTTCCCCACTTTCTTTCCTCTTGGATTAAAGCTACCAGGCCTTACCTTTCGCTGCCGTTCTCCCCATGGTAACACTCTGTGATCTCCCCTCTCACAATAAAAAGGCTGAAGTTGAAAGACCAGTTAATTCTTCCTTTCAACACAACAGTTTCCTGTGGAGCAATAATACAACAAGTTAGGGGGGGAGGTTGTTGCTGGCATTTGGGTTTTCTTTTTTTGGAAAGGATGATTTTTTGTATTGGTATATAATTATCTTGCTGGTTTTAAATTGCAAGTGTTTAACAAACTATCTGTAGGAGAGTAGTGTGCAAACAACAGTTAAATAAAAGTAGCAAAAATACCAAATGCTAACTTTCATTTCCTTGTTTTAGACAGTTCATTCTCTAATGATTTGCATTTTCTGTGGATTTCTAAAACAAAGAAAGATATAAAATGTGCTTTATTCCTTTTCACCCCCAAGAAATATTACTGAAAAATGGAAGACTCTTCATACATAACCTACTCACCCTGCCTCACTTGCACAGAGTTAAACAATCATCAACTTCAATACCTCTGGGTAAAACACATTATCTTGCACAACTACAGTTGAAGAGGGAACAAAACACTAATGTGAAAAATCTGTACAAGGCCCAAGTGCTCAGTGATAGCCCAGCCCTATGATTTGTAACAGACTTGTAACAGCACACAGAGAAGTGTTAGGGAAATGCTAACTGCAGATAAAAGCACTGAGCCACATTCTTGTAGGGTTTAGAAACTGGAAGAGACAGATTGGTTAAACTAGTGTAAAACAGCAAAAACAAGCTTTCTTTTTTGTGTGTATTACTGTGATTTTCTACTCCAGCATCTAGTATTTTGAACTTTGACTGTGTTCAAGTCAAACTCATTTCAAGCATCTAGCCTTGAAGCAACAAAGCCAGAAAGTTTATTATCCATGTCCATTAACTTTTCAAGTAATAATGGGTAAATATATTCAAATTTCTGAATTATGTTCTTGAATAATTTCCTTTCAAGCAACTTCCACAAGGTTTAAAGGTGACATCACCAAAAGCATGAGGAGTTTTTTGAATTTAAATATGTGCATACTCTTTCCATGATTAATTTTGTCAAAGGTAACATTTTTAGAAGCTACATCTTTCCACTGTGACATAAAAGCAGTAACAGTTGAAAAGCAGGTTATCTACATGGAATTTCTTGACTCTTCTACTCACATGCAAAAAAAAAAATTAAAATACTCATATATATCACATATAAAAAGAGAAGTATCATACAGCTGAGTATTTTCCTGAAACTGCGATCCTTTACTGAAACTTCAAGAAACTTCAAAGCACTATGATGATGGACTGGATGATGAAAACTTTATACAGTGCAAGAACATGACTAAAGCTAATTAAAAGTTTTTTAAAATGCCAGTGACTGATGAATTTATTTCACGTGTGTGTTGTCTGTGAACATGCTGGACAGTTATTACAAAAACTCAAGACTGAGACTTGAAAGGAGTTATAAATAAAACTGAGTACTACCATAAAATAAGCAGGTTTTGCTACACAATAGCATTCATAGTATAAGTGATCATCGAGATTAAGAACAGAATCCTTTTAAGCCATCAAATAGATTTGAAATACTTTATACTTTCACAGACTCCCCCAAAAATTCAAAGCTTTTCCACTGCAAGTAATAAATCATGGAAGGTGATGCAGAGTCAAAGTAACTGTTTTTACAGATTACTTTAGAACAGCGCATGGTTTTTATCTTTTTGTTCCAAGTACCAGATTGCACTTGGTGCAGTAATAAAGATTCCAACCCTGCAGTGATAGTCATCAAGTTTAGCACAACCGGAGCGTCTGTGAGAACATAAAAAGGATTCCAGCTTTTCATTAGCTTGTGTTGTACCAGATAGGCTGTTTTACAGCATGCCCACCAGCCTGTTAAAAATATAAGACAACTGAAAGTTCTGAAAGAGCTGTTTGAAATGAGGCAAATCCAACTGCAGGAACACAATATATTACTGTTTCCAAGAGGTGCTACTTAGAACTCAGTTACACCTAAGGATTCAATTTAAAGCTGCTATTAAATTAGCTCGTTGATCGTACTGTTTGTCACAGAAAACACTAAAGAACGGCATTTCTGAGCCTCTAACAACCACTACATGCTGCTGAACCACAGCAAACTTCAAACCAGTTACCTCAAACCCAGGGCAGGGTCAACCTGAAACAAAGTGCAACTTCTTCTGCAGGGGCAGATGTAGGAACTATTTTCCATCACCTCACATACTTAAGTAGCAAACTCTAAGCAAGGCAGTTGTGCCCTTTGCTAACCAAGACAGAGTCCCTTATGTCACACTCACCATCCCCAGCCTGGCTCAACCCACAGCACACCCAACACAGAAAAGAAGAAAACCACCAGCAAACACAGGGAAAACACCTCCAGGCAGATTCTGGTAAAATTACACAGCAAGGACAGATCTCAAGATTCTTGTACACATGCCTTGGCAAGCACGCTGAATAAGAAAGATGGGGTTAAGAAATTAATAGAGAAGCTTCTAGAAATAAAGGGAAAAATGAAACAAACAAGGTCAGGAATATATGAGCAAACAAAGAAATGCAATGGCAAGGCTGAAGTGCAATGGCATTAGAGTGCACAAAACAACAGAATGAAAACCAAAGTTATAAAGACTGAGATGAGCACAGAGGTTGTCAGTCACAGACAAAATGAACAAAGTATTTAAGTGACTGTCAGTACAGAATCCAGTGAGAAACCATTTGCTGCAAATTAAGGAAAAAGCAGTGGGGGAAAAATATTCCACAAACCTAGGATACTATTGGATTAATCATCAAAATGTCTTCAATCCAAAGAGCACTCAAAGGATATCCACACACTCCTGAAGTGTATTATTTACATCCCTTATGTCTCAATTCATCCTGTAAACTGAGTTTTAGTCTTATCTGATTTCCATCCCTTACATGAATTCCTTTTTAAAAAATCTGAAGGAAAGCATTTATCTGCCTTTAATTCCTTACTGAAGTTTTTATTGTTAATCCCCAAATCACTTCTACTAGCCACCTCCCACTGTGCAAGCCCTTTGTCAGAAAGCATTATATTAGTAGACAAGCTACTAATAGCTTGTCTACTAATATAATGCTTTACCTTCTCTGTATTGCTAGTACATAATACTGGGTGTCAGAAAACAGGGTAGAAAACATTTTTCCTGCCTAACTTTTCTCTTTCTATTTTTGGAAGAATTATTCAAAGGGCATGCATTGCTGCATTTCCAAGAAGGTAGCATTCTACAGAAAACGTCAAAATTGTTCCTTCTTTTGCCTGCCATGCATCTCCATTATCCTTCTGTTAGCCAGGCATTCAAGTAAGCCAAATGTCCTGAAAAAAAAATATATTTGCATATCTAGGGCTTCCCAGTGCAAGTTTATCTTGACAGCATGCTTGCTCATAAAAACACACAACAGAACTACGGAGATAAATGTAACATTTAAAAGAAGCCTAAGCAAAGAAGAGACTGTGGGTTCAGTCTGCACACAGAAGATTCAGGTTTTTCTCTCAATGACTGTGCATCTAAGGCAGGACAAGAGCCAGCAATTTTAGAGCCCATTAGCTTTTCTGACCCTACCAGTGGTACAAATGCAGTAACTTAGACCTCACCATTGGCATCTTCATGGGTGGGACAGTCATCAATGGGCAATCTCTGCTGGGTAAGGACTGAGACTATTCTTTCACACAGATACACTGCACTGAGGAGGAATCTAACAAAACAGCCACTTGGAAGCATCAATGAAGTTCTCAGTTTTAGCCTGAAATAAAGGCAGATATTTTTCAGGCTTAATGGGAACGAGTTGTATTTGCCCCTTTTTTATTCTACAAAGGCTTCAAGATTAAAATTCCATATGCAAGGGTGAAAAAGAATTACACATAGTTTGAACAGCAAAACCAGTTATAGACAGAAAATAGGTACAGTGTAAGCTAAGAAATACTTCCCCCTGCTAATGCTGTCATTTGTACAAGTCTTACATTTGCTTTCCCCATTAGCATTCACGCACTATTACATTTAGAAACACATGAGACATCAGCTCCAAGTGCTGGCCACGCTCCCTGCTCCTCTCCTCCCTGCTGTCTGCCACTGCCAGTGCTGCTGCAGAGCCCTTCAAGGAAGGGACCTGTGCAGCCTCCCCATGGGCACGGCCCAGCAGCCACAGCTCCCACTCCAGGCTCCACACACGGGGAACGGGACCTACAGGCACCAGTCACTTCCCAAACCAGTGTGACCTAGCTGCATTACTTCAAAGCCATCCTTCATGAATCTGGAACATCTTTTCCTTAAACCTAATCATCTGTCTACTCATCTCTTGTCTCTTAAATAAAACCCTACTTCACACCATTTCTAAAAGTCTTTAAGGGGCTGAAAAGAGGCAAACAAGGAGAGTAAAACTTAAAAGGATTTTTAAAATAATATACAGTATTAAATAAAATTTTCAATACTTAAAAATAATTTCCAGCAAACTACCCAGCATATAGACTCATCCAGTATACTTGAAGACACAACAGCATACTTCCTTATTTCTGTAATAAAGAGTTTTTATTAAATAAATAAAGTTTTCCTCTCAGTGCACACAGGTGGCATCATTATGGAAAAGTAAGATCTCAAAGGCTAAAGGAAGAAAAAAATTACACTTATGTATCAGAACTTTAGAAAATGTAACAAAAGCCTCCTACTTCTAAACTTAATATTATTTAGCATTACACATTTATGACTGTGAACCAAACATTAAAAATCAGGTCTTCTTTCATTTATGCACACAAATACATAATCAGTCGGTGTTCTGACAAGAAATTTGATCTGAGTTGGAATCCCTTTTAGTTCACATTCTTTGTATTAAAAAAAAAAACAACCAAAAAAGTTAAATTCTTTCAAGGAAAGGAAATTAAACTTCTACATTTTCATACAGCTCAACTTTCAATAAAGTGATATATCTGAATACCTCCTCTAGTCACTAAGAGCAAAGCTAGACAGATAGACTTTAATGAAATTCACAGGCTTTCAAACCAGCAAATATTAACTAGCCATATGTATCATTACAACAACTAAGCTTGAGTATTTCTTAAGTTGTTAAAGAAAGCCAGTGGGTACTTAGTGCTTTACAAATATATTTTTGTAATGTCATTTTCTTTAACATCAAGCAGAAATTTTCTGCATTTGCAAAACTGCTTGGTAAGTCACCAGTGGTGTACTGCTCACTATTTATGAAGTGATTAGCATAAACAAACTTTTAAGCTGTCAGCAGTAAAATATTGCCTGTAAATGTTCTGCTCTCTCTCTCCAGGTAAGTTTATGACCTGCTTTAGAATATGAGCAACTGTAATTACAGTAAGTCATACATTTCAAGAATGCGAAACTCTCTCTAAACTCTCAAACCTTATTAAGTGTGTTATTCAGTAGAGTAAAGCATTGCATATTTTAAAAAGAAACATTAACATGGTTTAGACCAAAGATTTGTTCCAAAAAATCCTGAAGCAAGAAATAATACTTATACATGAGAACATCAGAGAAGTAAGGTCTCCAAATTAAACAGCACAGCTTGTATTAATGCACAACAGAAACAATTAATGTCATGGAGATACAACATTTACTAAATTGACAGTAATTTTTAAAATTGCAGTTTAGAGCTGCTCTATGTCTACCAACAAAAAATGAAAAAGTTTTTCTCCTCCTTCCCTCCCTCCCCATCCTGCTTTAAAAGTCAGATGTGGGGTTGTAAAAACCTGAAAAAGGAAATGGTATGTGTGAAGTCAGCAGTTCAGCAAAGCGGCTGGCCATTAACAGCTTTAAATATTCTTAAAATGCCAATCTTCCCACATGAAAGGGTATTTTAATGTTATATTAAAATAAATAGAAATTTTATTTATTAAAATAAATTTTAAAACATAGCTTACGTTTCTATCTTAAACAAAAATGCCAGTTTTAGTAGTTTACTAGTACATATTTACAGGAGCACAAGATTTTGACAATTTGTTTAAATATTTTGGTGAATTCAGCACACTGAAACCTCTGTGCTATTTTCTACTTCCCCCTTCAAGCCTGGAGTACTCTTCCTGAAAACATTCATCATCATTATTCAACCTGGCTTTGTCCAAATACCTAACTCAATTTTTTTTCATAAAGTAAACTAATTAATTGTGGAAAAAAACCCCAACCAAACCTGCGTGATTAGCACTAAGAGCTACATACCTGCATGAAATTGTCTCTACACTCAGATACATCTCCTCTGTCCTCAGCTCAGCCTCCCTTACAGCCTTACAGAAGAGAGGTCTCAAACTATTCATTCTGCAAGGCACTGATCTTACTTTTAGCACAGTGTAAATACAGCAGGCAAAGGAGAAAAGAAATTGCTGTTGCAAACATAGCAAGTGCTAAAGAACTCTATACAGCTTTTCTGCACTTGTCTTTAGCAGACAAGAAGCAACAGCACCAGCAGCAGTCAGAGTGTGCAATGCATAAGGGAACTAGGAGAAAAAGAAAAACAGAGGCCCAATGGCAGAAAGGGAATTTTTCACCCTTTTAGGCAACTTTGGCTTCCTCCCTTCTACGCTGCCTTCACACTGGAAAAGGACTGTAAAAGCTTGGTTCAGCTATGATCCAACAGAGCTCTGTCCACACAGTGCACAGCCAGGAAATTCATCCCCAAAGTCCAGATTTTTTATTTACAACGGAGTATCTAGAGAAACACATCTACTTTTAGTCTGATGACGAAATATACAGAAGTCAAATAGCATGCACAAATGTTTTTTTCATTGAAGGCATGGAGAAGAGCCTTGGGACATTTCTGCACAGGATCCGACTGCTGCTGTCAGCACCCCAGATGAAGCTTCAGAACAACGTGTTTGTCTCCTCTCGCTTCTACTCAACACCAGCAGCAACATACTTCTGCTACCATCCTCTTCCAGTGCATAAAATACCTGTTTCTCTCTCCCTCTTGAGAATCCAAACAACATAATGCTGACTGGGACTACCTGCCACTATATATTAACAAAGACACAATTTGCCTCAACTCATTTTTCTGCTGCTGCAACACTCCATGGTGTAGCCTGGCTCATGTAATGGAATAACTACACTGATCCCACATACTGGTGTCCAGTCAGGGAACAAAACCAAACCAACCAGAACTAAACAACCCTCAAGCAATTTCCTGATAGCTCCTCTGTCGAGACAATGTTTTCTGCAGAAAAAAAAAACCCAGAGAGCTGCTTGCAGTTTCCAGGCATATGCACTGGACTCACCTGTTGCTGGTGCTCATAGCTGTGCTACTTCCCCAACTCAAAAAGTCCCCTTACACAAGGGATCTTCGTGCAAATGTCACTAAAAATATTTGTCCATCTATTGAACAAACTTATTATTGAATCTCAGAATATTGTGAGTTGAAATGGACCCACAAGGATCATCAAGGTCCAACTCCTCTCCCTGGACAGAACGACCCCAAGAATCACACCAAATGCCATTCCAAAGGACCATTCAGTGCTGCTAGACATTTCTGCAGCTAACAAAGCACTAACAGGTCATAAAAGACATAACAACTCCTAAATGCTCAAAGGACTAGACAGCTGCAAATACTCGGCTGTACTATTTGCTTCGCTCTGCAAAAACAGAAGACAACTAAAGACTAAAAGCATCAATTTGCAGCAAATCTCTATCTTTCTTCCCACTTTCTATGACAACTTCCCAATTGTATTAAAAAAAACAACACAGAGGTGAAGCAAGCCATAACAGGGCAATCTCCTCCACCTCTTCCTCAGCATGGCAGCACATCTGTCACTGGTTGTATGTGGCTCAGGCCCAGGACAGTGGCAGAGTATCTCCCTTTCTGCTGTTTCTGGAGACACCCTTTCTGAAGGTAAGCCCCCCTCTTTCCTCCACTCAGTGCTTACACCATTGAGAACTAGAAATATTCAGACTATGTAGTATTTTCCTACAACAAGCTGAAAAATAATTACAAACCATATTCAGAGTTTTCCATCTAACCATAACACTGCTTATTTTGGGATTAAAACCAGTTCATATCATCTGACCTTCCCAAAAAACTGCTGTCTGCCTCTTTACAGCGCTCCAGTGCAGGGTACACATATAAGAGATCTGGTAGGGGAAGTGCCATCAAACATGCAGCAGCCCTTTTAATCTCTGAGCCCCTGACAGACATTAGTGACAATAAAGAGTTCCACCAAATTTAGCAGCTCTGATACCCTTTCACATTCCTCCATGCACAAGACTCACTTTTACAAACTGCCCTTTTTAAGTGGGCTTTTAGAAGTGCCCCACAAACTGCACTCCTTCCACTGAACCTGCCTGCATTAATCTCTGATAGATTCCACACAGTACATAAATAATGGTACATGCTCCATTTTAGGTATGCACCTCATTAAAATGGTGCTACTCTCTTACAGGTTTATAAACTTCAGCTGCTCCCTGCACTAATGTATGGTAGAGGATGAAAGGCTCAACCTCGTCTTCGCCCTACACTAAAAGGAGTCTCGTATTACCTTGAGAAGACAACTGACTTAGATTTCCATCAAAGAAGTTCATCCCTTTTATGAAAATTGATGGAAAGGAAAATGATGGAATTCCCTTGGTATCTTAAATTGAATTTGACCTGATTTGTGAAGGCCAAAAATAAAATGATCTAAACAGCACATCTACCTTTAATACAATGTTTTACTTGGGTTTAGATGACAACATACAAATATTAAGAATATAAACCACTTATGGGTTAAAAAAAAACCAAACAAACAGGAATCAGTCCAAAACTACTCATGCTTAAACTGGATACAGCATTATTCTTACAAAGTCAAAAAAGAAAATGTACTTTAGGATTAGTTTGGACCTAAGATATCTAGAGAGTATTCTACCTGTGAAGCAGAAAGGCTATCACCGTGCTATAACACATGAAAGAGCACTAAAATTGTGCTAAAGGTGTAGTATTTCAGAAACACATTAATATTAGGCTCTGTAAGTAATTTAGAAGAGCAGGAAGAGAGCACACATAACCACAACAAGCACACCATCAGTATTGCACCAGCTTGGATCCAAACTGATCAGCCAGTACCCAGAAAGCAGGTGCCTTAGTTGAAGTTGCCTTAGTGCCTTAGTATGAACCAGTCTTGAAACAAGACTGCTGAAACAAAAGAGACATGGAACTTAACATCACAAAGAAGAAACCCCTATTTCATTTAGATCCAAGATAAGAAAATAATGAATTTTTGCTCCTACCCAAAAGACATAGAAACTAAAGCTTCCTTCTTCTGACAGGGATCTTGGGCAAAGAGTTGCTAAGGGCACGTACACAGCACATCCCTGCAGACACACAGTGCTAAGGGTGTATGTAACACATTACATCCCCTTTACAACTGGTTTCATTGTGTGCACTTATGCCAAATGTCCATTGTATATAAAAGAAACTATCAGAGCAAGCCCAAAAAATAAAAGTAATAGAAACAGCTGCTGCTTTCTGAACGGTTATGAGGCAGCTCCTGACTTTCCTCCAGACCTACACCATTGTTGACCAAGCAGAAAGACCAACAAGGATGAGATACAAGTACCTCTGATGGTCATCAGCACCATTTATGCACCACTCACTCTTTGTGTATAGATCTGCTCCGGATAAAAGGGGAGCCTGCTCACTGTTGGCTCAGGTACCTGAAGTCACCCTTCCCATCCCAAAAGATGGTAATCTACTTGAAGAGATCACAGATACAGAACACAAGTTTTTGGCAACGTGCTCAGTTTACAGAAACACACCTGGACTGAGCAGGTGACTCACCAAATGATCTTCTGCTGCTCCCAGGAGCGAGGCAGCATTGCTGCTCCAGCACTGCTGGCCAGCACTGCAGCAGGAGCTGGGTGCACACCCTCAGCCCTCACTGACCACACACAGCAAGTCAGCCAGCAGGTGCATGAAGGTACAAAAATAGTACTTACACAGAAGCATACTCTTAAAAAGCCTTACAGTTCACTTAAGTACTCAACTGCCTCACTTTTCAGTGACTTTACCTCAAACAAATTAATTGCCCCTCCACTTGGACATTGTAAGGAAAGCTGCTCACACACACATTATCAGTCATCATTACGATGCAAAAATAAACTTAACTGCATATAACTAATATTAAAGCATCCTAACACTTATTTATAGAGCAGTTGGACCTTACAAGAAATCTCCAAATATGTACAAATTTTCTAGGAAAAGCACCCTCATATACCAAAAGCACAAATCACAGTAAAAAAGAATTATTCATCAAATTGTATTTATTTACAAATATTCTGGAACTTTAAATTTAAACATTTCCACTGCTTCTTATTTACCCACTGCTCTATTACACTTTGACAATTTTATATGGGCATTTCTGGCTCTTCCCACACACTAGAAAAATCTCATTCTGAGCAATTTATGTTGCATGTCTTACACTTTCAAGAATACAAACGGTATAGTCCTTTACATTTAAGATTTTAATCTCTGAAAAAAGCAATCAGCACTAAGGCTGGGTGCCTAAGGCTATTTCTTTCAAATGGGAATGAAGAGAAC
This sequence comes from Molothrus ater, assembly GCF_012460135.2. NCBI lineage: Eukaryota > Metazoa > Chordata > Aves > Passeriformes > Icteridae > Molothrus > Molothrus ater. Next base: position 16,440,751 of record NC_050479.2, on the reverse strand, counting down.
TTTAAATGCCCCCGCAGATATGGAGCTCACAAAATTAGTTAACAACCTCCCTTGTCTAGACTCCTTGAAGCAGTGTCCTGGTCCCTACCTGTAATTTCTTCTATATTTACACTTTAAAAATATCACAATAGACTGTCAAATTATATTTCTAAAGATTTCCTTAAAACATGAAAAGAATAAGTATGTATTTCACTCACCCTTCTTTGATGCAGATATATCCAGACAAATAAGAAAGCCAGCTGCAGTGTCCTGAACAGTTAATGACAAATGTCATTTCCTGTTAGTGACACTATTTAGTGGCAGTGGATAATTGCTGAAGACTTCATTTGTCCCTGTACATTCACTCAGCAAAGGGAGTAAACAGGACTCACTCACAGCTCACGATCCCATTGGAATATCAAGAAAACAGACACCTATGTACAACAGGCACAAGCAGCTAAGTTTGCTTAGAGTTTCTTCACATTCTCTCAAGTAAAGCTGCACTTCAGCACAAATTTTAGACAGGTAATGGAATCAATACTTTCTCAGTATACAAATTTCACACTAGCAAAATGTATCTTTTGAACTCGAGCAGCTACTCCAGAAAACAATGCCTCTGCCTTACGAGCACACTATCTGGTCACAGCAACGGCAGTCTCAGCAAAGGGGGAAAAAAGCATCTGTAATCTGTACATTTAATGTAGGAACACACAAAGTCAAAAGAAAAATATTTTAAAGTACAGCCATTGCTTGTTTCCTAAAATTCCTACATCAAGACTTATATATGTCTGAATGTTAAGAACAATCTAGTTATGTTATGTTCTCATATCTACATGGTCTCTAATTGTTGTGAAAGTAATTTATGCTTTTACTACAGTACATCATGAAAAGCCAACATTTGTTTTTGCTGAATCTAAACATTATTACAAGAATATAAAATACCAAGCAACCTGAAAGATATCACACAAATACTGCTACCTATTTACATCAAATAGAAAAACAGAGCATCGACTCCATCAACTGAGTATCAAAAAAAATTAGCAAACTCTATTTTCATATTCAATACCAGACCATATTAAAGTTAAAAGCCATATAAACACTTCCTGGTCTCAAACTCCGTTTCACCATACACTGTTTCCTGCAGCTTCCCACTTGCATTACTGCACAACTTCCCATAAATAAAATACTAACAGAAGGGTCTCCAATGCACTTCTTCTTTACATCAGATCAAGTAATATCATCCTTAAATAGTACTTACATTTTATGGCACCCTAAGGGATAAAATCAGCTCCCCCTGCCCCCCAAAGCACAGCCTGGCTATACAAAGAGTTTCTGTGGACACACTCTAAGTGCAATGGCTCACATGGGCTGTGGGCTGCTGTGGCCTGAGCAGCACTCGATGGTGGCCCGTGGAGAGCTGGTACAGCACAATGCATCATTCCCTCCCCTATTTACTCTGAAACATTAACGTGACAGCCCAAAACCCAAGGGTAACACAGCAAACGCCTCCCTGCAATACTGCTCCCATCTGTACCAGTGCTGCAGTTCTTGGTGACCCTGCACGACTGCCTCACCAACTGCTTTGCTCTGCCACTTCCAAAGAGTAAGGTGAAGCAGGAATGATCTTAGAATCCAAAGGTTTAAGACTGTTAGTCTATATTATAAAAAATTCATAACCAGTCATACTTGAAGAGCTGTTTACAAGTCAGACACAGCATGCTCTGAAAACCTACTGTCATATCTACAGAGTCTATGCTTTTTAAGTTTTCATCACCTTGTCTAGGTTAGTTAGGATATGCACGAGTCACAAGCAAAGTTTACATTACCAGAACCCAGTAAAATATCACTATTTTCCATTTTCATTAAACCTTTTAGGTCTTAGAATTATTTTTTGCTATCTCTTATAGTCTAACTCATCAGAGAAACAGCAAATTACTGTGGAAAGACTTCAACTTTAAACTGTATTAACACTTAAAGCATGCCTTCACTCCTAAAGAATAATTGAGCATAAAATTTAACTTGAATATTGATACACACTACAGCACGGTAATAACGTGTTATAGGTGAGCCTAGCTAACGAGAACAATGACAAACACGGTAACAGAACTTTCCATATTTGAACTACTTTCTTTGAACCATCCAAAATTATGACTCCCCGTGCAAGATACCCCCTTTAAGTCGACAATCAATATATGCCACACACGCAGTTTAACTGTAAAGAAAACGGGAACAGTGCCGCAGTGCACAGCAACCCGACAAGTGCCCCACAATAGGCCACGTCTGGCACCGCGCTGTCTTCAAGCGGCCCCCCCAGCACCCCTTACCCAACACAAGCGAGCGCTCGGAATTAAATGATTTTTAACATGCACCCGGCTTTCCTGGTCGACGCCCGTTGCCCAGTACCTCGCCAGCCTCGGCGGTCGGCGGGCAGGGATGATCGGGAGCAGCCCCCGCCGGGAGGACGGGGAGCCACGGCCACCGCGGGGGAGGCAGCGGGGCCGCCCCGGCGAGGGGAGGCGTGTCCTGCTCGGGCTCCTGTCAAACGCCGCCGGCCCCGCCGCTCGTCCCGGAGGCACCGGCGGCTCGGGGACCTCCCGTGCCGCCCTTGCCCACCGGAGCTCCTGCTACCGGGAGTCGCGGCCACCCCGGGACAGAGAGAGGCACGCTGTTAGCGCCGGCAGACAGAGCCGCCCCGCTCCTCTCACCCTCGCAGCTGCGCTCGGACTCGGCCACCCGCGGGTCCCCGCGGGCGCAGTCGGCGGGACCCGCCGCACTCTTAGTTCAGCCCGCAAAGGAGGGGAACGGTGCTGGAGCATGGGGAAGCCCCGGCCAGACCCGGTGCCGCCTCCAGCGCAATGTTGTTGCCGAGGAGGGGAACCCGGACCGGGGCGCCCGGCGGCCACGGCGGGCGGAGGCTGCGGTGCGAGCCTAGGAGGGGGCGCGACGTCCGCCTCGCCTCCCTTTCTCTCTCCGCTCCTCCCTCCCCCTGCCCGCCACCGCGGGGAGCGGGAAACGCCGCCGCCGCCACTCACCGGGCGGGCGGGACGCGGCTCCGCGGCGTCCTGTCAAGCAGCTCCTGCCGCCGCCCGCCTCACGCCGCCGCCATGTTCCGGGGGCACCGCGCATGCCCGGCAGCGGCACCGGGGGCGCGGGGCCTCTCCCCCCGCCGTCCCCCTTCCGCCCGCCGCGGCGGGGGCGGCTCCGCTCGGGGCTGCGCGACCCGCGGGCATCCCGAGATACCGGCATCTCCTCACGGCCAGAATCCCCGCACTGCCCGCCATCCCCGCCTGCATCCCCTCATGGCCGCCAGCCCCGCAACCCCCCTCCATCCCCGCGCCCCGCCGGCATCTCCGCACGGCCGCTGTCCCCGCGCCGTCAGAATCCCCGCGCTGTGCCCGGACCTGCGGCGGGAGGGGTTGGCGGGGGCTGCTGCGCCCGGGAGCGGGAGCGCCTTGCGAGGGGGGAAAGGAGCCCTTGGCAGGTGTTTTTGTAGGAGACTCGGGTGTGAGCAGTGAACGCCTGCAGAAGGCGTGAGGGATCGGTGGCGGGGGCTCTGAGGGGAAGCTGAGGCGGCCGGTGCCGAGCGCGGCAGCCGCGGCGCGGTGGTGCCGGCACCGCCAGCGTACACGTGGTGAACAGTGCCCTGCATTGAACGTGCAAGAGTGATCACGGAATATGAGTATAATACATATCACCGCTTATAACGGGTAATAATGCACGTTATAATCGGTGCATATCCACCTGGGAAATAGTACATTATTATTTTACAGACATCTAAGCTTATAAGTACTGTATAATAGGAAAAGCTCTTCCTTGGCTTTTTGGGAGGATGCATTCCGATTTTATAAGTTTTGGGTGTTTTAATTCAGACCCGAAGAGGCGAGTAGGCATAAGCATAACTGGTACAACATCATACTTTAAATGCTACCAGCATTCAGAGGAGTTTGTGCCCAATTTTCATCTGCGGTATTTAACATCACTCGGAAGTGAAATTTTAAATGCGAAATTACGCAAAAGTCATCAGATTGAGGTTCTGTGAGTTTTTTTTTAATGAAAAAAACCCCAAACCACAGAAAAGAAACCCCAAATATCTACCCAACCCTCCTCATACTCTTCTGTATGACAGTGAAATTCGTACAGCCCATTTAGTATCCTGCATATACTGCAAGTTACTAGTAACAATTTATTTTAAGCACTCTCATAAGCAGCAAATGGATCTTTAGAAACAAGGAAAATGAGTCCTTGACATAGTTGTAAATATTTAATATTAAGACAACATGAAAGAAACAAGTAAAAATATGCTAATCCAAGTAATTAAAATACACAAGAGGAAGAGAAAGAAATACTGAAACATGCTTACAGAAAGCCTTTATAGTGAAATGTGTTATGCTCATCACCAATGCAGATGAATGCTGCTTTTAATTTAAAATATTTTCCCCTTTCTGTAATATTGGACTTTTGCAGGAAAATGAGAGATTATGTTCATTGTAATGATAGATACAAAAACATGCCAAGTGTCACAGAATAAGTCCCTGTGAGACACAGAAGAAATGAAAACAGATTTTAAAGCTATTCTTTTAACCCAAGCCAGTTCTAGATACAAGATCTGAGGGATCTGTTCCCTGGGAGGCAGTGGGACACCGTATCTCAGTTTCTACAGCTGTTGTTGCAGAACAACATGAACTGGTGCCGTCCTATACCAGCTCGTAATTGTCCCTGAAGGCTGAAATCGGGAAGTCCAGCCAACAATAATCCTGCTTCTTAGATCCCTGATGTGATGAAGCAGAATAAACAATAGTCATGAGAATAAATGTCTACAAGATACATCACCAGAAAAAAGAGCAGAATAGAAGAAAACTTTTAACACCTTCTTCTAATCCAGGAATGGATTTATAATGCTTTCACATGTGTCCTTCACCTCCAAGCTATTGCTGACGTAAAACAAAAAAATTCTTTACAGGATTTTTAGAAAAGGAAGAAAAAATCCTGACTGCTTCTATTTTCCAGTAGAATGATGACCTTGTTTTCTGGTGACTCGCCCATCATCTTTCATTTTCTTTTGGAGGTACTTAACTGAAATACTTGGGTCAGAAAAACAAGCTTTTTTTAAGTTCTCAGTGTTCTTCACAAAGAAGGAGATAGACACATGCATCTGCATGTATATATAAGTATGTATGTATACATATATGTGTATATGTATACATATATAAATGTATGGCTTCACAGTTTTTTTACAGGGAGATTCTGTGATTTTAGAAAAAAACATCAAAACACACCAAAAAATACATTTTATGGAGGTAGGTTCCCATGAACTCCTACAAGTGGCCAACATGATGTTCTGGGAGGTTGATAAAGGAAAAAAAAAAAAAGTTTAAGAACTTCCCCAAAGAAACAACACCAAGGGTATAAGTAAATGAACTCTCCATGCAGAAAATGCAACAGGCAGAGTAAAAGATCAGCCTGGCTGTCGCAAGCTCCTCCTGAGCCTCAGATAGGAATGAAGCTTCTAGAAAAGAGAATTTGGGTCAGATTACTTGGAGGAGTTACAACAGCATAGCCTGATCATGCAGGGATTAAGTAAGAAAAGGCAGCAGAAAATGAGAAACAACTTGTAAGGGACATTTGGGGTAACATGAAATAATTTTAAGTGCACTGCCAGGCATGGAAAAGAATCAAGCAAATGATTATGCCCCTATCAAGCAAAACTGGAAAGTTTTTAATAGACAACACTGGGAAAGTCAAACTTTTTAATATTTTTGTATCTAATTTTTACTTTATATATATATATATATATATATACACCAGGCATTATTGATAATTAGGAAAAAAGGCATTTCAAATTTGACAATCACAGAACCAAGTGAAAAATTACTCAAACACAATTTTCTGCTTTTCCATCACCTGAAATTAAAGGGCTGCTTGATGAAAACTAATGGTTATCATTGATAATTTTTGGTGAATGAATATTACAGGACAGAAGGGGAGAAACTGTATTGTTGAAAAAGAAAGAAGGAAAGAGGATGTTACATACCAATCTGTTGGACCTCAGTACACAGAAAAGATACTGGAGCAAGTAAACAAGCTATCTTTGAGCAGTTATAACACAACAAGTAACAGCCAACACAGCTTTGTCAAGAACAAAAGATGTCAAATCTAATCTCTCCTGCAACAAAGTAAGAGATCATCAGCAGAGGAGAAACATTGAAGGTCATGTTGAATGTCACTTTAGTAAGATTTTTGACATGGTTTTATATGATATTCTTTCAGCAAACAAGGAAAACAATGTAAAAGGAGTTATTTAGGGAGCTCATACAAGCGGCTCGTTGTCAGAAGGATGTTAATGAACTCAGTGATGGTTCAGAAAACGTGTTTACATTACTGGAGATTATACCAAACTGAGAGTCTTTAGAATGCTGGAGGACAGATGTTGGGTTTAGAAGGATTTTTGCACACTAGTGGTTTGGTTTGGAAAAAGGAGGGTTCTATTCAACAGGGATAAGTGCCTGCTACTGGGTGGCGGCAGATGCGATCAGCTATACAAACAGGAAAGGGGGAACTACTGGGTGTTCTGCAGGGAAAAAAAGCTGCAATTATGTGACCAAAAAAAAAAATTCCGTTTTTATGTGAATCACAATCTATAAAAAAGGGATAATGTCACAAAGCTGCAATGAGAAAGTTAAACCACATAAAACAATACAGAAAAGGATGGACTCTTTGTGAAACAGCCTTATTTACATGGCCCTAGGAAAACTTAGTAGCTATGGTCTGTTTGGCTTCAGTAAATATGTGGCCCATGGAAAGAGCAGAAAAGAACAATCTGAATGATCAGGTATCTATAAAACATAACTTAGAAGGAAATTTAAAAAAAAACCCACAATGTGGAATTTAGGTTGAAGGGAGAAAGTAAAAGAAGGAGAAACATACATATCTATGCAGTACTGATATGAATGTGTATCAGGTATATGAAAGTACTGTAAAGATAAAAGGATGAATTCACTCTCCAGTTCCATAGTGGATGTATCAAGGTTTAAAACAAAGCAAAAAGATTAGAAAATAACAATTATAAGGATAGGAAGAAGATTGGCTGGGTGTTTGTGCAGCCACCAACCTCAGACTCTACAAGAAGAGCTTGCACCACTGTTCAGAACTGGCACTGGTATATTGGCCATCAGGCAGAGAGTGGACTCAGCCACCTTCTATGGTCCCTGATAATAACATGATTCAATGAATGTAAGCCTTCTTGAAGGCCATTAGAAAATATCAGCTTCCTCACGGAAAGGATTTTATTGTTTCTGCGAAACTCATGCCACTGTCTTCCAAAAATAAATTGTTTCAATAAGAATTTTAAACTGCTTTTCTATTTTCTGAGTCCTCCTCCTTTCAAGCTGTCACAATATGATTATGTGACTAAGTATATCAAAGATATCTGAGAGGATGTGCAGTTTCACTAGCTGAAGAAAGCTGCAATTTAGACCTAAAGAGGTCTGCCTTAGCATTCCGTTATGTGAATTCAACAGATACAGTAGATTTTTATCCTACAGCAAATTAACATTTTGTTCTTTCTCAAGAATGAAGCTTGCCTTTTCCAGAACAGCCTCAGAAGTCCTTCAGGGCCTGAAGTGTGACGATGACATATGCTTTTAATAACATCTTCTTTAATGTTTCTTTTCCTTTTCTGCTGGCTTATAGAAAATGCCATCACCTCCTTCACAATTTTTAAACTGTGTAGATTAAGAGCAGGAATAATTTCAGATGACAAGTGTAAAGAACACTCACTGTGACTAGAGTAAGTAAAAACATTCAGGCCTTCTAAAGCAGTTTCATTTAATGCTATAATATTACAGTATATACATGAGGTGTTTAGACATGCATGTAGGAACTGGTAGCCCTGAAGAAAAGGAGTTATGTTACTTTCATTTGCATAGCTGCAAACCTGAAAATAACTTCTCTGAGGTACAAGAAGTTCACAGAAATAAGTGGGAACAGAATATTCACCACACAACTTGTTAAAATATTTGACTGTGTTAGTTAAAAATTGATTTTTAAAGGAAAAGCAGTGAGAAACCAATTTCCTGCAAGACAGAATTAAACTATGGCTAATCTTTTGCCACTGGATGAATAGTGATTAAAATTGCCCAGCAAGGGAAAACAGATTTTTTTTTGATATTATTTTAAGTGAGTGCTTTCTGCACAATGACAAACAACAAGAATAAAATGTTTACTCCCAAAATCTTGTGGGCAAAAACATGTAATAGATTTATAAAACCAAAAAAGACAAAACTTTAAGCAGTAGTTTTTTCTATAATTGAAGTATAAGAATCCTGAACATGTTCATAAACTGACAAAGTAAAACCGGTTTTTATATGGAAATTATTTGTTTCAGTATTTCTGAATACCTCATTTGACCTGTTCTTTACCTTGACATAAATTGCATTGTGTTTGAATTCAAATTATGCAAATCCAATGTTTTCAGTACTTCAAGTTCTAACTATCTCATTTTGAGAGTTAAAATACCAACCTTGTTTTGAGGTTTGTTTTTTTTTTAATCCAGGAATAATAATCCCTCTACTGGAGACAATTTCAGTGATCCAAACTACTTGTGTAAATGTAGTAGGAATCTTTCCAGCTAGGATAAAAGAAATTAATAAAATAGGAGAAAACATTTTATGAAATGGATTCAAACATGGGATTTCAAATAAAGCAACAGCACCAGGGAAGAAGACTGTTACTTCTGGGTCATAACAACCCAGGTCAGTGATTTTTATTAGAGGTCCGAATGCAAAAGCTCTAATAAACATCCAGCCACCAATCCTGATTATGTCATCAAATATTTTTGCAATGCACTTGACTCAAATTCCAATTTATTTTGCAATAGTAAAATTAATGATTAATTATTGTCATTTAGTTGGCACACTCCACAAAACAGGATAGAAGGTAGCATAACTTTTCTCTTAATGCCATTGATTTCTCTGCAGGCCTAGGTAAGAATTAATTTCTCCAAGGTGTACTACAAGTGTCATCCAACAGGAGAGTAATAAATGTTTGAGCTTTTATAATTACCAGAGAGGAACTATTCTGGCTCCAGGTTCATATTTTGGCAAACAAAAGCAAAGTCTCCTTTAATGTGCTGACATTTCTCCTTTGGATGCTCTTTGAAAGTGGAAAGGAAATTCAATTAAAATAGAGCACCCTCATCACTAAGAGTGAGAGCAAACAAGATGAAGTGCTAATAATCCCTACCCTTGAATTCAGCAGCTGCTGCAAAGCCTGCCATCTCCCTGCTGCTGGGGCTTATCCAGCTGTCTGGGGACATCACTGCCCCACTCAGTCCCACGTGAAAAAAAACCTCCAGCTCTTCTAGCTGTGAGAAAGCTTTGAGAAATTGAAACACTTAAGCAAATGCACTGTTATCTCCCAATATTTTTAGGTAACCTGGCAGAGTCATACAGACACATGTAAGGGGGTGTTTTCTCTCAAATGTAGCCTTTGGACCCCATGGTGCCACAACTTCCAAATCCAGTCCAGTTTCTGTGATGCTACTGAAACAAGCACTTCTGCCATGGGATTTGCCAGTTACTGCTGACAGTTCCCTGCCAGCCCGTGCTGGCAGCCTCCTGTGCCCCTTGGCTCTGTGCAGGGTGGGGCAGGCAGAAGGAGGCCAGGGGCAAGCAAGGGAGCAAGGTGGAGCCCAGCTGGCAAGTGAGGGGAGGGAGTGGGCCATCAGCTGGATTTAGCACAGGCTGGCCACCACTTGGGCTGCCTTGGGGCAGGGTGGCAGCTGTGACCTGCTGGAGCCACTGCCCTGGTTGGAACAGGATCTCAAATCCACAATCAAATGAATCAGGTCTCTGAGTGATGGGTGTGTAAATCCTTGCTTGGGCTACACCCTGGGCTGAGCATGCCCTGGGACAAATGGAGGTGACAGGGAGTGCCATGGCTGGGCAAAGGGCTAACTGCTAAATGAATGTGCTGCATAAGAATCAAACCAGAAAGGTGCTTTCTTTGAAGCCAAGAGTATCAGGATGTTTGAGCCAGGTTGCTATCTCTTTCAATTAGTACCCTAAAACCAAAAGAATTAGCTAATAAAAACACCATTAAAGCATTCTTGAAAGTTTAGTTTCAAGTCATGCATTGTTTGGCTTGATGTGACCAACCATGTACACCCTGAGAGGCCACCACAGGCATGAATAATATGACAAATGCCATTCTTTGTGTGAACAGCACTTATTTCCATTTCAGTGCAATGAAACCTGAGATGCCAGAGTGGTTAATCCTGTTTAGTGCTACTGCCAAGTCAGGGATCTGTCAGCATTATGTTTTCAAATGATGACAGAGGCAGTTTGCTTGCAGCTCTCAGCTTGCAAGCTCACAAATGCCAGTGACTTCTGCTTTCCTTAAAGCACTATTCCTTGTGGACAGAATACCTTGGTTTAAATAGGGTACTTCAATTGCTATTTCATTTACCCAGCTTCTAATAATTTATTTATTCATTTACTTATGGCTAAGTGTACTTGGCTTTATTAAGAATAGATGCTTCTGCCCCTCAACAGCCCCTTCAGAGCAGCATGGGCACTGGTAGTGTGCAGGGGTCTCTGCCAAGCACAGCTTTTCTCAGCTTTCCACCCAGGGGGAGCCTTGCTGCTGGAGAGTGTGAAGGGAGGGAGAGAGGGGGCAGGTGGCCAGGGAAGGAGGTCGGACAAAGGCCACAAGCAGCAGCTGCTAACACCTCTGTCTCTCCCTTTCTGCAAGGAAAGAGTGGTCATCTCCTGTCACCCATCCCCGTCCTAATAATAGATGACCCCAAGTCAGCACTAAATAGAACTAATGGAATTTTATTTTCTCTGTGTCAAAACATTACCTTTAATTATTTAGAACAAATACATAGGTTTTTAGTCTAATAAATGATGTTATGGCAGTTGAAATATTTTATATAAAGATACAAAAATAATGTACTTTTCCTTTCTCATAGAAATACCACCTTACCTTCAGCTTTCAATCTTTGGGTGAAAAAAATGAAGCATTTCAACTCTTTGTTAGCTTTCAATTTTAACAGCATCTTTGTATATGTTACTTTTTTGAAAAAGTATATTAATGTTCTTTACTAAAAATATGAAGATAAAAGAAGAGGGTAGAAACAGTAAGAAAATGCCAGAAAAGCCCTATACACCATTTTTATTCTACCTCCAGATTGGAGATTGAGGAATCAGAGGGAGAGTTGTTGAAACAAGGATGAGGTGAAGGACAAGTCCTCAGTTTAAATAGTACATTCAGAGAGTTTTAAAATATATCATGGAACTGCTAAAATAATACACACTCGCTCTTAGGCAGACAAAGAGATACTTCTCAGGAAGTTGTTAGGAATACTTTCTCTGCCTCAACCACAACAAAGGGTCAAAGATGCTCATGGTCCCGAAGGCAAATCCTAAGGCCACACTTAGGAAGCATCTGCATAAAAGGATCTTTATCAAGAAAGGTGTCTATAAACAACACAGAAAATAATTCTTATAATATTCAAGCACTATTTAAATCAGAGTTATATTTTCTATTGTGTTTTATTTTGTTCTCTCCATCTCAAAAAATGCAAACAAAATTATTACAAAAACAGATGATGAAACAAATTAGAAATTCTCTTGAGACTTTTATGCAAGGAGACACTATATGTGGGGTTGTTTAAAGTAGAGATGAGTGGGGGACAATAAATAAATAATTTCAAAAAAAATATATAAATAATGTAAACTCACAGACAAACATAAGAATGTACACTTAAATGTCAGAAAATGTGATGCACTAAAATAGAAAAACCTGTGAAACTCCTTAACACAATATAACATTGCTGTTACCAACAGCTAACAGGATATCACAAAGAGATAGACCTGTAAGGTTAAAGTAGTTCTGACTGTCTTATGATGATAATAATAGAGATAATTTTAAATAGAGAGCATCCCTTTGGGTTTTGCTTTTGTAGCTGACAGATGCTGAGGGTAAGAAAGAAAACTCTTTTTTTTTTTTGGCCTGTAATAGTTGCTTGTACTTTTTATATAATCATTTATGTTGTCAGTTTCAGAGAAAAGTAATGGGACTTCATAAATCCCTGTTTCCTTTCCAAAAATTCCTTTGTTCTTAAAAATGAAAATCTGTCATGACCAAAATACCAGCTGAGCAGGACACAGGGAAGGAGAATCATATTTCTAATGGAAACACCAGAGATGTACAGAAAATGCATTGCATAAGAAGTAAGACATCAAATATGGGAATTATCAGAACATAATGTTTTTTCATTCTAGTAGTTCTTTTTTTTTTTTTTTTTGCCAGGGATGTAAGTTCTTACACACTTGGCATTAACAGATTTTTCTTTATTCCAATGTTTATGTATTTATTGTTGTTCAGTTTCTTGTGAGGTTATTCCCAAAATAATACCACAAAGTAAGCTCTAATGGGAAAATTCTCATGTCTTCAAAGGAAAGAGGATATAAGCACAGAGACAGAGTCAAAACCCTCTCAAACTAAACCCTCTATGCTTGTACTCAGTCACTGGTGCAGAGGTTGATGTTCCCATCACAAACACATTATTTCTACACCTGCAATAAGGATCCTTCAGCTGCTGACTTAAGTGCATTCTCCTCTCCTTGAGTGAATTCTTTACAGCAGGATACTGCTGCTGCTGGGACAGCAGCAGTGTTGTATAGATATGTATATATCAGCTATATATACACACAATATAACATATATACACATACAATATAGCAATATGTAAAATACATCTAAAACTGGGGGGAGCTACGGGAGATCAGAATTAGGAATGGCTGGAAGATACAATGGAAACTGAGAAATGGAGAAAGTACGGCATGAGCACATTGTGTAAACTGGTATGAAATAAGGTACTAGTTTCTGCAGTGCTAAATCTGCTCCACTCCTGGTGATGTTACCTGGTGTGTGTTGCCTGTTGCCTGTTATGGCAAATCTGTGTGAGCTGTACAAGAAGTCAAAGCACCCCTCAACTGTAACTACCTCCTGGGCAGCCCTCTCCTCCCCAGATGGAACTTCCCAGTATGATTTGGGCCCACTGATATGGCAGTTCTTTGTGCATACAGGTGGAGTTTTGCCCATTACCTCTTTAAGGGACCCCAGCCCCTCAGGAGGAATGTGAAGCATTAGCCCCTTGGCCACAGGCTGGACAGAAATGCATCAGCCTCATCAGTCTTGCCAGCAATCTGTGTGAAACAGTCTGAGCAGGAGTTGAGCATGTCTGAACACAGTTTGGAGATTTTTGTGCTAGAAATTGTCTAATCCAGGGAAGAGGCAGGGTAATGGAGGGGTTCCTGTAAGTGAAGTGGCAGGTGTGATCCTATACCTGTTATAGGTCTTTTCCTACCTCTGTGGAACACACAGAGTTAATTTCTGGACATCTTCTTTCTCAGATTAAAGATGTCAGAAGCTAAGGAAAGAAAAGTGATTTACCTTCAAATAGTTCTGCTGACCTTACACATTTATCACTTTACAGGAGTTCATTTTTTCAATGGAGTCCATTGTTTCAACACCATTACCTCCACTTTTGGCAAAGACAATTACAGGGCATTTATTTATACACCAGAGACACATTGCTAACATTTTTACATTCTTTTCACCCAAAATAGGTCTGTCGTGAAACAGTTGTTTGTCTTAAACAAATATTTTTTTCTCTCTAAGTTTTACTTAGAAATGCTCAAATGTCTTTTTATTTGCACAAGACAAAGACCTGTTTTACTACCTGTGACAAGTGAAGAACAGGTTGAGGTAATGCTGGGAGGACATGGATTATTTAGGTAATGTCATACCATTGTATGGACAGACTATTTAAGGATTGGTTTTGGGAGGTTTTTGTATTCTCTTAGTTAAGCTAGTTATCTTTCTATCAGACTATTGTAAACAAATAGCACATTACTAATGTCCTACTTACAATTACTTAGCAACAAGGAAAAACCCTAGTTTTTTATTTTTTAAAAATTGTTATTTAACATAAAGATTATTTTTATTATTTAAAAGACAGATGAATATTTTTAAAATATTTTTACTTTTAAAACTCTCTACTTCATCCTAGTGCCCTACCACCAATCATGTGATAATTAGCATGATCACCTTAATAAATTGAAGATTAGAAAATCACCACTTTTTGTTTGTAATTTACAAAGTGGCCTGGTTCCATGGGCAGAATAGGGCCTTCTATGCCCCGGACCTGTGTTCATCACTGGATTTCATGGCAGCATTGCTATATTCATTCCATCTGCCTCTCTTGGCCAGCTGGCTGAGGCGATGCCTGTGGTGGTGCTGGCTCTGTTCAGACACACCATGGCAGCAGAGAAGATACAGGACCCTCTTACTTCATGACCTTTGGCTGAAAGCTGTTCCTTAAATACATTTGCAAAATCCCACACATGCTGGAATTGTGCCAGGGCAATAAGCCCTAGAAACCATGGGGACTATGACCGATTTTTCTTGTTGGCCAGAGACATGAACACTTTGAGGTATTTTATGCCTCCAGCTCAAAAGTGCTCACCATGGAATAGCAAATGCTTGTGATTTGTCTGGTCGACTTTTCTGATCCAATGTAGGGATGTTGAAGGACAAGGAGAGAGCTGTAACACCCAAATAGTGCTTCTGAGATCACGGGATGAGGAAAGAGAAATGCCATTTCAGCTGTCCGGCCAGAGAAAAGCGTCCCAGCTAGCTCGGCAGCACAGCGAGCAGCACAGGGGGCACTCAGCCCGATGGCCGCGCTTCGGGTCAGCGCCTCAGGAAAACGCCCAGCGTTATAGCAGGGGACGCTGCCAGGTGCAGGACGAGGCCGATGAGTGGCTGTGGACAACAGGGAAAGAAGAGATCGCTCTCCGGTCGGGGGAAAGTCCGGATTTATCAGAGATCCCAGAGAAGCCAGCAACCAAAGAGCGTGGGGGGAAGGATTACATGAGGTTATAAAGGGTGTGGGAGGCAGGGGTGGAACCAAGTCGGGAGCAAATGGGAATCCAGGGGGGAGTGGGGTACAAGGAATTGACATACAGAAAAGACCAATGAAAATAACTTGAGGGAGGGTCCCTGGCCCCTGATCCAATCACTCCGAGCCCTAGACAGAACTTTCTGGAGAAAAAGGTGGCGGCAGGGAGTGACTGGCAGGGCACCGGGGTGGGGTTGAGGAAGGATACATTCGGTTACTAGGGAAACTGGGTAAAAGATACAATGTGTAAAAAGATACAATGATCACTATAATAACTGGGGTGACAGGCAGGAACTGGGAGGGGAGGAGAACCTGGGCAGAGCCATTTTAACCTAGAGCGGGAATGGAACAAACCAACACAATACAACAGCCATTGCACTATCCCCATCCATGTATCACTACTCTATCCAGTCCTGATCATAGGAAACTCCTTTTGAAAATTGGAAATTTTCACTACTGAAGAACCTGTAAATTCAGTTTAATACACAAAGTTGGGAACCTTTATATTTTATGATTCTTGATGCCAACTCACTAATAAAATATTGTTTTCAAAATAGTGCCCTAGAATTCTTTGTTGAGTCAAGTTTAACAAATTGACATTCCGAGATGCCCAAGGCATTTGGAGAAATGACTGCTGCACAGAGATGACAAAAGAAGGGTCAATTTATCTTATTTTAGTTACAATTAAACCCATGTACTGCTCTTTAATGAAATCTGTCCTTGTGGGCATTTTCAGTGCTTCAATAACTTTAGGAAACAATGATCTAAAGAAAATATAGCAGTAGGACATAAAACTGCCTTACTCCAAAAAGGCAAAGTAGTACTGGAGGAAACACGAAGGTAAACAACAATCCAAAGATTGGGCTACAAGCTCTTGTGAGATGGTCAATGCTCCAACCAACAGATGGAAAAAGCAGCAGACTGAACAGAAACAAAAGGAACAGTTGTTTTTGTTTTGCAACTTTGGAAAGCCCCCCAGCTTTAGCTTAGCCCCTCCAAAGCCCTAGTTTTGATAAAAATAGGACACAAACTAGGACTGTAAATCTGACTGCAAAACAACATCTGAAAATCAGATACTGAATTTGATAAATAAAAATATTTCAACTAAGATATATTCTCAGGGAGAATAATGGGATCCAGACCAAATTAATTTTCTCTCTCTTTTGAGTCAGGACTATGTTAACATTGCCTAAAATAACACTAAATCTGAATTACATTGCTCTGAACAACTTCCACATAATATTAGTCCTGGCATGCATGATGCTACAGGTCTGGATGACACCACCTTTAGCCTACCTTCATTCTAAGCCATAAAGAAACATATACATTTATATGTGGTTTTGCCTTTTTTTTTCTTTTTATTTATCTTTAGCTACATTTGAAGTTTATGTGCTACAGTAGATTTTTGCACATATTGATACTTTTATTATATTTATCAAGACTTCCATGGCTTCCTTGGAACTTTGTTGGCTATTTCCACTGGTAAGAAAGCTAATTACACCAATCATTGATTACAGGAGTATTTCTGTCTCTTCTGGTTTACAGAGGCTCTTTGCACATCCCTGTTGCCATGAACATATGACCATATGCAGCATAATCAAATAAATCTCCAAACCCCAGACAAGGATATACCTGTTCAGAGCTGTTCATATCCTTTGTAATCCAGAATTCTTAACCATGCCTTTAAATCCAGCACTGTGCAGATTAAATGGACATTTATTACTACAGGCTGACTGACCCTTATGTATCCAGCACCTCCTGAACACTTATGTGCTCAGCTCCTTTCTTCCCTCTGTTCACATAGCAATCTATTACAGAACAAAAATGCTTGTTATTTTAGTGTATACTGGATTTGGCTACTTTAATTCTCACAGGAGTCAAAAATTAGAAAATGCTTCAAAAATTATTTTTAAAAAAATCAATTTTCAACGATCTTTCTTTAAAGGCTTCTAGACTATTTTTCTACATCACTACAAAATCCCTCCAGAGTACAAGAAGCTATTGTGAAATGAATATTCCATTGAAGGCACAAACACAATTACTAAAAAATAAGGCATGAAAGAGAGCATCAGAAACATCAATTGGTGTATGACTGAAGTAAAACAGAAAGATATCTTCCTGTTATAATGTGGGGAAAAAAGTCAGACCAAAAATGAAAATTTCTCCATATTGGTTGTGCTAAACAGAAAAGAAAGCCCTAGAACTGTAGTAATACTTATCTTGTTAAATAATACTAGGGATTTCAGGTGCTGAAAAGGGTTAGTAAACATACATCATTATCTAGAAACACTTCAACCTCATGAGAATTAGCAGGAGCAAAGAATTTAATTAAAACAATATTGATATAGCTGTGGCAGTAATTTTTGATTTTTTTTTTCAGATAAAGAAAAGTAGTTCAGTGAACTAACCAAGCCATATTTCAGAGAAAAGTTCTGTACGAATGGGCCACTATGGCAGAAATGTCAATAGCCACTGCCTTTAGGCACAGGTAAAAAAGCCCAAAATACAAGACAACATGCAGTACGGAATCAAATGTTAAACAAATGTTCAAGAAGGAGATTTTAGATCTGACTTAAGTCAAATCTTTCCCAGCTGTATATGGCTGAGGGAGAGTGAAGTTGGACCTTCCATGAAATGAGCACACAGTATAAGGAATTTGCATCAGGCTGATTTGTGTTTGCAAGATTACCAAGAATTTTCAATGTGCTGTATGCAGTGAATCAGCAAAACAATGCAAACCCAGAAAACCCAGGAAAATATGATACTGGTAGGAGGTAACTATAAATAAAGTGGAATCTATGGAAACTGCATAGTTAAAAGCTATATCTAACTTATGGTTTTCCATGAGAAGGACATCATCAAATGAGTATACCATTTTTTAGCTGGTATTTAGCTGGTCCATACAAAGAAAAACAAAACAAAGAGAGGGTAACCTTAAAACAAGTCCTGATCGAACATTTCTGTCTTCCTGCAGTCAAGGACATGATGGCTCAGAAGCATTCATCTACCAGCATTGCTTTGGCATTTCTCCCAGAACTTTCAGGGTCTACTTGGCAAAAAATATGTAGCTGAATAATTTTAGTATGCTGAACATCTTTCATCCCATGCATCAGAGTCATCTTCATGGAAACTCTGCTTAAGCTGCAGGGGTGTAACTGGGAGGAACCTCTGTATTTCAGCTTCCTCAGGGATAGGAAGAAATCCCTGACAGCCTCTGGGCTATTGTTTTACACAGCAGCCTCCATCATGCATGTGTGGGAGCAGAGAAGAAGGGATGCACATATTGCAGACCAGAGGCAGCAATCCTCATCACCTGGCATTGGTCATCAATTCTAAAAAGGGTTATGGTCAATACAAACTCTACCAAGAATTCAGTGACCTCCTGTTCTTGAACTAACAGGTCAGTATCAGCAATATCAGGTCAGTATGGAAAAGTCCTTCATACCCAAAATGAATTTACTGATCTTAGAGCAGCCCACAACCAGTACTCAGTACCAGCATGATCTTGGTTCCATAGCAAAGACAAAACTGAGCTTGAAATATGCCTCACCTTTAGCTGTTTTCTTTCCCTCACAGAGAATTTCCTCCTTTACTTCCTTTACTTCTATACCTGAAAGGACATCCCCACCTTGTTGGTGCTGAAGGGGAGCCCTCACTCCAGCTCAGGTGATGTGCATTTTCCACCAGGAGATCCTCATCAGGAACAAAACTGAGCATTGCATCAGGCCTTCCTCCTACACACCTCAGTCAGGGTTTAGAAAATGACATCTCAGCAGCGTCTACTTCTCTGAGTGTTCATTTCCTCATCTTTCCATATAGCCTGCTTAGAGGGTAAGTGATTTAAGCTGTTCAATTTAGAAAGTCTTCTTTCTCAAAATTAAACATGGCTGTAGCACAGGGAGTCTTTGTGTGACTCCTGGGGCATGTGTCAGACAAACATATTGTGGCCAGTACCTGCAGCACATCCAGACCAGCTCCAGAACCAGCCTACAAGAAAGTCAAGTGGCTGCTTTCTCAGAAGATGTCCATGTGATAACTGGAGTAGGTTTTAAACTGAGCTTATTACCATTGTGCCATCTCTTGTGATTAAATACTACAATTAAAAAATGAGATAATGGTCACAAAAAGAAAATACCAAATTCTGGAAGAAAGTGAGCAAAAAAAAAAAAAAGATTAAAAAGGGCAAAGAAGAACCTAAAGGAAATGTTCTCAGAAATTCAGACTTCCATGGTTAAACAACAACTGCAAAGCTGAAAGAAAATCCTTTGTAAACTTTATCAGTAAGTAAATAAAATGTCAGTCCTCTTCTTTTGCAGAGAAGTTTGGAAGATCTAATCAGCATATTTTTTTAATTATTTAATATACACAAGTTATATGAAGGACTGAGGGATCGTTACATGTATTGGGTGTGACCCACAAGCCACAGGGCAGTTATGGTTTATTGATTGACAAGATTTATTTCCACATTTCACTGTTCAGACTGTTACAGAGGGTTTGCATGTTTTTGTTGCTTTCCACACCTTTCCATCCCCTCACTGCTAATTTAAGAGCTGTTAGTCTCAGTTCATAGTGATTGTGAGAAAATAAAATTCCATCTGTTTCTGTCAGGAAAAGGAAAGATAGGGAAGGGAATGAGAGAATCAACAGAAAATTCCACTTGCTAGACGTGCTTTGCTGCTGGCTATTGCTTTTCTAAAGGGATGCCTTACACAAAGGACCTAGAACTGAGCATATAAACTGTATTTTAGTTTTATGTATGACCTTAAGTTAAGCACTTCCAAGAATATTGTGCAAAGCACTATTCTTTGACTGTTCAGCTAAATCTTTAAATATGACTCCCATGTGCAAATAGTGCCATACAGAACTATTTAACTAATAAGCAGCCTAGAGCTCATTTTTTCCCTTGCTGGGTTTTCAGTTCCAGAAATATTTCTGATGGGAATGTGTAGGAACTTATGCCAGAGTTGTAGAGCATAATAGCAAAATTCAGGCTTCTGTCTTTGCAATCTGTCTTTCCAATAGCTCTGGAATGGCTTAAAGGTGAACAAATAATGAGGAAGAGAGACAGAGAGATGAGGAGGGAGACACATATGCTCAGACAGAAGCGGAGATAGATTTAGGATGAAAAGCCATTAAGAGTTAAATGATCTGCAAAGAGTAAAGCCTTGAAATTAAATTTCACTTGATATCAAATAGGAGATTTAAGAGAGGTATGTTAGGAGAGGCTCCTTTCATGAAAATGCAAATAGCAGCAAGCTGGTTTAATTATAGGCTGTAAGTGTTGCATGATGGAAGACCAGAAAAAAAATGCAGAAGGGAGCAGAACCATAAACCCTTCCCGCTGGTATTTTCAGGTCTTTTTTAAACAACAGTAATCTCAATCAAACAATATTTTGCATTGCTACATTTTTTTTTCATAGTTCATTGATAGTTTGTCATATGCAGACAGCAGTGGGACTTCTTCTGCTTGAAGGTATGCCTTCAAGGAGGATCTTGCAACTAAAATGACAAGATGTTTTCTGCTTCTGAGGGATGGAAGTGCAGGCATGAATCCCATTTTTCTCCTCATCCAGAGACCTGCATACACTGCTGCCAATGGCAAGAAGATTAGATCCCATAATCCAGTTCCCTGGAAGAAAGAGATGGAAGTATCTGGATGAGGCAGCTACAGACCACAAAACCTTGCCAGCAAATGAGGCAGATCTCCCCTACAAGCAGCTGTACACAATGCAACCCATTAGTCTGCTATTCATTAGTTCATCTCCAGTATAAAACACTGCTTACTACAAGAGGAGAGCATAAAGAAAGCACATATTCAAATATGCTCTACCTAAAGGTAATAAAAATACAAGCAGTTCCCCTTAGTAGTAGAAGTGACAATTCTCTTGTCCTTTCAGCCCATTGTGGCACACAGCAGCCAGCTCTGTCTGAACAATATTTATGCTTGCCAGACCCCTAAATTCTAATCTCTCCCCTCCTTCAGTGAGCAAAAAAGTCCCTTTACTTCCATTCTCAAATGGAGAATGACCTAAAACTAAACCACAATCTTTCAGGAATTAAGTATTTGCATACAAAACAGGTCACAGAATACATTAGTTATGTGTTTAAAGTCTGGGAACATAGTGGTGATAGGTGCTTCCTAAAAAACAGACAATAATAGCTCTGAAATTGACAAAGGGAAAAATGTTAAACCTCTCAGTGTTCAATATATTAAATATATTCAATATATTCAATAATTCAATATATTAAATCCCTGATGTTTGTATTATGTTTTAGAAAGGCAAAGACTGCTTTCCCAAGACTTTTTTTGCTTTCCTTCAGTAGATGTCACTGCAGTACAGGATAACTAGTTCCAACACAGTTTTGGAGAAAAAGATATTAGTTTCATCAGGGAGTGGTCCACGATGGAGAACTGCAGCCTTATGTTTTCAGATTTTCAGCAGTGACTATCAGGCTGCACATGCAGATTTTTTTCTTAGACATTTTTTCCCTGGTTGGGGACTAAACACAAGAAACTATTCACTGTTGTGGTTGGATGCTGTTAAAATGATACCAGGGAAGCTAATCTGGGACAACTATCATCCTGAACCAAAACCAGCTACTGTGTAATTCATTCATTTTGCCTCTGAGGATTCAAATCACCACCTTTTTTCTGATGCAGCTTCCACCAAGTAATTAATCCCACATCCCATTATTCTGATCAAGACCTTAACTTTTTTCTCTGCATTCTTTGCTATAACTTGAAAGCAAAATCTCCACCATACTAGTTCTTAATTTTTCTGATTTAATATATTTCACTTTTAAGATGCTTATATAGTAAAACAAAATTTTGGTTTTAACCAGGGTCAAGGGGTTTTACTCAAAACAAGAAATCTTCAGACATCAGCCAACAATGAAAATATATGAAAGTAATTGGTTTACTAAGTTGAGAAAATCCATTTGAAAATATTTCTGGAAAATCCTGTGTGCCAAACCCAGAAGGATTGAAGCTAAAAATGGAAAATAGCATCATGTATGTGAGAAGCAACATCAGAAACTGAGGAGGGTTTTGCAAGATTAAAAACATACTTTCAGCATGCTGAAAGTACAGTTAAAGCAATGTGGTTGCTAACAGAGTCATCAGAATATAGTCAGAGAGTACAAACTCCTCCTCTCTTAGTCATTCCTAGAAAACAAATCAGAACCACAGTCTGCTGCAGCTCCCCAGGCTTAACAACCAAATCCCTTCTCAAAAACAGGAAGGAGAAAGCTTCTCTTGGAAACAGGCTTTTTATGGGCATTATGACTGAAACACAAATGCTGGTGGAGAGCACCACGGTGAGCCTGCAGGACACGAGACCAGCAGACCTTTCTTTGTCACCTTTCAGGACAGGTGAGAACAGAACCCCCTCAGCAAAGAGCCCCAGCTGCTGAGCCCTGCCAGGGACTGAGCGGTGCATTCCAGCAAGATGGATCCCGTCCCAGAGCTTTGCATGTAAAAACACACACTTTGAATTTCACAGGAGCCAAAGCTGCCTGCCAGGAGCATGAGGAGGAACTCACTCTGCCAGTGGGTGTTCTGTGCTCACATGGGAAAGCTGCCTTTTGATCCCTGGGCATGGTCTTATGGGCTGTTCTCTGCAGAAACCCAAGCTCCAGGTGACAGAAGCACAGCAAGGTCCATGTCCAGGGGGAAAAAAAGTGCACTTCCAAACAAAGCAGAGCAGAACAGGAAAGTCCCTAAGACAGAAGCCAACACTATTATCAAGCAGCAGGGCCCTCCAATGCAGAGTGCTGAAATAAACCTGGTCTCAGCCATTTAGGTTGCATTCAGGATGAAGTCTGTATTAGGCATCATCCAAACAGACCTGCCAAATGTGGTGAAACAGAAAGATCTACACTTGTTTAGGAATGGTACTATTAACATCTATTCCTTCTCTCAGCCAAATGAATCACCTGATACTTTATTAAATATAGTTTCTGTCAGCCTTTCCACCACCACCTAATGCACACACTGAAGATGACAGAGTAGGAATCCATAGTTCATTTCCCACTGCTCTCTCCAGAGAAAAGCCCACACATCTGAGTAACTATTTGCAGATGATGTCTGGAAAGAAAAAAGAAAAATATTTTGAGGGACTCTGCTTTAAAGCCACCTTCTACTAAGATGGCTAAACAGAATTTAAGATCATTATTTTTACCATCCAAGTTTGAAAATTTTGTCTTTATGCTACATCTTCCTTTCTTACTGCTTCTACCTGTCTTTTGCATCTTCACATTTCACACCTACACCCTTCTTTCCTCCCACTTTCTTTGTCTCTGTAAAAAACCCCTGTCATCCATGACTTTTTCATATGTCGTTCCTTTCACCCTCACCAAGTCTTTTTTTATCTTCCCTCTCTTTCAGAAGTTTCTCTTTTCCATTCATTTCCATCTCCCCAGATACATTTCATAACAATCACACTGGACTTTTGCTCTTTCCCTGTCTGTACACCTCCCAGGCTACATCCCTTTTTCTCCATTATTAGCAGCATTAAATATGACCCTACTCACTTCCCCCTATAATTTTCTTTCTGTCTGCTCTCCATCTTCAGCCTTGTCCCTTTATTCAGCTCAAGGCATTATTTTATTTTCATTGTATCCCATGTAAGTCTTTACCAATTCACCTGAACCCTTGGCTGAAGAGTCCCATGTCTCCCTTCTGTGTTCATTCCTCCTTCAGTTCAGCCTATACCAAGGCTTACAGCCTTGCACTGGTTTTCATCAGCCATATTCTTGAATCTCTGATGCTGTGTTCCTCCCTTTTAAACAATGATCATACCTTTCACCCTCATACTTGAGGTCATCTTCTCCATCAAGCCTTGTCAGTCAATCCTTCCACAATTTGCAGATGATCAGTAATTCTTGGTATTTTTCTCCCTTCTCTTTTCCCCAGATTTCTTCATTTCTCCTTTCATCCCAAGGATTGTTGTTAATTTTCTACATCCTTCACTTCACCCCTTTTCGCCACTGCAAGCTTTTTTTATCCTTCTATATTTCTTCCTGTTTCCTGGTTAGGTAACTCTCCGTTCTCCAGTTGGGGAACATCTGTCATCTCAAGTAGGATTTTAGCTACCCTGAATCATCCTCCCTTTTACTCTGCTCCTCTCTACTCTGCATCTCCTTCACTCTCCACATTGGGATCTCACCAATGTCTTCTACATGAAGACATGTGCTTTCCATCACTTCCCTTCCTGTAACTCCTTTCCTTCTTCCATGTCACATTTAAGAATTTCTTTTCCAACTCCTCCGTTTGCCTCAGTTCTTCCATCCTGAGCAAACTGTTGTTCACTCCTCCTTCAGTTCTCACGCTCCCACCAAAAATATTCTTTTTCTGATCCCCTTTTCTCACCAGCTACAAACTGCTCTGCTCCTCATCCCATCTCCAAGCTCATTAAATTTACCTCTTCTCCAGTTTCATTCCAGAACCCCTGTAAACTAGGTTTCTCCCCTTAGACACAAGATAATCTGCTTTTACCTTTGACTGTTACTAATTTTGAACAGAGATAAAGTTGAAAAATAATAATCCATTACTGAAACCTTATTCTCCTTAAGTTTCCATGATTTTTCCTTTTTTTGTTGTTTTCTCTCTGTGCATCTACCCATCACCACTTCATGTCACTTGGCGTTCTTTCAAGACCCACCTCCAGTATTCATGACAATGTGACCCTATGATGATTTAGTTATTATTTTGAATATTCATCTCTTCACTGCAGATCTGACTGTTTTTATTCAAAGGAAAGCCTCAGAAAATTTGGCTCAGATTTGTTCTCCAGGGACGTGACCCCAAGAATGATGTGTTTAAAACAGCAGTTTCAGTTGCATCTCCTTTGCAGTCACCATGACAAATCATATCTAGCCTGCCACTTATCTGCACTTTCCACCTCCATCTTTTTTTCATAGCCAAATTATGCTGAAATCCTAACAACACTTTTCCCTAACATTTCCAGTAGAAGAGTTTCTGCATTTATATGCATAATTAAAACTCATCCAAATTTTCATTATGCCACACATTTATTGCTGCAACATCTGTTTTCTTATCCTTGACACCAACTACCTTAATAATTCATCATCACTATGGGAAATGGCAAGTTCTAAATCTTCCTCTCCTACAACCCTCTCTTTGTTCCCCCCATCTTTACTGCACTAGGATACACTGTCTTCATTTGGAAGTCCATTTACAGTTTGTCCCCACTATATCATCTCCTATATCATCCACCCTACCCAGGATAGATGGGTGTTAAAAATTCAGGAATGCACATCCATGTTATCTCCTGTGTGCTCCTATGTGTTCTTGCTGAGTTCCTCATAAACATCAGGAAAGCTACTTCAGTGTTTTCCTCAAAAACCTCTGCCACAATGCTACAAATTTGGATATATTTAACCAATTGTCTATCATGCGTGTGATCTACTTCATCCTTTCCCAACGGTCTCTCACTATGAACCCTTGAATTATAAGACAGGGGGAAGCAAGGATGATTCTATTATTTTGTGTTTGTATGAAACCTGATCCATCTATGTAAGAATTCTGTCCAAGACTAGGACTCTATTTGAGAAAAATTGTGATGATAATACATGTTACAATAAATAAAAATTGAAACAACTGCATTGATGCTGTTGTCCATCCCCTATTTCTCTGCTATATTTAAATTCAGATTTCAGAACATAATCTCTTGTATGTCAGGCTACAAAAATACATACACATCTTTCCCCTTACTAAAAATACATTTAAACAAAGTTATATTTTTTATTTAATTGGAGATTACATTTAGTGGTACATGAGCCTAGGTGCTGTATTTAATATATTATATGAAGTTTTTTGATTTTGTATATAGACACTAAATGTAGAAGCATGGACTCTCCGTGAGGCTTGACTTAGAAAGACAATTAACAAATTATATTTCTTATAGAAGGAAGGGTGATTCTTCTTTTATATAGAAATATTGTCTCTTAAAAATTAGGTCAAAAGAGCCCCCAAATGAGGATACTGCTGGTATGGTTGAAACAATAGTAACTACATAGTTTAAATGCAATCAAGAGACAAAGGAGTAAGAAGGAGAAGTCAGACGCTGAAGGAAAGTAAAGTATTTAAATACGATGAAAGGGACATGCTTTGGGAAACTGTTTATGTAAAGCTACAAATGTTCTGAAAATGGGACTGATTTTAAGAAAATAATCACTACAAAAATATGTGAGCTATCCTATCTAATCTGTCATCATTGCTAGGGACACCATAGGGACACTCATTCTGACATCATTGCTGGGGACAGCAGAGCTCCATGGGGGAAAAATAGGTGGAAAACAAAGTGATGTGCTAGTCTGTAATGATATATGTCAGTACCATTGTTCTGAGATGAAGGTGAGGACTGCAGCATTGAAGGGTCTAGACAACCAGGAATTGCCCTCAAGAGCTTTACACACAGACTACCTCAGCAGAAAGCCACCCTGCAATCATGTCATCTTACCCCTGTCTGTTCCAACCAGATGCTGACATAGAACTATAAATTATGCTCAAGGATGAAATACATCATGGGCAAAGCTACCTATGTAAACACTGAAGGTGCCTATTACACACAGGAAGAGATATTAGGATGAATGAAATCCATTAACCAGAACTAGTCATTAATATTGAAATAAAGATGTATAGTTCTTGAAATGTCAGATTGTCTAAATTACTGTAGTCTGGTAAAAATATTTTTAAACTTTATTCTGTCCATTATTTTCTCATCATAGACAAATAACAAAACCACAATGATTTTAGATTTACAAAAGAACAGCAAAAGTGTTTTTACTTTGCTGAAAGTCAATTTACTTCATTGGAAAATACAATGCAAATGATCACTTGCACATATAGGTAATTTTCTTCAGGTATCAGCACTGTCATAAGTACAATAAATTACAGTAAAAAGAGGACTGAGTTCAGAATATCTAAAATTAAATGCCAACAATTCAGTTATTCATCTTTGCTTCTGCAAGTCAAAACAGTCACATTCTGATCTTGCAGGTTATAATTAGGCTGAGTCCTGCCTCTGTAAAAGCAGAATGTGTATCTCGCAATCTACCCACGTATGTTTAGGGAGCCAGCAGAAAGGGCAGTGCTAATGCATAGGGGGAGAATACAGCAGGTGGTTAAGCAGTGCAGAAAACCTATTTTTAAACTAAGAGGCAGAGAGTAGGTAAGCTCTAGATCACTGGTACTTTTCATAGCCTAAACAAGTCTTGTTAAAGAAGACAGACTATTTCTTAAAGACCAAGTACTATTTCTTCTGTTACTTTCCTGCTCTTGGAAAGACTTGATCTACCTTAGAAGTGCTGGGTAGAGCTGCCTTGTATTTCTGTCTCAGGGATGTGCAGAAACCCCTCATCCCTACCAGCACACACACCTCACCCACACCAGGAAAATCTTGTGGAGTGAACCACTTGCCATTTTGATTGCATTGCCCACCAAATGAAGGAAGAAAGAATTGATTTGTAGGCCTTGCACAGAAATGATTGCACAGGAAGGAATAAAGCCGTAGCTCTTTGATCATGAGCCTAATCTTCAAAATGAAACAATCAAGAGCAATACTTGCAAGTTACACATTTTGAAATATACGTTTTAGGAAAAGTTTTGTAAAAGGATGTCAATGCAGACTCTGCCACCTGAGAATTGTGACTATTGGATGTATTAAAAGTGCAACACTGTATAGGAAATTCACCATAAAATTATTTTAAAAGTACTGATTGCTCAACTGAGAGCTTGGTTCCCAGGAAAGCAACAGCCAGTTCGTTGAGAACAATAATAAAACCAGCATCACTCCCTTTTGTTACACTGTTTTCTCTTAAGACCTTAGGAAAGAAACAATATCTATTGACTATTTCATGGTTTTTCTTTCTTCTGTGTGTAATGAAATGTCATTGCAAGAAAGAAGAAATGAATATTCTGCTACTATCCATGTGCCAATTTCTGCACTTTTCAGCTAAGAAAAACTCCCATTGATTTTTGCCCTTTTAAAGGCTCTTCTAACGCCAGGATAGTATCTTGGCCCTTTTATATACATTCACACCTCACTAAACTAATGCTCATTACTCAATTATTCCTCCTTGGCTCTTAGTATCAGTGAGAATAGGGATGCAGTGGGTAAGCAGGTCTCTCCTTCCAGGCTGTGTGACATTGGTTGGCCACCAAACCAGGAGCTGCCTTTGCACCCAGCTGAAGTGGTGACTCACAGGTGCTCGGAGAAGTAGGACACATGTAGGACTTGGCACTTCTCACCAATTCCAGCAGAACTGATCAGACTGCTCTGATCTGTACTGGAGGGCCAGCCTGACACTGAGCCAACCAGTGTCTGGGACCAAAAAGGGAAGTCAAGACAATCTGGCTGCTGCCTTCAGGTGTTTGCCTCTGGCCTTCATCACTCCACAATCCCTTTAGGAGTTCCTGGAGAAAACACTTAGCTGGCTCTTAGGAAACTTGGGTGTTTCCCCTTTTTTAACAGGAAGTTTGTCTAAAAAAAAAGATATCTTGTTATGAATGAGACCTGCTTATTTGTATTCAGAGTCATATATGATTGCTTCACCTGGTAAAACTTATTTTTTCCTACATTTTGTTTTAGTGACCTTATGAAATGTAGTCTAGCTTGCCAAAAGAAAATCTTTATAATAGATGTGAGTGTCAGTAAAAAAGGGTTTGGCCTCCACATCATTCCTGATTTGAATGGTTCATATTAGAAAATTCCATCTTTATAACTGAGTTAAATTAGCCTTATATTTTTGGAGACAGTAAACAAAGATCTCTTGTATTCTAACATTTCTGTTACAACCACAAGATGAGGGCAAAAAAATATGATGATGAATATGAAAGTAACCTAGAAGACAAGTGAGCTATGATGTTTGATTGCAGACATGTAAAATTATGGACTGCTGTCTGTAGTCAAGCTCCTCAAGAATTAAAGTTTATAAAAAAGTGTTTTATCTTATCTATCAAATAACATATTTCTCTCACACACACCTTCCAAAAGTAGACAGATCTCAGTAAAAGGAGTAACTACGTCATGTTAGTGCATTAAACTGGTTGCCTGTGAGAAGCACTGTAAGAAAAAGAAATTGATTTTGTGTGTGTTTTAAGAAAAAATAAGCTCTGACTTTGCTACCACAGTGGTTCTCTGTATGCTTTCTTACAAAAACTTTATGTGTGCTACATTTCTTACAATCTGGCCTCATATTAAAATGACAAGATACACTGATAGAAAAAAAATGTTTTCATTGCTAACATATGTTATTGGAAGTTCATTCAGTTATTTTTAATCATTAAACCACTACCCAGTCATTTATTTTCATTTTAAACTTGCAGCACCACTGCCTTCTATCCTGGAATCTGTTGCAGGTGTAGGGAGATTAATAAGGACGACAAAAACCACTGACAATATCTGGATCAGCAGCAGTGGTAGCACATTTTTTACTCAGCTCAAGTCATCCTTATAGCTGTGGATGGTGTGATGTACTCCTGACACAAGAATATGGGATGATCCATACACGAACTGGAAGTTCTGGCAGACTTTTAAGCATCAAAGCTTTTAGGCATCGGTTGAGTGCCAGCTGTGAACCAGGAATCAGATGTTACTTTCAGATGTTACACTAGAAATCCCCTGGGACCTTCCTTCTGAACTACAAAGCTCCAAATCTCCAACTTCTCTGGCAAGCACCGAGCTCTAGCAGAGCTGTGGAGTGCAGCCCTTGGTGCTGAGGGCCTGATCTTCAGGCTGTACTCACCTCAGGGATTCCTGGTGTTTGACCAGTTCAGTTTGAGTCCTACCCAGTGCTCATTTGGGGCTGGAATGCATTCGTTTAGCTTTATACAAAAGGGAACTATTTCATGCACTCCAGCACCACTCCACACTCTGAATTACAGCGCTGTTAGCAGAGATGATGACAGCATTTACTTCAAAAGTGCATCTCTGATCCAAACTAAAACAGTTCAGTGCCCCAAGGCTCATGAAGCAGTCTGTGTGGAACAACAAATGAAAATGAGATGCCTGATTTTTATGCACTGCAATGCCTTAAATTGTGCTATCTGTCTGTGCAGATCTTTCTAGATCCTATATTCTTAAAGAAGAAATATTCTTTTGGTTGCAATACGCAAGCATTGCTGAATTCTGCAGCATGTTATGTCCATTGGGCTTCATAACATTTTTCTAATTTAAATAACCATTGAAGCATACCAAGAAAATGAGAGTCGAGTTCAAGCATCCATAACTCGCAGAGCTACATTTTGCCGTGATGCATCTGATATTCGATGTCGGCTGGAAAGTGGCTTTTACTTTAAAACTGTTATTATGTGTGAGTAAAGCTAAAAGGTGAAAGCCTTACAGGCGCCAGCCACAGATTCTGAAAGGCCAGATGAGAGTTTCGTAAAAAAAGATGGAGAAACGCTTAAGGGCTGGAGGCATTTTCACCGGAGATACTGAATTTTAACATCCCTTTCTCTCCAGCCGCTCTCCTTCTCTCCACCCCTCCAGCACAAGCAGCAGCAGCTCCTACGGCGCTTCTCCCACCTCCCCGCCCCGCAGCCGGTGACAAACGGCTCTGCGCGCCGGAGGCGGGGACCAGCTTACATGCCAAAAAAAGAAATTAAAAAAATAAAAAGAGGAAGCCCATCCGTTCCGCGGAATCCCCCGCACGAAAAGCCCCCTGCCCCCTCCGTTAGCGAGGGACACATCCCCCACAGCCGTGCCGTGCCGTGCCGTGCCGGGCCGTGCCGGGCCCTGCTGCTGGGGGCTGGCCCCCGCCCCTCCCCCTGCGGAGGTGTCCCCACGTCCCCCATGACCGGGCCTGTCCCCGGGACCGCCCGACGCGACCCACGGGACCGGGACCGGGACCGGGACCGGGACCGGGATCGGGACCGGGACCACGCCGCGCCCCGCGCCCGCTGCGCGGCAGCTGCCGGGGCGGTGCCGGGGGGCGGTGCCGGGGGCGGGGAGGGGGACCCATGACTAGCTGCTATTGGTCGAGGCGGGAGAAGGCGTGGCCTGGGACACCTCCATCCTCTGCTATTGGTGGGCGGAGACGTCAGTGCGGGTTGGGGGCGGGCCCTGCGGCCAGCGGGGTGGGCTGAGCGCGGCGGGCGGGGGAGCGCAGCGAGGGGGCGGCGGCGGGCAGGGAAGCGCCAGCGGGTGCACCGAGAGCAGCGGCGGCGCCGGAGCGCAGGTAGGGGAGCCGCGCTGGGGGTTCGCCCCATGCCCCCCGCCGCCCTCACCTGTCGCCGCCCGGCTGTCGGGCTCCTGCCGCTGCTGCGGTGAGGCAACCCCGCGCCTCACCCCCTTCCCTCGGCTCCCTGTCCGTCCCCTCTCCTCCTCGGCCAGCCGCGACTCCCCAGCCGCCGCTGGCGGCCGCCTGCCGCCCTCCTCCCATCCCGCTGGGGCCGGTCAGTGTCTGCTCCCGGCTCCGCTCCCAGCCCAGGTGCGCCCGAGGCGCCGGGAAGGGCCTGGGGGCGAGGCTGCGGAGCCCGGCGGGGTCGGCGGGTCGCGGGGTCCGCGGCCGCCCCTCTCGGGAGGGGGCAGAGCCGGCGGGCGCGGCCCTCGCTCGGTCCCGCCGGTGGTGCCGCGGGGTGCGGGGAGCGCCGCCCGTGGGATTCCGCCCGCGGGATTCCGCCCGTGTGCCTTGCCTTGGTGAGCTCTCCCCGCTTCCTCCCCGATACCCTCTTCCGTCGCACTGGAAGCGCTTAGAGCTTTTTCTAAAAAAGATGCTCCTTAGGTTATTATGATTTGGCGGAGGCACTGTTTCGCTGTTGGGTGGATTTGGGTTTTTTTTTTTTTTGTGTGCGGTTTTGGGTTTTTGGGTTTTTTTTTTTTGTTTTGTTTTATTTTATTTTTTTAATCAGTCACCCTGTTGCTGGGCTTATGCATTGTCGGTGCCAGTTGTGAGGAAACGTACCAGTTGTTCCGAGGTAGGCAGGTGGTGATGGAGAGCATCAGAGGGGACAACACCCAGGAGAGAGAGAAGGCTGCTCCTCACCTCTTGCCGCTAGGAAGATGAGGGATGCCGGGATTCCCGTCGCTGGGCTGTTCCTTGCTTCTGCTCTCAGCTTTCGTCTTTTATATTGGCGGGTGAGCAGGGAAACCTCCGTTGCTGTCCTTGGAGCATACGGAAGGCGAAAGGATTTTTTTCAAGCAGGGTTTTGTGTGTCTGCAGCAATGCCTTTTCTAGGGCTGGAGGAGCAAGAAGCTGAGCTCCTATTCGGTTCTCTCTATGAATGTGAGGGCTCTGCACGCTGTTGCTGATGCTGAACTACTCCAGCCTTGCTCGCAGAGATCCTCCTGCCGTCTGCATCGTGCAGAGCCGAGCATGGCTGCGGCAGGTAGCTGTGAGAGGCAGCAACAGCCTGCCACTGCCATGCTGAAGTTAGTAATGATTGTGCATATTCCTGGTGCTGTGCCTCGGGCGAGGGAAGCTATTACCTGGCTTGTACTCAGTAGGCTTGTCAGGATGGTAATACATTAGTCACGGTCACATCTGGAAGAATCATATATTACTAATAGGTGTTTATCGAGTAAAGCTTTGCAAGGTCTCAAACAGGCTGTAAGAGAATGTATGACAGAGGAGGGCAGGGAAAATCCATTGGCACACTGGTAAACGCAGATCATAAGTGCCTCTGCGGTACTGCATGAGGGAAGTTTAAAATTGTCCTTAGTTTCTTTTGTTTTCCTCATGCCTCTATGCTGTTTTTCAGAGAATTGTTAAGCACCGCCAGCTTCCAGTGTAAAGAAAGATCAAGTTGTATGTGGCCAGCTGATCCTGGCTCCTTGGTTAGTACAATCTACAAGTCCCACTTTATTTTACTATCTATGTGTACACTTAACTATTTAGTTCCCAGATGCGGTGTAAGTGTGTGAAAATTTAGCATTTCAGATTGTCTTTTGGGTTTGCCTAAAACAGTGTGATCATTAAGACTGTTCCTGTCTTAGCGTGTGTGCTTTTAACAGCAAAAAGATCTGCAGTTGGTGGAAAAAAAAGCAAGCTTTTTATAAAATATATGTGTGTGTAGTAGAAGCACGAAGTGCCATTTTTAATAGGTGGATTGAATAAGAAAAGTATTGGCCTTTTCTATTGTGCAGACTTAAATACTACCTCTAGTTGTGTGGGTGTTGAGAATTTCTCTCATTTTGCTCATCTGGCAATAGGAAAGAAAATCTCCCCCTTTGTACTTCTGGCAAGATGCTCTTCAAGGAGAGATCTCTTGCCTCAAGAAGCCTCTACATTAAATAACTCTCAGGAATATGGGCTTGTTTCCCAGTGGTTACCTAAAACGGTAGTATTTAGATAATAACATCAGAATTGTGCGAAAATCTTGGTTGCCTTGATTTAGCTCCTTAGATTTTTCTAGCATGCAGAAGAACTGGATGGCACATTATAACTGGTGAAAGACCATATTTTATAGGAGCAGGGAAAAATCTATAGCTGTAGAAATCAAACCTTGCAAGGAGCAAATGCTATACTATGTTTTAAATATTTTAAAATTAACTCCAGTGCGTGTTGGACTTGCCATTACCTGCTGTTGAAAGAAATTATCTTTAAAAATACACATGTAAAAAATATTTGCATTATGCTAATTTTTTAACTTTAACTTAATGTGGATATTTTAGTGAATCTGATATATAATCCATGGTTAGTTTATGTTAAAGTTTTTTTTTAACATTTTAGATTGGAATTTTATGGAAACTGAAACTTGATATTGTTTTGATTCCTTTTGTCTAACTTTAAAATGAGAGTTACAATAAACCTGTTAATGTAGCTGATGTGCCCTGGCTTAGTTTTCAAAACTTGGTGTTGAAACAAAAAAATTGCAGATCCTTTTTAATGTTCTTGTAGATCCTATCAGTTTATTTTAATAATAATGGGGGAATAAATAGACTTGGAGATTTGAGTACTGAAATGCATACTCTAGGTGTATGTTCCTAACAAAACCCTTGAGATTATACATTTCATAAACCTTCTTTACCAGTGAAGCAGCTACAGGGAAGTGTAAAAAACTGCATGATCAGTACAAAGACAGCCTCTTTATAAGATAGAGGTTTGGGTTAGTTTGGTGGAAGCTGTTATTGGAGCACTGATCTAATTAACATCATGTTCCAGTATTTTAAATGTGGCTACAAAGAAGATGAAGACTCCCTTTTGTCAGGAGTCCTATGGAAAAGATGAGAGGTGATGGGTACCAGTTATTCCTGGGGATATTCCAATGGGACATGAGAGGAATGTTTTTCACAACAGGAGCAATCAGCTGAAGGAATAACCAATCTTCCCAGCAAACTGTTGGTTTCCCCAACACTGGACCCATGCACGACCCAGCTGGAGAGGGTCCTGGGCCATCTTGTCTAGATTGCAGTTTTTCCAGGAAAGGCTGGGCCAAATGATCCTTGGGGTCCCTTCCAACCTGGTATTCTGGGAACTGTAGTCCCAGGCTGGCCTTACACTAGCAGTGGCTCTTTCTGTTGTTGTGTGGAGCAAGACCATGAGTGAGAGAAGAGCTAAGACTGGAAGTACAAGGTAGAATAACGGAATAATTTCTGTAAGCAGAAGACACCCTCTCTGTATATATTGAAAAGTCAGTTCAGTGCTGCTATAAAAATAACTATTTGTAATACTGACTATATATGGAAGCTCTTGAGAACTGCTCACATGTAAGCAAGCACTGGCTTTCACTCTCTCTCAAACATATAACAGCAATAGGAATCTGGACAGAAAGGACCTAACCAAGAGTTTTTCCTAGGTACTATTTAACTTCTGACTAGGATA
Source organism: Molothrus ater (assembly GCF_012460135.2). NCBI lineage: Eukaryota > Metazoa > Chordata > Aves > Passeriformes > Icteridae > Molothrus > Molothrus ater. The sequence continues at coordinate 16,406,016 of NC_050479.2, read as the reverse complement.
TGAGTTCTTATTTATGAAATCCTTTTTTGGTTATATGCTTATTGTGTGTGAAGCATGAACATGGGTCATGAAACAGTAATGAGAGAGCTACTCTGGAAATGTGTTGACATGGAGGATAAATGTGTCATTGTGAACTGCATGCTCATCATGTGAAGAGAACAAGAATGCCTTATATTTGTCATAATTTCTATTTGAGAATTTTAAAGAATTTTAGTATTACCCATGAGCTAAATCTATAAACTCTGGAGTATTATCCTGATTTTTACTTCGGAACATTCTGATGTTATTTCTAACATGAGAATGATGAATGTTTGTAATCTAATGAATAATAGACTTCATTTCCTGTCCAAATTCTGTGTTTTAGCTCTGATACTTTAGATTAAGATTTGTTTGTAAATGGTTATAACAGCTTTCTTTCTGCATCACGAGCAGTAAGCATTAATTTTATAATATAAATTAAACATTAAAATAGTGCATAAATGGAGGAAATCAGCATTACAACATCAGCCCTATTGCTGAGTCTGTGCAGTTTCATAATGTTAAATGTGGATTAAGGAAAAATGTTACAGTTCTGAATGTTCACAAGACCAATATATTCAGCTTTTAACTATTTTCTAAATTTAGAACATGGTAATATATTTCTTTGTCACTGTTAATGAAGACATTTTAGCATGGCAGAAATAGTTGTGTTAAATATCTTGACTAAGTCACAAAGAAGGAACAAAATAAATATAAAAGGTGCTGCATGTCTTAAACTGTGTTGCTATAGAAATATTGCATTTTTTTTCCTCTCTTCTTTGAAGCAACTGTGAGAATTTCATTGTAAATAGGTTAGCTTTAGAGAACTTCCATGCCTGTTTCCTTTAGGCAAAGTAACTTTCAGAAATGAATGTATGGGCTCTCAAGTTGTGTTCCTCTTCTCAGTCATATGAAGTTTGAGATGTAAGTTACGTTTAGCTGATGTGGAGTAAAAATATTCTATTGCTGTGTTTTAAAATGAGGAGAGTGCATGTGGAATAGCTATAGTTATTGTATGATGACTTTCTGTGATACTGAACTGTTAGATCCCCAGAAGCTTTTAATTCTAGCTTTAGTGTAATTAGATTTATTTTTCTAACATCACTTCAGCAGCGATGTTTGTGTGTTCCAGCCTGGCTTCAAATTTGAATTCTTAATGCAGCCTTTTAGTGGTGGAATTGCCTACTAGTGTCTTGAAATTTAGTTATTTATTTATAATAATAAGACAATTTAACACTGACACTTATTTGGAGAAAAGAATATAATCTTATCGTGGTGATATAGTTGGCACTTACAAGAAATACTTGCCTGGCAATATTATTAAAAAAAAAATAAAAGGAGGGGAGAGAAAAACCCAAAGTGTGAATCAATTTTTAACTGAATCTTCAGCATGCCAGCCACATAGTTTTGGTAAATTGTATCACTCTCTCTGTTAATGTGTTCTTACAGATGACTGTAGTAGTACAGATGTTGATGGTAACACACTGCTGTATTCAGCTGAAGGAAGGGGAGCATGTGGCTGCAAGGTTCAGTAGAATAAAATATTTATTCAACTGTTAAGTATCAAAAAAAATATTTCTTGGAGCTCAAGTATGAAACCAAAACTTTTTTCATTCCTTTCTTCTCTTCATAATTAGGTGTTAGTGTTTAAAAGTCATCCTGTATTGTAGGAGCTATACATTTCTTAGTGAATTTGGAGAAACAGCTTACACTTAATATGATTTCTATGAAAAAGTATGTTTTGGCTGACTTCATCATCACATTCAGAGAAGCTGGGATCCTAAAATTGATGTTTTTTGAAGTCCTTACTAAATTCATGATTCTATGGGATTGCTGTCTGGTGTAGAAACACCCAGAGTTTTTCAGTGTGTTTAGTTTGCTTTGAGTTAGTGCTTATGAAGTGAGCTGTAAAGTTCTCAGCTGTGAAGTCCCACTTTATATGCAAAGTGAATGTACATCGAGGGATTTTCAGTCTCATCACTTCCTGACTTTGAGAGGGTAGATCCTTCTGTTTGGCCTGTATGTGGTATTCTGGGTGATATTTTAACTTGTTAAACCAATCTGATTTCATGGCTGCAACGTAACTGCCAGCTTTTTAAGCTTTGTACTAGCAAGTGAGACTTTGTACTTCTATATATTTGTTTTTAAAGCACAGGATATTTTGAATTAAACTTGATAGCATAGTAAATTTTTGTTTATACGCTTTCTACTTGCTGCTATATTTCCTAATCTTAAGAAGGTCATATTTATTTTTTGTGTGTTTTTCATGTAATTCACTTCTCAAAAGCTCCCAGTGTTTGCTTCAGGATACACTGGCACTGTGCTGGTGTAGAGCAGAAGGTCCAGTGTGCCTGAGTGTTGGGGGCTCATGATGCTTGGTGGTGTGTGCTGCTATTCTCTCCTCTCTCTTCTCATCTGGATGCATTTCTAGGTGATGGTGAAGAGGATGGTGCTGTGGTGGGAGATCTGTAGTAGACAACAGAAGTGTGCTAGAAGGATTTGGGTATTACCCTCTGCTGGCTCTTACTCGTACCAGGCACACTGAGATTTGTTGTATCTTGTGTGTTGCAGCATATGTTAATTGCAGGTTTGTCACAGGCATTTTCAGTGAATAAATATAGTGTAGTTTGGTCATTCTGCTTCTTTTAACATGGTAAGAGTGGGGTTTTTTTTTGTTTGTTTGTTTTGTTTTTGGCATGGATTGGTTTTGTGTTTGTTTTTAGGCTGCATTTTTAGCTGTTACCTGAAATATTAATAGCAAAACCGAGGTGCATGGAAGGTGGGGGCATGTTGTAGTCAGCTGTTGCTAGAGCTCTTCTTGTCAGACCTATTACACTTGTTCTAAATTCCTGTTAACCTCTCGTGTTCAATAAAATTTCCAGTAGCTAAAAAAAAATTGCAGCAACATTTTCCTTTTTGGTTTTTGATTTTGAACACTTGGCTGCATTTTGTTTATTCCCTGGAGTCACTTAAACCTTCTCTACAAATATTTGTGCACATGGTAAGTTCAGCATGTGTTTGACCTTAGTTGCATTGCTTATAAAGGAGTGTATGCAGGATTAAGGCCCATCTGACTTTGTGACCCCTTTCAGAGGTGAAGAAATCTTAAAGTTGTCAAAACATACAGCATCTCATATAGGATATGGAACTGGTTTTAACATATCTTAATTGATATTTCAAGTTGATGTTGTTCAAAATAGTTGGTAGGCATACTGGAAGCTCTTCAGTGTTTCCTGTGTTGTGTAAATATAAATGTAATGATGATGAGCAGGAGATGGGCATAGGTTTACAATACACTAAAACAAGTTTGCTTTTAATGTTATATACCATTTGAGATGAAAAATTGTTTGTTGTGCTTATGGGTTATTTATAGATGGGATTATTCATCCAAAAATTAAAGCTGTTTGTTAGTCAAAAACTAGGCAATTGTCATAGCAGTGACAGTAGCTGTTACTAATTTTCAGTTGTGACCCTCAGAACGTACACTACTTTTAATGATAACCTTTTTTTATTGCAAGATGGGTGTTTACTGAAATGAGGCTGTATCTATTAATAAATATAGAATACTCACTCTCCTACTTTCTACTGCTGTTTTTACTAGGATTGCATGGGGTATTTTGAAGTGATAATTAACATCAGTGATGGAAAAGGGCCCTCAGGAGGTTTTCGAGGTAGACCTTCTGCTCAAAAGCAGTGTTTTCCTAGAAGTATGTTTATTCCTAAAATGTCAGTAGGAAGAAGTTGTGTAAAACTAAATTATTTTTCTTTTTCTGGGGAACAAACAAACTTCCCTGCTCAGCTCATGGTAAGGACACTGTTGCAATATTTTCTTTTGAGCACTTGAAAAGAGAATTCTAACTAAAACAAAGCTAATGTCTTTGGTGCAAGCAGGCTTTTTTCCCCCCCTTTTCTCCTGGCTCTGATCTCCCTCTATTTTTGTTTCTACTCTTGATCTATGGCATCCACAATGTTGCCATCAGGTTGTTCGCTTAACCTCTGCAAAAATGCTTCCAGTCTTGCCGTGCATGTTGGACAATCCACCACTCCAGACATGTACACATAGTGTGCTGTTACCTACCTACACCTATAAGCTTTTTCAAACCCAAAGAAACCCCCAACTTGCCTCACCTTAACTAATCCTTTTATGAAAACACCTACAGGAATCTGTGCTGGCTTCAGAAGTTTCATGCTTTAAAACTTTAGTCTACCTTATGGACCTCTTCACACTTTCCTGATCCATCTGTTCATCTAGCACAGCTTCTTCTCTATCCCTTCACGCAATCTTAGGCTGTTGAGATGCAAGACGCCTTTGCAGATCCTTTAATTGGTAGTAGTCTTTATTTTTACTTCTCTACTTCTTTTCGTATTTCTTGAAAAACAAAACAACCCCCCCAACAGAAATAAAAAAAAAAGAAAAAAAAAAGAACCTGAAAATAAAACCACCCCAGAAGCTCATGCTTTTTTTCTCCTTTCCTTGCTGGCATTATTACTACAAAGGATGTTTCAAATTACATGCCATTATAATGTTTTTATGCAACCATTCTTTTTCTCCTTAACTGTGAAATCTTGTTTGTGTACAGCTTGTGTTTAAAGGCAGTTATTTATGGAGCACTGTGGCTGTACATCGTGATGTACAGTCAGGAATGTGTTGATCTGCTAAGTCTACAGACTAAAGCTACTTCTTTATGCTGTATAGCCTATTATAAAACAGAAAACCTTGAAGTGGGGAGTGGCTAGTGCTGATGAAATGCTTTGTGGAACAGGTGGGACTTCAAAGTTTTATTTTAGTTTGAGGGAAGGTTGCTTATGCAATTGTTCCATCTGTCCATCCATCTGTCCATCCATCTGTCCATTAGCTTGTCCTCCCACCCTGCCAGTAACTCCTGAACTGCTTGCCCAATTCCTAGTCAACTTTGGCAGAGGGGGCATGTTCTCCAGGCCTGTTGCATGCATATTCAGGTCTGACAGAAACAGGCAGGTGGTTAGAGAAGAGATTGGGCAAGAAAAGGGGAACCCCAGTCTGTGTGTCTGTGGCTGGCCTGTAATAATAACCACCATGGCATTTTCTGCCTTCTGCTGGGCCAGTGTGCATAGGGAAGATCAGATGGAAAGTGGGAGAGCCACGATGCTGCTGCAATAGGTGATTCCATGTGCATGATGGGAGGGAAGTCACAGGGGTGATAATTTACTGTAGGTGGAAGCAAGGGTACTCTCATGGATAGTCATGGGACCCAGAGTTACTGTGGGAGACCTGTTTGATGGTCTAACCTAGGTTTGTAAAGAATTTCCTGTCTTTAAGGGAATTGGGGAACTGCTGGGCTTAGACCCGTCATCAAGAGCAAGGAGGAATAGGTGGCATAGAAAACATCTTCTGATGTAAGAGGTGGTGCATATCCTGTAAAGTCAGTGACAAAAACATGAACTGGATGAAGGAAGAAGACTGCCAGCCAGCCAGGAGGAGCTTCAAACACAGAACCTCTATATATAGAAATGAGGGGGATTAGAGAGAAATTAGGTGCTGTAGCACAGCAAATCAAATTGAAATAATTGAAATATTTCTTGAAAAAATTGGAGGGCTCAAATGTTTTTTTTTTCAGCTTAGGATTTAAAGAAATCTGTAGCTTCAGTATAGCAAATATGTTGCTTGACTCTCTTTAAAATCTTTACTACTGGTGTAAATAAAACCAGATTTCAGTATGAAGGTGACAGTGTGGGATGCCCACAATAATAGTAACAAAACAGTATTTTCAGAAGGTGAACTGTGACTATGCTTTTCCCAAGCAAATAGCTATTCCTGTCATTTGGAGATCATTAAATCTGTTTCAGTAAATTCTATACTCATTGACGTTTTAGTTGCCTAAAGGTCTGTGAGTGAACAACATATCAGCAAAAAAAAAATGGCATGGCCTTCCATCTATTAACCTAGTTGCTTTTCAGTTGCTTCTGCTGACTCAATAATATGATGTGATGTAACTCACAGAAAAAAAAAAATCAATGAATATTTGTAATTAATGTATTTGAAACTTAGGATTGTTTTAACTATAAGTTTGGATGCTTGGAGATTTTTGTTTTGGTTTTCTTTTCTTCTTCTGAGATAAATCACAATTGCCTATATAAATCACTGTAAAATACAGTGATTAAAATTGTATTGCAAATAATATGTATGGATGAGGGGAGATAGGAAGATATTTGTATTAAGGTCAGAGTCTGTTCGCCTTTGATCATACAAACTACTGAACAGCCCTGGAAGCCTTGGAGGCCAATCCTGTATTTTTCCATACCAGTAAAATGGGTGACCTTTTGTTTGACTGTTCCAGTTATAGTCACTTAAAATAACATTTGAGCTATTGTTGGCTATTTCAGTGAAAATGGAAGGCAGATCAAGCTTGTTATCTTGCTGCTCTTCAAAGAAATTAAGCAAGAGGAGGTATGCTGTCCTTAAAGAATTAATCTACATAAAGCTTCAACGCTAGTGAGAAGAGATCATTCAGTTATTGAAAAAATAAATAAACTGTTTACGCTAGCAAATTTACTTTCCCACTTTAAAATCAATGGGTAATTTAAAAAAAACCTGGTTCTTACACCTAGTTCTTCTTTTTAATAGCTCAGTTTTTAAAAGAATTCATTAATAACAGTAGTAACTTTCACTTTGTGACTATCAAAGTATTTTGGAATTTTTCTTGCTCGCTTTCTGATATTTTAATGATTTTTTAAATCTCTTTGTAATTTGTGAGGTGCAGAAATAGTTACAACATAGCAGCTCCACCAAATGGCCCAAATTGCCAAGCCCATGCTCTTCTAGCAATCTGAAACAATTCAGATTGCCAAATTTGGAGAATAACTTCTAGTATTGAATAGAAGGATGATGGTGCAGGGTGTGGAAGTAACATTATGAATGTAATGCATGAAAATAAGAATGTGTTTTTACATGGTTGAATCTCAAAGGTAAGGGCTGTATGATGGGACCCCCAGCCTAATTTGTGCTTCTGGAAGTTACTGTACAGATGAATGACCTGACCACTTCCACCTTTCTACAACCTGTTGTGAATGTAGCTAATACTTAGAAAGGAAAATATGGTATATTTCCTACCCTTGAAGCTGGTTTTGCATACAATGCTGAGAATGAAATAGTGGAAGCTGGGTTGCAGTAGTGAAATGGAAGCAGGGATGAAAGTGAGACTATTCTGTTGAGCATATTTACAGATTTTTCATCTGCTCTGGAGCCCTGACATTGAGAGAGCCATGTGTTGGGTGATCTGGAAGACTGTGTGCACTGTTCTGGGCCATGTGGTCGAGAAGGGTCTGGTACAAGGCTGTGAGGAGAAGCTGCCCCTGTTGATAAGGCTCCCACTGGCCTGGAGTGTTGCTGCTTGAGGTGGAACACCAGGTGAGCTGTACTGCTCAAGCGTGGCATTGTACTGGGGGTAGCAGTCCTTGGGCTGTGTTGCTAACGTTAGAGAGGATGTGTTGTGCTAAAGATTTAAACTGGGGAGCTGCAGATTCAGTTTGATGTTTAAAGTGTGGGATTTGACAGCTTGGTACGTAACATGTATATTTTGGCAATGTTAATTTACATTTTTTTAAAATCATTTCATGGCTCATTCATATTTGTTGGGTTGAAAAGCCAGTCTACCTGTGAAGCTGAAATAATTGGATCTTATTTGAGGTGCAATGATAGATAAAGATTAAAATGGACCTCTGGGATCAATTACATTTGTGTGATGCATGGTAAATTTTTTCCTAACTTCCTTTTCCTTCTCTAATAGACTTTGCCATTTTATTGAGGAACTGCAGGACAGATAAAATTACATATGGCTGACTGTGGTGGTGAGTTCTCTGCTGTAAATCAAAAATAATTCTGAACGTCATGTGAATTGCTTAATGTCTGCAAATGCCTGGTAGTTACATAGAACAGATTTTTGGCATTGTACCACAGCAGAAGTGACATCATAGTATGCTTTAACCTGAAGTTTCAATCTGGAAGAAAAATAATGAAAGCTGAGATCTTTTTCAATGTTTGATAACCCTGCTTTTGTCCAGGTACATGTTGCAAGCAAAAGGACAAGGATATTACTGCAGTGTAGTGTGTGCTCACATTTAGGTTCTGTAGGGCTACTGGTGGAACAGTAAATGGTGCTGAGCACCTAAATATCTGTAAGCTAGATAATGTCCTATGATGTGTGCTTTAAGATTGACTTTATGAATACAAAAATCTACAAAATACACTGTTAATGCTCTTCAATTTTATTATAAATCAAGCTATTAAATTGTTCATTACAAAAATCAGATTATTTTAAATTACAGGATGCCTTAATGGAATATTTAAGTTACAAATAATACCATGCTAAGAGCTTATTTTCTCCTGGTAATTTTTTTTTGGTTTTTTTGGCTTGTTTTTTGTTGTTATTGTTTTTTTAAAACACCTCCAGAGTACATGAGCTGAAGAGAAATTGTCCAAAAGGTATATGGATTACTGAACATGAAGAATTGTTTTTAAATAGTGTTCAAGAAAGTCATCTGGAAAATGTACATACTTCAATTTGATAAGTCTTTTTCCATTTTCTCTGATTAGATGAAGACAAGTAGACATTATCTTTAAAATATTGTTCCTTAATAATACACAATAAAGTAATGGATGTTGTGTTTATCACTTTTATTATAACTCAAGATGCTTTCTAATAATTCCATCTGAGGAAAACAATACTGCCATTTAATTAGAAGCAAAACAAACAGAAGAGGAGAAACAGCTCAAACTAATCTTAAAAAAAAAGAGAGATGAAAGCAGGGGTTGATCAATTGCACTGCAGTACCTAAGAGAAATAATGTAATGCTTCTGAAGGAGAAACATATAAGTTTTCAAATTGATTTCAAGTTAATATGTCAGTAGTGGGGGAGGGCAGAAAACTGTGCATGTGCCAGTGCTAGCTCTTTATGGTACAGCTGTGACTGGAGTGCTAAAAAAAGGTGGAATATAAGTCAAGGTAGCTACTCTTCTCAATTCCAGGTGAGTAAGTTCTAGGGTGCAGCCATTGACTAAGGCTTACTTTGGTTCATTACTACGTTCCTAAAATACTGTGAACCCAGCATGCCTGAATTGAACTCTAAACACTGTTAAACACACATCCTTATGACCCTTCCCTTTCACAACAGAAGAATTACATGAAAACAGGAATTTGTCCTTTGGTAGTGAGAAACAGATTTAAAGTGTTGAGTAAATAAGAGTTACTTACCTGCATTTGTTCTATGATGAAAACTGTATATTTTCTATCACATTTTTGAGAGCCCCTGTTTCCAAACTAGTACTCTAAGCTTTTTGTTTAAAACTCTTCTAGAATTGTGGAATAGAATACACTGCCCCTGTGCCTTCAAGGAGTTCAGGTAATAAAGCATTGTGCACTATGGTATAAATGACTGACCAATTGTTGAAAGTTATTAAGGGGCCTAAATAAAATATATTAAATTTGCAAAGAGTGGGAAAGAAAAAAATCTGAGCTGTATAAGGAGTTGTACTGAGCATGACCTGAAAATATACATTGGTTTCCATGAATGGGCTTACTTAATTGCCTTGTTTTGCATGTGTTCCTTTAAGAGATTTGTGAAAGAAGGTGGAGAAATACAAACTGGAGCAAACCTTGAGAAAACAGAGATCTGTAGCATGCTTATGCTTCTTGATATAAACTGTGAACATTATGGGCTGTATCTGAAGTTACTGTGTGGTTTTTATCTTTGTTACTTGGCTCTGATCAGGATGGCACCTTTAGTCTTTTATTCCCCACTGTTCATATGCTGTTGCTTATACAATTCTAAGGTTAAAAAGTGGTCAGTATTTTCTTTGGCACTTATTTTTAATGATTCTTTTAGTTAAGCAGTATAATACTCAAGTAGTCCTTTTGCAAAATAAAAAACATAATTTTCCCCAATTATCTGGTAATGCTAATAACTATCCCTCTATTGTAAGTATTTCTTGCAGCAGAGGCACAGCTTAATGGAATCAGAGCTGAAGGATGTGAACAGCAGTAGTTTTTATCTATTCTTCTTGTTTCAGAAGGTTGAGGTTAAGTGGAAATGAGTTTTGCTGGTGTCTATACTGAGAAGATATTTTAGATAGATTTATTTTGCAGCTTTGTCAGTGGCATAAGATCGGATGTTCTGAGCCCTCCTCGGTGTCCCTGCTCCTATCTCTGTACACAGGAAGTTGTTTGGAACTCCTTAATTTTCTCCTTTTTGATAATGGAGTTCATGGTTCAGCATTTAAGAATACTGAATAGAAACCAAACCTAAAAAGTCTCCCTAGGTTGTCAACTGCTTTTAAGACAGAATACTGAGGTATGCTGAGCTCTTTTATTCAGTGATAATTGTCATTTCTCTCTAAAGTTCCAGTAATGTCCTTCACTGTTTTGTCCATTTGTATTAAAGAAATTAAAGCTATTCAACTGCATAATGCATTTGTTCTTCTAACTGGGACACAAAACCCCACTATTATCTCAATATTTTTCTCTTGAAGACTAAAGGCCTGGTAGCAATTAAGTCATAATTGCATAAACTTTACATTTCTAGCTTTGCAGTTCAGTTGTACTTACGTAAAATACAGAAAATAAAAAGCAAAGCAATAATTGATGAATGAGGTGATAGGATGTGGAAGTACCAAGAGGGGAAGCATTAAAGCATTTCTTTTGGGACTAGGGGAGGAGGGGGAAGTGTGTTGCTGTAGTACATCTATAAACACATTTTAAAATACTGTAATGCAGAAACAGCAGGCTAATTTGCTTTTTCAGTATTGGGAAATACACCTTTAATGAGATCTGCTCTTCCACTCTGTTTTGTGGACAGCCTGATCTCTGTAGTTCTTGGGTTTTCCAGCATGGATTATTCTGTTTGATAGGCTTCTACAGTTCTGAAATTTTTGGGGAGAACTTCTACAAGTGTTGTAGGAGCTTAAAGAGAGGAAGGAAAAAAATTATGGTTGGAAAAAAATCCTGGTGAAATATCAAGATCTACACCTCTGTGGTTTTTTTATCATTTAAGAACTTCATGTTTAGATGCCAACTGTGTGCTGTATCAAATAGAAAAAAGTCTGTCTGTACTTCATTTATGTTCATTTTCACTAGAGGAAAACAAAAGTGTAAACTCAATTCAGTCAATTTGTGTTTCTCTGAAGTTTCAAGCCCTGTGTGACCCTGAAGTGAAGTCTACCTCTTACAAATTTTTCCTCAAACAGCATTACATTCTTATAAATAGTCCACTTGTATGTTAGAGAAATACTGTGCATATGGTTTGTAAATGTAAGATGATCTTAAGAGCATGCCATGTGGGGTTTTAATCTTTCTGGTTTTTTCTTTCTCTGCCTAGTTTTATTCCTCAAATAGGGTTTCGAAGCTCTTCAGTTGAAGTACTAAGTAAACATCTTTTGAAATTTATAGTGGACTATGTCTTATCAATTGAACAAAAGAAAGTAAAAAAGGACTGAAACTAATTAGCTAATTGTCTTTTATTCCAGCTGATGTTTTAACACTTACTTTAGATATTTGCAATACACAGTCACATTTTGAAGACTAAAAAAACTCTAGCTTTGGTATTTTTGTTGAAAGATGTGCCTGTGATAGCTTATCTATAATGGTGACAGTAATAAAATGAAATACTGAACTAAAACTACTCCCCAAAGTCTTATTTCCTGTCAAATATCCCAGAAAACAGAACGGTGCAAGGTGTCTATCCCAAATTAACTGAAGGTGCCGATACTCAAGTGCTTGTTTCAGATGAGACAATAATGCATTGATCAGGTACTCTGAAAGAAGGGAACATGCAGGAAATCATTCATCTCTAGAAGACTGATACCTATATGCAAAACTGACACTATTTGTTAGGCTCTGCTGGTGGGTAGGAGGTGTAGGAAGTTCTACTTTGTTAGTCATCTTCTGCATATGAAAGCTCTACTGTTGTTCTGCTGCACTTCCCAGTGGCTAGCATTTTAATTAATATATGGTGGAATTAGCATAAATCAGCATCAGCAGGTTTTAAAGCTTATTAATTTTTGTAAAGGTGTATGTCATAAGTGGAAATCATACAAACATGAACTTGTGCTTTCTATTACTTGCCTGAGAATGAAAAGTCACTGTTACTGCCTATAGGGTTTATTTTGAAGCAGAAGATCATGTGACAGTGTCTTCAATATTAATCTTTTGTCTGTTTTCTACAACTGAGTCTGTGTAATACTTGTTCACACTGCATATTTATGACAGATACAAGGTGTATTAAAGAAAATATATAATTTAGAATCAGTTCTTTTTACAAGGCATTTTATTTGGTGTTGAGTGTAGGATTCTCTTGTTAATCATGTTTGTGTGCTAATCAATGGAAATTAATTGAAGGAGATCAGGAAATTCTGAGTGGTAGTTCCATGTTGTTCTATGCTTTTGTGTTAGGTAAAGAAATGTTTTCAGACCAGAAATAAATGTCTTTGCCTTCTCAGGAAGACTTCCATATTAAAACAATTTAATTGTAACCCTTAATGAATGTTGAGATGAATGAATCAAGTAATCTGCACTTCTTAAGCTACTGAAAACACCCTATTCAATTTCCATTCTAGTTCAATTTAAACTGATAAAATTACACTTAATAACTATTAGATCAGTTTTACAGAAGCTTATTTCAAAAGACTAATGTCAAAAGGTAATAGGGTTTTTTTGATGTTTGAAGTCTGAAAAAAAGTAAAAGGCATATGAATTATTTGAAGGTGTAAGCAGATAGTGGATGTTCCGTTTCTGCCAGTAAACTTATATGAGAATTTCACAACATTAAACATGTTGATTTTTGAAGCAATTGAAAGGAAGAGAGGGAATTATTGGAAGCATAAAATGTCCTGAATTGAAAGGGACCCACAAGGATCACAGAGCCCAGCTCTTGGCCCTGCACAGGACACCTTGAGAATCCCACCTTGTGACTGAGAGTGTCCAAACACTTCCCAAGCTCTGTCAGACTTGGTGCTGTGCCCACTTCCCTGGGGAGCTGTTCCAGTGCCCAAACACCCTCTGGGTGAAGAACCTTTTCCTAATATCTAATCTAAATCTCCCCAGCACAGGATTGCCCCACCTCAGGTGCAGAACTTGGCACTTGCCCTTGTTAAACTTCACAGGGCTGGTGGCTGCCCAGCTCTCTGATTTGCACAGATCCCTATGCAGGGCGTCTCTGCCTTCAGAAGTCAACAGCTCCTCCCAATTCTATATCATGGGCAACCTCACTTTGAATACCTTGAATGTAAGGTAAGCTGGCTGTTTTCCCTTCTGTACCTGCCCTCTTCTGCTCCCACAGTTCAAATTTGTCATTATAGCTGGATTGCTACACTTAAACAGCTCTCTGGTAAAATGAGAATAATCACTCCTGACTAGATGAAGTCATAAGAACACAGACAAGTTGCAACTACAGCTATAACTTAATAATTTCTGAAATTTCTGGGTTCCTGTGTTCTAGCAGACAGGTACCACCTAGCAGTGTTTTCAATATTCAGTGAAAGCAATCTTAAGACACGGTTGGAATGGAATGCTTTAATTGTTCTGCACTTCATGTGAACTATTGTGGGTGAAAAGTCCTTCAGCCCTGTATTAATTGCTCCGGCACCATGACCTTTTCTGTTGACAAGTACCCACTTTAGGTTCTTCAAATTAGGTACATGCTTTGTGCCCTTTGAGTAATGAATGTGACATTTTTAGAAAAAAACTATTTTTAACATATGGCTGATTTATTACTCAGTCATTTTCAGTGAACTGTTGTGACTTTTGGTTAGCTAAAGCAGTTTGTTTTTAGCTGTTCTGATACTCTTTTTACTGTTTAGTAAAGCTATTAGGTTTTTAAGACCTTGAGTAACTACTCTAATGAACTGCTTTAGTCTGTCACAAATCATCCAGAAATTTGTGTGTAAGGATGATAACATCAAGTTTGAGCTAAACTAGGTTTTACTTCCAAATCTGTATTTGGTAGATTATTCTTGTATTAAATTACTCTTCTTGTTACAACTGTCTTGTTGTCAACATGGCATGATATTATGCTCCTTTTAGTTTCTGCAGTATTTTGTTAAATAAACATTGTTTTGTCAAAGTGTACAAAACAGGGCTGTACTGAAATCTAGGTCTGAAAAAGTGGTGATCTCACTCGAAGACAGTGAGAACAGTTCTGTGTTTGGGGGCTGTGTCTGCATGGGGAGAGTCTTTGGGAGAATATTTGTAGTGTTCTTGTTCTATTCTCGTTATTACCTCCTGGATGTTGACAGAAACCACATGCTGGATTTGGTAAATTTGTGGTTAATCAAGTGTAACTTTTTTACTGTTCTTGGAAGATTGGATATTAGTAAAGCTCCATTTTTTGGGCTGATGACAATACTTCATATAGACTCGTACGATCAGTCAGCAGAGCCATAAATATTTGAAATACCTGTGGTCTGCAGGTCTTACTGGTGTTAATGATTTACTTTTGGTTTAAAGAGATAAAGACCATCTAAAGATAAGTAGCCTCCACCCCTTCTTTTAAAGAGACAGAATCCAAGTTAATGAAAAGTGCATAATACTTATTTTGAAGACATTGCCTGTATTCTTTCTTAGCAGGGAGGGAGTTTTAGAAGAAGGATTTGGTAACCTAGATGTGTTGATACCTACTCTGATTCCATATTTAGCAGGTACATTTTTTAGTGTCACAAATTAGGGTTTTTACTTTCTTCATTTAGAATCTGCATTGGTATCTGCAAGGGAACTTTTTGTCTTGTGTAAAGCGCAAGGTGAAACTCAGGGGAAGTAGAAGAACCAGTACTAGGAGCAAATAGAGGAGAAAGAGTAATGGTATATTTCCCTACTCATTAATTGGGAAATGGGTAATAAGTAGGCATTTGGCTTTTTTTTTTTTTTAAGATATTTGCAAGTACTAATGTTAGCCTTTGCTTAGGCTGTGAGTGTCATGCTGTTCACTATGTATGTGAATTACTGGGTTATTGATGGCTTTGCTTTAAATGGGAAGATGAGGTATTTGTTCTCATCTCTTCCAAATCTTCGAATGATTGAGTGTGATAGCAAAGTACTTTCCATTTTCTAATGGTGAATAGTGTATTTGCCAAAAAAAATCCTCGAGGAATTGTAGATAAGGAGTACCCTAACTGAAGTTGTTTGACTCTTAAATGAGTTTATTGCATTCTGCATTTATAACATGGACTAAAGCAATGGGTTTTGGACAGAGTCATAAAATATGGGCAGATGATCATGTGAAGAGGTTTTTTACTGTTGCTTCTACCTGCTCTTGCACAATTTTGTATTGGTACTGTGGTGCACTAAAATAATTTTTTGGACACCATCTTGTCTATCAGCACCTAGCAGATGCCATAAATAGATCCAATTTTTTTAATACAGTGGGGGAATTTGAGGCTCCTGAAAACCTCAGGAACTCTGAGAAAGAGAGAAAATTTTTAAAATTCGTTTTGATGAATTAAATCATCATGGAAGAACCATAAGCAGGTAAGAGGCAATTGTTTCAATGTCAGTTATACTCAATTATGTACCTGGGGAAAGGACTGAAAATATTATCCCTCTCCCCTGATTTATATTGTTTTATTTTATGTAATATTAAGTTTTATAATAGACACATGATGTCTACAGATGGAAATGCTTGTTCTAGGGCTTTTTCCTCCCCAAGTGTCTGTCTGTGAGGAAAAGCTGTTGAGCAGTTCTTTGATATGTAGATGTAATTAGGTAGCCTTTGAATTGTACCATGTCAGTCTAATTGTAAAAGGTAAGTAATGCAGGCATCAGTTTTCAAACAGTTAAAAAACTTAAAATTAATCTTATTAGGGCTGTGGTTTTTACTATGCCAGGGCTGGCTGTCCCTATATGCTGAAACAGGAGAGGATATTAGAAGGGACCTTGCAAGGAAAGAGTTTTCCCTGGAGTCTCATCTTATGCACTGTGGTGAGTAGGAGAGAGAACAGAATCCAGTCTTTCTTCCTTGATTACAGGAGATCAACCTTTCTGATTTCAACAACTGTTGCTTAGTATACTTGTGTATTCCAGAGAAATCATAAGTATGGTTAGAGTTAAGCAAGCAATGAAAAGGCTAAAAGCTTCCTGTGGGAATGGAAATGCATATTCTGGTCCTTTTCAGTAACTTCTCACTGAAACCTTTTCTTTGATGTTCTAAGTGTTTCCCCATCTGTTCTGTATCTCCACAGCAAATTAAGACTGACATCCTACGGAGAACCTGAGTCAGTGATGCATTTTCATTTTTGGTTCTAGGTGTGATTTTCCTGCTTGTAGGTCTGAGATGTTTTTGCATTATATCACTGTATTCTCCTAGTTACACTCCACACATTGTTCTGTCTTGGCATTTTAGATTTGACAGGGGTTTTTTTTGTAATACGAAGTAGAGGATAAGCAGCTAATAAATAATTTGCTATATAAATGAAACCACAAATGAGGAGTAATCCACTGGTGAGGTAAACACAGGTAACCTAGAATGTCTTGAAGAGTAGTTTCAGGCTGTATGCAACTTCTTCAATGGGAGTTAAAATTCATCTTGTATCTCTGTTTCCTTTCATTGTCCGAAGGAAGATGACACAGCTCATACTGCTTTTTTCCAATAACAAAAGCTAGCCTGGTAAAATAATTTCATTCCTGGGGCCTCTAATAGGGATTGTAAGTGGATGGCCTATTGCTTTAGTATTATTAGCATTTTGGTGATACATCATTAAAACTATTTCAAAACAAAACTTGCAATTGCTGATCTATCCCTTAAAATCTGAGATATTTTTGTATTTCTGTTTGCTAAAGTAACTGCTACATGACATAACAAATTGGTTAATTTAATGTGGCAAAGTGTAGGGAATAAAGAATAAAGTTATATTTTTTTTTCTTTATAATTTTTTTTTAATTAGAAAGCTATAAAGACATCTGAAAATTCAGGAAACTCTTCACGTTGCATTCAAAGAGGGAACACACAATTCATATTTTGCAAAACAGGCATCTGAGCCAAGATTAGCAATACAAAGTTTAAGAACTGTCTTAATTTAGGCACATCTGAAGGGACTATGTATGGATAACATAATTATTAGAAAACTGCTAGCTGCCTTGAAGTGTGGGCAGGAGCGAAGGAATATCTCAGGATTGAAGAGGATTGTGGCAAATTAAAATGTAGGCATTAAACACAGACACTAGAGAACAAGCAAGGGATAATAAAATTTTGCACTCCTCTCTTGAATTTGGGCAGTTCCTTTCTGTTGTTGGGTAATATCCTCAGACACATCATACACTATAGTTTGAGGTAACTCCAAAGGTGTCTAACATTCAGAGAGCAGCTGAGGCTGGAAGGCACCTGTGGGGAGCCAAACCCCCTGTCCAGCAGGGCCACCCTGAGCAGACTGCCCAAGGACCATGTTGTGACCGTGTTTTGAGTGTCTCTGACGTGAGGCTTGCAGCCCCTGGAGCAGCCTGCTCCCGTTCAGAGCCCTCCTCACCGCCCCAGGGCTGCCTCAGACAGAGCTGCCTCTGGGGCAGGCCCTGCCACTCCTGCTTGGCCTTTCAGGGACACCTTCAAGAAGAAACACAGAAACACAGAAACACAGAAATTCTAGGTTGGAAGAGACCTTTAAGATCATCGAGTCCAACCCATGTTCTAATACCTCAACTAGATCATGGCACCAAGTGCCACATCCAGTCTTTTTTTAAACTCTTCGAGGGATGGTGACTCCACCACCTCCCTGGGTAGATGATTCCAGTATTTGATTACTCTTTCTGTAAAATACTTCCTCCTTATTTCTAGCTTGCATCTCCCTTGGCGCAGCTTGAGACTGTGTCCTCTTGTTCTGTCGGTTGTTGCCTGGAGAAAGAGACCGACCCCCAGCTCACCACAGTCACCCTTCAGGAAGTTGAAGAGGGTGATAAGGTCACCCCTGAGTCTCCTTTTCTCCAGGCTGAACAACCCCAGCTCCCTCAGTCGCTCTTCATATGGCTTGTGTTCCAAGCCCCTCACCAGCCTCGTTGCTCTCCTTTGGAGACACGCTCAAGCATCTCAACGTCCCTCCTAAAGTGAGGGGCCCAGAACTGGACGCAAACCTGGGTTTGTCTTCTTCACCCTCGTGTCAGACACTTAAACACTGAGAAGATCCCCCTCAGGTCACCTGTCTGAAGTCCTTGACACCCTAGTGTAGGGTATTGGAAAGTGGCAGTGCCTGCTGACTCATGAGACCACCCTGAGCATTCCAGCATTCCTGGAGCTGCTGCCTCTCAGGGTTTTGATTCAAAAACTTGGACTGTTTTGATTCTTAGAGCAATTAAAAAAATAAAAGCTCATTATTATGTTTTGGATCTTTACAAAGTAAAGGTATTTTATAAGTAAAAGTTCAAGATATTTTTGTATATGAGTACTTCACAAAATCCCATAACTCTCTTCAAATAACCTTGAAAAGTTATCTGCATCTATACATCACTGAACTGGTTGCTGTACTTCATTTGCTTTTTAAATTTGAAGGAGAAGAAAATTTCTGTTCTACAGCTTGAGATGAACCCTGCTAATTTTGCTTGGATTCTGCAACTCCTTTGGATAACTGAGGAGAATTTCGAGTATTTTTTTTTCCTCCCTCAGCCTTGAGTGAAGTTCACAGATGTTGCTGGTGCAGTTACAAACAACGTTGCTCAGCAGTTCCTAATCTGATCAAACACAGTACCTATCCTTTTCAGTCTCAGGAATGCATTGTTCAGCCTGCAGTTGGTTAATTATCTTGTAAGCAGTTCCTCTCTAATTTTCTGCTTATTTTCTGTTTCCATGGATTAATCTTCTGAATTAACAAAGTGAAAAGAAGAATATCAGAATCTTACTGATTTGTTCATGTTGATGAAAGTGAATGAGAGGCCATGATAGCAAACTGCTGGTTTTTCATCTCAGACATGTGAGTTGCTAAAGATTCTGGTCATGAACAAGCCATGTTATTTTTTGTGAGATTGCCATGGTGATCAGGTGGGTTGTGAAGCACACTGAAGAAATAAATACCTTTTCCCAATTTATGAGCTAAGAAAAAGGGAATTTGGGAACTCCCATTTATCTGAGCCTGTCAGGATTTTTTGTGTCTTGCCAGTACCATTCTCCTGTTGGTGAAACTGCAGGGGGAGGGAGCACAGTAGCCCCAGTGTTGTTCTGACAGGGTGGAATTGGGCAACTCTTGGTTGCTCCTGTTTCAGCTTATGGAGAGTTGTTAGTTTGGAGATGCCTGGAGCTTGTCCAAGTAACTGGGAAACCTCTGTAGTCTTCTGCAAGTGTCTTGATTTTTATCACAGGACTTTATAGCCATTGCTGGAATTGTGGGGTTTCTCAAAGATGATTTTTTTACCAGTTGACCTTCTTGGCCATTTCTCCTGTACCTCTGAAGTGCACACAAACCAAGTAGCATGAAGGGAACATGAGAAAAACTCTTTACACTCAGTTGAACATTTTTTTATTATCTCCTCCTTCTGCTATAGCAATTGGTCCAAGAACTCTTGGATTATGCTGTTACTGAAATTTGCTTGTAATTAGTAAGACTGACATGCAAGGCATAACGTCAGTTTCTAGAAATTATAGTGTATTTAAAGTGATCATTATTAGTGTAGAGTAGTACACTGGTCTTTTTATCAGTTGTTGCTGTTGGTACAGAAAGAAGTAATTCATATTATTCTGACTGCAGCATTGGTTTAATCTGCTTGATGTCCATTTATTCATGCAATACTCTGCTGTTTAATCCCTAAAGTAGGGTTTAAAGGTATATGAAGCTGGATCATATGGAAGGGGAAATAACACAGTAAAAAATACTTACTATATATAGAAGCAATGAATTAGACTTCAGAGGCTGTGCTAGAGTTGCTGTGGGGAATAATATTATATCTATCATAAATTTAATTGTTATTGCTCTATATAGACAAGCTCAGCACGTGTGGTAGAAACATAACACTTTTAACTTTGGTTTTCTTTCTTAAAATGAATGCTATCCAAGTTAACAAGGCCTTAATGTCTTCCCTGTGAAGTTTGTAGTTTGACCTGTAAAATTAGTAATTACTGAACTGAAATCATTGAGGTGATTGATTATTATTATATGCTGGGTTTTAAAAGTATACATCATGCCAGAAAGGGACAATTTGTTGTTATTTTGAACAAGATAGGTGATTATTTGGATCCCTCAATTTTATATTTTTTTTTTCAGGATAAAGCTATGTAGAGAAAAATTTAAGTGCTGAAGAATCTTCTATAAAAACCAATACCTGGATGGAATGCAGCCTTAGTACCAGTTTCCTTGTGTGCTCTGATGCAAACTGATTTGCCTATCAAGTTATAGTGGCCCAAGGAGATAGGAACTAAGAGAGATAACAGTGCAGTACAGATTGACATACAAATATAACTCAGGATTTTGCTGAAATCTGGATTAGTGAAAAACAGTATTGTTGGTATTTAACTGGTATAGATGATCAAATATCTTTTTCTTTTTTCTAAGGCTTATATTTCAAGTTTAAATTTAACTAAGCTGCTGAACAGGTTCCATGATCTATATTTAAGCAATATTTAACAGCTGAGGATGCCAGTCCCAAATACCATTCTTTAAATGGTTGCATAGCATTTCCCTTTTCACAGGAACACAAAGGTAGTTCCAAAATTGAATCTGGTAACCTTAAATTACATAATTACAAGCAGAATTTCTAATTTTTTTTGGGAAGATGTGCAGTCAGAAGTATTTCTTTTGCTTTTGTAATTTGCTGTAGAGATACTCTTATGTGATCCCTCCTGATCATGCTAATAGAGAGTGATGCTAAACCTTAAGAGAAATAAGTATTGTAGATGAACACTGAATTGCATTTTCTTGGCAGATACACAAATCCAATTATCAATATTAATCTGCAGTGTTAATCCATGAGGCAGAATTGGTTAGTGCTTTTCAGGGTCATGAAAGGCAACAGAGCATCACCCAGAAATGAGTTTTGAAGGTTCTGGTGGGAGAATGTGCCAAGTCTCTGCTTAATACAAAATAATATTAAGTGTTGCTTCTTGAGCTGTAGATTTCTTTTTCTTGTGACAGAAGAAAACCTCATTAATGTCAAATATTTTAGAAAGCCCAAGAATCTGTGCTAAAGGTGTATATAAGAGGCTAGGGTTTCTGGGGGCTTATCCCAATACCAATTTTACTTCTGAAACTTCTGCTGCCTTCAGGTAATTCTGCAAATATCCTACCAAGTAAGCAACTGGCAGTCTTCAAGTTAAATTGCATTCACATCTGTTTTAAGTATGTATCAGTTTGCTGATCTAAGTTTTGTGGTAAAGAAATTACACCATGCAATACCTAATGAATTGCAGTACTTCAGATGGGTGTGGTTCCCCCACCCCATTATGTAGGATTTGAAACACTTTCCTTGGGTAACTGCTGTTCATTTCACAGCTCATTATATTTCCCTCTTTTTTCTGTTGTTGGGGTTTTGTTTGTTTACAGTTCTCCTTTATTTCAGTCTTTCCTGTTGCACTAGAAACAACCAATCAGTTCCTGATTGCAGACCTCTCTTCTTTATTAAAACTAGAAAAAGTCTGGTATATCCATAATATTGCATGAACTGATCTTTTGATTTAATCTGCTTTCTTTTATTTCACTAAGTGAAACTTCTGAAGAAGTGGTATTTTGCAGGAAAGATATGCTTGGGTAACTGAAATGGGCTTCTTGATATGGCCTTAAACTCGTGGACAGACAACAGTTTAAGGAATTTATGAAAAAAAAACCCAAACAGCCAAACCCCACAAACAAAAATATCCAAACAAAAAGAACCTGGTTTAGCATTTGTGCAAGGTGTGGGGTTTTTTAGTTGGTTTGGTTTTTTTCAAGATGACTGCCTACAATCCGTAGACTCATTTTCAGTCATTTCTAAAAATTAAATTAAAGATCGAGGCATATACATTTTAAGCAGTCTTTTGTTTATCTTGCAGTGCCAGTTTTATTTATTACTGAAAGAAAGATCAACACCAGTTCCACACTATAGATACATATACTGAATTCATCCCTTTCTGTTTGTCTCAGATCTCTGCTCTAAGTGGAATGAATCCTTTGTGACTATCGTGGTTGTCAGCTTGAAATTCGTAAATTTGAGAACTGAATACTGTAACAGTACTCATATTCTATGATATATACAGATCTGGAGATAAAAAGTGAGACTTCTTGGTTTAGAATAGATGTTGATATATATGTGGGACTTTCTAAGCTTATTTTAAAAAAGTGATGTTTATTTAACAAGGGTGCAAAAAGAATAAATTGAAACATCTGGTCTTGCTAGCTCTTTGGATGTTTTTGGGTTTGTTGGGTTGGGTTTTTTCTAGTACACAGGTCTGGAACTCTCTATAATTAAGGTTTCCAAAGCTTCCCCTTTGGATCCCACTTTTAAATTGCTTATAAGTTTTGCCAAATGCATCTGGGCTATTTTTTTTTCTTCCCTCCACCCTCTCTATACTGGATGACTACCTCATTATTATTTGATGGGTTTTCATGTGGTTTAGTTCTGGCTCTTACTTAGTTCAAGCCAAAACAGTTAATTGTTGAAAAAGCAGCTACTTCAGAAGTAAAAAATCAAAGTCTTCTTTTAGAGTGCTGTTAGAGTATCTAATAAGGGATGGAATAGTCACCTTCTCATGGTTATACTCAAGATTTCACAAATAATGATAAAAACTTGTCCAGGTTTCATGCATAAAAAAAATTAAAAATTCTTGTTTGAATGTGCTTATTGCTGTTTGGAATATAGAAGTTGTTGAGAGCCAAAGATGAAAAGCTTGAGTAGGAAATTGATTTAACTTAGTAGAGTGACTGAGCTCAAGATATAGGATAATGGTGTGGGAAGGGGAAGAAGAGATGGTATTTGAGGACAAGGTAGAGATCAGTTATTGAGAAGGGGATATAAGAGACCAAAGCTGAGAGCAAAGGGAGTCTGCTCTAATGCCAGCTTTTTAGAAGGGAGTTTCTTCTTCCTCTGCTGTGAGGCTTGGTGGCAAAAGATGCATCTCTTATCGCTCTCTAGGGATCTGATCACAGAATCACGAGTGGTTGAGGTTGGAAGGGGATTCTTCAGGTGATGCAGTCCAACCCCCATGCTCCAGCAGGGACACCTGAGAGTCAGCTGCCCAGATCCATGTCCAGGTGGTTTTGGGTCTTCTCACAGGTGGACACTCTGCAAGCTCTGTGGAGAAACCTGTGCTAGGGCTCAGTCACCTTCACAGTGGTTTCCTGGTGTTCAGAGGGAACCTTGTGCTTTTCAGTTTGAGGCCATTGCCTCTGGTCCTGCTGCTGGGCACTGCTGAAAAACTTCTTGTGGAAGCTGATATTTCAGTGGGAGCAGTGTTTGAATGACAGGGATAGGTCAGGGGCAGTCAGGTGTTCTGCCTGGCTTTTCAACTCTCTATGGGCTTTGTGCAGAATGAGTTAATCTGCTCCTCCACTCCATACACACCACCTGGAGAACCTACACAGAGGTGTATGAATGTGTCCACGTATGCAAATTGTTAAAAATATTCCTATGTTGAAATAGAATAAAAGAGAAAGAAATTAGGATGCCTGAGTCTTCTTAATTTGTGGCCTGTATTTGCTCATATGATTTCAAAAATAATATGATTGCATACCACAATAAACAGGAGTTAAAAATGAAATATGGAATGACTGATTATTAAACGAGCATTATACATTTTGCAGTGTGAACAAAATCAAAAAGAAAACAGTATTTGTTTGAGCACTGATAGGAAAGGAAAGTTGTTTGCTTTCTCAAAGGCTCTGAGTGTCCTGATCACTGTAGGGTACAAGTGCTTGGTACAGCTCTCTGATTTTGTGTTCTGCTTGGAAAGGTGAGTGACTTTAGTGCATACAATGTTTAAAATATATTTTTGTGTTCAGCATCTTATTTTAGGTACTTTAGTTTTTAGCATTTCATTTTGTGCTTCAGCTTTTTATTCTTCTTGAAGCTGGTTGTAGCCTTGAGTGTTGCATGTGGTTGGAAAATCCTGCTTAAGCTATCAAGATGGGAACCCAGTGTAGAATGACAGAAGAAATCTTTCCATGCTGTAACAGGCTTTTTTGGTAACACATGCTTTGTGGTGTTTCAGTGTATTTCCATTTGGAAATAATTAAATTTATTGACTTGTTTGTCATGTGCTAGAACTTCTTGAACTTAATTCCAGAAACTTCCTGGCCACGCAACTGGCTTATTTGTACTGACTTCCTTTGCTTATTAGAGAGTATATTTAATTAGTTGGAGAGTAGAAATAATTTCATTTTTCTTAGATGATATTCAGGAAATTTGGCTGCACCTTAATATGGTTGGTTTAATTTTTTTTTGCCCTGAATGAATGGGGGTCCCAATACAGGTTTTTCATATGGTTAAATGAAGAAAAGATAATTGTCTACTTTTTTGAATGCTATAGGGTTTTTAAGAAAACAAAATGTTCTATTTATTTTCTCAGGATGATTCATAATGCTTCAGTGTATTTATGTCATCCTACAAATCTTGAATATTGAACTTAACATAGGAATATTCTACCTCAAGTATTACAATACTGTTATCCTTTATGCTAGGAAGGGAGGGATGGCTAATGACATTGTAGGCATATATTCTTGTATATTTTTGTGGGGTTGCTGATCAATTGTTATGCTTTCTTTTTGCTTGTTCCAGTTCCCTCAGCACTGTAGCTTAATGATCTATATTAAATATCTGTAGGCATTGAATTAAGCAGTACAGGGTAATGATATACCCAGACTTAAGCCCATGACAAGGCAAACACATTTGCAGCTGTTACAAAAACTAGGTTCAGTTACTGCTTTTTAAAACAGCTTCTGTCTTTCTCAGTCTTTGTTCAAGCTGATCACTGTTCCATTGGAAAACAAGCAGTGATTTTTTTCTTTTTGTTTACACAACAGGGAAAACTTTTACCATTGTGATTGCTGTGCTATGAAAAAAATTTGTCATGCTGCTAATCTGTTAGTGATACAGGACTACAGGACTTGGTCACCTGTGTTAGATACAGAGTTGGAAGACAATCTTGAATTTGTAGAGTGAAATCTTCAAATGTTAACCTAGGCTAGGTTAAGAAGAGATGTGTGAGAATCCATGTATTCTAGGTAGCTTGATCTGTGAATTGTCTTTGCTACTTGAGGCTGCAATTGTCATCTAGCAAGAGAAACAGTGGCAGGATTGTGTAAAAGGTTTGTTGTCTTTGCTTGGAGTCATTGTTTGAAAGAGCATTAATAATTTGGCAACCTGGAATCCAGATGGCAAAGCTACTCCAGAGTGTCCCCTTGAGCCTGCTGTGACTGTGGCCTAAAGGGAGAGCAGAATTTTTTTTGAAAAAACCCTCAGCTCTCTATTCTCATTGTGTAAAATCTTCTGTACTGAAAAAAGAATATAGTAGGTTTATTGCAAAGGTTTTGGATGTACTGTCTAATTTCAAAGAAGAAAGCTAAATAAGTGTGTGGGGATTTCTTCTTTAAAAAAAAAGTCGTACGTAAACACATAAAATAGATTTGTCTAAAAACTTTCAAACTAGAACTGGTTTTTGACCCTGGACTAGTAGAGGTGGTAGAAATAGGGATTTGTGATCGACTGTGGATACTTGGATTTGCAGACAACTTTATCTGGATCAGGAGCAGCTAGAATTGAGTATCTGGTTGTATCCTGAAACATTTCAGTATTGTCTTGCAAATATTTGTGGACACTTACTTTTGTTAGTCTTGCTTTCTATTCAGTGGCGTTCTGTGAATGCCAAATCTGTGGTGTACTTCACAGTTGGCATCCTTAACATCCTTTAACAGTAAGGATAACAACAAATTCATGCTCAAACACCATAAAATAATATTAGGGTGTTTTACTCTTTAAACACATGCTGGGCCTGCCATGAAAGACATCACTTATTAATGGTGAGGCCTCAGCCAAGTTCTTCTCTCTGAGTGGGCTGACCCTTGCAAGAGAAGGGGGTTGGTTTCACAAACCAAGAAACTCTGTTTCCTGCATCTGCAAGGTTCATAAATTTTTATTAGATTTTCTGCCTTGAGTCAGGATAAGGGCTTTTTAGAAGGACATTTATTTTTATTTTTCCTTTAAGGAATAGATAATCTTTTCCCATTGTAATTTTTGATGCTGCATGGAAGTTTTCATATAGTAATGCCCTGAAGAACTTTAACTCCAAAGTTAAAATATGGAAAATATGTTGGAGAAAGAGGAGGGCAAATAACAAAGGTTAAGACATGAAAAAACTTACAGAAAATTTACATAGGTAGTACTGAAACGTCCTCACCCAAAAAATATGTTGAATTAACTTGGGAGTTAATATTAATTTCAATAAATAAATAAATGTCCTTTAAATTACTGCTAGAATAATGTGTAGATTTCAGTCAAAACCTGCATAAACTGAGAAGGTGGATATGTTTATCACATTTTGTCATATTAAAAAATGAAATGTTAAAAATTGTCGGGTCTTTGAACACTTAGATGAAGTCAACAAGGATATGTCACAGTTCAGATGGAGTCTGTTCCTGATATTACTGAGTGCCTTTTTGCCTACAGTGTACTGACCTTACAGGCATTGCAGCAATCCAAAGCTAGTTATTTGTTACTGTTTCATGTATAATGAGACTTTTGGGAGATTTGATTGAAATGAGAAGAGATACTCAAAGATTGGCATGTGTTTGCATTTGGATTTCTTTTTCCTTCTCTGAATTCCGTAGTAGTTTTTGTCAAGGCTTGTTCTTTTTTAAAAGGTGCTCTACACACCTGTATACTGAATGCTCCTTTCCATATATAGGATGATCATGATTAGAAAATTGCAGTCAGTAATTTTGTAACTGTAAAAATAAATGGTAAACTGTACAAAATTAATATCAGCAGTACACCTCAACAAAAAATACTGTGCTATTTTAAAGAAAAATTAAGCCTGTAGTAATATTGTATGACTAATGTATAAAAATAAATACCATATGTCTTGCAAAATATCATCTGTTCTCTTGAAATGAAACTTTGTCATTGCCTTTTGCTAAGTGTACCTATGAATTTAGTTGACTGTAGTCCCTCAGTACAGTTGTCGTTCTGGCTATTGATGAAGTTATTTTAGAGCATAATCCTTTTTTTTTTCTTTTTGATAGACCAACATGAAAATACTGAAGGCAGATTATTTTTCTTGGGCCTGTAGAAAGCACAGGCTTTAAAAATCTGTCATGCAGAATTTCCAGTCATCCATTTCTGTTGTGGGTTATTCAGATGGGTTGAGCTGCAAGTTCTTTGGAAGTCTTGCTAGCAATGGGGGAACACCTGAGAACACATCTCACAATCTCTATTGATCTTTTTTGATTATTCAGCTCACCTGGACCCTAGCTTCTCCTTCTAGAACATATTTTTTGTGTACTGACCTCATTTAAACAGGAGAAACTAAGCAAGCACCGGGCTTTTAGAATGCTAATTTCTGTATCTCAATTTGCAGATTTCAGGAGGTTCCCAACTGACTACTGAGGTCTTACCTGAGTGCAAAAAAAGAAGCTAATCTGCCAGCATGACACTGAAGAAAATAGATGAGGCTCCAATTCACTGCAGAGAAAAAGCCCTTGATTTTCCTTTAGAGATTTTTCAAAACTAATTGTGTGCCATTAGACAAGCAGTTAAGAGGATGAAATGGAATGAAACTTAGAAGTACTTTTGTAGACTTCAGTTTTGTTAATATAGGCATATTATAGTAGGTTGGTTTGATATTGGGAAGCAGTGCCAATAACTAAAAAAATCCAACCAGCAAAAAGTAGCAAATTTGGGGCAGTTGAATGTTTGTGTTAAATCATGTTTAGTACAGAAGCTCCCTTGAGACTGTTGAATTTTTATCTGCTCATCCTTTCACTCTTAAATTTGTTGATTTGATTTGGGTGTTGTGTGAATTGTTTTCTTGTCATTGCTGATTTGTGCTGCAAATGTGATACAGGTTTTGTTGTTGTTGTTGTTTGGTTGTTTCTGGTGGGTTTTTTTTTGCTCTGGATACTGCAATGAAAGCACATCTGTCATCATGTTGTTCTAGTTTGTCTTGTTTGAAATGCTTCACAAACATAATAAGGATTATGAGTCCTGAGCAGTCCTGAGTCCTGAGCAGTCTGACTGAATGGCTTTGCCCCATTTTGAACTAGAGCAGAGCAGCCTGTGTGCTCTTCTAGTCCCTTCCAGCCCCATCTTCTGTAGTTCTAATCCAGTGCATCTATCTCCTCCTTCATAGCTCTGCTGCTCACTTCTGGAAGCCAGGTTTTTTTCACAGTCTGGGTGTGGTTATAGGTCTGCCATGGAGACATTCTCAAAGACAAATGCTTCTTTACATTTTCTCTCATATTATGTTTTCTTCCTACTGTGTACACTATATAATATGTATATATCGTTATAAATATATATGAGTGTATACAAACATACACTGTATGTTTTTATACACTCACATATATATTTATATATTTTTCTATATATTATATATATTATATATAATATATTACAAATATATATATATATTGCATATATATATTTCACAAAGCAGTGTGTTTCTGGCTGCTGACACTCTGTTGATGTATCTGGAGCTTATACCTTTGGTTCTACTGCCTGATAGGTTACAGTGTGTCAAGAGTTTATTGTATGAAAGCTGATACTTGGAATTTCATATATGAGTGTTTAGAAGCTGGTAAATAAATTGATTAGTGCTTTCCAGTGAATCAAATTATGTATTATAAAGGTGAGGAATTTTGATTAAGGTAGTATGTTTGGTTGTGACTGGTTTACATACTGATGCCAAATAACCCATGAGTGTTGAAAAGCGAGCTGATCTAAGTTACTTGTTGAAAGAGCAGCTCAGTGGAGGTGTAGCTTTGCTGGGAGCTGAACCTTTAGCAAATGTTGATTCCTTTCTTCCTTTCAGCTGTAAAATCTCTTATCTGAGTTTTCTTCTTTTTCAGTTCAGGTGAGCTGTTGAAGCTCAGTGTTGTGGTTACAGGTATGAGTGTAGGTAATTGTTTTACTCCTGGTGAAGGTGTCCTTGGCACATTGACATTTCTCTGGTGAGATCTCACTGCCAGATCTAGAAAGAATTTCCTGGTTTGCCATGGGGAAAATGTATGTTGCTTATTTTACTGAAATGATGGATTGTTATTTGTGGTGTAGGGATGACACGAGATTAGACTGGACAGTATCTCTAAAGGTGCTGTAAGACTACCACTGTTGTACTCCCACCACCCAAAACTTTGTTTATATTTCTCTTTTAAGGTAACTTTCTGGAGGGAGTAGTAAGATTATATGGCTCCTCTGAGCCAGGTTTTGGAAGCTGTTTTTCTTTACTGCAGGAAAAAGAAGGAGGATATAAGGTAGGACATGGGACTGGGAAGGCAATGCAGAGAACTAAAGCCTTGTGTTCTTATTTCCTGTTTTCTTGAGTTGCTATGTGAAAGTTAATTGGTTGGTGTTAATTGAAGGCTTGTCAAGGTTTTGGCTTCATTTGTGTGTGAATTTAATAAACATTAGAGCCTCTAGTGACCCAGCAGTCCTTTCCTCCTCAGTGGTCTTCTGCTGGCAATCCCCAGTCGTCTCTGGATGATTTATGTGCAGAGTACATGACACTCATTGTGTCAAGATTTCTTTGAGGGTGAAAAATTTTTATCCCCTCAAAAGTTGATTTGGATTATATCCAGAAGAAAAACTGAAGTAGTCTTGGAGGGTTTTGTTTGGTTGGTTGGTTTTTGTTTGGATTTGTGTGTGTGTGTGGTTTTTTTATTGATTGTTGTGGACTTTTTTCTTTTGTTTTCCTTCTGTTGTTGAATTGCTGTGAGTAAGGACAGCATGGTAATATACTTTAGTAGGGAGTAGATGCTGGGATCCTTACTGTACTGAGGATAGGGAATTCTGTATGAATGCCTGTGAATTGATTGGAACACACCACCAATGGCTGATGCTTTGTATTGAGGTGGCTTTGGTTTGTACACTTCTTCTAAGTAGTTTACACAATCTTCCTGTAAAGCTTAATATATTTACTATAACTGTTTCAGTACTAGACAAATTTGACTTTTCATGGCAGTAGATTTTTAAAAAATACTCTTGATTCCTTTAAACATGGTATAAATGTTACTGGTAAAAATCTTGATTTTTCATTTAGTGTAAATCTCCCATCACAACGCTTATTTTTAACTAATGAGATAGAAATGAAAATAAATCAGGTTCTACATAGTAAAAGCATGTTTTCCTAGCCAAATTCAAGCTGGCACATTCAGTGTCCAAACAGTTTACATAAACTAAGCGGGATAAATATAAATTGGGCAAAGAACTGCTAAAAGGACACCGAATAAATTAGCCCTGGGTTTTAGAATGAATTATATTTGCGTAGTGGGCACTTGACAGTGCCTCTGTTACAAGTAAAATAAGTGTTTAGTATGCTTAAACCTCTAGTTGCCTATATTCTTGAACTCTGAAAGTTGTAATGTTTTCCCACTTTAATTGGAAACTTCAAATGGGGTTAAATAGTATTTCTTCTTTTTACTAAACATTTATTTCAGTATTTTCCTCAAGTAGACACAGGTTTTCAAGCAGCTTTGCTGAGGTCTTGCTTGTGTACTGTGTCTTGGGAGGGGATTTCCCTTTTCTCATATGAAAGAAGAGGATGCAAACTATTTTTGATGGCATGCTGTATTTAAGAACTGTGTGGAGATAAGAAGTCTTTTATTTGTGGTTTTTTATTTCTGCATCTCATTGATGCAGGTGTTCGGTACAAATGTATTTGTCTTCCTAATAATGGCATTTGACATTATAGTTTTTAATTATTAACAAAACTAAACACTAAACAAAAAAAAAAATTAACATAATCTTACTTAGAGAAAGTCCATCAACACTTTCATCAGCCTTAGAATACTTGCTTTTGTTTGCAGTGTGAATATCTGTGCATATTTCATTAACCTTTATCTTGCTTGATGTGTAAATGTGTGCTGAGGAAGGAGACTTTCAAAATGCCTGAAGTTAGCTGCATTCCGTGTTCTATTTCTGGTGTTACTTAGCTGCTGCTGCTGCTTAGAGGCTGAACTAGAAGGAAGATCATTGCATTTCACTGCCACTGGAGTTAAGGGTACAAAATTATTTAAGTTCTCAGTTGGCCAAGTTCTCAGCTTGCCAAGAAACAAGTTTCTAATAGTTGGAAAATGTGATGATGGATTCCTCCCCCCTTCCCCCCAATTAATTAAACTTCAAGAGCTAGAATATATTTCTGAAATGAATTGAGAGCTTGTTATTGGAGCAGATTCAAGTACTATATGGAGAAGTTCTAAGAGAAGGAAAAAAAAGGTTTGCTTTTACATAAGTAAAAGAAGAGGGCTGATACCTCCTCCTCACACCCCCAAACAAGATCAGAATGGTATTAGATTTTGCCTCTCTCTGTTTTTACTTGCAAATTAATAAAAATGGCAGTATAATTTGTGTTCACATCTCATGGCAATAATGACAGACCTTCTATTTTGAGAAATTGACTCTTTTAGTGCTGGAGACAGTTGACATTTTCCTTACAGTTGTTTCATAAAAGTGTTCTCCAGTGCGCTGGGCAAAGCGTGATCCACGGATCTGTTTTACCCTCGTGTGGGTGACGGTCCTTTGTTAATTCATCAGCTGCTGTCTCTACAGGTTTGTAAAGCATATAATTTCTTCAGTCCAAAGAGCTTTATTTTACAAGTGTTTTCTGTGTAGAGCTTTCAGAAAGCAGTGGTCTGTAGCAGTGTTTAGTCCATGGGTGTATGAGAAATCTGGTTTTCTTGGTGCTTTTTTTGCAATGCAAAAATCTCATTTGTTACTGTAATAGCGTGGCCTTTTGTAGGAGATCTTCCAACCATGGAGGAAGATGTCCATCAGACCATTTCTTCATTTTTGTAGTTTACCTTGTGAATTTAGACTAAAAATAGGAAGTAAATTACTTTTTTTTTTTTGCTTGGGAATCTAGGATCTATTTAAAAGTGCTAAAAAGAGAGTAAGTTATGATTTCAGTGAAGCTTTTGGCTTAAGTATGATTCATTTCTAGAAAGTAGAAAGAGTAGAAAAGGTAATCCATTTAATTCCCAATTAGTTTGAATAAAGACAAGAAAGGTGGTCATTTAGTTGAACTTCTAAGAAGTTACATTTTCTGGAAGGTGGACTTTGTCCCCTGTTAGAAGTAGGTCCACACATATGTACATTTCTCTGTGTGTGTATATATGTATATAATCTGCAGAGATAAGGAAAAAATATTTGACCTTGTATGTCTGTACAACAAGGTATTTGTGAGGAATTTTGGGCATCAGTTTGCGTGAGAACCAGTTCAAAATTTGCCAGTCTTAGCTCTGGCAAAATTGGCCAAACCCTCGTTTTGTTGAGCTGAGTGAAGTGTAATCGTGTTTGAAAAACCCAAAAGAACAAAAGCTTCCCCAAAATACCCCAACATAAGTCTGAGGTTTTGTGCTGGGGAAGGGGGGGAGTTGGCTAACTTTAAATGTGAGGACAAAGCAAATGAAAGAAAAGCATAATAAACCTGGAGCATTGTCTGGTCTAAAAGACCCATAGTGGAAAGAGATGTGCTACAACTTTTTCTTGTTGAATTTCTTGAAGAAGACAAAGGTACTGCACACCCCCACCCTAATGATAGTCTTTTTGCTCCCTCTTTTTTTCCCCCTCCCTTGAATTAGCATTTTAGACTGTTTTATTTTCCTTCTTCTGAAGTTAACTGTTAGTTTCCATGCAGAAAAAGTAGTTTAAACTTCTGAAATACTACTAAATTAGAAAATTTTCATTCTTTTTTTTTTTTCTGTATTCTGGCTTTCTAGAAAATCCTTTCCCCTCCCCCATATTCATACAGTGACAATTCAAAAAACAAATTTTATGTCCATTTTACATTACAGGCAGCTAACTAGATTTATTCTTTTAAAACAATAAGAAGCAGGCAGAGAATATAGCCCTTTTTTTACCTTTATTCAGTATTAACAAAGAAGAGAAGGTGGCTTCTAAAGTTGGGTACTTAATGCAAATTCATTCTCTTGCATAAGCTACAGAGCAATAGAACATAACACTGTCATTAAAACTGACTCATAGCATTCAGCGAAGGTGTGTTTCAAGCTTTAAAAGTGTTAAGAGAATTACTGCAGTCTAGTAAATACCTTGCAGTGGGAAAAAGTACTTGAGCTGCATCTTGTTGCAAAATGTTGTGCAAATTATTTTGAAAGTATTTTGTTTTTTAAAAATATCTGACCATACAAGCAGAGAAATAGAGTTATTCTAAGCTATAAAGTATTTTATCAGTTCAAAAATGGATGCAAATAGACTGTGAAATTCATTTAACATCTTTATTTGAACTTTCTGCTCGGGAGGGAGACTCTTTACATTACTTGATTGTCTTTTAGCTCTCCATTGCAGCTGTGGGGGGATGACTCCTATATATTAGAAAAATCTCTCTCCAGCAGTAGGTGTTCAACTCTGTAAACTGCTGTTTTGGTGGGTTGTGTTTGGTTGGGCTTTTTGACATCTTAATGGAGGGGAACATAAAATATATATCTAGCACCACAAAAAGTCCTAAATGTTAAACATGCATTTGAATTGGTTTCATATGTAACCTCAGCAACGAAGAAAGTGGTCTAATCCAAAGGAGATTACAACATTATTTCTGACTTTTTGTCTGAGCAACTAGCATATCACCCATTCTATCTGGATTCCAAAGGAAGGTGGAGATGATTCTTCTAATGTTAGAAAGGCACAAAGAGAACATTAGTGGAAAGGAGCGATGTGGTGTGGTTAAAACTGTAATCTCTGCCTTGCCTCCCTGCCTGCTGAGCAGTGGCTGCTGGGCTTGGATGTGCTGGGTTAGGCCTGGGCTCCCTGTGCTGCTGCTCTGTGGTTGCTGCCATGGTGGCTGAGGAAATGTCCTGATATCAGTCTAGTTCCTTGATGACCAATATTCAGGCCTGTCAATGTATATGGTTCTGTAGAGCTTACTTGCAAGCAAAAGACAGCTGTTTCCTCTTTGGTTGGGAGTCTTTCACCTCAGCATCTCCCTAGCAGCCTTTGTCAGTAGGTATAACTGGATATTGGGAAGTTCTAGTTAACCCTCTGAGACATGGTATGCCCTATATTGTTGCCAGTCCTTATTTTCTTAGTAGTTTTTGCTTTTCCTTTGCAGGAAATAAATGACAGTATTTTTCTGGGTGTATTTTTCTGCATTCATATCTCCCAAGTTACTTTTATTTCCCTGAATATTAGAAGCCTGTTTGTTCAAGAAGTAACTAGATATATAAGAAACAAGAAAGTCAGTTATGCAAATATTGACTTTTGGATGCTGCAAGTCTGTATTTTTTATAAACTAATATAAATCTCAAATATCATGATGAACTCATTGCTCACGCCTGAAGCATCTTGTCCTTAGAGTTTTGTTTTCTTCTTTCATTTCAACACTTCTCCATATGCCAGTCTTTTACTGTCTTCTCTTGTGACTCCCTGCAGTAGTTTCCCTTCTCTTCCTCCCTCACCCACCCTTCTTGTCCTTTGCCAGGAGCACTGCCTTCCCTCTTTTTTCCCTTCTCCTCCTCCCACCTTCCACACTCCATAATTAAACT
Source organism: Molothrus ater (assembly GCF_012460135.2). Classification (NCBI taxonomy): domain Eukaryota; kingdom Metazoa; phylum Chordata; class Aves; order Passeriformes; family Icteridae; genus Molothrus; species Molothrus ater. The sequence goes on along the minus strand of NC_050479.2, from coordinate 16,371,389 downwards.
TGGAAGACTCAAAGGATAGAAAACAAATGAAGGATGAAAATTAGGATTATGAGGTTTTTTATTACCTTTCTTCTGGTAGGTCTGCCAGCATTATTTACTGTTTAGATGTATGTCCTTTTTCTCAGGACCTGTTTTTCAGGTCCTCTTTTGGGTCACTTGCATATCCAGACATGCTTTTGCTGTCATGGGAATCTCTCAAGCAAGAAGCTGTCAGCATAGCAGGAGACACTCTGCTTGCCTTGCCTTTCTCTGTGGGAGAAAGGCCGTGGATCTGCCATTTCCTATTTATGTTTCAGTATTTTTCCAGTGATGCCTAAGCTTCTAATCTGGATGATTCTTCTCTTTAGATTAAGGTGCAAATAATATCCTTTTACCTTTTATTTATTTTCTGGGGGGTTAGTTCATGCCTTCAGTAGTAAACTCCTTGATTTACTTTAGAGACATTTTTGTCAGATTAATAGTGTGGACAAAAGTACTAGTTAAGCAAAATTCATTGGATATGAATGTTTTACCAGTGTATTAATGGTGGTTGATGAAGGTATAGAGCAAGTACAGACTTCATTTGTATTAAGAAAGTTAGTCTGAATGTTTGTACTTTTAATTATGAGGATAGTTTTTGTGTTATGTGGGCTTTAGAATATTTCCCTTTTCTTTCTTTTAACTACAAAGTGGAAACCACTAGGCTGAAATTAAAAAAATAAGTGAAGTAATAGCTCCTCTTTTGAAGTGATAATAGAAGCTGGCATTGAAAAGATATTGCTTATTATTTAAAAAATTAAAATATTACCACATCCTGTTTCCAGAAATGAATCAAATTTTCTCCTAGTTTTTTTGAAGTTTTTTCCTGAGTTTTCTGGTAAGACTTACCTTAAGACTTATATTTTACCACAGCATGCTGTTCATGCAAAGAGCTGTTACCATAGCATGGTTTCAAACAATATCTTGGTTATTTTATAACACCACCAGAGGCCTTCAACATCACAAAAAGTTTCCTCATCAAGGAGCTTAGCATGTAATTAAAGACAACACCTAAGAATGCAGCTAACAGTTGAAATAAAGAGGAGAGGAAAAGACATCATCATGACTATGTCTTTACAACTAGGAATCTGTGGGGGGTTGACCTTGGCCATCCACTGTCACCAAAGTCGCTCTGTCTGCTCAGCTCCTCAGAGCATCACGAAGGGCTTAGGGTTGGAAGGGACCTCAGTGCCCATCTTGTTCCAACCCCCTCTCCCCAGGGTCTTTTCCATGCTGAACAGCCCCAGCTCTCTCAGCTTGTCTGTAGGAAACATCCTCCAGCTCTCTGACCATCTTTGTGTGTGGTCTCCTCTGTACCTGCTCTGGTACGTTCACGTTTCTCTTGTGCTGAGGACCCCACAACTGGACACAGCTGCACAGCTGGGGTCTCACGAGGGCAGAGTCCCCTCCTTGACCTGCTGGCTGGGCTGCTTTTGCTGCAGCCCAGTGTGCCTGAGTGCACTTGTTGGCTCATATGTAGCTCTTCATCCATCCAAGGAACCCCCATGTCCTTCTCTGCTCTCAATGGCTTCTTCTCACAGCCCTGACCCTTTGCCGCACCTTGTGCTTGGACTTGTAGAACTTCATGAGCTTCTCATGGGCCCACTCCTCAAGTTTTTCCAGGTCCCTCTGATGTCATCTTGTTCTTCTGTTGTGTCAGCTGTACCACTCAGCTTCTGTAATCTGTAAGCTTGCTGAGGTGCACTCAATCTCACTGTCCATGTCAGTAATAAAGGCACTAAAGTGCACTGGACTCAGCACAGAGCCCTGAGGAACACCACTCATCCCCAACTTCCAACTGGAACATGGAGCCATTGACCACAACTCTCTGGCTGCCTCCCGCCAGCCAATTCCCTACTCGTATTCTTGGCTGGACAGGGGAGAGATAGTATAATTAATATTTATTTTTCTACTGCCTTTGGATGAGATCAGCACATTAAATTTGTGCTTTTGTTTCTTGCTTTTTTTTTCCCTCTACTGGAAAATTGCTTGCACATACTGCAAATTCCAAAAATGCATCTTCCAAAAATGTTTGCAGTAATTTAGCAAACTGAAGTTCCCCTACCTGAAGGTGTTGTAGGTGGCTCAGCATGAGGACATCTGTCCTGACAGCACAAGTCAACGCTCTGTTGCTGCACTTTCTCTGCAGTGGATTTGCATTGAACACAAACTTTATTTCAGAGTTTTCAGTTTAATGTTCAGAGTCCTCCCTCAAATTGCCTTTGGTCCATGATACATTGCTGCTGCTGTTTCTGTAGTGAGACATTCCAGAACACTAAGCTTTTATCCTCTGCTTCAAGGAAGCCTATGTTGCTAGGTTGTGATATTAATAACAGTTAACAATTGACAAATAATGTTAATTTAGGAGAAATGTCAGTTGTTGAGTTTTTTTCCTTCTTTATTTGGAATGTGATTCTTTTTTATTGAGCTTCATCTTATTGTGATGGTCATAACCTCTTAATGCAGTCTGAGCCACTTTGGAGATTAGTCTTCTTGACTTGGGTTTTAGTTAATTGATTTATTCACCTGTGTAAGTTTAATGTTTTTTTTTTTCCAACTAGAAAGCGTAGCAAAACTCACCTTGAATTTAAACATGGTTAGTGTTCAGTTACTCTGATAATAGACATCTTAAAAAAGCCCCAGCTATGAAGTGTAAAATAAACACATTTAGTACACTTTTGCACTTTTAGTACTAATCATACTCTGTTCAATTCCTGGCTGGTAAAACTGGAGGCAAATAGCTTGTAATAGAGTTTCATACAGTGAAATAGTAGCAATATCTTCAAATTCAGATGAAAATTAATACGGAGAGATGTTTCTATAGGTTTTAATTTCTTTGGGTTTTTTTTAACCAATCTGCTTTGAGATTGATGGAATTAGAGAAGAATTGATGGAATTAAAAAGTAAGTCAAACCTGAACAAAATTATTACAAAATCCTCCAGCACTCCCCCACAAAACCCCAATGTACACCATTTATCCACCACATATTTTAATCACTTGTAATGACTTTAGTGACAGACGACCCTATGATAACTCTTTCAGTTGTTTCTTTCAATGTGCTCCTGCACATATGCCTGCATACTAATATGAATTTATTCTTGAAATGACCTGTCTTAGGACCATTAATTGTTGAGTGGCTTCTTTTTGTCTGTTTTTAAAACTTTTAATGGCATTCTTTTCAGGGTTAGCATTGTATAAGGTGGATCATTATTATTTAAATAAAATGTTCTAATTATTTGCTTGGAAAATGCGTGAAGAAGCAATGATAAATAATTTTATAGTGTAGAATGTAGTGCTGTTCATTTGTATGTATTGTATTTTATTAGTAATTTAGTACTAGGTTTTGGGGGGCTCCCACCTCATACTTTTGTTTGTTCTATGTATTTGGCATGCCCTTTTCAAAGAAAAAGGGGTTTCTTGGGTTGTTTTCTTTTTCCTATTTGATAGTGAAGCAGTCATCTGTATTTAATTATATGCTTGAAGATTACAAGAAGAGTAGTCATTGCAGTTGTTCTGATCTGCATTAGAATGCCCACAGAATTTAGTTTTGGCATTTGTTTGCTATTTTTAAATACTTTTTATTCACCTTTACTTTTCTGTACTCTTATGAGAAAGATCCATCTCAGCCAAATACAGTGCAGAGAGGAACATCTGACTTTTAGAATGTGAATGGGAGTTATTTTTAGAACAATGAAGACAAAACTGGGTTGGAAGGAGGGGGAAAACTTTGTCAGATTAGCAGAATTTCAGTCTCACAAAACCACCAGCATGCTTTGTGCGTGCACGTATGAAAGATTCAGTGGCTGATCCAGTGAAGAATTCATCAGAGGACTTTTCCTGAAGTGGCCAGCACTTGTGCATGTGTTGTTTTGTCTGCAGCCAGCCTGGCAGTGCAGCAGTGCAGGGCTGGTCGGGGCTGCTGCCCTTGTGCAGAGGAAGCTGGCAGTGCCAGAGGATGCCAGGGACCCGGAGCGTGATGGGCACACTTGGCAGCTCCATTCTTCCACAGCTGCCCTGCTGAGCTCAGACTTTAGAGCAGACCTCCAGCTGGCTGGCTGCTTCTAACACGTCCCCTTCAAGAGAATATATTGTACTTCTCTTGGACAGGAACACCCTCTGCCCTCGTGCCTTTTTTTTTCCTTCTTATTCCTAAGAATGTATCTTTAAACGTTGGAATTAGCTGCAAAGTGAGTCCTGATGTGTAATAGCAGCTTTTTTTTGGTGCTTCTAAAGATGAAAAAGTCTGTAATATTATTTTGTAATAGTATATTGAGGATTTAAAGTCCATGGCAGATTGTCAAAAATAATATGGGACTAAATCATAGGCAACGTGACAAATTAATATAGGTTATATTATTGGAGACTGTTGTTCTGAAAAGAAAGAAGGAAATATTAAAATCAAGAACTAACTTCCAAGGAGACCACTACAAATACTGTGTCAGATAAAAAAATATTAGCTTCTTCCACAGCAAGCTATTCTGTTATAAAATAAAACCTTCTATTATGTAAAAGAAATAAAATAATTCCTTCTCTTTGCCTAAGAATATATCACTAAGCCAAAGTGTGCTTTTACTTCAACTACAAATGTGTTGGGCACCTGTTTTGGATAGAAATGAAAGTGTAAAGGGTCAGGCACCTTGAGCCAGAAGAAGCTGCAAAGGCTTTGGGTTTCACAGGTTGCTGTTGGGAGTTTTATCCTCTGCACACTGATGATTTTCCTTCAGAGCTGCCACAGGTACAGTGAGGCCCACCCAGCATACGCCAAGACCGGCATCGAGTGCGTAAGAAGCTGTCACACCCACAATAGACTTTCTTGTTAAGGTTCTTGCTGGAGAGCAAGACTAAAATGGAAGCAAAATTGTCTTTCCTGTCCTCCTGTTATGACTCATGGGAGCTGCTTTTGTGCTCAGTGCTTTCATAATCAGTCTGCTTATTTGTCAGTATGGTCTTAGAAGCATCCTGCTAAGCACCCACTCTTTTTGAGTTGGCCACAGCTGTTAGGGAAGATCGTGAATCCTGTGTTTTAACTCGGAGAAGTGAATTTAGTTCATGTATCCAGGATGAGCTGAATTTATTTTTGAATCTGTACTTGGATACAAAAAAAGAGCACTCATAGAACAAGACAAAGCAAACCAAATCATGATTTCTTCCCTGCCCTTCAAGCTCAGGTTTCCATTAGGAATTTAACCAAACAGGTGTCTTGAATAGTTGGGAACTGTTTCACCCATTTTCTAGTTGTTTGCTTGCTGCAGGATGGGAACTTTATTCAGGTTCTTCCCCCATGCACTCCTGGCCCTGTGGCCATGGAGATCTGTTGCCTTTAGGCCATTCAAATGATGATGCCTTCCATTGATGTATAATCATTCAGATGCATTTGCAGGTTTTGTTGTATCAACAGCTATTAAAAAACCCAAAACCAAAAAACCCCAAGCAAATTCTCCAAAAACCAGCAATGGTGAAGTCAGGGTCCAATGCTGATATTAGCAATGTCAAGAAAAGCTTTCTGGAACTGAATTTTAAAAATCTGTGAGCCTGTGCAAGGAACCTTGGTGTTTTGCTTTTACATAATTTGTTCAACTTTGACAGCTTTCTAAACTTTGTATTTATTTTCACCAGCTGTTCTTTTCATTCCTAATTTTTTCTTATGAGCAGAGGAGGATAGATTAAAGTTTTGAGTATGAAAAATGGCTTGCTATAATTAAGTTCTTGTTGATTTTTATCTCTTCAGCTTTATCTTTTTTTCACCTTCCTTGTTGTGGATTTCTTCATATTGTGAAATCTTGATGGCTCTTTCTCCAGAATCTTATCTCATTTAGAAGGTCTACTGTCCCTCCATAAAATGGAAAAATAAAGTGGTACCTGTTTTTCCAAATTATGGAGTGAGATTGGTACAATGTCACTAGGAGTATGATTGGATTATTTTTCCCTGCATTCCTTAAGTCAGAATGTTACTGCTGGCTTCCTCCTTGCAGCTTTTCATACACTGATTTTTTTCTTCCTGATCAGTAATTCCTTATAATAAACGTGACACATTCCTCTGGATCAATAAATCCAGAAAAAAAAAACAAAACCACACCTATTTTCTTTACCCTGTCACTTGTATTTACTGCTATAACAATGAGTTGGGTCCCTGTAAATCTAACTAGGGTTTTCCTGGAAAACCTCAATGAATAGAGCTACATGTATATTGGGGAGGAAGAGTAAAGGTGCTGAATGATGCATCGTTGCTGACAGAAGTGGTTAATGCTTCTTTCATCCACCTACCTTGTTTGACAGAAGACATGCCAGGGTGTGGATTAATGCATAACCATCAAAGATGGTATGGTATAAGTTCTTTACATTTGTGTAGGGACCTGCTGTTTTGTTAATGCACAGAGGAAAATGTAAATCAGCCTCTAGAAATTCCTAGTTGTGGCCTCGTGGTGGGTAAACATAATAAATAAAACAGATGAAGTTTACTTCTTGTTTTAGAAGAGCAAGAGGGGTGTATTATCTGCTGGCAAGAAGCTTGTTTAAAAGCTCATGGATGACTTTGAAGTCAGTTAGAAGTTTGTAACTAAGTTCAGCCAGATGCAGATTGCATTCTTTCTGTCATGATAAATGGAATTCATACGTGATTTTCAAGATCTAGATATACAAATTTAACCTGTATTTCTAGAACAGTTTTATTTCTCTACATTTTGTGAAGCCAAACATCTACCTCACATGTTTCATTATTCTCACTAAGTGTATCTACTAAAATCTAACTGTGTAAAAAGTGCTTCTCTCTTCACACAGATACTGATGATTATGAAATAAAGAATAGCATTTCTAACCATTGAGGCTTTGGGTTGAGTGGTTAAGTCTGATGCTTTTGGGTGATGCATTAGAATTCTTAATGGTCCTGAAGGGAAAAGGAGTTATGAAAAAGCAGGGGTTTTCCCCACTGCTTTAATTTCAATTCAAATGTTCAGGTACCATAATGCTGAGGTAGTCTATATGCTCATTTTGAAAATGTTTGTATGTTTTCTGTGATTTATGTATAAGCCTTACATGCTATTGCAGAACAGCTACTTTTGTATTAAAGTCTCACACTATTACACTTCTGGATTAAATAAAACTAATTTTTTGATGTTCATCTCATGATGTTTCATTTTGCTGAGTTACTCTGTTTTTTGTAGAATATGATGGCAATGTTGAGAGCATCTCAGATCTGTTGGTTTAATTAATAAATTGTTGATGTGCTGTGAATCTGGCTGCCTTAGAAAGGGATATTAGGAGAATGACTCTCTACTGAGAGACTTTGAGAGGTAAATGAGGGCCTTATTTCCACTTCTGCAGCAGTTACTCTAGACAGCAAGCAACTTAGGAAAACAGACCAGTGGCACTCAGTGCAAAGAATGAAATTGTGGCCCCTATTAGGTTTTCCTTGCTATTTCCAGTGTTCAAGTTGAAAGAATCCGGCCTGTCCTCACTACGTTACAGAATAAAGTAGTTCTTGCTATGGAAAACTTTCTTGAAATTACTTTTTTGTTTAAGTTTCTCTTTTGCTTAAGCTTTTGTTTAAAGCTTAAGTTACACACTTTTAGGTGTTTTTCCTTGTTTTTGTTACTACAGTTACTGACTCTGACATTCGTTAAGACTCTGTGTCATTCATGGAGTTTTGAGTTCATGTTACCAGATTCCCTGCAAGAATCAGTGATTCTCAAAACAATCTTAACAAGGCCAGTGCCTTTTGAAAAACAAAAGAATCCTAAATAGTGGGTACTGCCACTGAAAAAATATTTTAGCAGCTTGATTTTAATCTTTCAGCAGCTTTTGAAGACAAAGATCTCAAATAAGCATATAAATTTTGTCTAGAGATTAAATGGGTCTAACTAGTCTGACTTCACTAATGTTTGAATTATAGCCCAGTTTGAGGCAAAAGAGTTGGGGCAAAAAGTGTTTGGGTATGAATCCATACTACTGCTGTGTGCCACTAGCCATCTTACACTAGCTTTCCTTTTAATTTCAAAATTAAGTTCTCATAAAGTGTCCTCAGCAGAATTGGGCACAAAGCTGCCTGGAGCCAGTGTAAAAGAGGGACTCACTCGGGTGCAGTTTGCTTTTGGGAGCCCCCCTGTGTGCATCTGTGTTCCCTGTGGTGTCAGTCACTCATGATGCACTTTGGGGAGAATCAGGGGAGCTGCTTTGTGTGTTTCTTTGGGCCAGCTGAAGTGTGTCACTAATGGTGAGTGAAGATCACTAAGTGAGTTGGCAGGGTCTTATCTTTAAGGAGTTGCAAATGTTACTCTAGGTGCCATGAATTCAGGGGTAGCAGGGGATCAGCTTTCTGTGGCTCTTCTAATGCAGTGAAAAGGGAAGATGTGATCAGTGGGGAGAAGATATACAGCATTGAATTTCATAGAATCATAGAATTTGAAGAGTTAGAAGGGACCTTAAATATCATCTTCTCCCAACCCTGCCATGTGCAGGAACACCTCCCACTATTCAGGATGCTCAAGGCCTTACCCAGCCTGGCCTTTAACACTGCTGGGGTTGGGGATCCACGACCTCCCTAGCTGGGGGATTTGAGAAAGGAAGATTAGCTGCTTGCAAGTCTAACCTTTGTTCCCAATAAAAAACTAGAATTCATACTGAATAAACGTGCAGAACTGAAAATAAAAATAGTGGCTCACAAGCTGCAGGCCTGTATAGATTTAAATAGTTTATGAGAAATCTAGAAATTATGAATGAGGGACAAAGGAAACTGCCATCTTAATTTCTTCTTGAGCTTTTGGTACATTATCTCATAAGTTTCTTTACTGTTTCACCATATATCTAGAAGTATTGTGCACACTGTTAGGCAGAATGAGAGTGTACTGTGATAACATTAGCTGATAAGTAATCAATTTATCACAAACTAATTTCTGGTAGGACTTGTCAGTGAATAATGTTGGGAACTGAGGTAAAAGATTTGGTGATGTTACTGAATAGTGCTGATAGAAAACAATATATATTTTCTTACTTTTCCTTTCTCTCTGGCAAGTAGTTTTGCTGTTCTGAGTTTGGCTGACCAGTTTTGTTGTGTCTCACTTGTGTTAGAGTGGCATCAATAGTTGTTTCAAGGTGTCCGTGGCAGTATTTCTGTCCCTCAGCTGCAGCATGGGGACAGCCAGCTGCACCCTGTGCCTGGCACCAGCCTGTCTCAGCAGAAAGCTGAAGCAGCTCAGTGTGGGCTCTGTTCTCTTGTTGATGGGTGCAGCTGAGCAGATGCTCCTGTTTTTCCAGGACCTCATTTTTTTTAAGTTCGTTAGTGTAACCAGAAAGTCTGGACAAACAGCAAAAAGGCTTTTGTGAGGAGATGCCAAATGAAATAGGAGGAGAACATATGGAAGGGAAAGGAAGGAGTATTTTGTACAATTCACCAGTGAAGAAAAAAAATTATTAATTAAACCAGTAATTAATTAATAAAGGACTGGACAGCTTTTTCTAAAAAACAAAAGCAAACCAGAAAACCCTAACTATCCCTTTAATTTGGAACTCACTGCTTTATTTTCAAATCACTGTGGTTGATCAACTCTGGAGTTCTTTCTAAACTAACAACCCCTCCCCACATGATCTGCCTGTGTCTTGCTGAAGCAAATGTCATTGTGATTCCTCTCCACCCTTGGGCTGTCCTTTTGTTGTGTATGACCATGTCGAAACTGGGCTTTTGGCCAGCACCCCTGGCTTACAGTGGCATCCCATTTGTGTGAGCTGAACCCAGAATTATTGGGTCACACTCAGCCATTACACATAACTTAATTAAATGTATTCACTTCCATCCTGTTCTTCATGAGTAGTTCTGTCCTTGAGTCACTGAATTGTGAAGATGGTATATTTCCAATTCGTGGTGAAAGCAATTGAGGGTTTTTCTTTCCCCGTTTTTGAATGTTGGATATATACCGTTAAAATTAAGGGAGCAAATGCAGTGTGAATTAGTAAAATCAAACTTCTGATAGGATAGCAGAGAAGTGGTAAGCTGAAAACAGCCAAAAAACTTTGTTCTTTACCCTATCTATAGTTGCTTAATTTGAAAAATTGCTTCAGTGTTTGGGAAACATGGAAAAAAACCCTTTGAAGACATTATCTTTCCTGAATTATTCCTTAAATAAGCTGATAATGGAAATAATTTTAAAATCTCATTCCTAGTCAGTCTAGCAAATTAGTTTACTTTCATTTTTTTCTTAATAATCACAGAAAATAGTAGTAGAAAGCTATTTTCTCCTGTAGAGTGTTCTTTCTGCCATTTCGTTTTTATCATTACAGTGGACAAATGAGAAAATAACTAAACAAAATTTGTTTCTGTACCTAGCTATCAACATACACCAAGCAGACCATAAATAATTACAAGCTTATTTTTGCTTACTGAGGTAGCTCCTGACAACACTTTTGTTTGCCTCGGTTCTGTAGAAAATTACCTTATGCCAGTTAGTTATTATTGTAATAGACATCCTGTGTATGGGATTACAAGGCCAGCTGCTGTGTCAGATGCATGGTGTCAATGGATTCTGTCCATTATAGCTGCTGCTAAGCTCTCCTGATCATCAAATGTAGAAGTAAATTAATTCTCTGTTAAAATTGTTAGACTGTATTGGTGTAATGTCTGTGTACCATTGCTTTCTCTTACTGAAATAAATCAAAGTACTAATTATGTTATTTTCTGTTCTTTCCCCAGGAAGCTATTGATTGCCTAGAAATTAAAAGGGGGTGTGAGAAGTCTGATTGATCAAGGTGGAAGTTTTTTTTCCCAAGAGCCTTTTCACAACTGCCTTTTGCAAAATCTTCAGAGGGTCCCATTTGTGCCATGTTTTGTGGCTCTCACTGTAAGAGGAATTTGTCTTGATGAAGATTCCTAACATTGGTAATGTGATGAATAAATTTGAGATCCTTGGGGTTGTAGGTGAAGGTAAGTAGTATCTTAATAGAAGGTTAATTAGAATTTTGTAGATTTGACTTAGATGATAATAAGTTACCAACTGCAAGATTTTTCTTGAATGTGTTAATTTAGGTTTATTACATAGCTTCTACTAATTTCCTTGTCAGATGGATGAAGGAGTTTGGAAGCTGAAATAAAGGGAAGAGAAACAGAACAGTTTTGTGGGGGCTTGGGGTTTTTTGTGGTTTTGGTTTTTTTTTCCTTTTAAAAGTTTAATGTATTGATTTGTCATTAGTGGTACTAGACAAGTTATCAAACTTACCTACAAGCATATTTTTAAAAAATAATTTCAGTGTTTTAAAATCCATTTACTTTTGAGCAATTTTTATGGAATTGTTTCAGTGTACAGAGATTTAGTACCTATGTATGTAAGTTCTGAATAATAATACTGGGAACAATGTTACTTCTGTAGTTAGGGGGTTGCTGAACACTGTTTTATCTTGCCACTTTAAATTTTTTTCTGCTTTGAGATGACTTATCTCTCATCTTCTCTGTTTCAGGAGCCTATGGCGTTGTACTTAAATGCAGACACAAGGTAAGTGAATTACTTTCAGGTCAGAGGGAAATGTTGGTGTTTGAGTGAAGCAGTGACTTTTGATGAGAGCTAACATGTTAATATGTATGACATGGCATCTGGGGTGGACTTTCCCATGCAGAAGGTTACTTAAAGCAATATTAATTGCAAGTTTCAGGGGAAATGGCTATATCTAGTACCAGATCTCAGTTTTTTGTGTTTAATATTTCTCTGAAATATTACTAATATTTAATTAATTTCAACTTAGAGAGTTTTAAAGAAAATATATCAAAATATTTTGGAGCACAGTTTATGCTCAAGCAGTCTTAATTAGAATGCCAAACTATTTGCCAGATACTGCTGTAGAAGCACTTGGCTGTCTTGGAAGGGGCAGGGGAGACAAAGGGGACTCCATGATTGATTTTGACATCTGTAGGATAATCAAATAGCAGTGAAAAAGCAGTGACTTTTTTGGTTGTTGATTTTAATTTGGAAAAGGAAGAAGTTAAGAAGGAAAGAAAAACCACTGTTTGATACAAAAATGAAGTCTGGCAACCTGTCTACACTGTTTTAACTAGTGTGTAAGTTGGATGCATCTGAACTTGCTGCTCATCAACACAGAGCTGACACAAACTACTTTGCTGTCTTTGAAGCTGCAGTGTTTAAAGCTGCATTTAACAAAATAACTTCTCTGAAGCAAAACATTTCAGAATCACAGAATCGTAGTGATCCAGGAATATATACAAGTCTTTTTATGTAGTTCATACCTTTTTTCCAGAAAAAGTTCGGACTGTGCAGAGGGTTTATGTTCCTATGGTGGCTTTTAGGGTGTACACAGAAGGGCTTTTGCACACAGTGTATGGTTCTATCTGGTGTGTCTTACATTGTTGTACTAACTAAAAAATGGGAAAAAAAAATGGAACTTAAGATACTCTCCAGCTGAAGCTTTGTTGGGCTTGGGGATGTATAACAGTCAAAATAGTGACTTAGGTAAGTTGGAACTTTTTAGATATTTATGGTATGAAAATTCAGGGTGAGTAGTTTGAGAACACCGGGGTAGTGATGATGGAGTTTTTACGAGGCATCTCTGTTCTTTGTGGAAAGTAACCTCACCCAGACTCAATAAGTTTCTCAGATTTCCTGCATTGCTGAGTGAAATTTAAGCTGTGCATGTCTATTCACGCTCATGCAGAAGAGTTCAGTACTCCAGAAGTATGGTGTATTGGCAGGGTAAGCTGTTGTCCAGGTTCCTATGAGAATACCTTACAGCACACCAGATATCTAGAAAGGAAAGTCTTTCCTTTAGCACAGGGAAATGTTCCAACAGCCTGTGTAAGACTGCTGCCTTCCTTGTGAGCATCTAATTTTCTAGTAGTCACACCATTTTGTTCTACAGCTTTGTCTTGATGGAAACAGCTGTGCTAAATGTTTAAAACAAAGTGGTATTGCTTTAAGCTTCTAGCAGGTGGTTTACTATGACCTAGGGTTTCCAGTTTTTGGAGACCTAAAGAAAAAGGTGAGGCATGTTGCTGTTTTCATCTTAACTGATGTATGATTCTCACTTAAAACGAGCTGCACCGAGCTTCTGAGAGCACATGAGTTTAGAAGCTGTCTGTTTTACCAAAAAAAGAGTAACTGTCTAAAAGTTAAATGTTGGCCATTCCTACTTGGATGGGAATACAAAGGTGAAATACACTTTCATACAGTCTTAACAGACTTACCTGGAAATGCAAGGATGTATGGTTTGGGGGTTTTTATTGTGTTTTTGGGTGTTTTGGGGTTTTGTTTTGTTTTGTTTTGTTTGTTTTTGGTGGGTTTTTTGTTTGTTTTGCTTTGTTTGTTTTTTGTTGTTGTTGTTGCTTTTTGGTTTTTTTTTTTTAATTTTTTACTGTGTGGCTGCTGGTGGACATACTTTTGAATATAGAAGTATTTATAGTAATGTTTATAAATAGTGGTAATTTGCCAGGATCAAATTCCCAGCTATTTTATATCTCCAGTGTATTGTTGAGAGGATAAATTTTCTGTGAAGTGAGGAGCCAGCCCTTAATTGCAGCAATTTTCCAACATATAATCCACTAGTGCTTCACTAAATATATAGCTTTTTACCTCAGTGCATTTCAGTGGCATATGTATATAGATTTAAATAGGAGAGAATGGCATCAGGAACAAATACCTTGTCATTATTAGATGTATTTTTCCTTTGGTAAAAGAACATTACCAGAAAAGCTAAACTAGGTCCTCTAGAATGACTGTATTTACATTATTATACAGACTGTTTTTATCCCAAATCCTTCATTGCTAATTGTGGTTTGTGCATAAAGATTACTTGTTTATCTGAGGGTTTTTTTCTGATGCTAAGCTAATGCAAGTAATGTTGAAAAAAAGTGGAGATGATGCTCTGAAAAGCTTTTTCCTATTTTTTTCATTTAGTCAGAGGATGTTTCCCGAGGAAATACACTGAAGTGCCTTGTGTTTAAAAATACTGGAAATACATTTGATAGTTACAAACTATTTTAAAAAGCTGTCTTGGCTTGTTTGTATTTGGCTGTTTTCTGGAAAGGGAAGCCACTTGAACACTTCAGTAGTGTCAGAGATCATGGCTGAGGAAAAGTCTTTGCTAATGTTTGAGATTTGTCAAATGCTTGCCCTTTAAATAAAACTAATATCCCTTTTACTTTACAAAGTGGTCTTCCTGCTTCATGCAGAGTTGTTGGGCATTAATATGATAGGAAGGTGCTGTGGTACAGCCATAGGTCTCCAAAGATGGGCACATGGAGAAAGAAGCCTAGAGAAAAAATTAAGCCAAAAGCCAGTGTGAAAAGGAAATGTTGCACTGTGAGATAATAAATTGTGTTTATAGGAGGAACGCTGGCAATTGCAGCTGCAAGTAGAGTTTATAGAAATGAGGTAAATCCTTAGATGCCTGAGGGAAGTGGAGAAGATGATGATGATGCTGGAACAGGGGTTGTTTCTCAGGATGAGGCAGAGCTCACCACAAGCCAGGCTGGAGAGGAAGGCAGGTTCATCTAAGCAGGCAGTCAGACCATGAGAGGCACTTGGACAAGGCTCTCAGGCAAATGCTCTGATTCTTGGGGTGTCATGTGCAAGGCCAGGAGCTGGACTTTGGTGATTCTTGTGAGTCCCTTCCAACTCAGGACATTCTATGATTCTATGCCTATACACATATATTTGTATGTATAAATTGAGGGTGGTTTTTTAGGTTAGCCAGGTGTGCAGGAAGGTGTGTGGTGATGCAGTTTCTCTAAAAGCATAGTTGAAATGGATGAAATCTCCTTGACTTCTTCTTCTCTTGCAGTGTGCTGTGTGTTACCAAAGGTCTGGAGCCTGAGGGTATACAGTTTAATGATTGGAAGTTTGGTGCCAGTTGTTCTTATAAGTCCAACATCTCCTGCCTAATGAGATGGGCTTTTTGTCTTTTATTTTAGGAATGTGTCTGGTTTTGGTGGTTCTTAATAGCATGAGGCATTTTTAGACCTTTTTCTTTGAGATAAACACCACTCAGTTCCCATATTAAAAAGAAACAAAAATAAATGTTAGTTAGAATTATTTGGCACTTCAGTGCATTGAAGAATAATGAAGAATAACCTCTGGAATAGGTTTAATACTTTGAGACAATGTCTTCTTAGCCTAATATTTAATTTTGCCTTGTTTGAGCCTTCTGTAATACTCTTGCATTGTGTTCTGGTAAGTTGTTTGTCTGCCTCAGAATACATTAAAGAAATATTTGCTGATCCCTTGAAGAAAGGTACATTTTACTCATTAGAAAATAAAGTGAATATGCATATGTAGCAGAATCATTACATTTCTTTTGAGTATCTCAGCCTCTTTCATGTATTTTATTACTAGAATCCCTATGGACCAGCAGGGTCATGGTTTTCTTAGTTTTCCCTTTGAAAACATTTTTTTTTAATGTTTCTACAGGTAATCCACTTCTTCACACTTCACACTATTTGTTTGTGTTTGAGCAGAGTCAGGAATTCCCCTTTCACCAATGCTGGCCAACTTGAGAAAATTTTCCCATGGCCATCACTGTGCTTAGAGGAGGTAATTCTTGTAGAACAAACACCTCTCATAGGCTCCTTTGCTCTTCAGGGCTGTCTCCAAGCAGATCCTAGAACAAGGTGAAATCTGGTCTTTTGAAAGTCCAGGGCTGTATTTCTATTGTCCTTCTCTCTTAATTATTTCAGAATCTTAAATTCCACTGTCGTTGGTGGAGATGCTGGTCTGCTGTAATACCCATAAGAAAGGAACACAGGCTCTGTAAATTGTAATTTAAAGTGTGTCAGTGAGTATTAACTTCACTATAATAAAGTAAAAATGGAACAGGTGATCTTACATCCCTTCAGATTCTGGGAATCTTCAGTTGAGCAGCATCAAAATGGCCTCTGATCAGAGGGCAGCATTATGTGAAGACCAGTCTGTAAGAAGAGTTTCTTCACTATTTTCATTATTCAAGCTATTGCAGAATTCTTTTAAAAGAAAACTCCTGAGCAATTCTATTGTCAAACAGAAAGATGTACTCAGGAGAACTTCTGGCTACATCCCTGGATAAAGGCAAGGCCACGCAGGGTATGTAGCTCAGATGGTGGGTGGGGCTGCTTGCAGGCTCCTCTGGTACAGTGACCTGGCTGAGTTTGTCCTGCTGTCCAGGCAGCTGAGCCTGGGCCAGCTCAATGAGCTCTGACGTGCACCACTAATTCCTCCTTGTACAGTGGTCTTTGTCAGGGTGCACACACAGTGTGATAACCCTGAGGTTATCATCAGCCTTCATGTTCCTGTTGGTTCATTGATCAGTGTCAAGCAATTGCCTTCTCTGTTTTCCAAAAATCTGATTGTCTCCATCATGCTGTATTACCCTAGCAGCAAATGTTGGAATACTCTAAGTCCTTTGTGAAAACTGGACCTTATTGTAAGGCTTCCCTTAAAAAGGCTTTATCTATTTTGCTCTCTTCATAAGGTGCTTTGAAGCAGGTATTCCCCCTAATGTAACCTGTGTTGTTCTGTCTTCCAACCCTTGTGCAAGAACTTTTGACTTTTGTCTTAGCTATTTGAAAGCAAATGTACATGTATTCAAGTCCCCTTCTTATCTGCAAGGACATCCTTGCCTTTGTAGGATATTTAATAAAAGATGGGCTGTGTCTGTTGTGGCAGAGCTCTGGTCACAAATGCTATTCCACTACATTTTCTGTACCCCTAAAGAGTGGTGCCATCATGTAGGATGACAGGTAGTTCAGATAATGCATGTTTCTAGAAGTGTGCACTAATTCCTAGTTCCTCCTGGTCTTTCCTGGTGCCTGTACGTAAAATTTCTGAGTAATCTGGTCATGCTGCTCTAATAGAGCAAATGAGAACATTTGGGTTTTGTCTAATATTGTCATAAAAGCAGAGTTCTGAATTTTCCTGGTGGATGTTAGAATCCCTTTTCCAGCTCTTGTGTCTGCTGATGTTATTAATACCTTCACACTTCAAATCTGCTAACCATTTTTATGTTGTTGAGTTCCCCTTCAGTGTTAAAAGGTAAGTGTACTTGTTTGTCAAAGTTGTAGGTTTTTTCAGTGTGTTGTATTTTTTCATGTACTTTCTTTAGATTTGGCTCTCAAGGTTCCTCAGCTCCCCAGCATGTGTTAAGTCAAGTACTTGGACTGAAGAATACAGTCATTGCAGTTTAACTTTTATGGTATAATCTTTTATCTTTTGTACTGAAATGGGTACAGCTCTTTTTTATCTTACTTTGGATGTGACTGATTTGACAGTAGTTCCTGTTTGGTTGATTGAGAGATTAAATGATGAGTAAATGAAAAATCTGAGTTCTCAAAATGAGACCAGATTGCTGCCTGTGTTTTTCCCCTCATCCTCAAGTTTTATGCTTATTTTTTTGTATGTAATTAAAAGCAATATGCTAATTTTCTCAATTAATCAAATTTGGTTTGTCTTTGTGGCAAGATTTTTGGTTTTAATTGTTGCCAGGGTAAAATCTGTGTGCAGCATACTGTTTTCTTTCAGTAATGGCAGCTTACCTATGGAAGATTATTCCATTAATGTTTGGGCTAAAACATCATATCACTGGTGGTTTTTTGAGCCAAAACTTGTGTGAAACACATACAATGAATATGAGACTTTCTGGACCTTCTGGATAAATAGAGGTTGCCAGTAGTAAATGTTTGCAGTAGTCAGAGTTGAGATCTGTCCTCAGTATTATGTAAGGAAAACAGAGCTATTAGGCAAGTGATAGTACTGAGAGTCATAGTAACTCTTTAATAACCACTTGCTTCAACATCACTATGTGACAGTGAGTTACCTTTTGAATTCCTTACAGAATTCTGGTGTGAAATGTTAGATATAAAGTATTTTTTGGTGGACTTCTAAACTCTACTTCTATGGCATTTCCTTGAGTGCAGCAGTGAGAGGCAAGCTTGATTAGTGCTGATTCACTTCAGCTATTGCTTCCTAAACATGTAGGAGACATACAATGAACATCTGTAACTGCTTCCTATGCAAGGAAGATGGGAATATGCTATTGGCAGTTTATATAGCTTTCATTTTTCATTGATGCATTGTGACATTTGTCTTTGCCTGAACCTCTTCCAAAGTCCTCTCAGTCCCCTGTGGCAGGGGGAAACAGACAATTAGATAGCATTGTATCAGTGTGGTTTTAAATATGATTGATGTCAATAAAGTGCTGATTTACATTCAAGGAAGTGGAAGATTCATGTGTGTACTGTTAGTGCTCCAAAGATCAGATAGTTATGCAGAATGGAACATAGAAACTGAACTTGTTGAGTTCCCACAGCTTGAGCAGACCACTACTAATTCAATCTCCCCTCTCACTCCCAAGGTGGGCTATAACATTCTCTTTATCACAATAGTGCTGCCTTTTATTTCTTTTCCTTAAAATCTTATTCCCAAGTCTCTCTCATTCTTCAATTATTTTTAAAGAGTTTTTTCGTAATACATTTCTTAATAAAAACCATTAAAGCACTAATTTTGAGGAAACTATCAGATTCTAAAATGACTAATCCACACTACTGAAAACAAAAATAGATCTTTGGTGTTGTGCTAATTTTCCCAAAGTCTCATTCCTGGGACTAAGTGAAGTAAGCATTTGGGTTCACACTTGCAAGGCTATGTAGGATGAGGGGATGAAGTAAGATAGTTCTAGATAATTTTTTCATTTATTTTATTGTTTTCTGTCTGTTGCTTCTGCTATATGTTGCTAAGATATGCTCTGTTTCAGAGTTTTATTTAATTTGATCGTATATAAACCCTTGCTATCTTTATCAGTCACATACAATGATTTCTTTAAGAGGGCCTGGCCAGGGTTCAACAAAGTGGGCCTGAATGCATTTTTAAGTGCATTAAATTATCAGAGGGAATGGTAAGGGACGTTTAGGTTGGATATCAGAAAAAAGTTCTTCACCCAGAGGCTGGAACAGGCTCCCCAGGGAGGTGGTCACAGCATTAAGCCTGACAGAGTTCCACAGGTATTTGGACAATACTCTCAGGAACATGGTGTGATTCCTGGGGTGTCCTGTGCATGGCCAGGAGTTGGACTCCAGGATCCTTGTAGGTCATTTCTAGCTAAGGATATTCAATGATTTTGTGAAATTTAATGTTTTTTATTAATAACATCAGTCACTTTGTGGCCATATCAATGGAATGATGATGCTTTGATGTCTACAGTTGTGCTGTGTTGTTTCCCTTTCAGTCTTTTCTGACAATCCAGACTGGTGTTTGAAATTTCCCTTGTAGGATACTCCATTCCCTTACCTTCTCCTTTGTGCTTGTCATTTTATGAACCCTGGATGGTATTCAGTACTATAAATTCTCATTCCATCCCTCCTTTGCTCCCCACGACTAGTATCTAGAAATGGAAGGTGCAGGGCAAAGATAAGAGACAGAGCTTTCAGAGGGGAGAAATTAATTTGCTATGGAAGGGGATACTAAAAATTTTTTTTCTTTTCAGATGTGTTCAGTTTAAAGTACAGTGTGAGGGTGTTTGCTCTCAGTACCACAAATTAGGATGGCTTAGGTTGGCTTGTCCATTAGAACATTTCATGCAGTACAAAGCTGGGGTGCAGAGACACCTGATGCTGCAGAAGAACTTCAAAACACGGGTAAGGGAGGGAAACAGGGAATCACCCTTGTACTTTAGTAATGGAGGTAGGTGAAAGAAGCATAGAAGCCTGAGTTAAAAATAACAAGAGTGATTCATCTTGCTTTGAAAGGATATATAAAATGTATTACTGATGGTTTTCAATTTAAATTAAGTCAAGACAAGCAATTTGTTGCAGTCACACTATCTCAGATCAGTATTTTAATCAGACAGTTTCTTCCAGTTGGTCACACTAAGGGCTCTGGATAAACCGGATATATTTTGCCCTTCTTCCTTTGTTTCTTAAACTATATGTATTTCTGATACTATTTTACATAATCATTTATATGAATTATTGCTGTGGCTACTGGTGTTGCTAAGTGAAAGGTTACTGCTTATGCCACAAGTAAGAACTTTGCTTGGAACATTGCCAGTCAATAAACAAGCCCCCTAGTAGTTGCTGCAAAATCCATCTGCAAAGGGATTATATATCATTACACTTGTAATAATAGAGGAATCATATTCAGACCTGCAGCAGTGTGTTCTGTGGCTGCCCTTAATGGCTCTTAATTGCAAACAGCTTGTAGAGCTGTATCTCATTTCAAGGTCCTTGTAAGTGAAAACTTGCTTTTAAGTGTGGATGTGATGAGCACCCAAAGCAAGGGCTATCCATACAAATAATTTTTTTCTTGCAAAAAGTTGAAAATGTTATGCTGATAATTAAAGTTTAGGAACACGAATACAGTATTTCTTAGAAGCAGTAGCAGAAGAAATTTAAATGGATGAGTTTTAGAGACCTTATGTAGGGTTTTGGATCATTAGGAAAGTAGCGGTGCAAGCAAGGGAATTTATAGTTAATGCACATTATTATATGGGAGAGGGAACAGCATATGGCTAATTATAGGACTACATCTGTAGTAGTATGAACTTGGTTGAATATTGGATTACAATCTGGTCTTGTCATCAAATTGCAAATTACTGTGTAGCATAATTGATGCAAACAAAATGGTATTTCTAAATTTTAGGCTAATTGTTTTCCTGTGAGGGATTCTTGTGGAGTTTTTAAACTTTTCTAAGACACATGAGCAGCTCTAAGAGCACTAGGTTAATAATTGATTTCTGGACACGCTGTATTTAAACAAAGGCCACTAGGAGCATAACTCAGTGTTTCAGAAGATCATTCATGTGGATTATTAAATGTACCTTGGTAAAAATGGGTCTGGATATCTGTCTGGCTTTCAAAATTATTTGTATCAACCAAGTTGATCTAAAATTTAAATACACTAAGGTGTCTTGAATATGCCATTCACATTACCTTATTTTCCTATTTTTTTTTTGTGAATTTAAAGTCCTTTTTTCTAAAACTCAGAAGTCCTGAAAAACTAGCTTTGACACTGTAGGTAAAACATTCACAATAACAGAGAAAACTTTCCTATAATCTCCTTTTTTTCTGAGAACTGTAGGCTCTTCTTGCACTGTGTTTTTTTATCAGTAAAGATTACAGTGTGTTTTTAAATAGTAAGTTGTCTCTCTGAATGTCCTGGTTAAAGCAATTTATATTTCCTTGATTACTCACTTCTGTGTAATTCCTAACTCATGGAATACCCTCCTAAAATATATATATAAAAAAAACCCTTTTTATTATTTTTGAATAAAAATGGTTGGATTTTTAAACTTCTTTTCAAGTATTGTGGTATTTACTTCTCATTCAAAGCCTGGATAACAATAAATGGGGAAAAAGTGGTTTCCTTTTATACCATTACAGCTGTTAAAATTTGTACAAACTTGTAAGTTCTTGTGCAGAGGACCTAATAATTTTACTTTTAATGTGTGTTTGATCATAGCTAAAAGCCTAAGTAAGGGACTAGACAAACCTCACATCAGAGTGTGGTGATCAAGAAATTCTGGATACAGTGGGAAGGCAGGCTGAGCTCTTGAAGAGGGACCACTTTTGCTAAGACTGCTTTCTGCTCTTTTTTGCACCAACAGCAGTTGTTAAATGTGTGCAGAGAACTGGAGTCACTCTTTATGAGATCTATGCCTTATACACATATTGCAATTCTGAAACTCTTCAAAAGACATACTTCTTTTTGCTGTGTGTAGCTGCACCTGGACAATAAAGCTCAATGAGTCTGCTGCTTGCTTTTTTTCAAGAATAGTCCAATTGCAAGCTAGCTTTTCATTTTCTAAAGTATATCTATTTATGCTTTTCTTATTTAAGATAAAAACTAAAACATTGTCTGGATTTATAAACTATTAGCATTTTTACTATCCCTGATGCATTTTTGTTTAAATTGCTAAATTAGATCAATCTTTATGCAAGTCCCTTTTAAGCCCTAACACCGTAGAACATAATGGCTTTACTTTGCTCATTATGAGAAATCACACACTTTATGCAATTTTATTTTCACTTTTTCAGACGTGTATAAAAGTGAGGATTTGTTTCTGAACAGAACAGGTAACTCTTTTTTGGAAACAGATACTAGCATTGCTCTCCAACTTATAGTTGCTTGCCCCTTAAAAGCTTTGATAAGGCATCTTCTGTTTCTTCCTCAAGACTAATTTCTGTACAGTACTGGGTGTACAAAGATCGGTGTAATGAAGTTCAGTGTCAGTCTTGCATAAAGGGAATGTTTGCAGATCTTCAAGTGAAATGCTTGTACTCATGGATGCCCATTTCTTCATGGTTTCATTCACTTGTACCCTTTTACCCACACACTTAGAAGTATGAAGGGATGTGTGTGTGCTCGAGAGAGGTGTCTGATTTGGGTAGTATCTCCAGCATGCAGGATGGAGGACAAGGGTAAGGAGCTCTCATGTCCCCACTTTATCTCTGAAGTTCCTCTGGGTGGTGATGAAAAACAAGTTCTTACATCTTTTGTGTATATATAATGTTTAGATGTTGTCTGTTGTTATAGGATAGTCCTTAGCTTCAATCTTGCTTTCTTCAACTTCCATGGGTCTGTTTTCTGCTTTTGCTTGTTTGGAGTTTGTCTTTGGAAAGTATGTTCATAATCCTTGATGGGCTAACAGAAGATGGGCTCATGTATTATGAGCTGCAACCTTGTGGCCATCCTCCTGTTGGGGAATGCATGGTCTGCTTGTGAATCAGCTGTGCTGCAACCTTCTGGCCTTGGCATAATGTTTTACTCAATTTTACTTTTGAAGCACCGTCCCATGAACAATATTCTTGATTATCAACAGTGTTTTTTCTTGAAACCCTGCGCAGTTTGTTCTCATGCTCGTGCATGCTTGTGTATGCACTCAGTTCTTCCTCCAATACCCTATTCATACCTTGATCTATTACACACTCCTGCAGCAGAAACAAGATACCTATGTCTCTGAAAGGGTGGTTGTTCTTTTTTTCAGTTTTTGGCATAGAAGTGTGCTGCCTTATTAAGCAGCTCTCCTAATCTTTCAGTCAAGAAAGAATCCTTGCAACACTGAGAACTCCTTCCCAATTGCATATTATGAAGTATATTTTTCATACAGTTCTAAGAACAGAAGATTACCACAGATTCAAGTGTGCTGAAAATTGTTTGCAAAACAGTTTTCTTAGACTTAACTTTGGCTGAACAGGATTATCATCATTATTGATTTTCCTTTAAGTTATAGATGGGCTTTTAAAGAAATGTGGTTTTGAGGTAGACAGAGATAGGTGATATTTTTAAGTGTGATAATGCACTGAGATGTGGAAAGATCAAATTCTGCAGGATTTAAAAAACTTTACTGGTTCCACCTACCTCTTCTTTTGACAGTATGCATGTTGACCAGGAGGCAAGCTATCTTCTTGAAATCAATTAACATTTCCAACAGAGATAGAGTAATGCCATGTTTATGCACAGAAATATGTTGCAGGCAATGCCATCTGCAGAGCAGAGCTGACTAGCTGCTGCTTCTACAGGATCAAGTTTTCTGTGCCTGTTAGTGTGAAAAACTCATCCAAGTGGTGCCTACCATTTTTTCTCCCTCAAAGCATCAGCTAGTGAGGAATGGTGTTAAGAAACATACAGGATAGTATCTGATGGACTTGCACCCTGGGCTTTGAACCTGTTCTAATTTTGTAAGTCCTTCCTGCTTCCACTGTTGTGTTCCACTGCTTACTGTTCCTACTTCCTGCTAGAAATGTTGTTGCAGTGCTAAGGAATTATTTGGGGAGCAAAAGAGAATCAGTAGGAGCTTCCCCATTGTCTTTTAGAAAGGCTAAACCTAGGCCAAACAACATCCATCCCATGGGCTCTAGCAGGTTTAGAAAAAATGAAAAGTGAGGGAGTGGCATTTCTCCTCAGAAATTCTGGGGTGTAGTGCCCCCTTCATCCATATTCCTCAGATAACATAAAAGAGAATGCAGAGTAGATGTCTAGATGATGGCAAGGCCAGAGAAGCAAGTCAAAGGTGATCAGCCTGTCTATAATATTCTTGGTGTCTGCTTAGTAGGGTTCTCAATGAAATGGATAATGTTTCATATGTATTGTTGTGGATGAGCTTCTGTTCCTTTACCAGCATCCTTCCCATTACACATGGGCACACGTACAGAGCTGTGCACAGGTGTGCACACACATACACACACATATTTGTTTAATTAATACACACATATTTGCTTAATTAATGAGTTACAGCAGAGTGGTCTCTTCTGGTCAGTTTTAGAAAATGCTACTAGCCTGTTCCTTCTGTAACTTCTGCAAAGGTTTTTGGATGTACTGGTTAGCACACTGTTGCAAGTTTCATTTTTATGGATGTAAGGAGAACTGAACACTTGTGTCTCAGTATAAAATATGAATGGCAATAAATCTCTTCTTTTATCAAAGTATATAGCAGGCATGTACAAGGCTTTAACAAAAATATGAATAAAAATTTCACAGCCCAAGTCTTGTGATTATATTTTCTCAGCTTTCACTTGTCTCTTCATCTGAAGATTGTGTTTCAGGAACTTTCTGAAAATTTATCTTTATTGCTAAAGTGTCTTGTGTTTTTTCCAAAATATGTTTGTGTGAACAAAGACAATCTTTTAGCACTTCTGAGCTATTAAAAGAAAAATGGAAATGAAAGCTCTGTTTAGTTTTATAGCTCTGTATCTACAGTAAACAATAAGACCTAGAATTTTTCAGTGGAAGAACATGCCCTTCCTGAACAGATCTGGCTAGGAATCAAATTATGAGGGCATAGTTTATTCTTGCAAAGAACAAATATGTGGAAAGACAAAAGTAAAGGAATAATTAGGAATAGGGATCTCTTATCTATGGATTTGTTTAAGGTTTTTATCTGGATTTTTAGACTGGGATAGGTTAACAACTAATGTTCTTCAAGGCCACCTTTTCATTTTTTGAAGAGGTGGTGGTGATTGACTATTCAAACAGTACTACCTAAATGAAACCTGTGTGATGAGACTAATTCTTTTTTTCTTTTCCATGAAGATTTCAACTGCATTTGAAGTAATCAATTTACTCAATTGCTAAATTTTTTGTTTATTGCTACATATCCAGAGCTATTGCTATATAATCTTATACTGCAATGTTGTGTAATTTTAAAAAAAAGAAGAAATCACACCCAGAATCATGTTATGATGAAACCAAGTCAAATTTAGCACATTCAAGCACAAATGCTAGTCAACAAACTGCTGTTAGAACTATTGTTTACTCTCTGTACCACCAGAAGGCTTGCTACTATATCAGTTTACAAAGGACAGAAGGCACCCTTCCTCTGGGGAAGCTTTGTTTTCCATATCTGCATCTAGTTTAGACCAAGTGCTGCAATGAAGCTCCAAGCTTACTTGCACAGGTTTAGCTTTTGGATTTTTGTCATCATCTTAAATCAAATCTGAAGTAGGAGTCCTGTTACTGAACATTAATGAGAAATTTTGTGAAGTAAAAGGTTCAAAACCTTTACTCTACAAAGAATCATAAAGCTTTTTGAATTGTTACTTTTTCTTTCACCTCTTTTTAAATGAATATGTATAGTGCCTTAGAACTGCGAGAAGTATGGCTCTAGGAGGTCAATATACAACATACATTCTAAATTCAGAATTTTCTTATGAAAACCTCTCAAGTTAAATGTCCTCTCAAGGATCTGATCTAAAGCATTCTTCTGGAAGCTTGTAATGGGGCCTTATTTGCAAGTTATTTAAAGTTTTATTGATCTCAGGTAGTACCTTTAATTATACCAGAAAAGGAAATGCAAAGCTCATAGCAGGGATATTTTTAGCTTCATGAAGATCCTCACCAGTGAACATATACTTTATTCTCTAATATGCAGGTGAAAGAAGAAGGATGAGCTTCAGAAATTCTGGCCTTGCTGCTAGTTATGCCAGATTGCTTTGTGGGATGTGAGAATTGACGCTGCAGTTACGTTGGCAATGGAGATGTTCTTACTTCAGTAGCACAGTTTGGAATACTTTGTGTTTCCAGCATGTTAATTACAAGTACAATCCAATGAACTGTGATGATCTTAATGTAGCAATGCAACTCAAAAAATAATGATCCAGAGAAAGTAATATCCCTGAGGTTACTAGTCTTGATAAGATTTGGAAATGTACCTTAAAAACATGTGCATGCATGTAAGTTTGTGCATGCAAAAATAAAATATAGAGACAGAAGGGCTGCAAAGTTAAGTAACTTGGGTGGAATTAATCTCACCCACTGTTTCAGTGCTTAGGTCTTGCATAACCCATCTCCCTCGTTTATATAAGTTGAGAGAGTCCAAAATCTGAAAAGCAGCTCTTACCATCTGGAAATAATTAAAACCAGTAACCTTCTGGCCAGATCTTCTCTCCCTGCCCTGCTTTTACTAACTTTCCTAGCCTTGACAGTTCACACAGAGTATCTAACTCTTAGCTGGCTAAAGCTAAATGAGATCGGCTCTACCTTAGGAAATATCTGGCCTTTTATGTAGATTCATTGAGTCTTTTAAAACACAGAATATAATTGTTCTCAGTTTAATTTAGCCTTGGAGGCTGCTGTTTCTATTTTAGACCTGGAGAAGGGCTTCAGTTTCTTTTGCATACACCAGTATTTCTAATGAAATAATGCTGCCTTTTCCCCTCAAATACTGCCTTGCTTATATATACTGTGATAAACTTCCTTTTTTTTTTCCCATAATTTTCTAGACTTCTCAAATACAAAATTCATCATGGAACACCATATGGATACCCACGCAGTTGTCACACAGCTGTCAGCTTCTACTATTTGAGATGGCATAGCTAGTAACCTGTTGCCTTCATCCCCCATGCATACCAGAACACTGTGGAATGAGACTCATCTGTGCTTTTAGTGGGTTTGCAGCTATTTCTGAATTCTCACCGTTCCTCTGCTTTCAGTTAAATTGGGTTCCACTAAAATTTTAATGTTCACAGATTCATTTATTTGTTATGCTGGTTTTAGCACTAACTTCTCAGTCGAGGTGCCTTACCCCAGTTCTCTTTTCCAATCTGTTCTCAGGCTGCATTTGTCTGCCTTCTTTTCTCAGTTTCTTTAGCCCATGTATTCTCTGGCCCTTAGCTCTTCACTCTGCACTTTTTTACCCTCTCTCCCCACATAGTGTTTCCAGTGTTTGTGATAATAAACTCAGTGAGATCATGACACTTTTCGTTCCCCTTTTTCCAAGAAGTATTTTTTTTGTCATGCTTGGGCAAACTTTCACAGTGAACCTAAATTCTGTGTGGTTATCTTTTTTTTTTTCTCCTGGCTCAAGAGTACATGTGTTGTGTGTAAGATGTAAAAGGGCAACATGTTAGTCTTACTGGTAGGGGCAGTTTTTGCTAGAAGAGCTTTTTTTAGTCTTCCAAGAATTTCTGTGATGTTTAGGCTTTTTTCCTCCTTATTGAAATATAAAGGAAGATATACTGATCTGGCCACAACTTTTCAGATGCTGAAGAAACTGTCTGAAATAAGTCCACAAACTCTCTTTCTTGATTTAGCTCCTAAGTTGAAATTTCATCTGCAGAAAATGCTATTTTTATGAAAACTTAGCTGCCATTTCTTCTTCATCTGTTAGTAGTAGCAGAAATCTTCCTGCAGATTCCTTAATTTCCACATGTATGGTTGGCTTCTCAAGTTAGCTAAATTATCATGCATCTTGTGTAGAGGCAACCCGTCCTGTTCCTCTGACCTTTGCAGCAATGATCAGGGGGTGTTTGAGTTATGAATTTTGCCTGCTGTCTTTCTTTTAGCAGTTTAGAATAAATTTTAATCTTAATGCTTTCTATGAAGAAGAGAAAATCTCTAAAAGGAATGCGTTTTTAGATGCTGCACAGAGAAAAACTGCAATTTTCTTTAAAAGGCAAGAATTTCTCTCTCATTTTCCAGAGAGTGCACTGTCTTTTTTTCCTCTGCAAACCTGAATGTAGAAACTTTGAGAAGAAATCAGGGTCTCCACTTAATTACCCATCAATATACAGATTGGAAAAAACTTCTAAAATTTAATTTGCTATGGTATGAGCATAATGTCAACAAAAATATTTCTTGATGAAAAAGACCAAGAGAGCAAAAAGATGTCTTGTAAATGCCACAAAATCATTACAGGCAGAGGAGGGTATTGTTTTCTTTCTGTAATACTGTTGTCTAATGTGAACTGAAGCTTGAAAATACAAGTGGCATTTCCTGTTCAAATTTATCATTCCCTGGAGAACAACACAAAAAATATTCTCATTAACGATCTGGAATAAGTGAAAGGGAATGACAGATTCCTAGGGTTAATGCAGACATCTATTAAATGTTCCATAGCCAAACCTAACAATGAGCTGACACCAAAACACCAACAGTGATGGTTACATTAGGTAACACCTTTTACATACCAAATTGCACGAAGAATTAGTGTTACACTGATTTGTGTGCCCAAAATGTGAGGAGGAAAAGTTTTCAGTTTAAAACTTTATTTTATTTTATTTTACTTTAATTGGAGGCACTAAACATAAAAGTTGAATTCTGGACAGGAAGACCATTGTAGCTCAGGCTTTCCCCCAGATGTGGAGTGCTTACCATTACTAACTAATTAATATGTTAAAACCAAAAATAACCTCAACCTTGGCTCTTGCTTTTGCTCCAGAGCAGATCTGGAATGGCTGCTTGGTATCTGAATAGGCAATTGCCACCTCTGGCTCTTTAAAGCCCACTGCAGAATACAGAGGAGTTGTTGCTGCCATTTGCGCTTGAGAGGTGTTAAAGTTAGGGCAAACCTTGTTTCTCCTTGTGCAGTGTGGAAATGACAGTAGCTGCTGCTATGTTTAGGTGTTTTTCTTTCAGTACTGAGAGCCAATTTTTTTCTAAGCTAGTGTTAAGCTGAGTTATCCAAGTTTGAGAAATCCTGTTGTAGCTTGCACACTAAAACAAAAATTTAGTTGGTATGTAAAAATTGTTAACATAGAATTAATAGTAGTACTTTATGATGGATGGATGGATGAGTACAGACATTTCAGAAAAGATGGGCTAAAAAGAAAGGGGAATGAAGTTTCCCTTTGTGGGGAAGAGTGTCTCAGATGTATGGTGGTATTTTCTGGGATGGTGTGATGGCCCACTCTTAAGGGAAGAGTGGGTCATAGTAGATGGATGATACTGTGGTTGAGACCCTGTGGTTCAGAGCTAGAGGTGACACCAGAAACTGTGGCATTATTTTGATTCTTTGCTGTAAACCACCTGATCAAAGTGAAAAAATGGGCAAAGCCTTTTTTATGCAGCTGATGATGTTTCTGAAACACTTGTTTTTCAGGGGGGAACTCTGACCTTGTTTTCAGGGGTGACTTTAACTTCCCTGGAATTTCCTGGACAGGCAGTGTGGTGGGATGTAAGCAGTCCCAGAGATTTCTGGAGGGTATCAGGGAAATTTCTTGATGCAGGTGATGGAAAGACCAGTCAGATTATTAGAATAATTGGCTGCAGTGTTTGCATAATAGTGGAGCTCAAGACCATGAGTACATTGAGGAGAAAATGTTAGAAAGTACAGACCTTGAATAGAGAGTATTCAAAAAACTGATAGGTGGAGAGATTTCAAGGGAGGCAGCTCTAAAAGGCCTCTCTGATGTTCCCATGTAGGTGTTGTAGATACCTCAGCAATCTTAAATGTTTCTAGATGCCCATGTTTAGGCTACTGAGTCATCACTGGAGTGACTGATCAATGTAGAGCTCTTAGAAGTTTGAACACACAACTCACATACAAAGATCTGAGTATGGATGTCTTAATCTGAAACTGAATTTCATCTGAAGAGTTTCAGCCTAGGAGCCTGCTTGACAAGTTTGCCTTTGGTTCACAGTAGGTCTTGTTTTACAGTTTAAAGAAAATGCCTGTTAGATTGTTGATGAGAAAAAAGACAAGCCCAAAAATTTTAAATGTGTAAGTACCAGATAAAAACTAAATTGTATCCACTACAGAAATAAAGATTTCAAAACTAAAGCTTGAGATGTGATAAACTTCAGAATTTCAGCCATGCTGAAACTATTTTGACTCTGAGACTTAGGATATCAACACTGAGGACTCTGGCAATGATATATTTTTTTAATAACCAACCAACCAAAGTAACTATTTTCTAATAAGTTCTATCTACTCTTGATTTACAAGGTGCCCAGGAAAGGAGCATTGCATTATAATAATAAAAAAAAAATAGGAAATACAGTGTAATTATAAATGTCTTGTTGACCTCTGAATCTGTGGAGTCAGTGATATCTTAAAGGAAGCCATGAAGGTAGTACAGTTTGCCTTGCTGCATTTTCTGCTTTGCTATCACTTGTATTACAAGTGTCAAGATTATGCTATAAAAAGTAATTAAATAATGCTGGTATCTGTCAATGCAGTATTATGCTATTTATAAATAGCTTTCATTTTCACAATTTCCAGTGTTAACAGACAAAAAAAAAAAACAACCCCGAGCAAATAGAACTGGAAGAAGACTGAGGTTTGAAACTGAAATTACTATTACTGACATTTCTGCGTTGCAAGAATTTTATAGACATGTACTGAATTTGGTTTCTGTTTTACATCCATGGTTTGGATTAAACAATACTGTCAAATTATATGGATTAGTGCTACAACAGAATGAAATGAAACACAGATTATTTTTAAAAATTGCTAAAATAGTACTAGTTTATCATGAAAAGCTAGAATAGCTACATTTATAGTGTTTAAAGCTGTTTTTTATTCCAAATCCTTTTCATTACATTATTGTACACATTCTTTGGAGATGCATATTTACTTTCTTGCTTGGAGAAAATTGTGAATGAATACGAAAAATCCACTAGGAAAAATGGAAGTTCTGATGCTAACCACTATCATCAGCCCAATAGCTGGTAGAAAATACTGAGTGGGTTCACTTCCTTTCAAGTGTTCTTTTCAGGGTAGTATGTACACCCTAAATTAGTAGACTGCAAGTTCTTGAAGAATGTAAAATGCATGCTTTGTAGTGCACTCCTTAGGATTCAGGTGTGCCTCTTCACAACTGCTCAAATCAGAGTCAGCTCCAGCACGTTGCTCCAGATCTCATCCTGGTGGCTTTTGAATGCCTTGAAGGCTATTGAGAATATCCCTGGAAATGGAGGCATTCAAAATCAGCAGAAGTGCCATCAGCCCCAGCTGTCTGTCCTGTGAGCCTGTAACCTTCCTGCAGTCTGGAGAGCCCCTGGCAGCAGCATCAGTGCCACCTGAGCCTGCCCCTGGGGCTGGAGCCCCAGTCTGGGAGTCCATGGACACAGATGGGACACTCCTTTGGCTTGTGGATTCATCTGATAAATGGATGAGAAAAGCCTGCTGTTTATGACTCCCTTATACTAGGTTGATTTAAACACTTGATTTAAAACAAATAAGTAAGGTTGGTAATGCAAGCATTTTGCTCGTGACATCTGAACAAACAGTAAAGTTGTTGCAAGTTTTTCTGAAGGACATAGATAAAGAAATCAGAGAAACTGTTTCAATCTGCATGATTTTTTTTTAAAGTCTCTTTCCATCATTACCTGCACTTACTGGTAATTTCCTGCCAAACTTGTAGCTCAAGGTTCTGGCCTTTTCTTGTGCTTCTTTCCCCAGTGGAATAGCTGAGCTTATATGGCTGCTCCCCTTGAAAATCTTTCAGAGTGGTTTAAGCTTTCCCCAGTCCTGTTGTTCTTCTTCTCCTCTGAGGAGACAGTGTGACCATCTTCCCTAAAGTAGCACATCAAATATAGAACTCTTTGTTCCATTAGGAGTCTTCTCCTGCACTTAGATGGTTAGGAAATAGCATTCTGCTTTCAAGAGATAAAAAATTGATTTGTGGTGATTCACTCTAGGTGCTTCTTCTCAAGTAAACTCTAACATATATGTGTTGGAAAAATTCTAAGCAATTTTCCAGTAAATAAAGGCATTGTGATAACTCAGACATACTGTTCTGTCATTATTTATGGAAGACTCTGTCTCTTCCTAAAAATAAATAGGACTTTTAGATTAGAAAGTAATTTCCTGAAAATTCTCCTATGCTAAGAGTTGTATTGCTTAGATAAACCAAGTGTGAGGGTTTTAGCTGATAAACAGAAGAATTGCAATTTTCTCAAGGGAGAAATAGAAGGGTGAAACAGTGAAGCATCTCTTGAGGGAAGTTCTCTAAAGTTTTTTATGTGTAGAAGAAGACACAGTATGTTGTGACTTTATATTGCCAAACTGTTTGAAAAAAGAAATTGCATCATCTGGCACATCTTTCTCTCTAGAGAATATTTTAATGTACTCCACTAGATTTTGAAAGTAATTGCCAGCAAAAGTGTTGAGACAGCAGGAAGGTGGTGGTGGTGTAAGGCAGAATGGAGATGGAGTCAGGACAGTGTCTGGGCAGTGACTTAAGGGCCTGGCATAATTGTAGGTAATGATGTCTGTGACCTCTCAGAACATTGATTTCCTGGCTTAGTTTAAAAACTTTTGTAATTGCAAATGCCACATTTATGATACATTGATCTGACTAAAATGCTAATATTTTATGTTCCTGTTTTGAGAGTAAATTTGAAAAAAATATTTGGTTGTTTGTTTTTTATTTTAAGCTTCACTTTAATCAACTGATGAAAAATACTCTACCATCTTGTAGTGGTTTTCTGGGCTTTTGTTGCCTTGTGGCTGACTGCTTAATGTTCAGGGATTTTGCAAAATCAAGATTATTGAAACATCTGTTCTAAATACTTTAATGTTGTAGAACATATTATGCAATGTTTATGCAAATCAGAATAAAATTGTACTACTTTGAAAAGACATTAGCCATTGGATATGTTTGGCTGAATTTTGTTGATTTTTTAAAAAATTTGTGTCTTTGTTGTGGCAAACTAAATTGTACAAATGTGATAATTGATCAGTGAGGCTCAAACCAGGTTGTTGCTCACTTCTAAATAATTTTTCTGACATGTGAATGCTCTCTGTGATTAGAGAATATGATTGATTTAACTTTTCCTAACAGAAGTTGAGTTTGGGCCTAAACAGCCTCATACTTGTACAGATGGAAATGATGAGCCAACCACAGAACTTGCCATATCATATTTTATTGTTTCACTTAGTAGATCAGTGTAAAATCCTGATGTGATGTACTAAATAGGGCTGGAGCAGCACCACCTGAGTAAAGGCAGCAATGTGCTGCTTGTGCGTGGGATGTGCTCAGCATTGACTGCTGCTATCTCTGCTCACATTTGTTGATATCTATAAACATTTGTTCTTTCAGTTGCTTAAAAAATCCATGCTTGAGAAATTCTTGTACTCATAGAGGGTGAGGCAGTAAAATTAGAGGTGAACAATGTAACTTTCAGAAGGTCGGAGTCTTGCCTGTTTTTCAACAATCTTGTTGTGTACCTGTGCTGTGTATCAGATTTTCCATGATTTGCAAAAGAGAAAGGAAGAAAAGTCCTAACAGAAACTTTAAAATAAAATAAGGACAAACATTTAAAGAGATTTCTTTTTGTAACATGACATTTTCAAGAACAGGATATGCTTTCTCTTTCCAGACAATAATGGTTGTAGTTCTAAGATCTTGATTTATGCTAAGCAGCATCTTTTTCCTTGAGTACTCCCATCAAGGATCTTTCAAGAAAACAACAGAGATACGTTACTCTGCTGTTCTGACACTTGTGTCTTGTGCTGTATATAATTACATATAATAAAAGTGATTTCTGTCATAAATTTTGTAGAGACAGTGGAAAAATAGGGGACCTCTGGTCTTTAAATGAGATAAAATTAAATGGTTTTGAATTAGGAACTCTTCTAGTTTGATAGTGATGACAGGAAACACCAGCTATGACAATCTTTTGAGGAGAGCTCAGAGAGAAACTTGTGGGTGGCAAGGAGCACAGCAGTGAAAATGCTCAGCTCTCATAGCCATGCTCTCCTCTGGGGTTAAAGGGGCAGAGAGTAAGGCATGTCCTTTCTCCAGAGGCAATTCCCACTGATATTTTGAGGTATAGGAAAGGACTGAACCTTTATATGAAGTGATTCCTCCCTCTAGGGCTGGAGGTACCCTTTTCCCATGAGCAGGTATCTCCTTCCTCCTCTCTATCACTATATTTATATGTGAAGGAATTTGAACAGAAATTTTTGTCTTAGCCTCATTAAAAGACATTTGCAGGTTTGTACATGAAGAGACGTATTTTGCCCCATTTTAGACACATGTAATCATGTAGCCTGAATAACCAGTTTCTGTACATCCTTAACTTTTACATAGTCTTTTCAATAATATTAATCTCTTGTTGTATGTTTAAATTTAAAACTGCTCTTCCTATAGTTTTATAACACAGCATGTTTATAATATACATGCTCAATAATCAGAGGTAATTCCAGTGTTAAGAGAGATTTGACTTCTGTGTTTGCAATTTTGCTGTTGTTGTTAACTCAAATATTGGGGCCATATTTTTTTTATTAGAACATGGTAATGAGGTCCTTAGTCATAGATGTAGCTGAGTGAAGCAAAATTACAGCTAAGCAAACTCAAACTTTCCTACTTCATTATATAAACTGGTAGTAGTAAGTAGTAAAGATCAGAAAGGATTATATGAGGTTTTTTCTTTCCTGGGATTCATTGAAATCAAACATGGAATCAACTAGTACCAGCTTATCTACCTAGGTGATACATTGAATTGGCAATGACAATTTTCACACTAGGAGTTTGATACTGAGCTATTGTATAAGACGGTTTCAGGCTGAATGTTGTTTTCAGTAGCATTCTGTTTCATAGTACAACCTTGAAAGAACACCCCTTGAAATGCAAAAAAATACATTTTAGTGAATGACAATTCTATTTTGGAGAATTCCAATTTAGCCTGTTTTTGAAGAGCAGAAAACCAGTTCCACAAAAGAGCTCAGATCTCCAAAATGTCCTGTAAGTAGACGTTTAAGTAACAAAGTCTAAATTCAATCTGTAAAGAACCTTTCAGATTTGCCCAGAAGTCTGAATTATCACTATTGAATTTCTTGCTTCCTCTTCATTAATCTGGTTTTCTTTGTATCCCCTGTTCTGTCCATCTTCTCAGGGCTCAGCAATGTGGTGTCTGTTTACTTTGCACCAAGTGCCTGTCAGTATTTGTTTGAATACAAACAGGTTTGGCCTGTGTCTGACCAGCATGTCTCTCCTAATCCAGGAAGGGTATTTTTGCCACCTCTATTATATGCCTTCTGTATTCATCCATACACAAATTTTATTCCATGTTTTTAATTCTGTATTAGCTTATGTTAAGGAAAATTTTGTGCAATGGCTGAATCTGTTGCACAGTCTACATATGCTGCTGACCTGCAACATCATACAGGGTACAGGAGACTGAGTTCTTGCTGGTTCCTTTCCCCAAGGAAGGATATTCTGTTTATAGATGACAAATTTCAGACAATTTTTTTGAAATTTCCTCTTTTTATTTCTTGCATTTCTTTTTTAAAATTTGGTGGAAACCAGACATCTAGTTCAAAATTAGCAGGAGTAATGGAAATAGAGGAACAGGGCATTTCAGATGGGTTCTTTCATTTGAAACTAATTTAAAATTATGAGGGGTGCCTGTTTTTTATGTCACTTCATATAAACCATTTAGTTGTTTTAAAGCACATGAGCAAGAACTGAGAAATGTGCACTTGGCTGCAATTTTCTGTGCTGTCAGATGGAGCACCCCAGCTCTTCTGGGAGGCTTCTGCATCATAGGGAAGTTACAGACTTTCTGTCAAGCAGGTGCAATGTATTCAAAAATCTATGGATAGTAATCTTCAGTGTCCTTGTATCCATTTTAGCCTTGGCTTGACTGCTTCACCAGTAGCACATTCCTAGAGAATATAATTTACATAGGATGATACTCTCCAAGAAACCTAGACAAGAATGTTCTTGCTAAGATGGAATATAATGTTACTAGGGTAGCTCCTTAAAGCACCTATTGTCTAGTCTCATTTTGCTGCTGTTTCCCTTCAGGTTATTTAAATATTATTTGTTGGGTTTTTTTAAAAGACAGGGAAAGTGTAATTTATAACTTCTTAATTGCTTGTGACACCATTAATGATCATTTCACTGGTTTAATGAAATAATAGAAGTCACAAAGATTTGTAAATGAAAATTTCTTAAATGTTAGATTTTTTTTGAACTGTTTGGGTAACCTTTTCATCCCTGTTATTGAGGTCGTTCTGTTCTTTTTGTTCCTAGAACCACTCATGCCTAAAGTACTGTAAGTAGTTAGAATCCTCCAGAATGTTTGATAGCATATCTTACCCAAGTCTTTGAAAGACCTTGACCCAAGAGCTTTTAAAACTTAATTTCCAAAGTAATCACATTCCATGTAATCAGGATATGGCAGAGAAGCCATGTGGACTAGTTTTCTTGAATGAATCAGAATTGCTGTCTATGTGAAGATACATGTTTCAACTCCTGTATTTCTTTCAGTGTACTTAGCTATTACTTTGACAATAAAAACCCAGCCTTTTTGTGGTAGCTGAAACATCTAGAAATTTTTCTTTCACCTCATGGGAAGTAGACATGTAATACTAATAGATAAATTCAGTTCATCTGCAAAGTGGTGTATGCAGGCTGTCTAGACATAGGCATAATACAGTCAGCAGAGGCTTTTTAGGGCAATTGCAGTGTTCCTTGTCTGAAAAATCTTTCAGTGGCTTAATTAGTCAGACCACCTAGCAGTAGATACCAGAAGTCAAATAAACTAAATTTACTCACCCTCTTAATATTCCTTCATACTTCTAGTAACTCTTACTATGATTGCTGGAATTAGAATTAATAAATATAACAATACTATAACTCAGTGGTAGAAATACAATTAGTGAAATAAGTATTTCAGCTTATTTCAGACCATTCTTTCCATGTGCTTTTATTTTAATTGGGATCAGGTATTTTACAGTTTCATGTGTTACAATGATTTGAAATGAAAAATGGAGTAAATGTTTGTGTTACTTAAAAACTGGTTATGCACATGTCTTCAAGTATTCTAGAATGGCTTCATTTTTATTGCTGTCCTCTAGTCTGGCCTTTGTATGCTATAAATAGTGGGATGTTGCTGTTTTTTTCTTTTTTAAACTGTGATGTTTGGTAAAGGTGTGTAAGGTAGATCTAGCTCATCAAGTACTCAGGTACTCCTGCCTGTCTGCTCACAAGCCCTTACCCTGTGACTTTTAATGTTTCCTCCACTTTTAATGTTTCTTCCATGTCCTGCTGCTAAAGTTCAGTGTCTGCATCGTTGTATGAACAGACCTGAACTAGGCTACCTTTTGTCCATGTGCTAAATGCATTCCTGCTCACACAAGAGAGAAACTTAAACAGAAAAATGTTTTAGTGAGTAGAGAATGCTAGAGGAATGCAAAGGCAGGTGACATCAGGAAGTTATCCCTTATGACTGTTCAATAAGCATGGTTGAACACTGCCACATGCAATTACTGATGCCCATTTTGGATAGATTTCCCTTAAGATGACAAATTTTTAAAAGGAGGCACAGAGAAGCTACTTTCCTAATGCTGTATTTTTTGTGGATGTTTGAACTTTGAAGCCCAAAAACTTTTGGCAGCCAAAATCACAGGTCTAACTATAAGCTTTATACTGGCACAGTATTTTCAGTTCACTTCATAAAGATAAGCACCCATATTCATACTGTGGTTAGATAATAAAAGATTATAATAATAATCTTTTATTATTATATATACATATATATATATTGTATATATATTATATACAATCTTTTATTATAATAATAAAAGATTGCTAGAGCTTCAGAATAACTAAAAAACAAAAGTCACAGGAAAAGCAATTCTGAATATTTCTCTGTTATATATTACAAGATGTGTAAATATGAACTTCTGGCATTTAACTCTATTGCTTTGGTCCTGGGGATCCTAATTGTGACATATCTGCTGTGTGTGCATTTGTATTCCACTTGGCCTGATCACTGAGGTATTTCCCAGATTTTCAATTAATACTTTTGCATTGTGAAATTCCTTTTGGATGCTTCTTTTTTTCTTCCTCTGATGCTCAGGGGAAAAAAAGGCAAGAGAAAATGCACAAAAAGTCTTGCTCATTTCCATTTCTTTGCTTTTATTTTACAGGAGACACATGAAATTGTGGCTATCAAGAAATTCAAAGACAGTGAAGGTAATCTTTTCTGCTGCATGATCTTTAATGTCAGTAACTACATTGTTAATATCTATTTAGTTAAAATGAAAAGTCTCATATAACAAGATATTATTTTAAAAAGATAATGATTTATTAGCTCTGTAAATATGCAAGGCACTTGATCTTTCATACCTTCCTAGAGACTGCATTATACACTCTAATTAGATAACTACATTTGATGCATCTGTCTTAATATGGATGAGATTGTGGTGTTGTACATGGTAGTAAGATGCACCATTTGGAGATTGGATGTGACCAAAAAATGTAAAAAGTCCTCTTGTAATAGTGACTTGCAGAGTCCTTAGGCTTTATCACCCTTCATCTGTGACAGGGGATCTAAATATCAGGGCAACTTGAAGTTGTAAATGGAGGAGACTGAAAGAAGTTCAGTCACAGGAAGATAAATCTGGGAGCTCTCAAGGATCCATGGAGGGAGCTGGGTGTGAGGCAGCAGCTCTGTCCTCACTTCAGTGGGCTTCAGTCTCCTCAGGAACTTGCTCTTTGCCCCTTCACAGCAGACCCTGGGTACTCTGCAGCATTTCTGAGTTTGCTGAGAGGGAGGAAGAGCCAATTTCTGCAAGGATTAGTGTTGCTGGCAAAGAGGGAAGGCAGGACACACAGAAATTACTCTGAGTGCTCCACACACACATTCCTCACCAAACAGTAACAAACCCAAAGGACTGTACAAGACAAGGCTGGTTCTCTCACCCACACTTGGGGTCAGGGAATCACCATATCCATATCCTATATCCATAGGCAGCATTGGCAGTCAGCCATGAGAGCAGCTGTGTGCCTTGTGTGCATCAAAGTCAGCCCTGAGCCCCAGAGACCTGCACAAACAGAAGTGTGAGGTGTGAGAGGATGATCCTGGTGTGATGTGATGCTGCTGTGGTTCGCTGTGTACTGAGGCTTTAGCCAAAAGTTAGCAATGTTGTTTAAGGGAACAGCACTCACTTTATTTTATCACCAAAACTTTCTGGTTTTGCTATCCTACAGGACTGCTGATGGCCACGAAGGTGCTGTTGGTTACAAGGGCTGTATTTTTCAGTCAGTCAGACACAGCAAAGTCTGATTTGCATCTTGTTTTGCACAGTGCAGTCTCTGCTTGGCATGTCATTTTCCCAGACACTTGAAGAGTAGATTTGATAAATGTTTTAGCTCTGCTGTTCAGAAATCTGTTTTAAGTCGCTGTCAAGGATGTAGAAGATAGTTTAATTGTGGTGACCATCTTTACCAGGTCACAAGAGTATCTCAGAATTGCTTTTTGGAACTTGCTGTGGCTATTCAGTACAGATCCTAGGAAGTAAATCTCAGTATTAAGCCCTAAACAGGATTATTGTATTAGCTTGTCTACCAAAAAATGAAAACAAAAAATACAGCATTGCCATTAGGTCTGGCTTTCCAAGGGTATTACATAATATCAGTTTACATGACTGATGACTGCTTTTCAGATTTGTAGCTAGTTGTTTACGAGTTTCTGGAAATATGACAGAAGTTCTTTTGATGGATTTGATTCAGCCCATTTCACATCTGTCTTGTTAATATGGTAGTTCATTAGAAGTTTGAATATACTGTAATTGTTTCTATTGACATTTTTGTTTCACTGAATTTTTGCCGTTGTTTGACATATGAATACTAAATGTGCTGGAAAGTGACTGTCTTTTTTATAGATGAGATTATGCAATCAGGCTGATGCAAGCCAACATCAAGCACTCAGTTTTAAAATGAAAAGATTTAGATTGCTCTAAATTATATATTTTTTAATCAAAACATTTGTGATTATAGTATTTTGTTTTCCTTTTCCCTCCTGCTGCACTTCAATTTTTTATTTTCCCCCTCTCTCTTCTGATGATGATGAGTGCGTTTGCCTGACCAGTGTTATTTGCTCTCCCCTGTAAACATCTTCTGGCCTTTTGCCTTGGGAAAACAATTTCTCTTTCTTGTTTCTTCTTCCTCTGTCTCTAACTGTCTATGTGGTACACAACCTGCAAATGTGATTTAGTTTGGAATTTATTCAAAACAAGCATTTCCCATTTAGTAGCTCTCTGTTGTAGATAACAGTCCTAAGTGATTAAGTGCACTGTTTCTATGTGCATGAGCAAATTTACTGAATTAATGGATTTCATTTTACTAAATGAAAAATAAAACCTAATAGTCAGATTTGCTTCACATATCGTTGCTAGTAGCCTTTAGAACCTATTTAGTTCAGAGCCTCTTAATGGTAAGCAGTGTATGAAGCATTAGTGAAGCACTCCTCCTTTTTGAACATCTTTCAGACAATTAAATTGTCAAATCAGTTAAATTAAAACTAAATTTAATTAACGAAAACAGGTAGATTTCATGACTCCTTTGAATTAGATTCAAGACTTTGTTGCATCAATACTTAACTCTACTTCCTCCTGTGGCTGCTGCACTGGTCTGGCATTGCTGAATTTCCTTTGAAAGCCATATGGGAAGCATACAGAACTTAAAAATCTTCAGTCTTAAAATTAGCCATGGCTTTTGGAAAATAAAATAATTTCAGCGTCAAATACATTTATTTGGTATTGGTCAAAGATGAGCTTTGCATTCCAGTGTTCTGCTGAGGGCAGCCTTCTCAGTGGTTAATGTGTTTGTTGTGTATTTGTGGGGTATAGCATGTGCACACACATGAATGTTTTTTGAAGCTTATTAGTTCCCTTCATAATGAAAAAAGATAGAAATGCAAACAGTTTGTTTCTTATGACTTTCTCAGCCACAGAAAACCTTTATGGTAGTGATGAGAAATCTGTGAGGGTTGTATAATAAGCACAGTCATCATTTACCTCACTTCCAATGCAGAAGTATGCAAACAGAGGGTCCATGCTGGAAAATATACTTTTTTTCCTCAGTGGTGTCTAAAACCAGAGAATTTAATCAGTGGTTCAAAATGAATCTTTATAATGCTTTTTACTTGGAGGGTTTGTTTTGTTTTTTAATCAGCTTACTCTGTCACTTTTACTTCACACTCTAGAAAATGAAGAAGTCAAAGAAACCACTTTACGAGAGCTTAAAATGCTTCGCACTTTGAAACAGGAGAACATTGTGGAGCTGAAGGAAGCCTTCAGAAGAAGAGGAAAATTATACTTAGTGTTTGAATATGTGGAAAAAGTGAGTTGAGTTTGTAGTATCCTTGCCACAGTTAAATTATCAGCTTACTAAAAATGTATTTAAAATTGCTTTTTTTAAAAAAAAAATTAAGTGATCCTAATCTCTAAGGAGAAGCAGCAGAAACTTTATTGTAATATGTTGTGAGACAGCAACACTGATTTTACATCATGTCTTGGTATTTATTTTAAAAAATTCTTCCATTTGTGAATGCCAACATGTTAAAAATTATGCAGACTGGAATACATATGATTTGAAGAAAAATCTCCATCTGAACTCTTTAATCCAGTTTAATTGTAAAGCTGGATAACTGTCCTGTTATGTTGTGTAATGAGTCTTGACTTAGTCTTTTAAAACAAGATCATAGACTTTTGACCTTGGAATCTCTTTCAACTTTCTCCACCCTTCCCTGTTAAAAATAGGATTTGTTTGTGTATTTCTGTAACAAGGCCACTATCAATAGTTGCTTAGAGGGATTTGGCAAAGACCACTGTCATTAACTCCAATCCTGACCTCATTTTGAAACTATTCCAAAATTTCTTTAGATTGGCCTACTACTGCCAAGCATTCTGATCTGTTTCCAGGGAGAAACAACCTAGAACAGATTGGTCTTTTGTCATTTTTGCAACCTTCTTGATGAAGGTAGACCTTCCCTCTGAATTCTAACCATTTAGCATTTCTTTATAGAAACACTTAGGTGGTATTCAGATACACAGAGTAAAAGAAAATGCAGGTTTAAATATGTCTATAGCCTTCATGAGATACTGTTCTTTTGACTGAAGTTTTCATTTAATTTCCTGCCAGTGTGGTGTTGCAGTCTAGCTGAGAGCTAGTCCTCTGCAGTCAATTTTCTCTCATCTAAAATTTTCTCACCTTAAAGTGGTGTCTCCTTTACATCAAGTTGACAACTTATTTTGTCATATAACTTGACTGCATAATGTGAGGTGACCTATATTAGCCCACAATTTGGCAGAAATCAGTTTTGGTTTTCACCAGCAGATCAGCAATTTCTAATGTGGTGGATCTTACTTGGATCTAACATTCAAAGTTTAACTTGTTTCACCCGTGTTCATTGTAATTGTTCCAGACACATGAAATGTCTTTGATCACGTACCAACTTAGAACATATATTTAATTTTCTGTTGTAGTTGACTTGACTAAGCTATCTGGAGAAGTGGGTTGAAAGAGCAGCATAAATAAAAGATATTTAATTGATCTGATAAGGGATATATATTAAAAAACTGGTTAAGATCAGTAAAAACACCAGGCTGCAATATCTATCATTATTTACATCAGAATAAAAGAATTTTGTAATAAAGATAGGCACCATGTCTAGTTTGTACATAATTTCATTTCTGTATTAATGTTCATCTTTCTTTTCAGTTAAACTTTGAAATAAATGAACATTTCTTATTTTCAGGTATCTTAAGTAGTGTCACCCATAGTTTCCTTCAAGACCAGGATGTTTCTGAATTCTTTGGATGAGGGAAAAATAGAAAGAATTAAATAAAATATGGTAGAGTAGACTAATCTTTTGTTTAACTGGTAATGAGCACTATGTGTTCTTCAGGGCATGTTAACTCTGCAATATTGAAATCCAGATTACTTAAATTCACATTTAGTCTAATCTCCTTTATTCATCCTCTCCTTAGTTAATATCTTCATGATTATATCTTCCTGTGTTGATGCTGTTATTTTGTTTTGTATTTGTAACACTAAATTCTT
Source organism: Molothrus ater (assembly GCF_012460135.2). Classification (NCBI taxonomy): domain Eukaryota; kingdom Metazoa; phylum Chordata; class Aves; order Passeriformes; family Icteridae; genus Molothrus; species Molothrus ater. The sequence goes on along the minus strand of NC_050479.2, from coordinate 16,328,400 downwards.
GACTTATCCAGATCCATAGCCTTCTGTGTGGACAAGAATCTAACTAAAATCAATATGGTTTCTTAGCAGAAAATTCCTTCCCTCAGATCTGAAGTGTGTTTGTAAGAAAACTCATGCTCAAGCACATAAGTTCCAGTATTTACTCTCAAACTGCAAAACTTAGAAATGTTCTGAAATATCATCAAAATCTCTACTGTTCATTAAAACGTCTTTCAAGAAAAACCTAAAAAATTTTACTTTACAGCTAAAGAAAATGTTTGTCAAAGACATGGTAAATTTACTTTTAATGAAAAATCTACAAATGCTCAGATCCATTATTAAATGAGTTGTGTAAGGCAATATAACCAAAATACTCCTATTTCAGTGTTCAGTAAATTAAGATTTTTTTTCCTCTCTTCAAGTGGGCTGCTGCTGCCCATTATTATTTCAGAAATCAGTATACAAACTTCATTGTACTTCTAATTGTGCAAAATTAGAGACAACTGTTAACATAATGGGAATCTAAGTGTTCTTTTTCAAAGAGGAAATGTACTAGTATAAACAGTAAGTTTAATTTCTTATTTATATCCACAAAATAGTTGATATGGCCGTAGTTGCTGTAGTGCCAAGATGTCCAAGATCACTACAACTGATCTGTAGCTATAGGATACTCCCTAGGTTTCCATTTATGCCCCTGTGAGGCATTTTTATATCTGTGTTACTTCATTTGCACTAAGAGGCTTGTGCTGTTTTACACCCACCCATATACACATACAGTTGATGATTCATGGTGGCCCTGCATGGTGTCAAAGTGGCAGAATTAACCTAATGAAGAGAGCAGTGTGTTAAACCATTGTTGAATATTTACAAAATGCTTTGATTTGCTAAACTTTTTGTATGGCCTCACACCTGACCTGGTGTTTCTGTTTAAGCAATGTTCTGTAACTAAATGACTCTTCAGGTGTTTCAGGGAAAGTGGTTTGCTGGCAGTCTTTTAAGGATTTATGGTATATTTGTGGTTCACCTTTTAGCATTATTGTCTTCACAAGTGTTTTCTCCAGAATGAAAACAGCTAGGAAAATGCTTATGATTAAAATTCGCTCCTTGAATGCTAAACTACTGATTTTCCATAGCTGAGCTCTTTAGCGCAAATATGTTGCTTCAGAAGGATGAAAGCATGTTATCTTCCAGCAGCTAGAGTCTAGCTCTTTTAAATGATGTGTCTTTTAAATGTTTAGAATATGCTTGAATTGCTAGAAGAAATGCCAAATGGAGTTCCACCAGAAAAAGTGAAAAGCTACATCTACCAGCTGATTAAAGCAATTCATTGGTGCCATAAGAATGATATTGTTCATAGAGGTAAGTGTGTACTTCTCCACGTGGAATAAGGCCCTTTCTAAAGGGAAACATCTTACAGCTTGAAGTAATTTGCATTTACCATAAATATAAGCAATTGCTTTCTATCAGCAGAAAAAAAAATGTAAATTTGGCTGGGCCTTAAGTCTACTGCATGGCTCCAGGTCATTTTAAAATGAAATTCATCTACACAAAATATTTGCTGTCCACTGTCTTTGGGAAGTGATAAGCACAGCAGGTTGTAACTGCAGGAACAGACAGTGTCTAAGAAAAAGGATTTCTTTTTAACGTTTCATGGCAATCAGTCATTTCACTTTTGAATCTGATAATAGAATATTAGAAGAGAAATAACCTAAAACTAAAAACTTGGTCCCCCATGTTCTACTTCTTGAGGCAGTTCCTCTCAGCTCCCTTGAGTTTCAGCTCTGTATATTTACTTTCTCCCTAAGCTTCAAGCACTTAGAGTACACATCTTGATTAATTACTTCATCTAGTTTTATGTACTTTATCCTGATTCAGTAAAATTGTATTTTGCTTTGTGACTTTGCAAGAGTAACATTTTTAATTAGTATTTCCAATAAGATAAAATCCTCACATAGTGTGCCTTTTATATTTAAGACCAGCACGATTCTGAAAATATTTTTAAAGTGTAATTTGAAAAACGTACTATATGTATAATGGAGGAATGAAAAAAGGGCTTAAAACTGGGCAAGACACTTTTTCTAAAGAAATTACAAGAGGTGGTCAAATGGTCATTATAACTGAAAATGTTGAGCACAACATACTTAATATTTTATTGGTTGACTGGATAGTTGAATATCAGTCCTTTCTTTTATTTTGCAATATGAAAGATGGATATTGGTTTTCTGCCCAGGAATATCTGTAAGCACATTTTATCCTTCCATATTTTGTTGGGAAACACTTTAGAAGACTTCAAAAGGCGGAAAATTAATTCTGCCTGTTCACAAACTGAATTGCTGGAAGCTGTTTCAGCAGTTGCTCTTGTAATGCTTCATTTATGATTGCATGAATATCTCTAAATAAGTTATAATGAAATAATATTTGTTGACAAAGTCCAAAATTGAGAGACATTAATAGCTTTTTTTTTCTTTCCACCCACTCTGATACTTCAGATATCAAGCCAGAGAATCTCTTAATAAGCCACAATGATGTTCTGAAGTTGTGTGACTTTGGTAAGTTTGGAAGATACCTGTTACTTACCCTTTTAAAGAAAATTTCTTGCAGTGCAGTTTTGCCTTATTTTGTAAGAGTTCTGCAGTATGTACTGTTTAAAAGTCTTCTAGCAGTCAGAACTGATTACTGCTTCAGGTTTGGGGCTAGTATTTTAATTTGAAAGAATTCTGGTCTTAATTTGCAAACCCTGTGAAATACCTGTGTTAACATGTCTATAGAAACACTACATTTCTCTCTTCCTGTATTAGACAAGGTTTCTGCTTTTGACATTGCTGAGGCTCAGCTGAGGCATCAGCTCAGATGATGGAGCTGATCAGGAGGCTGACAAAACTATAGGTTTATCTGGCCTGTGTATTAAAAGAAAAGATAATTATTACTTGTTCAGTAAAGACACAGTAAACTTGTACTTTCTATGTGTTTTCTGAACCATTGGCTTTTGTGGAATGTTATGCGTGTAGTTATAGATTTTTTTGTTACCTTAACTAAGGAATCATATGTCCAGCTGTGATTAATGACAGAATGACTGGAGTTCAGAGTCAGAGCTGTACATGTTAGGTTAACTCTGATGTTTTCTGACCCACCAATGCCTGTTTAATGTCAGCTGAAAGGCTTTGAAGAATCATCACCCAAGTACAAGGCAAACTTTGCCCATGTGAGTAATCCAAGAAGACAACAGGGCAGAATGTTCCAACAGTCTGTATTTTTATTCTAAATGCTACATAAACACAGAATAAGATATTGTTCCATCTGAAAAGCCTACAGTTTGGCTTGGTAAATAAAAGCCAATTCCATAGTGTTTCCCCAAGGGCACTTTTCAGTAAGAACAGTTTGAAAGCTGTCATTTCAAACCTCTGCAATTTTGAATGAAAAGAAGAACCGCTAACAAAACAAATGAAGATAGTTTTTAAGGAAGACAAGAAAGGTGTTTGTCATTTGCAGTGCTTATTTCTTTTAATCCTAAAGGCATTTTTGCTTAAACATTCAGAAACAATAACCATTCCAGGAAAAACCTTAGAATATTTGGTCCACGTAAGTTCTTTGAATTCAGTGCCATTTATTCTGCAGTGTAAGGTACTGCACAGCTCTGACAGAGTATCAGGATACTCTTTGTGGTGCTCCTGGTGCCTTTGCCTTTCTGGCACCCACAGGCCTCTTGTCTGCACCACTGTGGTTGCCCTCCCTTACCTTTCACTGATCATCAGGGTGTTGCCCCTGCCAAGCAAACCCCACTGAGGGACCAACCCACTGCCCTGTGCAGAGCTGAGCAACCAGCACAGGCTGTGCCCTGCACAGTGCACACCCCAGTCTGGGCTACCTCAGCACAAGCAGCAACAGCCAGTGGGAGTAAGGAGCATGAGTGGGTCTTTGTGGGAGCTGTGCACCCCACACATGCTTCCCTAACCTTCCCTCCCTTCCTCCCTCCCTATTTTTTTTGGATGAGGGATGTTCCTGCTTCAAGTAATGCCATTAGAGTTGGCGTCACCTGACAGAACTTGTGTCAACATCCACTGTGCAGCAGAATTGCAGGAAAATAAAAAGCCAGACAAATGGTATGGTCATGTTTTGGACATCAGTTTTTGCACCAGATAGAGATGATGTGAATTCTGCCAGCAGTGGTGCACTGTGTGGTGTGTTGGCTTGCTCATGCTGTGTGCTCCAGCCATGTTCTCTTTCTGCTGCTGGAAAAGATGTGCAGTCACAATGTACTCAGAGTGATCAGCATAATATCAAGGCAGGCAAACTGTTACTGGTATTTCTGTGGTTCTTAATGTTCATGTGGATTAGTTTTAATTTTAATTGGCCTTTCAGTTTTAGTTGAATTTAAAATTCTGAGGAACTCTTGTAAGATGGAATCAGTTTTACTTTTTTAGTGTTATTACTAATTGACATAATTGCTAGTAGGTTAAGCTGTTACTGTAAAGTACATGTCAGTATGGTGTTAACCACAAGTGTTTCCTGAGCGTGCAGAGATTAGGATATAAGGATTTGCCTTGTAGCATGTTATGATATCCTGTCTGACTACCTTGCTTGATTCATGTTTTGGAACACGGGTACAATGTCACATTCCTCATGTGATTACAAATGCAAAGAAAAGGATAATGCATCCCTTTGCAATAGCCCAGTGGACAAAACCAGTTAGAGCAGAAAAGATCATAAATTTTTAACGAGATAATTCTTCATAATCCTTGTGCCATGTGTTCTGTACATACCGTGCTAAATAAAATTGAGATTGGTTGTTGTGTTTGCCTGGACACATGTTGTGTGGGTGTCATTTCTGCCAATAGAAGTGGAAAAAGAGAACAGTACAAAGTGCTGATTACAGGAGATGCATCTGACTGTTGGAAATAATTCAGTTTTCTGACTAGTGTGTTTTGCTTTTTCAACACCAGGGCTTCAAAATTGCTTGTTTTAGCAATCTCTTAATTTCTGTATGGTGTGTAAGCATAGAAATCGTGAAACAAGGGACTGGAAAAGACCTCAAGAAATCCTCTAGTTTTTCCACCTACTCAAAGAAAGGATTAAGAATGTCTGTGTCATTCTTGACAGGTGTTTGCTTAGTATATTCTTAAAATTCTGAATAATAGAGGTTCCCTAGTGTTCCTAGGCATCTATTAAAGTACTTAGATGTCATTAAGATTAGAATGCTTTACCTTATATCTAACTTAAATGTACCTTGTTTCTCTGTAAGAAAGTGACAACCTCCTCCTTTTTTTTCTTACATCTTTTTCCTTGACATCTCTCCTACCATGTTCTGAATTGTTTAAAGTCCTTTCCTGAAATTTCTGATTTTGCTTTTTTCTTTCTGCAGCATGATGCCTTTGCAACTGCTGTTGTTTTCATAGTTGCTGTCACCCAAATCTCCTCCTATCTTCATCTTCTAATCTGTTCCTGCTTGCTGTTTAGAGTTGATCTAATCTCCCTAGCTTCCTTCTCCTATTTCTATATTCCTGATACCTCAGCACAATTGGGGAGAAGGAAAAGTAAGCAAACTCCATCATAACCAGAAATAAGAAAGATGTGTGTTCCTGAACTGTTAGTTCTGTCCATCGTCTTTCTGCATGGTGTCATGGGGTCAGAGCAAATTTAATCTATAAAAGGCATCACCTGACAGTAAAGAGGTGACACTGAAGCTCACGATGATAACTTTGCTTCTGTCTTGCCACATCAAATCCATGCTGCTCCTGGCCTATAAAATTAGGGGTTGATTTTTCAGGCTACATTAGCTGTTTCTGGACATAATAGCTCCTGTCTGTGACCAAGTTCGGATGGACTGGCCTGGAAGGAGGAGGATGAAACTTTCACCTGTTTATTCTTCTGATGCACAGGAGCTCATGTGCTATCAGATCCATGTGTTACATCAGCACATGTATTTATTTCTATTATGTGACAACCTTTTTCCTTTCTTCCCCTCCCCCTTTCAGCCTGGGGTTTCCCACATTTTGACTGTCCCATTTCTTTGGTGTAGCTCCTGTTTATCTTCCCTCTGTTCTTTAAACACATGAATGAAAGATTTTCCACTGCCAAGATTAATCAGATAGCTTGTAATTTGAAACAGAAATGGGGCTGCCTAAGCAGTTCTAAATATAGTAATATTTCAAAATTCAATCAATCCCCATGTTGGAAGTTAAAAAACAATCAATTCCAGCTTTTCTGCAGCAGCACCAGTTATGTTCATTGGACTTTATGGGAACAGATATGAATTCTTATGTTTGAATATGTTTGAATCCATTCCTCATCGTACTCATCCCATCTTTTAGTTTACTAGCACTTGAAGTTAGAGGTATCTTGCAAAAAGTAACAGCTGTAACCTATGTCATTAACAAATTTATAATTGTTTTCTATGGTCACTAGTCTAATAATAATAATAATAATAATAGTCTGCATCCAAAATTTTACTTCATCTTGTAGTAAGTTAGTATTCGACAGGGGTGAGTGGAATTGGGCTTCTTCAAACTAAGCTTTACACTTTCAGAATACTAAAAACCATTTTAAAACTTTTTAAATTACAACCTTACAAAACATAATTGAATGGAAAAGGCAATTTTGGCAGCTTCTGCACAGGAACTCAGATGTAAAGAAAAACATTATTGCATTTAAGTAGGACTTACTGAGTCAGTAAATAAAGATATGCCTTATTCTTCTGCAACACAGGAAATTTTACTATTTCTTCATTGTTCATGCAATAATGGAAAGATTTACAGTGATTTCACTGAAGGGAATTTTGAACTGTGTTTTAATGCCACATCCCCATAAGAAAGCATCTTGGAAATGCTGCTTCTGCATTTCAGTCCCAAAAGTTTGTCTCACTTTGAGCTTTAGTGTGGAACTGACACCTGTGGAGCCTTGCTGCTGAGATCTGTCTGTCCTGTGTCACCCAATTGTTAATTATTTATTTGAAAACAGTAAGACTTGATACTTCTTGAAAATAGTGCTAATATCTGTCCTGGAGTACTTCTACATGAAAAATTCAGTAACATTATTGTGGTGCTTGGCTGACTTTTAATGAATGGAGGAGAATAAAAATAAAAGTTCAAATTATTCCTACAAATGGATATTCCAGACACTTTTCTGTCAGCCAGTGGTCATAATTGTACACCTTAGGACAGTAGGGAATTTTTGGTACAATTGCAAATAAGTATACGTTTTAATTTTTTTTTTTAATTCTTAACAAAATTATGTGAATAAAGAAGTTAATTTGGATATGCTTTCAGATCCTAATTCATTAAGAACTTTGTTGTGAATGTGATGCTAAAGCAGTTGATAAGCCAAAACATGTGGAGTGAGCCAAGTGCAGATACAAACAGTATTGCTGGTTTTCCTAGACCTCCTGCATTTTACAGTTTTGAGGAGATGACCATTTTCCTTGCCAAGCCCGGGAGGCAGTGTCCTTAGATGAGAATAATATGTTGTTTTTTGACCAGTTTAAAAAATCAAAGACAGTAGTAGTTAGGATCAATGACCAGAAGAGTCTAGTACACATGCATGTGTAATGTTTCTAACGTTATGAATCTTCTTCTGCAAACAGCACCTCAGTGAAATGTAGTGTAATATTTCAATAGCTGACATGGCATACTGCCAGTTAACTCTTATCAGTCTGTTTTGATTACATGATAGCATACAGAGTAATAGCAAAACCCTACTGACTTGTGAGATAGTACACAAGTAAGGGAGTCAATAAAGCAGACATGCTGACTTTCACTGTTGTATCAATAAAAGCTTGCATTTCAGTAGGCAAGCAGTTGTTGGAGACATCATTCTGCAGCAGGGGTTGTAAACAACTTGCTTCTATATAAATAGACATGACCTCTTCTGCCAAAATCAGTGGTGATGCAGGTATTGTTTTGAAAATGGGATACAATCTTTCTCACTGTTTCTCCAACAGGCTTTGCTCGGAATCTCTCTGAAGGAAGCAATGCTAACTATACAGAGTATGTGGCTACCAGATGGTACCGCTCACCTGAACTCCTGCTTGGGTAAGAACACTTTGAGAACTGCCATAATAAACCTCTACTGATTCTATAGGGGTTTTCAGCACCTTTTGTAAGCTTTGCCTGTGGAGAACTGAGTTTGATTTAAAGGCAAGGTTTCAAGAGCTTCCAGAGTTTCATTAATTTTTGTTCATTTCCAGTAAGTCAGTATGAATCATCAACATATTGACCTGTCTTGAGCTGAGCAGTGTTTACCTGACCAAAATATTAGGCTGAATTATAAAAGATGTACTTCCAGCTCCTGCACCCCATTCCCAGTTCTTTCAGAAGAGGATTCCATGGTAGCCCTCTAGCCTGGAATGTTCCATCAGCCTATGCCTGTGGACATCACATAGCAATGGCAGTACAGCTTTACAATGCAACATTCCTAGTTATCTTCATCCTTTGTGTCAGAACTGTATTAGGAAGGAATTTTTTTTGCTCAGAGGTGGTGAGGCTCTGAACAGGTTGCCCAGAGAAGCTGTGGGTGCCCCATCCCTGGCAGTGTCAAGACCAAGTTGAATGGGGCTCTGAGCGTCCTGATCTAGTGGAAGGTGTCCCTGCCCAGATGAGGGGGATTGGAATGAAATGATCTTCAATGGTCCCTTCCAACCTAAAACTTTCTATGATTCTGTGCTTTGGTTTTCATTTGTAGTTACTCTTTGCCAGCACTGCTGAAGTCACTCAAAAGGAAGGTGCTAGATTTTTACTAGTTAGGAAGAATTTATTGAAGGAGGCTGTATAAATCATTTTAATAAAGCACTGAGAAGTTAGCATTGCATTGACTGCAAAAGTATTAGTTACATGAGTAGCCTCAGCCAGAAAATTTACTATTGCTCCTTTATTGATCTGGAAAATGAGCATTTTACTACCTCACAAAGTAAAACAGATTTTGAGATACTAAATGAACAAATTCATGATATACTAAATTAACAAATTCAAGGGCAAAGGAAGAGGAAAAAAAATTGGAGATCTGTGATTTGTGATCTTCCCATTACAGTCAAGTTAAACAGAGCATTAATCTAAACTACGTGAACGCTCTCCCAGAATACAATTCCAATATACAGTGCATGTGTATTTATATATATATATTCTTAAAACAAGGAACTGTTAGCCACAGGATGACTCTAAACATTTCTGGTCACTCCTAAGAGTCTTTAAGCCCATGTTAAGTCCTTCTGGGAAACAAGCCTTTGTTGGAACATTTGATTAACACTGAGCTAGATATTTTTTGAACAGGTGAATAATTAAGTAATAATTACTCTGTCAATAAAGTCATCCCAGTGTTCCCAGAGCTGTGCTGATCTTAATCAAATTTGTTGGCAGTTGTTTTCTTATGTGCATAATAGTATCTTAAAGTTGCTATTAAAAAACTCTAAGCTCAATTTTTCATGTTTTGGAGAAAACAGTAAAGCTTCTAGTGAAGTGTGTATGTACATTTATAAGTATAAATAAAAGACTGGAAAAATAGCATAAATTTTGACCTTTTTAGATACAAACAATTTTTTTCTGTCTCTAGTAGTAATGAGTATTTAGGAGGAAAGACATGAAAAGCTTGACAGACACAGTATTAGTCTGACCTGCATTTTCTGAAGCTGTTTTGTTGGCAGAGGAAATTTAGCATGAATTATGTCTGTTTGTAGTTCACTAAATCTGTTTGATTAGCTTCTAGAGAAAGGGGGGGATTTGTGTATTTAATGTTTCAATTGTGCTGGTGTGTGTTTTTAAAGCCAAGTTTTTCTGGCAAAGTGATGCCTGTTTCTTGGCAATTCTCTTCTGTTTCCCAGGCATTCATCTTTCCCATTCCCCCTTTCCTTACATTTACCAAATTTTTATAAGCATCTAGTACTCAGAAATCTTCACAGGTTTATTAACTACATTCAGTTTAACAAATACAGTTTTACTTTTTCAATTTTGAAAATGTGTCCCAGAGAGGTTTTTGTTTAGTGATAACATTCAAGACCTAAATTTCAGGAGACGAAAGAAAATTGCTCCATAATTATTCACAGAACATCTAAAATCTACTCATTTTGGAGAGCCTCAGGTAACTACTGTTAGTGGAGTACTCTGTACCCTTTGATGACAAAATATTGCTAAAAGCCAGTAGATTTTAAAGCATCCTAAATTACTAGATGAAAACATGTTTTGGAGAATCTAATATGTTCAGGCATAGACTGTAGTGCTTCTCAGGTATGGTCTGTCTGTGCTATAGGAGTTATTTTCATTTGTCCAGCCATGTCACTTTTGCATTTTTTTGTCTGCTGTGATCTGACCAGACTGATCCTGACAATCAGCAGAAAAGAAGTCTTGAGTTTTCCTTTTCAAATAACAATGCTGCAGTTTGTGCTGCCTTAAGAAATGGCTGTTTTCTGATTTGCTTGTTTGACTACAGACTAAATAGTGAAATGTTGTTAACTTTTAGTGGTTCAGCTTCCTTTGTTCTTGAGAGCAAGGAAAGGTAATGGTCCATTCCTCAAAGGAGTTTTAGCCCATCCCTCAGTTGTAACCCCAGCTTGTTCTACAGTACCCCAGTCTACAGCAACCTTTTCCCCATTTCACATTTTAGTGGAGAAAACTGTGTATTAAAGGAGTTGCAAGCAAAGATGTATTTGGGTTTTTGTCATAATAAAAGGGGAAGATTTTTACCTGTACTCTCACTGTTTTGCCTACAGAGCCTTGGCTTTGGAGTCCATTTTTTGCCTGTGTTGCCTTGTGCACTGGGAAGGAAAACTGGGCCTTACTTTGAGTCATTCTGACCTAGTGGGTGGGTTGGACTAGCAGCACCATAAAAGGGTCAAACACTGAGTCTCAGCAAATCCACAGGGAGCCACTGTGCAGGATTATGAACCCCAAACAAATGAGGAGCCCCACTGAGCAGTAGTGGTACCTGAGGAATTGTGACATGGTCTGCTTTGCCTCTGGTGGTTCTCTGTTGCAGTCTCTTCCAGTGGGGCAAACCTTTGATTTTGGGGTGATTGTTGTGAGAGAACTACAGTGTCTCATGGCACATTCTCTAAGGCAAGTGGTTCTTGAAGTTTTGGTGCCTTACTTCAGCTTTCCCAGCTGCCATAGAGTCCTGCAGCAGTTTCACTTTGGCTATTGTCCACCTAGAAATGCTTTCTCACCTTCACCTAAAGGGTTTACTGTTCCTCTGGCCAAGTGTTCTCCCCACAAGTGAAGTAAATAATCATGAGCAATCAAATCAATGGGGAAGAGTCAAACTATATATATATTTTTTTTTTTTTAGTTTGAGGATGTTCTTTCTCTAAACATCATTATCAGCAATATAAGGAAGGAGTGAAAGACGTAGATTTAGGATAGGATTTGTCACCTGCAACTCTTGGTGCTGTCTTACTCCAGAAAAAGGCAAGCCAGCTGTAATTTAAATCTCTTGAAACAGAATTTGAGTTACTGGATTAAAAGTTTCAAAAAGAAGAGACTCAGTGAAATATGTTTTCAGTTCAATCTTTGTTCCAGATTTTTTGTTTTATATGCCTTTCTTTGACATGAAAAGCATTCTCCAGTCATTTTATTCAAAATCTAAACATTTGAAAGGCATTATTGGAATAATTTTGTTCAAAATCTAAACATTTGAAAGGCATTATTGGAATAATATGGGTATTTACAATTTTTTTTTACAAATTCAACAAACAAGAATTTGGGTGTATACAGAAGAGCTTTCCCCAAACCCCAGCCTGTGGCTTTGCTCCCAGACAGGAATTTATGATGTTTTCATTGCTTCCTCACTTGTTTTTTCTATCAGATAGTTTTCAGGAGAACTCTGTTTTCTTGCTAATTATAATTTTTGTGTATAAATGCTGAAATAAAGATTTCTTATAATTTCTGTTCTCCCAGTGGCCAGACCCAGAATGCCCATCCACCTATTAAGCATAATCAAACGAGATGTAATGCAGGAACAGAGTGCAGGCATGAGCTCTAGAGAGAAGGGAAGTTAGTGGTAGTTTAACTGTGAGTGGAGAATGCTTTGTAGTCAAAAAGGTTATTCTTGTGTGCAAGATTTTTCAAAAAGAACAAGGTCCCTGGGGGCACTTGAGAATCCATCTCCCGCCTTTTCAAGCAGTGATAGATACATCAGGAAATCTAGGGCAGAAACAGAGCGCTTGGTTTTTGAGGTAGTTTGCTTAATAATAAAGTTTGTTTTTCTGTGTTGTGAGGAGGAGTGCCATGGGAAATACGGCCAATGAATTGAAGCAGCTCAGTAAGAAGGCAGTGGCAGCGGGTAACAAACATTTTCTTTTTGCTTGGCAGAGCCCCTTATGGCAAGGCTGTGGATATGTGGTCTGTAGGCTGCATCCTGGGGGAGCTGAGCGACGGGCAGCCGCTGTTCCCTGGCGAGAGTGAGATTGACCAGCTCTTCACCATTCAGAAGGTGCTGGGCCCACTGCCAGCCGAGCAGATGAAGCTCTTCTACAGCAACCCACGCTTCCATGGCTTGCGGGTAAGGGAAAGCTTTGTTCTTTTTTCTCATTTTTCTTATTTACTTGTGTGAAGTGCTGCAAAGGTTCTTTACATTTGCATTGTGCGTTATCTGCTGCCTACGTTTCTGGGTAAGTATAGGATGTAGAGATTATAAAGCATTCATAAGTCAAAGTAAAATTCTGATTACACCAGAAGTGTAAGTTATTTGTTTTCTTGTTAAAAGTATTGTAAGTTATTTGTTTTCTTGTTAAAAGTTGTTTAAAGATTTTCTTTCGTTTCTTAGATATTTTTGGCATGCAGTTTACTTCTTATACCCAATCTAACATTGCCCTGCCAGGTTTGCACTGGAAAGTTTAGTGGCAAAGCTCTGTAAGGTCAGGATGTGGAAAATTTAGGACTGTTGTCTATAAGCTACTTTGTTGGGAAAATCAGAGCTGTAGATGCTACTACCATGGCAGAAGAGCTTTTTGCCTTTTGACTTACATTCCTGGGGAGTTTAAGTCTCTTGAGTAAAAAAGCTCTTCCTACTGAGAGCATTGTTCTCTTCAAGGGTTTGCCAATATAATATAATGACAGAGACTCACTTGTGTGAAGATCTACCCAAGCTGGGATATGCAATATGGCAAAATACCAGTATCAATAAATAAATATTAGCTCTGTTACTTTTAACAGTACCTGGTCAGTGATTGTACTCATGTTTCCTTGTAATTCAGTTTTGGTTGTCCTTTCTTTATTGATCAGTGTTGCTTGGAAAGGTGAGTTTATGATCTCGGTAATATTCTGAAATCTGTAGTGTAAATCATATGAAGAGGCATATGAGGGTTTTAGGAGACCTGATCTGTGCTAAAGACTCAAGATTTGAGTTTTACTCTGAGAAAGAGAAAATGTGAGAATGTGAAAGGGAAGGAATGGGGACCTAGTTCTGTTAAAGCATGTTCAAAGTTGCCACAAATTTGTTTTAGCTAACAGTGATAAGAAAGCAGTTGGCTTAAGATGTTAGGGTATTTATTTTAGGTATAAGAATAACTGATTCTGAAGAGATTTTGTTGAAGTTTGTAGACCCTTCAAGAGTGGAGGGTTTAAAAAAAATTATTAGACAAGTATTTCTTGCAAGGTCCTGTTTGTATTTCATCCTGTTTAAAACAGTGAGTTGGATGATGTTTTTGTATGAGAAATTTATAACCCCTTCTCAGGAAAACAACACTTTAAAAATTGTGAGTCAAATAAATTACTGCCTCTTCAACATCATTTTACAGCATTTCTGATTGTGAAGTGTAATCTTGTTTGGATAAATGCTCTGTGATGTCTTAAGATGAAATATCTTTGTTTTGTAGCTTTAAAATACAATAATTCAAGAAGACAGCACAGACCTAATGTGATTAGCACAAGGCTCAGAGTTATGAGTCTGTTCTCATCCCGGATCAGTGGTTCAGTGCTTGGCCTCAGACATGTTCCTGCCTTCTTAGTCCCATCTGTAACGTCAGGATGCTGCTGATGTGGACAGGGCCATATGGCTCCTCATTGAGAGTATTTTTTAGAATTGAAGTGAAGTCTGAATAATGGCTTAAACATCAAAAAAACTACAAAAATTATTTGTTTGAAATATTATATTCATTAGTTAATTTGTGAGAAAAAATTATCCTATGCTATAAGACAGCCTTAAAAGTACATTTTTTCTGAATGTAGCTTAATTTTCTGAATGTAGTGCTTAATACTGAAAGATTTTCTGTTGCAGAGCAGATAGTAGGTATGCTGTGATCAAGCCAATTATTACTTACAAGCTGGATTTGGTGCTGGATATTCTCAAGATAGAAACTAGCCCATGATGTGAAATTTTTTTATATGTTTAGACTTCGTGAATTTCTATATTACCCTAAGTGAATAGTACCATATTGTAAAATAGGATTAAAAAATTCTCTTCAAAACAGCATGGATCCAAACACAGATTTGCAAACTTGTCTTTTCTTTCTACTCATATCCTCCATATATATGTATATAACACAGTTTTCCTTGCTCCTGAGGTTTAGGGAGTATTTAGTGATCTCTCTTCAATTCTTTTGAGGAGGAAAACATCCAGGGTATGTTGAAGACATAAGGAAGTAAAATAATATGGGATCAGAAACTACCAATAGGCTCATGACTTTACAGAAAATTGTGAGTGGCAATGTAGGGATATAAATATTTGTTCTACCAATAAGTTACATGAGGAATGTGAACAATTACAGTGACAAGCCACTGATGCTTTGCATGGCTTTGGCACATTTTCCTGTTTCCCTAATCATTCTAGATATAAAAGCTTCTTTATGATTGTCACTCCACAGGAAGACACAAACATTTTACAATTTGATTTATGTTAAAATTGGAGGAAGCATGGAAGCCTTGTTTTACCCAAGCTACTGTTGAGGATCAATATAGCAGACTTGGACTTTAAAAAATTCTCAATTATTAGTAAACCACTTCAAAATAAAGCAAAGTCAAAAGAAAAATACAGAGACTATTTAGAATAAAAGCATTCAAACTAATGTTCTTCCATTTTTCTTCAAAGTTCACAAAATATAATTCATGAAAAGTAACACTGGTACAACTAATGGATGCCCCCAGCAGTGTGCACTGCTTCTCATGGTGTTGCCAGCAGCATGACCACAGCAGTAACCCTGAAACTCAAATCCTTGAGCTTTTGCCTTTTTTCACTAAAAATACTTGGGAATTGTTCGTTCATGTATAGTATTATGTTAATGTTTTGTATTATTTAGTAATGTTTAGTTTAATGTTTAGTATTATGAATGAGTAGTACTGTATTTGCACTCTCAAATTATCTCTGAGCTATTTTTAACCTTTTTTTTAAATAAATATGTTACTTATGTTAGTTCTGAATCTATTTTAAACCTCCTGTCAATCATAGTGCCACCAAAAAAAATATTAGGTTGATTATTTCTCACTTGAGAATGACTTCTTGGCTGCCCTAACAATCAAGAATACTTTTTTTGGTTGACTAGATGCTTACCACACATCTAGAATTATTTGTTTCACTATAATATTTTATAGTTTTCATAAACAACTAAATTTTTCAGTGCTTAGGATTCCCATTAATTACATGTCTTGATTCACTAGTTTCCATTTTTTTAAACATTGTATTCATGCATTACCTTGTTTACATGATCAGTATATTTACAGTGTATTTTTTACAGTTTCCAGCAGTCAATCATCCACAGTCTTTAGAGAGAAGATACTTGGGAATTTTAAGTGGTGTATTGCTTGATCTTATGAAGGTAGGAAAATGTCTTTTTTTCTCTGTCTGTGATATGTAAGAAAATACATAAGTCACTTTTTACCTTTTTTCTTACATAATGCATCTTAGAAGGACTTTGGAAACTCCATTTTGAGATATTTTGATTCCACCATTGTTTGTAGTAAGGCTTTGTATTTCCTAGGAATCAGGAAAATATCCCTTGCAAATGCCAGGAGAGTCTGTTCAATTTTAACTGATTCGATAAAGAATATGTAGCCCAGACAAAGCATCATCACCATCCTTTGCAGGGTTGTGTATCCACACTGACATCCATGCACTGACTGCTGGGTGTGATCATATTTAGATACATCCACAGAGTATTGGGCTACCCTGAGCTGTTTTTCATTTGTTGTTGGGTAAGGGTGAGGATTTGGACAGTTGTCAAAAACAAAGTTGACACACAGGAGTTCTGGGTTTTTATCCAAACTCTTAATCTGCTTGCTATCAGCTGTACATGGTGTATATGTTAGTTTACTCTTTTGTCCTGTTTTGGAACAAGTCAGCTAGTTACACATGGCCAAACTAGGTTACAGTCCTGGGAGTTCTTCTTATGGGGGATCAGGAGAAGCTCATTCCCCACAAAAACATTGGGCTTTGCATTTGTGCCATGTTCCTGGGTATGGAACACGTGTTGTTGTCATCAATACTGTACTATAAAAACACTCCCATGGTGAGCTGCAGTACAACCCTCACATCATTTCATCCCCAGTGAGCTGAAGAAAGAAGTCATAGTATCCAAAATTAGGTTTATAATCATAGAACCACCAAAGAATTAAAGGCAATGTGGGACACACATGAAGCGTGGATATGGCTAATCAACTCTGAATGATGTGTGATCCCAAACCCCTCTGCACCAGTTGTCTTGGAAAGCAAAGATGCTTTGGGAAATACTTGGGTGTTTACTTGCTTTTAGTAGTATTGCTGTAGCCAGCAGAAATCCACCAAATTTGCTCTACTCTTCTTCAACACAGCCAGTTCAAATCCCTTTGATCTCCTTGCCTTATGAAGAGAGTCAGCATGGCTTTTATCTTGGTTTCAAGGAGTCTGCAATATGTTACACTCCAGTGCATATAATTACTTGTTCTGGTATTATACTTTCTCCTCTATTTTCTAATTCACAGAAACTTTTTTTCATAGTTAGCTGTAGCTCAAGATCTGGTAGTATATATTGCAGAACGGAAATTTCAAGATCAGTCTTAAGACTATTGTTACATGTACTGGGGGAGGGTTTATTTTCATTTTATCCTAAATTTTATGTAGTATCTCAGTGTCTTTTAGGTTCTTTTGATATGATTTAAAAGTTGCAAAGATGTGAAATGAAGTACTTGAGTTTTAGGGAAGCGCAGGTTTCCAAGTAATTTCATTCTTCTTTTCTGTTGATGTTTCTGCCTACAAGGTGAGAAAGGTCAGGAATTCTGTAGAGGGGATATTTTGTGTTTGATCTGCATTTCTTAATTCAAGAATTGGAACCTTGTTAAGCAATGTGCAGATGCCTACAAGGAGAGAACAGAAGGGACTTGTGGTCAAGTTGCATGTTGCAAATGCTGCACATACTTTGTCGTGTGCCTGTCTCTTCTGCAGACAAGGGACAGTCTGACACATGCCCACACTTGTTGTGCTCTTCATTATCTGCATTCCCAGGGACCTCAGGTCAGATTACTAGATTACTGAATAACCCACACTTCAACTTATGCCAACTGAAGTAGGGAGTTATTAACATATATCTATTTAGAGAGCATTTCTGGACTAGATTAATGATGAGGCACCAATTTGACCTTGTTGCTTTGTTGTTGCTCCAGACCTCTGCTCTCCTTCTCAAGTCATGCTGGTTTACAAGTATTAGGGAGTTAGGAACTGGTTTTGCATGTTATGACTTGGAAAAAAAAGACATCAAGACTCTCTTCTTTATATCATCTGCCATTCAATTGTCTCTGCCACTCAGCACCAGACATGCATTTCCTCTGAGCTGTTTGCTAAAGAGAATACTTGTAGAAACCTTTCTTTTTACCCTTGGTTTTCTTCACTTGCCTTAGCTGGACTTTAGATTTGTGCTAATACACTGCTTTTATAGTCCATCTTTGTATCCTGTCCTTACTCTGGTTCTCATCCACTCCTGTTTTGCATTTTTGTTTATTAGGAAATTCCCTGTTTAGCCAACCTGAACCTCTGACAAAGATTGTGGTCTTCTGTACAGTAAGATGCTTTGTTCCTGAACTCAAAATAAATTTTCCATAAAAATCAATGGCTGTCCTGGACATCTTTCCTCTTATGGTAGTTTTTCAGGAGACAATGCCTGGTAATTCCTTATAGAAAATGGAATTTGATTTCCTGAAGTCCTGGGTCTTATCTCTGATGTTTATCTTCCCACCTCTTCTTTCAGTCCTATCTGTAATCATCCTATAGTTGCTACAGCTCAGAGTGTCTTCTGTGATCAGATTTCTCACCAGTACTTTACTGCTGTTGAGCAGCAGCTCGAGTAAACTGAAGTCCCCTCCTTGGCTACTTTGTCTCTCCAGCAGCTGCACTAGGAGATTTCCACCAACTGAGTCTAGAAATCTCCTGGAGCATGTACACAGGCTGGGTGTCAGGATAGCTGAAGTCTGCTGTGAGGATGAGGATCTGTGACCAGGAGGCATTTTTTTTGGTGTTATAGTGAGTTTTCCTCTTCATCGCTTTCATGCTCTTCAGTGCATCGCTGGTAACAAACTCCCATCATAACATGCCAAATGTTGCTTTCCCTTCTAATCCTGACCTAGAGATTGTCCATGGATAAACCTTTTGTTCCATGCTGACATTGGATATGATCCAGGAAGCCAATTTTATGGAGTGCCACTCTTCTCCCTGTCCATCCCCTTCCATCTGAGACCAGTTGTACCCATCAGTGACCATGCCTCAGCCATGAGCCCAGTCCCACTACTTCTCTGTGATTCCAGGCAGATTCCCAGCCTTGTGATAACCTATGGACTTCCAGGTCTCCTTGCCTGTCATCCAGCCTGTGTAAGGTAGTGTACAGGCACTTGTGAGCTGACATCCTCTCTCCTGAGGGGGAATGTAGGAATCACATGCAGCCTCCTCCTCCTCACGTTTGTTCTGCCTTTTGAGCCACTGTAGTGATGAGGATCAGAAAAAAAGGGGAAAAGAAGTTGTTAATCATTCAGTACAGTGTGTGAGAAGGAAAGGTGCTGCATACTGTATGACCAAACTGCATAGGAGTTTGGTTTGCCACTTGCTTTGTTTCCTGAGCATTTTCCATTTTGAAGTGCAGGGATCCTGTGAAGGGAAAGCCAGTTTGTGGTCGAGTGGCTGAATGTGTGTGTGTGTGTGTGTTTATGCATGTGTATGCATAGACACACATTGATTTCTTCTCTCTTAAATACATACAACCCTTAAGAAGTAGCTGGTTTTTTACTTAATAGCCATTCAAACTTTTAACCTTGCTAACAGTCATGCATGTTTGAATATTCCAGTGTAAACTCTGTATTGCTCTTTTCCTGCAAGAAACCTTTCAAACTTCCCAAAAATACTCAAGTCTTTTCAAGTTTTGTGATTAAATATTTTCTACGTGTCAGGAAGTGTCTTTATTTAGAATCACAACTGATCTAACAGAATTATAAGGCAAGTGTTATTCTGAATGTATTGTAAACAATTGAGAGAATTCTTTGAAAATATGGGTGGACTTGAACTCTATAAGCTAAAAACAGAACTCTTTTATTTGTGTATTTTTAAAAATACTAAATGTTAAAATAATGTTTGTTTTTGCCTAAGAATGTTCCCATATAGTTGTTTTTTTTGTTTGTAAAGCTTGTTTCATTGCAGCATTTTATTACTGGTAAATTTAATATTTTTGATTCAAAACAATGTTGTAAGGTTTATCCTGAAAAATATGTTCAAAATACATATACTTAAAACATATATAGATATATATAAAACATATTTTAAAAATGTTAAATATCTTTGTATTTTAAACATACTATCATATATGTGTACATAAAATTATATACATATAACACATATGGTGTTATATAAATAAACACATATGTGTTTATTTTGTATCATATGTATTTTAATGCACCATGAAATTATTCTAGCAGTGACATCTAATCACAGAAACTCTGAAGATTATAAAATTACCCAGTAATGTTCTTTATTTTGTTGTGGGGTTTTTTGTTTTAGTTTGGTTTTGGTTTTTTGTTTTGGTTTCTGGGCTTTTTTTTGCTACTGTAAATACAGATACTAACATTTAAACTTTGGGATTTGTTTTTCAAAGAACTTACTGAAGCTAGATCCAGCAGATAGATATTTGACAGAACAATGTTTGAACCACCCTTCGTTTCAAACCCAAAGACTCTTGGATCGCTGTGGAAGTTCGCCTTCGCGGTCAGCTAAGAGAAAACCCTACCATGCAGACAGCAACACTTTATCTAACAGGTAAATGTAGTCTTGTCACTGTTACCACTGACGTTTGCTCTGCCAGTGAGTGAGTTGTTGTCGTGCTCACACACAGCATCACCTACAAGAAAAGGGGCTGTTTGGCAGCATAGGCACAGACATGTGTGCTGTTCTGTGTTGCCTCACTGAGTAAAGGAAGCAGACAGAGTATTTACAGCTACACAAGCTGAAATTTTTGCTTACTTTCTGCATCAGACTGCATGCATCTTAAAAAAAAAAGAGACAATGTTGAAGCCATTTCTATATATGACAAAGAAAAATAATTGGCTGATCCACCTTAAAAAAAATGTTAGCCTTTTTCTTGAACAATAGGAATTTTGTGGCTTGGAAGATGCCCAAGATTCCAAACGAATGCTCTTTTCTTTGGAATGCTACCACGGCTGTATATGTACAAATCTGTCCAAGATTTTGATATTTAAAAGCTTAAAGTTCACACAGATTTGTAGCGGCTCAATGTCCTGAAAATTGTGCACATTGATCACATTCCAAATTGGAGATGAACAGAATTTTGTCTGCAGTTGCAGTTGTGGATCGTGTCTAGTCTATTTGACCTCAGACTCATAGCAGGATATGTTTGCTCAGTGACTCCCTTGCTGGACCCACATAGCTTGAGAGAAGCCACTTAGTTTTCATACCTCAATGAACCAGGTTTACTGGATGAAATACTTCAGTACAAAAAGCTTCTTGTTATTGCTCTGATAAATGCATTCATAAAGGTCACCCTCTGAAGTATGCAGAATATTTTAATATTCTATATGCAGGCTTTTAATCTTGGCCATATTTTTCTTTAGCTTATCCTGTGAGATTCGAAAAATTGCTCCTCTATTTTAAGACTTGGGATGACATTCACAATCTCTACTTTTTCAAAGATAGACACCAAAAAGTTTTAGTTGCCTTTACAGATGCTTAGAGTAGAAGTTTTACCATTAGACATATGGCATCAGAAAGAAAGACCTACATCCACTGGAAACTTGTCCAAAAGTCTTGCCTAGTGAAAATACTAGGTTCCTCTATCTCTGAAGTTTTGAAAAATATACTTGCTGTTAACAGAAAAATATTTCAAACTGGCATTAAAATTGCTTAAGTTTTAGGAATTGTAATGAAATAGATTATGAGATCACTGGAAGTGGTTAATACAAAAATCCTAGGTATAAAAACAGCTAGCATTATCCAATTGTAATTAACAAAAAGGTCAACAAAGGTACAGTGAGCTCTCACTTCAGCCCTCAGTAATATATCTGAGTTACATCATAGATTTGTTACAGAAATAAGTTAATTACTCATAGCCTGCCTAGGTCCATCAAGGCAAATAAGCACAGCTCCAGCGCTGTTCAGTCTTGGCTATTGCAGTGCCAGCCTAAATCTAGAAGCTGAACTGGTTTAATGCCAGAAAACCTGAGATAATAAATCCTGCTCAAAAAAAAAATAAGTCTCAGGGTTTGCAGAACCAGCTCATATCTCAGTCCTCTAGTCCCAAAACCAGAAGAGCAAGGAAGTAGAGTAGAGGATAAGGGGATAAGGACACAACCAAGTAGCTCTGCACCAAGTCAGTCTGGTTGCAGAGCCTTTCAGGTGCAGCTTTGGAATGAGTTAATGTACCAAAAACTGGGATAGTGCCAAGTTCCACAAAAGCTGTCTTCTGTGGTAGACCTGGTTTTGGATTTGGTGTTCCAGGGCTAGCTCAGGCTCACCTCATCTGAACAATAACCTCTTTTCCCCTCCTTTCCTCTCTTTCCTCCTCCAAACCAGGAATACACAAGATAGCCTGGAGCATTGATTGTATCAGGGCTTTTTGACAGTGCTGACATACATGATTTTTCTACCTTCCTTTGATATGCCAGGTGTATTTAAGATTTTTTCGATTGATATGCAGCTAATTTTTTTAATGTAATGCTTCACTTAGCAATGTACTCACATCATACACACATGCATAAATGTGCAAATATATGTTGGAATTTCTATTATTAGATTTGATATCTTCAGGGTTTTTGTCAGCAAAATCATTAACCAAAGCAGAGTTTGCCATCAGATTATAACCAGAAACAGTGATGTACTAACACTTGCAAATCTGTTATTTTAGTGAACCTTCTGGTGCCTTAGTTGGCAATATTTGATCTTACTGCAGTTAAATTTTTGGTTTTAAATGGCAACTGGAATGGGTGTACTTTTTTGAAGTTATTAATACATGAATAAGTAATCTGATATATTAATGCTTCTTTATGCATTTTAATATAGAAATCAAGCCAGCAAAAGTTCTGCTTTGCAGTCACACCACAGATCAAACAGCAAGGATATGCCACTAGGGGCTGGCGGGCCAAGAGAAGAGGGGCTTCCAGCAAATGAAAGCTTTTTAAATGGAAACCTTCCTGGACCTGCACCTAGTCCAATGCACGCAAAAAAACCAAGCAGCACACCTGGATCTGGCAACAAGGATATAGCAAATAATAACATGCCGCATCTTCTCAGCCCAAAGGAACCAAAGGGAAAAACAGAGTTTGATTTTAATGTGGACACCAAAAGTTCTGATGGTTCAGGCACAAAATACCTGAAGTCTAACACCAGATCTCAGCAGAACCGGCACTCCTTTATGGAAACTTCTCAAAGCAAAACTGGGACGCTGCAGCCCGGCGACAAGCACAGTCGCCACAGCTACATCGACACCATCCCACAGTCCTCTAAGAGTCCCTCCTATCGGACAAAGTCCAAGAGCCATGGAGTTCTGACAGACTCTAAATCCGTGGGCAACCTTTCTGAGGCCAGGGCCCAAGCTGCAGAACCAAACACCAGTAGGTATTTTCCATCCAGCTGTATGGACCTGAACTCTCCTACCAGCCCGAGCGCTCCCCGGCACAGCGATAACAGAACTATGCTCAGTCCATCCGCGAGGAACAACCGCAGCGAGGGCACCCTGGACACCCGAAGACCACCAACCAGACACTCCAAAACAATGGAGGAGTTAAAACTGCCAGATCACATGGATGGAAGCCATTCCCACTCTCTGTCTGCTCCACATGAATCTTTTTCCTATGGTCTAGGTTATACCAGTCCTTTTTCTTCCCAGCAGCGCCCTCATAGACACTCTATGTATGTGAGCCGGGACAGAGTGAGGTCAAAGGGCTCAGAGGGTGGCTTAAGCGTAGGGCAAGGGATGGCAGCCAGAGCAAACAGCCTGCAACTGTTATCTCCACAGGTGCAGCATAAGTCACTCACAAGGTCTGTTGGCTCATCACGAGAAGACTGTACAGAAGATTCTAATAGGGTTAGTCCAAAATATTGCCTCTTATTTGAAGGTTTACCTTTCTCTTTTTAAGTCATGTGGGGCAGTGGCCTGCTTTCTGTCTTGTGTTTGTTTCTTTGCAGTTATTAATTTATTTGTCTTGTACAATATGGGGATGTTGTTGGGGGCTTTTTTTCAGAAGGGCTGAATATTTCGAGGTACTTTGAAAAAATGGGCTATAGATACCGTTATCTTAAAGTACTGAAATGTGAGAATGGAAAAATGATCTCCAAAGTTAAAATTTCATTAGTTGTTTTAGTCCTTGGTTACATGGTCTGATGTCATTTTTACTGTATCATTTTGCTTAATTATCTTTCTCATCTGTGTTTTTATTTAGCTTTTCCTATATGTATTTCTGTTATGAATGCTAATGTTAATTTTTGAAGCCAGTGTTTCATTCAGGTATAGCAGGTTATTATTGCTGAAATACCTTAATTTACTAGAGAAATATCAAAGCTTGCAATATTTCTTTAGATTGGTATGATAAGTAACTGGTGTAATCTGGAGATCTCATGTTGTAGTGGCCACTGGTAAATTGACTCCTCACAGTGGTTACTGTCAGTGGATACCTGGTTGTGTTTTTCTGTGAGCATTAATTAAAGAGTGAGGACAGGCTGGATCTGGTGTTGATTTACATTTGTTACACAACACTTCTGAATTATCTCATGTTTTACATATCAGATATGTAAAGATGACTATGAAAGCTGTCCTCAAAGCTTTAAATTTCTCTATTAACAAAATGGTGCAGAGACAAATACAAAAATGAGTGTTTGTTTCTCTATGCCTACACCTGTGATAAACTGACTTCTAAGGAGAGAACATCTAGTTCAGATTTGTTGACAACTTGAAGAAAGTCAAAGAGCTCTAAATAATATTTAATGTCCAAAGATTATGGTTATGATTATGAGAAACTAAAATACTCTGCCCACTTAGTAGTTCATCTAAGAAATATATGTAGCTGACCTAATAGGGGTCTACAAGTACCATAAAAAGACCAGTTTCAGGTAGTGGTTCTCTCTTCAGTCCAGTAGAGAAAAAAAGACATAATATATTTTTTCATCCATTGCACATCTCCTCCATTCAAGATTATGAGTATTCAAACATGAGAAAATATCAAATAGAAGTGCAATAGAATAATAATTTTTAAAAAGCTACCTAGAGGGGATTACAGCAGCTCCATTTCAAAAACACTTCTTTCCTGTGTACTTATTTTTCTGTCTCTCTCATTTCAGTCAAATTAAATGTTACTTATTCTTCAGGACATTATTTGGAAGGGCAGTACTATCAGTGTTTTAGTTTTTGATAATAAAAGGTCACACTGCCTTGTCTTCTTCAGTTCATTTTCTGCATTATGCAGCAGATAGTAATTTGAAGTCATTTTGATTTTATTTTGTACTGTTTGGAGGCCAGTTGTTTTTATTGGATCATTCTTTCTCATTGAAAATGTGTTGACAGATTTTTATTTTAATTAGGAAAATCGATGGGTATTGTAATGCTTATGGTTTTGTTCATTTTCATTTGCTTTGGAAAGTCTGTTCATTCAAGATAAAGAACTTTATCTCTTATGGTCAGTATTTTTAAAACTTCAGCCTTTACTTGATTAGTGCTTTTAAAATCTGTATTTCAACCATTAGAAGTGTGAAAGGAAAATGACTTTTCTGAAATGGATGCTAAGTCTGTGAATTCACAAAGCTGTTTTTAATTTGTTTATACTGCTTTCAGTAACAAATCAAATTGTCAATCTTCTTATGCCTCATGAAGGCATTTTCACAAAGTCATTCTTTGGCTCCTTACTATCCTCATTTTCCCCCCTTTTCTACATTATGCATTAGGAGTCAGAAAATTTCACTCCCTTCAAGATTAGTGAACTAAAAAACTCATTAATAATATGTGTTCTCATAGATTCTTTACTGTTTTCATACTTACTTTTTCTAATCAGTTCTTTTAGGTTTTTTTTCTCTGCTCATCTTTGGTGAAGTTTCCTCACTTCCATGTTTCTAGTTTCTCACTGATTTTCTTCTTAGCTCTACCACGGCTTTTTAAAGAAGAGTATTCTTTTTTTGCCTAGCTTTAAATCTTATTTTAGAAAAAAATCAAGAAAAAACTCTCATCCAGTCTTAGTTTTAGGACTTTTCAAGTCTCAACACAACAGTTTTAAGGGTTTTTTTTTACATTTAAATTAAATGTACACAAAAAGGGTTAAGCAGAAAAAAATCAAATACAAGTTGCTATTACTGTCTCATGTTAGAAATGTAACTGCTGATAAAAAAGAGGTATCTAATACAAGTAGTAATTTAATCAAATGCTTCAGCCTCTGGTAAATTTTAGAAGAATCCAGCTGGGATTTGAAGCATTGTTTTAGCTGCAGTTCTGACCTCAGTTTCAAGGTTTGTTTTCTCTGTGACTGTGAGACCAGAACTTCATCCACAAAAAGCAAAATAAATTTTGGAAACCACTTGTGCAGTGAATTGAAATCCCAGATTTTAGTTTTGGTAGGTTTTTTTTGTGGGTTTGATTTTTAACCTTTGTCATTCTTGAACATTCTAGATTTCAGTTAGTACAGGGGTTTCAGTAGTTTCCTGTGGGGTCTTTGAGAGAGCATTAAATTTCATGTGGTCAGTCCATACTGAGGGAAAAATTGTAGTTTCTGATTCATTTAAGAGTGGGGTTAAGTCATATTTGGTGGCTAATTATGTGCATAAGGGTATTTCTACTGGCTCACCTGAAGTTTTACTTGAAGTACTTCCAGTACTGTTTTCAGGAAAATAGAGTAAATTAGAGGTAATGAAATGCTTTTAGCTATCCTGTATGACTGAAGAACTTTGTCTATAAATTTCTTAGTTCAGAGACTTTCTATTATTTTGCATACAGTAGATTTTGTGATTGTTGGTACCTCTAGGTAATGATATTAAGAGATAAGAGATGATAAGCAATGATAGTGCTTTGGTGTTGCAATTATCTCAAATTAGATGCATTCCTATCTGCTTTTTAGTGTTTGCCAGTAGCAGACTGACCAGATTCCATCAGAAATTAATTTAACAAGCCTCCAGTAAAAGATTCCTCCAGAGATGTTACTGCTGTGTTTCATTCAGGTTGAAATTCTGAGGGCCTGAAATCAGATTCATGTCTTTAAAATTACAGCTTAGAGGTGAAATTTTGTTAATGCCATTTTTGTCATTTTGGAAAGAAGAAAGCAAGCAGCAAAACCAAGTAATTATTGATTACGTTGCCTGTAATGTGATATTTGCACTTATTAATAATATGAAAGGAAAATTGTGGGGTGAATTTGGAGTTTTCTTGCTTATGTATATTGGTTAAAAACTGAAAATCAGTTTACAGTCTTTCATTTTAAAAAGATTATTGTTCTTTTGCATAGGGTGGAGCATATCATGATCCACACACAGAAGATGGAGCATCTACTAAGGAGAATAGAATTCTGTATAATGACCCTGTTCCGAGAAGAGTTGGCAGCTTTTACAGAGGTAATTTCATGGTGGATCTTTCAAATTTAATCCAGAATTTTAGCATGGAATATAAATTAAGTACTAAAAATTGATACAGAGAATTAACATGAACAATTACCAAGGTTTATTGGAAAAATAATTGTTACTCAGCTTTCAGAGGGTGAGTTTGCAGGAACTGCATTGGTACCCTATTGTTTATTTGTAAATGATAGCTCACTTTAATTGGAAAGTACATCCACTGCAGTACCTTGTAAAGCAAAATGTAATTTATCAGGGCAAAATGAACAAAATTAATATTACCATTAATATTAATATTAACTGCCAAAGTAGGCAATTAATTAATATTTTAAATTTTTATTTTCAATTCTTATAAAGAGACTATTTATACCTATGCACCTATAGCACATAGACATACTTACTGATCTGTTTCAGACACTGTGTTACATGGAAGTGTAACTCTAGCTTTTATGGCTTGAAACCTGTGGCATTTCTTTTGTTAAAACTTACTAAAGAGCGGGGTTTCCTACAAGCAAGAGCTAACTTAGATAATTCCAGTTCAGAATAAATAAAAAACAGGTCTGTGTATGGACACACACAAATAGATACTGTTCTGTTATGGCACACAAAAGATGGTGGTTTCTGAGCAGCTGCCTCATGGCTAAACCTGGGTAATTGTTTTGAAAAAGATGATAGGAGGCTAATTACTGTCCTGCAAATGTTAGGAGGCTTGTGGGGCTCCTGAACCTTAAGAAGTCCCAATCAGCTGAAATTCGCTTTATGAGTCACTTAATAACCTTAAGCAGAGTCACAAATCTCCCTCTGATCCTCTTCAGGTTGATCACTTGGCTGATGGCCTGATTTGGACACGTTAAAATCTGACAATCCTTGCAAATGTCCCACTGCAATATTAAAACCTGTGAGCAGAATTAAAGCTTGTACTGTTTGGAGTGATGCTTTTGAGTGTTCGTGTTGCAAATGCAACAGAGGATGCTTAACAATTCTCAGTCCTGAATTGCTTTCATTAATCCATAAAAAGCTCCTAAAATTGTACATGGATTATCTTTCTTTTTTATGTATAGTGAAACAAAAGTTCCAAAGAAGAATGGCTTTCATAAGTCATGTGCTAAAGAAACTGCAGAGCTGGGATTTATTCAATTCCTTGTTATAAAAAGAGGGGTTTTCCTCTTCAACTTTATCAAACAAATATATTTTAAATAGACTTAATTAACGTTTTGGGAAGATGATATTATATTTAAAATAATACTCTGATAATAGTATGTGCAAAACTGGTGATAATAATATAAGCAAGTTACTGTGAAAAGGGTAAATCCTTATTTATATAAATTTAACCTTTGTATTAGAGCAGTATTTATTATTATATACTTTTGTGCTACAGCTTGAACAAAACCTTACAGGTGCTGTTTTGATAGATTGTGTAATATGATGCTGCATTAATGTTCCAACTAATGTCTGGTCAATTTTTAATCCAGTGCAGGTATTTCTAGTGATATTCATAATTCTAATAAATTTATGTTGTAGATCTGTATATAGCTGTGTATTTTCAAAACCACAGTAAGTCTGTTTGAAAAATACATAATATCTAATTCAATGTTTTAATTTTCAGTGCATTATCTCTTAGTTACATCAAAAATCAATTTTTTTTTTTCCAAGATGGGTGCTACTTTTTTTAAGGTCTAAAGTGAAGACGAAATGTAAACTGTAGTGTTTCATGTCTTTAGTAACAGTATTCCAACCTCTTATTCTCTGTCCTGTTTTAAATATCAATCACATTTAGAGCTCCCTACCAATAGAAGTGTTCTCAAATCTAATAACAATTTACCCAAGTTCTGATGATGGTCTCATTTTGCAGCCAATATTACCCTGCAAGGATCACAAAAATCAGCTTTCTTTTCAATCATACACAAAACACAACCGTGTCTTTGCTCTTTTGTTACTGTAAGAGGCAGAGAGGGAGCAGAGAAGTGGGAGCTGGGATTTTTGGCAGGGCTCAGTGTACATTGTTTGCTGTTCCTCTGTTCAGTTCCATCTCCACGGCCTGAGAGTACCTACATAGAAAACAATGTGTCCAACAGAGCCTCGGTGTTACCAGCAGACAGCACCACGGTGACAAACCACCCCAAGAGACAAACCACCTTTGACACCTGGTGAGTTGTAATGTGCACACGTGTAGAGAATGGCAGGAAAAAAATGTGCTTTTAACAGGAGGGACAAAAACCTCATGCCTTTCTCAAGATTTGCAGTTGTCCATGTGCTTAGCATGGCATGCTTTCTGTCCCGTTGAGCAGCAAGGAATCCTGCATTGCACCCATAACATGAATGCATTAAAGTTTATATACTTTTGTCCAATCCTTCACAATTTTTTTCCCACTATTAGTCTTTAGGTAAAGATAGTACAAAGTGCTTGTGTGTGTAGTATATATAGAAATTTGTGGATTCCAGAAGCATGAATTGTTAGACAGGTGGAAAAAATATCAAAATGCATGTTTCCATAGATAAAGTACTATATTAATGAAGAATATTTTCACCCTACAATGGGTACCGCTGCTCTCTTTGTTTATACACAGAAGGAGATGAATACAATCTATGGGAAAATGATTAAGTGACATCTTAATGGTGTATATTGATTTCAAAAGATTAAAAGCATCACATGGCTCCATTACATAACAAAGAGCACCTTAATTATGCTAATAAAATGACAGCATATACATAGCTTTGCAGGACTCAAAGAGAAATAGTTTTGTTTTTCTTAGAGCTGTTTGGCTCTAAAATACTCCTAATCTTATATTTTTTAAAATCACAATAAAGAATATTGAATAAAAATAAGTAGATGGAGCTCACAGGATTGGTGAGAGGAATGGGCTGCATACATTTGCATGGTTCAGCTGTGCTTTATACCACTCTCTGAAACACTTCTCTCTGAAAGGGCCATGAAGTTATGCTATCTAAACTGTTTCAGTGGTTTGTTGACTTACTGTGTTTTCACACAAATAACCAGAGAATTATGTGCTTAAAGAGAAAGGGGGGTGGTGGGTGGTGGACAGCTTCTGTTCAGGTGTTCTACCTATGTCAGTAATAGAAGATGTTTACTCCAGAACCCTTCTCACCTGCTCTGATTCACTAGAGTCTGCTTCCTGTCCTTCAGTAGCTCCACCTACATCCATTTTCTGGACTTAGCTGAGGAAAGCGGTCATTTATGTAAAACGGTGGTACTTATGTTGTGGCTTGTGTGGCTAAAGAAGGTATTTATTCCTGCTCTTGAACCCCTTTACCATTTTACATTTTCCTTCATATCTGGATCTTTCTATCTTGCATATAACATAAGACAACTGGAACCTTGTTTTGCTTTATATATCATTCAGCAATATAATGTCTTGACTGCAAAGAAACATATAATGTTATTTTAACTCTGAACTGAAAAAATAGTGTGTGTTATTAGAGCTGGTTGGGAATATTTTTATGAAGTACTTTCTTTTGTTTATAATGCCAAATTATGAAAATCAAAACTTTTCAAAGGAACTGGCTGATAACCGTTAACCTTTTATTGTGAGGATTCTTCAGCTCCAGGAAAGAATTGCCAGTCAAAACCAGAGATACTCTCAAAATAACAAATATTTTGGAGGCAGCATTATGTTTTAGAATGTGAGGAACTTGAGTGCAGGGTCTTTGTTATTTAAACCAGAGGTTTGAACCAAGATCTTAGATCTAACAAGTGAATGCCCTAAACCAGAAGTCAGAGGTTATTCTGGAGGACATTGCTGGTTCCCTCAGTGTATTCTCTTGAAGCTGTTTCATCTTGTTAAAACAGTGAAAGGACCACAGAGGTGCTGAATATGGCCTTGTGAAAAAGGCCCTTCATTAACTTTGAGACAGTTAGATTTAAGTCCTTGCTCCAAAGTACTCAAGTATTTTCACGAATTGGAACAGCTCCTTTGAGAGAAGAATCTACAGAAGAATAAGCATTTCTTCTTATGAAATAGAAGAAATAGCAGTAGCTGCAACACCAAGTTACTGCTATTTTGGCATATGCTTACCTTTATCTTTTCTTTTCCTACTCCCTATTTTCCTGAAATGTTTCCTGCCCAGCTCTACCTGCTAACTCTGTTCAAGTTGTCCTGGCAATGGTCTAATGTTGCAAAATTGTTCTGTGCCATAAATGCAGCTTAACCCAATTCCTGAGTAGTGAAGAGTCTGTGTTCCTCTACTTAATTTTCTGTATAGAAGTTGTGTAAATGCTTATGAAAATGTTGAAAGCTCTAATGGAATGTGATTCTGCTTACATCAATTTTATGATGAAGTAAATATTTGATGTTTGAATAACATACCTAACTGGTACATGACAATTCATCTCAAATTATGAGTGACATGTATTCCACCTGGACTTGCCACTACTGTAAAATATTGCTTCTCATACTATTGCTCTGTGTTGCCTTTCTTCTGTCAAAGATTCTGTGATGTTTGCTAGACTGAATTGTCACAGATGTTCCCCTGTCTTTGTGTGCATTTTTTTGCTCTGTCCCCACTGTCCTGCCTTTTAAAATAAAGATATTATAAACTTGACTTTTGTCATCAGATTTTACTCTTAAATTACTAGATCATTTCTGAACTTCAGACAATTTTATTTGAAAACAGGCAAATTTTTTATCCTTCTAGAAATTCTTTTCTTTGCTAGAGTTTAATTTCCCGTAACTGACCTTGAACTTGCTCAGTTTTTTTCAATTGATACAAGAATAAATGTTTTATTCTCTTCTACTCATACAGGCTTTGTCCTCTGCTGGGCAAATTCAGTAGTTATAGGCAAGATATTTAATTGTATTCTGCCAGAATATTGGCAGAATATTTAATTGTATTCTCCCAGAACATTGGCCTGAATTATCTTACCACTGTCATAGTTCTAAATATCTCTTTAGAATTAATTCCAACTTGCAGTAGTGTATCTCAGATCATATTGGAAGTGTTTGTATTGGCTGCTTGCAAGATATTTGGGGGCTTCTGGAAAGCATTTTTATTTAGACCTTTTATGTCCACACAAATGTAGTCATGCTATGACAAGTAGGTTGTCATATCTTCTCTAGCACAAGTCATACGTTTCTGCAAAAATAATAAAAAGGAAAAACTCTATGAATAATATTACTGTTTTTATATGTATATAATATATATAAACACACACAAAATCTCTGTCATTCAAGAAAAGAAAAAAAAATCATTCTTACAAGAGTAAAAGGCTTAAAACTATATCCACTGTCAAGTTTCAAGGTTCCTGTTTACAAAAAACAGGACACGACTGACTTTTATATTGCTGTGTCAGTGTCAGTGTAACATTATAGTCATACTTTTTATTCCTGAAAGTAAAAGGTTACCAGCATCTGAGCAAATTAGCTTAGAGCATGTTCAGCTGTGTGTGCAGCATTATAAATATTTTCCAGTTCTTTAATGGAATTCGTAAAAAAAATCAGGAAATTTCAAATTATGAATGTTATTCTGTATATGAGATAATAGATCTGAGGTTTATTCCAATTAATAAATCCTCCTATTCCACATGATAAAATAAAAAAAAATTGCAGCTCCAAACAGAGTTCAGATTTGATCTTTTGATTTTAAGCTTTCAATGCCAGACTTTTAGACCATGACCTTTTACTGTGGGCTTCAGCTTGTGGGATTGAGATTCTTATCTTGAACTATCTATTTGAATGGTTTCATTCATTTCTGACATTTTCTTGCCTTTGCTGAATGGTAACTGTGTGA
The DNA here is from genome assembly GCF_012460135.2 of Molothrus ater. Taxonomy (NCBI): domain Eukaryota; kingdom Metazoa; phylum Chordata; class Aves; order Passeriformes; family Icteridae; genus Molothrus; species Molothrus ater. The sequence continues at coordinate 16,295,721 of NC_050479.2, read as the reverse complement.
CTGCCCCTTAAGGGTCTTACTTTGACTAAAACTAAAAGGTAACTTGGAGAGTTAGTGTTTGTCATTTATCTTCATAGAAAAGTTCTGCTATTTCAGTGACTCCTTCATTAGACAAAAACGTCACTCATTAATTGTGTTTGGATCCATAAAGGGAGTAGTACATGAGGGTTTCCAAGCCAGGCTGCCTGCTGAGATTAGGGTTGCTGAAGAATATCTAAAACAAGCATGAGGAATTGCCTCCCAAAAAGAGCTGTCTGCAATACAAATCTCTCTATGGCAGCATGAATGCAACATGCTTCCTATTTTTTCTTTTTAGTTAATGTGAAAGCACATCAGCTTGCTTGCCACATGCATGTTTGCTGCTACACCTCATTGCACCTGCATGAAGCTGGATACCTTTCTTACTAGGGGTAATAAATTAGAGTGATAATCACAGAATTTCTGTTTGTACTTATGCCTTTTCCGATGTTTCAGACCAGAATAATCAATGTGTTCTACATTAAATGTCCTAAGCATGCAAAAGGTACACAAAGATAAAATAACAAAGCACAGCACATTTTGCCTTCAGTTTCTGCTTGAGAATGAGCTCTCTGAGTGAGGGCTCTTCTCTAGGGCTACTCCTACTTGTTACTAAAACAGACAGCACATAGAAGACTCTGGTGGAACTGTTTGCTTTCAAGAGCTGAAGCTTTATGCAAAATACCAAAATACTTACAGTATGTTGTAAGAATTTAGTGTTGTGTGACTCTACAGATTTTTTTGATAATCCTATTTTTTTCCTGCACTGTCCATTATCTGAAAATCATCTTTTGGGATGCCTAAATTATCCCAGTGTTTCATCATCGATCAAAATGTTCTGCTCTATTTTTACTCAGTACAAAATCCTGGTGTTGAAGCTTCCTGCTATAATGCTATATATGTTCACTCTCTTCACATAATGAGCATGTGTTTTGAAGCAGTTGCTTTTCAAGGTCAATGCTTTTTCAGACAACTGTACTGCATTATGAGTCATAGGAGTTAATGACAAACCATTCAGTATAAAACCACTGGCTTTTGGGTAAGCAGCAATTGAAAATGAGCAGTTCTCAGCCCCCTATTTTCCAATTCTCTCTGGTCACTGTAGCCATAAAGAGGAAATGATGGTGCAGAATTTCATTTCTCTCCTCTCTGCTCAGCTGCTGTGGAGAGCAGTTTTCTCATCCAGGTTCACTGGGCCAAAGAAAAGAATCACACTTCAGTGAATCTCTGTCTAAAAGTATAGCAAAAATTGTTCCAAGCTTCACTCTGAAGATTAACTTCACCTGTTAAAATACAGCATCTCCATTTTGGATTAGACTTTGTAATAGAAAAGCTATAGCAAGACACTGAAAAATTTTAAAGGATAAAATAACCTCCTGTGATCTTGCTTATGATCTGACACTGGTTCCTCAGTGGACAGCAATCATTGGGTTGATAATTTGCATTGGGACTATGGTTTGGGATATGCTTGCAGCTGTGGATGCACAGGAGCTCCTTTGGGGAAAGGCTCAGAGGATTCTGAGCCCCATTTACATGATTTTCTGAGTAGAAGCAGGATACTTGGGGTGTATGGTTTTCTCCAGCTTTTCTAACAAATCAAGTAAAAATCATTTGGTAAATAATTCAGCAGGTGTTCTGTGTCATGTCAGACTCCTGAGTTCACTGAATGTAATCAGTAGTCTTTACTCCTTGGCTTTCTCCCTGGTGCTTTAAGTGACTTGTATAATAATGCCTTACACCTGTCACATCACTTACAGTAGTACCAAATACAGGGACATGACAGCAGCAGGAATCCTTAGCAATTCAGCATATTTAAAATACCTGTTATAAGTATAATAATTACATTAAACTGGAGTTTTTTCCCTGTAGTAGTGTTGTAATGTCCATATTAAATATATATTGTCATGCACCTGAATGTAATTTCTGCATCTAGATATAAGTTCTCAAAAATTTAAATTAGGAAAATTTCTACCATACTTTCTGCCTATGAATCTTTTTGCTAAGACCATTCTCTTAATGAACAGTTGCACTTTATTACAGGATTTAAATACTGCATGCATTTATATTTAGAGGCAGATAACATTTCAAGCTTGAGGTGGTCTTGTGTAGAAATTGAACTGATAACACCTATCAGAGTGAAGATGGTTTTATCAACAAGGAGGATGACTCCAGTGATTCCTACCCCAATTATGTTTTTCACATTTATTTGGGGAAAAAAAAAGTCAGCCTGGCATGTAGTAGCAGCTGAATCACCAGCTGATAGCATAGCATTTAAAGCCAGAATTAGAAGCCAGTGACAACTATATTAGACAGTTAAATGTTGCTACATTACAGTTGCTCCAAGAAAAGCTGCTCCTGTTTGTCATACAGAGCCCTTAAAAGAGTGGCTTTGCTTTAGGTTTTCCATCCAGACAGTGGAATCTTTTTTTTGTTGTTTTCATGCAATTTAAGCGTGAAAAGGGCCTATTAAAAGACCCAGTATGACTTTTGGTATGTTAGTGGCTATGAAATGTTGTCCATCCTCTGGGATCCAGGCCTAGAGGCAGACCTGTTGGCTTTGTTTCTCCCAGAGAGTATTGGGTCCTGATTCGAAATGTCAAAGATGGGAAGTGCACTTCACTAAGGAGCTTGTTCTGGCACTTAATGATGTTCTTGTGAAAATCAGTGCATTATTTCTAATATGACTTAGGCTACATCATCCACCTGCTTGTTCTTGTAATATCTTTACTTGTTAGTTCCAAGATTTTCTAGTATTCTGTAATTTCTTTCTGGATATGTAGCTGTGCTCATGATCAAGGAAACTAAATACTTGAGTTGGTTTGGGTGTATTTTTTAATGCACTAAAGAGATTGAAATCTCTGAAAATATTTCTGTGATGCTTCCCTGCACCATTTTCAATTTTCAAGCTATTTTAAAGGGCACTAGAAGTGCAATCAGTTATGTCTCACCGCTGTCCTTGTGAACCATCTTTTTACCCTGTATAAGTACTTCACATGCATGGTATACTGTTTATCTTGAAAGTAATGTGTTATTTATCAGCTGTAGTTGCTTCAGACGTGTAAGTTGAGTTAAAAGGCAGAAATTCAGTCTTCAGGCAAGTCACCTGTTCCATTTTTGGGTCGCCTCCTTTTGCCAGCACTGTCTCACGCATAGCAAACTAACGGAAGGTTTTAAGTTGAAATGGACAACAGTAGATCCCCAGCTTCCCTGATGATAGATTTGGAACCATGGCAGCAAGGGTCAGGAAGTGCAGTTGAAAGTGGTTCTCTCTGGCCAACTTTGCAACTCCTGCTTCTCCAGCAAGCAATGGATAAACTGGACCTGTGCTTTGATTTGTATGTTCTCTCAGATATGCTTTTCATTTTCCTAAAAGACCTTGTGTGTGATATTTTGATTTGAATATTAAATTCTGGCTTAAAAGAACACATGCATGCTTTCCTTGTCCCTTAATAAAACTATTCATTGGTTTAAACTAATTATTTTACCCTAACACTGTGTACCTCCTATCCCTTGTAATAACTCTATCTGGTACTTGTGTAGTAACCCTGGAACCAATGAATGCTAAAACTTTAAGTAACTTTTTACTTTAATCAATAATTTACATTCTTTGGCATCAGATCTCGGTATTGCACAGAATTTGCAAAGTAATACGATAATAAAATTTCTCTTACAATACCTTATTTCATATTTAGGAAAAGTCCTGAAAACCTTAACAGTCACTCAGAACAGCTCAAGGAGAAAGAAAAGCAAGGTTTTTTCAGGGCAATAAAAAAGAAAAAGAAGAAATCTCAAAATGTAAGTATGCAGCATTTCTAGTAGAAGTATTTTTTAATTCATTTTGAATTATACCATTTTAGTATGCTAGATTAGTACAGTACCTTTGTATTATTTATTGTTATATGTGTATACACTTCTTTTATTTTCTCTCCTCACTATATGAAAATCAAATTCCTCTTCTGTTCAGGGTTGATTTTTCTTCCTTTTCAAATATTTCTTCACTTACTAGGACTAGAGAGTGAAGAAATCCAAACTTACACCTTTATTTTTATTCAGACCCTTTGAGAGCCAGTTTTGATGCAAGTTTTAAGATGATGTTGCAACAAATTCTTTTTCAGGATATGGTGATACCATTCCAAGAATAGTAACTTAATTCTTGTGTGTCCCCAGAGCTTGAATAGTTTCAGGCAGCCATACAGAGAAAATGAAACTGTAACAAATGAAATTCTTTCCAGTCTTTTTCATGGAAGTGTCTTGGTAACAGCCTCTGTCTTCTTGATGCATTCCATGACTGGAATAAGGATGATGTGTCTTAACCATTCTTAAGTGTTTTATGTTTTGTTGAGGGAATGGATTGTGGCTTTTGTTATTCAGTATAAGTCTTTGATGTCTCATACATTTTTACATTTTCATAAAGTTTTTTGGGAGGGAGATAGGACTTTTTATTATCAGAAAGTAGTGGTATACTAACATTTCACTAGTATTTATAATAAAAATATCCCTAATAACTGAAGTAACCTAAACATAATCTCATTCTTAAATGACAGCTCTGGAAGCAGTAAAACATTTAAAATTGTAATGTTCCTGTAAGTGTAAATGCAGTTATAGTTTTGAATATTCTCAGAATTGAGTAAATCATGCTTACTCCTGGAAAAGGGGAATGACTTAATGTAAATATTTACTGTCAAGGTGTGAGGTGATAGGATTGAGAGTTGGTGGAGGGCTGATCTGTTGAAAATTGGGAGAGAGGAGTGATTATCACGTTTTTTGTTGTTTTGGGGTTTTTTTAAATTTCTTTGAACTGTGTGGAACATGTGCATATGTATATTAATTAGCACTCAGAAATGCACCTCACCTTCCTGCTGGGTGGGATTTACAACAATGGCATCTACCTCTCCTTCTGAACTTGTTCACCCTCCTACCTGTAGGCAGCTCAAATATGATCATCTGTATTAAACAACTGAATTAAATGTCTACATTACAGCTCTGGGACTGGTTGATACCAAAATGTCCATGTAAGGATAATGCCTAAGGCCATTGGTTCCAGTGATGCATTTTCAAGGGAAAAAAAAAGGTGTTAAATTTGCATTGCTGTACTCTACTCTGATTCCAGCCATGCAGACATGGTGGCAGACAAGACTCCAATATCTCAGCTGAAAGATGGTGTATTGATTACCTACACATTAAACTGTGTGAAAGAAATACATTCTGGATTGTATTGCCTCTCCAAATCTGGCATTTTACTAAACACCTAAATCAAAAGCTTCTTGATTTATAGCTACCAAAACCATCACTGATTACAGGCTAAGGCAGGTTTAGATATAATCCTTACTCCTGTTTCTTCTCACTCTTAAAAAGAGGGGTAGAGAGGAATAGAAGAGAGAGAGAAGGGAAAAAACTGTGTTTGCTACTTAGAGGTGGAATCTCACAAAAAGATTAATAAATTAGTGAAATAATATAGTGATACAACTCTTTCATCCTCAGCTAGAAACTTGCTGAGATCGACTTAAGTTTTGGATCAAACCAGAGCCAGAAAAACCTCCTTTCATGTCTACTTACAGCTGATTACCAGGACAGTATCTAGGCATAGGCTGCACCACTGATGGGTGTACAAGTGTCTGGCTCAGACTCTGGTCTTTGTTCCTCTTCATCTCTTAGTTGAAGACATCTACCTAACAAACTCTGGGACAGTCTTTAGGATCTTCCAGCACAAAATAAAATCACTGCCTTCAATTCAGCACCAGATTTGGTGTTAGTAGTAAAAGTTGTTCACAGCACTGTAATATTAGCTCTTCAACTACACATACAATGTTTTCTATGAATTCCTATTAAAAGTCTTAATAGACAGCTTGATACTACCCAAGGGTTTTTTCTGAGACCTGCAATTCATGTAGAGTCCTACAAGTATGAAATTCCAGTTATTTGCTCAAATACAGACTTTAAGCAAGAAATAACAAATTAGACCTGGGGACTGTCACAGAGCTAGGAAGCACATAGTAGCTAGCTATGATTTACTTCTGATATCCTTGGGCAAGTCTCATTTTGCTGGTGATCATCATCACAGGAGTTGTAAAAGATACCTGAAATTGGATTGAAGACATCTTAGTAATATCATTCTTAAAATATCTAACAGCCTAAAATTGCTCCCCGTTCCTGACACTTCTTCCTGCAGGTTGTTCCCATCAATCATTCTCCCTAGAGTTCTCCAGGTGCAGTACCTTGTGGGTTAGCAATTGTTACTGCCTGTTATGGGATATTTGCAATATTGTTTTTGCAGAGCTGTTCTTATCCATTCTCCTTTTCATTGTTTGAAGTGTTTTAGTAATGTAGCAAAAGGCTTTGAGGATTGTTATAATCACAGTTTTATGTCATTTGCCACCAAACAATTTGATATCCATGAGGGTTGTGCACAGTGTCAGTAGGCACTATCTTCAGAGGAGCCTGAGTTTTGCAGATTTTTGCACTTATTTCAAGCTATGGGTCTGAAGAAATTACCTGCTTTGGAAAAAGCAGTTGCAGGTGAGCATTTCTCTTAGCAGTGCTTTCATTTACTTTTAGTTTACTGAATTTGAAACAGGAAATTCTTCTGACCATAAAGTTCCTGAACATAAGCTATGCTAATTATTGATTTTCATTAACTTGGATGAAATCTAGAAGCTGGAAAAGCTATTTGAAAGCCCATGCTTTTGGTAGTGCACTTGTCATTGTATTTAGTTATATATTAATTCTATTCCATAATAGATTTCTTCTGATAGACAGGAAAATGCAAGGCACTATATATGTGTCCTATGCTTGTTTGCACCTGATCAGGGGAGAAATAGACCCATTTATAGTTCTAGTACCTTATAGTTCTGTTTGTTGTTCATTCATCTACTGGTAAGCTCTTTGGTTGTGCTCCATAAATTAAAATAAACCAGCCAGTGTACTTGCAGCTACACGTGAAGCTGCTAATGGCATATTTATGTTAGAACTGAAATAATTCATCTTGGAGCCTTAGTTCTTATTGCAGGTTTAAAATAGAAGGCTTTTTTTTTCCCAAGTGTAACTATCAACTGCTCATTCTGAAACCAACTCCTATTATTGTTAGTGGATCTTTAATATTTTCTTTATATAAAAATGAGAAATGTCATACTGCTTTAGGTCATTATCAGAAATACAAATGATTGCCAGAGTTACAGGATTTAATTCAAAGCTCAGTAAAGTCAACAAGAGCTACGAGGTATTTCCAAAAGCCTTTGAAATAAACATATTCTGTATTCCTAATGAACATGGATATAAGAATAGGTGTGCTGATCTTTTTTTTACATGCTTTCTATGCATTGAGTTCCTTGAATTTGTTCCATAGGCTTTTTTCAATCATTATTGTATTTTCCAAAAGCAAATTACAGGCTTGATAACATGTATTGTTGAATTACCAAAAAAAGAAAAGTTAACTTAGTTAGGGGCAGATCTCTTGAATTGAAATATTATGCATTTAGTTTTTGTGTCTTATATTGCAGACAGACTCAACCAACGGCGAGAATCCGAGCATCAAGAAATCCCTCTTTCCTCTTTTTAATTCAAAGAATAATTTAAAGCATAGTTCTTCTTTGAAAAAACTTCCTGTAGTCACTCTACCAATGGTATTAATTTTTAAGTACAGTAACACTGTAAAATGCTCTAGTAAAGTTGTTTTACTGACTACAGCAGCATGTGGTTTATTTTCATGGTATCACTTCCTCTTCATGCCAGTTAAGTATCTTGGGCCAGTTCAATAAATTTAAGTAAAATTGGCAGTTTTGTTGAAACAGATTGTTCCTAAAAATTTTTTTAATAGTATTTGATATAGTGAAAATGTAACATACACAGTTCCAGAGAGAATGAACCTTGGGAGTAAGACTAAGGAAGGGAAATAGTTGTGAAATTGTGTATGTTTAAAATTAAACTGTCTCATTGTGTTTCATTCAGAAAAAAATTAACCTGGTTTGGTTTATAACTGTATTGTAAATACATAATTTTTTATACAAACTACTCCTTTATATAGAAATTTAAATAAATCAAATGTTAGCAATGGATTATCTGGAAAGAACTTTGCTCACGTGTCTGTTGTATTTTTGTTTGTCCTGATTGTTCATGATAAAAGACAGCTTGCATTAAAAATAGTTTATATTTTGACTGTCCTCTTTTTACTTAGAATTCTTGAAATGAGATAAAAAGCTACATGTAAGTTTTAAATTATCTTTCTGCTGTAAAGTTTCAGCTGTTTCTTAATTTTTGCTTTAGTTTGGGATATTTGTGGAGGAGAAGAAAGATGGGAATAGAGAAAGCTCTTGGTTTTGTGATGTCAGTCAAGAGATCAGTTTAGAGGGATTTTGGTCTGCTTCACTCTGGAGCAAATTTATAGAACTGATCCATGGTCTTAACTGCAGTATGGAATGCTTTTTAAATGAAGATGAGGCTCAACAATATTTTGGTTTTAATTTTATTTTTGATGCCTTGTTTAACTGCTCTTTCTTACAGCAAATAACACTAACAGCATGTGAATGCTTTAAGGGCTAAAGGTACTGCAAATCTGCATGATGTCCACAGCCACTAGCTCTTACTGTGGGGAGAATAATTGAGAGGTCATTGCAATTCTGCTGCAGTAATGGGCTTCACTTGTGTTCTGTAATTAACTGTGGGAAATTATTTACAGCTATTCTTAAGAAAATACTAGGAGACAAGTATTTAATATTTTGTTGCAGATGCCTAATACTGAAAGTCAGGATCTCTTGGCATTACAGAAAGCCATTCATTCTTCCAATCACCAGAGCAGCAGGCAGAAGGATTGGCATCCTGAGAAGATGACAGAAATCCAGCCTCATGTAAGTGGCATTATCAATTCCCTCTATATTAGTATCACTGATACATCTTGACAGGTTTTTCTCTGGTGAATAGAAGAATTGCATTTGACATTATTTCCCAGCTTTCTAGTTCCTTGCTCACTAGATGTACCTGCAGTCCTGCATAATTTTTTTTTAAATATGGACATGAATGACAAGGAAAAGAGAGATTAAATGTCCTTTGTCAGTCTTTGAGCCCTTTGAAACATTGGTTATGTTTTTGTAGTATAGGCAAGCAGTGTTTCAGTGCTATGGTAGCAATGCAGTGCTGTACAAAAGCCCTTAAGTCAGCTCTGTAAGGAATGGTGAATCTTGAGGGTTGGCTGCTGCTCAGCAGAGTTTGATAATTGATGTGGTCACCGAAGCATCCAGACCACGTTACAGTCTGGCTGGCACAGACTGCAGTTTCAGCAGGCTACATTTTTGGAGCATAGCACTGCAATAGTGCAACTTTTTTTCTCCAGTTCTAAAACCAGCTCAGTGGGCAGTGTTTGGGAGGGAGTGTCAGTGCCATGCTCCATTGTTGTCACATTGGAAACTGAAGAGGGTTTGTTGCAGCTGCAGTGTTTGAAGAAACAAGTTGCTCTGTGATCTGTGGAGTTTAACAAGACTGCTTTCATACCACTTTGTGAACTTAGGCTTCCCCAGGTTCTTGCTACCCATTTTTAGTAACCCTGCATCACCATTCACCTTCAACCTGCTGACCAGTGAAAGGAGCTGTGGGAGACTGGAGCTGCCTATCACCAGCTGCCAGAAAACAAAATATGTAACTTCTGAGTTCTGCCAGACCTCCTTTCAGTGCAGATGGTTACTCAAGACTCACTCCAACCCCTAATTTATGTTCACAACATTTTTAAGAACTTGTATTTCTGAAATCTGTTCCTCATAAAATGTGGCTGAGGTTCTTAAGTTAATAGCAGACAGATGGACAGCTAATGCAATTTTCTATGCCTGCATTTTCAAAGGAAACAAGGATAAAATAACTGACGGGAGCAATTTTTTTCTGAGGGAGAAAAGGTTCCATCTTTTCAAGTAGCAATAGATTGGACTGTGATGAGAAGACATTTTCTCAGGTGTGCAGTCATAGCTTGGAATGAAATTTATCAAACAAATACGAACTAAAAGTGAAGAAGTCCCGTAAAGTTTAAGATGTTCAGTTTAGGATAGGACAGCTTTTTTATGGGAGGTCTGATATGATGGAGCTTTTCTGCGTGTCTTTCAGAGCCAGCCGTTAAAATCTCTTCGGAAGCTCTTACACCTCTCTTCAAACCACCCCGTGGCTGCCGAGCCGCGCTTCCAGCCCTTACCCAGCCAGCCAGCCAAAGCCTCTTTTCCTGAAGTGCGGATCCATCCCATGAGTCAGAGCTCCAGCAGCGGCAGCAGCAGCGTGCGGCCGGAGCCGCAGGCCAAGAGCCGGCCCACGCTGCAGATCCCCAGCCAGCTGGAGCCCACCTGGCACGTGTCCCCCGTGAACCGGGCCGGGAGCGACGGGCCCCCCTACTCAGACCAGCTGCCGGCCAAGGGCGGCCAGAACGGGCACAGCTACGGCCGCGCCAACCGGGCGCGCATGCCCAACCTGAACGATCTCAAAGAGACGGCCTTGTAGGGGCACCCAGCAAAGAGACCAGCATAGGGGGGAGATCAGCACAGGGGAGCGTGGTGCTCTGCTGATGGTAAGACTGCATTTTCAGCTGTATACAGGTGTGCAATATGTGCGTGTGGAGCGATGCTGTTCAGCACCACGAGAGAGTCAGGGATTTACAGGAGCACGAGTGGAACTATGAGTTACCAGTCATCAGAAATGTCACTGGACGCCAGGCAGAGTGTGCCGGTCAGGGAGAAAAATGCGTTGTCATTTTCTCTCATTTACATTCCAGCTTAGTGCACATCTCTGTCTGAAAGCTGGGAGACTTCTGGTATGTATTGGCACTTACAAGGGTAAAAACATTGTCTAGGCCTATGCCCTTACTACATTTTTTGCTGCCTAGTTAAAACAGTGGGGTTTATGTGATAAAAGTGTATCCCTGTTAAGGGTTTAAAGTTAAATTGTATGTCTTAAATTTGTTTTTTAAACTTCCATATTTGATAGGATTTGTAATATTTATTTATGATGACCTAATATCGTACTGTTATAATCATATCTTTTATGTTATAATGTAAAGTTATTTTGAGCTGTTTGAAACATTGTGAAGCAGTGCAACAGCTACAGTAGTTTCTATAAAAAACTAACAGTAACATTTATATATTGCATCAGGAGTATTTTATTCTATATATAAATATATATATATAAATGGAAAATAACTGTCTGTTTTTTAAATATACTCATTTAAAAGAAAAGTATTGTTATGACACTATCTGCCATATTTTTTATACATTTGTGATATAAAGTGCAGTATTATACTTCTAATAAAAGGAAGCTGAATGTGGATATAAACGTGACTGTAACAGTATGGATCTTGCTTGGCTATGAGAGCCCAGTATTACAGGCATTATTGGTAACAAACAAAAGACAAAATTTGATTCCAAGCTTTATTATGGGCTATTTTGTTGGAAGTATTGGCTAAATGTAAGAGACTGCAGAACTGTACAGTAATCTAAATGTGGTATGTTCTCCCCTGTCCTTAGCTTTCCTAGTAATATTAATGGGATTTCTGCATCTGCATCAAGAGCACAGAGCCCCAGTACCAAATTTTTGTTTCTTCTAAAGAGATAAAGTGCCCCATTACTACAAGCAAAAGCAGGTGCTCTTCCACTTAATAGCAGGGGTGAAAACCAAAGAAACACAGCATGAATTGCAAGTGAAATGCAAAACTTTGACACTTAAGCATAGCATGGCACTGCAGATCATGGTATTAGCTTTTATGCATATGTGTATTTTACATCTCTAGCAATCTATTAACTAATAAGATAAACACTGTATTAGAATTTAAACTACTCTTGCACTTTTTATTATATTTCAGGATATATTTAAAGCTACAAATCTGATATTTGGATATTGCGGGAGAAGGTTGCCATGCAACTTGACTTCTCCTTAGGTCTTACTATCCAAATATTCCCATACCCAGTTCAGCTACCAGTCTCAGCAAAATACTAGATCTTGGGCTCCAGCCTCCTGTACAACACAGTTAAAACTGCCTTTACCTTGGTGAATGTCAAGTGTAGCAAATACACACCCTGATTCCTCTGTTGCTACCAGTAAAGTAAATCAAAGGTGAGCCAGCAGGAGTCAAAAGAGTTATGCCAGTCTAAACTTTGTGCAATAAGAGGAGAGCCAGGCCTGTAGTGTCAGAACAATACAATCTTTCCTTTTTAAACACATTAGTTTCACTCCCTCATTACTCTGCAGCACACTTTGTTTTCTAGATGCTGTCTTCGTAAGACACCTGTACTTGCAAATACACTGTCTTTTCCAAAAAGAGATTAACCTGAATGTAAATTGAATGATTTAGCCATAGATGAAGTTAACAGAAGCAGCAGAGGCAGTAACTTCCAACTTGAATAACAATGCAAACTGGACATGCTGTTCAGTACCTCTTGAGTCATACCAAAGTTCTAACAACAGCAAATTCGGCACCACTACTGTAAAAATAGTTGTCAGAAAGAACAGTGTGGAAGGATGTTATATCAGTTTTGTCCAGGACTAAAAATAAGTCTACTAAATTTGAAAAATTAAAAAATAGGAATTCTTCCTTTGTCAATTGCCTGCAAGAAATATGCATGTGATTTTTCTATAGCTAGATATGATATATAATATCTCTCTATATATGATATATGCACCATATTGATATATCATATATATAGCATATATAAATACAATAGACATGAAAGGGTATTCAGTTTTTTTCTAAGTTCAGTGGGCATCCAGGAAAGATATTGTGATACTTACTTGTTGTCCCTGTCAGAGTTTAGCAGCTTATTTTAGCAGTCTCTGTTAGATTCATTGCTTGGTCACAGCTATGTGAGCCCTTTTAGCCCTGCTTGAAATGGGCTGATGCCACTGAAATCCCTCACAAAAGCACTGCCTGAGAGACTGGGGCTCTAGGCAGTGCAGTTTGAATGTCTCTTTTATGGCAACAGAGCTGGGGAAGGGGCTGGAGCACAAGTCTTACAAGAGTGGGTGAGGGAGCTGGGGGTGTTTGGTCTGGAAAAAGGAATCTCAGAGGGACCTCACTGCTCTCTACAACCACCTGAAAGGAAGGTGTAGCCAGGTGAGGATCAGCCTCTTCTCACGTGTCTCAAGTGAAAGGATGAGAGGAAATTACCTTCTGTTGTACCAGGAGAGGTTCAAATTGGATATTAGGGAAAAAAAGATCACTGAAAGAGTGTTCAGGCATTGGAATAAGTTGTCCAGGGATGTGGTGCAGTCACCGACTCTGGAAGTGTTTGAGAGGCATCTGGATGTGGCACTTGGGGATATGGTTTAGGGGTGACTGGGGTGGTTGATGGTTGGACTGGATGATCCTAAAGGTTTCTTCCAACCTTGATGGTTGTGCATTGAGTCTCACAGGGAGTGTTCAGTCTCGACTCTTCTGTGCTTTGTGGATATGTATCCTTTTGCCTCTGCAAGGTTTTTAGCTTGCTGGTAAGATCTTCATGCTGGGGATGATGGTACTGGGCAATATGTGGTTGTTATGATTTCTAGCAAGGAAAAGTGTTTATAGAGGATTTTTTTCCTCTGTACCCATTAAGTTAAATCAGGGTGATCCCTGACTGTACATATAGCTGTTTAAAGTAGTTAGTCAAAGGTGACCCAAGGAATGTTTGAGTATTTGGTGGCCCATATTTACAGAAACTTGTTTCTACTTCATACTGCATTTTCCTCTTGAATTCAACAAACTGTAGTATCTTTCATTGAATACTAAATTGTGTTGAATGTATGTAGTATTTTCTTTCTTCTGTTGGAAAGAAGTTCCAGTAGCTCGGCCAGCTGGTGCTGGGATGAATTCTGTATCTTTAACTTGGTTTAGCTTCCCAATATTTAGAATATGGCTAATGTAATTTTGTCGAGATTTTCAAAGGAGTCTTATTATAGTGACTGAGATTTTCTGACTTAATAAAGGGGAAGAGAATTACAGAACAAACTCTTTTGTAAGTGTGAGCTTTCCTTTGCACTGGTCTGTGAGTCCTGTACTACATGCTCTATAGATTTATTTAGTGTAAAGGATCCTAGTTAAACTGTATTTTATTCTTTGGCAATCTTTTGCCTTAGGGCATCACTGATGATGTGAATAAAAAAGAAACTAAGTTTCAGAAATTACCTGTAGTAATTTTGCAGAACTCAAGCTGCCTAAACTTGTCTATATGTTTTAGTTATAGCTCTTGAGCTCTTTTCTGAAAAAAAAGCACCTTAAAGTCATCCTAACTGAAATTGTGTAAGTGTCTAAGCTGTTGTTTTAAACTGCAATGTAAATGTATTAACCTAGAACAACATCTGTTTTCAACAGGCCTGGCCACAGAGAGCAGTCCCTTTGACCTATTCTCTGCTTTTTGCTCAGTCTATTGCAGTCCAAGCTTCGTTGCCCCTCTGAGAGGTTGCAGGAGAGCACTGGGCAGAGTTCTTAGCAGGAAGTCAATGATCCCAGATTTGTCTCCTAAAACATTCCCCAAACACCACTTGTTCTTTTAGATCAATATTAAAGCAGGCTTCAAACTTCCAAGTGCATGAGGCATCCTCAGATCATCGTTTGGCTTGTCACCTTTCTCTCTACCACACCAACTGGTTTCTGGGACCAAGGCTGGAGAGACTCTTGAGAAGCAGTGGCCTGTGGTAGGCTCTTCCCCTTCCTTGTCATTGCAGTTAGATCTCTTAGGAGATCAATCTCACTTGTTTAAAAAGCTACATACCAGCCTTTTCTTTTTTTCTTCAAAAAAGATGAAGTGTTAGCTGAGTAGATTCCTAGGTTCACCCAGAAAAAGCTATGAATTCTCAACAGTTCTGTAGACCTCCATATAAGAACACAGGGAGCCTATGGGAATACAGATTATACAGCTCTGAAAGCACTGTTGTGACCTAGGTAGCTAAGGCAAAACCTAGCCACTTTATAGAGAAGCTGTGCTCTAGAAGTACTGGGGTTTTTATTCATGTTTCTTTTTTTTTTTGTTGTCTTGTAATGATTTGTTAGTGAGACATGCTTCAAAATACTTGCATGTAATTAATTCTGTATGTGTTGATCACTGTCAGAGTAGAGCTGGGACAATATTTGCATCCCAGTCACACAAAGAGTGTGAAAAGGATAGCCATATATGATATACTGCAGATTGTGGGGTGGCAATGAATGCTTATTTTTTCCATTCCAGCTAGCATGCATGCTACATCTCTTAATGGGGTAATATCACAAACAATGCATCTAGGCTGTTGTTCATGTTAGTAGGCCCACCATTTGAAATAGGAGTGCCACAGGAGATGGTTGGAAAGGTGATGTGCCCTATGTACCCTTTTTGAATAACCTTCAAATCAAGACACTATTTAAGAACAGGTGCCTTTCCCTACACAGCTCTTTCTAATGGTATCATGATATTAACTATTCCTTAACTGGGTTTGTAATGAATGAGGAAAAAAGCCATTTAACTTCTGGCCTTTTTTTAAAAGGGTTGATTTGAGTAAACCCTTTTAATATAACAAAACTTGGAAGTTCTAGATGTTGGCACCTTTTTCAAATGGTCAAGCAGCAGCAGTGCATCAATGCTCAGGCTCATCAGGCAAGGGAAGGCTTGTGCTGTACTGAATGTTGTACTGAAAACAGAAGATTCCTCATTTTGCAACCACAAAGCAAATTTCATTAAAATTAGCAAAGCAGATTTTATAGGAGATCCTCTTTCAATTGTAAGAAAAAAGCTGTGTCAGGTCATCTGTTCTCTCAGTGGAGTGTCTTAACAACTACCACATGAGACAGCACAGGTAAATCTGATGGATTAGGTCTGCATTTTACTTGTTCTGAGTTCTGCTTGGATACAGATTTGTGACCTTGTGTGCACCAGTTGTTTGGTGCAAAAGCTGGGGTTTGTGGAAGATGCGTGTGAAGTGTGAGAGGACTGGCCCCACTATGTTTGGATGCTTTCATTCCACCAATCAGACTGCTTCTCAGGCTCTTTTAGAACATAACAAAATATGCAGCCGGGCAAGAGTGACTCTTGAAACATGGCCCATGAGCCTGAACATGGAATTTGTGTCTTAGCCTAAGAATGACTACACATCTCTTGTCTTCTCTGCAAGTCAATCTACCTCCTCTCTCTTGCAGAATGTGGTTGAGGTTGGGTTTGTTTATTCTGAGCTTATTATTGACTCCAAATTTTGAAGTGACACCTAAAAAGATTCTTCCTCTAGGTACTGTTAGCAACCATGTAATAAAATATTTTTGGGCCTTCATCTGAAATACTTCTGAAACCTCCAAGCCATCTGAGCTCTCTCTCTAGAATCTTAGTGCCATCCTTTGCACTGCTTTGCAGTCTTCCCTTGGCCTTCCCCTTGTGGTTCTCAAATATTGCAGTTGCCTTGTTCTTTGTTGTTTCTCTAGTGCAGATTTTCAGGGAGTTAGAGGCCTTATCTACTACTCCACCCTTTTTGCTGTTTTACTCAAACAGCTATCCTTAGACTTGCTCAGGATTTCCTTCATTTTAATTTTCCATTTCATCTGGGTGAGATACTTTACCTCATTGTGCCCCCACCAAAACTCACTGCCTACCAGGCTTTTCCTTCCACCAGGTCTCTGTTTTCACAGGGCATTGTTTCTCTGGATCTGTTCTGAGAAATGCAAGGTGGCATCTTAATTGTACAGGCGTGGAAATGCGTTGTGAAGTAGCTGCTGTCTGTCAGAGCTTTCCATTAGCATAAAGATAAAGCATCTTCATAGCACAAGGTGGAAGCTGCTGTCCAATTTTCCTGTAGGATATGAACCTCTGGGTGTAAACTCCTGACATGTAAATCAGTGGCAGAGTTTTTAACTCTTTGGTTACAAGGCAAAACTTTAAGCATAGGGAACAGTCTTGACTTTTTTTTTTTTTTTTTTTTTTTGCTAGTGCACATCTTAGACTCGTACTACTGAAGGATTTGACTAATTGAAAGAAGTAAGTTTATATTTGGGTTATATGGACCAGTAAGCTAAAATCTTCCTAGAAACCATAAATTTTTTTGAAATTCTATGCAGGCATCTTAAAATCTGGTTAACCTGATAAGGAATTCTGGGACTGCTTAGGTCTCCACTGTGGAATGTTTGATTTTAAATTTGTGACATTTGGAAGAAAGAAAAAGAAAACAAATTTAGGATTTTTTTTTCACTATCTGCCAGTACAGATTAACAGGCTGGGGAGGCAGCTTTCAAAACCTACAAATTTATGGATAAGATTCCCTGATGTTTTTAACAGCTATTAAAAATCTAAAGCGCACAAACTTTTAAATCTACCGTGCTTTCTGTTGTGGAAGGGATATGTTGTGGTGTTAGCCTTTTTAATCCTGGAATACAAATTGATTTTAAAATGTGTTGAATATTTAAGGATGACTTCATGCAAGTTAATAAACCATTTGTAAAGTGTTTGTATACAACCCTTTGTATCATGTTGTTGGTACAGCTTACCAAATTTTTTTTGAGCATGTATTCCATTCTTTACTTCTGTACAATTTCTATTGTTGCTGTAAATATTCTAAAAGAGAAAAAAAAATCCTGTGGTAACCTTAATTATCAGCATGGAAGTGGTTAATTTTTACTGAGCACAATGTATTTTTGAATGGGCCTTCCAAAATATGTCTTTAATAAAAATGCAGATTTTGCACTAGAACCCTGGCACTGTTCAACAGCTGATGTTATTCCTGACACATCTCTTCCAGAGCACCTCTCCATATGTTAGCTTGGCTCATGGCAGTGGAATGGACCAGAACCAGGATTCCTGTGCCCAGTGGGTCACTGCCAGGTCCTGGCTGACTCCCCCATCTGAGAGGCCACTTGTGTCTGTCCACAAGCCTCATGTTTCCATGGGATGTTTCCTACACAGGGCAACATCTCTGAAGCACCTTGTTGCCCACCATTCCTCTACTCTCATTGCAGGATGGAGTCTTCCTTTCAGGGCAAGAATGCTGCTCTCTTTTTGGAACAGTACTAACCTACCGAGCCCCTGAGCAGGCACCACCAGAAATTAAAAGGCCCTGAAAGTTTCCAGCCCACAGTGTTTGCCACAGGAGAAGTGCCATGATGACATTTCATCATTGTCATATGTAAACTGAGACACTTCAAGGCAAATGTTAGGGTGTTGAAGTGTCAGCAATACGAGTTTTTGATGACTTCCTATTTAATGTATCCTGGCTATGAGGTTTTTTTCCCTCTTTAATGTATTCTGGCTATGAGATTTTTTTGTTACCCTGTGCAGATTTAAAAAAACTTTAAATATATCCCTGCTAGTCTCTCATTCTTTGGGGTAATTGGAAACAAACTGAGTAGGGACCACTTTTCCTGGGCCTCCCTTCTTTCCCTCTGAGCTCCAGCAAGACTTGCTGAAAGCCAGGACTTGCAGTATGTTAGATCCCTCTAAACAGCTGCCTGCAGCAACCACAGCCTTGGTAGGACCAGGCTGCTGCCAGTGCCTGCACTGAACTATGCCCATCACCTCCCCAAGAGGGAAACTTCCAGCCTGAGCTAATGGCTTCAACTTACACCAGGAAAAGCAGTCCAGCATTTTAGTATTTCCATCTAGAAATGGGGTTGAAATGCATTTCCTTGAGGTGCCCAGTGCTCTGGGGACTTAGCTTAACTCTTACTTGGCTCTTACTCTTCCAACAATCTAGTTTATTACCCCTTTTCTGTACTCCCTGAAGAGCCCCAGAAACTGGAGTGGCCATCTCCTTGAAGAGTTTGAGCACCTTGATGTGGTGTCCCCAGTGTAGTCAGTATTAAACCCCCATGGGATGGAGGGCACAGTGGACATTTTTCTCTGGATGGAAGTGAAGGGATAATTCCTGCATTCCATTATGATCAAGGGGCTATTGACTTACAAATGGCTGGTCTGGAGGCCTGAGGCAGTCTCTGATCAGGTAACTTAGACTGGGTACAAACTTCTCAGCACCATTTGTTCCCTCAGTTCTCTCTACACATCCCATCCTAAAAATCCAGGCCATAAACCTGAAAGCCATTCTTGGTCCTACTTCCTATTTCAAACCCCTTGTGTTTTATGCAGCTTCAAAGCCACACATGGGTCTCCCTATCTCTGCAGGATTGTTTAACATCTTTGTCAGTGGGATTGACTGTGGAGCTCTCACCAGCCCCTGTTGTGTGGTTGACATGCTGGAGGGAAGGAAACCCATCCAGAGGGGGCTGAGCAGGCCTGGGAGCTGGGCCTGTGCAAACCCCATGAAGGTCAACAAAGCCAAGTGCAAGATCCTGCATGTGGGTCAAGAAAGTCACAAGAAATACAGATTGGAGGAGGAACAGATCAAGAGCACCCCTGAGAGAAGGACTTGGGGCTGCTGGTGGATAAAAAGTTCAGCATGAGACAACAAAGTGTGACCCCAGCCCAGAAGGCCGATTGTATCCCGGGCTGTATGGAAAGCAGTGTGGGCAGCAGGGTGAGGGAGGGGATTCTCTCCCTCTGCTCTGCTCTGCTCTAGTGAGACTCCACCTGGAGTGCTGTGCCCAGGTGTGGGGCCCCCAATGCAAGAAAGAAGGGAACCTATGTCCATGTCCAGAGGAGGGTCACTAGTATGTTCACAGGGCTGGAACAGCTCTCCTATGAAAACAGGCTGAGAGATTTGGGCCTGGAAGAGAAGGCCCTGGTGAGACCTTCCAGTAACTACAGGAGGCTGTAATGGAGCTGGAGAGGGACTTTCATAAGCACATGTAGTTATAGGACAAGGGGTATTGGCTCTAAGCTAAAGGAGGGCAGCTTTAGATTAGATATTAGGAAGAAATTCTTCACTGTGAGGGTGGTGAGGCACTGGGACAAAGTGTCCAGAGAAGCTGTGGACTCCCCATCCCTGGAGGTGTTCAAGATCAGGATGGATGGGGCTCTGAGCAACCTGGTTTAGTGGAAGATGCCCCTGCCCATGGCAGGGAGATAGGAGCTAAATGATATTTAAGGTTCTTTCCAACCCAAACCATTCTGTGATTCTATGATTATGAGGAAAAGCTTTTGTATTTATGTAATTATACTTCAGCTGGCACTGTCTCACTTTCATGATGGTCTCAGTCTCACTGTTACTCCAACATGCTCAATTTATGCAGAAGTCAAATGCAATTCTAAAAGCATTTTAGGACCACTTAATTAATTAAGCCTCTCAGCACTCTATATATAAGAGGCAGAGGTTAAGTGAATTTCTAGAGGTCAATTAGCAAGTGAGCTGCATGGCAAGGATCAGAACAGAAACTCCTGCTATAGCAGGAGCCATTTAGTTGCAAGTCAGAAGTCCCTTCCCCATGCAAGTGGAGAGGTGAACTGCAGACAAAGGACAGGGCAAGGCAAGAGGCAAATGAGCTGTGAAATGTGCTGTGTTCCATCTTACATATTGCCATACATTTCAATCTAGAAAAAGGTCTAGTGATTTCTTTGAAGATGGGAGGCTGGAAGAGTGATAGCACAGGTCCTTTCTACCTAGAAAATATTTTTTCCTCCAAGGTTTTATTATATCCTTTCTATAGGATCAGTCATGTGAAGATACATAATTTAGAGTGGTGCCTTGGTGTATAATGGTATGTGGTCCATCCATTCAGGCTGTGCATTAAGCCTTCCAGCTCTTCCAAATCTCACAGGAGCTTCTGGCCTTTGCCATTGGGTGCATTTCCAAAACCAGACAAGCTAAAAACTCTGGACTGTGCACAGGAGCTTGTCAGAGGCCAGTCACAGACAAGGCTTTAACTAGCTGCAGTCAAGCTTTGGGGTGATACAAATACTCACCAGCTTGTGCCCAGTTCATCCTCTCAGCCTCCCCTCCACTCCTCAGTCATGCAGGAAAACATCAGCACCAAGGCTCCTTCCCCCATTACCATCCATCAGGACATGGAGCTGCCTGTGCTGCTTTTAGGGCAGGGAGAGCTGTGTGTTACATGTTGGCAACTGCATCCCAGGCCTGGAAATGCTTTCAGTGTTGATGTTAGCTAGACAAGAGCTGTGATGGCTGCTGGGAGCCCTTGTCCCCTGGTGCTGGATGTGCAGTGCCTCCAGGGAGGCTGCTACACCATGCTGGTCCCACAGCTTGGCTGCTGAGGAAGTGCCACAAGCTCAGTGGATCCTCTCAGCAGAGCATGCCTTGACTGTTCAGCATTAAGGGAACCACACAGTGATTTCTTACTGAGAAAATGTGTCCCTAGACCAATTTGTGGATAGGCAAAAATCCCACCCATGGATAAAGAGGTGGGAGGGAAGCAAGGGAGTGCTGGTGTATAGCAATCATCTCAGCAGATGGGAATTGGTCTTTTTTACATCTCTGTAGACTTCATACTGTTGGTTAGTGGAGCAGCTTTCAGACTTGCCAGAAGAGCTTATTTCCCTGACACCTATTATTTGTCTCTACATACAGGAATAAAACAAGGCAGAAATATCTGCTCTCACAAAAGAATGTGATTAATTGCATAGCCATCCAAAAGTTTTTCTCATGTTTTTGGTCACATCTCATTTGTTTTTAGTCATATCTGTACTCCTGCCCTGCACACTGAGCATTCACCTCTCTGTCCATAGGGATAAGGAGAGGGCAGGAGAGGCAGACAGGCTGCTCAGTGCCACTGTCTTCATGCCTCTCCTCTCTTCCCTGAGACAGTTCAGGTTCTGCTGTGGGTCTTTGGGATGGATGCACAGATTGTAGGAAATAGGGAAAAGGCCTGCCAGGCTTGAGCTGCAGGTGTGTGGGAGGGCAAACCAAAGCTGTCACTCCAGAGCTCCCCGCAACCCTCCCTCATGGGAGCTGTGGGGGCTGCAGGTCCCACCTAGGCTGTGTTGGGCTGAGGCAGGGACATGAAACCTTAGTGATTGGGCTGTCACCTCAGGAGGTGGGTTCATCATCCACATGCCCCAAATTCCCTGAGTGCTAAATACCCACTGGAGATTGGGCTGTGGAGATCAAACAGTTAAGAAGAGTGAGTCCCTGTATCTGTGCCCAAACATCCACAGGGAGCAAAGTGCTGGGGTCCCCAAGATGTGCCAGTGCAAAACCAGAGAGAACACAGAGAGGGTTTGTCCACCTGGTCCTCAAGGCACTGATGTCTGTCCCAAAACCAGGCACAGCCCCTCAGGCCAGAGGGTTCCTGATACAGGCAAACATGAGGTGATTTGAGAGTGTGATATTCAGTGGGGGCCCTCACACCAGGGATAGGCCAGATGAGGCCCCAGCACCATCTCAGAGATGAGGGTGAGATGTCTGTCCTGGCATACAACATACATCCCAAAGAGAATCCAAGCCTGTGGGCCTCATCAGCATGCATTCCAGTGTTCACAGCACATGGTGATGATCATTTCCCCAGCCAGCCTAACACCCAGGGCCAGAAGCACCACATCTCACAGGATCTCACAGGATCTCACAGGATCTCACAGGATCCAAGCCATGGCCCGAACCTTCCCTTCCCCAGTGCGTGTCCCACAGCCCCCATCAGCTGTATCATCAGCATGGTGTGAAGTAACATTTTATTCAAGACTGCCCTTCCCTTGCAGGCTGGGTGCTTACACACACAGGAGTGGGCAGGGCAGGGCAGGGCAGGGCGGGCAGAGCCCCCCGGAGCCCCCGGCCGGCGCTCAGCCGCACTTGCCCAGGCACTCGAGGAGCTCCATGCGGATGGCGATGCGCACGTGCCAGCCCAGCGGGATCAGGCGGATGTAGCGTGCCACGATGGGCGGCCGCAGCAGGTTCTGCACCGAGGACGAGCGGTCCGAGTTGCCATAGAAAACCTGTCAAGGGAGGGGTGGGTGGTTAGGGGGCTGGAAATCCTGTCCCATGACTTTGGGGCACCTGTGCAGAGCAGAGGAGGAGGAGGCTCCTTCCCCTCCACCCTCAAAATGAAAGAATTTAAAAATAGCCAGATGTAGACAATTTTTGTCACACTGATTCAGTTTTCTTAGTAGGCCATTTTCCCCCATCAGCCCTGCACTTTTTACAGTTAGGCCAGAAAATCTCACTCCGTTCTCATCCCATTCTTTCTCATTTGTCTTCCTGTACCATGGCACTGCTTGTTTGGAGTGAGAATGATTGACTTTGGCTCTTTGAAGTTCATGAGCCAGGCTCCTACACAAGCCATTATAGACAAAAAATATATGTGAGGGCCCTTTCCCCATTCCTTAGCCTGGATGCCACATCTGCTGCCATGACCTGTCTTTTTGGGAAATCTCAGCATCTCCTCAGGGCTGCAGGAACTTCAGCAAAGCCAGCAGAGCCTCCTATGCTAGGACAGGACCATTCCCATAGATGGGCACTGAGGATACCCGGGAGGCAGCAGCTGTGGCATCCACCAGCCCAGCTGGACTGCACAAGCATCAGAGGCAACTTTATAATATCTCCCCAGTGCAATTTTTTGTTTCAAGTCAACCAGTTAGAAGTGCAGCATGAGAATGGTTTGGTGGGTTGTGATTTAAGTAGTTGCAGATTTTGCCTGAGGGGTTTTTCTGCACCAGGATGACACATATTTCCTGGACATAGCAATAAAAGAAATCCCCATGCAGTACCGAAGCATGGCTGGGGCTGTGTGGCCACAGCTGAGAATGGGGTTTTATCATGGAGTTGCTGCCTCCTCTGCAATGCCAGTTAATGCCTCTGAACTTAATCTGGACTCCAGTATGATCGTTAGAAAACACAAATAATGTATTTTGTCCTTCTGCACTGGTCAGCATGACACACTCTCACCTCAGGGGGAATGGCCCCTCTCTATGCTGCCCCCTGATGCAGAGTGAGCACCGAGACCCACCCTGCTGCTCCCACAGGATCCCCTTTTGATGCACCTTCCTCTGAGACCTGTTGTCACCAAGCATGCCACCCTTCTACCAGTGGCCAAAGAGCCAAGGTCACTGACCCGGTTGTTCCCGGTCTGGTCCTTGTAGTAGACCCAGTTGAGGTTCTCGTCGGTGCGGTACTGCACGCTGTACTTGGTCATCCACTCGTCAGCGTCACAGCGCCCTTGGGTCAGGATCCCCGAAATCACCTTCACCTCCTTCAGGTCGATCTGCAGCCACTGTGCAGTGTCCTGGTACTTGGAGAGCCACGCACACCTGGGGGGACACCACCAGCCCCGCTCTGTCTCCACCGTGCCCTCCCAGGCAGAGCCTCCTGTCCCCACACAGCCAGGGCTCCCCAGCCCCCACAGCCCCAGGAACCCTCACAGGGGCATTTCTGAACTCACCCGAAGCCTTGGCCGTTGAGGCGAGCCTTGTTGGCTGTCCAGGAGGAGTACCAGCCCGTGTACTGCTCAGGGTTGGAGCAGCTGATCTGGTCTGGGGTGACAGCACCAGACTCAAAGCCCAGCGGCTTGTGGTAGGGACACTCTGCAGAACAAGGGAAAAACACTTAAGGGACAGAAGTGGCTCTGTTTTCTGGGTGTGTTTGCACACATATTGTGAACACCTCCTGGGGCTTCATTGCTTTCTCTTCTCCCTCATTAGAATGCTGGGAATGCTCTTATCCTAGACCACAACTTGCCCTGGGGCCACAAGATCTTAATTTCTAACCTTCACTTGTGTTAATTTCTAGTTCTTCTTTCTCTCTCAAACTTACTAGACTTGTTCTGACTGCAACATTTTGGGGGAAAGGCTTTATTCAGATGTTGCAAGTCTGAATCTCCCCCTTGTAGGCATGTGGAAGAAGAGCCTGACTGGTTGCATCAACCTGGATCCAGCCTCCAGGCTGTCAGCTTTTTGCCTTGAGTAATGCTGGGCACTTCTTTCCTTGCTGGCCTTTACCTCCTTCTGCCCCTCCAATGACTGTCTTGATTTACAGCTCTACTTGCATGGCAAAATTGCTGAGCCAGCTCTGGTCATCCCTCCACAAGTACCCTCAGATCTGCATTTCTTTGCATCTGGAGGTGGCCTTGCCTTGTGGAAAACTTGCAGGTGTTTTGGTGCCAGCGAGGTGTCATGCTCAGCCCTGCTGAGGGATCATCCCTGGCTCAGAGATTTCCATTTCAGTGTTTGACTGCAGATCTTCAGGGTAACAATCCTGCCCCCACAACTGTCTTCTGCAATAGTGAGAAATTCAGCATGACTAAACTGGCTGCAAAACTACTGGAGAAAGAAATACTCACTCCTCATTAAAACTTTCTGTGGTGGGTCACCACACAGTGCTCTGGAAGGCAAGACTTTAGTGAGGCTGAGTACCTGCATGCTACCTGGACCTAGCTGTGGGGTTTTTTGTTATGATCTTTTTTTTTATGTGATCAGGTTATCATTGTGTATCAAGATACACAGAATGAAGGCACTCAAGTGTCACATAGGGACTGCCTAGGCAAACATCTGTATCATGGGCAGCATTTTCTGATTTTGCAGCCTGTGGAGCCTCTGGAGTCCCCTGAAGTAATTCTGTCCCTTTCCTTATCCAGTTTAGCATACTCTGTTACACAGGTCTCAGCAAAAAAGGAGCAAGCAAAGCTCTGTGCAGTTCACTTGTGGGTGAGAGGTTTCCTTGCCTTATCCATACCTGAACAACCACCGTGGTGCCTTGTGCCAAAAGCAATCAACATGTGGGGAGCATCAGTGGGTGCCCAGAGCCCAGCATGACTGTGGCCTCCCCAGTGCAACTCCCCAGCACTGCAGCCATGCGGTCGATGTCTCATTAGCAAGCTCTACTAGGTCAATATTGCATGCCTCAATAGCTCATTAACATATCTTGCTCAGTTGGAACCTCATTAACATGTTTTCCCCATGAAAACATATAGCCACTGTGCCACCTTCCTCCAGGCATGGAAACATCATGCTTTTCCACCATGTTAAAAGCCTTGCTCCCCTTGTGCAAGAGGGTGGCCTGTGTGTTTACTATTCGTCAAGCTTATCTCAAATACCACCCAACTTTACTTTTAGCAACACTAATCCACAGACCACACAACTGTAATGCAATTAGCAGGTCACCTTCTGCTGAGTCTGTTTGTGCCATGCACAGGGACCTGCCAAAACAGATGCCTGGTGCCTGCCCAGCCAAAGCAGCTGAACCACTGAACACTGTTACTGCCAAGCCAGAGAAAAGTCATGCAGCGTTTGCAAGGCTGGCTGCTCCCTTTGGTCGTGCCAGAGGCAGCTCTGAATGGCTGCTCTGGGCAGCAGGGAATGCCAGGCCACACCACGCTGGCTGGGCTGGGCTGGGCTGGGCAAGGGGAATGCAGAGCCCCTCTCTGGGGACAGTGACAGCTGGAAGTTACAGTGGAAATGTTCCTCATTCAGGAAAACCAGGGAAATGCCTTCATTACTCAGCTACATAATGCTAATGTGAGAAACACCCCCTCACACCTGGCCTGGCCATGAAACCCAGCTCAGCTCCTTGCCCATATGTTCCTTGGCCATGAACAGATCAACCAAACCTGCCACCTTCCCTTCCCTTCCCTTCCCTTCCCTTCCCTTCCCTTCCCTTCCCTTCCCTTCCCTTCCCTTCCCTTCCCTTCCCTTCCCTTCCCTTCCCTTCCCTTCCCTTCCCTTCCCTTCCCTTCCCTTCCCTTCCCTTCCCTTCCCTTCCCTTCCCTTCCCTTCCCTTCCCTTCCCTTCCCTTCCCTTCCCTTCCCTTCCCTTCCCTTCCCTTCCCTTCCTTCCCTTTTAAAATATGCTGCAAAGAAGGAATAAAGTTTTTCTTGATCCCTAGAGAGTCTAGAAGATTTTACAGGCTAAACTGCAGCAAGGGAGAATGAGCCTACATGTACAAAAGGTTTCCTACAGCAAATCCTACACATGGCAGTAGCTGGCCCAGACAGCTTCTGGAAGCACCAGCACCAAGGGTTCCAGAGGGAGAAAGACAAATGCCCACTGTCCCTGGTCAGCACGGGCCAGCCTAGGTGACCTCCCAAGGCCCAGGCATGGGGCTGCCTCTGCCTGATGGTGCAGGGTCATCCCCTCACCTCACAGTGCCTCAGCTCCCCCAGCCCCACTGGCAGCTGGATTTGGAAGGTCCCAGCTCTGCAATGCCAGGTGCCAAGGGGAAGCTGCTGAAGGCACCAAGCACAGCTGCAGGGTCCCTCTGTTACCTGGCATGCACTCCAAGCCATTAGTCCCGCTGGACCACACTGAGTTGGGGCCTCCTTGGCAGTCACATTTGCAAGCCTTGCTGTGCCACAGCTCCAGTCTCTCATCCTAAAGGAAAGGTAAAAAATGAGTAATAAATCTACATAGTCATCAACAATAGTGTAACAAGGCCAAATCTGAATTCTGAACCTTAGACAAATGCTTGTGCCTCTCTGGACTGCTGCACCTTGTCTGAGACCCTTTCCTCTTGCCAGCTCAACCTGAAGCACAGAACAACTTGGATCCCCTCGGCTTCAGAGGTCAGAGCATATGCCTGAGCTTGAAGGCCCAGGTGCCAACCCTCCTTCTGCCCCAAGGCACCAGAGCTGGGCAGTGTCAGACCCTCAGCATTTGCCAACTATCTGAACTATCTGAACTTGCCAACTATTTGAACTATCCACAGAGACTTACCTCTCCTGGGGAGAGGGCCATCACAGCTGGGGAGTGGGCGTGGAGGGAAGAAGAAAGAGAAGAGAGATCAGAAACAAAGATGCTGTAAGCAAACATCAGGAAGTACAATCAACATTTACTCCTGAGATACAGACAAATAAATAGAGAAGGAATGATGAATCTACCACATTTTCCCAAGCCGATTGCCAGGAGAAGGCAAGAGAACATGGGCAGGAGCAGGGCACTGCATGTGCTCATGTCTGTGCTACTCCTCCATAGGGTTTTCCTCCAGATGCCTTTGGCATCTCCTCTATTTGATCAGATACGCCTGAATCACCCTGAGGCAAACATATGCTGGACCCCTCTGCTTTACAGCTAATTTTGCTCATATCCATTTTTCTGTCTTTCTGCTCCACACTTTCCCTGTCACATTTTCCCCTTTAAATGTTTAAGCTGATGGGCTTCAAGGGTCAAATCCTAGCTTGGTGCCACTGCAGATCCCAAATGTCTTTGGAGGAGATAGGGTATCTCACAAAGCGCTGGTCTGAGATCACTCCCTCTGGATGTGATGGAGAAAACAAGTCTAAATAGGCCTTCCTAATCTGTCTTACAGACAAGACTACCTTTTTTCCTTTCTTAGGGAAAACCAGTAATTGTGGCTGTGGAGGAAGAGACTGCTATTTTTGTAACATCTGACCTGTTTTATCTCCTGCCTCTTACTGAGCAATGGCTTTTTTTATGAGGCTTTTTCCTTACTGAAAAGGCTCTTCTTGCTTCACAGTGAAGTCCAAAGCAGAGTATGTTAACAGCTTTTAGACTGGTAGAATATTTCCCAAACAGCTATGAAAATAAAATAATTTTAAAAAATAATCCCATGACTGCTGATAACTCATCAACACAAATCAGATGTCAAACATCAGCTTTTCAGAGATGTAGGGAACCTACAACCAGTAAGGAAAAAGTGATTGAGCAGGTAAAAGCTTGCATATAGGAGCCATGAGAAACCTGCCATCTCCAGAAGCACTGTGAATACAAAAAGACGACTTTTTTTCACCAAATGATTAGACTCTGAATTATTCACTGAAATCTAGTTATGATTTATTCATTCATACACTATCACTTTGCTGAGCCTAGGAAGCTGCAGCTAATGCTGGGAATTTACATCCTACATTACTATAGCAAGTTTCATCTCAAAAGACTCACAAACACAGAGCAATTATAATCAGCTGAAATATAAACTATATACAAAGCCCGGTTTATTACTGAAATGCAACTGCTCCTTGGGTGTGAAAATGAGTCTAAATGTATCAAGAGTCTAAAAGAAAGACCTTCAAAAGCAAAATGATAAAAAGTTCCTTTCTCTAACACAGGGATGGTCTCCTGTGCTTCAGTGTCCCAGAATAGCATTTCTGGCACCACGAACTTACCACATTAACCCACAGCAGCACTGGCCCTGGCAGAAGAAGTAAATACCAGTCTACAAGAAAAAGTTGTGGCTTCTAGTCAGGCCCAAGAAGGAGGCAGGGATCACCCAGAGCCCAGCATGCTCAGGAGGAAAACATGCTTGTACATCTCCAGACATCTTGGAAAGAGTAGACTGGGGGCCCCACAGCACTGCACTGCACTACACCTGTCCCAGCACAAATGTTACCAAGCCAAGCCCTGGGACTCCACTGGGCAATCAGAAAACCAAGGCAGAGGGGCAGACCCAGAGCCACCCCTGTGCTGTGCCACATGGGGCAAAGAGGTTTGACTTAAACCTGTGTGAAGGTGATTGAGGTTAATGCTGTCTGTCAATGCAAGAGAAACCAGGATTTTATCACTTACCAAAACTGGACCATATTTGCCAATAAAGTAATGCAGTGCCTGCCTCTCCTGCCTGCCCTGTGCTGTTTGATGCCAGTGCAGGAGAGCCATTGGTACCTGGGGCATGAGATCCAGGCTGGCAGGTGTCTCTCCTACCCCCCTGGCCCACAGGGGTGTCCTTTCCAAGCAGGACAGGTGCCCTGCTCCAGGAGCACCAGCTGCAAGGGCTTCCTCACCCTGACATCTGGGAAGGCTGCCCAGCCATCACAGCCTGCTGTGTGCTCCCATTGCCCAGCAATCCCTGGCTCACAGGGCTACAGGCTCGGCTCCTCTCATCTGCTTAACCACTTGATTTTCATCTTTAGAAGACTGATTTTTGAGGAGAAAACTTTTGTGGGTTTTTTTTGGTTTTTCTTATGGTGCTTTAATGTACTTCAGCCTGGAAAAGGGGTTGGAAAAGGCTTTTTCTGGATCGTGGAGTCCAGCCATTAACCTAAGAAGTTGTGTCCCATGACTGGTGTGGTGAGGCCTGTTCTTAAGCACTGCATGCCTGGGGTAGGGAAAGGGGATGTGAGTTACCAGGATGGTGTAGGATATTGCTGTGTGACCATGCTGAGCCCTTCAATGGCCTCCTGAGTCCCTCCCTTTGAGAGCCAAGATCAAAACTGAATATGCTATTGACACATGCAACGGGCACAAATGGAAAAGATTTCAGGTGGGTGGGTGTATGTTAGCATCAATTGAAGCACCCAGAGTAAATCCTCCTCCCCAGGTGACCCGGAATTTTGTGGGTGGCTGCACTCAGCCAGTGGAGCCTGCTCCTGAGCTACAAGAGTGGCTTTGAGGGCTTTTAGCTTCATCTGCTAGGGGACACCACAGCAAATCAAGCCAGGGTGTGAATTTCAAGCACAAAAGCCCTTTTTTTCAGTGCAATGAAAAACTTTTTCCAATGTTTTATTGGGTTGATCCCACAACACACAGCAGTGCAAAGGCAGTGCCAAGGCACAGGTGCTGGCATGCTGCCCGTCTGGCTGTCCCAGCCTCCTCCACTCCTCACTGCATAACTTGCTGATTTAAACCCCTCAAAGAGTTCAGCTTCCCCTTTTTCAGCTAGGAGAGGTGAACTGCTAAGGGCTCACTCCCAAAGGGGCTGAGCCATCCAACCACAGTACAGGGGAGTAGCAGGCTTGGTGTGGGGTAAGCATAGCAGTGGATGGCCAAATGCCCTGCCTGGGCAGTGCAGCCTGAGAACCCCTGGCCTTGGGAGAGGAGGGCAAATGAAAGATGCCCTTGCCTGCAGTTGGCCACAAAACATAGTAATTGATATATTGGTGTGTTTACAGCTGTGAAAGGCCCTGTCCTACAAAGGAAATGAAGAGGAAAGCTAGCTGCCAATAGTCTAAAAATGTAATGGGCAGTGTGCTTTTATAGCAAGCATGTTTGCCTTCAAGGAAGGTTACAAAGATAATTGGTAATTGTAGGTCAGACAGAACCAATTGCTGCAATTCAAGGGAGAGTCATAAGGCCTGCACAGCTGCCAGGGGCTGTTGTTTTAAAAGCACAGGACTGACAAAAACCCCAAAACATTAAAAATGAAAGAGCTCTATTTACTGCCCCCCAGAACCTTCAGCAAACCATCAGTTCAGTGAAATAAATTATTATCTGTGTTTGTGTGAGACAGAGAGATAAGGCATGTGGCTTTCCCATCCCTTCATCCCACCCTGCAGTGCAGTGTGTCCAGAGCACTGCCATGCACAAATGGTTCCCACAGCACACAGGATTTAGGGACCAGGGCTTGGGACAAGATCCAGGGCATGATTTTGTGCCGGGGAACCTGTGCCGGTGAGGCTGGGCTGGAGCCCATGTCCTGAGATATCTCCACTTGGCACCTGCTGCTGAGCAGGATGAAGGGGAATGATACTCCAGGAACTGGTCCAGGTTTGGGGCAGAGAGGGAAAGAACTGGCAGAGGTAGCCCTGGGGTGCCAGGATGGAGTTTCCTGAGGTGGAAGTCAGATAAAGCAGCAGCCACAGCTTAGGGCTACTTGGGAAAAGGGGCAATCAATAGCAAGGAAACTGAGCTGCTGGCATTTCAATGACAGGAACAGGTAACTGTGTTTCTCAGAAAAATTGTAATCATTAGGAATGTGGTTAAACAAGAGAAAGAAAGGAGAAGGATAAGTGTGGGCAGAAGTAGCACTGCCAAAGGCTGTGTTCAATACAGTAACTCTGAGGAATCACATTCACTATCCTGACCATAAAGTCAGAGAAGCAAGTAATCTTTTAGTGTAGGAATTAATGGCAGGTATACAAGCCTGAGAAAGCACATTATAAATACGAAAAGAAAGAAATAAAATGTAACACAGAATAAATGTCAGTCATTCAATTTACAGGAATAAGTTCACATAAACTTGATCATTGCAGGAAAAGTATGTGGAAAATGTTAAATCTCTTTATTTATTCACTTTATTATATAGGTGTCCTAGAAGCTTCAGCTGGAAAATAGTTGATTTTTTGTCTCATCTCTGTAAGCAACACCTCAGTTTAACAGTGCTTAGAGGGGTAAAATTACTTTCTCCTCCCAATGGAGAGCAATGTCCCCATGATGCAGCAGTGCTTTCTGGGCACAATGGCTCCTTTTGCACAGATAGTCACCTGCTCCCCTTCTGCACCTCTGGGTTGTGGGCTAGAGGAAAGGAAAATATCTTGAACGCCCCAGAAAAATAAGGCTGGAGCCCCAGAATAGCCCCAAAAAGTCACAAAAATGAAAGGCATGGCTGGAATGGGTGGCACTGGTTTTATCATGCTTTCTGAAAGGCCCTCTTTTCCCTGAGCACCGCATTAGACAGCATCAGGAGCAGAGTTAGGTAACAGCCTGTAAGCAATAGAGAGGGTCGAAACACTGGAAAAAGCATTGCAGCGCCTCTGCGCCCATCGGGTGCTCGTTTGTACCTTGCTGTATTATTAACTGAGGCTATTTTTACATGCCAGCCCTGAAAATCGTGCTAGGCGGCTGAGGTGACTCACATCAGGTTGCACCAGCCTCCGTAAGAAGGAGCATTTGGGGAAGCTGCCACATTCGCGGTGTTCTCCCCATCACTCCTTGCCCCTGTGCCGGGGCAGTGGTGGCCCTGCTGCATCTGTGGCCGGTCCCCAGGTCCCCATGGCAAGCAGAGCCCCCCTGCCCACTCGCTTTGTGACTGCTTTTGTTGATTTTCCCCCGGGGCTTTTTCCATGGCCACGCTGGCAGGCCCCACGGGACCCGGTGTTGTGCAAACAGCGCCTTTATCTCTAACGGGCTTTAAATGGCCCGCAGGAGCTGTGCCAGCAGGCAGGGACCGCCGGGACACCCGCTCGTCTGTGTCCCCCCACAGACACCGGCAGGCGGGCTGGCCTGGGGACAGACATCCCGGCCTGGGGACAGACAGCGCAGGGCCCACCCAGGGACTCCAGCACCTAAAGCCGCCCTGGGCCGAATGCTCAGCCCGTTCCTCCTGCAGGTGACATTGTGGCCCCAGCAGGGCCAGCAGGGCCCCAACACCCCGCACACACCGGCCTGCGAGTTCTGATCCCTGCTGGGCTCCAACACCCCGCACACACCGAGCCCTGATCCCTGCTGGGCTCCAACACCCGGCACACACCGAGCCCTGATCCCTGCTGGGCTCCAACACCCCGCACACACCGAGCCCTGATCCCTGCTGGGCTCCAACACCCGGCACACACCGAGCCCTGATCCCTGCTGGGCTCCAACACCCCGCACACACCCCCCTGCGGGCTCTGATCTCTGCTGGGCTCCAACACCCCGCACACACCGAGCCCTGATCCCTGCTGGGCTCCAACACCGAGCCTTGATCTCGGCAGGCCCGGCCAGAGCCACAAACCCAGGGCAAGAGGACATCAGCCTGCAAATGGGAGGTCTCATTCTTCGTGTTAAGCTTCTCCCTCAGGCTATTTAAATCAGGCTATTCTTTTCCTCCTTCGTTTTGTGGGGATTCTTCACTCTTGTATTATTTTAATTTCGGTTTCATTTTCTTTATTTGAATGATTTTCATTAGGTTTTCCTTTTCATTCATTTTTATTGTGGTTCATTTAATATTTACTGGTATTTATTTGAAGGCAATAAAAATATATTTAAGTAATCACAATTACACCTATTTAATTCGTATTAATTTCCCTTTTCCCATAATGTTTCCACTAATTTTTTTTAATGTTGTGACAATATTTGAAAAAAGCTAAATTAATTTTTAATAAAAATCTACCTTTCCTCCCTTTTTTCTTAAGGGATGTACAATTAATTATCTTTTTTTCCCCAAAGTGTTCCTTAGAAATGTTCAGCATTTCCTCACCTTATTGACATGTGTGTTCCTTCCTGCTTGGAACTACACAGAACATTGCCTGCATTGTAATTTCATTAGATGCATTGATTACACCAAAGGGCAGCTCTACTAAAAACATTATTTACATCCAAATTATCCAAAAAGCATGTTTGAGCCTTTAATTTTTTGGGGGGGGGGGGTGGGGGGGGACGGTTCTTGGTTTTTGTTGTTTTTTTTTCAAAGATACAAAAACCAGAGGTGAAAAAAGAGAAATCGCCTCCCCTGAATTGCCGAGGTGTGCTCGTTCTGCAGGGGCAGGGAGCGCGGGTGGAGGGATGGGTGGATGGATGGATGGATGGATGGATGGATGGATGGATGGATGGATGGATGGATGGATGATGGGTGGATGGATGGATGGATGGATGGATGGATGGATGGATGGATGGATGATGGGTGGATGGATGGATGGATGGATGGATGGAGGGAGGGATGGATGGATGGATGGATGGATGGATGGATGGATGGATGGATGGGTGGGTGGATGGGTGGATGGATGGATGGATGGATGGATGGATGGATGGATGGATGGATGGATGGATGGAGGGAGGGATGGATGGATGGATGGATGGATGGATGGGATGGATGGATGGATGGATGGATGGATGGATGGATGGATGGATGGATGGATGGATGGATGGATGGAGCAGCGCCGCGTGGGCGCATCGCTCGGGGCACCCCGGGGGCGCGGCGGGCTCGGGCTCCCCTCACGGCACGGAAGGGCCTGGCAGCCGCCGCGGGACCCTCCTGCTGCACCACCATATGCTGCTGCTGCTGCTGCTGCTGCTGCTGCTGCTGCTGCTGCTCGGCTGTGTCCCCAGCGAACACAAGCCAAGGCGAGGCGCGGGTGCTCCTCTAAGCCACTTGCTCTGCCAGGGAAAATCAGCTAAGCAGCTTATCATGGCATCAGCGCACGTAGCTCCGAGCGCTGACCTAGCGGCACCTCCGTGCTGGGAGAGGCAGGGTGTGAGGGGCTGCTCTTTTTAGCCACGAGAGGACACTAAGACAGAGAAGCAGGGAAAACCAGTAAATTAAGAAATACCACAAATTAAGAAAATAAATTAAATACCAAAGGAGTGATGCCTGGAAAGTGATCTTGCAAGTTATTTTTCACCACAGGCTCTCCAAAAATATCCTGATGTGTGGGTGTCTATTAAAAGCAAGCTGTGTCTGGAATTCAGAGTAAGGTATATGAACTTATTCCAAGGACTAATTGCAGTTATGCCACCCATAGGGAAAAAAAATGCTGGAGTCTGTGTAAAAACACTCTTCCTAGAAGCTCAGGCACCAGTAACCTTCCCAAGTGAAACAAAGGAGAGTGAGGAGGTAAGGTACGAGGAGAACGTACAAATATTTGCTGGGAGATTAAAAGAAAGACCTATTAATTAGGCAGAGCTGGGTACAGCCAAACATAACAAGATGAAATGAAGGCATGGCTAGTTGAGGAGCACTTATTTTCCTACCCATGAAATTTGGTAGAGCAAAATATTCACCAGAAACACAGAAAGAGAGAAAAAACCAGACATACCAAAACACTGGAATTCAACACCCACATGAGAAAAGTTGGGCTGTCTGATTAATCTGTTCCCTGACAGATCATACTTGATTCACACATTCATGTCGATAGACACTGCCCACCACTTACCAAGAGCAGCCCTCAGCCTCATTTAAGCAAAAAGTAGCTTTGCCATTGGCTTTGATGAAGCTACAAATTTAAATATGAACCAGGAAATTATCTCCTTATTCTCCACAGCTGCGTGAATTAAAATGGAAGATGTCACCCTAAATTTTCTGTCTCCTTCTAGCTCCCCCATACCTACGTTTGTTGCTACTTTTCTGAAAAATGAATATGAGAAAGCCTCAAAATTGATAAATACCTTTCCTATTTTCTAGACTTAGGAGTTGCTTTTTGTTCTAGAAGTATTTTTGGAAGTCTTTTCCAGGCCAAAATACCTTGAAAGGCCTTAAAAAAAGGGCAATCTTCATCAGCAATGTCTTGCTGCTAGAGAAGATGATCAGTTTTTGATTAATCAAGAGTTTTGATTAATGAAGGACCAGTCTTTCATGTTATACTGTACCTCATTTTTCAAATCAGCATTATTATTTACACACTGGCTCAGCTGCACTACAATTTTCTTTGCAAATTCATATTTTGACAAATTATATGGCAAATTTTTTACACTGCAATTATTTTTTTGAAACAGAGTTTTACTACTGAATATTCATAGAGCTGTAAGAATGCTGCTCACTCATATACATAAATTACACATCTCCTCCACATTTTGCCTTTCCCCGAATTATTATGTTTCCATGAGAATGCAGAGAAGGGCTTGCTCTGTACCCCACAGCTCCTGGCAGAAGAAAGCGTGCCTGAAACAGGGAACACAAAGAGGGATATTTGAAAGGGCCTCTCAGGAGGCAAAGTGCATACCTTTGTACCAGAAAAGAAGAGACAGCAGGACGCTCCCCATCTTGAACTGCATCTTTTCCTTCCTCTGTTGTGAATAGCTCCTTAGTGCACTGCTTGGCTTGATGGGAAGGCATGAGATTAACTTAAGCGTTGCCTAAGCACCTTACTCTCCTCCATTCCCATGGCTTTATCAAGCACATCAAGCCAACCACACAACTGTTACTGTCCAACTCCATCCTAGAGGCTGTGCCATCTGTAATGGTTTTTAAAAGGCAACAAGTACTGAGGTACTGACACTCTGAGTGTGAATCTGATTGTACATGCAGACATATGTCCAAATAAACAAGGATATACCTATGTATAAACCACATATACACCCTACAGAGATGCAGATGCCTAATGCTCAGAGAAGACATATAGTATATATTGTCTGTTGTATATAGCATGTATTCATTATTTTCCACCCCAATTATTTACCTCTACACTAGCAATGTCTTTCCTAGAAATAGTTGCGTGTAGAAATCTGCCCTGGCCTTACTGCTCTTCCAGGCACCTAATTGCACAGGGCTGAAAACTGCAATTTGTAAATCAAACAAAAATAGTGGTTTTCAGTTGTTTACTTGCTATGCTGCAAAAATCTCTAACCAAAAATGTAAACCTCTCTTTGCTAACATTTCTACTTACAGTATTCTTTCAACCAGCCTACACCAAAGATTTGATTTTAGAATGACTGATTCAAGATAAAAACAGACTGCTAGTGATTCCAGTGGATCTTGCACCTGTTCCTCCAATCTCTCTTTGATTATATGAAATTAGCAGTGAATTTTTAATGGAGGTTTTTGAAAGCAATTGCTTCAGAAGCAGCTTGCTTTGTTGCAAGAGATCTCAGATTATACGCACTGGGAATAGATTAAGGCACTGCTTAGATCACATAGGTTGCAGTTGAGTTAAGCCAGTCGTGTCTCTACTCTTCTGGTTTATATTCATTTAAAAATGCTGAGCAAAAAAAGATGGTGGCTTTTCAAAAAGAGTCTCCTGGGCAGGATTCACTTCACTTGCCTTTGGATACCCTGGAATTTGGAATTGGAATTTGGAATGCCCTGTACATTTGTTGTCATACAGCATCCCACTGCAGTCTCACCTCCAGCATCAGCATACCCCAGACTCACCAGGGTATGTGACATGGATGGGAGGAGTCTCCCGCCAAGGATCTCACTGCTTTGCTCAGCCTCAAGGAGTTTAACCTCCTCAGCCCAACACTTTTCCCACTTTACCCTTCCTCCATGGAGAGGAGGGTTGCCACAGGCAGACCCCTGTGGCACAGACACGGCCACAGGCACAGAAATGGCCACTCTGCTTCATGGACCTGGGCCAGCTCACCCCAAACACTGGGGGAGAATCAATGTATGGCAAAGCAGATCATCTCAGGCCCCAGGAAGGATGTCGTTTTTCTAAGGGCGTGGGGCTGCTCCTGATTTTTTGCCAGAGGCCTCGTGCACATATGCTGTTCCTGTCCTGGGGCCTACCAGTGAGACCCACCAGAAGGTCCAGCCAGGAATTAAAGAAATATGAGATCCACATGGATGGAGCTGTTCCTGTCCTGGGGCCCACCAGTGAGACCCACCAGAAGGTCCAGCCAGGAATTAAAGAAATATGAGACCCACTGAGGGTACAAGGGCAGGCTCTGGGCATCTGATGCAGTACAGTAAGTCACTTCAGGCTCTACACAGTATCCTTTATATTGTTGAGTCTAAAATGGGCTGCCACAGAGACAGAGATTTTTTCAGAGCTGCTGAAGACACTCAGATATCCATTCCCTCGCTGCATTGATGAGCAGTTGGTGTCTAAATCTCGTGGGTTTGAAAATCCCAGCTTAAAAATCCCTAAATACCTTCATCCACATAACTCTTGGAAAACGAGATCTGAGCTTCAGCCTCTCACCTTATGGTATCATAAGGACAGGTCACACAGAAGGAGAGCTACTCACACAAAGAGAAATCACCTACCATGTTTTAAAGAAAAGCCAAACCAAATTCTTTCCTATTATCACCTGCAGTTTTAAATCAGCTTGGTTTATGGTCAACCCCACCCTTGAAATACATTTTGATTTTGTGTAAGAAATACACAGCAGCTCAGGGACCGTGTTCAGAAACAGCACAGCTCTTATCAAAGAACATTTTGTCCAAAGTAATACTCTTAAGACTGGTGGCTGCCCAGTTGTAAAGCTCCCTCCAGACAGAAGGAAAGGCAGCTTTTGTTTTAAAAAATGGTCTATAGCATTCAAAAAAACCAAACTGTTTCACATGAAGATTAGAAGAGCATTTAAATTAAAGTCTCTATATAAATAGTATGAAGTTCAGACAGTCGGTGTCTAATGGTGTTGATAGTCCTTCATTTTAATAACTATAAACAGCAAAACCATGCTGTCATTGCAGCAGCATTGCTAAATGAATCATGTAGTTAATTCCTAGCAAGTACAGAAATATTTTCAGGTACAGAAGGCAGAAGAAGTTTAATGACCAGTACATAACACAGCACCAGAAATGGCTACATTTGCTCTTAGTCAGGCATTGATTACAGAACAAAACTGAGAGTAGTACAAACGGCCCAAATTAAGACAGTTTGGTAACATTCACACTGCTATGTAAAATAGAACTGCCTGGGCAGGTTCACTCTTTTTTCCATACATCTTCTCCAGCTCTAGCCCATGTCCCATTGGCCCTGAGACATTTTGCTATGTTTGCATAGCCCTCAGAAATCTTGGTGTGTTTTCCTCTGCCAGATTTTGGGAAAAAAAACACGGAGATCACCCTGCACATGGAGATGCTTTTAGTCTGACTGACAGCATGTGTGTGTGACCTCAGAGGGGAATCAGGAAGCAAAAGTACTCATGTGTGAGAGAGAAGTGGAACTCCACGTAGCCGTGTCACGTTTCTCCCCAAGGCAGAGTGCCAGACAGCTCAGTCGGAGCAGCACACACAGATCCATGAGTCTGGAAGCTGAACGCACACAATGAGCAGTGTCTCGGCAAAAAATGTGTGACTGGCACACTTTTGTTTCAGCACAGTGAGGGAATGTACAAAGCACACATTTATACATGTGTGTGTGAGCCACGGACATCTCTCAGAAGCAGGACACTGATGTGCAGAGAGGGCAAGACTGTCGAGCTTTTAGAGCCTGAGTCAGGAGCTGGATCCCCTTCACATGGATGGAGCTGCAGTGGTCTACACACACTAAAGACATGGCTCTCAGAATAAAACATTCCTTTTACAAATCTGAAGCATAAGCTTAAGTCATCTTCTGAAAAGGAGACTTTTTCCTAAATGTAAGAAAACATGAGGCAGATAATTACCCAGTGTTGACCACCAGGCCCATTCCCTGTAACTCATGCACTTGGAGGTGCTGTGGCTGTCCTGCCAGGGTAGGCACCATAGAATCACCATCCCCATTAGATGGGATGTACCCACACCAAAGGCTTGCCTATTCCACATCAGGAGAAGTCTAGCTGTGTTTGCCTCAGCTTTGAGCCTGCATCCTGGAAGCAGCCAGTCTGTGGAAGATAGTTTACCCCAGAGGGGGACCACATTGCTTTGGCTTCACCTCCTGTGGGCAGTGCACACACTGCTGAGCAAATAGGCAGAGGAAAGCCAGACCTGAGTACTACTGCACTTTCAGGTTGTGGGATGCACAGGCCCTTAGCGTCAGTACGATGTTAATGTTACAACTTTAGCCTGCCAGGCCTCACTATGGGATGTACAGCTGCTTCCCACCCAAAAAAGCTTTTGCAACCTGGCCCAGTTATCCTTGCATTGGTCTGCAATCTCTAACTGCAGCTTGCCCATACCCTAGAGTGTTTGGTTAGTAAGAACAAGCACTGACAAAGGTTAATAGTTTTCTCCATATGATGATGATTAAGTAAGTTTCTTAATAAGTCTCTGATTAAAGTAAGTTAAGCCAATTTTTTTCTCTTTAATCTTTAAGATAGGTAAATCACACCCTCCCACTCTGATCCTTCAAAGATTCTCAAGAGCTGATTCCAGGTCAGTGGAGCTCAGGGACTCTTCTCCTCCTCCTGCAGAGATGTCTTAGCCCCAGCGCTTGATAGGACTCCCACGCACAGACAGATGCTCTGCC
Source organism: Molothrus ater (assembly GCF_012460135.2). Lineage (NCBI taxonomy): Eukaryota > Metazoa > Chordata > Aves > Passeriformes > Icteridae > Molothrus > Molothrus ater. Next base: position 16,255,583 of record NC_050479.2, on the reverse strand, counting down.
AGCACCTATGCCCAGAGGTTACCCTTTTCTAAAGCCTTGCACGTGCAAAATGAGACTACAAGTTATAATTTAAAAATTAAACTGCTCCGAGGCAAGCTGAGATGGCTCTTTCTTTCCCAGTTAATAAAAACGATATGCACAGTACAGAGGAAAACAAGGATGGAGTTAAACTGTGCTCGCTAGATGTGTTCTGTGAAAACCGCCGGCCTTTCCCCAGCGCTCAAACACGTCTCCAAACACAGAGATGAAAGGACCAGGGTTCCAGCGAGTCGCGGTGAAACGCCTTGGGGACGCGTGGGGCTGCAGACTTCGCCACTGCCTTTGTCCCTCGCCGCTTGGGAGCAGGCACAGGCTGCTGCTTCCCCCCACTGCCTCTGCTCCCTGTGGTCTCCTCGGGTGCTGCTCCGAGGGACCACGGTCCGGTGTGGGGATTTCCCTCCCGCGCTGGCAGGGAAAGGCTCTGGCAGGCGGGCGTTCCCTGCCGAGTCTGCAGCCTGCGGAAGGGAGCCCGTGTGACAGGACTGCCCTTAGGGCGTCTCTCTGCTCCCCTGGAAGCTGCTCCGCCTCTGCCGCACGCAGGGTCCGCGCCCTCTTTAACTGCTTAGGAGGTTCCCCATCTTGTGGAGGAAACAGCTAAATCGAAAGCTAAATCGAAACTCACCGCGTTAAAAGAAATGATGAAAAAGCCAGAATGAGGCAAGAAAAAAATAACTCATTCTTTGGCGCTGGTTCCACTGGGGCTCGAACCCAGGACCTTCTGCGTGTAAAGCAGACGTGATAACCACTACACTATGGAACCGCCACGTACGTTAACTGTCACAGCACAGCCCCTATCCACGACATCTGAGCACACCTCCTTCTCTGGCTGATGACGCAAGTCTGGTATTTTCTCTTTAATTGCTGGTTGATTCAAAACAAATGTAGTGGTTAAAAATTACCCTAATGCGTTTTCTGCCCTTCTGATAGATACAGAGGGGCAGTGACGCGGGTGAATCAGCTCCCGGTAAGGCTCCAATGCCGCTGAGTGTTGGGGCCAGCGGCGGGCCCCGTTGTGCCCGGCCGCACACGGCGCTCAGGAGCAGGTAACGACCCGGGGCCGTGCGGGCCACGCTGCAGACAGCGCTCCCTTCCCCGGCATGTATTCGGCACACGCATATCGAACGTGTTCGCTAAATCTTTGCCTTCAGTATGTGCTCCCAACGCCAGTGCCACTAGCCCCGCTTCGGGAAGGGCTGGCAGCCTTCCTGCGCATCCCGCTGCTCCTGGCATTTGCTCAGCTGCTCTACTCGCCCCGAGTTGGGCTTCATTGTTACGTCAGGTTGGCCCAAGTGCGGGAAGGGCGGCCTGAGCTCCGGGAGAGCTGCAGCAACACCACGGCTGCTCCGGGGGAGCCCGGCTGCGGGGATTCCCTCCAAACCGGCCATGGGAAGCGCCTCGCTGCCTACTGTGGGGCGCTCCAGCTCTCTTCTCAGCGGGACAGGGACGTGTAGCTGATTTCCTCGGCATATGGGGCTGTTTAAAACACAAAAGGCAGCGAGAGGCAGGAGCGCCCGGCTCTTTCCAATCCCCCGGAGAGGACGGAGGGTTTTCCCCTCGTGTGTGGCCGCCCGGGGGCGGCTCCCGCCGCGGCCCGCGCCGCCAGCAGGGGGCGCCCCGCGCTCGCCCACCGCCCCAGGCCCCGCTCGGGCCCGGGGCCTGTGCCGGAAACGCCGCCGTGAGGGGGTGTTTGGGTATCCATCCATCTGTCTATCCATCCATCCGTCCGTCCATCCATGGACCTCCTTGTCACCCCTTACACCCCACAATAATCTCCGTCTTCCCTCTGTTATGTTTTACCCGCTGTTTTGCACTACATGCACTACCTCGGTCCTCACCACACTGCGCCTTGCCTCGCATCTCAAAGGGAGTGGCTTGTAGGAGCACAAATTAAGGCACCTGTACTATGTTTACAGGTCAAAAGTTACAAATAGAAATTATTATTTGGAATATAAAAGGTAAATTTGGGAGTTTTCGGAAGTGTGGTGCTTGTAAGCAAAACAGGTATTGTTTGTGGCTGTTGATATGACTTTTGAAATTAATTATGTTTTGCTGAAGCAGCAGATTTATTTACTCTAGCAAAGTAGAAAATGTTTCATTAGAAGCAGTTTAATGAGCATTAGATGAAAATAGAGATGAAGACAATTATTTCCATAGACTTGATGACCCCTTACCCTGTATGTGGTTGCATTTATTAGTTGGTAGATTCCATTCTTTAAAAAACAATTAAAAATATTTTTTAAATCCTTTTACATACTGATCATTAGTGTGGGAGTCAAATCTGTCTACTCTCCTGACCTGGAGAACCTGATTTAAAGGCTTTGCCCCTTTGGCAAAGAGACAGCCTGATAGACTTGAGGGCATCAGGATGTAGGGTTTGCACTGTGTGTGGAGCTTCTGGTTCACCAGACCAACAAAATGCACATCAAGCTTTTGTTAGGCAATTCTTATGCCCATTTCTTTTTCCTCATGCTGCTTTACTAAGATCTGTCAAACCCTGATGCTGTAGATAGATGGCTATCATTTCTATAAGCTCTAAGTGGAGGTTGAAGCTAACGTCAGGGAGGTAGAGTTGTGCAAATTGGGTCATTAGTCATTGCTTCCCAGAATAATCTGCATTCGTCTGATAATTTGGGAAACTTTCTTTAAAAAGAAAAAAATTGTTCCCATTTTTTGCAGAGGGTATCCTGATGTTTTCATAGTGTTCTGGTCTAGTTTCTCGGTCTTCAGGAGCTTTGAGGCCCTACCACTGCCTTTCTTTCCCATTTCTGATTTGGTGTGCTTTTTGCCAAGGATGCTAGTTTTGATGTTTTTTATTCACCTTCTCACCCAGAACTGTCAGTGGGGGAACATTTCTTTTTGTGTTCACACAAATTAACCTACTTTTTCTAATGTGTGAGCACAGATTTCTGTCATCTCACTGACTGAGTCAGACTTTAAATTTGTTCTGGACATTAATTTCTCCATTTTTTTAATTAGGTTTTTTTCCTTTCTGTCTCCAGGCATCCAGGTTTCTCAGTCAGAAATTCTTCCCTGGCTAGTACTTTAAAATACTTCGCTGGGTCACATAAAAATACTTCTTTAAGCTTGCTAGGGCAAGAGGAGGGAAACCATGGTCAGAGCTTAAAAGGAGCACGCTCCCTTCAACTGTGATTATCTTCATCCTTTTTGAGAAATATCGGTTACATCACTTTGTAGTGGGTGCTTCTGAGATATAAGCCTGAAGCAGAATTTGAATAATGTATGTGGAATGCCTGCATGAAGACTTGCTCAGGAGGTTAATGTTTCTAAAGTATTTGGAAAACAGAATAGGTGCAATTACATCAAGAAGGGCTGCTTTTAGAGGGATGCCCTGATTTCTACACTAGCACCATGACTGGGTTTTTTCTTGCCATGCTAGACTGCTCAATCATACATTGTCAGAGTTTTTGGCCTACTTACTGTTGCAGCTGCTGATGCTAGAAGTCTACTCACCATATTAAGTGTGTGTGTGACACATGACTGCTGAACAAAAAAGCAGTCGTATGTGTGACCTTGTTGATGGGACTGGTATGTTCTCTTTGCCCTTTGTAGAAAGGAAAATGGTGTTGTCTCCTTGGACTTGAACTGGAAAGGTTAATTTGGAAAGGACATTTGTGTTTCCTCAAGTTGCATGTTATTGTGATCCCCACAAGTAACTGGAGAGGTGGCTCAGTCCAGCAACACTGACTCTTTATCAGGTTGCTTGGTCATGTCAGATCACTGAGACAGAGGACAAAGAAGAGAAACAAAAGAAAACATGTCCTAAAGAACCTAACTGCTAAGGTTATCCCTCTCCCACTGATCTTGGATGAAATGTTTCTGATGGATTTATTGGCAATTGGAGCAAACCTCTCATTATGCAGAGAACTTGGTAAATGCCAATAGAGATGAACTTATCAGGTACAGTAAATGTTTATAAATAATGTGTATCCCAAGAGTACAGTGGAGAGAGGTTGTGATGTATTTTTGCTTGCATGCATTTTGGCAGAGCAGCGTGATCATACATAAAAGATTAGCTTCTGTAACTCAGATCAGGGAAAGTGCATCCTGCCAGAAAAAACAAACATCAAAACTGTTCTGGGTCATGCAGAATTATTGTGCTTGGTATGCTTTCCATTTACTGTCTCGTCTCACAGGAGAGGAACAGCTTTGAAAGTGGAAGCTTGTGTCTGGGACTCCAGAACCTCAGAGGACTAGCTCAGTCAATCCAATGCCTTCTGCTTTGCTGGTTTGACATTTTAAATATCTTTTGCACCTTAATAAAAGTCTGTTTCAAAAGGGGATTTGATCACTCTGTCCTTCAGAGTGGTGGTTTATGCCTTTAGAATTGTCACCACACTGATGACAAAAAATTTCTGAAAAAAGCATGTTATGGTATTATTAGACCTTTGGGGAGGGGCAGAAGGATGATTATATTACTTTGCCTGTATTCTCAGAAGTCTTTTGTTTCTATCCAGTCCTGATGGGGCTCCATCACCTGAAGAGGCTTCAGAGCAAGGGCACAGGGGTCTTCATCTTATGCCCATGCACATGGAGCTTTCTCCCACCACAGCATGCTTTATAACCTGTGGTCCTCTTTGAACCCACAGGCCCCACCCTGACCCCACAGAAATGGCTGCTGTGCTCTGTTCCATCACTACACAGCAGCAAACAACCCCTCCCTGGCTTTTGGAGTGGGGCAATGGTGTCCTGATGAACATAAATGCTGATGAGGACTGAGCCCAAGACTAGTGGTGATACTACACTATCATGCTTCTACAGACATCTCCTAGTTTTGAGTGGTTTGGCAGGATATCGAAATCCCAGTGTCCCCATGCTGTCCATGCACTGCCAGTGGAGCAGATTCCTCAGGGGCTGTTGTGTGAGCAGTGGGCAGGAACAAATCACCATGATGGCTCTGCCCTTCCCTAAGGATCCTGTGCAATTACTGGGAGTCAGGGGTCAGCGTGGCCAGGATCTGGGTCAGAGATGTGGGACATGCTGCCAGGGGTCAGGGTTGGATTTCAAATCGTGGCTTTCTGACCAGAGCAAGGCTGCGGTGTTCTTGGCTTCTCCAATGCCTTCCCAGCCGTCACACAAGGAGAAGATGAGCCAAAACATGGACTGAGTCCACAGAATTCCAGTCACACGTTTATGGTGAGAACATGTGCATGCATGAAGAAATGAACTGAAGGCATTAGCACAGTGGTTCCCTGTGGTATTCACATATTTTTTGAACAGCAAGAGACACAAGATCTGAGTGCTTCATACTTGTGCATTTTCTGGGTATGACTGAGTGATTTGGAGAACACATATATATCACTTGCATGCAGGTGCAATGCCTTGTGGTAAATTCAGTATTGCTTCCCTTAAGGGCTTTCATAACCATGCCAGTCACATCAGATAGCTAAATAACCTGGATAGCCTTATGTTTTTTTCCAGTGTGCTAGATCTGCTAAAATGCAAATCATTGCCTCAACACAGCAGAAAGGCCGAAAGAGATCATGTGACTTCAGATGCGAGGCAGATAACTTCAGCCCATCCCTTTCTCTGCCTGAGATTCAGGAGGCATGGTGACAAAACAGCTTTTCAACACGGAAACAGCACAGCTGGAGGGCTGCAGCCATGAGCTTTCACATCGGGTTGGACAATGAAAACAACATTTTCCCCTGACTGTTTCTGAAGAGCAGCATTCAAGAAATTTCCTCTCGGAAAGCTGTGTAAGTAGGTGGAGAGCAAATGCATTGCAGCTCCTGAGCTCCAGAGCCCCAGAGAGAATTGGAGCACCTGTTCTGCAGATCTGCATTCCTCAGGGGTTGCTTTCTTTTAAAAAAAGAATCTCCTAAAGGTAGTCTTGTGCAAAAAATCTCGTTATTGCTGAAGCAGAAAGAAAAAAAGGTAATATCTTTGGGAGGGGTATATAGAGATATATATTTAGCTTACTTTTAAAGAGCAATTTGACAAAATGAAAGTTGTATGTGGCATTATCTATGATTTTACCATAAGAAAAATCACTGTGCTTCAAACTATAGTTTGACCTGGACCGAATCAGTTATCCAGAACTTCTGAGTACAGATGAAATAGAATAGCTTTGAGACTACTGTATTTAATGTAATTTTTGTTTTAAGAAAAATAATTTTTGTTCTATTTTGAACCTTATTCTGATGCTTAATTTAAATTTTATGAAAACCATGCTGAAGCACGCATTTAATTTTTAAACTTGCTCAAATTTCAACACATGTTTATTCCGAAGATTTGCTTTTTCAGGATGTCATTAGGACCCTGCTCATCAAGTGCAGGACAGTATGTGATCCAACTCATCAACTGCAGAACAGTATGTGATCCAGCTTTTTGCTTAAAGGGTGTTAACTTTTATGCTCCAGTTGGGTTCAGTTTACTAGAACCAAATTTGCTTCAGTATTTTCAGTTTTCCCCTTGTTGCCTAAAGCAATCTCCCCCTAGAGGTGTTTAACTTTTCTGGAAAGTGATATGATGGGTTTGCTTATTCTTCAAGGTGAAGAAGAATGTGTACCCCATTTGCTATTCCTCCTCTTTTTAAAATAAAATCTGTCTAAAGTCTTACTGTACAAGAAAAAATGAGGCTGCTTGCTTTGTTTATTTTCTGTTCCCCCAAAAAAACAAAAACAAAAACCAAAAGTAAATGTACCCTTTATTGATTATAAGTAACATGAACTGGTATTCTCCTACCATTTTTTTTACAGATTCTCTTTGGGTTTGCATGCAGTTCCTGAGCTCAGGGATCGCTTGAATTATCTACATGTTCACACCTTTGCTACTCTTGCTTTTATTTCTTTTTGCAGTGCATTTTTTGGCTCAGGAATATGAGTCCACCTTAAAACTTCATCCTATTCTTCATCCTGTTCTCTTCCAGGCTTTGCTGGCTTTCTGGTAACTTACAGCATTGGCCAGTGCTCAAGCCACCACATGCATCCCATTCCCTATTGATTCCTGGCCCCAGCACTGAGGTCTGTCAACACGACCACTTACAGCAATCATTCCATCAGCTCTATATTGAGCTTAGCCTTGCTTCTCTGAGCAGGCAGAGGAAATTATCTGTTAACAAAAAGCCTTTCTCAGTTCTGTCTTTCACCTCTTTATAATCACTGAAAATCACTTATCAGAAACGTTAGATTGTTCCATGGATGTAAAACGATGGAGACCTAATCAGGTATTGATTTGTTTCTTTGATGTTCTCATATCAACCCCTTGGCAGATCAAATTAGATGTTGGTCTCAAAATTACAGCTGTGCCATAGCCAGGTTCCATATCACTCTGCTAGTTGACTGTGACTGCTTCATCCTACTTTCTGCAGGGTGGATCTTTTAGCTAATGAGATCTGCAAGTCATCTCCAGATTCTCATCTTTGACAATCCCAACATGACAGTTTTGGAGACCTGTTCTTCTGCAGGTTCTGACCTGAGTGTTGTGATTTAATGTCTGGATTCTCTTCTCTAAGGTATTTTAGTCTTTGCAGCTTCATTCCCTCAGCAATGAACAGAAGCAAATCCATCACAAAAGCATATTATGTCATTTCTTCATTCTCTGCACTCCTAGTTTCCAAAGGAAAACAATTCTAAAGGAAATCTGTGAGTCACAGTAAAATAAAAAACTTATACAAGATAGCATCAATGGAAAGCCTCTGTCATTAGAAACATCCATCCATCCATCTGATCTTTATGCAGAAAAACTTTCTCTATCTTATCACCTCTCCATGTACATGTACCTCCTAAGACATGTTATGGGACGAGATCATAGCTACCTGTTCCAAAATATGATTGAGAAAAGGGGTGAGTAGTGAAACGAGGCATATTGCTGGAGAGAACTGTTGAAACAACTTCAAGGGCAAGTAGCATAATTATGGAAGCCCCATCCCAACAGAAATAAAAGGAGGAGCCTTTCATTTTATTTATCAAAAGTAAGAAGCAAATGAAAAGACAGAGGAGAAAGAACTTAAATTCTAGTGGCTCTTATTCATATGGCTCCCATATCCTCAGGTTTAACCTAGTTTACACTTGTCTGCCAGTAGCACAGCTCAAATAATTTTAAAAGATAAGGTGTGCTTTAAAGGATGGCTCTCTGCCCAAAGACCCCGCCGTCTGATTCCATTGAAAGTCAGGGATAAATCTTTATAGGATTTCCATTTTCCTTGAGGCTGAGGCAGCCTGGTCTTTATGTGACTGACAAACTGGAGGCATGATTGAGTTGGGGCAGCACCTCTTACATCCAGACCAAATGATGCTGAGCCATATTCTCTGTAAAATCAGGCTCTCAACAGCTCGGGTTCTCAACCCCAGATTTTGGAGCATCCGTTGTGTGTAACCCTCAGCGACTCCTGTCCAGGAAAGAGCAGCATGTGCCTCTCTGCCTTAGCTTTGTGCATGTCCATTGGCATGATTGCAAAGACATTTTATTTTGCTTCAGTGGATGGGTTGTGCTTTTAGTGCCTATCACAAAACTGGCTTTTTTGCTAAACTGACAGAACTCTAGAAATTTTTTGAATTATGTCCAAAAGTGGGGCAGATTACTGACTTGTAGAAATTGAATGCCTGCTTTTCAGTCAACATGACAGATTCTCTCTTAAAGGTAAATCAGTGGCATAATATCCAGAATATTAACACAGCGTTATATTTCAAATTCTCCTCCAGCTACCTTGTGTCTCTAGCAATATCTTGGTAAAAAGCTCAGCTTTCCATTTTATCAGCCAACATTTGGAGGGAATTTTGTAATGACAAATGATTCTTCACCAGACACTGCTACACTGTGTGTAGTCAGTAGCTCACGGAAAGTACTCTCCTGGCCTGAAGTCTGGGCATGCAGGTTGGCAGTGAAGATGGCTCTATAGCCACTTGAGAACTTGTCATGAAAAGGCAGTTGAATATTCACCCTATTTTAGAATGCCGATATTTGGGACTGAAGGTGGTGATTATTTCCCTGGACTAGCCCTTTGATGGCCAGATTTGGCCTTTTTAGGAGGTTTAATGATAGGATAGATCTGGGCAAGTTTTCCTCCACGCTCTGAGTGTATGTTTGTTTGAGTCTTCATTTGCTGCTGTCACAATAAAATTTCTGTCCCTATGCCTCTTATCTTTTAATTTCTTTGCTCAAGGAAGTTCTAGAAGTCCATGAGTTTAGATGCATGTGGAGGAGAGTAGTGATGACTAGGAGGAAAGCTGAAGTAATTGAAAGCAGGTTATAATCACAATTCAGCCCCCCATTTCTTGGGTCAGCCCATTGCTTGCTGTGGTTGGGAGGGAGTCCTGAGAGGTGTGATGGTTCTGTTTAGGGCTCCCATTGCCCCTTGCTGGGCACAGGCTGACCTGCCCTTTAATCAAGAGTCTAAGAACTTAGATTGTAAGGTCTATTTTGCCCTTTCTGCCAGTCTTGAGATCACAATTCAAGTCATGGCTGGCTTGTTTGAGATGGAGTAATGAAGGCTTGAGATTCTCCTAAGAGGGTAAGTGAGGAGATGGTAACCAGGAGAGCAAGAATTTTTCAGAGAGAAGACAAATTTGAGCTATTAGCAATATCAATGCTGTATTTGATGCTGTCAAAGCCATTGATGGGCTCAAAATCAATATAAGAACTTTTTTAGTTCATGATAGCTTCTTCAGAGGGAAGTAAAGCAGTCCATTGTGTGGGAAAAAACCTTAAAATCCTTATTTCCTGAGTTAATTACTGATTCATAAGGAGTCAGACCCAGCCCAAGTGTAGGATACCTTTGTTTTGTGGGACCCTGAATAAAAGCCCCAGAACTACAAAGAGTTGTGTTATATTAGCATGACAGGGCAGGATATCATATATAATAATAAATGTTGAAATCTGCACATACAGACACACAAATATAAGTGTTTTCTAATTATTGAAATTGAAAATCACCTAGTTATGCATTTATGTTTTTTTTTTTCTTTTGTATCCTTCTTTTATTTTGATTTCTGCTAGTAAATCCAAAGGAAAATAGTAGCTAAGCATTCATTTTACGCTGATGAATTTCTTCTTTGTTTTAAAACTCAAGTTAAAAGAAAAGGAATATAAATGAAACAAAACAACAGATAAAATAATTTTGATTTCAGATGTATCCCTGGAGACGGAGAGAGAGGGGTCAGTGTGATCATATAAGAAATCTTTATCTAAAACAAAGTTCAGTATCTAAGAGCATCAGTGAATATCTTGTTGCTTAGAAATTGATCCATTTTGTATCTCAGAGGAATTGTATTCATTTGAATTTGTTGATTAGAGGGTGTATTGCATTAGCAAGGGATACTATTTAGTGAAGAACTGAGCAAGTGCCAGGAGAAAAACCCAAAAGACTTCACTTCAAAATGTATTTTGTTCATCTATTTAATGAAACAAAATATTTTCCTTGGATTGTTTTCAGTAGAAATGCAACAGAAAATGGATATTTTATTTAAATGAAATCTGATAATGAAGTGATTTGCTATGGTACTGTCTGTCCTGGTAAATTTGGTAGTGGTAACACTGAGCAATAAAATGATAAATGGCGTGGTAAGGCAACTTTTCAAATGGAGTGTTTGGAGGATTGAGTTTTTTTAGCAGCACTATCACAGTAATTTAAAATCTTTAAAATTCTGCAGTTCCAATTTTCAAATCATAAGAATTAAGAGTAATGTGTCTCCACAGTCCCTTGTCCCTAGCAGTAAGGCTTTAAATAGCTATTCTTCATATAAGAAACTACTGCTGCACATTAACATTAAGCTAAGAAGTAAGGAGTAAATTGTATTATTTACTAAGTTAATTTCTCTTGTCTACAAGATGACAGTAATCAGATGTGGGGAAAAAAAACCCCTGGTGTGGTCCAGTTTAGGTAGGATGTGCTGTCCAATAATTTGTTATGGGCTGAAGGTACTTCAGATTCTGTCTTGTCAAGCACCATTTGTTTTTTCTCCCTATCCCTCCTTCCCAATCTCATCCCTGTTAGGAGTACTGGGAAGAGCCCAGGAGCCCAAAGGAGTATAGCCCTCATCCCAGAGCAACAACACAGGAAATGTGCATAATGCTAACAGCTGAGAGAAACATGCCTCGTATCAGCAGCAATTAAACGGATGGGCAGCATCATTGGAACCATGGGGTGCAGCAGTTCTGTAGCTGACAGAAGGTCAGAGAATGGTGAGTGTTGCCTTTGTCTTCAGGGCAGGTGGTTGTTTTCTCTCTAACACCAATGGAGGAATGCAAGATAATGTTCCTCTCCCCCACAACTCCTGCCCAGTCCTGTTGTCAAAATATTTGTTTAGGGAAAATTATTTTCTAGTGATTTTCTTTTTAAAACTGTGCATAGCTTTTAGATGCTGGCTGAGGTCAGGAAGCAGCTTTAGGCCACCTCTAGCATTGACAGATTGGGTTGTAAAAGATTCACAGCATCTGGGACAGAAGCTAAATTTCAGAGGTGCCTGTGCTTGCTCTGTCACTGGCAAAGCTTAGAGGGTAAGGTATTGAGTGGGACCTTTTATGGCTTTTCACACCATAGGATTCCTGGGCAAACCACCCCAATTTCCCTGCTGTTGTGTGACCCCAATTATGAAACAAGTGTAATAAAGCAGGGCTATTACAATGACTTCAAAATCAGTTTTCTGGCCTACCAAGTGCCTGGCCTGACATTCTCCCTGACAATTAGTGAGGCTGTCAGATGAAAGTCTCCACAGGACCTGATTAAATGTTTAATTAAACTAATGGATTATCACCCTCCTTTTAATCATACCCCACTTTGGTATTAACTCAGCAGTTTTTGCACAGGCAGGTGTGTTCCAGGATTGACTCAGACCTTTTTTCAGACCCTCTGTGTTCTCTTTCAAGATTTTTCATTAAAGCACAATTTATTAGTCAGCAGAGAGCCATGTTACATGGTACTGTGCATAGTTTAGGACATTATTATGCTGAACAGCCGTGGTTGAAAAGGAAGGCTCTTGGCTACCAAGCCAGGACACAAGTCACAGGAAGCTGGTGCCTGAGAAGCAGGAGCACTTAGTCATGGCTACAGGGATCCCAGCTGACTGGTTTGAGAGCAGGCCTCAGCTTTGTGTTTGCTACTACAAAGCAGCATCAGTGCTGTGTCACAGTAGTGAAAGTAAAATGGAATCATCCAGAATCCCAGACCTACCTGTAACTGTGAGGCAGCTCTTCCTCTTTGGGTTTGCACACTATGCCTACATGTGCCTTGCAAGATCTTAGGGATGTGCTACTTGGGAATATTTCTGTAAAAGCTTGGAGTGGGCAAAAGGAGCTGTACTCTTTCTTGATCAACAACCATCAACACACATTGATGTGGGGCTTAGGATTTTGTGTGCTTCCTGGATTGTGTTTTGTCTTCTGGAGCTGCTGGATGGTTTCCTTTCTGCTCTTCAACAGTAGTCAAGTGATGCTGAACCATCATTCTATCTGCAGCCTGAGGCTGTACATTTCTCTAATGCATTAATAACATGAATTTAACAGATATTTGTTGGTGTAGAGACTTTCTGCAACTGATAACAATTTTGTTTAGAGGTGCAGTTTTGCCTTGTGTGAAAATCATGTTCTGATTCAGTCCTGAGAGTAACAGGGCTGTAATAAGTACAATTAAAAAAAAAAAAAAAGACAGGAAACATTCTGTTAGATTTGCAACATTAACCACAGTGATTGATATGTATCTGTCTTATGTGATAGCAATGGAACTGTGCCATGTTAAGTGCTCAGGACCATTAAGCAACCCAGGGGGCTTTAATGGGAAGTTTAATGGCTCTGATGCTGGAAATCTGTTTCTGTGCTGGTGATTGTGCTTTGCCCCTTAGGTACTCTTCTAAACAGAAATGTTGGTGACAGCCTTGCTGTAATGTGTCAGGCTTTCAGGTCTGTAGTGGTGGGGACTTCCAGAAAGGACAGAAAAGAGAGATCTCAGAGTTTATGTAGGGTCTCAAGGATGCTCTTAGTCATATAAAGATCACATTTCCTTCAGGCAGGAGGATTTTTCTAGGATGTATGCAATATCTACAGGATGGGAGTCTTTCTGGATTTTGCTCTTGTCTAGACTTGAAAATTTTACCATTTTAACTATACTGTATACTCATTAATGGTAAGATAAGCAAACAGCATGTTGTTATAGCATCTGTAAGCATTTTTATAAAAATGTTTCCTTTATGTTATACTCTATTAATAGAATTACTTTCCCATTAATATTTGTCCTTACTTGCATAACTAACAGTAAGAAAAAAATAATTCTCACTCAGGTTCCACTCATCCTAGTATAAATCTTCCTGGTATTTGTGATCAGTTACAATAATTGACTGGTGTAAACTGTTGTCCCCATAGTACAGAGCTTTTCTTTACTGTTTTGCAGTGCAGGACAGTGCTCACCCCAGGACCTCTTTCTGCCACCAGATGTTTCCCCGCTTAATAAATTTTTATCTGAGCAGTTAAAGGAATGTGATCTCTTTGTGGCATGAATGAGGCCTGAAGGCAGTAGGCTCTTTCTTCCAGGCTGCAGTCTTGATGATTGTCCTTCAGTGAAGTTTCCAGCAGTTTTCCAGACTGAGACCATAGTAGACACAACTTCTTAAAGTGCTGAGTGTAATGCATATTCAGCACATAGTCAAAAATGGTCTTCTGGTGTGTTCCATTGACTTTGGAGTGAGTGTTCTTTTGTTAACCAATCTAGCTAAAACTATACCTCATTGCCTTTTGGCTTGTCTATTTAAGCAACATATTCTACCCTTCAATACCATTCGTTAACTTTTTATCTTAGGATTTGAATTTTGCTGCCTTGTTGATGCAGCTCTGCAGGCTAAAACTTTCTGGTAGAAGAGGCTGTTGCAAATACTGTCATTACATCATTGTTCATGTCACAGCTTGTAAAATCAAAGATTTTTACTGCAGCTTGATATACAAATACATTGTTGATAGGGCAAACTGTTCTTTCACCTTCCCAAAACCCCTATAGTGCCCATCAGCTGAACATGACCTGGGTACTGTCTTCAAGACAACTAAATGGGAAAGGTTACTGACTACTTAGGTCTGAGCCAGTCAGGTGGGATCTATGTTGGAAGACAGAAACAGTAAAGGTATCATGTATTTTTTCAGTCTCACTTTTACTGGGTTTCATCTAATTGTTGACTATGCACAATGGACAGAATTTCTCATCTGATTGCAAAATTCTGCAAAGGCAGCGTGCATATTTTCCTTGTAGATTCCCCTGCATCCATGTGTACTGCAGTGCTTTCTGTTTTGACAGTCATTAGAGCTGCAATCCTCATCCAGAAGTGGTACCGCCTCACCATGGCCCGCCTGGAGATGAGGCGCCGCTATTCCCTCAGCATCTTTCAGTCAATCGAATATGCTGATGAGCAGGATCAGCTGCAGGTTTGTGATCTTCCATTCTTCCTATTCAAGCAGTTATGTTGTCCCCAGCACTGTGGCTGCACTAACAAAATGGGTGTGTGGTGATTTCTTTTACAAAGCTGGCTCTTGATTAATAAAACTGTTTCCTTACCTGACACATGAAGTTGTGTGTATTCATACACAGACATACAGGTGAATCAGGACACCATTCTGCCCATACAGCATATCTAGGGTATAAGTTCTGTATAGCAGCTCTGTTAGCCAGGGATTGCATGTCATTTACAGATCTCTATGGAGGATCTTAACTGTCTGTGTGGCAATATATGTGCAACAGAGATAATCAGTGTTTCAGCCCAGTGTCAGTATCATTGTCAGCCCAGGCTTCCTTTAGGGTCAATATAGGAAATTTGGAACTTAAGGCCTTTGTGTTCCTCCTAGCATCTGTGTCTAAAGTCAGTTCATTGCATTGTAGCAGTTGTTTCTATTGACTGTGAAGGAAGTCTAGGCAAATAGTCGGGGTTGTGGGCAAGATGAATTACACCTAAAAGCATCAGCAGCACTGAAACAGCCCTGAAACATTTTATGTATCCATGAAGTGTCAGTGGTGAATTCATAGCAAAAAAGGAAAGGGAGCTGTTTTTGTAGTAGGACACAAATTGTGTCATTGTTGCAGGCTGATACTAGGGGAATATACAGTGATTTATATCCCCCTAAATGGGAAATTGCAAGTAATAGAGTAAGAAAGATATTAATGCTTTTTGGATCACCTAAACTGATCAGTCTGTTTTTTCTTCTCTTTTTCATACTCAGCTATCCAACTTTTTTACATTCATGCTGGATCATTGCACTCATCCGGATGCAGGTAACAATAAAAATAAAAGTAATGTGGAGATTGTGTTTGAAAAACTTGATGTGAGGAAAGTTAATTTTCAGTGTGATATTTACAGCCTATGGCATGTGCTGGGATTGAGGTCTGATATCCTAAATACTGTAATATGAATTTGACCCTCTAAGTGTTGACGCTGCTCACTATCTACTTAGTGAGTCAGAGCAGTCAGTAAGTCAGAACAAGTATCTGTTGTCCTTATGAGAATATTCAGAGGTGCTCAGAGTACTTTCTTATGTGTTACTGCCCTTCCTACAAATTCCAATTTTCACAGTTTTCTGATCATGTTTTCTTAAACTATGAGATGTGATTATTCAGAAAGATTGTGTTCAGTTGGTTTAAGGCAGGTATAATCAAAGAGGTTGCTCTTTCTCCCCCACCACCTCTGGCAGTTCTGGACCCTGTTTTAATTTAATTTGTTCTAGATTTCACTGCAACATGTATCAGTATGTGAATGATAAAAAAGGAAAAAAATTTAAACTGCTGGAGATAAATCTTTAGAAACCATCTCAATTAAGCTTCAATTATTCAAGGAATAACCTTTAATTTTTGAAGTATTTTGGGATCTTTGGACATAACTTACTTTTGAGGTCAAGCTCAACAGAAGGACAGACTGAAAGTGATTTCTAAGTCCAGGAAACAAACATGACTTCCCTGAACAAATTCAGAATAGATCTAATCCCCGTGGAGTTAAAAATGAGGCTGTCCCCTTCTTACTGCATTACAAGAGAATGCCCTTTCTCTTTCATCTGGTCTAGCCATGGGTTATTTCAATTAAAATTTGCACAAGATACTTTGATAGCAGGATAAAACCACCATCAAAACCTTAAGTGGTTCAGTGTTCTAATGACAACTGGTAGAAATTGCAATTTTTCTCTCTTAAATACTTTGGAGTGCCTAATGCTCTCTGTGCTCTGCAGAAAAATAAATTACATTCGAGCCTTGCTCCAAAGGCAAGGCAGATGATTCAACAGTCCTCCCTTTGATTTTTTTCCCATTACTGCCATATTCTGTGAAAAAAATATCTGCTTTAGTCATTTAACTTCCTGGGAAGGAATTGGCAAACTTGAAGAAAAACAGATACTGCTCACTTCATCTACTTCTTCATGCTGATGGTGCACCTCTGTTCAGCTTTTATACTTGAATGGGAAAGAAAACAGTAGTGCTAGGTCTGAGATTTGGCAAAATATTGTTAATCTCTATTTTTATTATAAAATAAAATGGAATTTTACAGCTGCTTGTTGTAGATATGACTCTCCACCTTTATTAACGGTGTCTACTGACAGAAGCAATAAAGGTGAGGTGTCACAGATGACTTGCTAGGGCTCAGGACATGGCAGAGCACACTGCTACATGCATGGGCTGTTCACGTGCAGGTGGAGATCTGAGCCTCACCTGTGCACAGGGAGGGAGATGGAAGGTCCTGTGGGCTGCTCCTCATCATCACTGCACAGGTGACCTGATTCTTGGTCTTGTAGATATTGGGAACTGTAGATGTGGTTAAGGCTGAAACACATGATAAAGTGTATCTGGTTTATAGTAAAGCATCCCTTTGTCTTGCTGGCTTAAAACTTCCATCTTTTAGGACTGATGTTGTTAAGACTTGATAACTGCTCCAAAGGCTTAATTTTTGTCTTGGTTTGTTCCCCCTTTCTAACACTGTGTGTTACAGATACCAGAACCCTAAACAAAAGAGAAAAATTATGGTGTATGTTTAATAAAGAGATGACCAAGGCTGCCTGTGCAAAGGAGCTTAGATTTTTTTGATGAATTGCATATCAAATGTGTACTGTGTGGGTTGTGGTTATTTTTTCCAACTGCTGGCTGTATGCATTCTTTGCTTTAAGCTCTTGATTGCTTGCCCCTGGAAGTGACCTTTGCAGCACTCATGCCAGCCCCACTGATGTAAGCAAAATCAGTGCTGAATAGAGGGATCCTTAAAGAACTGCTTCTACTTCTGCTGAATCACCATCTTAAGATGTGAACCAGAGTGAATGTAAACATAACAACCAGAAAGGCTTCAAATTGACTTTGCTATTTTCAAGCATTTTCTAAAACCTGCAATTCTCTGTCTTTTTATCATTTTCATCAGTGTGTGCTCACTTAAATTAGAGTGATAGCATATGGTTCAAATGCTCTCTCCAAGAAGACAATATATAATATTCTTACCAAAGAATGGGTTGCCTGTTCTTCTCAGCATATGATAAGAAAGTTACCAGAAAATTTTGTGATCTGTGGTTTTCCTTACATTATAAACTACTCAGCCTCCCCCATTAATCTTGTTACTTTCCTCTTTTTAATCTGTTTTTTTCAGATTATGTTTTTCAAAGAAAGAAAGCAGCTGCCATCTCATTAACACAGTAGTGCTTTTGATGTGATTGTTTATCTGTTATACCGTAAAGCTTTTTTCATCCTCTCATTCTCCTTAAGATGCTAGTGTAGTTTGTGATTGGGATATTATATAGTTGAGTGTCTTGTTCTGCTTCTTATTAAAGGCTATTTTGCAAGGGTTTGTGGAAAATAAGAATAAAACCCTTTTCGAACTTACACTTTTATCCCTCATTTCCTGAAAAAAATCTTCCTACCTTCTCAGCTTTCAGTGGAAAGCTCTCTGGTCAGAGAAAGCTGGAAACTGCCTTTCCAGCAAAAGATGACCCATTTACTCACTCTTTTATGGGCACATTGAGGGTGAGAAGACTGCAGATGCGTCCTGACAAAAATGGTGGGACTGGGAAGCTAAACCTGTTCCTCTCAAGGTCACCAGGACACCCCCAGGAGCCTTCCTTCAAAGGGAAACAAAAAAAAAAAGTGTTGTTTTCTGCAGTTTCACTCCCCATGATGCCTCCCTTACAGCTTTAACACCCTTCCAAGATGTTTTACACAGAGTGATTCTTGCAGTGGGGAATAAGTTATAGCTGCTTGCAGTTTGTAGCACCAGAAACGGTGTGAAGGAAGAAATGTTTGAAGCATTTTACAAACCTCCTTCCTCTTTGTAGGATCAGTGTCCATTTGGCTTTGACTTGAGGGCTGTGGATCAGTATCTGGCTTATGTAAGAGCACTTCTCAGGAGTCAGAGGTGCTCTCAGGTATCCCAGTGGTCAGGCTGGAGGCACACAGATGGTGGCAGAACAGAGGAGTGATTTCAGAGCTGCAAAAGTAGCTGATTCCTGGTTACCCTGATAATGAGCACATCCTTGTCAGTGGCAGCTTTGACTTGCCTTGAAAAAACTCCCATGGCAAGGTGATATGGTCAGGAGAATCAGGTATTTGGGCTTTCTGTGGCCAAATTGACTCCACTTAGCTCTGGGCATCTGTGTTTAACATGGAATATGGCTGTACTTGTTTGTGTTTTGTTAATAGTGAAGGCTCAACTCTCTGAGCCTCGGCTAAATGGGGGTCAGAGTACAAAGCAGGTCATTGCCTGTGCTTCCTCTAGTCAGTGGAGAGATGCAGATGCTGGCAGAGAATGTTTCATTCTGTCTTGACACGTGTGCCTGAACCAGGTGTGCCAAGACTTTTCATCCCTGTCTTTCAGTATGAACTGAAAGAGCCTTGACAGCTTTGACTGGAACAGCAATACATGAGGGGTGCTGAACCCTTCAGAATTAGTCCTACATGGGGCATGTGGTGAGCTGGGGTGCTTGCTGGACAGTGTGGTGATTCCCCAGGCTGCCTTAGGCCATCCATTACGGACTGTTCAGAGATGGGACAGTCATGCTCTGCAGGAAGAAACCTTAAAATCCAGCTGAAAGACAGCCTGAGGAGCCATAAGCACACTCTAAGGGTAATGACCATGGCTGGCTTTTGACAACTCATCCAGAAATGGAAAATGGGGTACAATCTTTGCAAAGATATGCCCAACAGGGAAGGATTGGGTTTCCCAGCCTGAGCGTGTGCCATAGAAGCGAGTCTGTGAGGAAGGCAAGTTCATGTTCAGAGGTAAAGTGATGGATGGATGGATGGATGGATGGATGGATGGATGGATGGATGGATGGATGGATGGATGGATGGATGGCCTACTGTGTGCTGAAAGGGAAGGCAAGAGTAGGAGCAGGCATGGGCAGGTGTCTACCTGGCTTGAAATGCTGAGAAGATCATTGACTCTGGAGGAGTCCAGTCAGATGAGGACAGCTGGTTAGAACAGGCAAGAAATGAGGCATTTGGGTGGTCTGAGGAGTTGGTCCTGTAGTCCCCACTTCTTGGGAAGTGGGGTGCAGAGGGAGATATTGCCCAGAGGCCTGCTGCTAGAGCTGTAGCAAGAATTGGTGCAAATGTGCTTGGCTGATTACTATGAGAAAAATCAGCAATTTCAGTCCATGGTGACATTCTGGTGTCCAGCCAGACAAAGCTGTAATTGTGGTGGAAGACTGCAAATCAAACTGCACTTGGTGAAAATGATGAACCCTGAGCACCTTGCTGTTACTTGATGCCTTAATCCATTTGACTGGCTGAGTATAACATTGCACTAGCACTGAAAGTGCTAATCAGCTCACAGCTGAAGTGCTGATAGTAAAAGGGGACTTTTTAAAATCCAGATTACATTTTTATCTATTTATTTTTTAATATTGATTTTATCCAGTTGCAAGACAAGTTGGCCTATATGAATCTCATAATTTATGAGGCCACATGCTGGTTTTGGCTACTGTGAGTTTTGAGTCACAGCTACAGGTCAGCTGTAAATCAGCAATAAATAATGCAGCTACACAGCTGAAAATAATACATTTTTATTTGCAGTTGCAGGAAATCAAGGTTACAGAAAACTTAACTGTAGCCCAGCAAAAAGTGTTTACAACAATCTCACAAGAGCAGCTCTGCAACAGCATCTGCTAGAACACTTTCATTTAGGGACTGGTTCTCACTTTTGGAATAATATATGACTAAGACAATCTGCAAGAAAAAACTCTGAAATCTGCTATCAGTCAGTTACGTTTCAAGGTTATGTCACGAAAAATATTGGATTGAAGCAATTAGCAGCCTTCCTGCTTCCTTCATGTTCCAGGAAAATTAGAAGCTGTGCTCTACTTTCACCACTCTGTTTTTGTTTACTTTGTTTCATCCAATAGTTTTATGGCAACCAGCCAAAAGCTGGCATTGTTTCCTAGCTGTACCAGAAAGGAGTGATTTGCAATCTGCTGTGAATAAATATAATTTTGTTGGTGACTTTTAAATAATCACTGTGACCTGCTGCTATTTAGCCTAAAAATTTTAAGTAGAAAATAAAAGCAATAGAAGGGAATCTTCATAACATGTATTAAAAGTGTAATATTGAACTTTAAACAGATGATGGTCATTAAATGATCAGCCATGACTTTTGCATCTCCTTGTACTGGGGAAAGGAGAAGGAAGTTTGTACCAGGTGATGGTTCTCATTACTTGTGAGCAAACTGCTCCACAACTTCAGCACAAAATGTTTTGCACCCTGACCACAGATACTAGCAGCTGGAAAAGAGTTTTTGCCTGTTCTTAACTTTGGTTTGGTCTTTTTTCCCTTGTTGTGGTTGATTGGTTGGTTGGTTTTAGTATTGTGAGACAATCTGGGGAGACCTGGAGCTTTTCCCCTATAAGGAGGCAGGAGTCAGCCACTGTAATACTGCAGCAGTTAAAGCTGTTATGTTCAACCAGTTCTGGCCATGCTGTTACAGCTCTATGGGGGGCTGGTGGGTTTCTACATTTTTGTTTTCCTTCTATCTTGTTCCAGTTTCTCAAATTTTCACCAGTCCTAGTGCTCCTCAGGTGGTGGATGAAGACTTATCTTTAAAAGAATTTGAAAAGAAGATTGATGTTCCAGACTCCTATTATGGACCACGACTCTCATTCCCCCTTACTGTTGAAGATGCCAATGCTCTCCTTCATGCTTTCAGGAATGAACAGGTAATTTGCAACTAGCTTGTTTTCTTTTTTTAACTTATTTTACATCTGTCAGATTGCAGTTCCACAATCCAATGTAAAGCTAAAGTGGTGCCCAAAGAGATATTTCACCCTTCTTTTACATCTCATTACTTTTTCCTGCTAGCCCAATGTGATCATAAATGTGCATGGTAAGCTGCCTTGGGAAATTGATCTGCCTCTAAGCTAACACAATAAAATCAAAAGCAGACAGTTCTCAGACGAGTTCCCACATTTGATTCACTACTTTGCTGCATGATCACCAGGCCTGGCCCTGGGGAGGAGGCAGGGACTAGTGAAATGAAATGGGAACCTGTAGCAGCTGCAAGGCAGAGGTTCTCAGTGAGAGTGCAGGACTGGGGAAGGTGTCCTAAGCTAAAAAAGAAACTAATTATCATCTTTTTATGGGTTAAAAGTGTTCATTGTTTGGTCTTCAGTCCTTTGTCCCCCACCTCATTCTTTTAGAGGAGGTGTAAGGGTTAATCACCTCATTGTGGAGTGCAAGACTCCACCATAACAGTGGAGTGACTATAAAGCATTGCTAATCTAGCAGAACAGAATGATAGCACAAA
Organism: Molothrus ater; assembly: GCF_012460135.2. Taxonomy (NCBI): domain Eukaryota; kingdom Metazoa; phylum Chordata; class Aves; order Passeriformes; family Icteridae; genus Molothrus; species Molothrus ater. Next base: position 16,233,860 of record NC_050479.2, on the reverse strand, counting down.
TCTCTGGAGCTCAGGCTGCAGCTTCCAAGGCACTGAGGAGGCTGTTCCTCATTCTCTATATTCCTGAGCAAGCCCTTTTGTTGCCCATAAGATGAAGGTGGAGCAGGGAGGCATTAAACAGGACAGCTTGCTTTGAACTGGTAATTATTTGTGCTTAACAGTATGCTGTGTAAAAGGGGAAAGGGTCTACCATGCTTTATAATTTACTAAATAAGAATATTTTTCTCTAGTAATTTTCTATGAAGGCTGATTGTAAAATATCACATATAAAGCATATGATAAATGAGCCAACCCAGACTTCATCTTACTGTCCACTCTCCCTTCTCTTACTATGGCTGGCATTTTATTAAGGAAATGGGCATATGTAATTGACCTTTATGATTGCTTAAAGACATGAATCTTGAAAAGTCATTCTGTAGCTCATCTATCTCCTCTACTAAAATTCCTCAGATCTCTGTTGAAATTAAAAGCTTTAAAATCACCAACCAAAAAAATTGCATAAAAAACATCAGGAGAGAAGACCAGAAGCTTCAGTGTTGCACTTTTATAACTTCTTCACTGTGAACAGGAAGATAACTCGTGCCAAGGCAGCCCTTACTGGAGTTTTCTTGTCATTGTTTTTGCAATTTGCTGAAATATCATTTATGGCCTTTGAGGTTTTGTTTTTTTTTTTTTTTTTTTTGTTGGCTTTTGTTTTGGAGGTTGTGAGATTTTTTTCTTTTTTTTTTTACTCACACCTAGAATGACATAATTTTTATTTTTTTCCCAGTTACTTTAAACAGATGGCCTTATGCAGTGATTTTGAGTGCTCTATAAGTCTTATCTCTTCTGAAAGACAGGAAGAATAGAAACAGCACAGTATAAATAAAGTGGGAAAATCTGTAAAACAAGTTCAGTAAGATCTCCATATTCACTCACCGGGAAGCAAATGCAAAGCTATGAACACTCCTAATTCCCAGCTCTAGGCCAGACAGCCTGCACTCATGTCTGGAGGTCAGCACATAAATAACCTTGGCAGTTTATGTCTGATATTAATAAAGCAGACAGACCTATTGCTAATTCAAATAAATCTTCCTTTTCTACCTGCTTTTTCTTCTCACAGCTGCTTCATGCCCGCTATGTGCTGCAGCTGCTAAGTGAAACTAGGAGGGTTCTCAAGGAGATGCCAAATATCACCCATCTTTCAACTTCCTACTCCAAGGAGATAACTGTCTGTGGTAAGGTGCCAGAGAAGAAAACTGCTTTGGGCTATGGGTTGATATTCTAAGTGGTTAGAGAATGATACTGACATTTCCAAATTTTACCATTAGAACAAAGTTCTCAATGCCCTAAGAAAATATTTCTTTTTATTTCTTTTCCCCCACAAATGCATAAATTGGAGCAAACAAACAAACAAAAAAAGTTCCTGAGTCATAAAGTATATTTTAGGAAATTCCCTCACCTCCTCTTTCCTGTTCTTGTTTAACATTTCTGAATGAGTCAGTATTAATTCAGCTAACACTGCACTGCAGCTTAAATACTCCTGCACTTCCACCTCTAAAATGCCACCAAGTATTTTGATCACTGGCTGTAAGTCCCACCTTTCTCCTCTCACTGAGAAAAAAAACCTTACTCAGTAATGATTTTAATGATTTTAATCATAATTTACTCGGTAATGATTTTAATGAGGGCTTAATATGGGTGGCAAAAAAGACCTTTCAGTAACAGCATGACTATCTAGAATAAATTGAAATGATAATAACCCCTCATTTCTAAGGAGACCCAAGAGGATGGATAAGTCTTTATACAGCCAGCAATTTAGTCTCACAGAATGATGTGTCACACAGTACTAAGGAACTAAGAGCTCTTTGCCCATCTATTTTGTTACACTTTTGTAAATTATGGATAGTGGGATGCAGTATCCTGACTTGATACAGAATGCAGTAGCTGCAAAACAGAACAATAATGGTGACATAACTCTTGACAGTGTGTGCTGTGTGTAATAGTAAAGTGGTATAAGGGAAGTTGTGTGGGACATGCAAAATAAATAATATTTTTAAAGATGTGGCTATGGACCTACTTTGATTGTCAGGAAAGGGTTTGTTTAAATAAGTTTTTGTATAAACCTTATAAAATTATAAAATAATTTATCAACCAAGCCATCAAGACCCCTTTCCAAACCAAGGAAACACAGATTCATGCTTGTTCACAATACATGTTCTCACTAAATAAACATTCCTCTTCATGTTTGTATTGCATTTGCACTATGTAAGCAGCACCAAAAGGGATCCCTCTCCTGTACTGAAACTAAGAGCTTTTGTCACCAGAAAGAGCCTCTGCAGAAGACAGATAACCCATTTTTTTAAACATAATCAGTCCAAAATGTTGATTTCTTAAGGTATCACTCTCCATTCCTTATAATTTCAAATTAATAATGCAGATTAAATACATACCTGAAATGTTTGCATCCACATATGTGATAAATATCTATCATAGCTTGAAAGATGCCTTAGAACAAATTCACAGGCTCATAATTAATCAAAAGCACAGAAACTGTATACACATAAAAATGTCACTTCTCTTTTCCTAATTATTGGTGGTAAAAACATATTATCACAAGCTAGGTTTTGAAACTGTTCTGCATCTTTGTGGTGGTGAGTCACAGACATGAGAAGGTTGGCTCTCATGAAATGCAGTCAGATGCACAGGGGATCTGTGCTGCAGTGATGCTTTGTGTTGGGGTGAAATCCTCCTTGCCTGTTCCTGAGGCAGAACAAACCTCTCAAAAAGGGCCCAATCTGTCATTCCTGTGGCCTTGGCATTGAGGCACACAGGCATGGACAGTTCTTGACACTCTCCATCACTTCCTGCTGGTAGTAATCAAAACCTGTCCCTGAAACATGTTCTATTGTGCAGTATAAAAAGGTATTAGATCCAACTAATTCCACTTTTATAATTCCAGTTTCTTCCTCCTCTGTGAGAATTTTTTTTTTAAAAATGTTTTTGTTTCCTGTAGGAGATTTGCATGGAAACCTGGATGATCTTTTGCTGATATTCTACAAGGTAAATAGGTACTCTGAGATGTAGCATTTTCACTTTATGACTTGTTATTAAGAACAGATATTTATATGTGACAGATTTATCACCATTAGAACTGCTCATGTGGTGTCCATACACCACACACACAAATCCTGGAACAATTTGGTGTCTTTGTCAGAGCTTTTCCTTCTTCATATCCTCCTGCTCACTGTGAAGGAGATTGAGGAGATTATTATTTTCCTGAATGCTGAACTGCAGCATGAGCCAAAACATAAGAGGACACCTTGCAAAGTCTCCAAAGTTCTTCCACTGTTTTAAATTCCATATTGACTGAAGTCTGCTAAAATCAGGAGCTGAGTTCCTGATGTAACACTACACCATGGATAATATTAACATTCAAGAAAAAATGGAGAAGCTTTCATTTAGGCTTTCCACTGATACCTGCAGGGTTTTTTGTTTGCTTTTGGGTCGGTTTGGGGCTTTTTGTTGTTTGGTTGGGTATTTCTTTGTTTTGGTTTGGTTTTTTGGGTTTGTCTGGTTTTTTATTGTTGTTGAGGTTTTTTTTGGAAGGGGGTGTTTTTGTTTTTATCAGGAAACAAGAAAGAGTGGTGTTTAAAAGCTTTTTAAGCCTTGGAAGCAATCACACAGTCTGCACAAAATAGAAGTGCTTTGTGCACCCTTTACATATCCTTTGTTATCATGCTAAAAATGCATAGCTCTGTTTTACTGATGTGTAAAACAAATTAAGCTCCAGGCGAGCTTTTCCAGGATTGTATGTTTAACTGAAGATGCAGGAAATGTTGTGTATTTAGTTTCACATTTATCTTCAGGATGAATCACCACCTTTGATTGAGCAGGTACTCTCTTTGATTTGAGCTTTCCGGGGCAGGGGGAAGGGTTTGTGGCAGATCCTTACACGTTCATCTGCACTGAATGGAGACTGGAGTGAGCTAAACCAGGTGTTTCAATGATGTCATTCTCCCTCTGATTCCAGCTTTGTTACACTTCATCTGAGACTTGTTCAATGTAAATGTGGCTGTTTTGCCCAAGTGCACAACTGAAGTCTGTTGAAGTATAGTTAAAGTATAATCAGACCTTTCTACAGAGTCCTGCTTTTCTTACTAATCAACCATCTTTAGCTGGTCCTTGGCTTGCAGTCTTTTGGTTCTTAAGCTTTCTTTTTAGAACTGGAATAAGCATGATACATATAGATTTCATACACAGAACCTGGGGTGGGAAATATAACTATTTTGGAGATAAATGCTCAGATATAATTATATTTACAACTGCATTCAGCCTGCTTTTTTTTTTTTTTTTGGAGTAAACAGATGCCAATTCTTTCCCCTCCTCTAATGGATGCTATAAAGAGAAAAAAACAAGCAACTCTCTTCCTGGCTTCAGTAAATTCAGAGCCAAAACTCCCACTGACTTCAGACTAGAGATAACACCCAGTTGTTCTCTGTTAAATTTCTAGGGAAGTCCCTTCCATCAAACCAAATAAAACGGGCAAATATTTTGTCATTTCGAAATAGTGGGGAATATAGAGAGCATAAGATAGACCTGATTAGTTATTTAGAAGCAAATTAAATCACACTGTTTCTGTCCCCTCTGAGCAGTTTACTCAGATGAGCAGTGAACCCAGTTGGCTTCTGGGATCCATTTTTTTTCTCCTTCCTAAACTCTGTTTCAGTTGGAAGGGATCTCATCCTCCAGGTTGGTACAAACTACCTTAAACAAGAGGGTGCAATCCTAAACAATGCCATGGGAGTGATCTTGGTCTGCACAGGGCTGTGCAGAGCTGAAATGGATTCTGGAGGCCTGCATGCAGACCAGGCTTGTCACTTCCACAGACCACCCCCAGCAAACACACAGAGCTGGCAATCTACAGCATACTGGTACAATGCTGCAGATGGTGTATAATCCTTACACCTGGTTTGGCTGAAGCTAAGACACTTTTTTTTCCTCAATAACCAGTTTGTAAGGTTCATTCAGACCCTTCATTAATCTTCATTAAATTACAGTGTTTCCTGATATTCCTTGAAACTTGAATTTTAAATTACGTATTGCTAAGTTAGATTGTTAAAGGGATGCTATAGATAGAAATGGCCTGAAGGGGTAGAAAATGCCAACAACAAACGGAAGTTAATTAATCACTAACCCAGGAGAAACAGTAATGATGCCCAGCAGCAAGTTGCTAATCATTAGAGGGCCTTGTTTGCCTCTATAACGTGTCAGAGGCTGCAACAGCCTTTAATTTAGTTTTGCTCTCATTGTTGGTTGAAACCACAGAAAAGGAAACTGTCTGAGTGTGGAACAAAATTAAAATGTCACATTGAAGTTGGAAGTCCAAACCAAACTTGCTTAAAACTCGAATTGTGTGTAATCTTTTCCAAAAGAAGGGTGATAGTGTCTGGAGAGTGCTCCAGTAGATGTGTCTTTCCACGAGGACTGCAGTTAAGAGTGGTTGTGTGTATACTCACAATCTGCTGGTAGATTCACATGCCTCTTGGTTTTAAGGCAAAGCTTTTATTTATTTATTATTTATCTATCTATCTTTCCAGAAACTGCTGCTGAGTTTCTGCTGTCTGTTCCACTCCTGAAATCCATCCTCTCCTTTTTAAAATCACTTCAACCACCGCATTAGAAGAGCCTCATACATTGCCACACCTGTGAGCACAGAGCAAGCACAGGCCCCTTCTAAGTTAACTTGGAAAGGGCTCAGGACAGGCTATAGCAAAATCCAAGGAAGCTGAATTTACAGCAGCCAGGGTGGAGAGACCAGGGTTCACTACTGCAACCTATCATGAAAGCACAGAACACTGATTGGGATAAAAAAAGATGTTCTCATAAGGATTGAAATTACACATTACATTGAGTCCCTGGCCACATTACACATCCTGCAATAAATCCACTAAGTCAGAATACCAGTAGTGCCATAGGAACACAAGAAACACTGATACTGTAGATATATTCAAGAAATGGGATGTCTTGCAATGCTGCCAGAACTTTTAAGAGTGGCTTCCACAGTTATAATGTAATTTTTTGGAAGTTCTATTGGTATTTCTTGTACATATCAATTGAGAAAACAGAGGTTTTCCTTTTCTGGCTAGTCAAAGCTGAAATACTATTTCTGATACTCATGAGTGGAAATTATGATGCTACATATAGGTGGTGCTATATTTTCTGTAAGCTGATGGCACCCATTGATGTGTTGGTAATTAATCTAATAAAACAAACCATCAGTTCAAAATACTTGTCTTTACTAAGTTACCATTTATAATAAAGCATTTCTCTGTATCTTCAGGAAAAAAATAAGGTAAGAAATACCTGTATATACAACCTCTCAGATTTATGAGCTTTCAAGTATATCTTGGCTCTCATGAGTAAAATTCAAGCAGTGCTTTCAGGATTAAAGCAACTGAAATCAAACTCTTCAAGTCTTAAGTTCTGTCTTAAAATTTTATATCCTCTGGACTATAGTCCTTCTCAGGAGTTTTGGAAGCATACACTACAAACAATGTAAATATATGAAATCCATTCAAACCTACATGAGAAGATAATTTTTCATTTATTTCTTATCTTCCATTCAAACTGAATGACTCCCTTCTGTTTGCAAGTGCGTAATTTCCTGGCAAGAGTCGCATTAACAAAAATGTGTATTTTACTACAAGACTGATGTTTCTTTCATTCCCTTTAAATTTAATTTAATAGGTAGAGGAAAGGATTAGAGATGGCATTGTAAGAACAGCCAGAGAGGTCCTCTCTTCTCTAATGGCTCAGTTGTCTTATATGAAGGTTTTTATTCTAAACAGTGGAAATAAAGAAATGCTGCTTTTTAGATCTCTGTATTATGCAGGATTTTTTTCAGAATCTCTAGCAATGGGATCTCATTTAAATGCTATTTCCTCTATTACAGTAACATAGCAGCCTCTCTAAATGCCCCTTTTTTTCTTTCTGCAGAATGGTCTGCCTTCAGAACAAAACCCCTATGTCTTTAATGGTGATTTTGTCGACAGAGGGAAAAATTCTATGGAAATACTTATAATCCTATTTGCATTTCTTCTTATCTATCCCAATGATTTACACTTGAATAGAGGAAACCATGAAGACTACATCATGAACCTGAGGTATATTTTGGGGGTGGGGCAAGAAATATCTGGCCTATCACTAGAAATATTTGAGCTTTTGATTGCTACTTTAGCCACTGTGACACCCTTAAATGGAATATGTTTTATTAAGAAGTCAGGTGGAGCTTTGCCTTTTCAGCATGTGTGTGGGGAAGGAACATTCTCACTAAACACAGACATTTGAATGGCAATCATGTCTTGTCTTTATCTAATCACAATCCATTGAAGTCAGAGGGCGTAGTGCAGCTTCCAGAGTATCAAAATTGGGGAAGGACAGATGGAAGGATGATGTTTCAGTTAAAGCATGTATTTAGCGAAATCTGATATTTTACTTAACTTTAAACTAAGATTTCACTTCTCTAACCCAAGGGGCAGGTAAATATCCTACCCTATACTCAGAGGAGCTTCATCAGTTGGAGGTGTCAGTGCAGGAAAGCTGACACCCTGTTTTCTAACACAGACATTTGCACTCAGCTGTGCAGTGCAACCAAGGGAGTGAGCACAGCCAGTGGCTCCGGCTGTAGTCAAAGACAAAACGTGGAGACAAAAAGCATCTCAGAAATGTGAGAACTCCTCAGTCCTTCTCCCTACAATTCTAAACTGCCCCAGAGAGCCTTTGGGTGACTGACTGGTGGGTAACCTACTGTAGCCCTTGGATCATTTGATGTGGCACACAAAATGTATTGCTGTTTTAACACAGGCCTCTGTGTTAGCACCTGGGTCAGAGCCCCATAGGCAAGTCCTACTAGTGATCCAAAAAAGAGAATCAGTTTCCCATGATAGTTACTTTTTCAGCACATAATTGAAAATACTCCAAAAAACAACATAAACCAAGATCAGTTACCTAATCTACAAGGAGGAAAATTCCTCCCCAAAAGAGCAAAAAATATTAACTAAGTCTGTGATGGTATGGAGTGCACAGATGTGTCTTTGCTGTGCATTTTGATTAGCAGTGCTGCACATTGGTAAATTTGAAAGCTGAGTATTGTGAAAATGCCCTTTGATGAAGGATATCTTAGTGTTAAAAGAATTAGGTATCAAAATCCTTGTCCCTTGTGGGGAAAAAGACATGAAGATGGATGAAGCTCTGAGCAATCTGGTCAAGTGGAAAGTGTCCCATGCCCATGGCAGAGGGTTGGAATGAGATGACCTTTAAGGCCCCTTGCAACCCAAACCATTCTATGATATGATTCCATGATTATATGATATTTAAGACAAAAGCTCCATGAAGGTTTTGTGGGAATTTTTGCCCATCATCAGTTCCTTTGGAATTTCTCTCTGGTATCTAAAAGGTAGAGCTGGCAAAAAGAAAAAGGCCTCTTAATAATTACTAGGCTGGATTCTGTTCCCAACCTCTGTTATGCACAAGAAACAATTCAATCAGAAATTAACTCAATCTCAAGACAGAGTGGAGGAAAGCAAATTTCAGCTGAGGTGAAATGGAATGGCAGATGAGAAAGGGGGCTAGAAAACTCCAGTAAAACACCATAGCACAGGAAACCATGCAGAAGGGGCATACTGAAACCCAGTTCATGATGCTGTCCTGTTTTCAGATATGGATTCACAAAAGAAGTTTCAAAGAAGTACAAGGTAAGATTCCTCCTCCTTCCCCTATATTTTTTTGTAGTCTTGCACATGTAAAATGAAACGTGTAAACAAGAAAAAGTCAAACCAGTTTATTTAGGTGTAGCAGAGCATTACTTTAGTGATGTAGGTGAAATTATTTTGGCCTATCAGTGGAATAACTGACAAAACAATTTTAAGTGCTAGTCTCTTATGCCCAGAGATCCATGGGATGAAATAAGTAACATCCATAAGAACAATCAAGAGCACAAAAAAAGAGGTGAACATGAAAGAAAAACCGAAACACTACAGAGACAATCAAATGGCCCTAAAGTAAATGTCAGAACATGTTTGTCAGGGTTGCAGTTCAGGATATCACCTGAACAAAACTGATTATATAAACTGTAGCAGGCACTTCAGCAAAATCTTGAACTTAGAAGCAACAGAATCTGCCAGAAATAGGATCTAATGTATATATTTTACAGGACCATTGGAAACAGATTTTGAGTCTTCTGCGAGATGTTTTTAGCTGGCTTCCCCTTGCCACTATAATTGATAGCAAAGTTCTTATCCTACATGGGGGGATTTCAGACACCACGGATTTGGATTTCCTGAATGCACTTGAGAGAAATAAGGTAAGAGATCATATTCATGTGAGGGTAAGTTTGTTTTCTTTTAAAAATTTTGCGGTACGAATGCTAGGATCAGGTCATTTGCATTAGGAAAGGAAATGGCAGCAGTATATTGGCATGTAAGAAAAATAACAGTCCAATTCTTCTTCAAAATCAGGGCTTAGGAAGGCAGGTTGCAGTAGGTGTTGAGAGCCAGTTGGCTGGCTCTCCACATAACATGGGTCTTTTGACCTTAAAATAGCTAGAGCCACTTTAGATGCCTCCTCCTGCAATGATGACACACTAGCCAGAAAGTATGAAAACTACTTGATTCTTGGGCATTTCCTTGAAAAACTTTAGAAATCAATTTAGCCACATATTTCCAGCGCTGCCTTTTTTCCTGGGGCTGTGCTTCTGCCATCTGTTTTGTGGGGGAAGTTCTCCACCTGTGAGGCACTCCCTTGGCAGCAGCTGAACATTGTACATGTGGGAGAGCCTTTCAAGAAGGATCAAAATTCAAGAACTGGCCTTGATAAAACAGAATCCAAAGCTTTTCAGGGATTTAGAAGTCAAAAATGTTCATGTTTTTTTCTGAAATGATGAGCAAACACAGACCTTTCAAATCAGCTGAAAATGGTGGAGAATTTGGTCTCCATTTGAATACCTAAATCAAGATGTCTCCTTGTGATCAGGGTGCTGAGACTCCTTATAGTCAATGGAGATCCAGGAAATCTGGTGGAAATCATTACTTAGGCACATGTCTCCAGTGCTGTTCAAGGAAGTGCCCCATTGGCTAGGGATGTCCCCTCTGGCCTTAGCCTGCCTCTGAAGAAAGTCTTCTCTTGTAGGTCCCCTCCACCAGTCGCCTTTTAGGCCAGATTTGTGTCTGCCCCCCTCACAGTAATTCACAGCCATAGGGGAGCATCTCAGATGGCATAGGAGACGAATGTTTGAGCAACTTAGTGACACCCTGGCATCAGTGTCTGTGGAATCTAGAGCTATTTTTGTCATCCTCAGATTTTCTAAAGCAGAAATAAATGCTTTGCTGGACAGTCAGTTGTGTCTCTTTTTAAAGATATGAAAAAAGGCATGAACACTTCTGATCATGGGAGTCTAGGCTCCATTGGCTGCACCACTGTGCACTAAAATTGGGTGCCTAACTACAGATAGAGGCATCCTAACCATGAGCTGAGTTCTGCCCATGCTTTCACCAGGGCTCAGCTCTGCATGTTTCTGTGAAATGCAGAATTAACAGGTCAAAGTAGCTGCCACAGGAGAGTGTTGCTAATGAGACATGTGTGGGCCACAACCCAGGGCAGTGTCACTCAAGGCCAAGTGATGTATTTTAATTGGTACAGCTGGCAGCTGGCAGGTTTCAAATACCGGTCAGTGCACTAGTGAATAACCCTGTGTTGTGCATTTGTTTTGAATTAGTCCTTTTCTTTGTTAAAGAGTAAAATCCAGCGGTCTGCCAACTGTATATGTTTTATTGGTGGGTGGTTTTTTTTGGTTTGGGATTTTGTGTTTTGCTTTGGGTTTTTTGGGTTGGTTGGTTGGTTTGGTTTTGGGGTTTATTTTGGCTTTATTCTAGAAATAAGCTACTATGAGAGAATTTCAAATGAGAAGACATTCTCTGGAGGGAAACCATGTTAATGATCATTTGTGGAACCATAGTGCACCACTCCAGAAAAGCAAATGCCCATGCATGTTTGAGGGGTTTGATTTAACAGTATCATATGGTGTAATATTCCATCAATTTCACTACTGTCTTCCTGATGATCCATTTAATTTAGCAAAATTAACCTATCAGCATGGTACTGTGTCAGAGCAGAAGTGAATGGAGTTTCACCTTCCATTCAATATGAATGTATATTTTGTTTCCAGGGAAGCTGGACACTGAAGTGTCTTCCCTGAGCCCAGGCCCTACTTGCTGTATAGTGAGACCTTAAGATTTACTGTGTTTGGAATGAGTGTGTGTGTGTGGATAAGAATATGAAAGCAGCTCTGAAGAGCCTGGTTACTGATAGCTATAAAGCAAAAATTCTGCAAGTGCCAAATACCTGCAGCTTTTCCCAAACCTGTGAAATCAGGACATTATGGGAGTTAACATTAGTTGAACTCTCAAGGAGTTCTCCTGAGTACAGGAAACATGAGCTGATGTGCCTTTCAGCCAACATCTCTGTATCAACTTTTGTTGTTGTGATGGTGACTTTTTTTTTTTAAGTTGAAATCTTTGATGCGGCCACCAAAGTCAATGAGAAACAGACAGGACCAAGTGAAGAAGAGAATTCCCACTACCAAACCCAGTAAACACAATGCCAACCAGCATGTTGCAGGGAAGACACAACACAGCTCTTCATCGGGCTTCACTGAGCCTTCAGGTTCAAATTTACCTCCAGACCCCGCCCTGAAGGAATGGAAACAAGTAGGTGAAACCAAAGACTCTCTGATACCAAACCCCTCCCGCACAAACTAGGTGTTCTGTTCTGGCAGTGTGTTCATGAGTCTGAGTGAACTGCCTCTCAACAGGAAAACAGTCATTCTAAGGAATATATTAGATACCTATTAGCTTTTTTTGATGCTTTTTGTAGACCTGGTAATAAAAGCTAAAAAGGGATTTTATCCTTACAAGTAAAATTCACCCAGTATTTTCTTTTCATAGCCGTTAGGAGGAAACTGCTCAGTAGGGAATGGGTTTGCCTGCCCTCGTGTGGTTGGATCTGTTCGTACAAAAATTGTTGGTTTAAACGGGTCAGACTGCAATTGTTGGTGAGATAAAGCACCTTTTTTTGGCTGTGCTTTTGGCAGTTGAATGCTGATATAGCCCAAAAAAAGCCACCCAGCTCCTGAGACATACAGGCAGATTACTCAGAAGTGGGAAGTTTTTGTCCTCTGGCTATTCATTCTATCTTGAATATCAGAGCAAATATAGAGCTTTTGTTATACTGTAATTTAATAAATTGTGACAATATGGAAAGCTTAATTTTTCTGAAAATCTGATTTCCCAAGATACCTATCTGATCTACAAACTAACATAATGAGCACAAGCAAGGCTCCCCTTTCCCCCCAAATCTGACACTCCCCCAGCTAATCAAGCATCCACTAAGCCATGCTCACAAACATGAAGTAGAATATGTTAGTGCAAACCTTGCCCAGAAAAGTTTAAACAAGCACATTTTGAATAATGTTTGCTACTGACCAGAATTAAACCATGATAATTCATCTTCATGTCTGAACCCTGCTAAAATACTAATATGTAAAATGTCAGTTTGAAACGTGAGCTAACTGAAGACAACAAAGCCAAAGGCAACTCTTGTCATGTTTAGAGCAGGTACTCCCAAGGTAAAACCACTGACCAATGTGGTTGTCCAGTCTGTGCTGGGAAATAGAAATTGCCTCTCCTACTTACCTGTGAAGAAGGCAGCTTTTCTTCTCTTTGAATTAGCCCAGGTAATGTTTCTGGTGCACCTGCCCAAGTCTGAAAACCTCAGCTGTGAAAGGAGGTACATTGCTGAAATTCTATTTCTTCTGAAACAAAAAAGTTAATCTAAAATCTAGATAATATTTCTTAAAAAGTAGAACAAAAGTCCAAGCCCAAAAGAATATGCTCCTGAAAGGAATGAAAAACCTGAAGACCTATGTGTTTTCTCCCTGTACTGTGGGGCTTTTGCTCTGGCCACGACTTTAGACAGCCATACCCTGTTAGTCTTCCCCTACTATCAGTCCTCACTTGCTTGAGTTTGCTATTTACAGATCCTTGACATTCTGTGGAGTGATCCAAGAAGCCAAAATGGCTGTACACCAAACAAGTGTCGAGGAGGAGGCTGTTACTTTGGTCCTGATGTCACTGCCAAGCTGTTTGAGAGATATAATCTGAAGATGCTCATCAGGTCTCATGAATTTAAGCCAGAAGGTTATGAGATCAGTCATGATGGGAAGGTAAGATGCTTCCATGTAAAGTAGAATTCTCCTGTGAATTTCACAGGAACATCCACAGTAGATTTTTCTCCAAAATTTATTTTAAAAAAGACAGTCACTTTGTTAAACTGGGTTTGGGGGAACTTTGTCCTAGAGAGATGTTACAACAAATTACTGAGTTCTGAGTAACAAAATTCTTTACATCTTTAGGGAGTGAAGACTAATTTATTACTTACATGAAAACAAATGGACACCAACAAAATCCCCAACAAGAGTGGTGTGTAAAGACATGTTCTAAAGTTCAAGACATGCTCTAAGGCTCTAGAAGCCTTTAACTTACTGATTTCTCTTCTGGCCCTGCTTTTTAACGTGCTGCATTGGAAGGCCAACAAGAATCCTGAAAATCAGGTCTCTCTTAGAAAGAGGTTTCTCTTAAACAGCATGTTATATCTCACTGCTCTCTGAAGTCTGACAGGTCAAAAATAAAGGCCCAGAGCTCTGACTCAAAAGGCAAGAGCAATTTGGTGAATGACAGAATTTTATATGTAGACACATAATTTTGTAACCTGGAATTTTTTCTCAGATCAGTTTCAGAAATAAGTGTTCAGAAGAGCTGTTCTGGCCAATCCAGTTTCTTTGTTTCCATGTCAGGTTATCACCATATTCTCTGCCTCTAACTATTACGAAGAGGGCAGTAACCGGGGCGCTTACATCAAGCTGAATCCCGAGCTGACCCCGCGCTTTGTGCAGTACCAGGTCAGCAAGCTCACGCGCAGGCAGAATCTCCGGGAGAGGTAAAGCTCTGTGTTGCATGCAGTGAGCATGGACTCACTCACAGTGAGTGTACCTGCCACCAATCTAGAGCTTCACTGAATAACTGAATAGGCATCCATTTTCCTTGATTCTCACTGGTTTTCTATTTTACAATTTAAAAATTAGTACAGTAGACAAAACATGTTCTGGCAGCTTAACTTGGTTTCCTGACAAACACCCAAAGGTAATTAGGTGAGGTAAGCAGTTAGAACAGACAATTGTCAGGGACTCATAAATGGCCAGCACCTGTCTGCTTTAAGGCTGCAGTGTTAATCTGGACAAATCCTGTTATGACTTGAGTCTCATAAGTTTATCATGACAGCTTTGCCATGCCTAGTAGTGTGGTCAGATTGCTAAAGGAAAGCAGCTTAGAATTACCTGCATAAACTCAATTATCTCATAAACTCAGTTTATTCTTATGGAGCATTGTTGGTTTTATTTGGTTTGGGGTTTCCCCCTGCTGAATGTTGTGTGTTTTGGGTCATCTACTTAAACATGCTAGACCCTAAACATACTGCATGGAAAACGATATAAGAATTTTGTAATGACTGTTGAAAAGCATAACATGCAAGAGGATTTTAATCCTTTAATAATCTGCTGCTTTTTTTTCCTCCTAGGGTAGGTACAATTGAATCATCTGCCTTAAAGTCCTTACGAGAGAAGATTTATGCACACAGGTCTGAACTCATCAGTGCTTTTGCACAATACGACCCCAATGGCACAGGTACTACTCCCTCTCAGTCCACTTGCCACCATGGGGAAAACAGCTTCCATGTGTGGGAGGCAGAGGGGACAAGCCCCATGGACAGGAGTCCTGCCTGCCCCAGTGTCAGGCTGAGGGCAGCAGAGGCTGGTTGACCTTGTTTTTCATGACCACAGAGGAGGAAAGGCATTGGGAAGAGCTTAGCACAAACAGCTTGAGGGGATGAAGCTTGAAGGGGGAAAAAAACCCCTGAAAGACATGGGCAAATAAAGAAATTATGTTTGCTGTTGGATAGCTTGGGCAGGCAAATCCAGTTCCAGAAGCTCAAAGGTCACCACCACCTTCATGTAGCAGTATCTTCAGAATGATTCAGGGGGTCTCAGGGAACTGGGGGGATGTGGAATGGGTGTCCTTTTGAGTCTGGGAGGTATCTGAGGAAAGGTGCCTGCCCATGCCTCCAGCAGACACACAGCCTGCCTCTGCCTCTTGCAGACACACACTCACCTCTCATCTGAAGAAGAGTCAGTGCTAAGTTAATAGATGAACCTTTTATGCAGAAGCAAGAAGTTGATTTCTGCCACAAATACAACTTCTCCTTGTGATGGCTTCTCACTTGACAGTGTCTTTACAAGGGCACTCAATAACATGATGTTGTTTCTTTGGCCACTGAACAGCTGTTTCACATATTTCTGTGTGGTTGAGTTTTCAGCCACATGTCACTCTAATTGCAGCTCAGCTGAAACCTGATGTACTCTTCATGGCATAATCTGGCTTTCTCAAAAGGTGTTAAAACATGCTGAACATCATATCAGCATCACAACTTCGTGGCTGGAAGGGACCTGTGGAAATACCTAGTCCAACCCCCCCTGCTCCTTTGTTAGGAGGGTTTTTATCCCAGGGTTCAGAGAAAATCCTTGTATTTTGTAACCCTTTGTGCTGGTGACTGATGTGGGCTGTGTCCTGTACTTTTAAGCATGACCCGACCCCTTCTGGCAGGCAGGATTTCTGTCAATGACTGGGCTGCAGCGATGGAGTCTGTCCTACAGCTGGAACTGCCCTGGAGGATGCTGCGGTCTCAGCTAGCACAGATGAACCCAGATGGAGAAGCTGACTTCATGTCTTGTTTCTATGATTTGAAAATGGGTCAACCTATAAAAGAGGTAAAGAGGATAACACATCCTTGCAATTCTTGGAGGAACAACTTTTGGTGCAAATTGAAGCACAAGACAGTTGTTTGGCCCAACAAGTAGACATCCACAGCTGAACTAGTTGCTGAGCTTCCTTTTATAGTCACTGGAGGAAAATGAGCACTGCTAGGGTACGAATCATCATTCCCTCCTAAGGTAGATGCTTAAAATAGGTTGGATGAATCACATGCTAGAACTGCTTCTTACTTTCTCTTGGCTCTCGAGGGCGTTTAGATAACGGAGCTGAGGAGATGTGACAAATCCTGCCCAGAGCACTCAACCCTCACTCTTTGAAATGAGCATTTCAAACAGGCTCCAGAGGGAGTTCAGGCCCCTGTGGGAGGAAGTCACATTTATAGATGGACTTTTAGATGTATATTATGGTATCTGAGGTCACTTCTGCAGAGCCCAGTTACCAAATGCTGCACAGTGCTTTGGAACAGAAGTATCACCATAACTTTCCTAAACCGCAGGATCCATTCAAATCTGTACAGTGAGTGCTTTGTATGAGTGTATAGTCTATACCATCTTCCCTAGATTAACCAAGATTATTTCCACAAATAATTACTGCAGGTAGGAGGTGTGAAGGGCTCCTTTCCCCCTTACCCTGCCATCTGAAAGTGATGGGTTTTATCTGATTATTCTTCAGGGTAAGACACAGAAGTGTCATTCCAGAGAACTCAAGCATAAAGATTTAGTTTTTTACATTTGACAAATTAAACTGGGAAAATGAAAATTGGATAGTAGATATTCTGTTGGTTAAATTAACTCAAACCAAGGTCTGAATAGCTTCTTGTATGTGATTTCAAAACCAGGCTCAGCCAGCTTTGGCAGAAACACTGTGCAGGTACAGAAAGGATCTGGAGATCATCTTTAACATCATTGACAAAGATCACTCAGGTAAGTCCAGGTAACTTCACTGTGTCAGCTCTAGGGAGCCTATACCAGTTATCTTTTCCCCACTGTGTTTCCTCCTTAAGGCTTCTAAATATAGAGGAACCAGAGGTGATATAATTTCTCCAGTTTAGTGGAAACTACTTTAAGCAGTCAGGCTGCAATGATATAAGGGATGGTGCACAGAGCCTAACAAGAAAAGATTCTGACATACCCCAGCTCCAGTATTGGCTTCACTCTTTTGGGGGCTTTTCCCCCCTTCCACTCAAGTCTTACTCTTTACTGCTTTCTCAATTCCACTGTCAAAAGCATTCAATCAATACCTAAAGTAAAAATGTGCTTCAATAATGAAAGCACTAACCCCAGCATGGCAGGCAGGTAACTTTCTTGCAGTGAAGGAGTGCATGTGTGTTTATACAGGAAGGGAAAACAACACTGCCAAAAGCAACCTCTTGTCTGTCTCCTTTAGGTTTGATTTCTCTTGAGGAATTCAGCCAGACATGGAGACTGTTTACTTCTCACCTGGGCATTGATATACAGGATGACTCCATTGACAAGTTAGTCCTCAGCATAGACTACAACAAAGATGGCCACATTGACTTCAATGAATTTTTAGAGGCCTTTCATGTTGTTCACAGACTTGAGAAAAAGGGAACCTCTTGAAAAGGCAGAACTTCTTGTGGGTTGTCTTGGAAGCTCAGCTTGCTGTCATTAGTCATAAAGGGGCTGCTTGACAGGGTCACAGTGCAAGCCTTTATTTAGCCCTTCCTGGATGATCTTTACCTGCTAATAATGGGATAGAGGAGATGAAAACCCACACTTACAGTATTACTGTGTCACTGCCACACACTGCCAGCACCTTACAATTCATCCCCTCCTCTTGGCATCCCCCCATCAATCTAATCCCTGAACATTGCCAAGGTCATGCCTACAGCTGTGTAGGGAGAGGGACTTTGGTATGTGTCTGCCAGCAGTCCTTAGCTGAGAGCATTGATAACCACAAGGAACATATCAGAGCCACTCTGGTGATGGAACAGGCACAAGAGAGAGCTGGCTGTGGGGTGTCCATTGCAGGAGAGGAAAACAGGGAGGAAGCATCTGGTTAAAATTGATAGTTCTGCATTTAATCTTGCTCTTTGCATGATGCAGAGGAATTAAATTATTCCAGGTCAATCTCTTATCCTTCTAAAAGTTTACAGGCACAACTTAGAGGATCTTGGTTGAAAGGTGTTTACACTTGCACTAGATTTCCTCTTGCCTCTGGTTACTTTTCTCCATATTTGTTGGGATTTGGAGCTCTGAAACAATCATAACCGTTTCTGAGATGGAGCCAGGCTCTTCACAGTGGTGCTGAGCAGCAGGACAAGAGGCAATGGGCAGAAACTGATGCACGGGAAGTTCCACCTGAACATGAGCAAGAACTTTCCTTGCAGTGACTGAGCACTGGAACAGAATGCCCAGAGAGGGTGTGGAGCCTCCCTCACTGGAGGTATTCCAGAACCACGTCGATGTAGTCCTGTGCTCTGTGTTATGGGATGGCCTGTCTGAGCAGGTGATTCATTGTGGTCTCTTCCAGCATGACCCATTCTGGGATTTGATGATTCCGTGCTAACTCGTGACCTTGATGAAGGCTAAATCCACAGCATGTTAATGCAACACATGATAGATCACAGAATAAAGCTTTAGCTTTCTGAGCAATGCCTAAGGGGGGTGTCTCTGCCTGTGTTTTGTAGCCTGCCCCAATCACCATAGAACACTCTTCCTGAAGATGAACTGGATTACTTAAAAAGAGAAATGAGTAAGAACACAAGAGTAAACATTTTTTGATACTACCAAATCTAAATATTCTTGCACATAGTTAAACATAAATTCTTGACCAAGAAAAGGAAACAGAAATTCTGAAATTAAGTTTTTGGAAGGCAGCAAGATTGAAGACTCTTGCAGTCACATTCCTGTCTCCTTTCCCTGACTGCAAATCGATATTCCCATTGCTGCCAATACCACCCTGTCAATTCCCAAGGGGGAGAAGTCAGGAAATCTGGACCTAATTCTCTTGCATCTTTCACTCAGAAAGCAACATCAGGTCAGGAGCTTTTTGGTAACTGTATTACCTCATTCAACCTCAGTAAATCCAAAGCATATAAAGTGCTTTTTGGGTAGGAAAAAGTTCCAACCTATTCCCTCTTTAAATTTTAATAGCTAAAGATGAGCTAAGTAAAGCAGCTCGGTTTCATTTAATAGAAGTGTTGAAAGTACAAAAAAAGCATCCTTCCAAGTTTATCATCCCAGAATGTAACAGCAGCCCCAGCTTAAGGCACTGCTGTCTCTCTTTAATCTTATTTTCTACTATTAAATACAGAACACTTTTCCAGAAGTATTTTGTAACTTGACACATGAATGAACAAACATGCACAAACTAATTTCTACTGCCTTGGAGGAGGGGAAAGAAAAATCTTTAATAGTACAAACAAAATTTACAGTGAAACTTTAATAGCATTGGTAATACATAATGTATATTTTTAGCATGCAGTTCTTCTGATCTATGCACTGTGATGATCAGTCCCACCTTATTCCAGTGGAGTTACAAAAAGGCTCCACTTACAATGGGCAAACACCTCTGTGTGTGGTGGGATCTCGCTTCCCACTGTTGGCTTCCATGCGGTGGGCATGAAGTGACAAGGTGGAACTGGACATTGCAGCTCTGGAGTCCCCCTTTGCCACCTGCCCCAGTAAAGAGGACAAAACTGGGCTGTACAGTGAGACACAGGGGCTCTGAAGGACGGCTGGCAGCCTCCAGTGTGGATGTCCCCCACTAAGGACACATTCCTGAACCTGGCATGAAGGGGACTGGCCTTGAGGGATCACTTCCTGAGAGGGGATGCCAAGGTACAGTCACAGCACAGCTTCGCTCAGCAGGCAGTGAGAGCCCTTTGGGGATGCAGGACTGAGGTATGAGAGCAGCTGAATCATTGAGCCAAACCAGAAAGCCTGTCCTGTCAGCTGCTGGTGGCATAAAGGGCCCCCTGGCCCCTGACAGAAGGGGGGTGGCACAGGGAGTAACTGTGAAACATCTAACGCTGGGAATAAATGCCACTTGAGACTGAAACTGGGAGTGGGGAAAAGCCCTGCTGCTTGTACTTAAATCCAAACTGTTTGAGTAGAAGCTCTTCTTTTATAACCCACATCCTCAATCCCTTTTTTTAGTCATGATTCTATGCAGCAGCCACTTAATATTCCAGATGTGAGTGGTCCTTTAAGCAATACCTGAATCAGCCTGCAGATGAGTGCCAAGTTCTCACCCGACAGCTACAGCTGCCACCACTGGCAGCATCTCTCTCCTGCTTTCTGGGCAACTCTGCTCCTACCTGCCAGCCACTCCAGAAAGTGCCCAAGGTTGGACTTGCACTGACTCAGTGAAGCTCTTGCTTCACTCAAGGCCCTGGCTGCTGCCAGAGGGGTGACACATTCCTGCAGTGTCCCATGCCCACATGGGGCAGGCCAGGTCTTACACTGCCCCACAGAAAGTGGCTGCCCCTTTGCAGGGCAGCCAAGGACTGTGTGGCTCACCTGCACCTTCCAGGAACAAGCTGGACTCTTTCCCTGAGAAAGGAGACTACAATTAGCAGGAGAGAAGCCAGACAAACTTTGTACTCCTCCCATTCAGTTTTCACAGTAACCTGTGGGACCAGCAGCTGAGGGAGATCAATGGCACTTTTGATCTGTTTAGTTTGACAAACCCATGTCCCTGCTGGCAGCAGGGGGAATGCAACAGTGTGAGCAGGGGGGACACTGGCCTGGGGAGCAGGGCTGGGGCCAGCATGCGGTATGAGCTCTGAGCTGGACACAGGTCCTTATTCTGCCAGCTCCTGTGCAGCTGTGCCTCACCCTGCAAGTAACAGAAGTTTGCCTTCCACTGGCCTTGTGTTTGAGTACCACCCTTCACCACCAGATAGATACCTAAACTCTTCAAATTACCACATAAATACTTTCCAATTGCCTGCATTCCACGTGGTAATTTATTGTGATCATCATGAATATAACATGACCTAGGTCATACTGTGAATTTGATGGTAAAGACACCAATGACACTCCCATTTAAAAACAAAGAGGTGTTAAGGGGTGTCCAGGTATGTTAGGCCATACATTTTATACTTTAGACTTCAATGCAGCTGCATGGAAAACCAACATCAGCCATCTTGTTTCTGAAAACAAATTCATACATTAGGTTAAAAAAAAAAGAAGTCTGAGCAAAAAATCATCTTGCATCTCTCTCAATCTAGGATTCAAGAAGAAAAGTAAAAATAACTGCTACTAGTTTTTGTATGATACCAGGTAGAATAAAAAAACATCACCTTGCTCTTGTTGTGCTTATACTCTGCACTGTCACATCTGCTTAAACTAGACAAAGGATTTTACTTCCTTTCACTGGGAAACAAGCCAAGTGAACTCTCACAATACATATAAAAAGTTAAAAAACCCACACCAAATAATAACAAAGGCAAACCCTTACAAAACAGGCACCACGCCAATAAAATAACTTCCACACCCAAGTGCTAATTGTACCTGAACTGTCACTTTATACTGGCCCCTGCACAGGCCCATGGTTCCCATGGTGGCTAACACAGCACTCCTGGTCCTCTGGACTACCAAACTCCTCTGGTCTCTGAAAAAACATGAAATCACCTCACACTAAGGCCTCCCACACCTCCACTCTCTTGAGCCAGTTCCCAGGTACTGCTATAGCAGCAGTGACTGTGTAGAGGGACAGCAGGCAGGCTGTCAGGCTTATATAGCTCAGAAAATATCTATTTTTACAGGCCTATCTGCTCCTTTCACCTCTACCTGGCAAGACAGAATTGCTCTGATCCTTTCTGCTCACATGGCAGCAGTGCTACTGAGGGAGCCTGTCCGTGGCCATGGGATGCTGAAGCTACTGCCACTTTCCTAAGCTGTTAGCCAGATGCTGACATGTGGCTGGTGGCAAAGCCAGCACCACAGGCACAAGGAAAACCACAGCCAGTGCCTGGGGTAAGGCAGGGTTTCCCTCTCCAGAGGCTGCCAAACTCTGTTTTCAGTTTATAAATGGCCATGGAGTAATTTCCATGCAGGATGCACCCACTCCCTGCAGCACCTCAGAGCTTCCAGCTGACAGCATTAACCTGGGAACTGTCTGCAGGGAGACTTCCAGGCAGCCCAACCCCTAATTACATGAGACCAGTGTGACTTCAAACTAAAAAGAAGAAAGAAAAAATGACAAAGGAAATAAAAAGAAAAAAAAAAAAAAGAAAAAAAACCAAACCAAAACAAAGAGAAACATCAAAGCCTTCCATAAACTCATGCTACACTGGAAAAGCCACAATTATGCCATTCTTAACTCTGAGGCTGTTTGTGAGGGAAATGATCAGGAGACTTGGAAAGGGTGCTCAAGTGGATGAGGTTTATCTTGCTCCATTCAGAGGAAAGGATTACAGGCATAAAACTGTCTGTCACACTGGAGAAGCTGGAGTCTTGAGATTTTGCCTCCAAAGTCCTGGGGATGCAGGGAAGGAAGCTATTCAGATTAAAGACAGATGCAGCTTCCTGACAGAGGCTATCCTCTCAAATTAGTGGATATTGTAGGATATTTGTCCCTGCTGGCATTAGCCCTGCACTGACTAGGTGCAAATGAGAAGAGAATCAGGATAAAAGTGTATTAGAAATATCACCACGTTATTTCAAGTTACTCTTACTCCTCTAATTTACATTTCCCTGGATGTTTCACACTGTGCATTAGTGATTCACAACGATGTACATTTACACACAGCAGGAGAAAAATTAATGAATTCCATCACTTCCCTTATTTGTGAGACTCTATGCCTGAGATGCAGCTCCCTTGTTTTATTATGCCTTTTGATCTCCACAGAGTAATCTGTTTCCCCCTTGGCAGAACTGTATAATTCTTGCTAATTTAATATGAATTACATTTATGCACTTTGGGCAGAATAAGCCTCACTATTTGTTATTTCTCACACACTCTCCTAAAACCAGGCCAAATTCCAGCTCCCTGTCCCCAGCAGTAGGTGTGCACAGAGCATCCCCAGCAGTGCCAAATGCTGAGTGAGTGCATGGCACACACACAGGCAGCAGCCAAGGGGTTTGTGACAGGGAACTGGGGAGGAAGAGCCTCTGAGCCTTTCCTCCCATGTGAGGCTTCACTTACTGCATTGCACAGCCTGTGCTGGGCAGGAAATCGTGTAAATAAATAATTATGGCTTTTGTTAGGTAAGTCATGGTGCCATAGGCTCCGCTGGGAGCACTATCATAAAAAAAGTGGCAAATTCCTGTGGCTGCATCTTTCTCCAAGATACTACCAGTAGCTCCAAATGATTTCTGTAAAGACACAAGCAAAAGTAGAGCAAGTTAGGCATGCATGCTTATTTATTGGAAAAAAACCCCACCATATTATGATTTTCTATTTGTGCTGAATACTGAAAGCAATTCTCTTTCCCCACATGAAAACCCTAATCAGGATTACAATGGGGCCCACATGACTTAGTTGGATCAGTGCAAGTAAATGAAGAACATATAACTTCATGGATTTTTGTCCTTTGGGGAGGAATGTGTGGGATTACTCAAACATTGGTAATAGTAATGCCTTGATAAAGCAGGACTTCACTTCAATCTACCCTTGTACTTCAGAGCTTGTTATCCACTACAAAATTATTCCCTTTAAATCTCCCATGATTCTTACATTAGTTTTCCCAAATATATTTCCAGAAGATACTTAAGTGATTTGGCCTGTCTTTGTAGGAGAAAGAGCCAGGACAAAATCAAGTTCATCACACACATTAAAAAAAGAGCAGAGGATAATTTTGAAAGGAGGAGGCTTCCTCCCACTGCCCTTTGAGCTCACCAGCTCTTGCAGAAAGAGGTCATTGGCCATGTGCACGATTCTGTCCACGTGGATGATGCCCCCGATGCTGTTCACCTCGATGTCCGACAGGAACGTCAGGACCAGAATGGCCTCCACCAGCAGCTGCCTGTACTCGGGCTGGGGGACGTGGTTCAGCACTGACTCCACGTGCACTGCAAACTTGATTTCACACGGGGTCATCTGGCAAATTTGAGTGCAAATGGAAAGACAAACTGCCAAATCCAAAAGACTATCTCCTCACCTCCTGCAAGCACTGAAACATATGCTCCTCTCTGCACATGGGGGCAGACTGACTGAAGCGAACAAAGTGTTTGTGCAGCTTTAGCACTTACAGAAAGTTTTCGTGTTGCTAGACCTGATTCTGCAAACAGTTACACAACGTCCAGAGCCTGCTCCAGCCCTGCACCCCATCACACACACATCTCACTTACACTCAGTGCTGCTGAGGCTTAGCTGGCTCATTAACTCTTTGCTCCTCAGGCTGTGATCTCACACACCCTGCCTTGTACGTATCTTCCTGGCATTGCAGGTGAGTTGCAAAGCCAAACTTAGTACTGAGTTTTAAAAACAACCACCTGCTTAGAGGGGGGATTTTTAAATCACCCCTGAGCTTTGCCATGCAGGAATAGCACTATTCTGTTTGCAGAGCAGCTTAATTTGCAGTGGCATATCTCTGTGGATATTATGTTGCCTTAGGAAGTTTGTGCTTATTTTATTCAATTGCTTTAAACAGCAAAATTAGATACTGTCCAGGTTTGACAGGCTAAAAATAGAAGACTCTTTATCTACACAATAGGGATAAATAAAGCTCTCGTTTCTGAAAAAAAAGCCACAACCCCACCATTTAAATTTGGCAGAAAATTTCAGCTCCTCTCTTCAGCTGTTACCACTGTTACCACAGCTCCTCAGAAAAGAAGGAAGCCAGAGACAAATCTGAGGGAAACACTCAGGAGAACAGTCTTGGGCACACAAGTAGTACTCTTGCACTGATGGATTCCTATTCACAAGAGTTTGTTTTATAGATGTGAATTCAAAATTTGCCAGAGCCCCTAAAGACAGAATCCAGCCAAGAAAAAAAATAAGGAAATATTATGGATTTAAAGAGCTAAAGCTTTGGTTAGAAACAATCATCCTTAACTGGTATTTACTTCTGAGACTGTGAAGCCAAAATACACTGCCTGCTGTTGCAGCATGTAAAAAAAATAAGTGGCAAGCAACATGTCCTCTTTATTCCAGCAAGTCTGTGCTGCCTCACCTTCCCCCCAAAGGGCTGGGTCAGCCACCCTCTCTGGAGCCTCCCAGTGGGCACAGGGGGGCAGCAAGGGTGTGAAAAGGTAGGCTCAGCAAAGGGAAAACTTGTCACAAGCTCCTCCCAGGCCTGCCTGGCAGGAATTCACATGCACAGACCCAGAGAAGCTGGCAGAAGTGCTGGGGGAAGGTCTAGATGTTTTAAAAGTAAAACCAAGGATCTGTAACAGCTGCATCTTACACTGTCAATCCAAATATTCAGACATGTGGCTAGAAAATCATGGGCATTTTACTGTACCTCTCTGGTGGTTGAAGAAGGAAGGACATACCCATCAATGGACAGACCATGGCACTGAAACATTTCAAGAGTGAACAGAAATTACAGTTCTTGCAAGTCAATCTGAGGGTTCTCTGTTCTAAGCCAATATGTAACAACTTTCAGTTAGGGGAAAAAAAAAGCAAAGCAAAAAAACCCCAAATGACACAAAAAGCCCTGTAAAAAATATTATTTTATCCTTCCTGAAGAAGTTGTTACGTAACTGGCAAAGATTAGAAGTAGCCTGACATGACACATCAGAGCATGCTGTGCTCCAGCCCAGCTAATGAAGCAGAGCACTTCAGGAGCCACTACAGCAAAGGCACACAAAGGAGGGAACAAATCAATGGGAGCATTCTGCTGGAAGGAGTTTGGAAATAAAAGATAACACAAAAAGCAAGACAACAGATCACAAAAGCAAGAACCTTTTTTCATTGTCACTAGAACAACATTTAGTTATGTGTTTCAGATCCAGGACACCACACCTCAGGATGTCAACCACTGGGGGAGAGAAATAACAAGTGGTATAAAGGAAACAATGACAGAACCTTAATGGTGAGAAGGCAGGTTAAAGAGGGACACATCTGGGTATGTGAGGTATAGAATAGAAACATACCAAGAAGAGGAGACAGATTTTAAAATCAAAAAGATTTTAAGAATGAAATATTGAAGATAAGCACAATTCATTTTAACAGCCAGAAAAAACATACAATTACTTCCAGCTATTACATTAGGTCAGAAGTGATGCTCACTCTGCTGGAAGATCCTATTAGTAAATAGCCAAGAGGTCATATATGATTTGTCTTGGCTGACATCAACACTAACAGCTTCAGTGTAAGGGATTTTTAGAAGGACAAACCAGCCTAAATTGGTGATGCACTCTTTTCCCAACTAAGCAAGCATGAACAGCTCAGTGCTGCAAGGTGCCAAATACTGGCCTGTATCCAGCAAAGCAGAAAAACAGGTGCATAATCACTTTAAAATAAGTTAAAATTTGTAATTCCTCTCTCCTTTTTCCTGGAGAGTTGCTTTTTTTTTTTTCTTTACATTTCTATACCCCTGATATCCAAGGAGCTGGCAAGGACTTACTTTTCACTTAAAACCAACCAAACAAAAAAGGGTAAGAATGCCATACAGCTAAGAAGATCCAGCAAGAGGTCTCAGTATATTCTGGAAGAGTTAGAGCAGTTTCCTACTTCATTTCTTACAGCCTTTCTGGCCTGAAGCACAGAGCTGCATTGCAGTGCAGTGTCCTTTAGGTGCACTGACAATGTACATTAGCCCAGGGCATGCACAACAGGCAGCAGTGGAACAGAGTCATTCAGCCAAAATTCAGGATTGATGGTTTCAGAGAAAAACACACTTTCAAAGAAACACATGAGCTTGTGTTAATGGAACCCTTTCATGTTCAAGAGACACCCCTCTACCAGCCATTCTGGTTTCCACCTGTCAACCAACTTCTACTCCTGGCAAGATGCCACCCCTGGACCACCACCTTCCTGAGTTACAGCTTGTTTGCTTCCTCCACAGCATCCAGCTTACCTTCTGAAGGATCTTCCACACTTTCTCATAAAAGCCAACAGGAACTCTGTTAATAGCACCATCCAGCCTCCTTCTGCGCAGCCACTGCCCTTTTCTGTCACCCCAGCTCATGTCCCCACTGGAGCCAGTTGGAGAAGAACTGGTGGGAGAGGATGGAGTACTGCCCCTCTGTAAGGACATTAAAGCTTTGGTTAGTTGCTTTCTACTATCCCAAGTGCCACTCCTGGCCAATACATTTCTGTTCTAATGCTACCTTGAAACCAGGGAAAAATACAGGCCTTGGTGTCATACAGGATGATGGGGTGGGACTGATCCTTCACCCCCATCTCTCCCCTTTGCAACAAGCTTCATTTCTCAAGTACTTCCATCATTTCTCAACAAAACAGGCAAGCACTTCAACGTGGCATAACCCAGTCAGCTTCACTGCTTGGTTTAATGCAACATCTGACTATTTTAACAAGCCCAACTTGCCTCCAGGGCAGTGTCACTGGTGTGCAAGGTGGGGGGATCTGCAGGTAGGTCCCATTCACTTGGACATGGGGCTCAGTGCTGTAAAAGTATCAAAGGATTCATAAGTCCAGCAAGAGAGGCCCTCATGCAAAAGCTCCATTAAAGTAAGTAGATTAAAAATTGACTTAATGAAGCCACAAAATCATCATGCCTGCCTCTCTGTAAGTATTAGTCTTGTTTCCTTTATTACCTTTGTTGCTTTATTATTTTACTCTACCAGGTCTGAACACTAAGTTAGGCAGCAGGTAATTTTCAAACTTGGGGCAATACCACCAAATTGCTGTTGTGATTTTCACACACACAGTCTGCCCATTCCTTGCATTCACAGAGACTGTACTCTTCTGTGTTCTCCTTCCTTTTTGACATCTATTACTTTCAGCCCAGAAAGGACTTCACTGAAAGTGCCATCTTAAATCCCCTTATCTCCAAATAAGAAGCTACCTGAGCAATGTAATGGGGAAGGAGGAAAATGACTGCAAACTGCATGTTTGGAAAGTGCAGGCTCGTAGACTCTACATAGCCAAGTTCTGCAAAAAAGTCCCCATCAGCAAACAGTTCATTTCCATTGCTACTAGTGTCCATGAGGCAGACATGGTGTTCCTTTGATGTTCCAATGTTTGCTGTTCCTTTGCCCTGCCAACTGACCGTGACAGACAGAACTTCCTGTAGCTGTGTTTTTAGGGCATTTGGGAGGTGTGCCACTGACAGTAAGTCTGAAGAGGCAGCCAGTGAGAGCTTAAGAAGAGCTACAGTTCTCTGCCTTGAAAGAAGATGACTTCTTGAAGAGATACCCATGCAACCCCTATCTCAGCAACTGGAAGCTATTCTGGGCTCTCCACTGTCCAGAGGCTGTCAGCATAAATCAACACTGCATTACTTTTACATGCTGAAGACACCTGTAACAATCCACTATCAGGTACCTAAATCTGCTATAGTACTTTATCTGCTACAACTGCTTAAGCTTCAGAAGAACTAAGTGGATCTAAATGTGAGACTCAACTTCTATTAGGACATTACGTATAAGAATTGGTTCCCAATGGAGACAAGACAAAGAGGTAGGGTTTGAAAACAAGGTTTTAGGCAGGAGAAGACAGAAGAGATGTCTAGAACCAAGACCCTTACACACAAACACACAGGGTGAAGAGCAGGTGCAGAGCTACAGGTGGTGTTTTACCGTGGAAGCAAACATGCTGCTGGACATGGAGTGCCCCTCATGAAAGAACTACAAAACAAAACCAGACACCAACGTCAGACAGGCAGGAGAACAGAACACAGACAAGGTCAGGTAACACACAGGTGCAAAGACAAGACATACAGAACAACCTCAGGTACTCAGGGAAAAACTGCAGCAACCCCTGGCCTCGTGCAGTGCTGCACTTCAGCTGATACCAGGGCAGCTGCTGCTGATTCCCAGGGTCACCATGAGGCAGAGCCCACCGTGCCAGGAGCCTGTTTGGCAGCCCATGTCACCCATGGAGCTCCCAGCGTGCCCAGCACAAACCACCAGTTTAAGACGCAAGCAAAAGCTCCCTGTAGCTTGGGGCTGAGGTAAAAACTGAGCTCCCTACTTCCGTGGCCCATTTGTTGCAATGCCACCAGCTTCTCTTTGCATGAGGTCATCTTGCTGGAGAAATAGCAGGCTGCCAACTGGGTGGGCAACAGTAAACAAAAAGCTGCAAGGCAAATTTTTTGCTGAAATGTGGATGCAGCACCTCAGATTTTAAGCACTTTCCTCTAATTGCCCACCCCAAGCCATGCTTTCACATTCAGTGTTAATGGTTCTGACCGAAGAAAGAGCAGCCACAAAAGAGGGAGCTGCATTTGCTCAACACTCCAGAGATGTTAGTACAAGTACTTGAAATATTCCTTGCAACAACAAAGTGTATTCTGCACCACCCCACCCCCTGCTAAAGTGTCACTACATGAGCTGCTAGTCAATTATTCAGAGAATGCAGTGAGATGTGGCAGGAAGCAGCAGGAAGGGCAAAGTGAGGGGGGTACAAAAATAAACCCAGCCAACTCCTCCTCTGTGCAAAATACCAAGTTTCCGTGGAATGTGAACCAACAAAGGAACTATGTTCCTAATGTCAAGAGAGGTCCAAGTATTCCAGCTCAGGCCCACCTCTGTATTTCAAACAAAATAATGCTGCCATCTAATGCCTTGTCCCTCCTCCTTCCTGGAAAGGCCCCGATTCCAGCCACCTCCCTTTGACTGGGAGCCCTGCTCAGACTGACCTCCAAGGCCACCTCGGGGCCAGTGCAGCACAGTCGGCAGCACCTTCATAGCCTCCCCCACAACCATGATGATGCTGCAGCAGTGGCACAGCTCAAACACAGCAACCAGGTCTGGGGTCTCTGCTTCCCTGCCTGACCATGCCCCATGAAGAATCATTAACTGATCATTTACTGCCACCAGCAAATGCTTCATGTTAAGACCATGGAAAAATGCCACTCCTTTCTGAAGGTTTATTCAATCTGTTTCATCAATCAAAGGAAAACATCAAATATTTCCTTAGAGGAGGCTGCTTAAAGCCCCATCCAATCTGACCTTACACATTTCCAGGGACAGGGCATCCACAACTTCATTGGGCAATCTGTTCCACTGCCTCTCTCCCTTCATTAAAAAAGTGTCCTTGCATCTGATCTAAAACCACCCCTTCCGTTTCAAACTGTTGCCCCTTATCCTGTCACTACGGGCCTTGGCAAAAAGCATCTCTTCATCTTTCCTTTAAGCCTCCTTTATATATTTCAAGGCTGCAATAAGGTCTCTTGGTGCCTTCTCCCCCTAGTTTGAATAACCCATGAGGAAAAATAAAACCATTCTTACAAATGTATTTTATTTGACCACTACCTTCCTATTTATTTTAAGCAAAAGAAAATTCTATCTGATAGAGACGCAAAATAGAGAAATCAAATCACTCATAATAAAACCATCAGTCACATTCATTCAGAGTATTTTGGTTGTGTTTTTTGTGATCTCTCCATATACTCAGTTGAAGTATAATTTAAACTATTGGACTTGAATATGTATGTATAAATTCTAGCAGTAATCATCCTCCATTCCTCAAGAAACAGAACCTGAAGAAAACAAAACAAGATTCCTTTTCCACATGGATCTTTTCCAAAAGGCATGTGGTCCAGTTTTGCCACTTGGGCCAAGAACAAGAACAAACACTGTATAAAAGCTTCTTTGTTCATCTGACTTTCCCTTAGCTAAACATGATAGAAGAGCTGTTTTTACAGTGGACGCCATGAATGCATTACAGTTTGTTCAAGTTCTTCTACATTCAGCATGTGAAACAAGAACAAAAGAGGAAGAACATTTTTGGAGGAAACATCCCTTAACTGCCTTCTATTTAGTGATCAGTTTTAAAATCAAAGCAATTTTGGAAATTTCTGTTATTTAGCAGGAATAAAGCCTGACATACCACAGTTCCAGACCAGCTCTATTTTCTGATGAGCATTGACAGAAAACCCTCACCTGCTTCATCTCACTCTTCAATTTAGTAATACCACTTCTTTCTGTTTTGGTTGCTCCAGAATGCCCCATCTCATGAATAGAAATTGCAGGGCTGGATGAAGAAGAATCTACAGGTCGCACTGAAGAAGCAAATGGACATTTTTAACATTCTAGGGGTAGAAAAATAGATTCAATTCTATCTAAGAAGTAAACACAAATCATTTTAGAAATGTGCAATGCTCTTGGTGACAGCATCCTTTCACAGAAATACATCAAGAGTTCAAATCCGATTGTATCAAGTAAGGGGCCTCAATCCATTCTTGGATATCCAGAAATTGATTTTCCAGGACAGCGAGCAATTGTAAATTTAGTCAAGATTGCAACGAGTCTCTGAGGGTCTACAGAAGAGCCCCGGAGACAGCTGATGGGCCAGTCAGGAATATGTGGGCATCAAAAACATGATTCTTGAAGGCAGGTTAGATATGACTTTTTAATGGCTTTTGTTCTGGTTCCATAAAATGTCTTCATTTTAAAAGTTTGCCTTCCTATTACTGAAAACTTGATACAACCTTATTTCAGGGCAGGATAGCTTCCACCATATGTATTTTGTTTATTTCACAGCAGACATACACGTGTACTGGTCACTCATGATTAATACATTACCTGTACCTTTATTTTACATAGATCCCCACTTGTAAGGCAATCTAACTTAACATATAAAAATGAACAACTTACAGCTTCTTTCCACTCCAAACTCTTTCCCACTGAGAATATGATGTAGGAGACTTTTCATATCAAAGGGGCTTAGATTCATCAAGCTCTCTGAAGCTTCTTCACCTAGTTAAACAAAAGAAAGGAAAACAGAATGATAAATGTCACTGGAAAGACAACAAGCTATAAAGCCAGCTAAGGAAACTGTGAATGAAGTCCAATCACATTGAACTCTTTCGCTAGCCCTTCCTCTAATAAAATTAATATGTAGGCACATTTCATAGAAAATATATTTCAGGACTAAACAACAAACACTCCACAGAAATAACATTAATTGCATTAATCTTTATTATGTCCTATCTTGTACAAAATTTCACTGAAGCTCATGATGAGAAAGCAGTTGCTCCCTTACAGAACAAGATCACTTGGAAAGGTATGACAGCCATCTCCCAACAGACAGGTGCACCTAAATTCCAGAGACAGAGTATTCCATAAAGAATATCCTATGATATTCTTTGAATAACTGGGTGCTGGTGGGAGAGAAATCTTCCATTAAATAAAAAAAAGGGATTTTCAAGGTTTGTAACTGCACATATGAACTAAGAGGTTAATAGAAGGAATTAATACATATCAATGAAAAGATCAACCATGAAGGGTGAAGCAAAAATGATACCGTAAGTACCCTTACAATGAAGCTGCTTCCTACCTGAGCATTTGAGACTCCGTGCCAGCTCAGTGGCCATCACCTGGATTATCAGACCAATGCGGAGCCGGAGCATCTCCACAAAAAGGCTGGGCTGGGAGCGGACGTACATGGCCAGGTACATAATTATCTCCTGTAAGCACAGATCCAGAAAGGCACCTGTCAGAGTGGGTCCTCATGGCTTTCCATGCCTCAGAGCAAACACTGGCACAGCACTGGGCACAGTCCAAGAAGCCTTTTGGCACAGGCTGCATACCTGTGTCAGGACTGCAATGCTGATGTCTTGGCCACTGGCTTCATAAATGAGATCCGTGAGCTCCTCAGGGGGCAGAGGGCTGCAAGAAGTCAAACCACAGGTAGCAGTGACTTAGCACAACCAGCTGTTAAATTCTTCACTGGCATCAAATCACCCAGAACAAAGGTGCCTACAATTCTACCTGGGTGGCTGCAAATCCCTTTGAGGGCAAGGAGTAAGGTTTAAAAGAAGATTATAGCAGCAGAAAGGTATCAGCAGGAAGATGAAGGGCAGCCTGAGCCCAAGGCAGAGCTCCAACTTACGTGGTAATGATTTTCTCACGCGGTTCTGGTGGCAGGCCCACTGTAAGTTGCTTGTGGTGTGACAGAAGGTCTGTGCATGCCTGTCATAAGGGGACAAAAAGCAAGAGACCTTTCTCTGTGCCATGTGGAAGTGATATGGCTTTTAATTCACCAAATCAAATTAATTCAATTTCTTTATCAATATTTAAATGCATTTCTATTAATTACCAGACACGCAAATCCAGCAGAATGCTGTTAAATAGTTGCCAAAGATCTCCTGAGGTCAACAGGGTTATGATAGTTTGAAAGTAGCCTGTTTCCCTGCTCAGTGAAATCAGCAGCATAATGATAAGATTAGGAACTCTAGTGGGGCTGGCAGATCAATAAAGGCTTTCATCCTTTATCATATGATAAAGTTTTGTTCTTTATTTAAGAAAATACTATTTTTAATCAATGAAAAGTTTGGCAGCATTAATTAAAAAAATCCTGTGTACTAACATATCTCCTAAAACAAACACCCAGCATACTGCATCACATTCCTGATATATTCTGAAATAGGTACTTTCCCCAGTACCACAGTGTTTACTCTTTCATATTGACCTCCTTTAAAAGTGGATGTTCAGTTTACCTGTTTTAGTATCCTGAATCAAAAAACATCACAGAGCAGTGTTGCTCTGATTTTGAAGAGTCTATTTTTACTCCCTTAACATGGAAGAAAACAGATAATCTCTATTCCTCCTCCCCAGTTCTTTGTCCTTTTCAAGTTATCAGACATGGCTTTTTGTGAGCATGTCTTACTGCTCGTCCATTGTGTCTTGAGAAGGCAAAAAGTTCTGTGCTTAATGAAGTACCATGCACAGTGATTATCACAAACTGCTCCCCACACACAGGACTGTCACTAAAACAAGGCATTCTAGATGTAACACAGACCCTTGAAAATGGCCAGGAGTTCCAGAAAAAGCTCCTCAGAAATATGCAAGGGATTACTAGAAAATTAAACAAGTGCTTTTAGAATACTTGAGAGGAAACCTTTTTGTAATGATCAAAATCATGTCTGTACTCTTAATAGTGGATTTTTCCTGTTACCACTTAATAGTCATGGGTATTTAAATGGTTCCAAACATCCACTCATAAGGCAGACTGTTGACCCAAGGGGATGGAAATGGGGAGAACATGTTTTTGTGTCATCACTAGCACCCTGACACAGTAGTGTTCTGAAAGTGTTCATACCATCACAACAGCAATAGACAATTACCAGGGATAACTGCAGCATTCAAAGCACACAATTAAGCTTCTCCAATTAACAGAGATGAAATGAAGCCTTTACAACTATTTACAGTGTGATATTCTCGGTCCATGCCAACATTAGCACAGTTTGCAGTACAGATGAAAGATAAAGATGTAGTAAGACTCTAGATCAGAAAAACAACCAATATTTAATTTAAAATGCTGCACTATGTATGCTGCAAAGTAAAACCAGAAGGATAAGCACAAACCCCAACAGCAAACTGGTAGTTTAGTCTCTGTTCCCAGGCAGGAAGCTGAACCAGGATTATTTGTATTTCATACCTCAGCCAGGACTTCAACCCTCTTTTTGAGTATGCCAGAAATGTAGCGGATTAAGCCCCATTCCTGATTGAGGCCTGCCTTTCTGTAGAGCTCATTGAGGAGGCAGTGAACAGTGACACCATACTGTCCATCCAGCTCTGTGTCCCAGTCAGCACCTCTGCCACAAAACAAACAGGAGGTAATTGTCATCAGGCACAACGCTGAACTTTACCCCACGGCTGGATCTCGACTGCTTTGCTCACATTGGTGACAGAATTAAATACCAAATGGGACACCTGTGCCTTCACCACAGACTGACTCTATGTGGACAAAATCCTCTTGATACCAGGAACTTTCACACTGACTTGAGCACTCACTCAGCTGTGAGCCAGCACCTTGAAAAGGAACTACCTGAAGGATTTCCTACTAGACTTTAAACTGAGCATTCACATGGACAGTTTGCTGCAGGAACACTCCAGGTAGTGCTTTGTCAGAGCAGAATTCAACATTATCTTCAGTGCTGCTGAAGACTACACCCATTTTCCAGATCCTTCAGGGGGATTTTTTAGCCATTCCTCTTTCTTAGCTATTAACCAAACTTCTGTGTTGCTTATGCCATTACTGAAAAAAGCAAAGGAGATTTCTCTTCTTCTCCTTTGAAATTCACTTTTGAAGTTTGCTTTTGAAATTCACTGCATTATGGCTTTTCTTTGGTAATGTTCTGAACTGTTACAGAATGAGTTTTCAACTCCTGCTGACAGAGTCCACCAGAGGTCCATCTGCCTGCTCAACAGAGTCTCCTTGATGAAATTACTGGTGTTACATGCAGTTAAACAACTAAACATATTTTTTATAGGATTTCCTTTACTCTTTAAGAGAGGATGCTAAACATTTTGCTTGGGAAATCAAGAAGATCAAAGATGTCCACACAGGAGACAGACTAAAATAAACAAAAATGCAGTCTTTGTAGCAGTAGGGAAGACCATCTGTGATTAACACATACTTGTCTTTGCACCAAAAGCTAACTACCTGACAGGTTCCAGCAGTATTCTCCTGCATAGGAAAAAAAAAAGCTCAATAAATACACTTCAGAAGATTATTCTGTTGTTTCTACTTGCACTTTGTTCCCATCAAACACATTAAATAGCAGGTGTTTACTAACTCCAGCAGATGGGTCCAGACTGCTTCCAAGAATGTTTTAAAAGTACCAAATTTTAGCCAGTTGTATACTTAAATGTGAAAAGGGATTTCAGATGAAAAAGGGAAAAATTGTGAACACTCATTAAAATTGCATTTTGCCTTTGGTTAGAAAATGACAAGATGAATTTTCCCTCCACTTTCATTCTTGTGTATGAAAATCACACCAAATCTTTGTGAACTTCAAATGGAGTGCCACAAATATAGCAGAGTGTGTTCTCATACATGGAAAGCATTTGTGCATCTAATTTGTGAGCCCTGGAGACTTTATGTACTTGTAACTGTGAGCCAATCAACTCTAGAATTTGCACAAGTCTTCTTTTGTATCCAAATAATTTCTGTAATCAAACTAACTGAAAATATGCTTGTTAAAGCACAAAATATTTCCACTGTCCCCTCAAAACACAACCTGAACAGTGGAGACCTTTTGCACGAAAATAATCAGATAGCTGTGACCAAACTTAAAGATGCTGAAGTTCACAATCAGGCAGCTTACTTGAGTATATGCAAGATGTACAAGATATCTGCTTGATCATGGAGTGTTGGACATTCCTTCAGCTGATCAACAAGCTTCCTGCAATCCAAATCACCATGACCATCTTTAGGTAAGTGCAAAACATTTTCATGGTCCTGATAACAAAGATGGATGAAAAATCACAAGACATGACCTTGAAAAAAGTAGCAGATCTGTAACTTCCTGTAACTTCAATTAAAATGTCATTAAAAAAATCACAACAGTCTTGCAACAAAGCTCTGCACTTGAAATACAGACACATCACTTAGTTCTTGCCAGGGTACTGCAGGCACAGAAAGGAGACTAACCCCAAGAAACACAACCCCCAGAATGGAACCTTGTATCTATTTTTCTTTTTTGACAAAACAAAGAAATCTGGATACTGCGTACTTTTATCTGCATACTTTTCCTGTCATCTTATGTTACTTGTAAAGAGAAAAGTAGAAAGATAGTATTCTTTTTTTGTAGAAATAATTTAGAGCTTTTTGAGTTCCATCTCTAACCTGTATATAAGTGGTTCTTTATGAATGCAAATATTGCCATTATAAATTTTAAAAGGTTATGAAAGTAAAATGATAATTAATCAGATGATGGATGTAATCTTATGGTGAATTCTTGGATGAAAAGAAGTTTTGTTTTAACAAGCTGTTCAGCAGTTTATATAATCCTAAAATACCATTTCCACAAACAGAGCCTTGTGCAGAGCAGAATCCCTCAGGAGGGAGGATACAACCTCTTTTAGCCATTCTCAGCATCTGGCCACATATACCAAGACAAAACAAGTGCCCAGCACAACCCCATCTTCATGCCTTGAGGTGGGATTTGGCTGGTGCCCTAAGGACATTCACATATTCCCTCTTGCCCAGATGTTACTATAAGCAGCATTTCTTGGAAAACATCTCTAAAGCCTGTGAACATCCTGTCCTTCCCCTTGTGTTCAGCTAGAACTAAAGACAATGACTTAACTTTTGGCTTTTAAAAATAAAGCAATCATTATGTTCTTTTCTGTTTTGCACATTCAATTAAAAACTTTCCACTTGATAGTGTCTATTTGACTAAAAAACCTTCATCCAGCCAAAAAAATAATTTCCAAAACAAGGGAGTGCCTTGGACAGAATGGCTTGTCTCTGAAGAAAAATGAGACCTGGCATAGGGTTTGGAAGGAAAATACGAGGAAAGGCTACAGCATTGCATCCTAAACCCACAAACAGCATAAAAATTCCCACACTTTACCTTTGTCCCAAAGAAATGAGGATTATCAACAAGATTCAGAGACTTTCGGTGTGTGTTCAGAACTTTAGTGGGAAGAGACATAGACACAGCTGGAAAGCAAAGAAAAAAATGACTGTTTCAGTTACATGAAAATCAAAAACACCTACATAAGGCAGCTTGACTAGGTAAAAACAACAAAAATACCTCTAAGAGTCAAAATACAGAGGCAGTGCTTCTGAGATGCTGTGCATGGAACTGAGACAAGCTCATGTTCTGAACTTTGTCTCCTTGCAGGTTTGCTCTGAGAGCTTCTGATTTCAGCATGTCAAAGGCTCAGGAGCTACATACTCAACTGACACCTCTTATTTGGCCTGTGACTCCAAAATCCTGCAGCAAAATGACCTGACTCTGCCAAGTGTTTTAAACATTTCAACAGGAAATGAGTGGAGAAAATGGCCTAAGACTTCATAATTAAAATTGTAATGCTAAATGCAGGATAATGCTCTGTTACCTTCATATGCTGAATTCAATGGAGGATCAGATGATGTGGCACATGAAAGATGACAGAAAAACCTAACAGAAAAGCTTGGAAATTATTAATTTACACTGAAGTTAAGGGAAGTCTTCCATTGACCAGGGCATTGAATACTACATATCTGCATATAAAACAATGCATATGTCTGAATCTATTTACAAATTCAGCCAAAGTCTTCTTTTGGTGTATATCCTCCAATCAGGCTATCAATAATGTAGAATAGTTAGAAAGACTGTGCTCCCTCTCCACTCCATTTGTTCTTACAAATTTAGAAAGTACATGTGAGTATTTATGTTTTTCTTGTATTGAAACATTTCATTTCACAGCAACTTTATTAAAATTAAAAAGTACATTTTGTCTGCCTTTATAAGCAAAGACAAAACAATTAATTAACTGATTTGGGTCCTAAAATTCTATCCAACTAAGAAGCTGTAGCAGCTTCCATAACATTAATTTTGATTAAATGTTACATTTCATTGCAGGATTTCTGTGTATACACCTTGGCACGGGATACTGGGGGAACACGACAGCAACAACTTTAGTCATTCTTACTTGTTAAGGAATTTCTTGTTTCTTTTCTATAAGGAAAGAACTAGTGGCACAAGTATGTCAAAAGGTATAATTTTTAAATACTTGAACTTACCCCTTGTAGCAGCCAAACCAGGTTTTTAAATTATTATCACTAAATAATCAATAGGGAGAAATACCTGGAACTTCCAAGCCCTTTGTCTTGGCCATTATTGACAGTATCTCTTCTGTGGAATGATTTGCACTGAACACAGGAGGTTCAGTTGTTGTCTTTGAAGTTGGAGGCAGGTATGACTTCAGGGCTGTGCTCTGCAGGACATCATTTATATACTGATCCAGCTCATCCTGGCTATCTAGTGTAACATTCATAAAAAAATAAAGGTTTCTTAAAGGTAAAAAAATCACTATTTACCATCATCACTTTCTTATTCAAACACACCACTATATTGTTGCTTATTTATAAGGGCACTCAAATATGCAAAAATAGTGTAAGGAAGAGATTTTTTAAGCCAAAAAAATTGGAAACAAAAGAAAAAAAAACATTTTTGACACTGAAAACACATTTAGAAGCTAGTTTTGCCTGTGAAAGGAATCAAAAGGGGTTTTTATTTTGCTGGTAGATCAGAGAACACAGCTGGACTTGATGACTGTAAAAGTCTCTTCCAACTTGTATGATTCTAAGATTCTATAATCCCTTCCACACAAGCTCTTGTACATGACTCTTCACAGTCCTTTTGCCTCTAACCTCTTCCACACCTCCCCACCTGCTGACTCTCCAGACTCAGCTTTGCTGTAGCAGTTGCCAGTCAATGCCACACTACAAATGCAGGAAGAACACACATGAACTCCTTCTCCTGTCCTCAGGTGGATGCACAAGAAAACCAAATGACCATCAGCTGTGCACAGAGCAGACTCTGCCCTGTAGGCAAAGCCAGGCTCTGCTGATAGAACTTGACAGAGAAAAAAATACCAAGTGAAAAAACACTACTACCTTTTTCACAGAAATCTGCTGGGTAGTCTCCATATTCACTGTCAGGACTATTACAGTTGTCATTACAGTCATCAAACAGTTTTAGGTCACAATCTGGATCCAGGAAGCTCAGATATGTATGGAAAGAGGTGGTAAGAAATTCTGATAGCTTGCCTATCTTCACCCTGCAAAAGGGGACACATGCCAAAGAGCATTAACATCCACCATTCTGATACTGATTAATGCTCACCTAGCTTTCAACAGCTCTTCCAAAATTTATGAAACCTACTGTTCAATCCACCTTTGGCAACTGTAAAGCCACAGAAACTGACACTGAAAAATAAAAAAGGAAAACAACAGTTGCACATCCAGCTGGGTACTTACTGCTCTAGGTACTAATTGATTTTAACTGTGCTATGGTAATAGGCCTAACTCAAAGACTAATTATGCAGGGTGCTGTATGTTCATATGAAGAGAGACCCTGAACTCCAAGGACCTGAGCTCCAAGGATAATGCATAAGAAACTGGGGCTGAGAAGGCCCCATGAATGTGTCTTTTCACAGAACTGGGGGCTGCTAAACCATCTGTGCTGGTTTTAGGGATAAGACTGAATGATGGGGCTATGCTTTGGATTTGTGCTGATAACACAGGGATGTATTAGTTACTGCTAAGCAGGGCTTACACAGCATCCCAGCCTTTCCTGCTTCTCACCCCACCAGCACAGCCTGGGGGATGCACAAGATGCTGGGAGGGGACACAGCCAGACAGCTGACCCCTGCTGACCACAGGGACATCCATACCATAGGGTGTCATGCTCAGCTTATTAAGCTGGGGGAAAAATGATGAAGGAAGATGCTCAGGGATACAGAAGTTTGTCTTCCCAAGACATAGTTACATTTGATGGAGTAAAACTTTCCTGAAGATGGTTGAACAACTGCCCATGGAAAGTGGTGAATGAATTTCCCATTTGCTTTGCTGCATATGTGGTTTTTGCTCTACTTACTAAACTCTCTTTATCACAGCTCACAAGTTTTCCCACTTGTATTCTTTCAATTCTCTCCCCAGTCCCACTAAGGGGCGTGAGGGTGAGTGGCCATGTGGGGCTGAGTTGTTGACTGGAGTTAAACCATGACAAGATTTGATTGTCAAAGGAAGATACTGATTGAGAGGGAAAGCAGAAACAGAATAGGGAGATACTGTGGCATCATATTTTACACACAGATGAATGGAACACTCCAGCTTACAAGTACTACATGCAATCAATGTTTAAAACATGTCCAGTAACTGTGAAAGTAATTTACTTTTTAATAACAGAAGACCAACCAGATTCATATTTCAAAGATTTCATATTTCAAAGATTTCATATTTCAAAGATTTCATATTTCCAAAGATTTGATGTCTGTTTTCTTTAACCATTAATGGCAGTCAGAGATGGTACACTTTTTGGGAGACAGATCTTTTCCATTGCACCTGAGGCCCAGCTACCATTTGATTGCCACATAATAATTAAAGCTAAAACCTCCTTCTCTGCAGTATTCTAGTACAAAGTCTGTGCACTATCACAAGTACAAAACTGAGACTTTTACAGGATTTAATTTTAAAAATCACAGAGATAATAATTTGGGTATTCTGACATTACCTTGCACCTCCAAAATAACCATCTTCTAATTTTCTTATTGTGGCAAGAACTGCTGGATGAATGTCAGTACCATCATCAACTAAGAAAGAATAATGGAAGAAGCTCATCAACACATTCTTAAATTATCTCATCCAAATACAGTGTATTACTGGGTGTTGTCTACAATGTAAATCAGGCAAATTTTAAGCAGAACCCACAATTGCTATCAATACTAGCTTATTCAAAAATCCCAGACAAACAAGCAAACAAAACACAACCCCTGGATAAGTTCTAAAGACAAACACCAACCCACTCAAGACAAGTTCCAAAGGGACTTCTATTAAATTTCTTTAGACAGAAATAGCGTGGAGATGGTTGGTGACTGAAGCATATGAAGAGAAACATAAGAAAACCAAAATTAAGTATCACCATGTAATCCAAATTCAGCATAAACACGAGAAAATTAAACTGTACTTCTGATGTTAAAAATCCTGCTACCTGTCTCCTCTCAAACCAACATCCATCCTATCCTCCTGCAGTAATCTGCTTGAAACTGAAAATTAAGTTTACCAAGCATTGTGTGGGTGATGGGAAATGTCAAGGTTGGTCTCCCTGTCATCCTCCAGCAAGAAGTGAGGTAAGCCAGCTCTGTCTTGAGCATCTCCACAATCATCTGGTTGTCTAGAGCCAGATAGAAGTGATGCTGGTCAGTAAACTAGAGAAGAGAAAAAGACATCATAGGGGTAGTTGTTAGTGTTTTCTTTTTTTTTTTTTCTTCCCTTAAATCATTCACAAAAGCCATATGAGCTACTCCTGACCACAACACAAATGACCTGAATTAACCTGAATTAACAAGGCCTCAGACTGTGACAAAGAAATCCATGCTTGTGCAAGAGTCCATTTTCTTACACCTGTAGACTGACCATCAAAGTAAGCTGTACAAACAAAACCTGGGCAACCACAGCCATGAAGCAGAATCTTCCCAATGACCAATTACACTGACCTATGATCTAGAAGATGGAAGTACTCTAAATGTGGAAAAAAGCTAACAATAGTAACACAAACAATAAACAGGCTTAAGTGCACACTGGGGACTGGGAGCTGTATGTCTCCAGTAACTGCCTATCTCTTGGGAACCATCCAGAAGTCAGGCAGAACACAGAAAAGCTGACAATTCCTGAGGAAAAAAGGCACATGAAATGTGCAATGGCAAAGTGCTGCTCCCACTGCAGCAGGAAGCCAAGAACCACAGTAAGAGACTATTGTGGCTACTTCAGGAGCTGGAACCAAAGAAGCTGGACAAATAATGGAGAGTATGTCAGAGCAGCCACAACAAAAGTTAAGCAAACCCATAAGCCTTGGGGAGGGGTAAGTGCATAAAGAACATGGAAGTTCAAACTGACAAAGTCCTGAGAAATTTTTTCACAGAAGGAATTAGGAACTAGCCCAAACAATCCTTGAGCCACTCACAGTTAGCTTTGGTAATTCAGGAAGAAAAAGTCCCAGAAATCCAGAGACAAGGAAACACATCTTTAAAAAGGAAGAGCTATTTAAAAAGTCAGTCCAATTCCAGCGTGTGGAAGCAAAGGAAAACAAAGCAAATTTGAGACAGACAAGATAATTACAAAATGATAAAGTAAAATGGTCAAAAACCAATCTCAACAGATTAGTCCAGATGGTAAGTATAAGAAAGTGGCTGACACCTGCCAACTTCTGCAAAATTCAGCTCACACTAGTGAGCTGACAAAAATTCCTAGGAAGCAGAACTACTTTTAAAATTGTTCTCAGAAGGTAGTTATTAACTGTTTTTTCAGAATTACTGTATCTGAATGAAGTCAGCCTTTGCCCCACACCTAATCAATGTTTTCACTAGAAAAGAGAATGAAATACAAATGACAAAATCACAAATTTTGTGGACACTAGTCAAGATCAACAAGATGATTTAATTGCTAATCTTAGGAAGGTGACATTAAACATTAACTCCATCCACCTCAAAAAAAAAAGTCAGGGGAAGTGTCTGGCTTCAAAGTACAATGGAAAATGTTATGGAGGTTTGAGTAAAATTTTGAATAAACAGGAATTGTTACTGTGTTGCTAATGTAAAGATAAATGCCATTTTGGAATATCCTAGTAAGTATTAAAAATATCCTTATTTGATACATGACAAGATTTTAGCAGGAATATTGGCTCCTACTTACACAGTAAGATGTGAACTAAGAGGTATTTTGAAAAACAAAAATCACATCTCTAAGGACTTTTTCCCTTATTTACAAAAGTGAAAATTGGTACAGGGAAGTAACACAACAACTAACATTTTATACAGCTGCTTGTGATCAACTGACATGGGGAAGAATGAGGAAGGACCTACATTTTTTGCAGTAAATCTGATTTGTTTGGACATTATGAAGCAGTACAGAAGCCTTCTACAGAGTCCACTGAATGCCTTCAGCTGGAGTTTAAAGACTTCATTAGTCAAACATCTGTTTAGAAGGGTGGATGCATTCTTTATCCTGCATCAGTTGTACATGCTTGGAGCAGGGGACTCCCTGGCCATCTAGTACCAACTGCTGAAATAATTCTATTGAAATAAGTGTGTTGCATTTCATTAAATGTATCAATAGGAACCATTGATTCTATGAGGAGCAAAACTTTCAGCAACACTGAAAAAATTCACTAAAGAGAAAAAACCCAGAACATCCATTTCTCAGCATTACTACCCCTTCAACAACAAAATGAAAAGATCACACCTTCACTTCCTAAGGGTTACAGTATTTGGCACACTTATGTGGTACTAAATTTTTCATCAAACAATTGGTAGAAAGATATATTAAGTGATATACTTCTGCAGAAACTCTTTCATTGATTAGAATGTTGGTGTGGGCAGAGATCAGTAACAACTCTGTACTATTGATTCACTGTGCTCTCCTAAGCCAGAAGCCAAAGAAACCAGACTCTGTATGACTGAAAAGAGATTTATCAGCAGTTCTA
This sequence comes from Molothrus ater, assembly GCF_012460135.2. Classification (NCBI taxonomy): domain Eukaryota; kingdom Metazoa; phylum Chordata; class Aves; order Passeriformes; family Icteridae; genus Molothrus; species Molothrus ater. Next base: position 16,189,976 of record NC_050479.2, on the reverse strand, counting down.
CCATGCTGATCATCCCATGCTCTTAAAAACCCAACAAAGTAAAGCCCATCTGCTGTTTCAGCCCTGTTCCACCTAAGGTACAAAGACAGCAGGGAAAAGCAAAGTGCTTCACTAATGATTCACCATTAAGAAAGGAGTGATTTTCCTGTCAGCTTTACATGCTTACCTGAGGGGTAAAAGCAAATATTTGATTTCTTATCACGTAGAGCTTGGAGGTGCCCAGCACTCCTATGTGCCGGTGTGGTCGGCCACTTAATTTCATGTTCTTGTTCCGGCCTGGAAAGGAAAGGGAAAAAAAAAACTTTACTAACAACTCCTGTGTTTTTCCAAAATAACCACTTCAGACAGGAAAATTTACTCCTCTAACACCAGTAAGGCAGAAAAGCAGTAACAGAGTGTGAGGCTACAAACTACAAACTGGTTTTGTAGCAAGCAGCAATATAATAACCAGAGTCCTTCAAAGGCCGGATTAAAAATTAAAATTTTGGCTTCACTGGTCATGGATATGGTCTTATAGTTACAGTCATTGCTCAGCACCCAAACCTTCCCCACCAAGAAGGTGAAGATGTGATATTACAAAAAACAAAGCTATCAACATAACCCAGAAATTCCAGTGTTTTCAGATATAGGACCTTAAAAACTCACGTCTGCAGGCTAAATCAACACACAAAGTACATCTAAAAACAACAAAATATTTTCATCAGGCTTCAGTAAGCTTCACTTTTCTCAGTAGAGCTTATTAGCAATGATCCACACTCCAACCTTTGCACCAGCAGCCAGGAGCTGACTTGGATCTTTCTGACAAGAACCAAACAACCACAGCCTGAAAAAATACTAATGTGAACATTTCCAAGGAAGTCACTGTTAAAAACAATGTGTCAAATCATCCTACTCACACTCCCCCACTAGTGAAAGAAAGCCATTATGGATTATAATAAAATAAATGTAAGCTTCAGCAAAACCCTGCAAATGTTTCATTTTTTTAGAAGAACTTTGAGATGAAGAGCCAGATTCTTTCACAGAAGCTTCTCTGTGTAAAAGGCATACTTTCTAAAATTTATCTGGAGGCCCCATTACTTTGAATGATTCCATAAAAAGCTCCCTGTTAAAACAAAAAAAACAGGCTTACAAACAAAAACCACCACAACAAAAAATGTTCACCCCATGAACAGCATCAGCATTATCTGTAACCAAATTGCCATGGGAACACGCTCCAGACTGACAGAGAAGCAGGATACAGCTCCCCTTATCCAGACAGCAAAAGAATCTACCAGTGCTGAGTCACCCCACCTCAATTTTATTTTATAGCAGGCAGTATCCACAGTTTTAAATCATGAGCTGCTGGCATGCCTGAAGAAGTAAAACTAAGTTAAATTAGGAATACGTGTAACAAACTTTCTACCAAGACCCAAATAATTCCATCAAGGATTATCAAGAATAAGTTATAAAGTTATAAATAGACTTAACAACTAGAACCAGTCAGAGCTTTGGAGCATTTATTTAAGTCAATTCAGGCTCTGAGGAAAAACAGGACTTGAGAGCCACTGCTGAGGAACTGGAATGTACTTAAATTCCTGTGTTTAGAAAAGCCCTAAAGGCTTCTGGGTTTGCAACAGAGACAGAGAGTTTCAGCAGCTTATCTCAGCTCCAGGTTGGAAGGAACTTTAGCAAGAACCTGACAGCCCAAAGATGCTCTGATAGCAGCACAGCTTCCCTGATTTGGAGCAGAAAATGTCCCAGACTGCCTGCTCAGAAGATAAAGATCATACTGCCCAGTTTCCAGACTCAAATGACTTCTCAAAAGAAAAATACTTGATTTTTTCTTCTGTGTTCTACCAGGCATTTTTTCAAAAACCAGTTTCTCTGTGGAAGTAGTTTCTGGAGGACAAATGAAGAGTCAGTTTTTGTCTAACTCCAAGGGCACGGGGAAACTTGTATTTTCTTTGCCATTTCTAATGAGGTAATTTTTCTACCTCTTTGAGTATCTAATTTAAGACAGAAGTTTTAAGTTGGCTAAGCTTCTTAAAAAAATACCTTGTCTGGCAGCAGAGAGGCTTCCATGTTGAAATACTTACCCAGCATGGTGTAGAGGTTGCTGAGGATGCGAGCTGGCTGCACCCTCAGTGGATGGATATCAGCAATGCTCTGAACATTGATTCCACGGTCTTGCAACAGATTCTTAATTTGATTAGATTCTGCCAAAACAGTTACTGTGTAACAGAAAACAAAAACACAAGTGAAAACCAATGTTCTACTCTTTTAAACTGACTGTCTCTACTCTCACCTCTCAACAAATGCATTTAGCTAACTAAAAAGGTCTGAAGAGCTCACTTTTTTCTTAATTTATGGATTCATGAAAGCAAAAGGGATTGTAATAGGGCACCTGACAGATTTTAATTCTCTGTTTCTCAGTATTTCTTGCTATTCCTGTCCACTTTGGACAACAGTCGTGGTCAGAGGGGTCAGAAGAGTCCTCTGAGGTCTCTACTCAAACCTCCTGCTCAAAGCAGGGTCAAAGCTGAAGTTAAAGCAGGTTCTTGGGGACTTAATCAGTTGCTTCTGATTTCTTTGAGTACCACTAGTTTGGATCACACAATCTCTTTTAGAAAAGAGTTTCTTTTAGGACTTTCCCCCCATAGAACAAAGGGAAAGATGACTTGAAAAATCTTTGTTCTTTTAACACAGTACAGTATAACAATGCAGCCAAGTCACTGGGGAACAGGTGCTGTTACTTGTGTAGCAATACATATTTCAGAGGACACAAAATGGCAGAGGTAGGGAGGAAAAAAAATTCCCTAATAGAGGAATTTACAATCCAGGCCCAAAACCCATCTCTTGTCCCACTTGAGGTTTTGCCCATGATAAGTGGCTTATTGATTTGGGACTAGTAATGCAGTATTCTTTGTGCTGTTAATACTTGCCAAAGAATGCTAAAAATAAGAGAGCACTTCTATTTCTATTAGAAATCAAGCACTTCAGAATAATAAAATGCTACTCCCATAAGGCACCAACAGGGGGTAAACAAGCACCAGGCCAGGTCACAGGATCCTTGACAAAGGCTACTCCTGATAAATGAGCTGGTTGCTCTTTCAGCATAGTCCAGGCACTGGAAAAGTCTTTAAGACCTGAACTGCTGGGGTTTGCTCTCTACTTAATTTCTGGTTTGGGCTGCTCTTGCACAAACTAAAGAGGCCACTCCCTGCAGCAGCCAAAAGCTGGTAACTCTGGCTGCCTCACCTCTGTGTACAGGGATACTCCTCACTCAGTGCTCTCTGGTTCCTCTGTAAATGGGCTACATGAAACCTGATTAACCCAATTCATCTCCTTCAGTCCTGCTTCTTCTCTCTAGAAACTGCCAAGATTTTCCTTTTTACTACAAGATTAATTTTGCCACTCTCCAATTCCAGACAAGTCTTAAAATTTTAACAATTTTTTAAGTGCCTTAAACCTGATCCTCCCTCCTGGAAAAAGACAGCTAAGCAAACAAAATCTTTCTCCTTCTCACAGTGTCATCAAACCATCTATGTCCTATGCAAAAAAAATCCACATTATTTTTAAACACATCTTTCATCTCTCCTGTATACAGGGACTTTGCCACCACATGATTCAATTCACACAGAATGTTCACAGAAATTCCCTCACCTTGTACCACAACATCAGGTTTAAATCCTGTGGAAAATCTCCTGTTTAAGGGATCAATTTCACCTGCAGCAAGAAATCCCTAAAACAAATGCAAAAGAAAGAAAAAAGTAAGGAAACAGAATTTAAGCAAAAGGCTTCTGACATATAGAATAAATCCTAACCAATTTTCATATTTTTTCAGGACACCAAGACTTAAAGCCTGGTTTGTCTACCCTGTCCACAAAGTAGTACATTCAATAAAAACGATGGCTGCAGTATTTTTTGGAAGAACAAGAAAATTGTTCTGACTGACACAATCTGCATTCAGAATTCCTATTTCAGAGTTACAGCAACTTACATAATTTTACCAGGAAAGTGATTTTTTTTTGTAGCTCCACTGATATATTTGTGCTTCTTTTAACTAGTCTGACTTGAATGTGTCTGACTAGTAGATACATCATGCCATAGAGCAAGGAATAGCCTAGTAAAGCTGAAATAGCCCAAAATCCTGGCTCTGGAACAGTCAAGTCAGCTTGGGCATACTCCTCTATTCTAACCATATTCCAGACCATGTGACAACTTACTCAGCTTGATTAGAAACAGACAATTGCTTAGCTATATTTAAAAAAAAAAAAAAAAAGGTCCTGAAAGCTTAAAGTCAGCCTTTCATGGTTCATGTACATGTTTCTACTGGAAAACACACTGTCCCCTACCTGTCAACCAAACTGTACTTAAAGCCCAAGCCATCTCAAACAAAATGAAATACAAGGTTATGTACTATGCAAGGAATAATTACCTCTGCTAACAGGCAGCTCAGGACATACAACGATTGGCCCCAAAGATGGGGCAACTTTCCCACTGGGACACGATCCACCGAGTGAGGATTTTCATACTCCTCGTCCACCTGAAAACAAATACATAAGCAAGAAAAATTACCCTAAAGTTGTGAAGAACAATCAATAACATATAAGTGTTTGCAGACACACAGTCTAACATCAACTCTTTCAACTGCCCTTACTACTGACATAGAGATGTAATGGTTTCTCTTCTAAGGCTATGCATTTTCGGGGACAAGAACTACACTTCCTTTTTGTACCTCTTCCCACCCTTCAAAGCTGGAGGATGAATGGGGACTGTGCATGCAATTATAGCTTTGGTATTAGCTCTTCCACTTTCTTCTCACCATGCCTTTGCTGCCTTCCCTCTGGGCTGAGCATAGGTAACTGGGTGTCTGCTTTCCAACCCCTTCCAAGATGACACGTTAAATTCACTGATGTCTACCCAGCTTTCTGAAGCAAAGGTGCTTTCCACTATTAAGATTATTCCACCTTTCCTGTATTAGCAAGGATGGTCAATAGAAGAATTAGGAGTAGACTTACTAATTTAGAAAAACTGCCTTAAGTTTGCAGTATACAGATCTATTGAGGGCAGGGCAAAAACCCTCACAAATTTCATCTTCAGGCAGCCATTTCATATTTCTTTTATAGACAGACAAAATCTACCCTGTTGATGTGGCATGTTTTTCAGATCATTGTCATCATATCAAAATTCACAAGAAGGCTCTGGACTCTTACACGCTTGTTCCCACTAGGAAGGCAATTCAGTTTCCACCTCAGATCTGCGAGCAAGGCATCTGCTGAGCAACTCAGACCAACCCAGGAGGCTCCACACCCTTAGTGAGTGAGGGCTGAGAAGTCTGGAGTGGGAGAAGAAGTTGGCAGGGAGGGATACAAAGGCAAATAGCATGGAAGAGCACATAAGCTCATCTGAATTTCTCTGTCATAATGGGAGAATGAGATAAACAGTAACAGCAAAGGTGGGGGAAAGAAAATGCCCAAACCAAAATCCCAGCCCAAACCCTAATCCATTTGAAACCTGGCTCCCATACATGCTCTGGAAAAGGGCAGCACAAGCAATCAATAGACTGGACAGGTAGGACAGTCTATGCTTTATTTCTTCTTTGAGCTTCAGTTCCTAAGCTAGTATCAATACTTAAATATGTGTCTTGCTCTAAAGATGTAAATTTTAGACCTGCTGTGATATTTCCACAGACAATCAAATTTACAAGTGAAAAATGTGACCATTTGGAAGCCTTAAGTTTACCATTTCTCAGCAGGAGTTGTGAGAAGTCTCTTACTTTTTAAAATAATGTGCAATAGTCTTTTTTATTGTTGGTTTAAATTCATCAGACACAGAAAAACTATAAGACTGACATTCCTCTTGCTCTCTCTACTTTGCATACTGAAGTGGACACTGCATTTTCACAATACCTTTTCTGGAGGGACTGCATACAGTTCAGGCATTAGCACTAATCCATTCTTCTCTCTAATAAGTATTCCTTCCAGAGCCTCTCTGTACTCTTGTACCTGAAATTATTTTTAAAAGACAGTGAGAATTCACATTACAGTCAGCAAAACTGAAACAATAAAGTACTTTTGAGCAGTACTTTTTTATTGAAAGTTAATATATTTAAAAAAGAAAAAAAGGGGTGGAGGAATCATGACTTGCTGACGGAAGAACAGGGTTCAAATTATCACAGACTGTTCCAGCATCCCAGTGTTATCAGAAACATGAACACTTGTCTTCAAACTGTAACACATTGCTACAAAACTTCCAGTATATTCCTGCTGAGAAGTGTGGTGGGTCTAGTGCTGGCCAAATGCCAGTACACCCATTGGAATATACTTACTCATTTCCTGCTGTGAGACAGGATTAGGAGGAAGGCAAAGCAGGCTCAAAACTTTAAAAGGGTATAAAGAAAACCTTATTAACTAAAAGAAAGAATAATAAGAATCAGAATAAAGCCTTTAGAACACTTCTCCCCCCTACAACTTTTTTTTTCATGCTAACAATGTACAGAACCAATGCAGTCAGTTTATCACTTCTAGAAGAGTGTTTCTTCAGTTCACTTAGGGAGAGGAGTTCCTCTTGTCAATTTATGGAGGCTTCTCCACAAGAAAACAGTTCTCTTGTGGCATTTAATTTCCATGAATAGCAGCTGCCCAGAAATCTGCAATCGTGAAGTCTCTCCCATTTTTCACAGCTTTTCTGACAGCTGTGTTTATGGGCCATGTCAATTTATGGGGTATTATTTTAAGGATGAGCTGTTCAAGAGCAAAGGTTCTCTTTATCTATCTCTGAGATCATCTTCATCTTCATCTCTGAGAACAGAAGTCTTCTTCTTTCCCTGGCGCAAAGGGTCTTCATCACTCTTCTCTCTCTCTGTTCAAACTTCCCATGGGATCACAGCTACCTCAGCATTTGCTTACTTTAGCATACAGGACTTTGCTCATATCTACAATTTGAACACTCTATCTCACCATACTTTCAACAAGTTACAGGGAAAAAGACTCTGATGTATACTTAGAGGGAAACTTTTCAAACACTAACAGCACCTGCCTCAGAAATCTTTTTTTCTGCTATTCCTGAGTAAAGTGGATCACTCAAAGTATGGTACTCACAGATTCACATACACTGACATTTTAGTATCCTGTCCCACTCCACTTTTTTTGAGTCCTCAGGGTGCTTATTTTTCTAGCAAAACCATTTGTTTGCAGCAGTAACTGGGGACTAGACACTCACCTGAGTGTCTCAGTGACTCATTCAACTCTGTTTGAACAGTGGAGACTGGGAGCAATTGCCTTGACCATGCCCTAGAACAGTCCATCTGCACACCAAAAAAAAAAAAACCAAAACAACCAGGTACATACTGTCTCAGATAATCCAACTAAGGTCTAGAGCCTGCTTCAGGAAGTGGTATTTTATTGACAGGACTGAAGTTTCTGTAAACTTTCTGATTTTCCCCCTCATGAAATAATGTCATTTCTCTCTTCATCGGACTATTTTTACTGTGTTCAGGAAAACATTTTATGTGTCTAGTGTGGAAGGAATTTCACTTGATTTGCAACAACTGATACAGAAAGAGGGCTTTTTGGTCTGAAATTCTCTAATAGTTTCTGATGACATTTCAATTTATAGAGGAGCTCAGCAATCTCCTATCCCTCTGCATGCCAGACAATTTTAAATCACATACATTTTAAATTTCTTTCAAGCTATCAATCTGCAGAAGTTCTGGTATGAATGTCTGGTTACTTGCTGCTCTTTAAAATCACCAATACTCCCCAGGTGCCACCATAATCTTTGGAGGGCTTCAATCAATTTAGCTCTACTGACCACTGCATATCTGGCACAGTAACGGCATGAAGTGACTTAGGGAACTAGTGAAAATGAAATTGCCCCACATAAACCAATCCCAAATCTCTCTGAATGTACAAAAAGACTGAAAGTACTACAAATCAGCCAAGCCAGAGAGGTTGGGGAAAAAGAAGCTTGCCTCATCCTGAAGTAATTGAGAAAGGGGCATCAAGGTTGGTGATAAGACAAAACTAGGCAAATAAACTCTGTTTAACCCTGTTTTACCACCCCAGCTAACAGAGCCACTCAGCCTGGTAGGGAGAGAGCAACCAGGCCCCAGTGTGCACAGCCCTGCTGCCTCTACCATGTCATGAACTCCCCAGGAAGGTGAAACTGGCTGAAGACTATTCCACTCTGCTAATGGTGTATCTAAATAATACCCAAAACAAACATGGAACAAAGTTACAAAATACTGTAGGTAAATGGTTTTGCAATTTGAAAGCAATTTCTTCTTTCCTCACCTGGATTTTGTCCTCATTAAATATTCCATCAATTAGGAAGTATGTCCAGAATACTGGCCATTCACATTCAATATTCTCAAAGAGCTTGAGCTCAGCAGGATCATAGTGCAGCCTGCTTGGATCCTAAAAGATTCAACCACACTCATTTAGTCACAGTGCTAATTTAGCCACTTATATTCCAATCATAATGGCAGCCTATTTTATACAAATTATAACACAGAAACCAATAAACCCACCAAAAGTAGTTTCCATGCAGTCTCTTGACTTCTTTGTCACATTCACTCTCAAACTCATTTAATGGTTCTCTAGACAAATCCATCCTTTCTAATCTCAGGATCTAAGTGTCTCCCAAATGATTGTGGCTCTGCCTCAGTTCAAAGATATTTTGGGATGTTTCAGAGATACCACTTCATCTTAGACATCATAAGAATATCTAATGGTTAATTTCTAACAGAATTATGAATTAAGTTCTGTCCTTAATAACTGTTTTTTAAACCCTTAGCCTCCCTCAAATATGTGTCCTTTCCAGGGTGGATACCTGGATTACTCCCTGTCATGGTTTGACACTGGCACAATGCCAGTGCCTCCATGAAGATACTTTTTTTCTGGTTTCTGCTGTGAGATGTGACCAGGAATAAGCAAAGCAGGCTCTTATTTAGGGAAAAAGAACTAGAACTTTATTAACTATTCTACAACTACAGATAAAAAGGAACACACACACAGGGAAAATGAAAACTTCACAAGTGCATTTTTTCTTCTCTCTACTAAATTTTTAACTCAATACATTTGTTCTTCAAATCACTAACTCTCAGTCTAGCACTACTTTTTAGACAATCAATCTTCAGTTTATCAAGAGGAGAGGAGTCTTTCTTGTACTATGGGCTTCCCCTGGAAACACAGCTGAAGCTTCGTGTGTTTCTGTGTCACTCGTGGCACTGCCCGGAGTACATCTGCCGTCGTGACTTCTTCTTTTCTATGTCTAGTGCTCTCACTACTGAACACGGACTAAAACTGCTTCTAGGGTTGTCTTTTAAGGATGTTCTGTCTTGATCTAAAAAAGGCACAGTCTCTCTTTTGGGACACTTGTCTTCACAATCTCTCTTTTTGGGACACCTGTCCCCCCCATATTTTTTCACTCTTTGGGGCCGAGGGGCACTAACACTGAACTTTCTTGGTCCTGAGGCCATTGCCTCCCCCTAGAATGCAGTCTCTGTATCACAAGGAACATGGTTTTGTCTATGGCTATACAAAAAGAGTCTAGCAAAAGCCACTCTATCATCTCTTCTCACTAGGATTCTTCTCTATTCTTCTACTATCTCTCACTCGCTCAGACCTCTCTCACACTGGCCCATTTCTTCTTCATCTTCCACTCTATCTTCTAGGAAAAGTCAATGATCTGTAAAGTTCTCATTCTCTAAAAAGGGGTTAAAAGCTCCTACAAGCGGCCGGCTGAACCCCCCCCTCTTCTCCGTCTCAGCTGTGCTGCCGGCGCAGGCCCATGTTTATCAAGCTTCAAGGTTACAGTCCCAGACAGCGGCTCTCTCTCTCTCTCTCTCTGTGTCTCTCAGGGGGGGCTGCCCGATGGCTCTCAGTGTCTCTCTCTTTCTCTCTCTTCCACCCTTCCACCCCGGGGCTCAGGCCTACCTCTCTCGGCCACATGGCTTTCCCCTCCCCCTGCCCAGCCAGCAGCTGGGCCGGGGGAGAGACTCGAACTCTTTCCCGCCGGAAACTCAAGAGGACCCTCCCAGGGGAGAGCTCTGCTTTTAACTCCGTGTTCTCAGAGGCGTGTCCATGTCTCAATGGCCAGGTTAAATGCCAATATTAAAGTCTGAATATCTATTGGCCAAAAACACAGCATCTCAAAAAACACATTTCCTGTCAAACCACCACATTCTACTCTTCGCCTCTGAGAACACACTTTCTAAAATTATTAACAAAATTATAAAACACTTCAACACTTCTACAAAACAAGAAAACTTTCATCTCTAGATTTTACTATGCATCTACCTTAACTCAATACATGCTTTGTTCTTATTCTTCTTTGGTCTCATCTCACAGCTTTACTCACAACTTTATCTTATCATTCTCCCAAAATTCGATTCCCGGTCAGGGAACCAAAAATGTCATGGTTTGACACTGGCACAATGCCAGTGCCTCCATGAAGATACTTTTTTTCTGGTTTCTGCTGTGAGATGTGACCAGGAATAAGCAAAGCAGGCTCCTACTTAGGGAAAAAGAACTAGAACTTTATTAACTATTCTACAACTACAGATAAAAAGGAACACACACACAGGGAAAATGAAAACTTCACAAGTGCATTTCTTCTTCTCTCTACCAAATTTTTAACCCAATACATTTGTTCTTCAAATCACTAACTCTCAGTCTAGCACCACTTTTTAGACAATCAATCTTCAGTTCATCAAGAGGAGAGGAGTCCTTCTTGTACTATGGGCTTCCCCTGGAAACACAGCTGAAGCTTCGTGTGTTTCTGTGTCACTCGTGGCACCGCCCGGAGTACATCTGCCGTCGTGACTTCTTCCTTTCTATGTCTAGTGCTCTCACTACTGAACACGGACCAAAACTGCTTCTAGGGTTGTCTTTTAAGGATGCTCTGTCCTGATCTAAAAAAGGCACAGTCTCTCCTTTGGGACACCTGTCCTCACAATCTCTCCTTTTGGGACACCTGTCCCCCCCATATTTTTTCACCCCCTGGGGCCGAGGGGCACCAACACTGAACCTTCTTGGTCCTGAGGCCATTGCCTCCCCCTAGAATGCAGTCTCTGTATCACAAGGAACATGGTTCTGTCTATGGCTATACAAAAAGAGTCTAGCAAAAGCCACTCTATCATCTCTTCTCACTAGGATTCTTCTCTATTCTTCTACTATCTCTCACTCGCTCAGACCTCTCTCACACTGGCCCATTTCTTCTTCATCTTCCACTCTATCTTCTAGGAAAAGTCAATGATCTGTAAAGTTCTCATTCTCCAAAAAGGGGTTAAAAGCTCCTACAAGCGGCCGGCTGAACCCCCCCCTCTTCTCCGTCTCAGCTGTGCTGCCGGCGCAGGCCCATGTTTATCAAGCTTCAAGGTTACAGTCCCAGACAGCGGCTCTCTCTCTCTCTCTCTCTGTGTCTCTCAGGGGGGGCTGCCCGATGGCTCTCAGTGTCTCTCTCTTTCTCTCTCTTCCACCCTTCCACCCCGGGGCTCAAGCCTACCTCTCTCGGCCACATGGCTTTCCCCTCCCCCTGCCCAGCCAGCAGCTGGGCCGGGGGAGAGACTCGAACTCTTTCCCGCCGGAAACTCAAGAGGACCCTCCCAGGGGAGAGCTCTGCTTTTAACTCCGTGTTCTCAGAGGCGTGTCCATGTCTCAATGGTCAGGTTAAATGCCAATATTAAAGTCTGAATATCTATTGGCCAAAAACACAGCATCTCAAAAAACACATTTCCTGTCAAACCACCACACTCCCAAATCCACTAAGATGTCTTAGCAGTGATGGGGATCTTCACCCCTTCATGTATATAAAAAAAATATGTCTATAAAGAAGACATAAAATTCTTCTAATGTGAATTACTGAAAATATACATCATAAATATACATCAGAAGTACCTCTCTGGGTGTCTTGTAACCATCTCGGAGAAAGCGACAGCAGCCATAGCGGCCCTGTAAAAACAGACAACATTGTAGGAAATTTCCCATACACTTCTTCCTCACAGACTAAGATCAGCATAAAGGTGTGTGCTGAGTTTTAGGGGTCACTTAGGGATCTTCTTCCCTCTCTTTATGCACAGATGAACCACCTGGCAACCCTTGTTTAATTTGGATTTTTGGTTTAGCAAGAGGTTCTGCTTCTCTCTTTAGAAAATAAAAAATAAGTAAATCCTTACCTGCAATTTGGATATGATTTCACTCTTGGTTACATTAACAAGGTTTACATCCTCCACTGCAAAAGCTGGATAAGAAATAATAGACAGAAGGCCAGCATCTATCTCCTTGGATGTGGATGCCCTTGGCAACATGGAGTACAGAATAGACTGAGCAAAACAAGAAAAGGAGAGAGGGATGTAAAACAATTTGCCTACTTCAAAAGCTATGTCAAATGCAAATGAGACTATACTATTTCCAAACTGACAGAGAAGTCTGTGCAGTTATTTTTAACTGAGTTAGAATGAGAATGCTTCACCCTATTCAGTTTCACATGATCTACGAGAAACAGGATGAGCAGCATAGCCTGAAGCCATCCTTATTATGTTACATTTTGGCTTAGTTAATCAACATTTAATTTAAAAACAAAGGGGAGAGGGTGTTAGGTTTTCGCCTAGTAAAGCAAAGAGCAGACTAATTTTTACCTGACAGTGTTCCACTTCATCAGGAAGAACATGAATCACTGATTTGTGTCCTCCATGAGCTCCAAAAAGATCTAGTTCATCAATTGCCTCTAAAGCAGCCTTCAAAGAAAACCAAACCACAACTCAAAATCAATTAATACCTTTTAAACCAACTATGTACCCTAGCACCTGTATTTAACCTCTGAAAGAACTTACATAAGACAGCAGTTTGCCCCACCAACACTTTTTCATCTTTAAAGGGAAGCTTGGCAATATTTTAGAAAAGTAACTATTTCTGGTTTTCAACTAGTAGGATAGAGCATTGATGTACTGGTGTTCCTTCCTACAATTTAAAGGCAATGCAAAAAAAATGGGAGCTGGGTTTCCAGAGAGATATTATCTAAACACTGACGTACTTAGTAAAAAATGTTTGTCCTGCCCTATATTTCAAAATAGCCTCCTGTATCAGTGTGGGGCCAAGACCAGCAATCTCTCCCTCTTGCAGAGCACACAAAATCTTATAAATCCTGCTGAAAGGCAAATACACCTTTAACCTTGATGATATTTGTCTTCTGTCTGTCCCTCAGACATCATGTAATGAGGTAGTTGTCAATTACACATTTACATTTATGGCCTTCTGAGCTTCATTTAGTATCGCCGTGACCTTGTGCTACGAGGGAACCAGAAATATCCACTTTCTTTTAAGTATATCTTCATTTATTTTTCTCTTTAAACTATTTGTAGAAAATTTCTTAAACTGATATTCTGCTGTTTTTTTGAATTTACATTTGACTTGGTTTTATCATGACAATACATACGACACTGAGGCTGAAGAAGGAAGGAGGAGGGAAAGAAAACAAGAGGCCACTTTATAAGATTGCATCTCACTGAATCTGAGTCAGATTCATGGTTCAATTAATCTGGCACCCTTCTTGCAATGCCTGGAACAACTGTGCTGAGGTCCTTCAATGAGAGCCATAATCTCAAAAATTTTACATTAAAAAATACTCACACCTAAACAAAAGTTCTTATACAATCAGCTAACTATTGCAGTGGCCAAGAAGACCATACAAAGGAAGCCATCAGGTTTGTCAGAGCCCTCAAGCACAACACAGCAGCCATGAAGGAGGTGTCAGGAAGACATTCTCACTTTGGCCATTCCCACGGAGCTCGCGTTTAGTTCAGGGATTCCTTGGTTTGTTTTATCACCACGTTCCCAAATTCCATAATCCTGCAACAATACCATCAAGAAAAAAATGGCATGATTATATACAAAAGCATTGTTTTGCCCCCTGTCCCACAGAAAATCCCCATGCCTACATTAAATTAGTTTATTATTTCCCTTAAAAAAAAGAAAGAAAGAAAAAAGGGACTCCAAGTCTCAAAAGAGACCCTCCTCATGTTTGAAAAAGCACATAAAATACACCCCAGCAGGGTCATGTGTACAATCACAAATCACTGCCTTCACAGAACACACAAAGCCCCTCACCCCTCCTGTGCATGTTTCTCCCCATGTCCCTTCAACTTGGTTTGCTAACAACCTGCCCTTTCCAGAAAGGCCTAGAAGACTCAAAATTAGACATCAGGAAATATTACTAATTATCAGTAAAACCTCCTGTTATTATGATAGAACAAGTATACCTCACCCACGCAGCAGTAAATCCTCCACAGCCCTCCCAACATCTCCAAAGATGCTGCTTGCACTGTAAAGTACTGACAGGTTCTGATATTTTCTTGTGGAAAAAACAAGTCCCTATTTTACTTCTCCAGCAATAAATAATTTTCCACCCATACTTGAGCAGTGTTCAGATCATTTACATATAAATAACTACTTACAGCAACTTTGTAGGCAGCTTCTATGTAAAAAACAAGATTCTGGATAAAGGTAACCTCATCAAGGGTGAAGATAATACGTAGCCCTGATCAAAAGAAGGAAAGAGAATAATTATATTGTATCAGAACTGCAATAGCTACTCTTCAGTGAGTTTCATGCTTATGTTTATTTGCTTCCAACCCCTGCCCACTGAAATCAAAGGAAAAACTCATACTGATTTCCAAAGGTCAGGCAACAAGCCTCAATACTTGCTACTGACAAAATACTTCAAACCCCACCAATATAGACTGTTTCAAAGACCAACCAAAAACCAACCAAAGACCAACCAAAACTGTGAGGGTGACACTCAGACCATGGGTAAAAAGCAGAGGCACCTGAGCCAGCTCTGCCTCTCCAGAACAGTGCATACCAATTTCTGCAGCTCCCCAGCCCTCTGCCTGCTCAGTGCTCTACCTAGGAACCTTCAAGATGACCAGGTGCCAGCTCTGCAGGGATCAATTGCAAGGGGCTTCAAGGACAGAAAAACATGTAAGAAAACAAATCCTTATCCTCACAGGAGGAGTACAATTAAGAAGAACACAAGATAAAACAGCACCAGTAAGAGAAGAAACACTGATGGCACAAGTGCACCTGACTTGGTATTGCCACTCTCTGAAGAAACGTGGTTGTCCCCTACAAAGTCTTTAAACATGAGACTTCTCTGACATGATTCCAAATATCTCATGTATTTGATGTCTTGATTAAGGGCATAGACGCTGCCAATTACTATAAACATGAAATTTCATTTAAGGCATATCTTTTTTCCAGAGAAACATGACTTGCTTCTGAGTAATAATTTTGTAAAGACCTTTGAAGCTGATTTCTAGCTCTTTTTTTTCCTTTTAAAATAAAAGCTGGAATAGAAAAGGCTGCAACAAAAGACAAAAATATCTTCTGCTTACCTGATGCAGTCATCTGTGCCAAGAAGAGCAGGTAGAGGGAAGTTGCATCCACTTGTAGATGCCCCCACTGGTCGTCCCCAACCACCGTGGCACAAGTTGCTGAGTTGTACTTGGCATGGAGGCAGTCTTTGGTACTCTGAGTGCGTTTGAACTTCTCAACCTTATCTACCTAAAAAACATCACAAATATCAAATCTGAAACATTTTGGAAGAAATTCTCCAAATTATTTCAAAATTAACAACTTTTCTTAGGTGAGGAGAATCTTGAGGTATTAATCCTGTTACCACATTCAGTTTTGATTGATCAGAGGGCTTAAACACTACTCTGACTTTAGACTCCAGTTAAAGCCACATCTCTACAGGAAAGAATACGATTAAATCACCTTGTTGAGTACAGATCTAAACTACAGGCATCCATCTTGGTGAAAATCAGTTTGCAAAGGCAAAACTCTGACTTGCTACAAACAGTCTCAAAACATTACTTGGACAATAAGTGGAAGCCAGGTTAGTGTTTTCCTCAAGAGTTTTAAGAAGACTCTCCACACCATCATTGGCACACACACAGAATAAGTCACTCCACAGAAGACACAAGAACTACACACTTCAATGAAATGCTTTGTACATACAACATCTACTAATTCAACTCAATCCTACGGCATTACCTGTCTCATCATGCACTGCAAGAGTCCCCGCATCAGCTTCACAACATTCTGCAGGAACAAAACAGACCAGTGACACTTCCAGCCTCATCAGCTCTTACAAACAACATTCAGAAGTGGCAAAGTTCACACCCTCTACTAATGTCCTGCCAAAGGTAAAAAAGAATGTGTATTTGCCCAAAATGTCTTGCATGCTTTTTTTTTTAAATATACTGATCAGATTTCATTCCCATCTAGGAGAAGTCTTTTTCCTAAGGTCCTCTCTAAACAGTGGAACAACTCTCCATGGTCCTTCTATCAGCTAAAGGAAGTAAGAAGAATGGAAGAAGAAAAGGAAGTCTTGTAAGAATACTAACAATAATTTTTTTGAATGACAGATCTAGGGAACACTGGTAGCTGACATCAGACATTGACATGACTGCGAAACCTCCAGAGTTTCTTTCACTCTTTATGCAGTACAGCAAAAATTAAGTGACTCGTAGAGAAAGGGCTGCAAATGGGAATGTAGAGAAGTGCAAGACTGTGCATTAAATAATCAACCCTACCTTTTCACCCCAAAAATATAGCCTCAAAATATGATCATGCAAACTGAGTCAAGGTTATTGTGTCACCATGGACCTCCCTGGTTCAAGTAGGACATACCAGCAAAAAACTTACCCAGTAACCCCAAAACAACAGCAGGACACCAACAGTCCCTCACTTCACATTTAACCCACCTCTGTTTACATTCTCATTTCTGATACTCACATGCCCAGATGCAGATTTTAGTATTTAACTGTGTGAGTTATGTTCCCTTCCAATTCTCCAGCACAGGTGTCATCAGACTGGAGATTGATACCTTCTCTGCTATGATCAAACATGCCTACACACCATGGACAACCTCCATGCACATTCCAAAGACTTCCACTTTAAATAGCATGCTTCTCTTTACAGGGAAGAATGGTCTAGCAGATAAATTGCTGCAAGATCCAAGCAGCCTAAGCCTGATTTTCTGCACCATAACACACCTCATGAAGGACCTCAAGGCTTAATCAGAGAGAGCCTTGTAAATTGGGACACAAAACCTCTCAGAAGCCTAATTTTCAATAATCAGCCAACCGATGGAAGTTTGACTTCTACATATTTTTGTTTTGTTTGTAGTTAAATTCAGATGTTAGCCTCTCTGCTATCCAGTTCTTCAAATCCTCCTTGCCAGAAAGTTGCCAGGGACACTGCACACCACACACTGCATGGCTGTTGCTGTCTTTGGAACACGTACTCCAAGGTGGGAAAACCCTGCCAGATTCCAGACACAGTGTGAATGCACTCTCCAAAACCACACCAGTAAGAAAACCCAAACAGTGGAACCGGTTCATGCCGAGCCTTGACGCACCTGCTCGAGCTCGTAGGCTTTGGCTTTATCCTCATCCCGGTCCGCGTTCTTGCGATAGGCCATCCCCAGCCCCCACACGGCCAGGATGCTGTAGATGTTGTCCCGTACCCAGGCATCCTTATGGTCGGCTCCAGCTGAAAGCAGCCCCGTCACTGGGTTCTAACCATGGCAGAAGGAATAAAGAACAAACATCACCACCTCAAGTCCCATCACTTCTCTCTGTACTAAAGGGTAACAAACTAAAGATGATTTCATGCTAAGTGCACACTGCGCCTGCACATGAATTCCCAATAGAAGTGAGACCCCATCCTTCTTCCCCAAACACACAAGTGAAATGCAAAATTTATGTGAACACTTCAGGCTGTAAAGTTTACAGCATCCAGCTGGACATCTTCATCCACTCAGGATTAGTAGCTAAGTCACTGAGTGAAATGCAGAATACATCAAGGAAACGGAAGTTTAAATTTTACATATTTATGAGGAAAAGAGGGCACTGAGTTAACACTAGAAATTGAGTGTGGAATATATGCTCCTCTATGTAAGTGGTCTGTGGCATAATCTTTAGAAAGTAAAAAACCACTAGTGATCTTCTAGGAGATTAAAAAAGTATTTCTATACATCTGCCCACTGGGTTTATGACAGCTAAATGAACGTAAAACCTTTTTTATATCCTCCTTTGGAAAATGTACAGGAAAAAAATGTGAAGGTGTTGAAAAGCAGTACTGTCTGAAAAGCAGAGCACTGAGTAGTCTCCTGCATCCCAAATACTCCATTAAATTTTTAATTGCATCATTAATTCCCATCACTTCACTATCCTTAATTTTTTTAGACCATCTTTCTTGGCTGTACCTTCTTGACTAACAAAAAAATGAGACAAAGAGGCAAAAGTCAATAGAATTTTTGATCAAATCAAGCCTTTAAAGAAAATTTCAGTGAATGAAGACCAGTTGGGGGGGCTGGTGTGACAAGGGGCAAAGATTACAATAGTAAAGACTACTTTTACAAAAGTAAAATTTAAAAGGATACATCCACCATTCTTTAATTTCTCCCATACACTGGTTCACTCAACTCTATTTTTTAAAAAGCTGGCTTGAGGGGGAGGGGATTTAGTTACAATTTCCTGGTCTCTGCATGTGAGCAGCACATGGGTGACAGCCTGACAGACATGACCTGGCACAGTCAGCCCCACTGTTATGGTTTAATACAGCAATGTTTAGTGACTCCCTCAGAGTAGAAATGAAGTTCTGTTGCAACAGCCCTGCCTCAGCAAGATCTTCACAAACCAAGTAACAGCTGAAGGACCCCTACTCACCTGTTTGATGGGGAAAGTAGCACATAGGAATGCAAATGGCTTAAAAAAATTGTCTTTGATCTTGAGAAGTCAAACAGGGAGTAACAGAAGTCCCAGTTCAGCACTGTGCTCACATGTGAACAAAACCAGGGTCTCAAAAGGCAGACCACATACTCCCAACATTCCTAGAGGACACTTTGTTTCATCCCTCCAATGCAGGACAACAAGTGTCTACTCACCTGCAGCCCTGCCTTGATAGAGATCACTCTGCTGAGAAATGCTCATTTTGGTTTATTTTCCCCTACTCTTCATGCTGGCTAGCTGCCATTTGAAAAAAAAAATGTCTCCGTGTACCAAATTGGAATCCCAGAGAAATGGCCCATCCCAGACTTTAAAAGACTATTCAGCTCCCAGGGAGGGACTTGTCTAGCTCAAGAGGTTGTATTAAACACATCCATGGGTAGCTATCACCATTTCACCACCTCTGACTCCTCTACAATTGGTCCCAGCTTTTGGGGTGCACTGGGGCTGGCTCTCAGGAACTGACAACACATTCATGTCTTTCCTCATGCACATTCAGAATGTTAGCAGAACAATGTAATATACTAATTAATATTTTAAGTATCTTTGTTTGAGCTTTTTAGAAGTGTTTTCTCCTAAAAACCACAATTACTTTCTTCTGTTACCTTCTAACACCATATGAAAACTACAATGTTTACAAGGTGCTAAAGAAGCCACAGAAACATTGAGTTTGACATTTGACATCCCCTGATGTCAAAGGGATTTTAGCTTAGCTAGTCTTCAAACATTCCATCTATGCAGTGATGGCTAATTAGACTAGCAGGTCTCATCCTGCAAATCACACTGCTCAGAAGATCCATGGAGCAAAGAATTTTATCAGCACCACCGGCTGCCAGTTGAGAGCACTGCAACAGAAAGCTGATTGCTGGACTAAGACTTTAAACTGTTGTATCATACCCAAACCTATTTTTAAATCTATCCATCAATCTGGAAAGAAAAAGACCCCCTTCAACAACCCAAACCAAAAAACACACCAGTTCCTACAGGGCAGCAAGTGTCAATAAGAACTTCAGCAGGACAGGCACAGGAAGTTCTAACAAGAGCAGCAAAGCAAGTAATTTAGCATCTTGCTGAAAGGTGCAAATTAAACAGATTGTCTCATTGATCTGTCAGGTGAAAACTGAGGTAGCTCTAGCAAGCTTGTAGATTTGCTTGTGAAACCAGATGTAAAATGATGTGAGTGAGTCTTGAGCATGGTCTTGTGCAGGACCAGGGCTGGACTTGATGATTCTTGTGAGTCCCTTCCAATGTGATTCTGTAATACAGCTGGGGTTACCCATCAAGGTAGGAGCTTTCCTTATCAGGTCCATATGCTTTTCACTTATAGTACCATAGCAATACTTAAAATGTACATAGATGTTAAGTTTTACTATTTCCTAATCTTAAGATTCACATTTTTTTCTTATGTCATTCAATTTAACAGGTGTAATAAGCAGCTGAGAACATCCTTCTGGTGGTGCTTTTCAATGTCTGCTCTGCACCAAAGCATCCCTCTGGCCCCTGTGCCTTGGGGTACATGCAGCAGATGGCAGGCCCCCCACAGACAGGAGCCAGTAGTCTGGTCTTCTCCTCCTTTATAACCTTTAACAGGATGGTAACTATCACTGTGCATGCTACAGGGACTGACAAGGACAATGCAACATCTGCAAAACAGGAAAAGAAACCTACTGACCTGATCCTGGAAGATGCCAGAGAAAGCTGTCAGCCCTGAACAGGTTCAGTTGAACCTGTTCTTTGAACACATCTGCCTGGTAGCACAGATATCCTGCATTAAAAATTCCCTGTAAAATCACATTGATCTAGAGTGATTGGAATGAGCACAAGATCAATTGCTGCTACTGAAAAACCTAGCTCCAGGTGTATTAAACACCTGATGAAAGCCCACTGTTTGTGCACACTCTGTGTTGCCCTTGCTGCACCTCTCAGAGGTGAGTGTGTCCCTGGCCCCTGTCAGAGCACAGCAGCTGATGTGCCAAGGCTGCACTCACTCAGCTGTGCATGCGAGGTGCAGGGTCACAGTCAACATCAGCCCCTGCTGAGCAGTGGCACCTCAGAAGCATTTTAAACATCTTCTGGTTCTTCTGCCAGGCTGCTCCATGGCTAAAACTCACTTCCCTGGCTCCTGGCTCCCTGGCTCCTTCCTGGGAGGCACTAAGAAGGCACCAGCAGCAGTGAAGCAGCAGCATCCAAGCCCACCCAGCCACAGACTTTCTGCTCCCAAGAAAGACACAGCTGCATGTGGCCCAAAGACAACCTTCCTAACTTGCCCAAGCACTGCATCTCTTCACCTGGCTGAACACAACATTTTCAAACTATTGCAGTGAAAAAAACAGAAAGACTATATATAAATATATTTTAAAAACCTAGAAACCTTGAGCATTGAGCATTTCTCTGGGTCCTCTTGAGATACCACTGATCCTCTGCCTTGCTGCTAGCCCGCCAATTGCTTTCCACACAAAGAAGAAAACTTTCCCCACCTCTGAATTCTCCCACACATTGAGCCCTTAGTGGAAAAGGCAATACACAATCATGAACACTCATCCTACTGCTTTAAATAGCAATTACAAAATTCTTGGTCAGCAATATGAACCCCTGTATTACCATTTACTTACCCTTTTTCCTATTGTTAAATATTAATATCATCAAGCGTTTCATGGGCATGTTTGAGCTCTGAATCTCAGAGGCTCCATGTCTCCCCTAATGGAAGCTGTTATCAGCATTCTCATCTTACAAACAACGAAATCAAAGCAGGCATTGGAAGCCAAAGTGACTTGCCCAAGGTCATCTTGCTGACAATAGGCAGAGATGGGAGTACAGCTAAAAGCTTCTCCTGCACCCCAGCACAGGAAGAGCCAAAAATTATCTTCTCATGCCACATATACCAGTTCTTGCATTTGTTTCTACTGAGTCTACAGTAATTAGTACACAAACATCAATTAACAGGTGTTTGGACCCTGTGCTCAAAACAATGGCCAGTGACAAAAATCTTACTGACCAAAGTGCATTTGGAGCCCAGCCTCTTCTTTCATTGCTTACCAGTTTCTTGCAACTCTCATCAACAAAGCATATCTGGTAACCGATCTGCGCAGAAAACCCTGCTGCTCATCTTTATATACTGGATTGTTTTAACCAAACAAAGCATGACACTGCTGAACACCTTCTGAGTCCTCAGTGTCCACCTGGGTAGAACAAGCACACTTAGAGAGCACTGTGCTGACCAAAAAGCACAAGGTGCACAACAATCTCCAGCGCTGCTATTTTCTTTCTTTCGCTGCTCGCCTGTGCAGGCAGCCCCGCCTGACGCTCCAGAGGCTCAGCAGTGCGGACAGCGGGAGAACAGACTGGAAGCTCTGGGACGTGTCCCGCCGCACACACGGGCTGGGGGAGCGCACAGGGACCCGCACCGCGCTGCGCTGACAGGCGCGGCACAAAGTCCTGCTCGGGGCTCTTCTGTCACCGGGGCGGAATGCTGCTGTTGCCGTGTGTGCATACACACACACACACACACACACACACACATATGTGTGTGTACATATATATATACATATATATATATACACACACACGCATATATACACACACATATACATAGTATGTAGTGTGTATCTATCTATCTATCTATCTAGATAGATAGATAGATAGATATAGTGTGCACAACGGCTGGGTGTGTATCATACGGCCATGAAGACATTGTATACACAATATTATTATAATTTACAAGCTCAGACTCGCTGTGTTTTCCACGCGATTTCCAAGTGCACCTTACATCCTGCTTACCCGCAGGATCCGCACCGCCTCAGCATTCCCCGCTCTGCTCCGCAGGCGGGGGCGGGACAAGCGGACAGGAGGCCGCCGGAGCAGGGACGTTCGTGTCCCTCCGGCAGCCCCCGGCCCCGGCAGCCGCCCCATGCCCCCGGCACGGCCCCACCCCGCCCGGCGCCCCCAGCCCCGAGCAGACGTCCCGGGGCGGCGGCTGCTCCTCACCTGGTGGCAGAGGATGGTCCGCTGGACCAGGCGGGCGTAGCCGTCCAGGCGCACCCCCGAGTTGCTGCGGCTCCTCATGGCCCCACAGCGGGCCCGACTGCCCGGCTCGGCCGCGCTCGGGGCGGCGGTACCCGGAGATGGCGGCGGCCTCTCCCCGCCCTCACGGCGGAGCGGGGCGGGGCGGCAGCGGCCTCCGCCCTCAGGCACCGCGGGGACACGGGGACAGCCCTGCACAAGGACCGAGCGGAGGAGGGGCCGCGTGGCGTGACAAAAGCCCGGCTGCGTTTGTAAAAAATAATATCGATTTTACAGAACCTCTTCGTAAATTCGTAAAATAAAGCTGAGAATACTTGTTGGAAGCTTTTCTTTCCCCCAGCCTTAAAAAAATCTCACCGGTCTGAGATCTGCTGGAATGAAAGCACAGAACAGATGTAGCAGAGTAGCTGAAGGTGTGGTATTCACTCAAAATTCCGAAAGAATTTTTTCCCGTTGTGAAATACAAAGCTGTGTTTCGTGCCAGGTACAAACAGGCGACGTGTGAATTTGTGAGTGCGAAATGTGTGGAGACCGACAATGGGAGAGCTGTGAATTCTAATAATAACTGAGGAAAATAAAGCATGGAAAAAGGCCTTTGTCTTTTGTTTGCAATTAACCCTGGTTGATTTTGGAGCATTGGAATTAAAGCGTTAAGGATGTTGCTTTTTGCTTGTAGTTAATCCATAAAGAGCTCTGCAATAATTACCTTTTGAAGTATAATTTTAGAATATTACTTGTATCCTTGAAGCTATAGCTTTGGAACATATATAAAGGAAATATGCTTATCTCACGCCTTATTGAAGCAGAGAAAAACAGCTTGAGAAAGGAACATGAACATCACCTCAAGGATTTATGGTTTTGACCAAGGGAAGCTGGACATCACTGTTATTAGATTTATGGTCTCTGCAATTAAAAGGTGGACCCACATCTGGGGACCCGGACTCCACCAGATGGGATTCGACTTTCTTCTTTTGGAAACTGGACTGCCACTATCTGGGATACTCCTTTTGAGATACATCCTGAGAAAACCTAAAATCACAGTAGTGTATAGAATTATGATGTAAAAATTTAGAATAGAAATTGCTGATGAGTAAAAATTGGAAACAGAAACTGCTGAAAAAGCTGATGAGTACCCCTATAAATACCTGTAACCCTCAACAATCGGTGTGCAGTTGGAGAGAAAACTTCCCCCACTGTACCCAGCGCTGTATTGCTCATACTTTACTGTATTAAATAATAAATTGATTGCTGCTTGAATATTGGCCTAGTCTAACTTCTTATTCATAACGCCATTGCCTTTTTTATTTTTTTAAGTGAAATTGTAGCATTAACAGAGTTACTATTGTCACTTTTCCTTGCTGTTCTTCCTTCATTGCCTATAGCTGACAGTCGTGGTTGAGAAGGCAGTGTTCACAGCCGCGTTGTTTCCTTCGGCGGCGGTCGGACCCCACCTCTGTAAGTTCTGCACAGCAGAGCAGAGGACAGAGCTCGGAGCTTCATCACCTCCCTCTGCCAGAGCCGAGCGGTGAAACCTGCGCCGAGCCGAAACACGGACCAGCTCACCGCTCCCTGAGCTCCGCGCCAGCTTCCCCCTTCAGGGCACCTCCTCTTCGAGAGACTGCACTTAGGCACCAAGTTTGCTGGGCAGGGTGCTGCCAGCTGTACACAGCAGGTTGCTGTTTATCTTTGACTAAGCTTAAAACCTCCTTACAGATCCCCCGAGATCCCTTGCAGCCACAAACTAATGCACAGAATTTTACTTGGTGCTCTGGGCGGGTGTTGCAGCTTTCCCCAAGCTCTCTCTGGGTGTCCTAGCTAAACATGTCAAAGAGCCCAAGTACCAAAAGGATACTGTAACACCCAGTGTAAAAACACGTTTTCACCTAGTTTGAGGATGAGCTAAAATATTATGCTGGTGCAAGTGCAAATTTTTACTACAATATGAGTGTGCTATTAAGTGGCAAAGTCAGAAAGGACTCATCTCCCCTAGGAATATATAAAATAAAAATTATTTCAAGAATCCTAACATATTTTAGTGTGTAAAAATAAAAACAAAAAGACTCCAAGCAGGTCAGTGGAATTTGTGTATTCATAGGGAATTTGATTACTGAAGCTAAACTCAGCTATGTGCTTTTGCTTACAGCATTCCTTTGGGAGAGCTTCAGCAGTCTTGAGGGCAGGCCTTGACTGGACTAACTTATGTCAGGGTTTTCTCTGCTAAAATCCAGATCTGTCAGAACCATGCAAGGTAAAATATGTAGTAGAGAATAAATGAAAAAGCTGGGTCAGCTTTATCTCTAAGAGGTGACATACTGTTGATCCTGGAATCTGAAGAATTGTAATGCAGCCCAGTATTAATGACACATTTATCTAAAGGACAAAGTTTATATATTTTGTGTTGTGCTTGCTGCGATTTTATTATTTTTTACAGTTGAAAATATAAATATAAGAACATTAAATAAATTTACAAGAAACACTGCAAAGGCAATTAGCCAAATAGTTAAAGCATTCACAAAAATGCATTCCAGCTACTAGCATTCCAGGATGGGCTTTTACCAGCATGCAGCTAAAACCCTGTGGATAAACACAACAAATACTTTAAAATCTCCCCTTAAAAGCGTAGTCAGAGTAATTTTGGATGTGACTGACAGAACTGAAAGAACCAATGCGTTGCCCACAGAACCACAATGGGGTTTGAGCACTGCAGAGGTTCAATTGCTAACTCCAACAGAGCCCCAGGTAAGAGGCATGTAACTCATGCTTTTTGTTGAGGAGATCGTTTTCAGGGTGCCCAACTGAGCCCTCCCCACTGGGAAAGCAAAGCCCTTACTCCCCATCAGCATGCACCTGCTTCATGCAGCCCTCTTTCTACAGGGCCTGGTACTCTGCAGTCTGGCACCAGTTTGTCCTAGTTTGCTTTGGGAGCGTCCAACTTTTGCCCAAGAATGCAAATTGAAAAAGCAGTGGTCATAGCTGCACATGTGTGTGAGGAAGAAGAGGTAAGACCAGGGCTTAGGCCAATTTCTGTTCAGGAGGAACCTTCAAAATGTTGTATGGACTTTCAGCTGTTTTACATGAAGAGCCAAAATTCTTTTGTTCCCAGTAAATATCACAAGAGGAATGCAATTTTGCTTCAGCAATTACTGAGCTAGTGCCTCAGTATTTGGTTTGCCAACCACAAGCCAAAGTTTAAGCAGAAATACTCATTAGAATAGCTCAACAGCTGCCCTTTAAAAAACAGCCATGCAATGAAACAAACAATTTCTCAGCTACTAAATACAGCAGCTGTCATTTATTATTTCTATTTTTTCTTCAACTTGCTTCCCCTCCCCCCCAAACTTCTCAACTTCCATCATTGCAAATGAAAAACAGCAGTGTTTCACCACTCAATATAAATACTGAGCCTGGTGAAATCAATGGCAAAAACTGATGGCTTCACTCAAGCCACCAACACAACTTAGTTGTAATTAATCACCTACTGACTACTTTATTTAATACTCCATTTATGGCACTCTACTTGAATTATACCCAATTTCTATCCCTCTATGGTGTACTAAAAGGTAGCTAAATGTTCAAGACCAATTGTGTTTGTTATTTACAGTTCTGCATCTAGTGAATATATTCAAACCACTATAAGTAATCCACTTACTGGACAAATTTTTTTGCATTCTACGTTAAAGATAATTATCTAAAGAAAAATGCAAACTCACAATAAAAGTTACAAACAAAATACCAATTATTTTTCTATACATAGGTATATTTAAATTTATATTACAAGAAATAAATATAAAAGTATCATTGAGATGCTTAAAGGTTGATATTTTCTGCTTATATACATCACTGCAGAGTTTGCTACTAAAACATACAAAAAGTTGAAGACAGTGTAGCTAACATTTTTAAAGTTAACATCGTTTGTATGCACAAGTTGTAACTTTCTACATTTATACAGTACTACTAAGCATTATATCCAGATAAACTTAATTGTAATGAAAAAAGTCTAAATAAAACTTTTGTTTAAATGTTAAAAAACCCCTCAAAAAAACCCCACTCTGATGAAGAAAAAAAATGGAAGTGTGCCACCTGTAATCTGACATCCAAGACCTCGTCAAAATAATAGGAATAATAGGTTCCTTTTCTTTTCTTGTTTTTTTTTTTTTTCTTAATAATTGTCCTTGTCAATCCATTGCATGGCTGCTTTGAAGTTCCAGTACCATATATTAAATAAAACCAGTTCTTGGTCTGCTCACATTACGTAAAACTGCTAAAGTAAAACTCTACTTCACACTGCAAAACAATGTGCTGTTTAAAAGGAAATCACATTTTCTCCATAGAACTTAGGCTTCCTCTCTTTGAAGTCCTTCTGAGTGAGATTTGGCTTTCTTGGCTGCCAGTATCATCCTTGTCTTGGAATACAAGTTGTTTGCCTGAAAAGTCATGGAGACACACATCACCATTCTGTACACTGAAACAAACACCATTCTTCTCACTGGAAAGATGGCCTGTTGAAACAAAAAAGTGCATTCCCTATCAGAAAGGTTCAGAATCAAGCCTCCCATGTTTTTTTTAGTCACTATAGGGAGTTCATACACTCTCATTTTATCCCTGCAACAATTTTAAAATGTGTATTTTTGGTAAATATTTTGTATATATTTCTTTTCCTGTATGAAATCCTAATATTCGAGAGATGTTAATATATTTATGCACAAGGGTTCAATATTTTAAGCAATGAAGGTCACAATTCTCAAAATGTAGACTTGACTTGGAATAAGTATCACTAGATAAGATGCAAATTACTCCTCATTTTAATGATTTGCTTTAATGAATTAAGTTTTAAAGGTATCTCAGATGTGCCATGCATCTGAAAGAAGAAAGTGAGAGTACAAGGAATTCAACTTACAGCATTTACTTCTGAAGGACAATCAGAATAAGGCCTAGGTCTGATCATGGGTCAAAAACCATTCTTAGACTGCAGAGAATCTAACCCATTTAGGTGAATCCACAATGAACACATCTAATACCATTGCTGACTGAAGCCTTTTACTGAAATGCTCCACAAATATTTAGTTCACTGGATAAATCTCCTGCCACTATGTATCACATTCTAAATATTTTTAATGAGAATTTGTGTTTTTTTATTCTAAGTATTTGTGCAAACACTTCAGTTTGGACTTTTAAAAATTTAGTTATTTAAACAGCCAACAAGCACTTAAACAGGCACATATGTAGACAGGGTATGACAAGCAGAAAAGCTTTGTTCATTAATTCAAATAAGAAAAAGGTTGAAATGATAGAAAATAATCATGCTTGCTAACACTGTGATTGTTGTTTAACCCCCTGCCTGCCTAACACTCTTTTATCTTAGGAGTGTTCAAAATAGCTGTGCCCTAATGTTAGGGCAAAAGCTGAGAAGAAAATAAGGCTTTTCTGTGAAGAAATTCAGAAAGATGGTTTGTGTTCCTCAGTTAGAAAATCTGGAGGTTCAGCCATGTGATACCTAATTGTAGTTTCTGAAACATGAAAATCTGCAAGAGAAAAACTGAAAATAAGGAAATATTAGAATGCCATAAAAAGATGAAGTCCAGTAGGAAAGCAAAGTCACAGGCTACAGAGACATCCCAAACTTACCACAATAAGTCATTCAGTCCTGAATCTGGAATAGCATTTCAGTAGAAGCAGTGAAGCTAAAACCATAAAGTGTTTACAGCTCAGTATATTTATGACATAGGTCTTAATTTCTAGAGTGTTTTTGGTTTTGGAGGTCATTTTTTAAAATGAAGTGTTGCAATGTTATTTTCAAGTTCCAGCTTTGAGAGAAGAGCAATCAGGTGCAGCAAATTATTAGGTCCCATGTTCCTATCTAACAGCAGTCTAGTACCTTTTGGAGGCATTACCCCATCTCTTCTGAGATACAGCTCCCCCATGTTTGGAAGATTAGGTGTAAGGAATTGCCTCCAAGAGCTTTGCTGGGAGCTATCCAGTTTAGTTATAGGTTTAGCCTCTTCTTACAAAGAATTATTTAGTCAAACTATGCTGGTTCTCAACTGATCTGTTAGATAAAAAGTATGCTAATTATTGCATTATGTGGTATCCATACAGGGAGATTTTACAAAGGAATGTGAGAAAAAAAAAACAACCTCAAATTAGAAAGCTGTGCAGGGCATGTCCAAATGCCATCTCCTGAAGTGTTGTGATTTCACTGCAGTATGCAGTTAGTACACTTAATGGAACAGTAACCTCTAACCCACATACAAATTCCATAGCTTTTGCTCTGTATAGCTGAGAGGTTATCTGCTGATATAATCTTGATTATGTGCTGTCTTCTGACAGCATAGGCCAGGAAATGAGGACAACACAGCCTCTCTAAGCATGTTCAACAGCTTCATAATAAACATTCTAGTTGATGACATGACTTAGCATCAGCTCTTGATCAGTTGGGAAAAATACCTCAGGCACACAGGAGTAATGTCTTCTGAGTTTTGCTTGACTTAGGGTTTTATACATTACACATTTGTAAGTTATTTTTCTGTTTGAAAAATTGATTGACTTTACTGAGAGCTCAAACCAGCACCATGACATGTGCCCTGCAAGAGTGTGAAGAACTAGATTATTTTCACTGAAAAAAGTTAGTTTTTAATAAGTACTTTCAGTGATGATTCATATCAAGCTTTCTCAACAGACAAATAAGCCACAGAAAATTGCAAGTGAATTTGAGTGCAGTGCTACTGCATTTCAACTCCTCAGGAAGAGCAGAAGGCAGCAGTGCAGAGGACAGTACTATGTTAGAACAGGAAGGATGGAGAATTTTACTTATGAAGATACACTATTTTGCATTATACTTACCATTTCCATTTGCATGGACTGAATAATCATTATTCATTAGCAGTGTTGTAGAGTTAGTGGAGTTACTGTTTGATTGTAAGGAGTTGGAAGAACTGGATACTCCTTGATTTACAGTCTGCTTCTTTAAACCATTTGTAGCAGTTCTACTCCAGTCTAAAACAGGAAATCATACAACTCACACAAGCACTATATAAAAATATAGTTAATAATGCAACTGAATTGATATAAAACCAAGGCTTTACACACTTCTTGCAGTATTTGAGGCAGAATTATATTGTAAGAATGCAATGAGTCTTGATGTTTAAAATTATGTAAATGTAGTTCCTTTTCTCTTGTCCCTTTTTAAAATACAAGCAGTCAACTGTCATTGTTTTACAACTGCAGAGCAGATCAGAAAAATAACTGAAGTGCAGTTGATTCTCTAAGTGAAAGTGTATAAAAATACATGGCTTTAAAAGAGGACAACTACTTAGTAACAAAATAACATAAAGTAATTAATGTCTTCTTTGGTTTAAACCATGCTTCCCTTTGTTTTTGTGGAAATAACTGGTAAAACTATGGCTGACCCACAAGCTGGAACAAATCTTACCGTTTCTAACTGACCAAAAGTCTTCTGCAAAGACATGCCTTTACCCTGCAGTGGAAGAGGTCATCTCTTAGCAGTTAGCAGCTTAAGGCAGCAGCATGTAAACATGCAAGCGCTGCATCAGCTACCACCTTCAAAGAGTATAATTTTGGAAGTTTACTGTATCTTGGATAATAAACTAGAACTGCAACTGCAGCAACATGATCAATTGGTTTTTTTGGGGGGGTTTTGTGGTTTTTTTTTTTTTTTTTTTTTTTTTTTTTTTTGTAATTATTACAAAATACCAGGAACTTAACACTAAATATAAGAATTCAGAAGCTAAAAACAATATTAATATTTACCAGAGTTTTCAGCCAGCCTGAATTTCCCACAACAAAGATATCTTCTCCACTGTTTACGGACATTCTCCTTTGTAACACAATAGAAGATGAAAATGAAGAACCCTGCAAAGCAATAACATAAAACGATTGTTGCAAAATTCACTTTTACTACTTCCTAATGAACAATGTTTTGGTTTTCTTTCATTTCTTTAAATTTCTAATAAAAAGTAATGACATTTTTCTTTGCTGAAAAAGTTTACAACTCTGAACATTGCAGAGCACTTTTTCCTTACATAGATTAGAGGAATCATACACACAAAAGAAAAAACAACAAATACAACCAAATGCACAAAGTGCATAAAGTTTTATTTTATCAAATAAGAAGGGAAAAATTCTGTTGATCTTGAAATTTGCTTAATGCTTTTGGAAAAGATTTCAAAGCACTGTCAAAGAGAGGGTGTGATACCATGCTATCAGATTATGAAGCTTTTTTAGCACATCCTGTGATACTGTTACATCTTTTATTAGCAGCTAACCTATTACTACCGATGCCACAAAATTTTGAGCACTCACCCAAAAAAAATAACTCATATCTAAAATAATAATAAATGGTACCCCCTTTACCACAATTTCAAATATTTACGAGAAGGGATGGTGCCCTACCAGCGCCACATTACAGTTTCTTTGTCTACTTCTTATTTGCTACTAACTGACACAGGGTGGCATCCAACTTCTCCTGCTTAAAAGTTCATCACAATTGCCCCCCTTTATGGGAAAGTAGCACTTAATCTTTGCACAGTTTCCAATCTGCAATGGGAAACAGTTGTATTAGGTTTAGAATGAGTAGTAAATAATAGTAAATCAACACAGCAAATAGGGGCAAGGTGTATACACTGAACAGCAATTTTCACTGTTTTAGTGCCATTTAAGCAGAAGTTTGGATCCAAACTTCAGAAGGGCAATTCAGGTATATTTAGGACACTGAGGACAGCTACAATCCCTCCTGTTTATATAAAAGTCTATGTGGCAACTCTGCTTTTGGATATGTCCAGCAGCACCTGTCTTTGCAAAAGTTTATGTTTTCATATCTACTTCTCATATATTCTTAAGTACTATATAGGCCATGCTTAAGAGTTGGGTCACTAATTTTTAGATGTTTCAGCCTTGCCTGTCTCAATGACCCTTTGCTGAATGTCAAACCTCCCCAGATGCCTTAGGGGAACTGAAAAAACAATACTGTTTTCACTACATGAACTACATCATAACATGAACACTTAAAGTAACTGAGTATTCAAAATTAATCTGTTTATTAGTGGAAACACAGTCACTTCCAGGGATATCTGGTTTGCATACACTTTTAAAGTGACAATATTTATAAATATACCATACCTATATAAATAGTATCTAGTTTTTCTGTACCTTATCATAACAAAACTGCAACTTAAGGTTACTGTAAAGCAGTATCATCTCATCTCTAATATAATTAACATGCTACTGCACATATCAAATTTAAATTTTTATTGCTGAATCAAGAAAATGATGTTTCAAAATGTTTGGTTTGTTATATTATAGACAGGGAGCTGTTATGTGGAGTACAAACTTACCTTGCAAAGTGTTGAAAATGGTAAAGAGGTAAGTAAACACCTCATTTACTGTGAAGAAAGCAAACCCCCAAGTAATTCCCAACAAGAATGTGAGGCCAGCAACACTCCTAAGGTCTTGGATACTGGTTTTCCTTTGAGCACCGAGTTGTTTCTTCTTTTTGATACGACAGAGCTGGATCAGCACAACAATGAACATGCTGATATTGATCAGGAATACCAGGCAGAAGTATCCCACAGCAGTAATATAGAAGACAATTCTATTTTTGATCCAGCAGCTAGAACAGAAGAACAGTCTGTCAACCATTATCAGAAACAGAAACTAAGTGAAATAAACATGAGACAAACTTGTAGTTTCTTGCATGCAAACTATTTTTGCCTTTTACAAAAGAAGCTAGTTTTTTTTTTGGCCAAAGGATATGAGCCTTCATAAAGGCAATAACCCTAAAACACAAGATACTGCAGAGTTGTACTATTTCAAAGCACTACTATTGCTTTCTTGCCTTCCCCCACTTTAAAGAAAAGCAATTTGTAGGAACTCCCTCCACTCCCCACCCTCACCTCCCCCAGAGCTCCTCCCTTTCACTCACAATTCATCAGGTCCGTTTATGGAAACCTTTCCAGTGGTTATAAGTCCATAATTATCTGGTGATACTGCCAACACAATGGACACAACTATTGCTGGTAACCCTAAAAGATTATGAGAAAACACATACATAAAAATCCTAACAGAGACAGTAGTATGAGGACTTGAAAATATTATATTTTGCTACAAAATCTACATATTGTTTCTGAAATTTGGCTGTTGAATTCTGCTGACTACTAGCTGTCTGAAAAATTGCAGCATTCAAACTGCTCAGGAGCACAACTTGCAAAGAAACAAGAGGAGTCCTTCACAGCCAGCTCTAAAACTTTCTGAATAAATCAACAAATACCATTAGTCTTCAAAGTGCTTCAAAATATCTCTTACAGTATAACTGATTTTTGTTCTTACTTATGTTTTAAGAAACAAATAGGAGATAAAAATCAGGCCCAGAATCTCTTCATCATTTATCCAGTTAGATCTGGTTTTGCTGATTTTTGTTAGCAACAGTGCTATTCCAGAAATAGAAGATTTACTTATTGGCATTTATTCTCAAAATGATAAAAGCATGCACATTCAAAATTGGTTCTATTGTACTAGGACAAGGAAAATTCATTATCACTTTGAATTGCAGAAACTTCAGCTCTGCAGCTGGGGGGACTCCATGCCTCAGAAAGGTGGAACATATATCAAAACATTTAATGACTGCCTAATTTTAATTTCTGACCTGTATCATATTCACTGAAATACTTGATAAGAGGAATTGTCTATTTAGCATAAAGAAGGAAAAAAAATACATACCCCAACCAACAAGACAAAATTTAAGAATGTATTTCCGTACATAGGTGTTAAAGACCTTCACAAGGGCCAGATACATGTGGAAAGCTTCCAGGCCCATCCAGGTAAAGGAAACCAAGAGGAAATAGTGAAGAAATACTGCAACTGCAATGCACAGGCCTCGTGTGTCATACAGTGCAATCCATGAGTCAAGGAGAAAAACTAAGTTGAGTAGAAGTAATGCAGCACACAGCTGAATAAGTATTTTGGAGGGGTAGTCTCTCCGGATTTTCCTACCAAAAATAAAAAAAAGAACATTCATGAGATGGCATCAGCTGTCCACGGATCCCCAGCTTACTCCCTCTCTTGCAGTCTTCGGCAGTCACAAATGCCAAGGGAAAAAAAATTAAATTTTCATTCATATACAATGCTGCATGTGTTGCACTTATACATGGAGAGAATAATTTACAACATACTTCCTAAGTAATGGTCTGTATATATAAAGTTTTTAAGAAAAGGTTACGTAAATACAGACAATATTGGAGTCAATGTGTTTAGTGGCTATTTTTTTTTCCATTGTATGTTGGACTTCTTGCTACATTGCTACCCAAACCCAAAAGGTGTCTGTTCTTTGTTTTTAAACTAGGTCAAGCTTTTGACTGGGCATCTAAAGCCTTGACAGAGGCAAGTCCCAGTATTAGAATAATGAGAGAATAAAGAAAGAATACAAATGCTTTTAAAAATGCTAAAATTCCATACTGCTTTTTTGTGCATTGTATCTTAAATACATTCCTTCACACTTCTATTATGATAATCCATTATAAAATACTTCAGAGTGCTACTTCACTTTTTACTGCCTAGAGCCTCATGATAATTCACTTGTTGATCAGATTAACATTTCTGAAGACTGAATCAACATCTTCCTGGTGAACTGGCCAAATCTGTGCATTATTTGTGGAGACAGAATCCATACCTATTGAAAAGGATTTCTCAGTGAAGACTACAATCAATCACAATTGAAGAATACTGGGAGCTCAGCTGAATGGGTACTTACTCAAAGGCTATGTAGGTCACAAGAGTAACAGAAAGAAAAATTGCAGAGAGGCCACAGCCTATATATGATATAAAAGTCAGTACCAATTCTTGTGTGGGATTCAGAGGAGTACTTCCATACAAGTCCTAAAACAGAAACAGAAGTTATTTTCAGAGAACAGGTTTATTTATTGGAAAAATATAAAGAAAAATTTAAAAAATCAAAACACACCTTTCCCTCTACACTTACAAATAAAAAAAAGGACTCCATTCCTTTTATCATGGCTCTTAAAAAAGGTTAGATTAAAAAAAAGCCAAGCTAGTCTTGTAAAGAGCAGGGAGCTGGAACTCCATGGTCCTTATGGGTCCCTTCCAACTTGAGATATTATTTTATAATTCTATGACCCTAATTGTGAAACCCCATTTGATTAAAAATCTGGTTTAAATTTGATTTCCTAAATTTTATTTGGAGTATAAACAAATTGCCTGCCTAAATTAGAAATCTGCAGCACTTAAAGAACTTTTTTTTCCTCCAGTGGAACCCATGGACTCCCATTCAACAAGGAGCTTAAGCATGTGCCTAATTGTATGGCTACCTGCACTAACACTAAAGTGAATAGAACCTGAGTATTATTTATTAGCTTGCATGGGCTTATTGGGTCTTCATTTGCTTAACACAACTCAAGGTTAAATGTGTAAGATTGCATAATTCTTAAAATAGTTACCATCAAAACTGCAAAACTTGTGAGATGGTTGCATGAACAGACTGTTTCATTTACTCTACTTTCTTTCACTATGCAACCTTCGTATGACCAGCCTCCATGTCCACCTGTTAAAAAAAGCAGCTTTGTAATTCATAAAAGGTTTCATTTATATCAACATGAATAAACATAGCTTTTAACATAGCTAAAACAGCATAGCATCTTGGGAGATCTCAAGTACTTACCATTTTTATTGAAGTCCCAGAAAACACATCTAACTGTTGAATTATCCTGTTTAGGAGTGTAAACAAAAAAAAAAAAAAACAAGTTACTAAACTGTGAGTTTAGAATCAAATGATTTATGAATGATCTACAAAATTCAGGGAAGAATAAACACTGTATACAGCAAATATGCCTCTTCTATGTGAACACAAAATAAATTTAGGTGCATAAAAGGACTGAAAAGTGCATGCAAAAATATGCTGAACAGATTTGAAGTCACGAGACAGGAGCTAGCTCTTGTGCTTATGCAAAATTCTGTTCCTGGTAGAACCTTTTGAATGCTCTTTCAATGTCTTCCCACACCATACAAATTCTTGGGATTTCTCCTCCTTCCAGATCTTGTAAGTTTTGAAGTCATGATCACACAGAAAAGGAAAAACGTTTTCATTTGCAAATATTTGATCACTTCCTACTATCACAATGTTAAACATTTACACATAGATTTCCTCACACACATGCAAATTCTATAAATACCAGCAGAAATACACTATATTGCTATAAATTCTAATACTTCTACAGTTATAGCTCAAAACTTATTATTATGTCAAAACAAGTAAAGACACCGCTAAGCCAGCTCCTAAAAAACTCCAGGTCAATTAGTGGAATCCCCACATTTGTCAGTTTATAATAATTGAATATTTAAAACTCTCTTAAGATATGAGAAAGAAAACTTTAATCTTTGATGCTCCTTTCAGAAAGAGATGGTGTGTAAGAATCCTAATACTTCCTGATGATACAATCCTGTGTTTCAATTCCCCTAAGAAAACAGATTTATATTATTTTCTGGCCATACAACACCCACAAATGTCATGACTATAGCATCTACCATAGCAACCCACACTTTCAGTGTTCCCTCTAAGAGCTTTTATTCTTTGTAGAATAAGACAGACGAGTAAATAAGAAAGATAAAGGGGAATGAATTTGTGATAGAGCATTACCTTACACTACTTGAGAACCAAAATTTATACCAGTGGCAAATAAGCAAAGAAGAGTGATTTTTAATGTCCAGTTTAAAATGAAATGTCCACACTAGTAAAGCAGAACAAGCTGACCTGTATTCTTAGTCAAAAGTTTCCACTACAACAACTTCAGTGGAGTCAACAAAACTGTACTTTAAGTCTGCCAAAATGTAAATTTTACCTGATTAGGCTTGATATTCTGTAAAAGGACAGTAACATTTGCCGTTAAGTTACTAATAGTGAGGTTAGCAACACTTGATGATATAACACTGCTGATTAAAGATGCATTCTTCAAAGACAGATCCTGGAACGACAAAAAAATTTAAGATTTTAAAATCTTAAAAGAAACAATACTAGAGTACAGCACCCACAAGCTCATTTACTATGTGGAAAAAGCACTGGACAAAAGTAATTATTTTTTAAGTCAGAAGTTTTAAAATGTGTTTTGTGGGGAAAAAAAAATCCATTCATATTTTGCTCTAAGCTTGAATTTAAAATCCTTATGAACAGTGGGCCAAAATATACCTGGAACACAGTGGTCTTTTTAAAGAAGTTGAATATAATTCTAGAAGCCAAGTCCAATTCTTCAGTGCGTAAATTTTTCAGCAATGATGGAGGAAGTGTAATTGATCCAAGATTATTTAAATTCTGAATTGGCTGAACTCCTAGAGAGATCTGAAAAATAAACACCAGGATTATGCTTCGTTTCAGTCTGCAAATAAATAAATTATGACTTATTTTCAGTTTAAAACTTCAAAATAAATACCTCATTAATTACTGTCACAAACTCACTGCTGCTCTCATTCCTCTCCCACTCCAATGCATAAATAGCACTTATAGGAATGAAAAGGATGCATCCCATTTCAGGTCTGCCTACCACTGAAAATAATCTGGCTTTAACAATTTCCTTACAGGGACATAACACACCACTGGTGTTTTGTATTGATTTGGAAAAGGTGAGGAGCAAAAACTCTGTGTAGCTGTAACTGTGTAGGGAGATCAACAGCTTGAAATCCTGCAAAGGCAAAGAAGTTTTATACTCTGCAGGGAGTATGTCAGAATTCAGAAAAAGTGAAAACAGCCATTATTTGTCAATACATTTTTATGTTCAGGAGGTCACGTTTATATTCTTAGATAAGAACATGAACCCTAACTTTTTGATCATCTGGCAAAAATTTCAAAAGTAAACTGGATAAGCTACAATTCAGGTACCTCAAGAGCTTAGTGATCTTATACTGTACAAAAAGAGATCTGAACTTTCACCCATTTTATGTGCTGCACATTTTATTTGCAGTGCTTACAGGCCAGGGAGCTTTGTTTAGTACAGAATCTCTCAACATTCCTGTCGTACATTAGTCCTTTACATACAAATATTATCACCTCAGAGTTCCTGGGAGATGTGAAACATTAGTAGTACTGAAGAAAGAAATTATCTGAGTATTGAAAGAATGGCTGTAATAAGAGTAACAGTGTGAACTCCCCAAAGTGCCCTAACAATGTGATTTAACTCATCTGTTTAGACCAGCTCACTCCACATGTTGTTGATCATGCATCCCCTAAAAATTTTTGAGCATGAACCCCAGTATATACCTATCCATAAGTTACATGTATGAATTAGTTTACTAATATATTATGCAAGTTATAAAATATTTTTTTTAAAAATTAAGGAGATTAAAAATTACTTTTAAAAATGTATTTTTTAATTTATTATAAAATATAAATATAAATAACATTGTCCTGCACTGCACTGGACTGTTGTGTGCACACCCTGGGGTACTCAAATCCCACTTTGGAGATCACTGGTGTAGACAGCCATCAAAGAAATCCTGAATCAATTCCACAAAAGCAGTCCTGTTGCTCTAGTTTGAAGTAGATGAAAATTATTGAAAATTTTCAGTATTTCATTGCCAATGCCATGAAATAAAAAATCATTCCTTAGCAAATATCCCTATGTCAGCACTAGCATCTCCTAATCATCTTAGATTCATGCACTATATATTGCTAAGTAATAGAAAAGAACTCAAATCTTAAACATTTATATAATTTTCAGTAACACAGAAAAGTTCCAGTACTACATATGGCTTACGATACATTAAGCTATTTTCTTCTCTGAGGAGGCAGAATGTGTCAAAACTGGTCCAAAACTTTCCATCTCTCCTTGCTTAAGCCTCCAAGGCTGGTATTGTCCATTATTTTCTCTGTCAGGAGGGAGGTTTTGAATGAGATAAAGGGGATCCAACCAAACTTTCTAAGCACTTCTTTCTTGGTGAGATGCCATTAGTGACAAATGTTCTGAGCATCATTATCCAAGCAACATACATAATAGCTCTTTTCTGGAACCCTCTACAATTATTTCCTTCTAACAGATAAGGCCATCTGGCAACACTCCTTGACAAATTTCAGCACTGTCATGGTGGTTGAATAAATGATTCATAATTCAGGGGGCTTGAGGCAAAGTTATTCTGCCAAGCACTTTGTCCATTCTGGTGTTCTAGCTGTACCCTCTCCAACAGCTTATTAGTTCTGCCAGTTTCTGCTAAGTCAGCTCCCTTTTACACCTATTTACACAGTTGAAAATTAAAGGAAAAACTGTGAAGGGCTTACAAAAAGTCTGAAACTAACATGAACTAAAGATACTGACATAAACAAACACATATTCCTATAAATATAAAACCACAAACACTTTAAAATAAATGTTTGACAATTTGTAGGTATTGTAAGTATTTTGTAACCTGGAGATCAGCTGAGTCCTGGACAGTAAAAGACATTTGGTTGGAGCGGATTCTGTTGGTTTGGACAACTGCCAGAGCCAAGGAAGGGGATACAAATTCAGCAGATGATGTTGATAAGTTTAGTTTTAAGCCAATATAGTCCACCAGCTTTATAATTCTGTTAAGAAAAAGCATACTTAGTATTACCAAGCACATACATCCAAAATTCTCAAGCAAGTTATGGTTATGGAGCAATAATCTGAATATAATGCAAAATGATCACTTATGATGGTGTCAACAAAAATACCCCACCATTTTCCATGGCATTATATTATAGTAGAGCTGGTAACATTAGAATGATAGTCCTTCCATTTTGAATAACTACATAAAAGAACAAGAAATATTACTCTGGATTATGATTATGAAAAAGTGAAACTTGCTGAAGCCAATTTGTTAAGACAGTAAATACAACACTCCTGTAATCTATTGCCAAATGACCTACCTGTTAGAAATTCGTGGTGGCAATGGCTGAGAAGCAGTGAGGATAGTGCTCACCTCACTAACCATCCTTTCTACATCTTTTGGCTCTATTTTTCCAGCTGCTAAATCATTTTCTATTTTGGACACGATTTGCTCAGCTGTGGCGATACTAATGGTGGTGTGCACAGAAGTTATAT
Organism: Molothrus ater; assembly: GCF_012460135.2. NCBI lineage: Eukaryota > Metazoa > Chordata > Aves > Passeriformes > Icteridae > Molothrus > Molothrus ater. The sequence goes on along the minus strand of NC_050479.2, from coordinate 16,150,109 downwards.
TTGTGGTAGCTGAAAGGGTTTTTCCTGTGACAAATAAAAGTTAAACATTGTGTTCAACAAATGATGTAAGCTTGGAGAAGCAAAAAAATTAAACAGTTCTCCTGATTAAAAAATTGTATCACTACTCATAAGGGTTCTCAACATGTAATTTCTCCCTATCAGCTACTTTGCAGACAGTGGCAATTTAAATCTCATGAAAACATAAAGCAAGATTTCAAACTGAAAACATGAAATTAATGTTTTATTGATTTCAAAGTTCCTCACATCAGACCGTTAATATATTAAATATCTTTAATATATTAAATAACCCATTATTTTGAATTTTTAGCCACTGAATGCCTGAATGTAGAGTAAAATCAAGATAGTGTCAGAAATTTGAAAAGAAGCTTGCATAGAATTTTCATAAGAAAATACATAGCCTCTAAGAATATTCCCAGGCAATAACAATATTTTAAGGATGATCCAACATTTCTGTGCAGTATTTTAAATATTAGGTTAGTTTTAAAAAAAAATCTACCTTGCTCTCTGGCTTAATTTTTTCTGTCCAAAAGACATTTGTTCTAATGGGAATTGAGCACTGTACCTACCTATGACAGTTACAAACAACAGTGTAGGGTCAGCAGTAGGGTGAGCTATCACTCACCATGTCCAAAGGCATCAGAATTTATTTTAAAATACATCAAGTGAAAGTTGTCTCAGGCTTTTCACCCAGAACAGAATCGCAGAACCATTTAGGTTGGAAAAGACCTCTAAGATCAAGTCCAGCCTTTGACTAAACATCACTTTGTAAACTAGATCACAGCACTGAGTGCCATTCCAGTTGTTTCTTCAACATCTCCAGTGATGATGACTCCACCACATCCCTGAGCAGCCCATTCCAATGCTTAACAACCCTTCCAGAGAAGAAATTCTTCCTGATGTCCAACAAGCTCCCTGGCACAGCTTGTGGCCATTGACTCCAATCCTGTTACTGGTTGCCTGGGAGAAGAGGCTGACCCCCACCTAGCTACAATCTCCTTTCCAGGAGTTGTACAATAAGGACAATCCTGAGACTCCTCCAGGCCCTTTCCCAGCTCCGTTGCCCTTCTCTGGACTCGCTCCAGCACCTCAATGTCCTTCTTGTAGTGAGGGGTCCAGAAATGGACACGAGGTGTGAGGTATGGCCTCACCAGTGCTGACTACAGAGGACAAACACTGCCCTGGTCTTGCTGGCCACACTATTGCTGACACAGGCCAGGATGCCACTGGCCTTCTCGGCCACCTGGGCACACCTGGCTCATGCTCAGCCACTGTCAGACAGCACTACCAGGTCCTTTTTCTTGGGGCAGCTTTCAGACACTACTCCCCAAGCCTGGACTCTTCCCCAGGGTTGCTGTGACCCAAGTGCTGGAGCCAGCACTTGGCCTTGTTGAGCCTTTCATACAGTTGGCCTCAGCCCATCAATCCAGCCTGTCCAGATCCCTCTGTAGGGCCTTCTTACCTTCCAGCAGATCAACACTGCCATCCAAAGTAATTCACAATAATTATAAGGACACCTCTTATATATATACACTTTATATATATATATAAACATTGTTTAATGAAGTTTAAAAGCAAATCCAGTATATGGCATTCAAACAAAAATAATTATTTACTTTTCATATTTACCTGGGGTCCCATGGCCATCAGCAGTAGAATGAGGACGAGAAGCTGAGACAGAACGGTTGACAGGACTAGCAGTGGGGGTCAAAGATATTGTGAAAGGAGTAAGGGGAACAATAGGTACTGTACTGACATTTCTGTGAGCAGATATAGGTTGGTTTGAAGCAGGGGGAATTTGTGCAACAGAATCGGTGATTGCCTCAAAGGGACGATTTAAAATTGCAAGTTTGTGAGGCTCAGAAGAAGAGAGTGAAGAATGTTTAGTGTGACCTACAGAAGGAGAAAGTATTGTAACAGTCTTGTTTAGGTGTGCAGCATCAGATTTAATTGAGAAAGCAGTACTAGTGATAGATTTTGTTGCATGTATGGGAACAGTGATGGATTTGTTGGAAGTTATGGAAGAAAAAGTTGGCATGGTAGGTTGAGCAAGAGACTCAGAAGAGGAGTGTGTAGTGGTAACACTGGTGGAAGGCATAGAGTTTTCAGAGAGAGGGCTTGTAAGAGGAGATGTGGAAAGAGTTCCAGAAAAATAAATTTCTGTGTATGGTGGGATCAGTGGTCTAATTGTGGAGCTTTGTTTAGCAGAAAGCATAGTGGGGGGAATAAAAGAATTAGATTTGAGGAAAGTCTTTTTAGGGAGAGAAGGAGAATGAGGGGAAGGAACCCATATAAAATGAGGTGGCACTTGTATAGTACTGTAAAAGAAAAAAAAGTACAAAAATCCAGGTTAAGTTTAACATTTTTTCTATTTAAAAGAAAACAAGTTATAATAGAGGAATATATATAGAAATTATATGGACGTACTAATAATGATGTATATTTTAAAATCAATCAGATTGGATGTTTCATGCTCTAATACTTAGAAGGTTCTTACATTCTCTATTGCTGTATTTGTTAACTAGGAAGTCTATAAACAAATACTACTACTGCCTTTGCTGCCTGCTCTGAGGGTGAGCTGTTGTTGAACACAAAATCTAGATGCATCACAGAAAAGAATAAAAAAAGGGATAAGAAGGGAGGGAAGGGAAAGAAGCTGGAAAGAGGAAGGAGCTACACTGGAAAATGCCTGTCAGCTTTTTCTTGTGGAGTCCTTTTTGGCTATTACACTGAAGCATGGAAGTTGACTCTAGCCATGTATTAGGAAATTTAGGAAATAAGCAAATCAAATTTTGTATTTATACTTACTACATTCGTAATTCTTCAGCAGTCAAGGAACAGTACTTCAGTGATGAACAGCAGCACTGATCTGAGATGACAAAGAAGCATTATCCTTTAGCATAACAACTGCTAATACCATTAAGTAGAATATTTAACCATGTGTACTATGTCTTTAAACAACAGTATATACTGCATAATTTATTTTGAAGTTTGTTCACAAATTAGTTTTGCAAAACAAAAGAACTCTTGACCAGTCACAATATTGCCATACCGCCAGATTTTTGTTCAATGCCTGACAAGTTCAGAATTCTCTTTTTTTTTAAATTTTAAACAATCCAAAATGCAGCACAACAGCTTTTGAAACAGAGACAAATGGTATGAGCCAGTACTCCATCCTGTCACAATATCACTAAGAAAAGTTGGCTACTTAACAACCCTTTCAATTCAGATTGTCATTTCAGCAAGACATTTATCTTCTCATCTTAATTTACACCTAATCCTTTCAAAGTATGCTTTATTAAAGTAGCTGGTAATTTTATACTAAAATGTTCTAAAAAGTTATTTCTATCACATACATCCCCAAAAATCAGAAGGCTGCATTTTTATGCATTTATATTGCTCAAACCAAAACCAAAAATATTTTGATCCAATAGTAACTATCTTTTCTTTTTAGCTACTTGAAGACCATTTCTTTACATAAAATTGTGATGAGACTGGGTTTAAAGCACAACTTACCAAGTTGACTTATTTTTGCCTTTTGTGTTAAACTGCTTATATTCTCTCTCTCAGCCAGCTTCATTATGAAATTGCAGTGTGTACTAAAAGAGAAGAAAAAAGCTTAAGACTCAAGAAAGAGAGCTGCCTCATCTTTCTAACAGAAGTAACACCAAATGCTAAATTAAAGCATATTAGTGCAAATGCTAAGTGTGAAAGCACATTATTCCTAGGCTCTGTCAGATTTGGGCACATTTTTGTGCCAGGCTGATTAAAAGCACAATAATCAGTTTGTGGCACTTATTGTCCCTTCTCTCTACTGTGTCAATTCTTAAATGGGGTCCTTCCTGATCAATGTTGGTCATTAAAGAGTTGATAATTTTGTAAGGATAACAATGTTATCTCTGCTGTTAGTGTAAATATGCCAGTGTTTATGAAACCTTCACCACCAGAGGAAGCCAGCATTCTCTCGACTTTAGAGAGAACTTCAGTGACCCATTCCAGCATGTAACTCCATCTTTACAACTACAGTTTGAGGACTTGAAGCCCTGCCTAAACTAGGGAACCTTCAGAAAATTTTTCGTATTCAGCAAATGCAAACATAGAGATGAATGAAAAGGTTTCTTTCCAGCTCATAAAAATTAAAAGATTACTCTAGCAACTGCCAGTATATCACATGAAGGGGTGATCTGACTGCTTTCTATTTTATTTGAGGGTTTTGGACTTTTCTTTCATCCTAATCCAGAAAATAAAGTCCAGATTCAAGTTTTTGGGGAAATCAAGTTTCATTTTGTTTTAGAATACAGCGTTTCCAAGCTGATCATTTTAAAGAACGATCTAATGGTGAGTAGCAATTAAACTGAGATATCATCTACTTTTTAGGGTTTCTAGGATCACATCTCTGGAGCAGCTTTGCCATTCTGATCATCCATGGTTTCCAGACTGAACTGTTTACTTCCTCAGGCTCCCCCTACCCCAAGGATGGTTGGTTTCCTAAGCTGAAGAACAGTGACTTGGGATGCCTCAAGTAAATCCCTCATAAAGACTGCAGTGCATTCACAGGTTCTGGAATTCTGGTGCTCCCAGTTACATGACTCAGGTAATATCAAGATGCAGAAGAAATATGGCAGGGAAGCCTGGGCTTCAGCAGAAGACTAATGAGAAGCAACACATTTGGGTTAAATGAAATCAGCAAATTCTAAAAGGCTTTTTCAAAATCACTAATGCCAGGACAATAATCAGAAATGAGAATTTCTTTGTTAGCCTATACATATTTCTCCAGCCTGTTTCTTGAACTTCTGAACTTCCTAGAGAGTTTGTCTTTTTCTTGGGCTAGAGAGCCATGCATACTTCACATATCACAAGATGATATATGAGTTTTTAAATATTTTTTCTTTAAAAATTTAAAAACAAACCTCTGGTTCTCTGCACTGCATTCCATAACAGAGGACTGTAATGACAAATGAAAACAGAAAAAAAAAAAAGGTTTATAAGGAGAAATCAGGACTGATGCTTTATCAGAAGTAATTTGGAAAAAAAGTTTTCCAGAGAGTAACAACAATCAATAATCTTACCTCACTTACTGCTTGCAAGGTTTTGTTGAACTCTGAAATGCTTTAAATAAAATATTACTGTTAGGAAGGATTTTTAGTTATGTTTCTAAAAACAATTACAACAATTTAATTTAAAAAACAATTACAGAGAGAAAAAATATTTTTCCAGTTAATCAATGATTTTTTTAAAGTCAGGTCAGCTGTAATACTGTAAAACCTCCAGCATTAAACATTTGAAGAGCTGACTTTTATTAGTCACTACACAAACTAAATTTAAACCTCTGTCATCACATTTGAACATCAACCCACTGCAAATGTTATTTAAAAGAGCAGAAGATAAATCTTAATGTTGCCTTTTGCCAAGCATTACTTGGAATACAATTCTAAATTTATACTCAAAACCACACAAATAGAATGAGTAAGAAATACAGATTTCTTCTACAAACAAAATTTCTTGGCCAACCACATCTTTTGGTTTTCAGGGTAAGTTTGGGAAATATTCGCTCATTCAAACCTCTCCTTAAAAAGACTGGGAAAGAAAAAATGAAACCAAAATAAAACCATAGATATGACTTCAAGAATATTTATTAAAGAACATGCAGGTAGGAAAGTTCTCTTCATCATTTCCTACCAGATAAACTGAATCCTTAAATTATAACAAACATTTGGTGCACCATTTTTTAAAAGAAATTCCAGTGGTACATGAACTAATTAAGAGTATTCTAACCAGTATGAACTTTATGTTAAAGAGCAAGAACTTGGAACTTGTGAAATTTTTAATGTGCAGGAATAACACAAAGTCCACTCAACACATGGAAGGTCTCACTTCATCTTTTTCAAATACAATAAAGATTTCAATTCTTATTCAGAATTACTCACCTCAGTTCTTGTGGGGTATGTGCTGGAATTTCAATTAATTTTTTGACTTGATTGTGGGTGGTTATGTTATTAATCTGTTAGGAAAAAAGAACCCACAGGTAAGTACAACCAGTAATTTTTAGCCTTAAAAGAAAATTGTTCATTTCACACATTTTGATAGGCTGAAATTACAAAGATAAGAAGCATGTTTTCTCATGAATACACTGCAACAAGTATTTACCACGACATTATTGTTACAATTTATTGAAAGAATTGTTGATCTAGTATAAATCAAACCCCAAAATCTTTGTGAAAGATAGGGGCAAAAGGACAGTAAACTCATCATGTCTTATGCTAGAAAAAGAGGAGTTTGGCTTAGTTTGCAACAAAGACAGCTTACTCCAGACACTGAATGATTTTTTTAACTCTAAGTGCAACAATGGGGCAAGCTTCATAAATGACATAAATAATAGATGACAGAATACTGGCAGTGAGAAGTCAAGAACTGTAGTGAAAGACATGATAAAACTGAGCTAAACAAGTATGACCTAGCATTAGGGTCTGGGGATAAACTGAGGTTTATCTAAGAGCCCTTTCTATAGATGTATTCTATGTATTCTTATAGGGATTAAGCATTACTGGTTATTTTTACATTTTGTGCAAACAGCAAGGGCCATGAGAAGAAACATCATCTAATATACGTGGCATTGATTTCCCCTAAGAAATATTCTTCTAAAAAGCAAGAGTTTCAAGAGATGGAAACCAGTTTTACCAGAAGTTGTAGGTGTAATGTTACCATGCCAGGCCAGTTTCAGTAGGCATTATCACCACTGAAACACAACAGAATGTAGAGGTGGCTTTTGCCAGGGGCATATCTCTGCCCAAACCTGATGCTCCATGTGCAGCAGCTCTTCTCTGTGCTAACATTGCTGACTACTCTCATGCTTTCAGGGACTGGCATGTGAAATCTCAGGCTGAGGGTTGACAGGGATGCGTAGGATAAAGATGCAAGGTCCTTCGTTTTTCCTCCCCTCAGTTTCCATCTGTAACAACTAAAAATTCTCATCCTCATAGTATTACCTTGATACTGGGTCACCTATATGGTCTTTGCCATGTATGACACAACCTCTCTTGTGTTGTATAAATGGACACACTCATGTCACATAAGCCTATTGCAAAATTAATAACTCAGTAACCACAAGCCAAAAAACAGAATGATCATGCAAAAGCATAATTGAAAAAATACACAAAAAGCCATAGCCATATGAGAATCTCAATATGAATTATTCTAGGATATAATCCAACTTTAATTATACCCAAATAGTTGCCATCTAGTGATGCTCATCTTCCAAACACAAGTGCCTAAAGTAATCTCCAGAGGAAGATCCTGTGTGTCTAAATGTAAATTCTTGAGATTACCCAGGGCTTCTCCCTTCTTTCAGTGGCTATGTAGAGAATACAGGTCCTTACTGTAGGAAGGTTACTTAGCTGGAATTTTAAAATTTAGCTGCAAAGCAGGTGTTTAAACCAGAGCTGTGCCATTCACTGCAAATAGTATCTTGTACTGCAAACACAGTAAGAATCATGCTACTTATTTAAAGTGTATACAAAGAAATTCACTTCAACCTTCCTTACAATAATGTTTTAAAAGAAAGAATACTTACTATTTCTACATTTAGTGATGCATTACTTTCTTCACTTGCCTGAAGTTTTACCTTGCCCACATAGAACACTAAAACCAAAAGTAAAAAAGTTAGGAAATCAATGCTAAAACACACAATGTAAAATTTTTTTGAGAATTGCAAGACTTACTGCCTTGTGTTTTGATACACAAGGAAATTTATTACAGAACTAGTTTTTACATGGCAACTAAACATTGCTTCATTACTCAGTGTATAAAATAGTTGGATAATATTTTATGTAGAAAAAGGGAAAAGAAAACCACTAACCTGAATAATTACAGGCACGTGTTATGTTGCATACAATGGTTTCTCCTGCTATAGATTTGTTGGGGGGAAAAAACCAAACAACTACTGATTAAAAAAGTTAAACCTAAATCCAATATAATCACACAATATAATCCAATACACATATTTACAATCATTCCAGTGTTTGAAATTTATCTTCTGGAAGTATTTGACATATTTTCTTGGCTTCAACTCTCTAAGCACTTACCATGACATTTACCAAGACTTAGTATTCAGAAATATGCTGCCTTCGATTAATTATGTTGAATAATTTTCTCCAATAGTTTTGATAGAAGACTTATATGCAAGGGGTCGCAATTTTTTAAAAAATTAAATATAAACAGAAACCAGCATATAATTGATAAGCTCTTTAATTATCACAGAATTCAATCACTAGGCAGCATATTATCTGCTTCTGAGGCCCCTACTGTGGCTCCATATGATAGCATGAAGCTAAAATTGTTCTATCTGATAGAATTCAAGCTATGGTGACAGCAACCATGTACACTCTTATCTAGCAGAACATGCCTTCATTTAGTTACAGCAAGCTTTTGGCTGCTCCATATTTTCCATATTTTTAATACAACCTACACAGCTGAGAAATAACACTGATCCTAAATAAGGGGACTGTAAACAGACAGCTCTGTTGTATAATTTCAAAATAAAGCACTGGAAAGATATTTGCATCCGAGACTCCTACACTTGTTCATTAAAACAACTTCCCTCACTTAAGCAGATGGATTGGCCTCCATTAACAGAAAAAAACCCCAAATTCTATTTTTTATGCTGTTATCATTAGTTAGTACCAAATGAGAAGGGAATTTTTTTCACCTTCCCTGTGGTGCAAACATTTGACTGCAAAAGTTTGCTGCTTTTATCACCATCAATAAATAAGCCACTAGAGGTTACAGACTGTAAGCTGGTGGCAATATTCAAATTGTTAGAAAAAAAAATTTAGACAGCAGTTTAGAATCAAATAACCTACTGCTCTGACTTACAAAATAACCAAACTCTTCTATATGCAGCCATTTAGACAAACACTGCCTTCAACCAGATAATCATGTGAGGTAAGGCAGACTGTTAACAGGACACACCACAATACCAAGTAAAAGGCATAGTAAAAAAACATTTGGGAGCAAACTTCCTGAATTCACACACACTTAAAATTTGAGATGCACAAAAATGTTATCAGTCGTGATAGATGAATCCTACCTGGTGTGATGGTGGAGTAATAATCTGTCGTTGTAAGGGCTTCTGTTACCAAAGAAAAAAAAAAGTCAAAAGTTTTCACATTTTAACTTTTAAAAAAACCATGCAATACACGTCACAAAAATAAGTTCTTATTTCTATTTCAGACTCTGTCTTTCCAGGAAAAGTGTGACATTTTTTAAGAAAATGACATTTTTTAGGAAAATGAAGTTACTTTCAGTGAGGGAAATGCAAAAGCAGCAAGTGAAGTAAGACACATCCAATTAAGTGTTTGTGTCCCCATCTGAGCCAATGACTCCTGGCACCCAGTTGTTCAGAGGAGAAAGTGGTGCTTTTAAGGTGATTCCTATTTATCCTATTCTCCATGGGCACTTCAGCATAGGAGGAATCCTGTTCTAAAAATGTGGTTTTGAATCAACAATGAAGAACAGCAGGATGTCCAGGTCCTATAGAGGCATGGAGGAATCCATACTGATATGGAATGAAACTACTCCTTGTTTCAAATGGGAAAATCAGGAAAGGAAGGGGTAACAAGTTCTTCTGATTCTTTTCTGATCCTATTTGACAACTCCTTGCAAGTACATATGTAAGTGTCTTCAAGGAATGATCTGCCCTCTTTGGGTTTTGGTAAGCAATACAATATTTTGAATGATAAAGAAAGGTTTACAGCTCAGTTAAGTGCACCTCAGGGCCCTAATCATGCAGACTTAAAATACAGATTGCAGATAAATACAAATTTTAGAAACATGAAAGAAAACAATTTGGAATAAATAAATCCTAGTTACTAAAAAAAACCAAAAAACAAAAAAAAACGAAAAAACCAAAAAAGCAACAAACATGAATGCAACTAACACCTGCCTTGAAACCTTACTGTCTTCATGCAAATTCTCACCTGTACTTTGTGTAGTCTCCTCTGAAGACATATCTGAAATAGAAGAATTCAGAACAGTAAAATCTATTAAAAAATAAAACCAGAAAAGCCCAAAAGTCTAAATCCAGCAAAGTGTAAATAAGAGAAACATTAATAATATCTTGTCTGAAGAATTAATAGGATAGATGATAAAAGTAACAATAGAGAATTCTAGGGGAAAAAAAGATAAAAGAAGTAAAAATTGTATTAAGAAAGTATTCTACTTCTATGAATTTTTAAGAAAAAAAGATCAAGTCTGCAAGATTTTGAAAAGAAACTGAATATTATTTACCTAAGTTTCATTTTAAGAACAACTGCAATGCTTGTTAGGAGTGTTCACATTATTACAATACTAATAATTGAAATAACGTTCATGTTATTTCAAAAATCTGGGTATCTGAATACAACCAGCTGGGAATCAAATTTTCCTCAAATAAGTTCCTTTTACTGGTTTCATTCTTTCAGAAGATGCAGATGAATTTTTGCATATCCAACTGCAATAACTGGTTAACCTCAAGTACCTTTTCCTGCATGAACTCACAACATTCATAAGCAGAGATGACTCACTGGATTTGGCAGTCTCTTCTAAAATGTTGGTTTTGTCAATAACCATAGATAAACAAAATAGAGTAGTGATGCAAAGCTTTTTCCAGCTGCATCAAAAGGAGAAAAAAATTAAATTAAATTAAGACAATAGATGAAAATTTAAAGGGCTGTGCTCAGTAAGAATATTTTAGGTGCCAGCACAGGAATGCAAAGTGGCTAGAAGACTGCTTTATATCACTTCAATAGGACAACTTAATGATTTTTTTTTAATGGACTAGAGGAGATCCACAACAGAAGAAGAAATTTTCTGAGGCAACTAACGGGTAGTCAAAATATGAGCAGAGTGAAAACTAAGTGCTGGTTTCACCTGTCTTACTTGGCCTAGTATATACTACACAAATATTGAATATGATGCGTTTGTTAAAGACAAACCATTCCCAAAGAGAGACTGTATCTGTAAAATAACAAGATCATGTGTTCCATCTGTATTATTTCTTTTATCCAGAGCACTCACTCTATGTCAGTACACATTAAGCAAGAAAGCAGCTGGCTTTCACACAGGTTATTTCTGTGTGTCTCATTCTTAATTTTTTAAAATGCTTTCATAGATGATACTCATCACCTCTGGTTCCAGAAGTTGTTAGAGCCTCTTGTGTGTGTGTAGTGTAATACACTGCATGAAATGCCACCTGCTAGGGTGAGAGGAGATGTAAAGGAGCTCTCACTACAGTCTTCCTCCTCTGCCATCTCTGCAAACTCTTCACTGTTTCATTCTACATTCATTACAATGTAGAATGAAACAAGTAATTTAAAATGAAAATATTTTAATTTTGGAACTCTATTTCATTACAACCTTTCTGCGCTACCTCAAATAAAAGCAGATTTCATTTACCCAAGAGGAAATAAGAAAAATTGGAAAAATCAGTCCTGATTTTCTTACCAAAAATTGTTGTTGCAGCTGATTCTTCAGAATCTGTGAATTTTATATCAGATTAAAAAAAAAAAAGAGACCATTATGAAGTTTCAGACACATACATTATCATCCTCAGCAGGCTTTTCTTATATTATCAAAAGTTTACTGCATTCACCAGAAGAGGGCAACACCTACTCTTTCACAACAACACTTCCAGGTTGTCAAAAAAGGCAGATGAAACAATCTCTGGTTAAAAAAAAAAGTGTCAATTTTTATGCACTCAAATAGAATTTGATGCAAGACCATTTTTTTTTTTGGGAAATACTGTACAGTTTGGATTGTATAACGTTGCAAAACCACAACTGCATAATGTTAAAAACCCAAGATATGTGCCACTCTAGCCTGAAAGCTACATGCTTATCCTGAGTGTTTTGCTAATTCTGGGAATGGGAATCAAACATACACAGCAAGATAGCTCTAGCTGGGTATGAAGAACTATTCTCAGACTTTTTATAATAACAATGAGACTTTCCACTTAAAATTTATCCCATTCATATGGATTCTCTTTTCTATCCTGCAAAAAGCAGTGATAAAAAAAACAACTTAATAACTTCAAGTTTGAACCTCTGATTTTAACAGGAACCAGCCAACTATTTATATAGCAAACACTAGCTATCAGATTTTTATATTGTTACAGTCAGTATTTTGATCAAAAAGAAATTAGGAAATTTGATATCTTGTTCACATAGCAACTTTAAAGTTGTCCCTTTCAGTCACTGGGTGGTTTTTGATACTGTCAGAGACAAGTCAAGTTCTAGGTCACAGTTATCACAGAAATATAATCTAAAGAACAGCTGGATGCAAACATGCAGCACTATTTAAAAAATATATTTAAGGTGTTTCAACATCTCTCAACGGCCAAAAGTCATCTTATAATGTTACTTACAATACACTAATTTTACTGTAAAGCTTTTCCTACTGCTGCAGAAGACTTAAATCAGAGATACCAAAACTCCCTGAAGAAAACCAGATTTTTTTAAACTAAAAATAGTAAACAAGGATTTTCTGAAATGCTAAACACTCGTGAATTCATTGCTCCAGTAAAACTATTTTGCTTGCCTTACTGAAAACTGGTAATATCTTCTTGCCAAAGGATAAATGTGAATACAATTTCTGTAATGAAGGGAGAATCAGAATCATCTCAGTGACTTTATTTTCATTTTCTCTGGAAAATTACTGATGCCATTTGCACCACAAAATTAGCTAATAAGACATAAGGATGATATGGAATATTAATTTCCTAATGTTTGCATATGCTTAACTATCTCCAAGAATTAAAAAGTAGCAGCAGCAGCAATCTTACTATACACTTTCTAAAACAGAAGAAAAATGGGGCAAAATCCCACAGAACCCCAACATACCTGTTATTTTTCTGCTAGGCAGTGTAGCAGTAGTTTCAACTGCAAAATAAGAAGATTTTTTTTAGGAGCAGAAGATTTTATATGTATTTGCACACATGCATACACACACTTTTTAAAACACAACAATTTTAGATGTGGTACTCACCTCACTTCAAAATGGTTTGCAAAACTACTTTGCATCCATTGAGAAATATGTGTCAAGACTTTTTGAAAGCTGGAAGTTGAACTCTTTTGAGTTTAGTTTTTTCCTCAGTTCAACTTTTTATACTTATGGAAGATACAGATTAGGCCATGAGCTTTGCCACTTCTCTTCCATTAACAGTGTCTTCAGAAACCTATTGAGCACATTTGCTTGAGTGAAGATGAAGAGGACTAAAATAACATCAGCTAAAACTGGAACATGTAACATCATGATGTGAATGCACGTGATATAATACTCATGTGTCCAAGAGCTGCACCACCAAAGAACATCTAAACAGTGAAAAATCAGGCTGCCAAAAAGGAAGCAGCTCAGGTGGATGTGGGCTGGGATGGAAAGGGGACATGACACCAAACATGTCCCCAGGGACACCAAACACCCAGGGAGAGATGCAATACACAGATGGGCCCTTGATCCATCAACTCTTGTCAGATCCAAGGGGTGGATCTGACAGTTGAAGCATCACACTCACAAATGTGAAACATGATGTCATCAAGTGAGCCAAGTGACTAAAGCCTCCCTGGAATAAAGGTGGTGGTTGAGCTATCAGTGAGGAGGCCCAGCAGAACAATTAAATCACACCACTGCAGGGAACCTGCCGCCGAGGCAAGTGCTATGTGCTTCCTGTGGTGGAGGAAAAGTGGCAGACAGCTCCAAATGCTCCCTGCAGACTGTCACCACTCAAAACACCATTCTGGACCTTGAAAAAGAAGTAGCAACACAGCATCACCTATACTTAAAGCACTATTACCTATTTCAGCACCATTAATAGGTGAGACCCTGTCTGGGCAAGGAGGAAGAAAAACCCTTCTCAAGTCACTAAACCTGGTGGGACACTAAGCACAATCAGGATTCAAGCCCAAGGGTAGCAGACAAGAGAGAGGTTCTCTCCAAATTGCAGGAGTAGGTGGGACAGTTTCTCCACAGGTAATGCCTTGATATCTGGCCAGTCCATCACTGCCATCACACTGGTGGGCACTAAACTGTGCCACACAGCCCACGTGCAATGGGCACCCCCTAGATCCTTGGAGTCATTGCTGCTGTCCAGGTTGCTGTAGATTACCTCCACCACTGCTAATGCCCTCAGATACTGACACCTTCCTTCTTCCATCAGTGGTCAGTGGTGGTCCACTCGCCCCTGCAGTCTACACAACCATCCTCAAACTCTGAATCCAGTCACACAAGTTCAAATCTCCATGGGACCTCCAGTAACAAATCACTTGGAGATGACACACAGGAAAGTGCCCCAAGGGAACAAATTCCTAGGGAGCAAGGTATGCAGGAGAATTTGGGCAGGTGCCTAGAGCAGTATTCACCTCTGATGGCATAGGAGTTTACACCCAAACAGCCAAGGAATCCTGGTGACAAGGCAGACCACTTGCAGGAAGGATGTCTTGCTTACACCAAAGACAGGGACTTTTGGCACCATGTTGGGTCCTGGCATACACCTACCAGGCCCGTGTCCCACACCCTGGAAGGGGCAATAGGATCTCTGGATCTAAGGAAAAACAAATGGATGCTGCAGCTGAATCAGAGATACAGCCCTAACCATAACAGTCAAGGGGGGAGCTATGGAAGTGGAGGTTGACCCAGTTAGGGAAGGAGGAAGAAGATCCTCTGGAGGTGATGTAGGAAGTCAACTCAGAAGAGGCAGCCTGTTCTGCAGTAGGACAGCCATAAGAACAGGAGAAGGAAATGACAGAAATCATAAATGAGACAGAAATTACCCAGTCCCTATTCCTGAGCAAGGTGTGAGATGCACAAAGCAGACAGCTGCCAGCCAGGTAAGCAGATTGCTGCCTGGCTACCCCAATGCTGGGATACTGGGACCAATGATCTGAAGTCAGAGACAACATGAGAGCTTGAAAGGACAAAAAAAGTCAGTTCATTTTTGTTGAATGTTACACAGTGCATGAAGCTAAAAGCAGCAGCTCTAAAACATGGCAGGATGAATAGATGGAAATTGAATTAATTGCACTACAATTTTTTAGGAGTTTTCCATGAAACTTAGTTTTAGTTAATTTACATCCTGGGTAGAAATTTTCTTACGCAGAAGAAAGAAACAGAGAACCAAAATTCTTAGTAAAATAATACATACCAAAGAAACAGAGAACCAAAATTCTTAGTAAAATAATACATTAAATTAAAGCGTAAGTAAAAATTCACACCTTTATACATATCAGCCTACTGAATTTAAACGCCTTCAGTAAAGATAAAACAAAGTTACATCAAACATCTCTTTTGAGACAAATAGGATTCTGCCTACAGAGAAGTAAAATTGCTATTTTTCACAACTAGAACTGTGAGAACTTGATAGCTCATGAAAATCTGGATATAACCCTAATTTTTACAGTAATTTTTCAAGAAAATTAGGACTTCTCACTATATAGTAAGTCCAGATAAAATACATATTCACATATTCCTGCAAGGTAAGTGTTCTAGAGCTCTTATGTACACGTGCTGTTACTTTAACATTGTAAAGTGATTACAATTTACAGATTCTATAAAATTATTTTCTTAGCACCTACTGTAGGCTTGGGGAAGACCCTTAAACAACACCATGACAATACCAAGTTTAATATGCAGAATGGAAGCAGTAGTCAGATAAAACTATTCTGTATTGTTCAAAGAGTAAATAACTTTTTCAGGTAGAATGGGGTGAATAAAGATAATTGACTGAACTTCTGGTTAGAGAAGGAAGCATCCTTCCACAGGTGGGCTATCTGATTTTCCTACCACAAAAAGTAAATTCTATCTCTAAAAGTTAGTAAATTCTATCTCCAAAAGTACCTGTTATGAGTCCCATCTTAATCACTGCAAAAGCCCTTATCTCCAAAAAAAGCTCTGGAGGAAATTAAATTCTCAAAAGGAACCCACCTGAATACGCAGCCTCAGAGCAAACACCACCACACTGCTTCTTCCACCCATTTAAAAAATAAAATCTGTACAGGGAATCTAACTTTAAGATCTTTCTCACAAACTCTTGTGGAGTCAGTGGAGACAGTCTTGCTGTATACAAGGTGCCTTTTGCATCTTCCATATCCCTTCAACCACCTTGTGAATTTTTGAGAATATAAGTAGTACCCTGAGGTAGGTACAAAAATTGTTCATTAACATATTTGATTTTGTAAGTTAGTAAATAAAAGACAGTGAACTGTAAAAATGCCAAATGCTTTTAATAGCACATCTAGCAGCACAGGGAGTAAAACAAGCAAAACACAAGCCATGAACATGGAGCTGACAAATGCAGCAACTGATGATGGCATGCATCATCTGAGAGGCACTTTTTTATGGACACCAGTCTAACCATGACTTCTCTTACAGCACAACAGTCATATGCCTACAGTTGCCAGAAATTATCCATGAGTATGAGCCTTGTCAAGGCTTGAGTATGGACTTATCAAGGTCCAGCTTTAAGTTCATTAACCAAGTCTTTCATCAGAATCACCTTAGCATACAGAAAGGAGGAAGGAGGAAAGACTCATATATAATTTATTTGTTAACCCTCCTCCTTTGTTAAGAACAAGAAAAAAAAAGTGAATAGATTTATTTGGAGAAGGATTAGAGTTCAATCCAAAATATCCCTAAAGTTGGCATGTAAAAATGAAAGTAACTCAAGATGTGTTAGTTACAAGCTAACAGAAAATTTATTGCCCTTAGGTTGTTTACTATTGATAAGAGCATGAAAATCCTTACATATATGAAACTTCCATTTATTTGCTCTATGGATTTTATTTGCAACACTGTTAGTTTGGGATCACCAAATCAATATAACTATCATATCCTGTTCCAAAACAAAGGATTACACATTGTAATAATACTTTGCTCTCTTTTCACTAATAGAAAACACTCTTAAAGATTCAAACAGTAATTAAATAGACAGTGTTACTTCTTGCTTTTGTTGCAAGGTAGATAGAATAGGCCCCCACAAGAAATGTTTGGTTTCTTTTTGAGGGAAAAGGCAACTTGATTAAATGAGATAAGCACCGATTCTGTTACTAACATGCATCATTAGAAACAAAAGCAGCAAGTCCTTTACTGTCTCCATATCACTTTGTATTGTTCCGACACAAACAGCAAACTAAACCACGACCTGGGAATCCCATCTGTGTTCCACAGGTATGAAACTGGTTTAGCAGCTCTCACCACAGCTGCAAAAATTGTGGCAACCTTCATTTCCCACTGACTTCATCTGACAATGGGAAGCAGTGTAACTTCAGCAGCTCCAGACTGGCAGGAGACTAAACCTACTAACAGTACTTAAGGTTAGGTGTGCAAGCTGATGTAGCTCTGAGAGAGACCAGTACCTGACCCTGTCTGAAAAAATAGCCTTGTGCTTACAGCATTCCTTAGCATGGCAGCTTTTAATTCTCAGGCTACTGGATCTTTTAGGATGGAATGGTCTCCACACGTCCTGCTGAAGCTGTTTCACCAAGCAAAGCAGAATTGAAAAATGAATTCAGTGAAAGGGAAAAAGAGGCAGAAGGAGGCTTTGTAACACAGTGATCAAGATGGGACAGATGGTTTTGGCGCCTACAGCAAAAGCACTTTCACTCAAAGTATATAATTTGTTCAGTAGCTCAGGCACAGGACACAGCCCTAAAGCATGAAAGTGTACAGTGTCCTATATCCAAGTGTGATCATTAAAAAAGGTCCTTTTCTTCAATCTACGGTTAATCTAACTTATGAGCAGTATACCCTTTCTTAAATTTTTTGGAAATGCAACACCATTTCTGATCCACCTGTCTTTGGGCAACCCAGTCTGTGAGAAGCAGTTCAGTTTTTCCAGCGTGGAGAAGTGAGAAGCAGCTGGAACCTGGCTGCTGATAACAATTTGGTGCAAGAACGACAGTACTGGCAGCAGTTTCCTGTCCGCCTGTCTCAGGGGAACAGTGCTGCTGCTGACTAACGCTGTTTTACCTAACACTTCATGATCTCCTTTAAACCTTTGCAGAAAGCATCCTCTGAGCAAGCCTGAGACTGGGCAAGCAACTATTGGACTTTCTTTGGAGGAGAAAGGGTCTGAAATTTAGTGAACTCGAGTCTCCCCATGGACACTCCTCCTGCCCAGCCTGTGCCACAGGTGAGGAGGGGCAGAGTGAAGGGCTGTGCCAGCTGGCCTCTGTCTCAGGAAACATGGGAGAGAATGCAAGGGCAGCTGCTTCCCAGTCAGCTCCAGACACTGAACAGGCACTGAATGCTGAGGAGCAGCAACAGCCCTGCCAATCTGTAGAAGCACAACAGCATTCCTGGCAGAGAAGCATACATTCCTGGACTTATATGTGTAGGGCCTAGAGGAGAGATTTATGGAAAGAAGTGACTAAAATTTTACTTATATTAATTGAAAAGCATGCCAAAAATGAAAACAGTTTGTATTAGTACCCAGGCTCTTTGTTCAAAGTACAGGGTAGCCTTGACTATGTTCACCTCTCACAAACAGATAACAGCAAATGGAAGAATCCCAAGGGACACCTTGGTGGCTATGTAATTTGGTCTCCTGAAGCCACAGTACTTGGCTGTCACCACAGAATGACATGAGACAACCATGACTGTATATTGCTGCTAAGATCAGTTTTGACTTACATATAAAAATAAAAATACAAGGAAATTTATAAATATCAGATATTCTAAATAAGAAATTACAGCACACTTACAGTGCTGAAAGCTTTTTCACCAAAAATTCAACTGAGTCAGTCAGCGGAATTGATTTGCATGAAGAATTTCCACCAGAAAGGCCAAAGCCAATCTTTTAATTGCAAGTAGATATCTCGCATCACTTTCTGGGTTATGTAGTTACAAGCACTTAAGACTTAAACTGTCAATTTCACATTGCAATTTCTAAGTCTATACAGATCCTCTGCTAGACATTTTTACAGGCACCAGTTAACCTGTTTGTTACAGCAGTTACCAGAACCGTGCAGCAGCCACTGCACTCTGTTTGCAGAGAAATGAAGATGCCCAGCACTAATGCATTTTACAGGACTTGCTCATGAACAAAACTGAGTAGTTCAAACAGCAAAATTTCAAAATGGTGCTGTTCTAAAACCTAATTATTTGCAGAAACAGGCTGCTGAAAATATGACATTCAATTCTCCTATTCAAATTAAATCCGTATTTTCCACGAAGAGATTTGGTCCCTTTAACATTTGACAAGTCTTTCAGCTGAATAAATGTTTGCCAAATGAACCATTCTGTCACAGAAGGCATTAATAACAGTAACACATAAAAATCCTCCACAAGTTTACAGTTGTTAGTCAGCTGCACACTGGAAACATTAGCCTATCTTGACTTTCTATTTAAGGTAGATTTTGAGGCACATTAGATATAAGTTCATAGGATAAAACTTAAGTGCAATCTTAGTTTTATGTTTTGGTGTCCCTCATGACACCTTGTATCTGCTCTGACCCCCTGAGGGGGCACCATGGAAGAAAGGATGAATTATCACTGGCCACTAGACAGAAACAAATGCCAGAACTTGTTCACATCAGGCTCAGTCACTTGGGCCAGTTCATTTTAGTATCCTTAACAGAAAATTTAGGCTCAGTATTTTTAACTCAGCTTTGATGTTTTACTGCTGGTAAGAAATTAGGTTATAAATAAAGCTTTTATCTGTTTGTGGAAACCTGTACATTAGATACTGAGGTGAATCAAATAACCACTTCTCTGGAAGGCTGATTTCCAAAAAGCCACTTTGTTTGGTATCACAGGAGAGGGAGGGAATGAGAGCAAAGGAAGGGAAGGTCAAACATGCATTCTGTTAATAGGTACAAAGAAAAGTGGCACATGACTCATCAAAAAGGCACTCCAGAGTTAGGTATTTTTTCCTATCACATTTCCTTCAAGAGCTTCTAGGTTTCCTTCAAGGTTTCTTTAGTATTCTGTCCTTACAGTTCTAGGGGGGAAAAAGTGGCATTGGGGCAAATAATTTGCTTTTTCATCTTCTGCTTTCATGATCCACTCAGTAAACGTGATAATACAGTCCAAGGTTTGGTACCCAACAGACTGGGATGCAGACTGGATGAGTGGATGGGGAACAGCTGCATTTCCACTTCTTCCCTAAGGGTCTAGTCTGGACACTCCACCCTCCCTTCCAGGAAAGGTGATCCTGTCATCAGATGGGCACACAGCTGGGAAATCTTTAAATGGGATTACAAAAGCCTAATACCTACCTCCCACTGTCCACATCTGCAAACTAGAACAAAAGCCCAAACTGAAGTTTTTCTCTTCCTTGAGAATGCAGAAGCAAAATAGTCACAGTGGGCAGGGCACTGGTCACTTCCCATTTCTCCCATCAGCATTAAATTGCTCTTAACCCAGAAGTGTGGAAACCCCCTCCAGCAACACCAGTAGCAGGCTCAGCAATATTGAAAGTCAAAAGAGTATGTGAAAAAGAGAAGGCAACATCTTAATCTTGAAGTTCGGACAGTTTAGAGAAATCAAAAATGCCACAATATACCCACTGAATTTTAATTAGGATAAAAAGCAACCAAAAGCAACAGGCTAAAAGTTACAGCACCAATATCACAAATGAGACAGCAGTGATACTATGTACAGTTATGTCCCAGATCATCTATTTTATTTATTCATTGAAATTTGTTAAAGATAGCCGATCATACCTGTGCTGCTTGCATTAACACACAGTGTAACAGTTTGGATATTTGTATTTGGATTAAGAAAGTTACTGTTTAATGCATAACTGAAATGATTAATGTTTAAACAGTGCATTTCACTGTGAAGTTATTATTAAAGGCAACTTAAAAATATCATATGTAAAAATGACAACAGAAGAGCTGGTACTTACAGATGATTGGAGTTTATTTTCAAGGATTTAGCACTTCAAACTCATTTATTTTCTTGTGTGTTTGTGTTTTGTTCTCTTAAATTACCCCAAACTTTAGATTACTTAGTAGATTTTTTTCTTGGATTATACAGAGTGATATCATTCATATTGTCCACATTAAAGTATGTAGCTACAGAGGAATCATTCATCAAGGAACAATATAAAATTTTCCAAGGTTAGAATATGGAATAGTAAGCACATCTTTCTTCACTTAGGCATTTTTAAATACCAGGAGGTGATCTGTAAAGTGAGAGACATTCAAACTGCACTCTTCTCTCTATATCACAGCTGTTATGCTACTTCTCACTCTTAGCAAGAGGGGAATTATCAAAGGAACATGAAGAATGTACGTGGAAGGCCAGTGACGCACCAAGTGCATGACCTCCTTCCCTCTCTGGCCCCGCCTGCAGCACCTACACCTGCTCAGCGTGCAGAGGCCACACCGAGCAGGACAACCAGAAGACTCTGTCACTGGAAGGAGCCAGAATCTCATCTTGAACTCAGATATAAAAGTTCACTATTGAGAACCATTAGTCCAAAAAATGTGATCAGGCTCTTCACAAAGTGGGAAGCAGTCAGATATGTCCTTTCTTGCAAATCTTCAGATGCATAAAATATGTAGCTACTGCAAAGGTAATCCCAGCCACTTCTAGGCAGTCAGCTACTCAGTTAAAGTTAAGCATACTTTTAACTGCTAAGCATGTGTGTGAATCTTACCACAATCAGGATTTTGATCCTTATTAGACCTCAAATGGTTGAAAAAAATTAATACATTTTTGGTAATTTGAAAAATTTCACACAAATAAATCATAAAACCTAAAGTAAAAGAATCAGAAGAGTCAACAAAAACAAAGGCAGGAAAATTGATGCTAAGTAAATCTAGACTTATTAATGGAATGGGTCACTGCTGATGAGACACCAATTAGACAATGGCTAACCACTGCACAAAGGCTTTGAGTGGTTAAGCAAAGAAGAAATCACGGAAATCACGGTAGCCTTTGACAGAACATTTTACAAATAATTGTTTTATGTAGGCACAAAATGCCAACCAGGTCACAAAAAGAATTTGTGAAACTTGTCCTGCGGCACAATTATGACTGTAGCGCACCACTTCCTTTTGACCTTTTGAGCCTACAGAGGACTTTCCTAAACTTCAGCCCTTTGCCACTTACGTTCATTGCAGATGTAAAATTAGATCCTTCTGCAGACTTACTACTCAAAGTCCTTCTGCTTTAACACAACACAGAGAAGTTTCTCAAATCAAGTAATTTTTACACAGGTGTTTGGAGGAACTTACTGAAAGAAATAAGATTGTAAGAGTAGTAGCAGCATCAATTAAAATCATCTGACACAGACTATTAGATATTTCTACCATAAAAGCTTTGTTATCTATTGACTGGTATTTGCTGAATATATGTTTTTCATAGGATGACTTGGGGGTGTAATCAGCTAAAATGCATCTATTATTGAAGGGAGGCAAATAAACTGTAAAAAAATTCCAGCAAGATTCTCTTTGAAAAGCTATTAATGTCCAAGTTATCCAGAGGAGAAAACTTACATCTGGCAGTAGAGATGATCTCTATGCTGAAACAAACTCCTGTAAGCATAGTTATTGAATCTGGCTAAGCAACAAAGCTTTGGACACCATGCATCTTACATAATCGCTAGAAGAGTTCTTGCAGGTAGACAAAGGACTCCACAAACCACTAAATCATGAGTTCTAAAATCATTTATCAGTTAGGGATGGAGATAGGCAATGCCTGATCAAGCTGTCCTTGATGGTCAAGGATGCTCAATATTCAGGACAGAAATTGCTGGAACAGAAAACAAGGAGTTTGTCCCTTCTGTGCATCAGTAAAAGACAATCAGATGCTCCACTCTGACCGAGATTTTCCCCACTGTCCAGACAGACATACCTCTCTCAGACTTCCTTTGTATGTCTGGTAGAATGTTCCTCCTTTCAGCCTTAGGACTGTGTTCCTTCAAGCACAGCCATCAGACATAAGTAAAAGAAAGAAATCCTTTCTTCAGCTCCTTTCCTAAGTCACGCAACCCAACAAAGAAGATGTGCTCCCAACTACAGCATCAAGGCTAGCAAAGGCATTTCATTCATTACAAACCACTGCTAGCAGCATTCTCCATGAGTCCTGGTCTGTTGGACAGATTTGCTTCTCTCCCAGAAAAAGAAATCTGGTCACCTTATTTTACTGTCCTTACTAAGACACTTTGAATCAGGCAGTGGTTATAAATTACATAGATAAAATATATTTTTTTGAATCTGCATGAAATAAATAGGTACATTTTTTAAGGATAAAGATGATGAAGATTAAGACTGTTGCCACATTAAACTGAATCACTGATGCTATATAAAAATTCTAGGAAACAATAATTGAGTTGTCACATTAAAATCTCTTAGGGGGGGATAATATAATTTCCTATGATTTATAAATTGTATTCCATCAAAGCTTGATTCAAGTTTGTGGTTTTTACCAACAGATATGATAGCAAAAGCTAAAAATAGGATTATTCTCTTGCTTGAACTCAGTTTCTCTGAAAATAAAATCTTGGATTGGTTTGATTCAAAGGATTTTACAGTTCTTTTTCAGGGAAGAAGGAAAATTTGAGAAATGTGTGAGAACCATTTGGTCATTTTAATAAAGGAGACATTATTGATACTGATAAAGAAATTGGATCCTCCTATAATTTTTTGCAGATATAGACCCTACCAGCTGAAGATGGTGTAATGTGCCAGTTGAAGCACTGAAATGTTGCCTTCATTGAAGTTTTGTCCCAGCAAATGAGTAGAATGAGAACCAGCAATGCTTTCCTCTGTATTTATTCCCTGAACAGAAAATGTGTAAATTAATTATTTTAAGATGAAATCGATACATGCCCCAGTGCTCCAAGGAGTTTTAGCTGCATGCATCATGCTCTCATATTACACAAATGGTTGATAGACAGAAAAGTTGAAGCAAGTTGAAAGTCTTTAAAGGACTGATGCTATACTTTTTCCTTCAGATAAAAACTAGCGAAAGCAGCACGTCCTCATATGACCTCATCAAGAATTTGATTTTGATTTTAGAAATTATTAATAGACTGAGACTTTGTAAAATCTGGAAGAGAAATGCTAGACACACTTAGATCAACTTTTGACTGAATTACTATTTCAAAAGCAGTGCAGGGGTACTTACCACATTGCAAAGTGTTATCCTCTACTGTCGTGTTATAGATCCAATCCTCCTTTCTCCAGCGTATAACACCACTATCCTGGCAGTCCTTAGATTGTGTTATATTTGCCTTGTCCCACATTCTGAACAGGTACAGCTCCCCAGTCATACCCTGGCGAGGGGCTGCACCTGTACCTTGCAGCTTTGAACAGCCAAGTAAGAACTCGCCTTTTGCAGGCAAAGAATCTTTCCCATTTAGTTTCTTGTGTAATTTTTCTGATCCATTTATGAATACCTTCAACTCCTCGTTGTCACTTTTCCACTGGATACATATTTGGTTCCAAGTGTTTTTACGAAGTCTTATTGATGTGCTTATTTGTTTTCTGAACAACCATATCTTCAATTTCCCATGATCTCCTGTAAGTCCAAGATCAAACTTATTTGCAGAGAGATTGGTGTGAAGAGTTTTTTCAGCGTATACATATGCTGTCCATGGATTGTTTGAGGAATACAGCTTGAGGTGCACACAGACAAGGAATTCTCTCAAGGAATGCAGAGAAATTCTTGGTGACATACGCCAAGGATCTTCACATGCAGTCTTAAAGACGGCTTTGTATCGCCCTAGGAAATCCTCCTGATCTAAATAAAGAAAAGGCGATTTGTAAAACCTTTAGGTCTTAAAAAAGATCCTTTATATAAAAGTTATTCTTCCATATAGTATTGTTTCTAGGCATTTTCCTAGGAATTTTCAAAACAACACATTAAGAAATGATCTTGTAACCCACTCTTTTAGATTTATTTTTGTGGTAGGGAAGTGACAAATTTGGAGGCAGTCAATAAATGCCCATGAAAACTTTGCAGTAAACTTATGCTAAAGAACAAGGATGACCATGTAGAATCACAGAATCATTTAGGCTGGAAAAGACCTCCAAGATTATTAAGTCCAACTGTCAACCCAGCACTGCCAAGTCCACCACTAAACCATGTCCCCAAGTGCCACATATACACACCTTTTAAGCATCTCCAGGCATGGTGACTCAACACTTTCCCTCTGGACCATGGTTCAATGCTTAGCAACCCTTTCCATGAAAAAATGTTTCCTAGTATCCATTCTAAACCTCCCCCGGTGCAACTTGAGGCAATTTCCTCTTGTCCTATTGCTGGTTACTTCAGATAAGAGACAGACCTCCATTTGGCTATAACCTCCCTTAAGGTAGGGAGCAATAAGAGTCTCCCACGAGCCTTCTTTTCTCCAGGCTAAACAATCCCAGGTCCCTCAGTTGCTCCTCACAGGATTTGTACTCCAGACTCTTCACCAGCTCCATTGCCCTTCTCTGGACATGCTCCAGCACCTCAATGTCTTTCTTGAAACGAGGGGCCCAAAACTGAACAAAGGATTTGGGATGTGGCCTCACCAGTGCTGAATACAGGGGGACAATCACTGCCCTGGTCCTGCTGGCCACACTATTGCTGATCCAGGCCAGGTGCCATTGGCCTTCTTGGCACCTCGGCACACACTGGCTCATGTCCAGCAGCTGTTGATCAACACCTCCAGATCCTTTTCTGTAATGCAGTTTTCCAGCCACTCTTCCCCAAGCCTGTAGTGCTGTATGGGGTTGCTGTGACCCAAACACAGGACCTGGTACTTGGCTGGGTTGAACCTCATACAACTGAGGCTATATTCTGCTTCTCATCCCTGTCTCCAGCTCAAGGGGCTGGGTACTCTGAGACTAAGGCAAAGAAAGCATGAAGTACACCAGCCTTTTCCTCACCCTTTGTCACCACATTTCCCCTTTACCCCAATAAAGGCTGGAGATTCTCCTTCGCCCTTTTCTTGTTAAAGTATTTATACAAATATTTTTTGGTTTTATGGCAGTAGCCAGATTAAATTTAACTTGTGTTTTGGCCCTTCTGATTTTCTCCCTGCCTAACCTTAAGGCATCCTTGTAGTCCTCCTGAGTTTCCTGCCCCTTCTTCCAAAGGTCATAAACTCTTCTTTCCTGAGTTCCAGCCAAAGTTCTCTGTTCAGCTAGGCTGATCATCTTCCCCACTGGCTCATCTTCTGCTGCTTTGAACTGCTTCTGCCCCTTTGAGAATTCCTTCTTGAAGTAGAAGTCCAGCCTTCCTGGACTCCTTTGCCCTTCAGGGCTGCTTCCCAAAGGACTCCGTCAACCAATCCCCTAAACATGCCAAAGTCTCCCTTCCAGAAGTCCAAGGTGGCAGTTCTGCTGAGTCCCCTCCTTAAGTCTCCAAAAATCAAAAGCTAATAATTTTGTAATTGCTGAGGCCTCCAACCATCACATCATCCATCAACCCTCTTTGTTCATAAACAAAAGGTCCAGTGGGCACCTTCCCTATATAACAAGTAGTTCCAGACAATGCCTCAAACACTGAAACATGATCGTAACTGCTCAATTCTTGTAGGTGCCTCATTTCTTTCATTGTCCCAGTACAGGAAAGGACAGACTTTTGTGGTTGTAGATGTGAACTCTTTGGAGATGAATCTTATTTTGTGGAGAGATGCACACTTAATTGCATAATCATATCATCGCTGCTTGCTTTATGGTGTACACAGCAGCAGCAAAATGAGAAAAAGTTCCTTTGGAACATGAAATGGAACAACAGAAAAATGAAACAGCCTGTTAGACGTTCAGCCAGTGCAAGAGAACACACTACTGACACTATTAGGGAGGTAATTATTTATCAATATATGCAGAGTTTTTATGAACATTCCAGAGGATGTATGGGATTAATCATGGTTGGTCAGGGTTAAAAAGCAGAAAAAGATCGTCCAACATAGGAAAAAACCTTTTCCATTAGCTCCTCTGTAAGAAGAAAAACTTCCAGGCAACTTGGATCAGGGTTTTTTTTCCAGGGCAGGTTATGTTCATAGTCCTAGTTAGCTGTCAAGATCACAGCCAGTTCTTCTGTAATGTGCTCAGGCAACCAGAGTGCCAGTTTTCATCAGACCAGTTCTGACAACTTTTCTGTCTCTTGACCTCCAGGCTCCCAAATTTGTTTTTCAATAGCAACAAGGAAAAACAAGGAGAAAGTTCCTAACTTCCAAGTGCAACTTGATAGGTACAAGCTACCAGAAACATTTGAAACAGAAAATAAATCAATCCAGTTTCATGGAAAGTCATTGATACCTATTCTTGTTGCATCCTATAGATCTGAGAGTCTCTCTGTGATGCTAACTAGCAGAAGCTTGCAGGCATTTTTCACAACCTGGAATCATTCCTGAAGTTCAAAATACATGACAGAAGTGCCATGCAAGGCCATAGACCAAACAAAAACTCTCTGGGCACAGGCTAAAATTAGGTGAAATTCGTAACTAGCAGATGGTGGATTCTGAATGGTGAGTTAATACTTAGACTGGTTCTAAATGGCAAAGGAGAAGAAAGGCATACTTGACCCAACAGCAAGCCTCCCCTGCCTAATCCTGCAGCATGAATTCACTCACTCAGTTTGGCAATTTGTCAGAGTCTGAAAGCAAATCTGCAATACCCAGCTAAGAATACTTCAGAGTATGGAAAACTAATTTTTAAAATTACTTAAAAGCTGGATGAGGAAGACTGGATGGGAGGGGAAAGTGTCACAGAATATGAAATTTTTCAAAATGGGGGCTCAAATATACCTACCTTTTTAAGTAAAATTAAAACAGATGTCCATCTGACAGCATGGACAGGTCATAAGGAAACCAATTTTATAAAGGAAATAGCCAGCTAGTTACATGCCAATACTGGTGACACAGTCTTTCCAAATAAAAAAATTGCTCAAGTCTTTCATTATTAAGTAGAAATTGACTGGCAAGGGAAGTTTCCTGACACAGCTTCAAAACTTGAAGTTACTGTTAACTATCCAAATTGACAGACTGGAATTCCATTCCTGAGCAAAAATACTAATCAAAACTTGAAGTATCATCAGCAGACTTGGATTGGGAAGTGAAGGAATTCTGAGAGAGGCTTGATTTCATGTTAAGCATTAAAGCAGTGTTGATATGCCAATAGTGAATTAAAGGGCTGCTAATTTCTTTTACATTCTTTAGGGGAATTGGGACTTCAAAGTTGTCAAGGGAGCCAGAGAGGACACAAACTTGTAGATGAAAAACAGTTGTAAGACAGCCAAGAGAAATTATGCAAAATGACATCAATCTGCTGATGATTCTTCTGGTCTGCTTTATATAATCCAAAAAGACTGCTGTTGATCAATATGCAAAGCCTGAAGAATGAATTTAAACTAGAAAAGTGTTTACATATAAAGGTCTACCCTTCTGGAAACTGGAAAGATGGCCCACTTTGCTCTAAACAGTCATTAAAAAAAGTGCCAAAAAGAGATGCCAAAATTAAGAGAATGGAAACCAATACTATCTGAATTGTTGCAAGGCTGGAAATTTTAATATGCTTTATCTACCGAAAGAATGCTGAAAAAGCAGAAAGGAAATTGTAATCATAGTCAGAAAATGCACTCTGTTGTTCCAAGTAAGTGCAGTACAGCATTATGTTAGAAATTAATTATCAGTATATCTTGAATAAGTCTCCTTGCCATGTGGGTGGATGCATTGTAAGCAAGAGATGACGTTACAGTAAAGCCTTTAGAAGATCTGTTAATCATCACTGACTTTCTCGAGCAATGGTGGTTGCGGGCTGTGACCCACGCTTGACCATGGAACCGAGGAGCTGGAACTGCCTGTGCTCTAACAGAGGCATTCCTGGAGTCTCCTTGCATGCAGACAATGCAACAAATTCAGAAAAGTAGCCATGAACACACCTTCACAGCACAGAAAAGGGAGCATAATGAGAAGAATGCTTCAAACAGCTCCAGAGTAAGAAAAATCCAGAGTAAGATAAATATAAATAACAATAATAATTAAAAACAAAACAAAACCCAAACAAACAAAAAAAAACACAAAACAACAACAACAACAAAAAAAACCCAAAACCACAATTTGGAGTGAAGGAAACTCCATTCAGTAGTAATCATGGGCTGACTGTTCAATGTCTTTTGCTGTATTTGGGCACATAAGCCTTTTCAGAAATGAAAATTTTTTATTCTTACTATACTTATCTCTAAGAGATGCAAAACCTGGGGGTTTTGCTCTCACTTAAGCTAAAAACACGTATTTAACAAGCATGTTCTCTTAAGCCCTAAAAGAAATCCTGAAATGTATGCACATGCTTCTAAATGTTTAAAATTAATTTTCTGAGAATGACAATATAAAACCAAAATGCATCTCTTTCTTTTTTCTAAACATTTTTAGACAGTGATAATTGTTATCGTTACAAGAGATAGCCATTAGGTATTAAGAATTAGGTAGGTATTAAGAATTAGACCTACAGGAGTAGATTCTCTCCGTACATGAGCACCAGTGTTATTTTCCTCATATTACTCATAGCCTCTGGATCAGTATACAGCTGAGCATTAATACAGTCAGGTATTCTCTTGAATAAAAATAGTCACAAGTTTATACGTCTGCACAATCTGGCTTTTAACAAGTAACAGTAGTTATTAACTTCCTTGCAAGTGTTTGCCACCTGTGACACATTTGGCTCACTACAGTCCGCTAAAATGACATCAAAAGACTCTTGTATACTCACGTATTCTATCTGGAGCTCATAACTGTTTTTTATAAAAAGCCTAAAACTCTAAATTTTCTATGTGTGGGTCACTCAATTCTGTTGAATACTTTAAAAATCTGAAGCTAAGTACTGTTTCCCCACAATCAATTTCATCCCTCCTTTTCATTCACAGTCCTATTTGTTTAGCTGGGGATAAACAACATCACCTTATCCAGCATCCTGAGCATCAAAGAGAACACAGAAGTTCTTCCCTCTTCATATTTTTTGGACAACACAAAAATACCTTGATACCTGAGATGAGGAGAGAACTGAGTAGAGATGCTGCTGATACTACTAACTGCTGACAGCCTAAAACCAAAACACCCCAATAAAATAGGGGGGAAACTTAAACACACTCTTGTGTCAGTTTAGCTTTCTTTGATGATTAATGACAGTTTTAAGTGACACAAAGGTGAAAAATGAAATCCCTCTTTGCTCGCTTCCTCAGAACTTTAGATACAGTTAAATTTTCCCTGGAAAAACTCTTCTATGACATCTGTCCATCTGCTGAGCAGCTCTGTCCTTTTGACTATTTAAAGTGCAAGAGGTTAACACCTCTCCATCTTAGCAGCAGGTTTATCACCTGAATCTCAGATTCTGTCTCAATAGAAACATTTTGCAAAAGTCACTGTATCTAGAGAATTAGAGTCAAAATTAGTCTAGTCTGTAACCCATAAAACCTCATTGGTTGTACAATATCATTAAGCAAGCACACTTAAATTAAAAAAAATAAGGCAGTAAATCAGAACTGCAAGTTCTGACTTAGAGTAAAATAACATGCCATGACACAGAAAGAAGGTTCTGAAACTAGCCATTAAGCACACAGCAAAAAACACTCAGATTTTTTTAATACACTAAGCACATTAGTAACAAGTTAAATGCACTGCACATTATTGACATAAGGAAACTGTATGAATGACAAGCACTGTTATCTTTATCAGCTGAGGTCCAGAGCAGTAACAGACTAACCATCAGTTTACAGAAAAAACTGAAATTTTTCAGCCATGAAAAAACACAAATTATTTTACCTCACTTTATTTTACTTAACCTTAGACAAAAGCATCCCTATGTCAGTTTTCCACAAGAACCTTATCAATTTATTTTTCATTTACTGTTACATAAAGAGAATGAACTGCCACATTCAAATACTTTGTTTCTGTTACATGTTTTGGGCCTTACTACCATTTCCTTAGCCATATTCAGAACCACAACCAAGATCAATGCAGATGTTCTACACTCACACACACCCTAAATACTGCAAAGCTCAAAAGATCTTGTGGTGGTTTTGTAAGAGCAGTGTAAAAGATTTAACAACATGTTCTGAAATTAGTAACACTTCCAGCTCAAAAAAACCCCAGTAATAAAATAATTTGTCTTGTTATTACAAATTGTGTTTTGGTTCTCTCCTCATCCACAGCCTAGAAGAAGTACTACCAATGACATTTTATGAAAACATACAAAGCATCCAAAATGCTAAGCACCAAGTGTTTCATTTCTTGTTAGTGACAGTTTTTCCTCTTGTTTTCAAGAGGCAAAAACTTGCCTGGTTGAATATATTCAAAAGTCCTATTCATCAAGTCTAATGGTATTTATTTGGAATACCAACACTAGACCAATCAGGAAAAAATTCTCTTACCTTTGCTTGCTGTAGCCAAGAACAACTGAAGTAAAAGGACTGCTTGAACAATCCTGGATCTCAAGAAAATATCCCGTATTCTGCCAACACAGCAGTGCTGTTTTCCCCAAGCAACCATTCTAGAAGAAACAGATAAATAAATAAACCACAATGACTAGAAAACATGTAGGTGTATGGACATTATGACAAAATATGTTTCCAACATGAGCATAAATCTTCTCAACCCTGTTATACTATTGGGTATATATTGCACAGAAATGCACAGATACTCTGTATATTGCCAAGACACTAAGAGAGAAAGAGATTCCCCTTTGCTGAAAGGAAAAAAAGAAAAAAAAACAAACCCAAAGAAAACCCATCCAAGCTCTAATTCTCCAAAGACTACAAACACATCAGAGCATAGCCATGACTTCTTGCACAAATAAGACTTTCAGCATTTGAAAAACAAATTAACAAACCCCTCCAAAAGATTCGCACACAACATAAAACCCAAACAAAAGCTGACAGAGCAATCATAGAAAGGTTGTCCAAAAGCTTTATTAATCTCAGTAAGTATTTAAGACAGCATCTCTTCAGTCCTTTACCCACACATTCTCTCATGTGACACTTTAACAGCCACAAATCACTGTGGGCAGCAAGTTCATGAACAATATAATGAAAACCTGGTTTGTCCACCTTTCTGTTATAAGAGATACACTTCTAGGAAATATTTTTAAGATCTTTTTTAAAAAAGGTGCATCTAAATATTTTACATGCTGAAAGAAACACTCAAGTGCTTTTTCCTATACAAAAAAGTTTAGATACATAGTGGCAAGTGATTCTGTAGCTGATTATTGAAACATGCAAGCAGTAAACTTTACATATTGAATATCTTTCATGTATCAGCTTCAGGGTGGATCAGAGCATTCTGCCTGACACCAGAAGTTTAACTTGGCCATCACAAATTAGGTGCATGTGCAAGTGCCTTGGTTAGCACTAACACTGCTCACAAACTGCACTGAACTTCTGCTCAGGCTGTGTCAGGTTGCAGTAGCTTCCCTTCTTTTCAGGTACTTGCTAAATGGTGAACTCTTCCAGGAGTTTTATATTTTTTTTAAGGTTGGGGCTAAAATGTAATGTTTTTGAAAGATTCACACAAATGTAAATATTTATTAATTTACAATGGTTACTATGGGCTGAACTCTGCCAGCGAAGTGCCACAGGAATAAAC
Source organism: Molothrus ater (assembly GCF_012460135.2). Lineage (NCBI taxonomy): Eukaryota > Metazoa > Chordata > Aves > Passeriformes > Icteridae > Molothrus > Molothrus ater. The sequence continues at coordinate 16,117,549 of NC_050479.2, read as the reverse complement.
TAAGAAACAGTGAAGTTGCTAAGTAATTGAAACTTCAAAAATTTATTAAACTTATGTGCAAATAAATTATAAACATATAACAACATAACATAGAAACCTAAAGCAAAGGCTTTTTAAAAATAAAGAGCACTGCAACATTGTTGCCAGTGTTTTCAAGAATTGCAACATGCAATACTTCTAATAAAAAAAAAGCTGACAAAATAAATCACATGCTAAAACAATAGTCATACCTAATATACACATTTCTATGCAGGAACAGATCAAAACCAAATAAAAACAAGTAACAAAAGGCCAGAAATGTCAGTGATGGGCTAGCTTTCTAAAGATCCCAGGAAACATGTTCAAACCTGTCCTCAGCCTGCTTCTCTGAACGCCTAAAAATCATGTATTAATAAAGTTGTTCCATCAGCAACCTGAGTAGCAGAATTAAATTAATTATCCTAAGAACCTGATAATGAAAATTGTTGTGCCTAAATATATCTGACAATTTCAAGGACTGTGCATTTACAATGTAATTTTCCTAGGGTTAAAAGAGATGCTCATCCAAAAACTGTTTCCTTTCTTTGTTTACTTACATTTTGCAGTCTAGGCTCAAATTAGGTCATTTCCAAGCAAAACCAAGCTGCGTATCTGTTCTTCTATTTTATGGGGAAATCTTTTGTACACTAAACCACCCATCCATAGTGATGCATTTAGACACCAAAACAAGCAAAATTTCCAGCATCTCTTTTCTCCACTACCTAGACATCAAGAGTTGAAAAGTGAATGGGACGAAGCCCAAAAATACTCAGTGGCACCCACAGATGTAGCCATTGATGCTGGTAAGTAATGAGGCAAGCTGCTTGCTTTGTGCCACATATGATACCGATTGGGAATACTCCTACATTCCCTGCTTTTGTTTTCTCCTTAAGCCTCAGCCCTGCAAACAGATGCACATGAAATGAGCTGACTAGGACAGAGGTTTACTCCTGAACCACCAAGCATGCCTTCTGTTTTGTTTGGCAGAGCTCATTAGACAATGATGTTAGTGTCCCACCCCCAGAAATAAAAACCGCATTACAAAAGCCTAAATTTGAGTACAGGAGCCAAGAAATTCCTGGTACTGACTCCAGCCCTGCCTGAGCACTCTGTAGCCCTGAGGAGTTTGAATGGACCTTCCTCTAACTCTGGCATTTCAGAGGGAGCTTTGTTAATATTTGCCCAGTGTTTAAACAAAAGGCTGTAAAAAATACTTTCTGTACATTTAGGTTTTTGTCTCATCTGGGGTTTTTTGACATTGTACTCACTCCAAGAGATGGGCCTGGCAAAGACAAGTAGGGACAGAGTCAGAGCTTCTTGCTGACTGAACACAGTCACATCAAGAACTCCAAAACTATTCAAAGCTATGAAGGAAAATTAATGATCCCAGGCAAAGCAATAAAATCCAGATAACAGGAATATAAAGTGAAATACTAACACGGTCAGCTCAACTGACTTTTTGCAAGACTTTGAACAGCTACACTAGTTCAAGACTTGTTCCAGTGTTTAGATAAAATATACAATTATAAGAGTTGGGAAAGTAACATTTGTGTTCCTTTATTTTTGCAACAAAGTTGTTTAGACACTACTAAAGAAAAACATGCTGCTGTCTTTGGTACTTTTTTAATTAAAAAAGCAAGATATAAAATAGAATTTCACCATATCTATTCAAATAAAGATCATATGATACATTCCAAAACATTTGGTCATTATGTTCTTCTCAAAATTATTTGAGCCCTTTTCTGTATTAGAATCCTAAATCTTCATTCTTAATGATCCTGAACAGTAATGGAATTGCAGATTTATAGTTGTGAACATTACAGAATTAGGCATAAGGGATTCTTTTCATTTGTTATTAATTTGCTCACGTGTTCAAATGAACATTTGTATTCTTCTTCATAATAGATGAATATAGTGTGACTCAGGGAGCCCAGCATAATTATGCATAGTTTTTGCAGCAGGATGAAAAATTTTCACATGTATATCAAGCAAATCTGATCAAATACAATAGCTACTGAGCCACCCAAGTCTGGGAAAGAATTCTGTGCACAGACTTCAGGTAAAGATGTAACCAGCTGGCTTCATTTTCTCAGTTACAACCAAGTGGTTTTTATTTACAAAGAGCTAAGTGTCTGAAATGACAATATAAAACATTTATTTATGGTCAGCAGAAAAAAATGAAAATTTGGAAAATAGAAATTAAAGGCTCAGGCATAAATCTGTTATGTCCTGTTTGCTCTCCACGAAGAGTGTCTTATTTTGACCAATGACAACCTTGTACCCAGGTCTTACAACATTTCACACCATCTTATTAATTTGAAAGTCAAACTATAATTGAGAGCATTTTTCTTAAAACAAATGAACAAACATATTTTGAAAAATTGGAATTTTTTTGTTTGTCTGTTTTGTTATACAGGTCACAGTTCTGCGTTAATATCACACTCTTTGCAAATTACAGAGGTTAGTGGAAACAAAGACAAGAAGATGGTATAAAAAAGGAGTTTTAATTCCTATCATTAATAATAATTAGCTCATGCCCTGCTATTTCACTTTACTACTTTCCAAGTAGTGCATCCATAGGTGAAATATCAAGACATTTAGCACTTACCTTCAACAACTGCTTGCCTTGCAGTACAGCAGATATATTTTCATAGGACTAAAGCCAAAGAAAGTGAAAAACATAAATACAGCAGTTGTGTTCTGTAACATATTTTGTTACATCATTTTTGGAAAAATTTCACATCCCAATTTCACAATTCATGTTGAAAATACGTATTTTCTGGCAATCTTTAGCATTTAATAAACTATTAGTTCTTTTATGCTAAGGTTTAGCCAGAGCAGGTTCTCACTGCCAATGCATAAACAGCTGGTTACAGAAACTTATGTTGGAAATCATGGCCCAAAACAATCATTCATTTGGTTCCAATCATGCTGTCTACTGCTGCACCTCAAACTGCTTTGTTTAAGCCACACTTATTTCATCCATGGTCTTTGGGTCTCATTCAATCTTCTGTTTTCATCCCCTATTAAGATTGTAGATTTCAATAACAATATTTCCCGAATTTATAGAAGCTACAGCTTAGGAGGAGGATAATAATGAATGGTAAGCTTCTGGCTGCTCTTCTGTGATATTCAGCCTTATTCAAGTCTATACCAGGTGACAAAAGGTTAAAACAAGCAAGAGAAATACATCAAACTGCCCAGGTATGAAAACTTCTTGATGTCTTTCCTTTCAGAATATAAGACTGTAGACTTCTTCTATCAACTCCTTATATTTTCCAGACTGGAACCAAAATGCAGTGAAGTTTTCATGTTATTTTTAATTTTTGGCTGAAGCAACTTAGATGTAATAGGGAGGACGCTTATGTTGGAAACTATTGTGTCACAGTAAATCTTGGCATATACAGAATTTACTGACTTAACAGCAGAAGTAGCACCATTGGGTTCAAAATGCTGCTCCATGGGGGTTTTTTATGTGTTTTTCCAGAAGACAGTAATAGGAATATTATTGTCTGATAATAATTTGGTTTTCAATAATTTTCTCTAGTCTTAATCACATCTGTAAAAACTGTATTCTATATAGTCACCATGTTCATTTAGTCACTTTATGTAAAACACCAGCTTTTTCTAAGACTGTAACAGTAATGTGTTCAAGTTCAAGGACCTTCCTCCTGACATAAATCATTACTGTTTTCAAAGATAGTAAATATTTTACTTCTTTATAAGTTGGCTTACAGTGAGCAACAAGCCACTTAAGCACAGACATCAGTCATCTGCAAAACTCAGCTGGTTGATTGAGTTCTTCAGAGAACTGGAGGATGAACTCTCTGTGAAATACATTCCTTTGTTTAGCCTTTCACTGCTGCAGGATATTATCATTAGAATAACTTTTTAATATATTTTATTTTATAAATGCCCAGCTGTGCAAACCAAGGTCTGCCTTCACTTCAACTCACAGATCTCCCCTTAGATTCATGTAAAAGTGCAAACTTAATCACTTAGGCCTGTGGAGTTGAAGATGCTATTGCATGGCTCTCCATTATGGAACTCAGGGTCAAATAAACCTGCACTTTTGGTACTTAATTCTCTTATACAGCAACTTGTGCTCTATATAGTGCAAAAAAAGGACAGGGGGCAATTTTTGTTTTGTTTTGTTCCCTCTTACCCAGACTAGAAATGTTTCACCTCCTCATATCCAATTGTCACCTGGGAGATGAGCAAGAGACCTTTCTCTAGCTCTTATAAAAGTTTTACACTGTCCAGGAAATCCTTGTCTGCATGATGTATTCCCTCAAGAGCACAGCTTTACTCACACCCTCTATTAATTCCAGAGCAAACGAACAAGCCCTTCACTGACAATGCCTGAGCAGATTTCCTCTTAAAAGAGTTTACAAAGTATTGATGAAGCACAACAAACAGAGATGCAATAAAAGTATTTATGTTTGGCACAAGTCTGATGATTTCAACTTCAGACATGTTGTTTATATTTTCCCTAACACTTTGGGGTATGGAATATATAGCTTTAATGGAGGGGGGAAACAACAAGAAGTGTTCTGCAGAGTAGAAGACCACACAAAGGTTGGCACGTCAGAAAAGATTATAAGAACACTATGCATGCACCTTGAGCCATATAAAAGCAAGAGAAAGGGTATATAGATATATAACCACGAAAAAGTACACAAAAAGTTTTCATAAACCTTTGTATTCAGCTACTAAGATGAATACAAAGATGCAGAAAGAGAGAAGGACAAAGAGTTTTCTAAACCTCAAATATTTGTATCAGTGAACAATTTAAGCAGGCTGTGAGGAGTCAGGTGAGCGCCAGGCATGCCAAAAAAAAGATTGTCCAGCTCATGCTTTCAATTTTCCTACTTTAAAAAAAAAAAAAAAAGAGTTCTGAAAGTTTCATCTTACTGTAAGTGAAGGAAAATAAAAAGTAAATAGTTGTTTCTGCTCAGTTTACACTTTTCTTACCCGATCTCTTTTCCAAGCTCTCTTGGCTTGAATAGCAACACCCTAAAAAAGAAATTATACTGTGATTTCATCCTAAGCTTCACTTCATGGACTTAACAGGTCTCTTGGATCTTGCACTGGGAAATTAAAATTTCTCAGCTAGCTAAGAAGCACAGTATTTGGTGGAGGGTTTTTTTTGAAAGAGGGGGGTGGGGGTGGTTTATAGCAGTCCCTCAGACTCTTTCAGTCAACAGCCCAATGACCAAAACCAACAGCTTGTACCACAGAGATAGAACTCATCACTTTGGAAGGATGGCTGCACTGAGGCAAACATCTTCCAAAGTCCCACTAAAACTCTAATATAGAATATGGCACCACTACCCTACACAGCCTAAGGAAATACAGTCGTGTTGGCACTTCAGTCTCCACATGGGGTAGATATTTAGGGAACCCCTATCAGGACATTCTAGGAAACAGGGTTATGCCAGAACAGCATTCTGGCCTCCTTTAGCACTTCTCCTCCTCAGGGCTCAGTGTAAGTGTCTGCAGAGGAACAAGAGATGGTACCACTGCCCATGTTAGACTACTACAACTGAAACAAGTTAGTGAAGAGCAAACATTCATAAACACTTGAAAGTCATCACACAGGTGAGTAGATGACTTGAAAGCAGCTCCAGAAAAATTTCTTTAAATCTGAACCATTCCTGTGTGCCCCTCCACAAATGTATAAGCTCAAAAAATTACTTTGTACAACTACACTCCAAATGTTTTTTTTCACCATCATCACCTCTATAACAAAGTTATTTGCCTTCTCAGAAATAAACCACAATCACCACATTGCTGACTTGCCAAAACATAGATGGGAGTGAAAAAGGAAAGCATTTTCATCCAACTTATATGAATACATGGACTATGCTATGAATAAATAATGGCGGGACAAAGTCACTTCAAAACATGAAGCCCATCAGAAGCCCATTCAGTCAGTTTCTGTTCATAATTAGTTTGGTGCAAAAGAAACAAAGGTATTCAAAGTCTGCTTGGGAACTTAGAACTTAAACAGGGAATTTAGCAGCATTCACAATCAGGCATGCCCAAATGGCTAATAAATCCAGGCAGAGAGGCACAGTCCTCTTTTCTCTAAAGAAAGGGACTTACTAAGAGAATATTTTGACCATTAAAAGTATCAGTAAAAGATAAGATTTGTTATGTGTTCACAATAACATTTCCAAAATTATCATAATCACATTACTCTTTGTCTTTCTAATTCTACCATTTCTAGAAGTGTCACATCTTGTCAAACATGACAACTTCCAGCAAACCTTCTGATGGATCTCTTAGACCATAACTCCTCAATGATTCCTTTAAGGAACAATAGAAATGAGAAAATAGTGCTTAATTTGTGGGGGGTTGTTCTTTTTGGTAACTAAGGCATCACTTGAGGTACTCATGCAAATTTCACTAAACAAAAATACTGTAATAAATCTTAGTAATTTTCTATAAATTCTACAGATTGAAAAAGTATTTTAAGTAGATTGAGGAACTTTATAAAGTATTTCTTTTCTATCTACTGTCTTATCTAGTATAACTGACATTCTACAGTTTTCTTTTAAAATAAACTAAAATAAACTCATCATGTTACTAACTGTACTTTTTCTCTGAGCTGTTAAGAACACCATATTGAAGCAGCCAGCAGAAGTGGACCTAGAGCAGAGCAACAAAATTACATTTCTATAAGGCACTAGCTTATAGTAGCTGTTGTGAAAAGTAGCTGTTGTGCCAAGCAGTATTTATATTTCTGTGCCACACAACTCATCAATAAAAGAAAGACCAAAAATGCTGAGTCTGGGACTTGAACTTGAACTTCTAAAATCCTGTCTCAGTTCCACTGCACGACACCTGCAATAAAACTGTCCTGAATCTGATGTAGGTAGCACTCACAGGTTGAATACCTGTGGTATAAAACTATTCAGCTCACAGCTGAAGACAAATCCATGTGACTCAGGCAGAGAGGAGTTTGATATGGATTTTTTTTGTCTTTGATTTAATGTCAGCTACAAAAGACCCTTAGTCCATGCTGAGCAACAATAAATTTCAAAGGTATTTTGTCACAAAAGGAATGCAAGAGTCCCAAGTAATTGAGTCCTATTAATTACCATATAGTTATACAAGACCACCTTTTTCATAGAGCAATTATAGAACTTTTCCCAACTGTAACTCCAGGAATCTATGACTGGAAAGAGTAAGACCTTAATAATCATGAATATGTGTCTAACAAACAAAAAATATCAACTCCATTTATGTTCACAAGCTGAGTGGCACCTACCAACAAATTAATATTCTCTAAATCCTTGCATCTGGAAAAGAGCAAAGCTTTTAACTGAACCTAGATATACAAAACCACTAGTAGACTTACCATTTATCATAAAGCTAACATTTCAGGCCAAAAAATATTACTTATTCATGCTATTTTTTACATTGGAGTCTATGAGATTACTTCCATGAGCTACTCTTACTTTGGCCTTCAAATAATCTAATCTAATATTCCACTGAAAACATAAAACTCAAGTGTAGTGGTCAGTTTTAAAGCTAAACTGCATTTGCCAATACCCGTGATCATGTTACATATTAAGAACTAAAAATTGTTCAAATTTAACGAGAGTTATTCTCCCATGAACTCCCAAACTTTCTAAATCTGCCAGCACTCTACAGTCACTAGTGGAAGACCTGACTAAGAGCACTCACAGCACAAAAACTGTAAACGGAATAATTAACTTGAGAATGGGAATCTAGTCCTTCATCTCTCTCCAACTGGCCCTAATCTGAGCCAACTTCTGTTCATGTATTAGAAACAGAAGTTTAACATTAAATTTGGAAGGCACTGAAGAAAAAAGAACGTGCTACAAACTCCTTTTGACTACAGAATTATCTTAAGACACTAAAGTAATAAAGATACCAATAACACTAGCTCACTTGCTAGCATAGTAGAAATGACATAATATTATCTTACAGTGTAAGCAGAAAACTTTGTGGCCCCAATTTGTATCTGAGCAAATTTTGTGTTATCTTACAGTGTAACTAGAAAATTTTGTGGCCCCAATTTGTATCTGAGCAAATTTTGTTGAAGTGCGATTTCTTCCTTGCATCTTCTTTCACAACATTCCACTTCAGAGATTGGTCTTCATCATTAAATTTTATGTGTGCTACCTCAGTGAAGACAAGTACTTGGAGATCCTCCTAAGCAAAGACATGGTTTTTTTGTTCTTTCGTTTAATTCAATAAACACACTACTGGTCACCTAGCAGAGGAACAAATTTTGCTTGTTTCCCCCATGGAAACAGTTACAGAAGTCTGCTTTCCACTTGGGAATACCCTTAAGGTCAAAAGCTTAAGAACAGGAATATCAGCTTGTGCAGTTCTCTTCTGGTGATGATGTACTCTGTTAGCCTGTGCAAACAACAGGGAGGAACATGTTCTGAGTAGGCACACATAACACCAGATTTACTTTTTCAGTACAAATGACAGAACTGAAGACACAACTAATTTGATTTGGGATTGATATCTCTTAGATCTGGAGGTTGTAAACTCTATTTTGGCTCATGTTGAAGCCCATTCCAACACACCTTCAGCATGACTCAAACTGATTTGAGCAGGGAGGTTGGCACAGATGACCCACTGTGGTTCCTCCCCACCTTACCAATTCTATGATTTCATGGAAGTCAAAACCAGCCGAGGCTTACGCAATCACACATTTAATTTGGTGGACAAGCACGTCTTGAACTAGTTTACAAACATTTATTCCCTGTTTCCACATAAATCCATTCAAGAAAATAACACAGTAAAGCAACTGAGTTCAGTACTGTTAGAAGTACTATCCATGAATGATGAAACCTATACATTTCCAAAGCAAAAATAAATTCAGTCAAGAAAGGATGCTTCCAGTCACTTAGCCAGTAAATATGACAAAAAAACCCCAGACAACCTCCCCCACGCGAAATAATTATTGTGCACAAAAGGTGATTCTGAAGACATCACTTTCAGCGATGCAGGCTGTATGCAAAAGAAGCAGGGAAAACTTTCAAGCTGAATATATTCTCTGCACCCGTTCCCACAGAAAATGGGTGTGAGAGCAAACCCCGAGCCGGTCTAGCAATGCTGTCCCAACGGGACACTACCCTGTCTCTCCGTCTATAAACCTCATCCAAACCCCACCAACAGCTCTACAAAAATCGGTCACTTTTTAGACCATTTTCACCATGTTACTAAACGTTTCTCGCCGTTGACTGATTAAGCGCTTCATGCTGGAAAGCTGAAGGAGAGCTTTCCACCAGCAGCACGGAGAGCTGTACCTGGTGAGCGCCGCTCAGGACGCAGCCGGGCCGCGCTGCCCGCAGCCCCTCAGGGCGGCCTCGCCCCTCACCGGCCCGGCGCGAGCCCCAACGGGCCGGGCCCGCCGCGGCACCTCCCCCTCAGCCCCCGGGCCGCGCTGCCCCGGCCGGGCCGGACCCGCAGGGCCAACACAGGGGAGGATCCGTGACTAAGCGGGAGCCGCGGGGCTCGCCCGCGCAGGTCGGAGCTCCCCGACCTGCGCTACTCCACCCACCACCGCCGCCCCCGCGGGACCTCCTCGCCCGAACCCCGCTCGTCCCTCCGGGAAGAGTCGGCGGGAAAGCCCATCCCAAGGGAGCCGCGCACCTCCGCCGCCCGGGCCCGCGGAGTCGCTCACCTCCACCCGGCTCAGGGCGACTCCTATCCCCGCAGCCGCCGCGCTGCCCGTCCCTCCCACCCTCGGGAGCCCGGCCGCCTCTGCTCCCGCAAGCCCGCAGCTGCTCACCTGGCGCCGGGCGACCGCCCGTCCCGTCCGCGCTGTCCCGCCCGTCCCGTCCCGTCTCGTGCTGTGCTGGGCTGGGCTGTGCTGTGCTGGGCTGGCTGGGCTGTGCTGTGCTGTCCCGTCCCGCCCGCCGCGCCGCTCGCTCAGCACTGGGCGCAGCAGGCGCGCCGGCGGCCCCGGCAGCTGGGACAGCCACTGGATGGGGGGCGGAGGCAGGCGAGGGAGGTGCTGCGAAAAGCCGAGGGAAGCCGGCGCGGCGGCGGCCGGCGGAGCTGCGCGGGAGCGGCCCCCGCCGCCCCTCAGCAAGGCGGGCTCGGCGGGCCCGGCCCCTCCCGCTCCGCGGCCCCGCGGGTGCGGGCGCGGTCCCGGTCCCGGTGCCGGCGCTGCGGCAGCGCCTGGGGCGTGAGGCCGGCCCGGCGAGCAGTGCCGGCTGCGCTGGGACAGGGCTTGGGGACCCTGGGTGGCTGCGCACAACCAGCTCGGGGGCAGGAACTTCCACTGAGAACAAACTGTTCCACGTTCCTTGGTGGGCAACGTGCTCAGGGTTAAACCAGCCTTCTCTCTTGGAAAGTTTACTTCACCTTTAAAACAGACTTTACTTCATTAAGCCCTACTGATACCATAGATTTTGCACATTTAGCAGACTTCATTGCATTTCAATGAGATTCATTTCTTCAGTCCGTTCAGATTATGGGTGGTGTAAGTGAGCTTTTCACTACCACGACGGCAGAAAGCTGAAGCTGTGGCACTCCTCTTCCACTTTCCCATTGCTTGGAATGAAGCATATTCTGAAAAGGCGGGATTTTCAATGACTCATTTTATACCAAATGCTTAGGAACTGCTCTTTGCATGTAGGCTGGGGTACCTAGGCACTGCTGAAAGGAGAAAAAAAAGCCTGGCTCCAGGGCATAGCTGGGGAAAGCACATCCAGGGGGAAAGGCTGCAGCGACAACTCTTCGCAGTGTTACTGAAAAGACAGGGACAAATTCTAGGAACTCCAGGCAGCAGGTCTTCCTGAGGATGCAACGAGTCCACATGAGAGCACAGTTTTGTAGGGAAATACTTGCAAAGAGGAAATGGGGCTAGATGAAGAGGCTTGTTTCATTTTGTTTAGATCAGTGGTGCCTTTGGATACTTTGGAGCTGCTATTTAGTTGGACACAAGGCCAGTGCTTTTGCAGTTCCTCACATAGGAGAAAAACAGGAGGCATTTGTCTTTCTCTGCCTTGCATAGTGGAACATCTTTCACTTCCTCAAAGGCTCAAGGACCACAAACTCTGTTCTCTTCCTAGCTTAAATCACCTCTGGGAATTCTAACTACTTCACTTCTGATCTGGATGTCTGAGGTCAATGAGGAAGAAAAGAAAAATTGTCCTGAAGTTGGTTCTAAGGGTGCAATGCGTAAGAATATCATTTGTCTATTTGTCTAGTGACTCTGTATAAGTGCTCTTTTGACACATCCACAGACATTGCTCTTTACCAGTGTGGCTTAGTGATGTCTTCTCAGACAGGCTAAAAGGTTCAGCAAGGCTGGAAACTGAAGTTCAGGTTACTCCTGGACACCTTAACCATTGGTAGTGCAGGGTTAGGAAGCTTTCTGTGTTGCTTGTTGTGTGAATAGTTACTGGTGTACAGATAAATGGAAGTCTGTCTCTGTCTATCCAACACCTCTGATTAATGATTTTTGGGTAAAAATCAGTCAGTTGTTGAATTTTCAAGCACTGAAATGTAATTACAGGCAGAAGATTTACTTCAAAGTACTTCTCTTTCCACTCAGACCAAGTTAATTTACTAGGAGAAATTGCTGCACAATTTACAAAAGGAAAACACTGAATTTATATTTCAGTTTATTTAAACTGTGTATTGCATACAGCTGGGTGGTGTCCAGTAACACATAGAGAAACAAAACCAAACTGATTTGTAATGACCTAAAAACTAAGTAAAGAACTCAATACCCAGTGTATTTGTATTAGTCTACTTAGCTGCCATCTATGCCATCTATACAGTTCTAGGACTACATTGGATCTGGGCAGTTTTGCATAGAAGCCAAGGGCAAACTCCTATGCACTTACCAAGAAAACACACACTTGAGCAGGTCTGAGGAACGAGCATGGACAATTGAGTAACAAAGAACTTTTCAATCCCACTAGTTTTTTCATGCTTTTGAGAAAACACCAAAAAAAAAAAAAAGGTTACGTTAATTCAGATTGCTCAATGCCTCCTTTATTGTGCTTGTGCAATACTGAACAGTGGTTTGGTAGGAACAGCAGGTGATAAATGCAGGTTTAAGGAAATGATACTTCCTTGAAGAGAAGGAGTCTAATCTTTCCTCCCGAAACATATGAAAAATGATCATATGAAAACATCTTAAATAATTTTTTTTTCTGGATCTGGAAGACTCTCCAGAAAACAGGAGCACAGATACATACATAAAGTGGTGCTGATATCCAGTTTGGCCATGCATCCACCTAGCGGAAAATACTGGATTCCAAGGATTTAACAACTGAAGTGTTTTATTTTCACCTGTGTTCAACAAGATTGAATGTAGAAACCTACAAACAACTCCAACAAAGACAGTGACTAAATTCTCATTAATTTCATCTTAACCATAATTTCACAATATTTTTTCTAAATGGTTTGGGATTTATTTTTATTACTACTCCTAGTACTCCTACTACTACTACTTTAAACTCTTTCTCTATTTATGTTTGTGTATGTATACATGTTTCCTAGGGAGATAAGACATTACCCTGACATGTTGCAGTATTAACTTCATGTTTAGAATTTATGTACCCAAATGTAATTTGTTCTAATTATATAATGTATGTCTTGGTAGGAAAAAAACATATGTAACTGACAAGAGAAAGAGGAGACTGGAAGTAGTGGGAGAAGTACGGTCTGTTTCCCTTTTCATTTATGCTGTGAAGGTTTGAAGCTGTTGTTTCACAAAGATGCTTGATAGGACTTCACTTTTTCTTAGTTGTCAGGATTGGGAGGCTGCTTTGCCCTGTGATGTGTATCTGGTCGATCCCAGGAAGCATAAATTTAGGGCACTGACTATTTCAATGAATGGCATTAATATAGCATGTTTTATGTTAAATCTAATTGGTCTAAAAAGCAAAGCAAAAGAGATCATTTCCATGGGTCTTGATTTTGTAGGGTTCTGTCTTCTTCTCTACCATGTGATACATTTCTGTGAACTCCAGAAACTGATTGAAGGTACAAAAAGCAGTTGAAATGGTTACACTTCTCTGTTTCGTGTATAAATATAGTCCTTCCTGAAAATCACTCCTGTTCTATAATATCATGTACTCGTTATCAGTCACGTAAATTGCAGCTCTTTAGGTAAAAAATATGTTAGGGTTTTTGTTTTAACTGATGGTAGCACTGGAGATGACATAAAATTATCTATGAGTCCTTCAGTCTCTTTTCTGCTTTCAGCATTACAAAGACATAAACAACAAGTGAGCAATTTTAGGATAAGGAAATTATATGGACTAGCTGTGATGCTGAAAGGATTTAAATGTATCAAGGGAGGAGGATCTAAAACCTAATCTTAAAACTGCACATATTAGGCACAAAGTTGAGAGCTTGATTTGTGAAAAACAGCTGCCTCTCATAAAAATTTGTTCCTGACTAATAAATCCATATCTTACAAGAGTCCTTGGAGTAGATACATCTATCTAACATTCCAATAGAATAACTACTTATTAATATTCTTTTGTCAGAAAGTAGCACATAGGTGTGGGTACCATGAGCATAGTGTTTGCTGAATGTTAACTGAGCCAATGTATGAAAGAAATCTCTTAGATATATAATCATTAAATAAGGAAGTTTAGTCTATCCAGCTGTGATTTTACCCATGTTGTCAAATACTGAGTACAAAACCCAGGGTAAGATTTTCTCTTGACTGTAGTAGTTTCTTCATAAAAAAAGAAATATGTAATATCTTCCTTACTGAAGGTCCAGGAAGGGTTTTAAAACAGTAATAATAAAAACAACTGTGTCTCTGTGATTAACTTCTAAGCCTCAACTCACCAATGAAATATGCATTTCACTATTTGTATCATTACTGATGACAAGTGATATTTACATTCACCATGTTATTTGGCCCTGCTGAATTCCATGTTGCAGCCTGTCCTGCTTGCACACACACAGCCATGTCCTGTCAGACTGTATTCCAGCTAAGTGTCCCTATTGCATTTACATTCCAAAATGGGGTAAAGGTGGAGGCAATTTGTTAGGTATTGAGGCCAAAAGAAATGATAAATCTTTGATACTGTATTCTTTAACAAAATTTCATGTACCTTCCAGGACAAGTGAATGATTATGTGTAGCAGACAGGATGAGCATTGTGTTCTGTTGGTTGATCAGGCCTTCAATACTTCTCCCTCTGCAAATGTGCTCCTGCAACACTCCATTCTGTGAAACTGAGAGGAATTATTACCTGCTGGACTAAAAGGTGAACAGAGCACAAACTGAAATGCAAGAAATGTCATTTAAACATAAGAAAAGGATATTTTATGGTGAGAATCATTGAACACTGAAGCAGGTTGCCCAGAGAACTTGTGGGGTCTCTACCCTTGGAGATGTTCAGAAGAAGTCTAGATATGAACCTTGGCAACTGTTGCAGAAGCCCCTGCTCTGAGCAAGAATTTGGACTGGGCAATCTCTAGAGGTCCCCTCCAGCCTCAGCTGGTCTGTCACACTGTAAGAGGAATTTCTGCTAGCACTCTGCTTTCCTTAGAATAAAATACACTTTTGGCCAAGCAAAGGACAACGATCCTCAAATTGTGAAAAACCTGAATGTGATGAAATACACATACCCAAAGGCCCAGACCAAGGTGCTAATCAACATTATGGGAAACTACAAGGAAGGGTTGCCAAGGAAAGCAGTTCTGAAGAGAACACCTGGAAAGGACAATTAAACCTTTCAATTCTCTATTTATGGCGCTCTCTCTCTTTAAATTATACTGACCTTTATATTTCCATTAAATAAACATTTTAAAGGAGTTGTAACTTGTCGATAAAAAGTAAGTCTGTGTGGATCTTGGCAGGCAAATTCTCATTCTGGGAACATTTCACATTTTTGTTTTTCTTTTTTTAAAACTTATTTTACAAAAAAAAGCTCTGTTAACCTCTGAAAATTGACACTGACTCTAATGGTTCTATATTAAATTCTCTTGTGTAGTAAGACTTTTATCATAGCTTGAACTGTTAAAATAAAGCCAAGAAGGTTACTATACCCCTGTTGATTCCTACATCTGTGTAATTGGTAAAGCAACAGAGAAAAATCTTTTTTATCATGGAACACTTTTCCAGTGTATGGTCTGCAGTGTGTATCTTTCACGTACTAGGGAAAGGATTTTAGCTTTCATGCCAAGTCCTTTCACCCCTGAAAACACTTTTTTTTCTTCTTTTCCTGAGAGGAAAATTTGTGTTCATAGTTGTCCTGTCTTAACTCTGTTCTTGGCTTTGCTATGTCTTTTAAACAAAGTATGTATATCTCAGCTGCAAAATAAGAGATGGATGGTGTAAAGGCAGAGTAAAATGTAAGGAGCCATTGTCTTTTGAGGAAGGCAATCTGCTTTTGGTGTAACAAAGGAGAAGGGATTTCCATCTTGAGTTTAACTCCACTATTTACTCCCATGTTTTGCAGTGTTTGATCTCTGCCCACTTTGTGAGTGACTGAATCAGGGAGTGTGGGGAGACCTTTGGAAACTGATTCAGTACTTCTCAAAGACCTTTCTGCTGAAGTTTCGACTTCCTTTTCAACCTTTTCCATTTTTCAATCTTTTGCTAGTTTGGAAGAAAGTTGTTCTTAAAAGGTCAGCTAATCCACCCTGCCTTTGATTTTACACCAGCATAAATCTGTTGAACAAAGTTTCTTTTTAATCATACTAAAATGCTTGGGAGGAAAAACAGTTTGAAAAACTTTTTTCAGAAGAGACTTTCCTCCCTTGCTCTGCCAGGGGTGCAGGAGTATATACACATGGAAGTCACAAACCTGACTGTTAATACTGCTATTCTGCAGAGGATTAAACAAAGGAAACATCTAATTTTCCGAAGACTTCAGGGTATGTAGACGTTGCAATAAATGATTTCAGAGTTGAAGACTGGAATTTCAAGTACTATTAAGTGGCAGCTTCTGGGACAGGCTTTGTGCAGCTGGACAACCTACTACAGGCTGACTGTGTTCCAACAAGCCTTGCACATGGTTGGAAGCAGATACTCTGTGTGGTAAGAGCCATCTCGTAGCACATGGCTTATCTTCACCTGGGATGCATTGGAAACACTCATGGTGTGTCCAATGGAAAGGGACAGTAAAAAGGTAGACAGCAATTAGATTGTTCATCTGCAGAAGAGAGACCATATTCAACCTTTTTCTGTAGATATCTGTTGTTTGATACTGAAATTCTTTTTATTTAGTCTTTTAAATGTTAACGGTGATGCTAATGTGTTGGTGTCAGAAATCTCTGTCTAAATCAACTTCATAAACCTCAGCATTGCCATTAGTTGTGACATGCTGAGTTGTGACATGCTGACACACTGCCATTTGACTGACATGCTGAATGCTCTGTGCAGAAAATCCACTTCTACCTAGGTAATATAATTATCAATATTAAATGTTAAACAAAATATAATTGAGATTATAAAAAGAAGAGCATAAAGTCCCAAGTTACAGAAAAATAATGTTTCTTTTAGTCTTCTATGTCTGTCTCATCAAATAGTTTGGAATGTATTTTTATAAGTTGTAAGTCTTTCACAAAACAGGTTTTTATTTTTTAAAAAACAGATTTTCCAGCTGGAATTACTCAATTGCAAAAACATGCTTTTATAATAGAAGTATTACATTTTGTGTCATTGGGTAACCTTGTTTTGACAGGGTTACCTTTCTGTAGTGCCTAAACTTTTCTGGGAGAGGGCAATTGTTTCCTTGGTGTTTTTTTTTTTTTCTTGTGAATTATCTTTTATCACCTTTAGACTTAGGCTGGCTCTGCCACAAGTTTGGATGTTACATAATTCTCTAACATACATTACCTCCAATATTAAATTAAAATTTATCAAGGTCCTGAATCTTTACATTATTCAGTGGAAACAGATCCCGAGCAATACCATCTGTATTTCAAGTGTAGCTCATTTCTGTTCAAAAGGTCTGAAGAAAGTCTCCACAATGTTTGTTTTGAGGACCTAGGTATACTTTGAGTGATCAATAGGCCCTGTGGAAATCTTCCGAGCACAGATGAAATACATTCTTTGTATTTATCTTTTGGATGTTGAATTGGACCTAGTCCTGTCTTTTGTAAATACCATGACTTTATTTTTAGGATCTTTTCTACATGATAAATTATTTTCTCTTAATTATCTTATTCTTTGGTCACTGTATGGGTTATAGGTTAATTTTTGCAAAGACACAAAACTCATTATAAATGTTGACAGAAGATTGTCCTGCCTTTCAGTAAAAGCCCTGTGGTGGTCCCTTCTACCTCCAGCAAAATACTGAGCAGAGAATTCTTAATTCTTGTTTTTATTAATCTCTTTGCCAAAGATTTATTTATTTAAGGTCTTAAGAGGGGTTTTATTTCATACTCTTTTTTCAGAAAGGTCTATTCAAATGGAAATGGATTAGAGATGCAGCTGATTATTCTGGGTTCTTGGGTCAGAAAATGATCATGGTCATGGCCACAAATAAACAAATAAAAGGGACAAAAGACAACTATGTTACATGTCTGAAAATTATACTGCCAAACAAAGTCATTGAACAGCTGAGATCATCATGTCAGCTGACAGCTGGAACTTGCTTCAGTAAGATGCAGTTTTGCTGATCTTGGCATAAGGAAATTTGCTTGAAGCAGTCCTCAGTTCTCCAAGAATACTGTGGAATGAAATGATAGTACAATGAAAAAATATGCAAGAATATGGATGTCAGTATTCATAGAGTAGGATCCATTTTTTTCTCAGTAGTTGCGTTTAGCCTTACATTCCCAATTATTTTTAAATCCATTGTACGCTGAGATTCATATATGATCTTTGGGGACCACATATGACATTTCATGAGGTCTGGTCTTGACAGTTTTCCACAGGTACTATAAGGGCCAACTTTATACTTTCTGATGACTACAAGAAGATTGTATTTGCAGTCTTTGAGCAATGCAGTCTTGCGTACCTTGCATCTTTTTTATCTTCTGAATTTTTACTTAGCCAATTATTAGCTGTGCTTTCTTTGTTTGCTGGTACGTACATTTTTCATTTTATTCAATGATTTAGTACACTAAAATATTAACCTACATAAATATTTTAATTTCAAAATAATTAGTCAAATTAATGATTGGTTCTTTAAAAAATTAACTCAGCTTTATGATATCTTCAAAGAATTGTCTTCAAGGTTTGTCTTTCATGGTATTAAAATATTTTAAGCTGAACAAATTGATTGCAAATGTATGACATCTATGACGTAATTTCTGGGATCTCTTGGTTCCAGAGACTGTATCAGCCAAAGGAAGTGTAAGAATGACTAAAGTCACTAAGGACATGATAAACCAGAAGTCACAGAGAGCATCTGTCATGTGTTTCTCTCTGCCCCATCTGCAGAGTTCTCAAGTTCCATATTTTGCAGCACTGTGGAATGAGAACATTGTCTGAGCTGTACAAAAACCATTTAAGAAGTGGCAGTATATTGTCAAAGAAAACAGTTATTGTTGCTTATAAAACGGAACAGAAACTATGCTAGAGCACGACGTGGGTTGGCTTCCTCCAGCTGCCAGGCGTCCACCCAGCTGCTGTCTCATTCCCCCTCCGCAGCAGGACAGGAGGAGAAAATACCATGGAAAAGCTCATGGTCAAGACAAAGGCAAAGACAGCAGTTACCAATTACTATTATAGGCAAAACAGACTCAACCTGAGTTGGGAAAATTCAGTTTATTGCCAAGTAACATTGAGTTGGATGGTGAAAACAAAGGAAAAAACTCTTCCTCCCACCCTCTGTTTTTCCCAGGCTCAAATTCACTTCTTCATTCCTGACTCCTCTCTATTTTCCCCCCAAGTGGTGCTGGAATGGGGCATGGGGCTCATGGGCAGCTCAGACAGTTCTTTGCTGCTGCATCCTCCTCACACTTTACCCTGCTCCAGTGTGGGTCCTCTCCTTGGGCAACAGTCCTTCAGGAATACCTGCTCCTATGTGGGTCCACCAAAGGATGCAGTTGCCATCAGAACATGCTGCAGTGTGGGCTTCCCATAGACTGCCACGGATATTCCTGCCTGCACAGGCAGCAGTGTGGATATCTGCTCCACCATGGCATTCTCCATGGGCTACAGGGGCACACTGATCACCACGATCTTCACCAGAGGCTGCAGGGCAATCTTGTGTTCAGCGCCAGGAATGCCTTCTCTTCTCCTTTCTTGCAGCCCTTTGCTGTCTGCAGAGCTGTTTGTCTCACTGCTTTTCCTCATTCCTCACCCTGCTGTGTGGCATTTTGCCCTGTCTTACACACTTTTCCCCAGAAGGGCCACCAGGCTGGCTGTGGGGCTCAGCCTTGCCCTGTGGTGGGGTGGTCGGAGCTGTCTGGAGCTGTCGGGGTCTGGCACAGGGCAGCTCTGGCTGCTCCTCACAGGGGCTATCCACAGCCCCTTCACCACTAAATCATCTCCACCAACACACAAGGCATTAAAGTTCAGTACTGCTTTTCAGACTGTGGCAAATCAGAGTTTTCTGAGCCCTGTGGAGTTCAGGCAGGCCAGCTTGAGAACAGCTTTGAATGAGCACAGACCTCCAGAAGTGCTCTAGTGAGAGACTGACACTTTGGAGTACAGACTGTCTCCCAGTGCCACCAGATGTTGCTGAGACAACAGATTTATTTATGGTTCTTATGGCAGTTAAACACTGCACTGGTTATAAAGTTCCACCATTGACTAATGAAGTATCTTCACAAATTACCAAAGTTAAAAAAGCCTGATTTGAACATCCTAACTCGATTATTTTGCCAAGTAAATATGTAAGATTTCTATAGTTACATTTTGTACTAAGAAAATGTCCTTTTGTTTTAACACAAAGCCAGAAAAAACGGCCATTTTGCTGCAAAGATGATAAAAATGTATTTCTCACTTTAATCAGCTATCTCTAATTCCATTTACTTTAAATATGCTGACACTTCAAATTTCTTTTATGTGCACTGATTCTCCAACACTCTGTTAAAGACATAATTGTGACTTAAAAGATATTTCTGCATATTGAAATATAAAGATGTTGTAAGAATACAGGAAATGTAGATTCTTTAGTCCCTGGTAACTTATCTAATCCTAGTAGCAGATGTTTCAGTTCTGTCTTCAAGCTACTGTCATGTTCCTGGTGGGACCACAGGAGACTTCAAGACTTCCTGTATGATTGCAATTTATTTTCCCAGTTGATAGATGGAAACCAAAAATCTTGAATGTGCTTATCTGAAGATACAAATAACATAACAACAGAAAAGTAATTTTCTGGGGAAAAATGGAACTTGCTGCCTGGATTCTTTTTCTGATTTGTTTTGTAGGTCCTGACTTGTAAGTAGCTCTCCACTTATAATGTGTATTTGTATAATATATAGTATATAATATGTAATTAATATATGAGAATATGATAATAAATGTCTCTATCAGTCTGAAGAGTATGTTTTTAATGCCTGATTCTCTTCTCAGTTTGCTTTTGTAAAATTGTAAATTGTAAATTTATCCCAAGTTGCAACCATGAAACATGTATCACTCCTTGTGTGAGGTATATACAGTATTTAATAGTATTTAATATCTATATGAATTTATACTTATCTTTTAACCCTGTGTACATGTGAATAATAAATTATAATCACCAATGTGATTAAAAGTCCATTTTGGCTTTAATTATTTAGCACCTAAAAGCAGAAATTCATCAACATTTTCTGAAACGTTAAAATAAAGTTAGTTTGATTACATATGTAGCCAACAGTGTATTCACCAAACTTGAATTGTACCCTTGAGTGATTGTTCTCAGCAAATAATTTTTCTGAAAACATTTACTTTGGTATGAAAAGTACTTTAATTTGCTTTTGAATTTTTTCCAATTATTAAGTCGCTATGATTCAAAAGAAGTAAAAGAGAGTGTCTGATCATTGAGTAATGGTATGCAGTTTGTTTGGACAAATCTATTGTCCTTGCAGCAGTTTTAAGTAAGCTGGTGAAAGAAGAAAGCAAATTCATCTGCCTGTTATCACTGTGTGGGCTCAACATCCAAGTCTTCACTGGCTGAATTCCACTGAACTCTCATATCTTCACTGACTTCATAGTCAGTGTAAGCTGGATTACCATGCCAAATACTTACATGCAGTGATACTTTCAGGTACACTATTAACAGAGAGCTTAAGGGCCAGAGCAGGAAAACTAAAACTAAGGCCTATCTTATGGATCTCAGTAAAGTATTTAACTGTTCATGGTTCATTTTGTTTTCAGGTAAAACAGGTATGTGATGCTCAGCCCTTTGTTGAGCAAATCAGGGTCTGATTCCTCTCAAATATTGAAGCAAATCTGGCATGACACTTGGCTAGATGTTATACTCACCCCTCCTCATCCTCTTCCACTGAAAAACAAGCTAAAGGTTTGGAATTTGCTATCAGACATGACTGAGTGAAGGCTTTTTCACAGCTGCTGATTTCTTGCAGGCTCTAGATATTTTCAAACAGTGTTCTCCTCAAGGAAAAGGCAATGGTTGCTCTCTGCAGTGTGTAACACAGGTTTTACCATGGGCACAGTAAGTGATTTTATCAGCATTATTAGGAACCACTCTGGTCAATTTTAATCTGAAAGATGCTCACATTTCCTTATAATTTATAACCCCAGTATTTTACTGTATCCTTGAAACGTGAAAAATATTCCCTTGCTGTTTGCATACACATTGATAACCAACTACCATCTGAGCTTCAACTGCTCTGCATCTTAGTCAGGCCTTTTTGGGTGACTGCACTTTGGAGAAGAGGATGAAGCATTTCCTGGAGTTACATAAATACCCCTTTGACGCACACGGTTTTCAGAAATTTTGTTGGAGATTGAATTACAACAGTTTGAATTGCAAGCAAAATGGGTGGAGCTGGGATGGAAATAAAGATGACCTGGTTTCTTTCTAGTGACTTGCTAATGGTAGATGAATGTATCTTGGCATCAAAGTGTAGGAGAGAAAATCTCTTTTTGGTTCTGGCAGGTTCAGACAAGATCTTGTACCAGAGGCACAACAGAGCAGAAAGCTGAATGAGGAGCTGCCCAAGATACTTCCTGGACATAAAGAGATGTGGGAAGCACAGTACCTACAGGTCTTGTTGCTGTGAATTTATTTCAGTTTGGGAGGAGAAAAGGACATGAAATTTGTCCTAATGTCAAACGCAGAAAGGATGATTCTCACTCCGCAGACAATGAGCTACATGGAAGCAGGATTTACAGAAAATTCACAAGGGTAACAAAGGGATCATTTGTCCCTCCTGTCTGAGCCCTGTGTTTGGGTGCAAGACAATTATTTTTCATTTATAAGGTGTATTTCTGAGTGAACAAACTGAGTTTTCCTACTAAAAAAAAAAAAAAAAAGATATTTATTTGCCCTTTGTTCATTAAAAACCTGTTGCTATCCTATGCCAAAATTTGTCATAGATTGAGTCAGAAGTTTGGCAGCTCTCTTTCATCTGTCCCCCTGAATATTCTTCCAGTTGTTAAATTGTTTGAGCAATAATGAAATAGAGATCTGGGAGCTAATACTGCTGCTTTCAACAACACTTTGAATAAGAATCAGAGACAATGGCATTTTTACAGATGACTGAATAAATGAGGATTAATAGTCATAGCTGTGAGGATTAATCGAGGATCTCAACTGAATGGAGCAAACTGTCATAAAATGTGTTAGAAAAATGTAATAAGCATTTAAAATAATGGTTGTCAAAGATAAAGCAAGTTTTAACCACAAAGCCTGAAAATTCATCCAAGTTTATTAATATGAATTATTCCATGTACCCAGCTTAGATACTGTGGTCTTCCACAGGTGCAATAGATTTTTTTAAAGGGTGAAGGCCTCACAAAGTCTTTTACAGGGAAAAGTAAACAATGAGAAGCCATTTCCATTAAGAACTGTACAGAAAGTCTCTGGGGGTAAATTTATTAATAAAGGCAGGTGTAAATTCCCCAGGCATAGCTGCTTCCTATTCATGGATATTCAGACTGATTATACTCGCTGTAGAGTCCTTTCTCAATAGATGCTAACCAAAACCTACAGGATTTGCAGATGCAAAATTGAATTTTGAATGGCACTAATGTTCTTGCTCCATAACAAATAACAGTGAAAGTGCCGAATATACCTGAGCTTCCTCAGCAATAAATAGAAATATCTGATAATAAAGAAGGCAATTATAAAGCAACTCAGTTGCTTCATGTGTGAAGCAGAAGCCAATATTTGCTGCTGCAGTTTCCTGTGACATCTTAGACAGGCTAAAGCAAGTGCACCAAATCCTCCACTTTTCTCAGTGGCTCCTTCTCCTCTTTCCAGACCACATCCTGTGTTGTACCAGCACAGCTGCTCGTGTGCCCACCCTCTCAGCTGGGGTTGTTTGCAAGGGTAGCACAAACCCAGCCTCAGCCCACAGCATGAGGGACCACACAGGATACTCCTGCATGAAGGGTGGAGGATGGCTCTGGGGCAGGAGCTGGGAGCAGCAGGGATGGGGGTGATGCAGGGTCACTCCTTTCAGTGGCAGTCTCACCCTGAAGGGCTCATGGGAGTGCTGTGTCAGTTAATGCAATCATTTCCTGTTCTAAATTTAGTGAAAGGGGTGATGCCAGATATTGCTCTGTAGTTACAGCTAGCAAATAATTAACACCAAATGTCAGCCAGTTAGGTGTTTGTTGCTATATATTCAAATTTTGTTGAAGGTTCAGTCACAGAAACAGACATTCTCAGCAAGCCAATGGCACTTGTTTTCATTTTGGTTTTGGTGATGAAACTGCATTATGTCTTTTTCAGGACCTGGTGTTTATGTCCCAATATTTAGAACTTATAGACTTTTTGTATGGAGATTCAGTTTAGAGGGCATAAGATATCCCATCACAAAAGGTGTGAAAATAAAACTATAAAGTTACTGTAAGAATGAGTGATTGAAAGGTGACAAAATTCCCACTCTCATCTGTATGCCATGTATTTAGATCCCAAAGAAACAGTGCCCAAGCCGCAAACCCTGTAAATCACTATTGTATGCTGAGAAACTTTGTCATCTGCGTGGGATGAGAAGTTGGGCAGGACCTGATGCCTGAGTAGAAGAAGTTTACTAATGTCTGGACATCCAAAAACAGACGAAAGTACATTTTGTACACAGTGGTCTAGAACATGGGTTGTTAAAAAGAGAATCCTTACCATATCACAGGTTTTACCACATCTCTTTCCATGTAACATATTTTCTTTTCTGTGGAAAAGTGGCATCTGAGAGGATTTTCATTTACTTGACTTCAGTAAGACAAAAGTGGAAGGAGAAAATACATGTTGTTCAGGCTTCCTGTCTGAAGACATCTGGGTCTTTATTTGATTGCTTAAGTCAGTGGTTCCCAAAGTATGGTTACAAATCCATTACAACTTACCATGTCATATTAAGAGGCTGAGACTATATATTGTTAGGTTAATAGGTAGAATAGATAGAATTTTAGATCATTTGTGATAAAAACATGGGAAGATTAATGATAATCTGAACCTGTCTTTCAGTTTGTGGATATGAGCACAAGAAAAATGTTCATGGGAGACAAGAGTTTCTTAGGGATCTATTGAAAATGTTCTAATTAATTCATAGTAAAATGACTTCAAATCACATGTATTTGGACTATACATGTTAGGGGCTTCTCTTCTAAGTATCACAATGCATTTCTCCTCCTTTACAAGATAGAGACCGTTTCCAGGAGTCCATTGTATGTGGTGATGACTTGAATCCTGATAATTCTAGTCTGTACCCACAGAAATCTTTCCATCTATTTGGGTAGATTGTAATGCTGTGTGGATTCTGCTTCTTGCTAAAGTGAGACATGACTTGTTGGAAAACTTCCGTGAAGCCTATTTTTATAATATCTGAATCATCACATGTACCTGGGAAGGTAAAGAGCAACGTTAGTAATGTATTTTCTCATGCACAGCCCTGCCCATGCAGTATGTACACAAGAAATCAAAAGCAGAAAGGATTAAAGACAAGGAGCCACTGGGATAAGAAAAACAGGTTTGGGCAAATCAGAGGCAAGGAGGCTACCAGAGATAAGGAGGTTCTGGAAGAAAGTTTCCCTTTACTCCCATGTTTGTAGTCCACAAAGAACTGAATGTTGTGAGAGAAGTTACTGCATCCTAGTGGTTTTTTCCATGAGCATCTATTGTCTGTTTAGGCACAAGCAGAGCACTCAGTTCCCTCTGAGAAGAGGAACACTTCCCAGATGAGGTTGTCAGCACATGGATCTTACCTACATGGTTTAGGACCATGGTCAAGGGTGGGAGGCCTGGACACAGTGGCCCAACGAGTGCCTAGTGAGGGAAGCTTTACCATGGGACTTGAACTGTTGCCAAAGTTTCACAAAATTCATATCAAACTTCAGCATAAGGCCATGTAAATACCTAGAATTCTTACACAGAAGATCTGCAGTCACTATAAACTTGACTGTTTTTTCCTTAAATAATGGGATCTTTATATTTTGATGATTTCCTTGTCTTCCAAATTAAAGTTTTTAAGAAGTGCAATTTGCAAACTTTTTTTCAATAACTGGTAACTATTCCAAAGGTATTGTGAAACTAACTGGGATCTACACAAAATACCAGTTCATTTATTTCCAGTGTATTCCAATTATGACATCTTCTTGGCTTAGAGATATCTAAGGGTGCCAAGATAACTGCTAACATTTTTTGAATAATTGGATGATTTCACAGTAGTATCTAAAGTCATCTGATTTTTCTTGGACAATATTCCAAGATTTTTCAAGTGACAGAATAATGACTTAACTACAGATGTAATGTATATTGCCTGTTTAGGGATTGTATGCAGAAACCTTATTAAATCCAGCCATCTTCAATTACTTATAGTTTTTAGGAGACTGGGGAATTTGTGTTATACAGAGGATAAGTTCCTCAGGAGAATTAATTTCTTAAACAGCAGTAGGTCCCAGGTGATCACTTGTGCATATTAGTCAAGGGCTATGAACCTGATCCACAGATGAAGCAGAACTGGTTTTAAGTGTAAAATCTGAGAGACTGCTGAATGTTGAAGTTCTTTTGGCATTTCCACCTGGCAGACCAGACACTCTTCTAAAACAGAGCAGGCAAGGTAAGCTCCATGGCAGTTCTTGCAGGGGCAAATAACATACTGTGCTGAATACTGATGGGACTTTTCAGCTCTGTGTGCCTGAGTTCATGCATCTGTACAAAGGTGGGTGTTTGAAATGGTAAATGCTCACTCTTACCGTTGACCTTCTCCCACACAAAAGAACCCGGGCTTAGACATCTAAACCCAGATGTGAAGTCTGTTGTAGGAATATGACTTTGGAAATTCTGAAAATTGGATTTTTTTTCTTAGTTTTAGGATTTTCAGGATTTTAGGATTGAGAGGAGTTAAATTATCCAGCCCATAGAAGGACATTTCAGTTCCATCAGCTCATCAGATACACGAGAGGGAGATAAGAAGTCATGGGAGCTACCTTGATATTATTTGACATCGACAATAAATAATGGGGAAACTGTTAGATATTGTTAAAGGCCTCTATCTGAAGTGGCATTATAAAGAAAGCTTCAGGAAAAAAACTAGAAACTTTTTTTTACCTCTTCAATCAATAAAAAAAGTCAAGGATGGTAAGGTTGGAACTATAATTCTTGTACAATGTAATGCTCCAAAATAATTGCTTCATGTACCTAACTATATGTAAACATTGTTTAATAAATCAATCATCTTAAAATTAAAATAATATTTTTATAATTTTTTATTTAGTTCACTATTTAAAAAAATCACTCAGTGATCATAATATTTAAAATCATTTTTAGGCATTTTAATTGTATTTAATTTTTTGTGTCAAAGCACCTTGACATAATTCAACATTAGCAGGAAAAACATCCTAGAAGATTTGTGGTACTTCTGAGCACCACCAGCAGTTCCAGCTGCAGAGGGTGCTACTAAAGATGGGATGGTTCAGAAGAGCAAATTATTTTACTGAGTTTTAAACTGTATCTTTGCTTTCTATAATTTAGGAATAATAGCCACAATTTTGAGTAACCGACATTTTGGTAAAATAAGAAGTTAATATAATTCCTAATATTCCAATATATATAATATTGGAAATATTATATATAGTGCCTCTTTCTTGATGTCTGTGAAAGTTCCCAAGGACATAAAAGCAAAAGAAGTGTTTCATGGCTTATTTTGATCACGTTGGGAAAGTGATTGTGTGATTTGGAAGTTCAAATATATATATAATTTAACCTAGATCCTGACATGACAGAATGTCTGAATTCTAAGGGCTGCAGGTTTCTACTAAATAAAATAGGAGTTGCTAAAATGCAGTTTATATTTCCTGATGAGTTACCAGCAGCACCCATTATGAACAATAAAATGTTCATAAAAAGAACTTTCCATTTCTGAAACTAAGCAAATTTGATTTGCAATCTGATTAAGTTAAAGCATCCCATAATTACCAAAGGAAAATATTTTCAGAGACTGAAGTTTTTCTGGTTACATCAGAATATGTAAATAAAAGCTGTGAGCCAACATAAAAATATTGATACTAAAATGTTGCAATATGAAGGAAAAACTATTACATGAGATCACAGACACTATAATTATCAAATCATATTTACAACTCAAATGTGTCAACTTCAGTTCTTGTTTCTCTAAAGCTATTAAAATTTCCACGTCACAGACACAGCTGCAAAACTCCGGACCTTCAATGATTTTAGGAGTGAGACTTCAGCTGCTCTGTTTAACTGGGTATTTTAACCCAGAGCTTTGGAAATTAAATATATAGCCAATAATCTTGATGAGACCATTTCATTTGGAAAGAGAAGTTGTATAAGAGCAGACCCCCTGGAACTTTTTAGCATTGGTGTATCAGTCTTTTCATTATAAATCCCTCCTTTGAAGTGTTTTTTATTATACTATAACCTTTGGCAGAGAAACTTTTAGAGCTAGGGAGATTTTTTAAAAATAAAATTTAAAAAAAACCTGATTTGACTCTTCTATTACAGGACACAGTAAAAGAAATGAAATCTGTCATTTCTCTATCCTCCAAGCCAATTGCCTTAAAAAAGAGCCCTGTTTTCAATATGTTATATATGTTCAATGTATATTATGTTCAATATATTCTCAACATGTTATAAATCTCTGTCATATGGGCTAAGATATTTAGGGTTTAGAGACAAAGAAAAAGGATAAATGACAAGACTAAAAGAGAATTGCATTTGTAATAAGCTGCTATTTCCTGTATTTTTAATGAATAAATGAATTAATTTATTCAGCTGTGTATCCGTGATTCTAAGCGAATCAACATTTGATAAGGGCCCAGAGTCAGTGTCTCATATCTGAGCTAGGAACATGTTTTCCAAAGCCTGGGGAGCTGCAGCAGTCTCTGGGATGCATTAAGGAGTGGCAGAGCAGAGCCTGCCCCTGGACGCAGGCAGCTGCATCTTATTCCGTTTTCCTTGGCGGGCGCAGCTGCTGCAGCCCCAGGGTGTGGTGTCCCAGAGCTTGGAAACTCCCACGCGCTCTCCCAAACAAGTGAGGCCTTTTCAGCACCTACTTAGCCTCAGCCAGAGCCCTCCCTGGTGGCCCCATGGCCAGAATCCCACACAGTCATCGCTGGGTCTGGGCTTCACTTCTGCTCCAGGACAGGTCACTGAGATGCACCAGACAGCGTCCAGCCACAGGGAGGGATGGACCAGCTCATGAACAAAGCTGAAAATGGGCTCATGAAACACTGCTCAGCTGCAGAGTGGCACTCAGGAGTGGCTTGAAGCCAGGTGACCATGTGCTGCATGATTGCTGCTGCCAACACCAGCATGACTGTAGGAAACCATAACCAGGGCAACGGGGAAGGAAGGGACCCTCCCCATCAGCCACAGCATGGCAACAGGTCAGCTGGATGAATGGGAAACTTAGCCCGGGGTGCTCCTCATCCCACCTTTCCTGACAGCCTCAGGAAAGAAACTCAGTGTACTTTTGTCTGCATTAACTGCAAAAAGAGTCCACAGAAATGAGAATGAAATAATCATCAACGGTATTTGTTTGGTTGAAGAAATCCAAAGACTAGATTTTTGTTGCTTTTAAACCTTTTAAATTGTTATGCTAAGTTATTATGTGACATAACATTGTTATTAACTTGGCATAAACATATAAACAATGAGATATCCTGTGGCTAAGTAGACAGCAACAGATTACTGCAATGAAAAATTACTTGTAATAAAGAAGTCAAAGCCCAAACTCACCACTATGCAACAAGTTTCAAATTTGTAATGGATCAGCAATTGAGTGTTGAGAAAACTGTACAAAAGTTAATAATTTGTGCCAAGATCTGAGGAATGGTCCTTTCTACAGATTTATTTTTTCTCTTTACCTGATTGGCAAAAATGGAAGAGGATGGCTCTCAAAAATGTCGTGGAAACGAATTCTTCTAGTGTTTCAAGAACATACATAAATGTGACATTACGGGAAGAAATATTGTAAGAAACCCAATACTTCAGCCTAAAGTATCCCAAGTCCACAGCACTTTTATTCCATTAAGACATGCATTCAGCCAACAATTTGAAAGAAACTAATCACCTCAATGTTTTTAGGCCAACCCAAGGAAATTAAAAGCTAACACAGTGTAATGGAGTTGAGGATATGGGAAATTAAGTACCTATCTGGTTCCAAGAAAACCCAAACACCATTCCAGATTAGTACTGGCAGATTTATTTTAAAATTCTCTCTGGAAAGGTGGTGGGAAATCTTTTCACCTTGGGCAGGCCACCCAGTAACTGCCTTTGTGATATCACTGGTCTTATCATGTGACCTTAACCTATATCTTTCAGGTCTTGCTTTGCCAGTTTTGCTTACCTTTCATGCTGTCTTATCTAAAGTTACAGCTCAAATGTTTCCCTGGCACTGTTCTCACTCACCAGGCAGTATCTGTTGTTAAGCACAGTTAAACTGAAGGTAGGTGGTCATCAGCTGATGCTTGAACTTGGCAATGATGTTGAGTCCAGCAGATTTTGGCAGGTCAGCTGCACTCGTGGTCAGGCCAGGATGCAGCTCTTTCCCCACCTGGGAGGGCTCACACTCCCACTGAGCTAAGCCAAGGGTGACTGCTGAGCACACAGGACACTGCTCTTACTGTTGGGTCCACCTGGGAGGTTCTTTGATGAGTTTATGGGCTTCTATGAGACTTATGAGGCCACATTTATGGCCAAAAAAATCTTCTTCCTACCTGTGAATAATTCACACAGGTAGGAAGGTACCTGTCAATAATTCACAGATTCACTGTATTTTGCAGTCCTTAATCTTGTGCTAAAGACCTTGGGAAATAAATTTCAGCTTGTTTTTGGTTTTTGGTTTGGTTTTTTTTTTTCAAAGTGAATCTCATTTGAGTATTGGTTCTTCACTATTAATGGTGATTAATGATTAGTCACATATGTCTAAAAACTTTTTCCAGTTGACTTCCCAGATGTCTGAGAGCTTTAAAGCAGGACAAAAAAGGAAGGATGATTACTAAATACTGATTAAGCAAGAAAAATG
Source organism: Molothrus ater (assembly GCF_012460135.2). Taxonomy (NCBI): domain Eukaryota; kingdom Metazoa; phylum Chordata; class Aves; order Passeriformes; family Icteridae; genus Molothrus; species Molothrus ater. The sequence goes on along the minus strand of NC_050479.2, from coordinate 16,086,998 downwards.
CATTCTTGAGTTTCTTGTTTCTGTATGTGAGACTATATTAGATCAGGTGCTCTGGAAAACAGAACAATGTGAATCAGAATACATCTACAGTTACATTCTACTGTAAAAGAAGTTTAGGTTACAGCTGACGTTACTTAAAAGAGTATTTTCAGCATTTTACTCTATGTAAAAATTACATTGTTTGTGTTTTATAACACACCAATACTTGTGCTCTTTGTCTTTCCATCTGAGTGTGCACAGCCTCTTTGGGTGTTCCCAATTTTGACTAAAAGGCTTGCTCATGTTGATTATATAATGACACATATTTCCATGGCTGTGGTTGGGTGCAGGTGCTAAGGTCAGCTTCTTGTGTTTTGACTCTCAGGAGGATCTTCAGAAAATGAAGCATCTGTGGTTACATTTATCATTATAAATCATGAAATGAGATCATTGTAGACCTCTTTGTTTTCATAATAACAGCATGTAACATTTTAAAGCACACAGATTGTATACTGGAAACATTATTTAACAGGAAACATCCAAAGGTAAAGTACTCAGAACATTTTTCAGGCATTTGTTTTTATGTACTTGGAGGTAGTCCTAAAGTCCTCACTTCTTTTTTAAAGCAAGTCCTTCACAGATTTTTTCCAATACTCTTAAAAAAATATACAAACTCTACTGCAAACAAAAGCAATGCCTAAACTATGCAGTAGTAGAGGAGTCCTTAAATAATAAGTGAAGCTAAAGCATGAAAAATACGCAACCTATTCTGTAATAAAAATGACCTTTTATTGGCATTACTAGCTTTTTTCCTTATTAAGGAAGTGGCAGTTGGTACACAGTCTGTTTGCTCTACATGATATGAATGGAAATAATAAGCTAGTGGCTAAATATTGACTTATTACATTCTTCTCCTATATGTTACTCACCAAGTCTTGCGACTTGCAGTTTTGCATAGGAAGATGATCAATGATTAACCACAGGTTACAACAAATTCCTTGGACAATACCATAGAGATTTCTGCAAAATGGCTACTGTTTATTAAGGTGGATACACACACAATAATTACATCCTCTTTTTTAGGTGGATTAATTTGTGTCCAAATTAATGGGGTTTTTTCCATATTTTTTTCTGTTCTGCATTACTTGGTAGATATTGGCAGAGAAACTTGGTAGTCATGTCTCAGAACATCAAAAATATTCACAAAATCATTTAAAAAGTAGAAATACCTTTTCACTATCCCCAAAATTTTTCAGTCAGAACGAGTAATTGTGTAGGCTTGCAGTATCCTGAAAAATATCTGATTTTCTTGAGCAAACATTTCCTACAAAATACTTTGCTCATCCATACTATTTTGTTTGGAAAACAAACAAACAACAGTTTTAACTCCTATTTCATGCCCTCAAGGGTGGGAACAGCTGATAAAGGGAAAGGTGTGACTCTGCAGCATGACTCACGTTGTAGGGAGTCCTGTGTACCAGGCAGTATTCACCTCAACAGAATTTCTGTATGCAAGGACTGTTCTGCCTCTAAGTGCAGCTCTGGGAGGCATGGCAGTGGTGAGAGCAGAGGGGAAGAGGGGAAAGGACAGAAAATTGTCTTAAGATGATATGGGGAGGGATAGGAGTCTAACACAGGCAGGTGACAGTGCTGCCCAGAACAGAGACAGAATTTTGTCCTCTGCATTCTACTCATTCTAGCTGGCTTCACTGTGCCATTCAGTCTGTGAGGAAAAGATGAATGTGTTCTGCATCATCAGGCAGGGAAAAGGTCTCTGCTGAGCCAGAAAGGAATAGAATAGAATCACAGAGTATCCTGGGCTGGAAGGGACACACAAGTTCCTCAAGTCTGGCTCCTGGCTCTGCACAGGACACCATCAGAAATGACACCATGTGTCTGAATATACAAATTTAGTCTCATCAAAAAGTGTCAGCTCTGCAGATCTTGCTGAGAAGCTTGGCTACATCTTATCTTGAGTAATCCTGTCTGGGACTTCATTTGCTACTAATGATATGCAGGCCAAAAACTTATCACTGTGAATCTCTGAGCTACCCAAGCACAGTGTCATGCTCTGTGACCACTTTCCCTTGGTGCATCTAGGAGTAAATCATCATCACCATCATCTTTTTCAGGGAGAGATCCGTGGGAAAGCTGGAACTTTTATTTGCTTCATGTCTGCATGCGTGCTTCACTCACTGATGCCCATGTAACTCTTTACATGTGACTGTGGTGTGCCATGAACACCACAGAACATTCCTTCTGAAACCCAACAAATCCCTTCATTTCTTAATTTTGCCTTTACTTAAAAGTCAAGGCAAAATGCAGGAACAAGCAGGTTTTTTTCATGAAAAGTCAATGACCATGAAACACCTTTCATCTACTTCTGTGCATGCACCCACATTTTAATATAGCACAGTAAAGCACCTCTGATCTTACTCCTGAAAAGACTTTTCCATGTTTACTCTCATCATAGCAGTCCCTGTGCCACAACTGCAAATCAGCTAGTGATGGCAAAGGAGTATTTTGCTTCCTCATTGATTTCTACATTATGTAATTGTCCTATCACTCTTAGGAAAGACAGGATGCTAAAAATACCTCGAGTTAAAAAATAATTATTTTCTAATCTACAGGAAGAAAGCAAGAAGTGACTGACTGTTCTGTAGCATTCTAGATATTTATCTGATTCACTGATTCACTGAGAGTTAATGGACTTACAAGACAGCCCATCACATCTGCATCACTGCTAGTGTGAAACTATTTTTATACTACTTGCTCCAGTGCTTAAATCCACTCCTATTTTAGTATTTTCTATTTATACTTATTTTAAGTACATTGATTTTTGCATTTCAGCACACCACAGACCCTCATCATCATTATGGCACAGACTAAGCATGCAAAGAAATCCTCAGAGCCCCAAGTTTAGAGGCTGCAAAGTAAAGCCTCAAAACTCCATGTAGAACTGTAGATAATTATCTGAGAGATTCACTGAGTCACAGACTTATTAATGCACTAAGTCTCCCTCAGTATAATGAGAATGCTTATCCTGGTTCTAGAAGGTGCTGGTGATTAAAATACTGCTTTATTTTTCTTTGATTCTGGAATCACACAAAATATCCTCCTCCTGGCAATCAGTATTTACACTCTCATGTGAAATTATCTGCACCTTCAGATTATGAAACTGCTGCCATGAATCTTCTAGTAATCTCTAACAACTAAATTTCTCTTATCAGTAGTTTTCTTCCATGGTGTTTCCACTTTAGTTACCAAGAATAATAAGGATATGCAGTCTGTGTGTTTTTTCTAATGTTTGCATTGGATGATTCCAAAAGCAATTTACAAATTACTTGACACCAACTGAAATGTTAGGCCCTAAAGATGACTCAGCTTGGAATCACAGCTTATTAGTAAGATTCCAGGGAGATAAACTATTGTAGGAAAATATATGTGTGTCCGTGTCATGTTTTCCACTTGGAAAAATCCTGAATTTTAACAGTGTTTTGTAGAATAGCTCCTAAAGGTTTCTGTTGGCAGTTCCAGCCCTCGCCAAGGTGTGTTATGCACTCATTGTGCTATTCTAATTAGAAGTCATCACACTTTGGAAAGAATGATTTTTTCATTTTAATTCACATTACATCGGTATTTTTTCTTTTTTAATAAAAACATTATGTTCATAACCTCATTGTAAGTAGTTAAATATCTGAGCTGATTTTCTGCAACAATGTAATTACACAACTTATTTGAAGTTGTTGTATGGTACACCAGGCTTAGTCAGTGAAAAATAGGAATGGCACTTGCTGAAGTTCAGTTTGTCTATAATTTCCACTGGTGTTTTCCTCAAGAATAAAATCAGATAGTCCTTAATTCTCCCATATCTGTACAAAGAAGTAAACCCCACAGAAGTCACTGAAGTAATTAATTTTGTTCTGTAGTGGTCAAGAGGTTCAGTCTATCAGAAAGGTGACTTTCACTTCATCACTGGTTTTGTGATTACCCACAACAGGGCACGAGGCTGAAGGACAAACGCGCCGTGTGCTTATCTGGGAAACAACTGCACCCTTGAATGCCCTCCTCTCCAGCTAAACCTGGTGCTTGGAAGCATTTTGCCATCTTCTTATGATGTGCAGGTGTCCCTGGCATGGGCACCTGCTGTACCAGCTGGCAGTGAAGTCCTGCAGGCGTGCATTTCTGCTGAAAATATCTAGTTTTGGAATGGAGCAGAGGAAAACAGTCAGGAGGTGACTTCAGGGTTACTTCTCTTTACTCATTCCCCCTTCCTGCAGTGCAAGCCCTGTGAACCATCAAAGGGATATCTCTCCCTGGAAGGACTTCCATCTCCTGTTCCTTGTCTTGCTGGAGAACTCTCCAATGTTTGGTAAAGGTATGTGTCCTCACAGCTCACAGATGCACAGCTTTGCACCTAGGATACACTTACACATCAATGCCTTCCTTGGGAACTGGAATATAAAAAAGATGTCCCTAGAATAATGCATATTATTTTCTCCCTTTTCTACATATTCCTTAACCCAGGAATATAAATTGCTGTGTAATGATTTGCAAACAGGTTGGTGTGTTCATTCTCATACTTTATTCTGTTTTTAAAACCCAGATTAAAAAAAAGGAAAATAAAAGAAAAAAAAAAGAATAAGTAGCATTTAGGAGACAACTGGGAAAATCAGATAAATACTAATAGTGTGGTGGATACATTGGCAGAAACATATAATAGCTACTGCTACCTAGTTTTAGTAATAGCACATTTAAATCAATAGCTCTTTTTTTAATATTTTATGTCCTCCTACCATTAGCCTGTTCTTTTTTCCCTTTTTCATTGCTAATTAAAGCCATTGGCAATGACCTTGGCATTTTTCTAGATTTTTAGTGGCTCAGGTTTCACTTAAATTAGCAATCATGGGAACAGTTTTTTGTTCATTTACAACTCACCTACATTTTAAGAACTTTGGAACATTTTGTAATTCTACTTGCAAGCAATTCTACTTGCAAGCAATTTTTCTTTAAGAGACAAGGCTTAAATTAAAATGCTTTTTGACATTTCTGTTTTCATTTTATAAATTATCCAGGATGTATCAAACTGACTTCTTATACATACCTGATTACATTTTATGACTGCAGATTGCCAAAAAAAGAATTTCAATCTCCCATTCTAATAATCCAGAGAAGCCATTGTCACTTTGGGTCCCAATTTGGGTTTACAGGTTTTTTTTAAAGGATATTTGGAACATTTTCTTATTTCATGATTTTATTCTGTAGCTGTGGCAGAAGGTATAGAAATTTGATAATAAGTTTTTCTGTGTTTCATTAAAAGTGGAACATACTTTTAGCTCAAAAATTCTAATTTTTAGGAGCAGAGTTACTGCACAGTTAACTACATCTCAAGCATTTCCTTCTATATTGAGACCAGCACCTGGTAATATTCTCTGTGACACAGAAAAGCACACAGCATTCCATTATTTAAATTAGACAGGTAAGGTTAATAAACAAGGGTCCAGAACTGAAGTCACACAGCAATTAAATAAGCATCAATCCAACACTGCTTTTTCACACAGACTACTTTCCTGTAAATGGTGTTTTAGCAATTATCTTATCAGTTGCTACTAGCTCAGCAGTGATTTATACAATTCTGTCTGTGTAGTTGAGCTGGTGTTAGATTATATCCATTGAAATGAACATAGCAGTTGCATTAAATAGCTCATTTATTTTTCAATGAGTCACAGGAAATACTTAAACCAGTTTACCGTGTACTAGCAAAAGCTTTGTACCCAAAGTTAAAAAAAAAGAGTATGATCTGATCCAAAGCTTCCTGAAGTCCTTTAAATCTTTCCACTAACAGTCTCCTATATACATGTATTATATATATATATATATATATATATATATGCCCTCTTCTGTAATGTCTCCTGTTTGCACTAAGTCCTGCAGCTTTTAGTGTGTCTCTCTCACTGCATTCTCAGCTCCTGCACAGAGCTTGGCTGAGAGCTCAAGGTACACGTGCTGTTAATCCTCCTCTGTGCTTGGGGCTGCACCTGTGCAAATGAGGTCCACAGGGGTCTTCCAAAGGAGGCTTGGCTGGAGGCACACTTGGCCATCTTCCAAATGTTACACAGAGCTTTAGCAAGACACTGAACAAAGCAGAGGGAAATGTAGGTGCTGTTTGCATCAAGTTTATGTAGGTTCAGGAGGGACAGACCCTGTACCCGAAAAGGAGATCCTGGGAGTTTCTAAATAAGCCACAAAGCAAAGCACTTGATTTCAAGTGATTTCAAAGCTGAAAAGAATCAGATGAGATGCAAATGATGGCTACCAGAGCATTGCTGCAGGAGAGAAAAGGGAGTTTGCTTTGACTCATTTTTCAAAGGGATCTACTTCAGGTTTTGAGGGAGAGAGAAAACTGAGCCACATGGCCCATGGACTGAATCAGTATTTCCTCCCTTATGGAACCTGCCATATGGCAATGCATTAAAGGTATTTTCTCCTGCACTTCCCTGCCTCAAAGCAAATCTTCCTCACATCAGAGTTCATCTCTTTCACTTCTGCTGGGAAATGGGTGGAAGGCTCTGGGCAGTGCCTGGCCAGCTGCAGCTGCTGCGGCCCAAGAGACACAAGGGTTACAGAGCAAGAGAAGTGCCAGGACACTAAATGGACAGACCCAGTTGTCTGTGGTCTGCTGTGTGTCAGACTGAGGAGATCCTGAAGAAAAAGTCAACACAGAAGCCTTCTGGGATTTTTGCATGTAGAATATAGATGAGCAATACCTGCTCTGTACCTCAGTAATGAGACTGGTGGCAATCCAGAAATGTCCCCACCGAGTGAGATCACGCTGCCTACGCAATGCCCTCCCTCAGGTGCCCCAAACTTCAAACAGACTAAGTGCACTCTTCCTCTCTTTTCCTCACCTCTGTCTTTTGTAAGCCTTTTAGGCTGCATGGTCTGCTTGGTTTCGATGAATGAATGCTTTTATTTGCATCTTTGGTTTACTTGACATGCATTAAGGGTGATTTCAAGATGACTGAATAACAACAAAGCATTCTCCACCCAAATATTCAGTGAAAATATAAACCACAGCACCTTAAGAGTGCTGTAATATGCACCTCCTGTGCATCAGAGAATAACAGAGTGTTCTTCACAGGGGCTAGGGCATGAAGAAATGCCTGGTGATTATTGAGTAACAGGGAAGGCACCTTGCCAGGCCCCAGACACTGGGAGGCAGGGCTGATTTCAGAGAGCAAACAAGCCATGTCTTCCAGAAGCACCTCTGAGACAGGATTCATATCGGCTTCTCATTAGCAGAAACCTGTGCTTGTCCTTGGCTACAGCAATAAAACGTTCAGTGTTATAAAGACACTTTGTTTCATGGAGGACAGGGGTGAGGAGTGCTTTTTATTTTGTTGGTTGTTTTTAAAATTTGAGTATTACAAATTGTGGAACGAGGGACAGCACATTTCAAGTAAGAGCGCTTGAAATGAGGCTGGACTGTAATTTCATACCGACTCAGAAAAGATTGGTGTAGAAACCAATGACAGTAGGGAAACAAAAAAAGAAAAAAACCTTCTCTGGTGAGGGGCTTTTTACCTGGTTGTTTTTTTTTTTTTTCATTTGAAGTTCAGTGTATGCATGGGTGTTAAGAATTCCGAGGGAGAGCCTCAAGAAGTACAATACCATGTCCACTCAGCACTCTGAGGATGACACAGGTAGAGTAAGGTTATTCCCAGAAGATCAGCTCTGTCCTGGAAAAATCAGGGATACTCTGGAAGCATAAGTACAACTACTCTTTGCTGAGACAACTGGGAAAGATGCAGAAGAAGGGAGGTAGAAAGAAAGAAAAAAGCAAACAGAAGAGGGACTTCATGGCCATGATATGAAAATTTAGTGACCCAGGGGGTCATTTTTGACTTTGGTACATTCTGCCTCTAGACTTTCCATAAGGGCAGTTTGTGTTAAGGCATATCCTGCAGTCTTTGACAGTTTCTTGAAAAGCATAAAGTAGCAAAAGAGCATCAGCTGTCTGCTTCACTATCAAGCTGCTGGAGAATGATGTTCTATTTTCAACACTCTCATCAAGAATGAGCTTCAGATTAGAACCAGACTAAGGAAGGTTTAGTAAAAAAAAAATTGAATAAAAGAAAAAAAAAAAGGAAAAAAGAAAAAAGAAAAAAAGAAAAAAAAAAAGGACTTGAAAGGAAAACTGCTTTATTCATTGATGTGGTTGAACTGCTGTAAAAGCTGCATTAGATTAACCACAGATGTTAAGAAATCTACCCCAACTGGTTCACTTGTGTTAGCATCAAATATTTGACTGTAAATAAGTTTTGTAAGGCTGTCTCTGTAAGGATTGCAGACCTCTGCTCTGCCTTTGGTATGCCTGGAGGTTTTACACCATTTCTGGTTTACTCTGCAGCCACAGACCTGAACTAAGAGATTCCTCAGTGCTGTATGCCACTGTTCTCTTTTCTGTGAAAAACAACAGAATAGCACTTAGTTGTTTAGTGTGAATGCTGAGACGATTGAGTTGAGCAGCCTCAGACTCTTAAAAAAGGGATGTCACCAAAGTTCTACTGCACTGGTAATATTTTTGTTGATGTTAAAAATTTGCTTGGATACTACAGCAGTGGGCTCTACGGAACATGCTCCAGAAAAAGGAAGAAACCAAATATTTGCACATGCTGGAAAGAGAGTGAGTCAGCAATTGAGTGGGAACATTAATCAAAACTCAACAATGAGCAACATTGTGATGAGCCTTGCTTCATGCATGGCGTTCACCAGAAATTTCTCCCAAAATTGAAGTGGATTATTTATCTGGAAATTCTTTTGCTCAAAAGAAGAGCAAAAAATAGGTGGTGTAAAATAGTTATTGTTTTAAACTGTAGTTTTATTCTAAGGACTAGAAGGAAAACTCCTTGTTCCCTCCTGAGACCTCATTTGGCTGCATGTATGCTATGGAGAGAGCTTAATTAGCTAAAAAGACTCTTGGACCATGTTATAACTCCTGCCTGGAAAACTGTTGCTGTCCATACAAAAACAAAGAAGGTAGTGAATGGAATCAGGGAGGGACAAGTCAGGATAAATAATTTTTAAAGAATTCCAAGAGTTTAGACTAATCAAACAACTCAGTTTTTATGGTTATCTGGGTAGCCATTTTGCCACATTGCACATGCAAACTAGTGAAATTAATATATTCTGTTGATAAAATAAAGCCATCAGTCACACAGTTGTGTGTCCAAAAAACAGATAAACAACACTGCTTGAAAATTAACTGGTGTCAGAAATTACGCAGCTTTCTGTATCAATAGAACTCTGGGAGAAATCCAGACCTGTCAACACAGAAACATGCAATATGATTTAATAACTACAGCAAAAAAAGTTTGTGTCCAGCCCATCTTTGATGAAGATGGAAAACTGTTATTATTCCCACACAGAATATAACATGTTTCATTTGCATGTGATTTTATCCTGAAAATACGTATTGTTATTGTGAAATCCATTAGCAAATGTTTGCTAAAGAGGGAGAACATTGTTAACGTTTTTACTGTTTATTCACTGAAAATTTCTGGACAATGGTCCTGCTTGATTGATGTGATCTCCTTCTCTCACAAGGTGACCCGCTTCGCAGAGATGGAAGAGACTGAGAACGTTGTCTACCTGGACTTCAGTAAAGCCTCTGACACCATTTCCCACAGCCTTCTCCAGAAGAAACTGACTGCTCATGGCCTGGATGTGCTCTTGGCTGGGTAAAAAACTGGCTGCATGGTGGAGCCCAGACTGGTGGTGAATGGAACAAAATCCAGCAGGTGGCCAGGCACTAGCAATGTTCCCAGGGCTCATGAGGTACTGGGGCCTGTCCTGTTTAATACCTTTATTGATGATCTGGATGAGAGGATCAAGGGCACCCTCAGTCAGTTTGTAGATGACACCAGGTTGGTCATGTGTGTTGATCTGCTGGAGGGTTAAAAGGCTCTGCAGAAAGATCTGGACAGGCTGGACTGATGGGATGAGATCAATTGTGTGAGGTGGACAAGGCCAAGTGCCGAGTCCTGCACTTGGGTCACAACAACCCCAGGCAGTGCTACAGGGGGACAAGAGTGGCTGGAAACTGTCCTGGGGAAAGGGGCCTGGGGCTGCTGAACGTGAGCCAGCTGTGCTCAGGTGGCCAGGAAGGCCAATGGCACCTGGCTTGGATCAGCAATAGCGTGGCCAGCAGGCCCAGGGCAGTGATTGTCCCTCTGTGCTCGGCACTGGTGAGGCCACACTTTGTGAGCTGTGTCCAGTTCTGGGCCCTCATTTCAAGAAGAACATTGAGGTGCTGGAGTGAGTCCAGAGGAGGGCAACAGAGCTGAGCACAGGCACTGTGAGGAGCAGCTGATGGAGCTGGGGTTGTTTAGCCTGGAGATAAGGGCTGGGATGAAACCTCGTCTCTCTCTACAACTGCCTGAAAGGAGAGTCTAGCAAAGGGGAGGTCAGCCTCTTCTCCCAGGTAACATGCCATAGAGCAAGGAGAAATGGCCTCGAGTTGTACCATGGGAGTTTTAGACTGGATATTAGAAAAATTTCTGCATGGAAAGGGTTGTCAAGCATTTGGCCAGGTTGTACAGAGAAGTGGCTGAGTCACCATCCCTGGAGGTATTTAAAGGATGTGTTGATGTGGCACCTGGAGACATGGTTTAGTGGTGGAATTGAAAAAGTTCTTGCTTTATATCTGAGAAAAATAAGTTTCTTCCTGTAGGGTGGGCAATTGTTTTTGCAGTTTATGGATGAATATTGCACAAAATCAAGTCTGCAGTGGCCCCACAAACATGAGAGTAAGCTACCACAGCACTCAGTATTACAGTATTTACAACAACATTGGACTTAGCATTAGTATTAGTTTATCTTATCTGGAACAGTCTCAGGCTTTCTTGTACTTAATTAATTGACTTAAACCCAAGTAAAGTGTTTTATCTGAATTCATATATTGTATCTGAACAAATATCACTACTGGTGCCTTCTAGTTAACAAGAAACAAATGGAATTATATTCCAAAATTAATTATGATAAAATATTTAATATACAGGAAATAAAAAGTTGGGAAATAACTCCTATTTCCTATATAAATTTAGCATCTTTTGGAAGCTGTAGCTATGTGGTAATTATGTAAAGTGAATATTGATCCATCCCATATTCCTGGCAAGCGTGATCATTATATAACATTCGGAAAGCTACTTCATTATAATAAGGAGATTTTTGCCCTGGCACCTCTTTTTCACAGACATTTCCAAGCACAAAGCAGATTGTTGTTGTTGTTGTTGTTATTTTGATTTGTTTGGACGCATTGATTTTTTTTTTATTGTTGTATTGTGTTTTGGTTTGGTTTTAAGAGGCTATGTTTGGCTATTCCTCATTTTCATCAAAACCGTAGCAACCAAAATGACTTGTTCAAACTTGTAAGTGAACAACAAAGTACAGCACAGGACAATTTTTGATGTTCTGTTACTTTTGGTGTAAAGGAGAAAATTAGAGTCTTGTTACAGGGTAAATCAGATGTCAAGCAAGCAGCTGAAATGCAGACCACTAAGTTATGTAAATCCCCATCTCCAGGAGAAACCACCAGAGGCTGTGGGGTGTTTTCCTGGGGCTTCCATCCGTGCTGCTGACATGCTGCCCCCAGCACTCACCCAGACTGGGAGCCAGAGGCAACTTCTGCTCGTGACTCATGAGCAAAGCCTCCGGTCCCCTCGGGTTCCTGTGCGTGTGGAGCTCTTCTCACAGGAGGATTTCTAATCACTGCTAGGAAGGGATAGTTCCTTCTGATGAATTTCACCTCCTTCAGCACCTACTCTGCTCTGAAACGTCGGAGGAGAACCCTGATGATTTCTGGAAGTCTTTGCACATTTCCAGAAATTTGATAGAGTTTATTTTCTGACAGTAGAAGGCAAGGCAAGGCAAGACAAGGCAAGGCAAGGCAAGGCAAGGCAAGGCAAGGCAAGGATAACCCAGAAGGGTGGGTGTGAAAATGTAACTTCAGAAAAACCCAGTTAAATTTGCTGCTATTAATGGGCTTTGAATCCTATGGGACTAGAACATCAACAGCCAAATAATTTTGTGCATCTTTAATAAGAGGTTACTATTGCAATTGCTTTAGTGGGTATAGGGGGAAAATAAGTGATCTGGAAAATAAGAGTGACACTGTTCCAAGTGGTTTGTTCCATCAACTGTTTTATTTTACCCAAGGAACTCTCCAAATATCTCAGCCTTGGCTAGTAAAAGTAGCTGTTGAAAAAAATACTAGCAGAGCTGTGGGAAACAACAAACCAGAGCTTTTTGGCACAGCAGAGGATGGACAGCATTCTAGGAGGTGTTTTCTGCTTCACTTTATGGAATTCATCACTATGGTAGTTATGCTTGTTGATATCAGTAAAGAGTGGCAGCCCTAATGAGGGAATAGTTTGTATTTGGTTATTTAGGCTGTGCCTCCCAGTGAGAGAATACAGTGAACTAAAAGGAGAGCAATAAATCAAGGGAAGACATAAATCCCATATAAAGGAAAGAAATCCACAGATATTTCAGTGCATAAGGAATATGGGATATAAACTTTAAAAAGAAACTGCAAACAGCTTTTAGTAATAGCAAAATCAGATATGTTTATTTTAGATATAGCTAGTATTTTGCTTTTCCATCATAGGTCCTACTACATTTTCATTTTGATCCTCTGAAAATATGCATGAGTGAAATGGAGATAGATAACATACATGGTACTGATTGTTTCCAGCCTTTTTCAGGCATTTGTAGATGTGAAACTCTGATTGCCTAAAGCTATATTGAAGGTTTATGGAGCAGAAATAACCAAGAAACTAAGAGGACTTTTCTCTGTGGTAACTCAGATATTAAAATTGAATTATTAAGCCTATTTGTATGTGGAATGTGCCCTCTGCCACAAGCCAATATGCATTAACATGGTGAAAAAGCACTGACAGAACTTTTGCTGGTGTTGCAAAGAAAAGAGTTTGAGAATTATTGGGACAGTATTTTCAACAGACACAGAACTGGCAAGGTAACAACACCTCTTCTTTGCTGGCATGTTCCTGCCTCTGATAAGCACAGCCCTGTCTGTAACCCCTTCAGGGAAATCAAATTGCATGCTCCAGGAGCCCTTGGATCCTCAGATGAGGACCACCACAGACTTCTCAATATCTCTGTAAGTGCACCCTTCTGGCACTCATGTCTTGTCTGTGCTCTGGATTACAATGCCAAACATGACAACTGAAAAAATTCTGTAATAGTTCCAAAAAGCCAATTCCTGTCTTCTTTTAGTAGCATGACAAATGTAAAAATTAGGCAATACTATAAATAATTGCATGGAAGCCTTTTCCATGCCAATCTCATAAGCCCTGTTGTAAGTGTCCTCCCAGGATTTTTCTTTCCACACTTGCCTTCTCCATTAATTCAGAAATTCATAAACAGCAGAGATGAAAGGACAATGAAAAAATCATCTGGTGTACTTTGGCCCAAAGTAATATCAAATACACCTAAATCATTCTAAATGGATATTTGTCTGACATCTGTTGTAGATTTTTATGCTATCCAAGAAAATATTCCAGCTCTTCAGTGTTCTATTAGAAAGATTTTCAATGTCTCTAACTCATGCTTCCCTCTCTGAAAGTCCATTGCTCTTACATAGAAGAATGTGTAGAATATGGTATAGAATTTTTTCTTTTTTATGTTTATATATTTTTATATTGTGTATCCCATCTCCCTCTCTCTAAACTGAGTCTTTTTCTCTCCTAGAGTTAATCTTGTCCAGTTGCCAAACCAAGGAAGGCTCTCCTCTATTTGTCGTTTGTGTTTATCTGATCAGTGTTTGTCGGTTTTCATAATAGCACAGATTCCATGTTAAGTGAAGTAATAGTTGTGTAGTTTTTGGGTTATGTCTGTTCTTTCCCTAGTAATGTATATTCTGATTTACCCAATGTCCAACAAACACTTCCTAAATCTGTAGTGAAATGTCTCTGCCCACATGATTCTCAGAGTGTTTTACACATGGAGGTGTGAAGCTCCTTTATGGCTAAATAAGATAGAACAACAGGTGTCAGTCACTTTTAATGTAATTTATAAACACCACTAAAGTGAATATGGTATTTTATCTAGGGCCCACTTCAGAAGCAGTTCAGACTCCGGATTTCCCTCTCTGACAGAGCTCTGCTACATCACACTGTGCTCATTAAAGAAAAGGGAGTTTTACCTTTAGAGATACAAACCCAATTTCAATGCTTTTGAAAAGACTCCACAAAGAATTTTGCTGTAATTTGTGATGATGGAAAAGCGTGACAGTGATATGTGACATATATGGTGCCTTTTGTAGGATGGAGCTGACAGATGGCTTTGCCATTCTTCTCGTATGTGCAGCCCTAAAACACAGACACACAATATTACTAAAAACTGCTTGGCACCTCCAGTGCCTTTCTGGTAAGTGGGGATAATTAATAAAGAATAAGGACATGGACATGCACTGTCCTCTAGCAAGCAGTTGTAAGAAAATAAGCATTGTTAACATTGAGTCATCTACAGTAACAAACCATAAAATAATAGAGGCTGGAGAGGGAAAAGACCGATTAAGTCATCCACTCCATCTCCTGCCAAGGCAGGCTTCTTTTCTGCCATATGTTATTAAGTGCTTTGTCCAGCCTAGTTTTAAATTATTCAAGCAATTTGATTTCCACTATTTCCTTTGGGAGACTACTCTCTAATTCAATTCAGAGGTATGTTTATTTATTCCTTGCTCTAGAAATAAAATGTTCTTTGCCTATCTGCACTACTTCAAAAGTTTCTTTTCAATTTTTTTTTTTTTTAACTTTATTACTATTGGAGTTAAGATGTTAAATGGGCAATGTAGACGACTTTGGATGAGACAGAAACATGAGGTTCTCCTGGAAAAGTAAATAAATGGAAGGTGTTTTCTTTAGGTTTGTTTGTTTAATCTTGCATTATATCTTTATACACCTCACAAACCAGAGCCAAAAAAAATAGCAGCCTTTGCACACCGTTTAATAACTTCTCGTCCTGCCAGCAGCCATCCTGTGGCAGTAAGCATCCCAAGCAGCAGTGGGGGAGATATTTTGGGAGCCATGCAGGAGACAAGGAGTCAGGAAGGGTGGGAAGTGAGCACACTGCCCACGGACTGTCCTCAGCAGCAGCAGCAGCAGCTTCCTGCAGAGCCCTGCGTGCGCTGGTGTGGCTCTGACTCGAGTATGCCAAGGGTTTCTAAACTTTTAGTCTGCTCAGAAATGTGAGATCAGCTCAGGAAAGCCCTGCAGACCTTGTTGGGTCCTGTGGGTTGCTGGGTGAAGGGTAGCAAGGGGAACGACTGAGCACCAAATGTGCAGGGCAGAAGAAAACACAGGTAAATGATTACAAGGAGTGATTAAAAGGCATGTGCATGGCATAAAAAGATAAATAGCAAAGAAAGAAATTTTTAGTCCCAGGTGTTCATCTGTGCCTTGTCAAGTGTTCCAGCAAGCTCGTCCCCAGCCTTATGCTCTGGTACACTTTACAAGAAGTTTTCAGGTAATGGGAGTTTAAAAATTAACTGGTGCACCCTGTGCTGCACGCTCATGAGCCAGGGCCCTTTGAAGTGGGCAGAAAAATCCCCGTCACTTCAAAGGGCTTTGAGGCTGGCCCTGGGCACACAGAGACAGGGTTAATTTTACACTCGGCCCCCGAGGAGCCCTGCAAGCTGTGCTGCAGTGACGGGGACAGCGACAGCGTCACCCCTGCCACCGCAGCGGGGAGCGGCTGCTGGGGACACGGCAGGGACAGAGCCCAGGCAGGGATGTGGGGCGGTCAGCCAGCACAGCACCCAGCACAGCACCCAGCACAGCACAGCATCTAGCCAGCACAGCACACAGCACACAGCACAGAGCACAGCACAGCACCAGCCAGCACAGCATCCAGCCAGCACAGCACCCAGCACAGCACCCAGCCAGCACAGCATCCAGCCAGCACAGCACACAGCACCCAGCACAGCACCCAGAACAGCACCCAGCACAGCACCCAGCACAGCATCCAGCACAGCACACAGCACAGCACACAGCACAGCACCCAGCACAGTACAGCACAGAGCACAGCACCCAGCACAGCACCCAGAACAGCACACAGCCAGCACACAGCACAGCACACAGCACAGCACCCAGCACAGCATCCAGCCAGCACACAGCACACAGCACAGCACCCAGCACAGCACCCAGAACAGCACACAGCCAGCACAGCATCCAGCCAGTACAGCACACAGCACACAGCACACAGCACAGCACACAGCACAGCACCCAGCACAGCATCCAGCCAGCACAGCACCCAGCACAGCACCCAGCACAGCACAGCATCCAGCCAGCACAGCACACAGCACACAGCACACAGCACAGCACCCAGCACAGCACCCAGCACAGCACAGCATCCAGCGCAGCACCCAGCCAGCACAGCATCCAGCCAGCACAACACCCAGAACAGAGCACAGCACCCAGCACAGCATCCAGCCAGCACAGCACACAGAACAGCACACAGCACAGAGCACAGCACAGCACCCAGCACAGCACCCAGCACAGCACACAGCACAGCACCCAGCACAGCACCCAGCACAGCACACAGCACAGCACACAGCACAGCACACAGCACAGCACCCAGCACAGCATCCAGCCAGCACAGCACACAGCACAGCACAGCACCCAGCACAGCACCCAGCACAGCATCCAGCCAGCACAGCACAGCACCCAGCACAGCATCCAGCCAGCACCCAGAACAGCGCCTAGACAGCACAGCACCTAGACAGCACAGCACCCAGCACAGCACCCAGCACAGCACAGCACCCAGCCAGCACAGCACCCAGAACAGCACCAGCATAGCACCCAGCACAGCACAGCAGCCAGCCAGCACAGCACCCAGCATCCAGCCTGCAGCCTCGGACTGGCACCTACCTCCTGCTAGCCAGATTTAGGCAATGCTGGAGGACAAGTAGGAAGGACAAGGACTGGGATTGTTTAGCCTGGAGAAAAGGAGATTCAGGGGTGGCCTTATCACTCTCCACAACTTCCTGAAAGGTGGTTGTAGGCAGGTGGGGTTGGTCTCTTTCTCCAGGCAGCACTGAGAGAACCAGAGGACACAGTCTCAAGCTGCACCCAGGGAAATATAGGCTGGATATTAGGAAAAAGTTTTTTACAGAAAGGGTGATAATGTATTGGAATGGCCTGCCTGGGGAGGTGTGGAGTCATCATCCCTGGATGTGTTTAAAAAAAAGACTGGATGTGGCACTCAGTGCCACGGTTTAGTTGAAGCGTTGGGGCATGGATTGGACTCAATGATCTTGAAGGTCTCTTCCAACCTAGTCATTCTGTGAATTCTGTGAATTCTGTGAATTCTGTGACAAGAAGGAAAAGTAATCTGCCCTTCCTCTAAGCAGTACAAAGGTTGGGTCTTGGGAGAAGCAGCAGCTGCCAAGTTCTGCCCTGGGAAGCCACCTTCTGTTGGCAGTGGGAATGAAGAACAAGTTTAGCACGGGCTAGCTGGAAGCACTGCGAATACTTAGAAACAACATTAGAGGGTAAACCAGAACTGGAGCAAAGAGGACACAGTGTGGCATCAAACTGCTGCTCTCCTTGCAACTGCAGAAGAAAATGAAAGTTCCCTTTGAGCAATCATGCAGAAAACCCTGAGGTCCAACAGCAGCAGCTCCTTTATCCAATCTTCTGACAAAAGAAGAAGGGTCCACCTGTGCCTGGTGGCACAAAAGTACAAAGTCTTGCTCCTGAGCAGCCAGAGGGCCCAGCAGAGGGAGAAGCAGCTTCCCTGCCAGCACTGAGGTGCACACCCAGCGAGGCATCGGCCTCTGTGGCCATCAGCCTGACACATCCTCCTGCCAAAGCAGGTCCTGCCTCGCTCAGCAGCTCCTGCTGGGGACAATCCAGGGAGGATATCAGTGGCTGAGACACCCCAGCCTCTCCCTGTGGCTCCTGGGGAGGGCAAGGGCTCCAGTGTGAATGGAGCCCACTTGGGCAGCCCTTGCCATGCTGCTGTGTCTCAGCCCCAGCCCTGCATCCCTGGGGTGGCCTCACTCTGACCTGGTGGCACTGCTGGGATGCACAATGCCAGCTTCAAGGCACTGCTGAGGGGCTATGTGGGATCTCAGCACATCGTTCCCGATGTCGAGAGATGCCAGGAGAACCCTTGGGGGTCTCGAAAATCCTGGAATGTTGCCAAGAGTGTTTGGTGGCTTGATTTTGATCCATCCACAGAAGTGACAAGAGTTTGAGGACATGAGAATCACTTTAGAGTGAAGGGTGTAAAAGGGACACATTTAGAGGGTGAAATATAGACTTTAAGGTTTTTGGTACAGAGGGGTTATGGAGACAAGATGGAGGGATCAGGGCGTGTCTCGTCCTTCTTCTTTCTTCTTCTTGTCCTCCATCTCCTGTGGTGATGTTGGCATTTGGGGATTGGTTTATGGTGAAGGTGCACTTGCCAACACGGGTGAAAAGTATTGGAAAATAAAGGTAAATATTATGTACGTAGATATTAGTATAAAAAGACATGACCGCCCCGTGGGTGGTCAGAGAGTGCCTGTGACTGCTTGCAGGTCAGACCTCTGTTGGGCAGACAGAAAATTTTGTAGATAAGAAATAATAAACAATCTGAAGACCGAAAAGCTGAAGAGTCCAGACTCGTCCTTTGAAACGCGTGCGACCCAAGAACCACACTACCCGTGTCGGGGCAGAGACAGACAGCCGACCCGACAGGGCTAACCAAGGCCAGGCAGCAAAACCTCAGCATCACCATATGGATATTGTGTTTGGGCTCCACTGTCAGGAAGGATTCCTTGTAAACCCATCCTGGTCCCATTGCACAACAAGAAGGTTGCCCAGGAGTCAGAGCACACCCACCTTGAGACTCAAGGCTTTTTGTAAGCTGTTTTTCTTCATTTTGAATCACTTACAGTGTTATAACAAGGTCATTTGCACTGTGTTGTGCTGTTGTTAATTATGTCTGATTGTACTCCGTAAATAGTTTTAGAAGAAAAAAACATGTAAGAAATAACATCTTATTAAAAAATTAATTCATTTCATAAAATTGAAAGTCACAGGAAGAATTATGATATCTATCCTAAAAATATTCATATATGTTACAAGTTTCCAGTTGGTAAGAAACCACAGGTATTTCTAAGGAACTGGGTCATTTTTCAAATTTTGTGCCTGGGCACATTAATCACAATGATGAATTTTACTCAAACAATATCTTCTCCTTCTAAACCAATGAGCTCTATTTACCATTATCTGTCTGGAACTACACAATTTGGTGTGTGATTCCACAAGGACAGGCACACCACATGAACAGCTGCATTTAAACAATCCAGCTGGGGATTCAGGAAAGTAAAATTCCCTGAACAAGGCGTTTCCCATTCCAGCACCTGAGCTGAAGATTAATAAACACTTCAGGCTGTTTTAACTATAACCACTTCTTGCTTCCTTGGCAACTATTTTAACTCCATTTATGTGAAAAACACCCAGCATAGTATAAAATGGTGGAAAAAATTATCTGGTAAACTGAGAATGGGACTGGAAAGAAGAACTCCATAGGAAGCTCACACATACCACATAAAAATTTCCAGTATTAAAGGATATATTCCAAGTAGTCCCTCAGAAATAGCTTGAGAATAGCTCGTCCTGTCCTGGGAGAGGAAGATGGACAACAGTGGTGCCTTCTTGGCACCTTGGGCTCTCTATGGGGCACACAGCTTGACAGCACAACAGTGTTCAAGGGAGAGACAGTTCAGTGGTTGATGGGCTTTAGGAAAAACTGTAGAAACTTTGCAAAAGATGTTCAGTTCTACTTGATCATTAAAATTCTCTACTCACATGTGTTTTGCTTGATTCAAATATGTTTAACCCTTTCATCAAAAGAATTACATGAAATGTATTCCTGGATTGGTTAGTGATTTTGTATTACTGACAGGCTATCCATAACTTGCTTTGCATTTTCAATATGTAAAGTAAGTACCCTTTAGATTATATAAAAGCCATTTTCAGCCACTAGTTGAAAAAGAGGTCATATTTGCTGCACTGTGTTTCAAAAGAAAGAAATATTTAGTTCCCAAAGAGTCAAGATGTGCATTACTATGTCTTTTATAGTTGGATAAACACTTAAGAGTTGTTGTAATTAATGATTTACCTCACAGTATCATCCTTATAACACTGTGTGGCACCTTTCTATCAGCTTCAATGATTTCCTGTGCTATACAAATGTGGGAAGGAGTCACTTGTTTTCATCGTGTCTGTACTCAAATTAAGCTACCAGTTGAAGAAAAATGTTTTAATTATTGTCATTCATTACATGAATGTTAGAACTATGAAAATCTGAAAGTACAGTTTTGTAAGCCGCTTGCACTTTCCTTGACATCTTCGATGGCAACAAAAAAAGAGAAGAAAACAGTGTTTTACTCTTGACTGGAGTCTGCCATGCTGAGTAACACCTTGACCCTGGCACAGGAGCTGCTTTCATGTGGAGTAATATTTAATATATCATTACAAAATCCAGCCCTGAGATTGAGGGAGGTGAAGGTTTACAAATGACTTGGCCACTTGAATACTTCAAGGTATCACTGCACATCACTTTGGGACTGAAGGGCAATGTCTGTGCTGTTCCATATGGAATGGGGCAAAATCCCCCAAACCAGCTCCCAGCCTTTCTAATGCAGGGGTGTGGCACCACATAAAGCTCTGTAGCTTGCAGCACTGCCCCTGAGATAAATTAGCCCTACTTCTTAGCACAGCTAATTGACCTGAGCCCACATTGACCCCATACTCAGGTCCCAAAGCCAGCTGGGTTGCTGCTGGCCTGAGGATGTCCACAGCCATGCTCCATCACAGAGGTTATTTGGACCTGGATGTGCAGGTTTTCAAATGTGAATATCTAAATCCAGTGCCAGTGGGATTTAGCTGCTGGGTTGGGAGATGGAGCTGAGAGGCTCCCATGAGGCCAGGGGCAGCTGTAGGCTGGGATTCCAGATGAAGGCAAATATTTGCTATGCTATATCCAGTCACAATAGAAATAACTAATTTTTTCCTGCAAAGCAATTTATTTTCACCTGGTCAAATGCTTTTATGGAGAGCAAAACAACAGGAGTGTACAGGCCCATGGCTGTCTCTAACCCAGGAGCTGAGTGCCACCTTCAGACAAACACACTTTTCCTTCCATTATTCCTTCTGAGTGGGGCAGCTGTCCCAAGTATCCAGGAGAAGACAAACCCAGGCCAGTGGCTTACTTGTGTACACCAAGGCCAACCTCATCTGCTAAGTTACATGGATGTAAGAATACAGTTAAAGAAAATATACATACCTTGTACCTGGAACAGAGATGCAAATAATTCTAAATGGAAAACATGAGCTGGTGCATTCCACTAAAGAAAGAGGTTTTTCATTAACAGGAAAGCTTCCAGTTAAATCTAATTCCACCCTCTTCTGTTTATTAAACAGCATTTTCAGTGATTTTGCAGGGATGACTTATGTTCTAAAATATCCTTCTCTGCTTTAACTTCCATTGTAGTCAAATTTGAGACATCATATTTTGCTATAGCAACAGTTTGCTTTCAGAAAAACAAAATTTCTCAGGGATATTTCACTTCCCTACAGAATTAAGAATTTGGTAAAGACTGAAACAGGAACATCTGAAATCACAGGTTAGGGAATATAGAAGCATGATGTACTGCAAACTCCAGAATATTGCCAACTGTCACAATTATTTAATATCTGAAGTCCTCAACCACATCCTTATAGTTATTTGCTTTTCTCATTATTTAAAAAAATCAAAAAACAGTTTGAGGAGAAGATAAATAGATGATACTTTGTAATGGAATTTACTGTTTAGAGGGAAATATTTCCCTTGTTTAACTACCTGAACAAGCATCTTTGAAGTACTGGTATGCAATGATGAATACCAAGTAATGAATAAATATAATAGAAATGTGTTTAAAAAACCTGAGGGCTTGGCTGGGAAGTTGATACATGATATGAGAGAAACTTTTATAATGAATTCCAGTGGTTTATACAAAAACGCACAACTGGAAATATGATTCATATAAAATACTTGATATATTACTTATGGAGAGTTAATGGGTGTCACACACATAAAATGCATGCCACAGAGCTGAATACCTCAACCTTATGCACCTTTCTCACTCAAAAAATAAACAGTCTCTATATCACCTAGTGACAGATTTATTTTTTTTCAATCACAAATGGCCGTAAACTGAGCATGGTGTTGGTGTTAGAGAGCTGGAGTGTGTAGAGACACATTCCAGGCACTGACAGAGAACAAAGCACATTGGGATTCTAAGATGGTCATTATGGTCACCTGGTAATCAGTTCTAAAAAGCCAGCAGTGGAAAAACACCTTGCCTGAGGAAATGCAGCCTGTGAGTGCCAGAGCTACTGGAGGATGGGACACGGTAGCAAGGGATGGAGCAAACACTGGCACAGAACAAGGAGCTCACACAGTGCCTGCACAGACCCTGTCAGACAGAGGAGGAACAGTCAGCCCCAGCTGGAATTCCATTTAAAAGCACCACAGTGGTGATGACTCATTGCTGCAATATTAAAATATCCACAAACATGTTTTAGGGGAGAAAAAAAACCAAAAAAGCATAGCTAAGAATGGCCATGTGTACCTATATATACATCTATCCGTACGTATGCTAGGTTTCATATAAACATTGTGGACAGCTTCTGTCATGTTAAAAAAGTAAGGAATGAGGTAAAGGAGCTCAGAGAATTCAGTGTCTGTGATAGCCTTTGGATACATTTTACCCCAGTGTGCACAGGCACTGTGAACAATCCTGTATTTAGTTGCCTTTGCAAATTGGTCAGTTGCTTTGTTTTGGACTACATGTGTTCTGCGGTTTGCTGACTGACAGTGTATTCTCTAACTTCAAAATCAAGTCCAAAAAAAATAGATCATTTTAAGCCCCATGCTCCAGGCTGTCAAACAGCCTCCAAACTGCCATAGACTCCCCTTTCTAGTGAGGCCAGGGAAAAGCCTTTTCATAATCTGGGTGATGATGGCGATTCATGTTTTTGAGAAAAATGTTCCTGGCTTCCAGAACAAAACTACAGCATATGTAACTGAGAGATCTTTCAGAGATCTTTCCCCAAGGTCTCCTCTTCTGTTTCATTCTATGTTTCTTCTCATTACTTTTATATATATATATATATATATATATATATATATATATATGTATGTATATATATATATATATCTCACTTCTTTAATTTATGTTTTCTGTATGAAAAAGATCTGGGCAATAAAACTTTGGTATTTAGTCTTCTAAGTCCTTCCTCTTTCTGGTTTGGACTACATTCTTTTCTCTGCTGGAAAAGACAAAGATGAGCAGATTTCCAAAGCCAAGCAACATTTATTTTTCCTTCACTGTCCTCACATTTTAAGTAAGATATGCAATCAATCATGAAGGAAAGTGTAGCAGTTAGAGTAACAGGCGAGGCTCATCTGCCCATGTGGTACTAGAGGGAGGTATGGAGTGGAAACAAGAAGATGTTGCCAAAACCCTGTCAATGGTAGGGACAGAGCCAGGCTGTGACACAGCAGAGATTGAAGCTTCCCACAATGCAGTGTGGGATCTCCTAAACTGGGATTGGCAGTGGAAGGAGAGGGATAAGCAGGTATCTTCACTCCAGAAAGAAGGGATAGGATGGCAATAGCAGGGAACAGATCTTGTTGGAAATGTGTGAGGGGTTTCTTGTGTTTTCTTTTTAATTTTAATTAGGCTGTTCTATCAAAACACCTCCTTCACAGTCCTGGAGAGAACAGAGTAGTTAGTATGAACCAACACTGAATATCTTGACAAAGTTCTTTGTTGGTGACTCAGATGAGTTTCACTCAGCTCAGTCTTCATAAATATGGAAACTTTTCAAAACCGCTTTATCTACTGATATATATCCATATATATATATATGTATAACTTTTCCACCTTACTCTCTTCTGGACTTCTTCACTAATATATCCTTTATCTTCTCTTTGAACTGCCCTTTAATATTCTATTCTTCTTTTCTTTTGACACTTTCCCATGAAAACCTTCTGAATTAACCAGATTTGCTTCACAAATCTCAGATCCTCTTCACAGAAGACACCTTCATGTAAATAACTTTAAAGATGTGGGAGAAAAAAAAATCAAGACACAAGTCTGAGAAGAGAGCTGTCAGCACTAGCACTCCTCCTATTAATTCTCTTGTTGCAGTAGATTTGACGGGAGTGATGCAGCAGGATGTTTTGTCTGGTGGTTTGGTAGGAACCCAGACAGGACTTTTACTATAATGGTTGTTCTCTGACCTAGAATTTATGCATCCCTGGATCTTCTCTGGATTATGTTGCTCACACAGAGATAATCCAAGTTTTTGCTTTGTTATTTTTCTGCTTTTCAAAGAGTGGGTTTACCTTCTCTTCCCTTCAAAATAGTGTAGGATTTTCATAGTACCGGTCTAACTGATGGGATTGTTTTTCATTTGCAGTGAAAATTCCTAGAGACTTAACACTCCTAGTTTAATTTCAAATCCACAATATTAAAATTGGCTTTGATGCTAGGCAGGGAGAGTTTGCCCAGCCAACTGTAAATACATGTAAAATGCTTACACTTATTCCATTACAGCACACATTTGTTATTATATTAAACTGTTAATAAAGTTACATTAGAAGGCTTCTAAGAGTGAGACAGAAACTTCCCACAGAAGGAAAATATTGAGTAAGTATTTCTGCTGTCTTTAATTCCTTTTGTCTAGACATCACAACAGCCCTTAGGCTTATCCTGCCAATGTCAATATAGTCCCTTGAGGATAAGTGGCAAACTAACAAATTTAGCAATAAAAGTAATGGGCTGAGAATTACCTAACTATAGCAATAATACAGCATCATTAATGAAATACACAGACACACACATGCATACAAATGCATAAAAATATACATCCTTGCAGGCACACATATCACTTCTGAGCCAAATTCCCCAACTCATACGACAGCAAGTCTGCTTTTTCCACATTGATTTTTACATGCACAGTTTTTCATGGCAGATGGATCTGACAGTTAGGCCATTAAAATGGCAATGAATGAGAATAACAACATGGATGAATAGTGCCAGATCAATGCACAGCCATAAAAGTGCCCACATGCTAACAGCCACTCTCCTCTCAGGTGACGGAGCCCAGGCACCCACTAACTCTCAGTGAGTACCTGCATAAAGGTACCCCACATTCCTATTTTTGTGTTCTGTCCCACCTCTGTCTGAGCTCAGGTGGCCCACTAGTCCCAGATATCCTTGCAGATGGAGCAGAGTGGCACAGGAGGAGCCCTCTGCCATCTCTGTGGGGCTGGCAGTGACATGGCAGGACATTCAGAGGTGACCACACCTTGCTGGCTGCTCTGGTGGGGTCACTCCCTCCACAGGTGCTCCTGCAGGGAGGCAGGACCAAAGAGCCTCTCTGAATGCTTCAGTACTGGGTTGATGAAAAAAGGGAATTGCACCACTTGAGGCTGAACATTTTCCTGTTGGAAACAGGACAGTGCCTCTCACTTCACAAGGAGATACATGGAGAAGATGGGCTTGGGGGGAAGGGGTGGGACACACAAGTTGTTCCAGCACAGGTTCCTTCTTCAATTAAGAAAAAACCCAACTTTTTATGGTGAGAACTATCAACCACTGCGACAGCCTCCCCAGGGACAGGATGAAGTACCCATAAATGGAGGGTTTTAACATGCAATTGGACAGGGTGCGAGATAACCTCATCCAGGCTCCCTCTCCCATGGAAGATTGGGCCAGATGATCTTTCAAGATCCTTTTTAGCCAGGGCTGTGCTGTGGTTCTGTAGTTTAGCTGGAAACCTGCTTGAGTTGTCCTGACACTTCCAGGAGATCTGGGAGTGCCACAGCCAGAAAGAATTTTTCATGAACAGCTTTAACGACAACACTTTTCTAAACCAAAACACATTAGGAGAAGAAGAGAAACTCTGTTCTGCCACAGTGCAATGGACAAAACCACATTCCAGATTTTAGCAGTCCCTGAAGTTGGTGAGTGGATTGAACAAAAAGGCCAAACTCACCTCTAGTGAGATCTTTCCCTTGGTTCTTCATTCCTCAAACTAAACAAGGTAATCTGAGGGAAGAGAACACAATAATCTCCTCCTGATACACAAACTCCTCCTTTTCTATAAGAGCCCTAAATCACCTTGTGCCCAAGCTCCATTTCCTTTGACACAGAGCATGTAACAACTCAGCATCCTTGCAGTAACTTTATACCCATCTCATTGTCACTGGATGGTATTTGCAAATCTAAATATTACCAAGGTCAAAACTGAATAATGGACTTGTAAAATATTTTTTACTCTTTGAAATAATAAATCTCCACTTTTCATAGACAGCATCCCATACTATGCCTTGCTTGAAACTGTTAATAAAATCAAATATTAGAGCAATAATAGAGATAGTTATGACTTTCATTTTTTTGTGAATTTTCAGTGAGTTTATGTCTCTCTGAACATATTGCAATGCTATATTTATCCTACATTATTTTTCAAACATCCCATTGAGTATTATAGTAAATTTCAGGTAATGAAAGTATTGTACAGATTTCAGCACTAGATGAATATTATCCACCCCAAAAAGCTCAGATTCTGTCTTCGCATATCTCTCCAAAAGACAGTGAGATTTCACCAAGTTTAGCTGTGGATCAGCTTGTTATTAGGGAGATAAACTCCAGATTTTCTTGAAAGAATGGCTACAGATAGCTCTCTATAGCTTCAAAAAATTAATATCAGAGGAGGAAACATAAATGGCCTTAGGACGATATTACACTTTAAATCTTTTTTTAAATGAGTGCAAAACAAGGAAGTTTTACACTTTTAAGCATGGATGCTGTCAGTAAGCTGTTCTGAAAGAGTTCATGATTTTTTTTCTGTTTGTTGGCTTCTGTCACCACAGCAACTAACTGGTTCTCCATGAAGTTACAGTGCAAGCCAGCAAAGCTGTAATGGAATACATTCCTTACCATGAGTCAATGCCTGCACTGGAGAGAAAGCACTGGAGAGAAAGCACACTGCTCTGGACATGGGCTCTAAAATGGTGTGCTGTGCTCAGACTGGGAATAAGGCACTGTCTGAAAACGGATTTTTTCTGTCTTCCATGTATTTCTAATGATAAGTACTTTAGTTACGCTTTGTGGTGGATTGGGAATCCTGCTCTTTCAGTGTGACTGCAGCAATGGGGAGCAGGGAGCTGAAGCTGAGCTCTATAGTGCCCTGCAGGACACACAGACACAGATCCCTATCATCACAGTGGAGGCTGGCAAATATTTCCTTTGGTGTGGTGATTTCCACACTGTGTCCCACAGACCCCTGGGGATTTGCTGACTGCTTCTGACAGATCTTTCTAGTGGGACTATAAAACACAACACTACTGGCATTATAATTTCAATTCGCTATCCCAGGATCTGTCTTTCCCTTGGAAAATTATTGAAGGTCAACAACTCATAAAACGTTGAAATTCACTGATATGTATAATGGAATAATACCTACTGTGTGAAGTGCATCTCCTTCAGCCAATATAAAACCAGCAGCAGAGAAATTCTGATTGCACTGAGAATTTTACTGCTGCCAAAACTTTTCACTGGATAAGCTGCTTCTGTTCATGTTGTATGAAAAACAGTAGACTTTGATTAATAAAGAATCAAATATATTTTGTCATGTGATTTTTCAGGGGAGAACTATGTGTCAAATCATTAATTATAAAGGCAAATTCGATGAAAATTAAATTCAAATTATATTCCAAACAGCAAAGCACAGTAATGATTAAAATTAAGTAAATTATTAAACCAGCACATTTAATAAGATGCATTTGAGGTTACCAGTCTGTGAAGAGAGTTGCATGAATTTTAGATTTTTGTTTTAAAGCAATAATGCATTGTCCAGGTTCATAAATCAGCAACAAGAGAAAACCTAAGAGTGGATTCTTTTTTCACTAGTGTAATTCTCTGTGCAGTCAAAGCTGCTTTGGGCATTTTTTCCCTGAGAACAGAATGAGAGCTCACTTTATGTCATAGCTATTATGTCATCTGCTTTAAAAAACATTTTTCTAGAACTCCACCCACAGGCTGGTAACCCAAATGTAACCTGTCACATTTGTCCTAGTAAATACAACACATTCATTATCAGCAATTTAGTAAATCTTTCTTTTTGGAATTCCTTTCTGTAATATGATTTAATGTTACTTTCTTTCAATGTTTCCTTAAAAACATTTATTATAGATGTCTTAAAATTAAGCTGTACTCTAATAAACCCAAATGCCAAAATACATTTGTTCCTTTAACAGTGAGGCTTACTAAAGGTTTATGTGAGATATCAGAGTTAGAAATAAATTGGTCAGGATATATTTTTGTTCTCAGTTTGAAGTAACTGCTTGATCTTATTTTCTGGTGCCCTCCCTTCTCCCCAAATATATTTTCACATACAAATGAGAATCTTGACAGCTGTGAAGCTTATTTTTATCCTATTTCTAATGGGTCAATTGCCACCACAGAAATCTCATTAATATTTTCAAGCAGACTTACAGGGGCCACCCTAACAAACTATGATTCATCAACACTCACAAGTAGAACACTTGCTCAGAACATGAAATGCAGTGATCGCTTTGCCTTCTCTCTTACAACAGACAATACATAATGCTAAAGAGTAGAAAATATTTTGTAATTTATTCCTGTCACTTTGATAAATATTAATAATGGTATTGAAATCTGCATGGAGGCACACAGGAACAGCAGAGTTAGGCTGGTAAAATCTTGTAGATTCATAGATTAGTAAAATTATTACACCACCAGCCTAGTTTCCTGCATAATGTCACCTGGGGAACAGTATCCAGCAATTCATATATGGAGTTTAACAACTTGTGCTCAGCTCTGGAATCACTTCAGACAATTTCAGTTAAAAGACAAAGAGCCCCCTACTTCTCTTGGTAATTTTGGGAATCATTAACACTATTAAGCCTATGTGATATTTTTCTTGTAGCTCAAATTTTCTGGCCATTGTTCTTGTCAATGTTTTTTTTGGTGAGATTTCTTGGGGTGAAAGTATCAAAGATGATATTTTATGTATGAAAAGCTTATTTTGTGTATATAAAAAGGTTGTAGTCTTTATGACTTTATTGTAACCATTTTGAGATACTTGTGTTTTCACTTTCTACAAAAGAGTTTCAGAACAGTACACAGTACTCCAGTATCTACACTATAAACAAAGATAAAATCATTTTCCTGATTCTTCACACTACTTCCCATTTTATACAAGCATGAATTATTGTAAGTATTTCATAATACTTACCTGTATTTCCACTTTAATGAATGAAACCTCACTCAAGACTTCAAGGTCACTCCCCAAAGTATGAAATTTGCAAGAGTAACAATCTTCTAACACTAACACAATTTTCTAATACATTAACAGTAGTTCCAAGACTTGACATTAGCTTTGCACATTTCTTCGCTTCTAGGAAGTGGTTTCAAAATCTGGATTCAAAGCTTTGTCTGGACAAGCTACTTAATACCAGATACTCCCACAGTTCTGCTCAGTCATCCAAGATGATGCTTGAGTCCATTCTGTACCAGTTTCTGAATTTTCTCTTACAAAAGGCAGGATGTTCCCTGTTCAAAAGGACAACTGGCTCTTCTGTGTATCAGAAAGTAAACACTGTATCATAACTAGATGGGAGCTCTCCAATTGTACACAACTTATTTTTTCAGGTAAGAACACCAAATGCCAGGAGTTCCTTAAAGAAAGTTACCTTGTGCCAATCTACACATGTAGAACGAACAGAATTTCTTAAAGGTGTTGAAGAAATTAATCCTGTTGCAAATTAGACCATATGACATATGAAAAGTTCCCTCCAACCCAATTTGTAAATTACACACTGAAGGGGACTGAACCAATTTAGGATTTCCTTTCATCCTGCCTCTCTCCTTCTCTGCCACTGTGCACTCACCAGACTTATACTTGGTTTTGCTAAAATGACCAGGCCTGTAATGGGGTCTGCTTTGCTGCATGTAAAGCTTAACTACTGCAAAAGTATTTGCAGCATTGAACCCAGTTTGACTGGCAAATAGAAAACTTTGCTCTGATTTCTTTTATACTTCTTATCTACTAGAGGCTGGAAACATCAAGATTTTTATGTCATTTTTAATCCTCAGTTAAAAAAATGCTGGTAGCATAGCTTCATCAAATTGGAAAGTCATGAACCAGACATATCCTGCTCTCTTGCTTACTGGCCCTCTGTGGTTGGAATTACTTTCTTTCACAAAGTACAAGCCTAAGGAGTCAGATCCAGATTCCAAACAGGAGAGTTACCAGAATAACTGTGATCCAATGTATTTATTTTGGAGAGGGAAACCTACGGGTTGTAAAATGTACTTCAAGAATATCTCTACTGCAAAGTGCAAAATAAAAGCAACAAGTTGGAGATAAATATAGACTCTTGCCCTGGGCTACATGGAAAAGAGACTGTTTCAAAAACAGTGCACATAAGTACAGGGAACCAAGACTACCTTAGGTCAGCCTTCCATAGATCTATTTTCCATTATGGGTTGGATATGGAGGAAAGTTGCAGTAATATTTTTAATTATAATAAAGAATGAACAAGATTTTCATATTATAGTTATTTTAATTATAATAAAGAATAAACAAGATTTCTAAAAACTAAACCAAACTCCTGTGCAAATTTCAGCCTGTGTAGCATTTGGCAGGGTCAGAGCAGGAAGAGATGGCAAAATTCCCCTCCTTTTTAGTATGCATTTCAAAAAATCCACTAGAGGTATCTGCATTATTTCAGCACTGGCCACACCAAAGAAAAATAATCTCTTCAATCCATTTGGAGTGCAGTTGAAAAGTTATAGTGGGTTTTGCTTGTTTGATAGGAGCTATGGAAAAGGAAATGAAAATGAGATTTCAGGAACCGTCAGAAGAGGTTAAAGATCAGTATCACCAAATTTGTGGATTTGTTTTCTGCTTCTGTTTCTCCTTAAATGAAAAAGAAATTGACAGCAAAAAATGTAATATACTCTGATACTCTGATGGGTTCAAATGCACCAATGAACTGAGGGTGGGGAAGCACTGGGACAGGTTGCCCAAAGAAATGGTGAAGGAATGCTTGAAAGTGTTCAAGGCCAGGTTGGATGGACTTTGAGCAACCTGGTCTACTGGAAGGCTCCCTGCCCATGGCAAGGATTTGGAACTAGATGAACTTGAAGGTCCCTTTAAACCCAAACCATTCCATAATTCTGTGATTCCCCCCAACTAAACTTTCTTTGCTCTGAACTTGCATGTAATCCTAGATGCATCACAGGCATGCATTGCTTTGAAGATATTTGTTTTTGTGGTTGAGAAGGTCTCTCTAATATTTGCTGGTTTTGTTCTACATAGTACAAACTAACATTTAACACCTGCCTTTCTTGTCTGTCATGATCATTCTTACATGTGATTCTTCTCACCTACATGTGACTGTTTCAGAATAAGTACATATTCAAAGACAGTCCATAGGTCCATTTATTTTACTAGTTATAATTCTGTAGGATTGTTTACCTCTCTTCAGTGGCTGTGAAATCTAAATAATGAGTTCAGACAATATGACTCACTTGTGTGTCTCACCTATTATAAAGGAAACTATGAAAGATGACCCCCCCCCATTTTTCAGGTAAACCTCTGAATCCTTTCATTTGACCTTATTATTCGGATTTCTCATTTGCATGCCTTTTGTTCCTATTCTTAAATTATTGTCTGTAAGTTATTTTGAATTTATTTTATGTTTCACTCCCATTTAAATATTCATTCTAGGATGAGCTTCTGCTCATCACAGGCTTTTACTGTCCACAGTGGATGGCTGTGGTCACAGAATGACCCCCAAGAAAAAACATATCATCACTGTTAACCTTTTGTCCTTGGAGGTGTTCTCTGATTTCATGCACTGTACGCTGCTGTCTGGCAGTGCAGCATCTCCTGTGCATGTTTCTCTCGAGGAATATTTTGTAGGTGTTTCTAACACTGGCATCCTTTCTGTTTTGCAGGACTAACATGTAATAGAAACCTGTTCTCCTGTGCCTTTGCTCTTACTTTCTGCTCTGTCTGGATGGAACCCTCTTCTTCCTTCCTTTTTCTGTTTTTGTCTGCATTGGATACTTCTTTGAGAAAATTTATTTACAAAAGTTGGAAAGTCATCATTATTTAATTAATAACATAATGACACCTTCAAACTTAATTTGTTAGAGGGAGGTTTATACTGTTTGTGAACCATTTTATGTGCACACACTTGTACAGACAAATAAAGCACAGCTGCTATGCAAAAATGCCTAGCCTAACTCAAACAAGCAAGGCAGAGAACCATTTTATCACATCTGAATTTCTTCTGGCATGTAGACAACTCGATATAACTCTAGCTCAGCATCTCTGCATGATGCTGCTTTTCCATGACAGAAGATCTTTTTTAAAAATCTATTCAAAATATGGATTTTCTAAATTATTCTTAATGCATCTCCATTTGAAGGAACAATATAAATCAAGACATGCCAGCATTACCTGCATAAAATTTCAAAACACTTATTCCCACCAGCAAATGTCCAAAAGCATTCCCCTGAATGAAATTTGACAGATGTGACACCACTAAAAGAAAGAACATCTAAAAAAATCAGTTTTCATTAAGATCTGAGTTTCTCCCCACTCTCTGAAATATGTGGATTTGGTTATGCTGCTTTTACTTCCCCAGGTACTCATTTCTCCTAGAACAGGTCAAATCAGCATCATTATGGCCGTAATTGCAATGGGGCTGTTTGCACCAATGTTACTACCTGATTATGGCTTTCCAAGACATGCATGGTCACTTTTAAAATTGCTTTTAATTGTGTCAAATTTCAGTTTGACAACATTAAATGTTCAAATTCATTAAGAACCTAATCAACTGGCTGCCTAGATATTTTTCAAGAAGACTTCAGGGCAAGCTGACAGATCCACAGCTTTTTTTTTTTGCATACAAACATCCCACAGATAACAATGCAGCTTTTGCATGCAACAAGAGGATTGTTTTTAGAATTAATGTCCTTGTAACAAGGGCCTGCATATAAATATTGTCAGAAACTCTCATGTTGAGGTCCTTGAGATTTGTTATATTCTAATATTGGTGATCTGGTACTACAGAGGGTTACAACTAACTGCAACTTTCCTAATGCTGAATGATAGTCTGGTTAACAAGAATCTTTCCTCTTCCACTCAGTTACAGCAGTTTTCCAGCTATGGAAGGAATAACAGCCTTGCAGAAATGAGGTCTGGTAAGAAATAGTACCAGAGTAACAGTCCAGATCAGAGAAAGCAGCTGGCAGCCTGTGGGATGATTGTACTCAGCCTCTGATGGTTCAAACTTCTTCTACTGTGGTTGCAAATGCTTGGGCCCCTTCTTTGATCAGCAATAATTCCATCTGAATTGAGAGAGCAGCACAAATGGACACAGATGTGCCCAAAACTGGCATCTGTCCAACTGTACTGTTAAGAAGCCCTAAGTGTCAGTGAGCCTCAGAAGGTGACATTGTCGTTCCAGTTTTCATGGGGCCAATATTTTATTTTTTTAAAAAATATAATCAGTTCTTAAATATAAAATACTACAATAGCTCAAGTGCTCAGTAAAAACAGCTCAAGTGCTTATTTCAGTGTCATTGTGGGACTTACATTAATTCTAATATATTAACAAGAAAATTCATTACTCCTATGAGGGCAAGATGCTACCTTTAATGTCAAACATTTCATTTGTCCCAAGGCATACTGTTCCCTGAAATTTTTTTGGTCTTCCTAGTGATACATCTTTTGCTGGCATGGGCAACCTGCAACAGAAGCATGGCTGAGTCCAAACTACATGTACTGGGAGAAATGAAGAAGTTATTCCTATCTACTGTTCAGGAAAAGTCAATCCAGAAGCAATTTGTTAAGTTTTTTATTCCATTTCTTTCCATTTATGCTCTTGAACATTCTTTAACATATAGCTAACAAAAGGCTTCAGACTACATAAGACTTTATAAATATTTCAGTTATGGGTAGGCTGAGTGCATAATCTAGTTACTAAAATCAGCACCATATTAAAGTAAAACAGAAAGAAAATCAGTTGAATTCAGCTGCCTGAAGCACCACCATTTTATATTTCAAACTCTGGCCTTTCCTCTGCTGTGGAAGAAGTGGAAAGAAATGTGCAGGGCAAATGAGGGAGCTCTTTAGCTGACTGAATGTACGTGTTCAAAAAAGTTTGGAAAAATAACAGGAAAACTCACACTGGCTCAAATTTCATTTGCTTCTATTTTCTGATCTGTTCCTTCCACTAAACTTCTCCTAGAAGAGCTATAAAAAAATCCACTCTGGAAATCTACAACATTCATACCACTTTGGGTCAGCCAGCTGGGTCACTTGTCTCAAACACTTTTCCAGCCATTGAGAAATGTTCTCTCACAAATTCTGTTTGTCCATCTTTCCAGGCCTTTTCTTCTGCTGTCCAAGTGAAAAAAGGTAGAAATAAGATTCTAATATTGTGCATCCCTTGGTTTCATGGCTGTCTACTCCTCACAAGTCCCATGACTACCATCACTGAGTTTCCCTCTTAAAATTCTCTCTGGATAAATATTAGTACTGGAAATTGATGTGCAGTCATAATGGTTCTGAAATGGGCTTCCCTAATTCTTTTTTCCAGCATAGATCTTCAGGTTCTTTAAAGCATTGATCAAGCTGGATATCTTAATAGCTCACTATATGTTGCAATTAGAATGGCTTAAAATCCTTTAGGAGTTAAATTCTGAAGAAGAAAAATCCATATAAATTATATATAAAAAACAAGTAAAATCTATCCAGCCATCCTGCAATCTTAAAAAGGTCTATTCAAGCCTTTGTGGAAGCCAGGTACTCAGTCTGGGTGTCTACTGAAAAAATGAAAAATTAAAGCAAAAAGAAAACACACTTCACAGGAAACTGAAACAAATTGCTATGAATCTTGCTGAAAATTACTGTTAAATGGCAGTATAAAATTTAGCACATGAATTTTCCTTATCTGTACCCATTACATCCAACTTACACCGTGCCTTTCCTCAGCAAAATGTACTTGCTTCAGGTAAATGGGCAGGCAGAATTTTACTGGTTTGCTTTAATTGCCTAATATATACATTGAAATAGTTGACTTGATGTATCAGCTTTGTTTGAAGATCAAAAAAAAAAATAGCCACCTACAAAAACAAAAGGAAACATCCCAAAAAACCAGAACTTGAGTTTTGACTCTTGAGGTTTGTAATGGAAAAGAAAATTTGCTGTTAATTACATTATATGGCATCAGCTAGAGAATACTGGATTCTAGCTGGTGAGGGATTGGGAGAACACTGCTTGTCATATGAAACAGGAGAGAGATGATTAAAAGAGAGCAAAGGGAGGTGGTATCACAGAGTAAAAAGATCCAAGTCATAATTGTTGTATGAAGTTCATGGGACTCTAAAGCAGTTGAAGTTAGTCAGACAAAAGTAAATAAATTCTGCCTTATTTGGCAGAGACTAAAATTAATGAACACTTAAAAATAGTTCCAAACATGAACTTTCCCTCATGCTTACTCATTGTTTAAATGCAGCTGAAGTTAATCATGTTTCCAAATTCTGAACATAGGATACACAATCTTCAGATATTTTAATGATTTTTCTGTTTTCTTTCTAAGTATTATAGGCTTGTATTTTTGACTGCAAATATTCATATATTGATATATTTGAAAGCTAATAAACAGTGGGGTTGACTGTAAACATACAGAAACAATAGAAAACTTCTGATTGATTTTGATTGAGTCTGGAGAAGATCAGTGATCTGAAAAACAGGATGCTAAATCTTGTTCTCATCAAGATGGTAGATTACACAGAACATCCTTCCTAGCCTCCCCCAGCTGCTTTCTGGAGAGACATTCCTCTCTTCTTCCCTCTCCTGTGGCTTTACAGTGAATTACTCTTCTGCAAATATTTTTGCAAGCACCTCTATGTTTGCAGCACACCTTGGCCCAGAGTAAAGACTCCCAGGTTTTGCAGGCAAGATAAACACATCAAGGAGATAGACAGCTGGAATAAAAATCATCTCTGGGCAGGGTCAGCCAGAACCACGGGCAAAGCTGGGGTTTGCCTCAAACAGAAAACAGACTTAATTGATTTTTAAAATTATTTTATTATTTTTTTTTAAATTATGATGGCCCTACTGCTTATGTTGCCTGGAAAGATCCCTGGGAAGTCCTGCTGGTTGCTGCTGCTGTTTCCTTAACAAATATTTATATTTAAACATTTTTCCACTTTCCTCAAGAAAAGAAAAAACCTGGATGGAAGGCTGTCAGGCTGAGGGGACAACTCTTCACTCTCTGAAGGTTGGTTTTTTTAAAAAAATTCTATTCCCCATTCTATTTGAATGCATTTAGAGCAGTCTTAGTTGCATAATTAAAGATAATTTTGAACACCCTTAATCACATGGAAGAAAAGAATTTCTGAAAGTGTGAGATTAGAGAGTTAAGTCTTAATCCACAGTCTTCCACAAAGGGGTAAGAAAATATTTTATTATCAAAGCTCAGGAAGCCAAATTAAAGAATGTCCTCGATTCTGTAATTTGATTGATCTGCTTTCATAAGTGTTCTCTCCTATAATTATTTGCAGGGTTTCTGCTCATGGATCCAGATGCACACATGCTAAAGCAAGCAGCATCATGTCATCCCAAACTAGAGGAAGGCAGGGGTGAATCACAATCCGCTAAGGGCTGTCAGGATCAATGCAGCTTAGTGCAAAATGGCTTTATATTGTAAGAGTTTGGTATAGAATGGCCATGACACATCCCTCAGGGTGGGAGTCTTGTGGTACAAGACCCTTTCTGTACACCTTAGCACTGGCTTGGATTTTGCAGAGGTTAAAAAAAAACTCTGCAACCAGGGCTGCTGTGTTTCTCTGGTGCAGGGAGGAGGGTGGTGTAGATTTGATTGCACTCAGATGTATGAGCTTCATTCAAATCAGATAAACATTGAAATTATGAAAGGACAAATCTAAACTAGGCATTCCTGCCCCTGAGGGAGCAAGGGTACTGAGGGCAATAGCAACAGATCAGGTACTGAGACATCCCCTTCCTTGTGCTCAGGGAAAGGAAATAAA
Organism: Molothrus ater; assembly: GCF_012460135.2. Taxonomy (NCBI): domain Eukaryota; kingdom Metazoa; phylum Chordata; class Aves; order Passeriformes; family Icteridae; genus Molothrus; species Molothrus ater. The sequence goes on along the minus strand of NC_050479.2, from coordinate 16,049,794 downwards.
CACCACAGACACAACTGGAGAAGCAATACCAAGTGGTCACACACATTCTGGAGTAACCAGTTTATTTTCAGTTTGTTCCCTTAATGTTATCCTAACATAACTTTTCCAAGTAACGAGGCAAGCTCCAGTGGCCCCCTGCTGAAATGGTTTGCTACTGACTGCAGGGGAAAGTGCACAGGCGCTTCCACCCCAGGAGAAAAGCACGGATGCACTTCCATGCCTGGGCTACACTGCCGCCACACGGCACTTCTGCACACAGCTCTCATTCCACCCTCTAAAACACCAACAAGGGCATAATCAAATCTAGGATTCTGCTGGTAACACCATTCTGACAAATTGTGCCTGTTCTATTCACTTGTATTTTTAGGAGAAATACGGAAGCACAGAATCTCCCTTTTAGTTCCGGAGAGACACAAACCACAAGGGGCAGAGGACCAGAACTCAGTTATTTGTAAAATTGTGGTCTGAAAGCCAGGATGTAAATCAGTGGTTTACAGCTAGCAGCAAGAGAGCAGAACCCAGCAAAGAAAAGGCAGGCAGTGAGCAATGGAGCTGACAAAAATCCTGCAGGAAGGAATTTGCACTATGGTGGCTCATAAGGGAGTGTTCAAAAATATTCTGGCACTGTGAAAAGGAGGGTGTTACATAGAGCTTTATCAACAGAAATGTTATCTCTAAGGTGCTGGGAAATACAACACAGAGCAGAAGAAGGATGTCTGTGTAAAAAAGATTAAGTAGAAACAGTTGGTTTCTTTACAAAGCTTTCCATGACTTTGGGTTTCACAAATGTTTGTTTTAAGCATTTGCCTGAGCCTTCTAGATACAAAGCCTAAGATCTCAATTTTGAATAAAACTATACATTTGTATATACCTGAAAGACATATGAAAATATGTCCAGAAGGACTGAACTGAGCCTCAAACATAACTATTCAGTGAGATCCAGCAACAACAGAAAATATGTCTGATTTCTTTTGCTCTCAGTTTACAAGCTGATCAATGTTACATTCAAATAATTCTACAGTAGCTGAGCTTACACAGAAGAGTAAAGTAGCATCTCTTTTCCCATGGACTTTAGTATGTAAATGGGTAGAACCTTTTCTGCAGCATGTCTGTATGTTGTAATTCTAATTGTTCCTGGGACTAAAAACCCAAGACAGTTAACATAATGAGAAGCACAGAGGCATAAAAGGATAAAAAATTCAAGCATGAAAAATTACATTATAACTTCATTATTATCCTTCTCCTTCAAGATATTGGTGTTTCCCAAATAATAATGCTGAAAAGCAATCAGAATGAAGAACAGAAAATACAATTTCTTAATCCATTTGCTATCCCTACTAGAAGCAAAACATCTGGAAGATCCTAGAAAACTGCCTCTCTTCCAAGCTCCAGTGACTCCAAAGAAAACAAATCATCTGAAGGATTTTGACAGTACAATTAAGTTTCTAATTTCCCCATCTATGTTGCTGTCTCAAGCTGAAACTACTAGAACTGAATGTTTTGATTATGACCTGTGGAGCAAATTACCAACCTTAGATGAAGATCTTCAGGCCACAACAGTTAAGTAGAATAAGTAATAGTGAATTTATCATGGGGTGAAAAAGTAGATGTTGGGGTATTTTAGAATGGAGGTTCAGGTGGCAAGATGGAGGGATCTGGGCATGTCCAGCCTTTCTCCTTCTTCTTCATGGCCTCCATCTTCTGCTGTGATGTTGGCACTTTTTGACTGGTTTAGAGTAGAAGCTCACTGTCTAACATAGTTGATAGGTATTGGAAAGTAATTGTAAACATTGTATACGTAGTTTTTAGTATAAAGATATAACACCACCCCAGGGGCAGGCAGAGTGCCTGGACTGTCTTGCTGAATGGACCTCAGCTGGACAGCAGAAAAAATTTTATAGATAAAGAACAATAAACAACCTTGAGACCGAGAACTGAAGAGCTCTGACTCCTTCTGCAAGCGCTGGGCTGGGAAAATAGACTTTCTAACAGATAACTTAATTTCTTAGCCCAGTCCCAGGATCTGGTCCCTTGTCATTGACATCTGAGTATGTTCATCCACTTGTGTGCTCTCACTGGGAGTTAATTGACTGGTTCCCATAAGGAAGAAGTCAGAGCAGGGCCCTGGAGGCTGCTGTGTGACCAGCACAGATAGGACTAAGGCACCATCCTCCCCAGCCTGTCCTCCAAAATGAACAGAGCCAGCTCAGCATCCACCACAGCGATTCTCACACCACTGAGCACGCAGCAGAGTCCCCCTGTACTGCCATTCCAATGCCACTCAGAAGGGCTGCTACCAGCCCTCACTTTATTTCAAACATTTTGAATTAAATGAACATTAAGAACAGAGATTACAATTTAAGGGGCCACCATATGGTGCCACCCAGGGGACCTGGGGAAGCGTGTCCCAGCATGGATCCTCCCACGGAGGAAATGAGGCTGAAGCAATGTGGCCACCAGTTGTCCCCTGGCAGCCACCCTGGCTCCCTGCTGACTTCGAGCTATGGTGGCACAGGAGCAAGAAAAATCATGCAGCAAACTTCTGGCTCCTGGAATGAGGTGGGGATTGCTTTCACCTGGATGCAGACAGTGAGCTGGGGGGAGTCCTGGATGCTCCCCTCTGCTTTCAATCCCAGGGCAGACATTTGTAACAGCAGCTGCAACCCGAAAAATAACATTTTAGGATCACACCCAGAACAATAGAACATGATGAATTTTGGCCAACAGCCACACAACACACCCTTGATGTAATACTAAAGTCACACATGGCAAGGTACTCCATTATGAAATCTTACATAATCATCTTTCATGAAATTATTTTCTAGTGTCATTCTCTGCTTATGATTTTATTTTGTTTTCCTCTTCATGTTTACCTCATTCATGAATTAGCTTTCTGCATTAGTTTTCTGTGGGACAATTTAATAATTTCAGGATGTTTTAAGAGCTTTTAATGAAGAAAAAAAAGAATATTAATAAAATACCATGAAAAGTAAAAAATTGGCAGAGGTGATATAAACCAATGCTTTGCTGTATTTCCAGCGAAGACAAAAATGTATCATTTTCTATATAAATAACTATTTCCAATGACCATTAGAAGTGTTGATAACATCTGTCTATAATTGTGTAACTATAAAAATTGCTCTGCTTTTTTTTCTTTCATTAGGAGAAGGAACAGGTAATGACACTGAACTTGAAATTGAAGTGAATGGATTATTTTGTAATAGTAATAATAGTAATAATAATAATTTTCTTTTGAGCAGGAGCAATTGTCCAGTTAACAATTGTTCAGTGGTCTCTTGAATCCATTATTTCATACTGTTGCTTGGTGAAGTTGGCATGTGAGTTTACCAGAAGCTTCCTATGTCATATACAGATGCCAGTACACTTCATTCTTTTGATGAACCTCATTTGGAGAATGTGAAAACTATTAAAAGCAGAAGGTGAATCCTTGTTTTGCCATGCACTCCAGGAAATTCTGACAGCCTCAGCATCCTCCCATGAGCAAGTCAGCCCAGCCCAGATGCTCCTTGGCCTTGCTATAAACCTGAGTTGGGCAGGACAGTCCTATGCCTGCTTCATGAGCCTCTCAGATGTAACTGGTGTGCGTATGAACAGCATTGATGTGCATGAATCCATCAGCAATCTCTCCAGGAATGTGCAGGCTGACTGATAAAAATGCAGGCTGCATGTTTCCAGACAGATGGCTACACTATTCAAAAGTGTCCTGGAATCTCTGGGGGTGTCACAGCACCTTGGAAGCCCCAGGGAGAATCACACACAGTCCTTCAGGATAATGTTGTCTTTAGCAGCAGAGCCACTGCCTGCCTGCAGAACAACATCTCCAGCAAGTCTGCTGGAGACTGACAAGTACTTGCTTTCCAAGCACTAAACTGCTACAGACTAAAGGCACCCTAGGAAAAATGCCTTTTGAAACAACTGATCAATATTTTCATTTTGCCCTTTATTTTCCTGGAGGTCAGTTGCTGTTGCTGATGTTGTTGCCTCATGAAGGAAGCCTAAATCTGCTTAGTAGTGTAGAAATGACTTGCAAAATTCAAATTTCCAACATGTTACGTGCCAATAAATATTCCACAATAGGCTCCAAGTAGAGACTTGCCTTTTACCAATGTGTTAGCAAGAACTGCTTTATCCCTTGGGACACTGGAAACAGCACTATCCAGCTACTCCCAGACGGATTTTATAATTGCAAAAGTGATAATATTTTCAGACTTTTTTTTAAGATGTGAAAACCAGTAGTATTATTTTGCTTCTTTTATACATCCCAGCCTATCTAAAGGCAAAGCATATGTCAAGGAACTTGCAGGGCAGCAGCACAAAGGTAGATGCTGAGCACTGCCAGTGCCCTGCACTGTCACCAGCTCTTGAAGCTGAAGAAAGTTTGGTTAATTTTCAGTCCTCCAGCAAGCTGATACCAACCCTGTGTTTGTTTTTCTGAGTAAGAACTAACCAAATATATGAAAAGTTAGGCTTCTTCACAGCATCTTTATGAGATGAGAGATGGCTAGCTCCCTTCCTACTCTGTGCTACAGACAAAGTGAGGGAGAAATCACATTAGCCTCGAGTGTCCTTATTAATGGAATGGGGGAAGCAGGAAGAAGGTGGACAGTACAGTGGGGATCCAGATGAGGCTGTATTTTGGAAACAGATGGCACCTTCAGTCCTCTCTGATGGAGGTGAGGTGTAGTTTGAGAGGCGCATTTTCACTGGAAATTATGCCTTTAACATTAATCACTCGAGCTTTTGCAACCTGCAGGACTCAGCAGACACAAACACCTGTGCTGCCAACAGGCGAACAAGATTTACTCTCTGGGTTTTTTGGGGAGGAACAGGGGAGCAGTGCAGAGCCCATCAGCCGTGTCTGTCCCGTGTCCCGCTGTCCCCCCTCGTGTGCCCTGGAGCCAGCGGCAGGAGAAAGGAGGTTGGCTGGAGAGATCAGCAGGTGTCACACGGTGGGAGGGCCCTGCGGCATGAAGTTAAATCTTAACTTTGCTGCGTATTTCCCAAGGGGATGCCTGTGACGTTTAAAGGTAAAACATTTCAACACTTAGTGCATTTAAAAACCAGGGAATGTGCTCACACAGAGCAGCACATTAAGCACTCAAACCTGAGCACAGAATCAATGAGGCTGGAAAGGACCTCTGATACCATCGAGCCCAGCCCATGGCCCGACCCCACCACGTCAGCCGGACCACGGCACTGAGTGCCACGTCCACTCTTTCCTTAAACACCTCCAGGGACGGTGACCCCACCAGCCCCCAGGGAGCCCATTTCAGTGCCTAACCGCGCTTTCTGAAAAGAAATTCTTTTCAGAATTCTGAGAAGAAACACGCCTCTTCTGAGAAGAAATTCCTCAGAGGATCCAAAATTCTTCCTAACGCAGGGGCCCGTGCTTGCTGGCCGCCCTGCGCGCTCTGAGGGGCAATCCGAGCTGTTCCTCATAGCTGACCTTTAATGACCTTTAATGACATTTCGGCTCTGGCGCCCAGCAGGGGGCGCTGCCCGGGCCGCCGCAGCGCAGGCCCGCGCATGCGCAGGGCGCGGGGACGCAGGACAGGCGGCGGTCGCGGCCGAGGCGGCGGCAGCGGCAGCGGCAGCGGCTGAAGGAGAGCCGCGGACGGGCCCCGCGGCAGGCGCTGCCCTCCCTTCCCGCTCCATGCGCAAGATGCTGCTGGCCGCGCTCTCCCGATTGCTGCAGGGCCCGGCGGCCGCCGGGAGGACGGTGAGTGCGGCCGCCGAGCGCGGCCGGTGCCGGCCCGGCCGGGAGTGGTGCGGGGTAGGAGGGGCGCGCGGGGCGCAGCTCCAGGAACAGCCCGGGAGGGACGGCGGGAGCTGCCTGGGAATGTGGCTCCGGCGGCAAGGGAGAAAAACTGATGAAAAACTGAAGAAAAAAAAACAACAACAACACCTTGGTTTTTCCTTCCCCCACTCTGCGTGACGATCCCAAGTGACAGTAAAATGGTCGTCTCGCTTTTTAAGCCCTTTATGGCGCAGGGCTTTGATCGATCTTGTTCCTACACACTTGGACTGCACAGGTCCCTCTGAGGGATCTGCTCGGCCCGAGTGGAGTTCAGCGTCTGACTGAACTGCTCGACCTCCCTTTGCTTAGCCCTTTTCAACTTCTGCATGAATTTTGTTTCAAAGTTTGTTATTTTTTTGTTATTAGTGTGAGTCATTTGTTGTATTTTACCTTTGCTGTGTGAAAAATCGTGCTTTTACCACTTCATGCTGCTTATTCCACTGTAATGACTGTGGCCATGAGGAAAAATTAACCCTGCTGAAGAAAACTTGTTGGCAAGACCAGAGTTAAAAGGTACTTTTAGGTAACTGGAAATCAGGTGCCTTTTTGCTATGGAGAGCAGATGTGCTGCTGCACCCCCATTCTGAGGCAGATCTCTCACCCAGGCATTCACTGCTTGTGGATGACTGGATCCGTCAGAAAAACACAGGGCAGAAAATTTACTGGAGGCTCTTGCTATCTGTCTTTGGGCTGCATATCTAGGAGTATTTCCTACTTCACAAATAGAATCTCTAGATTAAATTCTGCAGATATGGGTGCCTAAAATTTGGCCCTTACTACAGGTACTTGGCCTGCTCTGGAGATACTGTGTTCTACTGGAATGCCAAAGTAAATCTGGTTCAGATATTTCAATAACTGCTTACCAAATATGTAAATATTTGTCTTTAATTGTTCCTATGTCTCTGTAGTGAAGGCATAAATTACCAAATAAATAGAGGTAGACTTAATCCATAAAGCAGTATCTCATATGTGCTTTGAGCATTCTCCAGAGTGTACAGATGGATTTCCATGTATAGAAACTACCACTTGCAGTGTTCTGTTCTAGCTGGATAATAATTTGCTGACTTCTCCTCCCCTCATTATTTGATACAGCTACTTAACTCTTCTTCATTTTTTTTTCCTTCCAAACGCTGCTAACCTAGGGAGCTGTTAGCGAGGTAAGGCCTCAGTCAGTCTGGTCTAGGTTTACTTTTGATAGGTGTACTGCCCACATATCAGGACTTTTGTCCAGACTCCTCAATCTGAACAGAGCAGGGAGTTTAACCAGGTGGGCTAAAGAGATCCTTCCCAACCCTGGCCATTCTGTGATACTGTGAATCCAAACTGTGGATTTACTTCCAGCTCTAGGAGTAAAACAGCTTTTCTTCACTGATAATACTGATGCATTGTGGTAAATAGTTTAGAAACTGGGTTTAAATTAAAACTTCTAAATATTTAATCTGATAACAGGGCAGGGTGAATGGGAACAGTGTTACTGATAAATCTGATCGATATACAACAGAGGAGGTAACCAGCATGGGTTGAGAATTTTCTCCCAAGCTTCACACATGTCAGTCAGAACTTTTTTGGAGATGGTGACCTGAACATTCTCAAAATTTTGGTGGAATCTACCTTCATCTAAATGTATGTGGATTCCCTGGCTGAAGGAGCTGCTGTAAGTTTTTGTGTAACTTAATTAGCAGCACAGTCTTGCCATGAAAGATGTAGTGCTCCTTACGCTGTGGCCGCAGCGCATGCATGGACATGGGCCCATCCTGTCTGATGCTGCACAGAAACTTGCTCCTCATCTAAAATCACCACCATTCACTGGTCAATACCCTGTGCTCCTTCTTTAAGAGGGACCAGTAATGTATTCTTAAACATCTTTCCTATCTCTCCCCTACCGTGCCACCCTTTCTATTGTTCTGTGTTTCTTGTGTCCTCAGGCACCTTCTGTGTTTCCACATTTTTAGAGTGGCCACAGTAGTGGCCATGCTGTTACTAAAATGATTCTCTCTCTCTCCATTTTTATGGCTTTGAATTCCCCCAGTTTCTCTTCCTGTTAAAAAGAAAAAGTGTGAGTAGTTTATATTTCAGATATCTGCTGGATTCCTTTTGTTTGGTTGGTTTTGGATTGTTTTTTTTTGTTCTATCTAATCAAAATTCCAATCAGCACAGAGAGTCAGCAATCAAAGTCTGCCATTGGCTGTCTCTCCTTATATTATCGGCCTGGCATGTGAAGGGATAAACAATTATTTTTATGGTTTTGATGCTCTTCATTGTCAAAAGTTTTGAAACTTACTGGGTTTATTTTAGATAATCAAGGGTGTTACCATCTTAAATTCTCTTTTTCTAATCCTAATTTTAAATAATGGTTTTTAAAAGACTTTGGCATACAGAATAAAAGTTCCCAGATCTTATGGGATATGCAACTGCTGTGTCTTATTTATAAGTTATCTCAGTTTGGGAGTACTCTTCGAAATTACTTGAAAAGTCACATACTTTTACTTGATAATTACATTAAACACTGCTCATGCTTTGGTTTTGTCTTTTTTTAAGGCCTCTCGAGTGATGGTAGCATCCCGTAACTACGGAGACTTCGCAAGTGAAGCTACATTTGAGATTAAGGTGAAGAAGAACACTTAATACTGGCATTCTTTGTAAGCATTTGTTAGAGATCTTAACCTGATGGACTGGTCCCCAAATCTCTTTTCAGTTAGAAAATATGGTTTGAATTTCCAGAACCAAACCCCTCACTATCTGACCTGATTACTAAGTGCAGCTGGAAGTACAGTGTTGGCAGTGTGTGGTAATGTTACTTGTTTCTTAAGAATGTGAGGTTGTGATTTTTTGCAGCTGTTATATTACAATGCAGCTGTGAGAACAGAGTTAGAAAGGAGCTAAAGAACCTTTCTGTTTCCTTAATGCTTTTCAAACAATTAGTTGTTTGCAGTCTATCCCAAAGATGCAGCTGGTTGAAGTCTGTGTGGGTTTTTGAGGAAAAAATATGGCATCTTTTCAATGTTTGACTTGGTGCTGCTCAGAAAATGTGTGTTATATTCTGTCAGCTTTCCACTCTGGCTGAGTCTCAGGAAAAAGTGATGTTTCTATTGGCAGTAGCTTCTGGGCTGGTGTTTCATTCAGGAATCGATGAAGGAAAATCTGAAGGAAATAACTTGTGTTGTTTTCCACCCTCTCCCTGTTTGGCTGTGCCTGTGAAGCATGAACATTTTTTCAGGTGGAAGGGAAGGAATATATGTTTATATGAAAATTCTTTTTTGAGTAGATACAAGGTTTAATATTTGATCCTGTGTTGATAACAAGACTCCAGAGTTTCTGTTGTTCTGTGAACTTTGAAGCAGAGCTGTCTTGAGTAGTGTGCCCAGGTGTTATATCCAGTTCATCTGGGTGTCAGTGGATTTGCTCTGGAGTGATTTTTGATTTGATAGAAACTGTCTTTAACCTACATATAAGTATTTTGGCCATTTAATCTGCACTGACACAGTAATTTGTTTAGTCTCTTCCACTGAACTTACTATTTATCGCAGAGGTAGCAGAGGTGATGGCCATTCTTAGGGCCAGATCTTACAAACTGTTTAACAGAGGAAACTCTTGATCTTTCTTATCTTTTCACTAAGCCTCTGTAGCTCTTACCTAGTATTTAGTGTGCAACAACCATGGAAATGTGCTTTTTGCCATATTGCTGGAGGACTTTAGTTCATCTTCTGCTTCTAGGAATAATGAGGCTTTATTTTCTGAGAAGAAATCTGTCTTTATTAAAAGTAAGGGTTTTATTTCCCTGAGTTTTGAAACAGTGCGCAGTTGTCCTGACCTCTTACACTCTGAATTTTAAAATGGCAGATCATTAAAAAATTAAGTAATATTCCTAAGTAGGATGAATGATTTTGAGGACATGATGACTTGTTTAACGTGCAGCAATGTGACCTCCACCGGCTGGAGGAGGGGCCGGGCACCACGGCGGTGATGACTCGGGAGGAGGGGCTCCAGTACTACAAGACCATGCAGACCATCCGCCGCATGGAGCTCAAGTCTGACCAGCTCTACAAGCAGAAGATCATTCGTGGCTTCTGCCACTTATATGATGGTCAGGTAGGAACTCTTGGCCAGGAGGTTTTTATATTGTCTTAGCTTATTTAATGTAGGGTTTTTAATACAGTGGAGAATGTAGAACTGGTTTATCTGTATGCATTGTGAGAGAAGGAGAGGGATGAGAGGAGGGAGGAGGAGAGACACTAAGACAGGGAAGGGCACAGTGCAGCTGAAGATCAGCTGAATGTGAGGAATGAGCACACTTGAAGGCCTGCATTTCCCCCCTCAAGTTTCATTGATGGCTTTTGTTTTGGTATCTCATGGATCATGTGCCCACTAAAAAGCAACAGCCAGGAGAAGCTATCCTCATGCTAAGATTCTCCATCTGCAAAGCAGGCACAGGGCTAGCCAGCCCTACAAGTAACCTCCACCCAAACCCATGTCTCTGACCACCCACACAACTTCAACCTCCTACAATGCTAAAAATTATCCCCCCAACTGCAGTACTCCTCCCCTTAACCCTCCTCTCCTCACACAAACACCTATGAGCTAACATTACACTATACAGCCTACTAATCGCCACCATCAGCCTCCAATGACTTACACCAACAAACTGCCCAAACAAAGGCCTAACCCCCTGAACATCCATTGACCAAATCTCCTCCCTTCTGCTAGTCCTTCATGGACTTACTGAAACTTTGCTGTCTGTCCATTATCCCCTGATGTTTTTGAATTGTGATTGTTGAGATACTTCATTGGGGGGGGAAATTCTTCAGATATTTGCAGATTCTGGTTCCTCTCCCATGTGCCTTTGCTAGTCAGTCAGGTTGGAATTTAGAGCCCAAGGCTGTTGTAGCTCCAGGCCTGTTACCAACCCTTGGGATTTAAGTCGGTCTCCTGTATCTGTGCTCCTCCTGTGACCTGCCACCATTTGGTGTGTGTGGGATCAGCAGTGTGCCACAGTGCTGACTGTGGGAGCTGTGTTTTTCTTCCTTGCTAACCTTGCCTGTCCTGTGTAACAGGAGGCTTGCTGTGTGGGGATTGAGGCTGCCATAAAGCCCACAGACCATGTGATAACAGCATACAGAGCCCACGGCTTCACCTACACCCGGGGAGTGCCTGTCCGGGAGATTCTCGCAGAACTTACAGGTTTGTGCTCAGCAGAGTGAGGTCACATCTGCTGTGCTTGTGTCAGAATTCTTCTCTCAAATTCAAAGTGATGTCAATGCACAAAGTCTACTGGGCCTTCAGAAGCAGTTTAGTGACATAGCAGAATGGATCAGTTGTTTCAGTTTTACGAATCACTGATTTTTACTGTGAAAATTAGCTAATCAGGAATATTTAAGTGCTGGTACTTCTAAAGAACAAATTCATAAGATTTTTCTGGATACCATATGCTGTATTCTTTGTGCTGCAGCAGGTTTGAACTTGCTGATGGTAGGCATCTGCTCTCAGTGGGACAGGGCACTATCCTTCCTAGGAGAAAGACCTGGATTTTCAGAATTATGCTGATGAAGTCTTAGGAAGACTGGTAAACTTTGCCTGTAATGATAAACTGAATGATTTGGCAAAATTTGACTGTAACAAGTATATTAAGCAATAATCAAGGCAGAGATTTTTCAGAAAGGAGAGATGCAAAAGAATAGGGTTGAGGTTGGAGCAGGGAAGAGAAGATCAGCCTGATGAACTCTTATGAGATCTGTGAATGGATGCAAGGAGCTTGAAGGCCTTTTGCATCACTGGTATAATAAAGACTTGATCTAAGAATCTGCATGCTTGACATGTTAGTATAGGAAAGCCTGTTTGGGGCTTAGATAAGTGGTATGATTTTGTAAACTAAGAACTGTGTGTGCTAAGAATGCATATCTGTAATGTGCACAATCTGCAGAATCCAGTGGTGACTGATTTGCCAAGTGTCACTGGATACCGGTAAGTCAAAAAGTAAATGGGAAGATTGTCATGACTGAAGCCAACTATGGACCCCGAAACTACAAATATGAGTCATAATGTAGTGGGATTTTTTTACATTTCATGACACATAGCTTTCTTTAACATTATACTTGACTTTACTGGGGCTCTTTCAGTTGGGAAGGAGTGGCTGTGGTAAAGAGACAGTTATTCCAGAAAATGACACTTGGGGAAAATTCTTAGAGCCGCTGCTAGAGCCCATTCTTGCAAAAAAGTATCTTAACTACAAATGCCAAACTAAAAGACAGCATGAGTTACAATGACAGAATTAAAAGATCTTTGAAGGAGAAGGAAGCAGAGTGACCCAAAATAAAACCAGTAGATAAGATCCTAGGGGCAACAAGCTATAGAAAAGGACTTTTCAGGAGAATTGACAATTACATGAGAAATGAGTTTGTGTTCTAAGAAAAGTAGAAAATGTAGCAAAAAGTAACATTGGCTAATCAGGAATTTTTAAATACATTCTAACATGCAAGAAGGGAGTGTACAAAAAGTGGAGGGAGCTTGATAAAGGTAAGTTACACTTATTCGTAAAACTATTTTTCTTAGAATTAGACTTTTTTTCCTTTGGTCCTAGCTGGCAAAATCTGTAACAGCTCCCACAAAGCCAATTAACCAATCCATAAACACAGGAAAGGTATGAGAAATATCAATAATAAAAATGATCCACTACAAAGTAAGAAAGAGAAGTACAAATTTCAGAAAGAGACTCACTTCTAAAATAAACACGAAGGCTAATGTAAGAAAACCAACCAGACAAGCTGTGCGTATTAGAAATAAAATAAAATCTTCTATGAATAGTAACAAGACAGAAAAGAGTAGGAAATGGAATGGGCTGATGAGAAATTCTGTGTTCTTAGATAGGCTCATTTAAATAGGGTTTGTTGTAATGCTTCATGGATCACTTGTTATCTTCAAACTACACCTTGAATAAAGCTGAGCTGGGTGACTAATGTTTATATTGGGGTGGAATGGGGAGCTGGTAGTGGTTGGGGTTTTTTTTAGTGTCCTGTTGGTAATTTTTACACGTGGTTATTGTCAAAGGGAGAACAAGTCTAAATTATTGCAACTAATTTGGAACATTATTCTTACTTTTCTTGCAGAAGCCAAAAGTAATTATATACTTGTTGTCTATAAAAAAACACCTCATATTTATCTGAAAGTGCTTTTGTATAGTAGGACACTGAAACTTTTGGTTGGTTTTGAAATACTGTAATCTCATCCATATTTCCAGAATTATGCTTTTGTTATTGTTCTCTTTTCCCCCCCTTATTTGTTTTCTGAGATGTTTAAGTGTAAACTTAAACATGAGAGCGGCCATCATGTCCTAACTCCACACAGATCATGGTCTTAGTGTTATTACCTTTGGGAACTGAATTAGATGTTTCCATTTTTTAGTATTTTTCCTCCAAAACAGAAGATGCTTGTTATTCATGTTTCAGGTCGAAAAGGAGGATGTGCAAAGGGAAAAGGAGGTTCAATGCATATGTATACCAAAAACTTCTACGGTGGCAATGGTATTGTTGGTGCTCAGGTATGTACATTACTTCTGTTTTAAAGCACAAGCTCAATTTAGCTCGTGTCCTGTTGCCTCTCAGTGTTTCCTCTCAGTTTTTGTGCTCTGTGAGCTTGTATGCAGATACCATTGCTCTGTGGCTGGTATGTCTTATTCTGGTGTTCTCACTGTTTTGTAAACTGTAGCAAAAATAATTCAAATTGAGAATACCGTTCATGTTTATATTTTGGCTGCAATAACATTTGTAACAAAGGGAAGCAGGTGGGTAACAGCTTGTTTGTTGAGCAGGTCTCTAACAGCCTAAATGTCTCCTTCAAGATCCTCAGGCTGCCTATCTTCAACTCTTTTAAATGTTGGTCTAAAATGTTTTGTCCTGTACTCTGTGGCAGGTTCCTCTTGGAGCTGGGATTGCTCTGGCCTGTAAATACTTTGCTAAAAATGAAATCTGCGTGGCCTTGTATGGGGATGGTGCAGCCAATCAGGTAAAGCAGCGTGGCTGGGGGGAATCCATTTTCCTTCTGTGCTCTGTGAGCTCTGCCTTTACTCCAAGGGGTGGAAGAGCATGTTTTGCCCTCCCTGTGTACCTGCAACCCAGGCAGCGTTGATGAACTCCGTGGAGGTGGCCAGGCATGTTGCAGATTTTGGACATGGCCACCTCTTATTTGAGTTGTCTTAGGTGTTTGAGCAGGGATGTGTTCCAACAACTTTGGAGTCCTCAGAGGGGTGATTCAGGTGAACAGTTTAGAAGTTAATTGCTAGGTACTCTTTATATATCAGGCATGTTCCATGTGCCTGCAGTGTTTTATCATATTTTGGATCTGTGTAAACATCTGTCCTTCCCCACCCCTGTTTTGAGTTTGGCCCTTGTAGCTGTAGTGGAGGGAAAGGTTTTTGGCTCCTTCTGTTCTGGAACACAGAGAGTGAATGAGGCTAATGGTTAATTATGTGAATGGTACTCGAGTCTTGAGAGGAGGGATTTCCAGTTACTCTTTACCCTCTTTCCAGTTGTGCACAGCTCACCTAAGTGTGGCACCCTGAACTGTCTGTGCTGTAAGGAGAGCTCTGAAGGATGGCAGTGAAGATGACAGTGCTGCTGGATAGGGAGAGAGAGATGTGTAAATCATGTTTCTGAAGACTGAGAAGAGGACAGAGCATTCTGGCAGAGCCAGTTACTATTGATATTCCAGCCAAGATATTCCAGCCAGACTCTTCATGTCATCAGCTGAGACAATAAGCCAGATAAGCAGTTGGTGATTTGTGTGTACCACTGGTAGTTTCACACTTTCAAAGCACAGGTGGAGATGTCAGTTCATGGTTTTCCCTGAATTTGACTCAGAGCAATCAAGGTTGACTGCAGTCAAACTTAACTTTGCTGTAGCAGCATCCTGCCAGGTAAATCAATTGTCAAGTATTTTTTATGACTGTTGCTGAAATACCTGAGTTAAGTTAAAGTGGAAGGTTTTGTAGTACCCTAACACAGATACTGATTCAGGCTTAAAAATTAACTTCTGTAAACTACTGGTTGAGTTGAAAATTGCCTTATATAATGTAACTTCTCTTTTATTCCTTCTTACCTGTAGCAAATGGCTGGTTTCAGATCACTTTTAGTATTACAATTTCTAGACCTCTGCAACTGAAGGATTTTCAGTAGAGCCTAATGATTGAAGGCTGAGCTCCCTGATGAGATGTAACTTAATTTTCTTTCAGGGCCAGATATTTGAAACATACAACATGGCTGCCTTATGGAAGCTGCCTTGTATTTTTGTCTGTGAGAACAATCGGTATGGAATGGGAACATCAGTTGAAAGAGCTGCAGCCAGCACTGACTACTACAAAAGAGGATACTTCATTCCAGGTCTCAGGGTGAGTACAGCTTTTTTTGAGGGGGAATGTGTGTGCACATACCTACACAACACAGACAGAGGTATTTCTTTTATTTCTATATATATTTACTTGAAGCTGAATTCTGTTCCACTTGTGGAAATACTGAGAGTGGAAGTTTGGAGGCTGGGATCTTTTTGCCTTAATGTGTCTTTTCTCATTACCAGGTGGATGGCATGGATGTGCTCTGTGTCCGAGAAGCAGTAAAGTTTGCAGCTGAGTACTGCAGATCTGGAAAGGTAAGTCTGTAACTGGCATTCTTTCCCCATGGGTAGAATTCTTGCAAGCTATTCCTGCATAAGTAGTTCCTCAATTTGTATTAACCAAACACTTATTATTTATACTGTCATTTTTTCCCATTTCTACCACAATTACTTTCTGTTGTGAAAGGTGTTATGACTGTCAGGCAGTTGTGATTTCTGTGTTTAGTTAGGGGAAGCATCAAGGAAGGTAATAATTATTCTATATTTACAAGAAATGGAAAGTGAAATAAAGGTTTTGTGAGTCGATGTTAGTGTCTGTTACCCAAGTACAGTAACACTGGTTTTGAAAACTTTCAATACTTGAAGTAATGAAGGTTCTGTGAGGTAATTTAAAATATTTTGAGTAATGGTGGAAGGAAGGAAATTGTAAAGCTGCTCAATGAGAACATGAAAATAAATGCTTACAATATCAGCACATGCTTTCCATTTAAGAAGAATTAGGTTTCATTTTACTCTGTGAAACTAGATGTGCTAATGTAAATTAAACTGAGAAAAACCTGTTGAATAAAACTAATTGATCACTGGTGCAATTCAGCTCAAGCAAATAGTTGCTGCTGTAACAAGTTGGTCACTCGTGGTGGCAACACTCAGTATTTCTATTGATTTCAAGGGTCCTCTTGTGATGGAGTTACAGACGTATCGTTACCACGGCCACAGTATGAGTGACCCTGGAATAAGGTACTGTCACATTCTTTCTTCTTTCTTTTCACTGAAAATAAGTACTGATGGTCAAATTCTAAGAGATTAAACTGTGAAATTCAGTGTTTAAATCAGATGTTAGATGCATTTAAAGGTTAGAATGAAATTGCTATGAGTAGCCTGCTCACTCATCTCATTGCTCAGCTGATAATCCGTAGCCATGTAACACACGTTTTAATGCAGAATTAAAAGATGTGGGTTTAGAACAAGCACAAAGTCAGTAAAACTTCTGTGCTCTCTATTAATGAATTCTGCTTACACTGTGTCCTAATGAAGGTTTGGTTGAATAGCATCATGCTTTTCTGGGGTTTTAAAAAGATTAAAATCCTGTAAGGTCAAATTACAGGAACAGTTTGGACTGCCCAGACAAGTAGAACACATCCTAAAAGTACAAACATCCAGGTGCTAGAGAGATTTGGGCATTGCTCTAACTGATCAAGCTGCATGTGTCTGCATGAAGTAGAGGTGTATCCCAGCTCTTCACTGGAAACTTGCAGTGACTTGGCAGCCTGTGCATGTCATGCAGCCCCCTCCATAGGGGGGAAGGGTTAGGAGGAAATAAGGCCCTTCAGGATAACTGTTTCAGGCTGGGTTTGCTCCCCTTTTCCTTGAGTCTGGAGCTACTTCTGCTCAATTGGTATTTACAGATCTCTCTCTGGAGACCTCTGGCTCTTGCTGCGCCATCCTTTGGGTGATGAATGTTCTGTGTTGTCACTGCATCCCTGCCACCTCTTTGGACTCTTTTTCTAGAAGTGAGCTGTGTCCAGACCTCACTCTGCTCCAGCACTCATGTCTTTGCCTGTCTCGTTCTTAGCTATCGTACTAGAGAAGAAATTCAAGAAGTGAGAAGCAAAAGTGATCCCATTACTTTGCTGAAGGACAGAATGGTCAACAACAACCTTGCTAGTGTTGAAGAACTAAAGGTATGGTTTGAGTTGCTATGTAAGGAAGCTCTTGAGCAGTCACACACTGATGATCTCCAGAAAGCAGAGCACTGGGCAGTATGCCATGCTTTTCTTTAAAGCTCTTTAAGGTTTGCTTTAACATAACTTTTATAGGTGAAGTTTTGTTGCAGACCAGCTCCTGAAGTTGTGTTCTGCTGGAAAGGCCTTTTGCTTTTGGGTGCTAAGTAAGGCTGGAGGGTGTAATTTGCTAACAGATAGAAATCACAATTACCTGGGCTTTCTTGACTCCCCAGGAAGGGGGTGAGTCTTGGAAAGGGAAATGACCAAATGTGAAGAATCCTAGTGAAGGAGTGAGGAACTCTCTAACCCTGAGGAGCCCCCTAGGCTCAGTGGGGTCATGTTCCTTGGTCAGTAAGGTACCAGTACTACCCAAAATTATGCAGTTTAGTAGGGAAGGAGTTTTAAAACGTTTTTGATTTTATATTTCTAGTAATTGTTAACTGATTCTGACTGATACTTTATCATGGCCTTTACATTCAAAATCATGATGCTTTTTCTGAGCTGTCGTCTAATAAGCATGCATTTCTGGTTTAGGAAATTGATGTGGCAGTAAGGAAGGAGATAGAGGAAGCTGCTCAGTTTGCTACCACTGACCCAGAGCCTCCCCTGGAAGAACTGGGTCACCACATCTACTTCAATGAGCCACCCTTTGAAGTGCGTGGCCCAAACCAGTGGATAAAGTACAAGTCTGTCAGCTAAAGGCTTTTTATTGGTGTAACTTATTCTTATGAATAAGTGAATGCATTTACAGGAACTATAATAAACAACTCTTAAGCTTATTTAAGAGCTCTTTCAAAAGAGGAAATGTGTAAGGAAATCCATCTGCATATGGAATTTCTTAAACGTGCTGAATGTTTCAGAAGAAGCTAAGTCAGAGAGAAAGTGGTTTATTTAAAGTGCTATATATTTGCTTTACTGACTTTCTTTGGATCGCTGTATGTGTTAAGTACAGTGTAAAAAGAAAAATAAAAATTGAACTTTACCAACCTTTATCTAACGGTCTGTTTTGTTTCATGAACTCTTTCCCAGAAACCCCACCAAAAATACAATTTACATGCTCTGGTTGTGCTGCAGAAAAGTCACTAATTGAAAACATCACACCAGGCTTTTCTCAGTAGTTCAGTGAGAGTAGCTTTAATACAAAAAGCTGTATAAATCCATCTACAACGAGGTGGCATGCTCTAGCATATCCCCCCCTGCTCAAACCATCAGCCAGCAGAAGTAACACATTTTAAAGTTCACAGTTTTCACAGTGCTGAAGCCAATTCAGGTGGGTTTTTTTCTCTGCTAATGTCTTGTATTCCACCTACAGGCATCGTATGCTTTAGTCTTGTCATAAATAACTTACATGCACTGACACTGACTAAAAAGCTGTTACTGTGCATTACACTGATGGTCAAACAAGCTACATAACTGTGCAAAACCTGCAAGGCCACTGTACATACAAATATATACACCTAACAGTTTAAGTGCTGGGAATGTATTTCATTTGCTTATTCCCTTTTTGTGTTCTTCCAAAGCATTGACCTGCACTGAGGTCTTGCCGGATGCTTGTCGGTGGTTCAGGATTGCATTCCAGATTCTGCAGCGAAGACCCCCCCTGCATGAAGGGAAATGGAGAGATCAGTTAGGGAGAGCTCCCTCATCTCCACTGCCTTAAACTGAGCAAGAAGTAAAACAGAGAAATCCCAAGGATAGACTGGTTATGACAGTACATAACAAACTACACTGTTAAGGTTATAGCTAAAAGTTCTTTCAGGTCAGCCAGGCGTTACTGAATGATGAGAAAAGGACCTGAATCAATGGGTAGAAAAAATAAATTCTTTATGCCTGTTTTTCACATGATTACATATTAATTATTTTCATATTATTTCATTGTGAAGGGTGCAAAAAAAGGTCCCAACCTGGAGAAATGCCAAAGCAGATGGCTCAAAGTATCCTTGGTGTAGTTGTGTCAGTTGTAAAAACTTTTATCAGAAAATCTGAGAGGAAACTGATGGCAGTTGCCCCTGAACTGTCACTGACCTATTTAAATAACCAAACTTTAAAAGGTTTTTAACAAAATACATTAATTAAGCTCTTAACAGTAAACAAAAGAGTATTTTCTTACCGCAGCTGAAGATACCACAAGTCATCTTTGGTGATATCATTAAGGACAGCACTTAATGTGTAATCTTCTTCAGCAAACTAAAAGGCAAATTTATTCATAAATAAATACCCCTTATTTGAAACCAAACTGCTAATTATGACTAAAATGATGAGGTTTTTTTAATGTGATTTATTTTTACCCTCTTAATGGTATCCAAGTCTGCTCCTTGTTGTTTCAGCCAGTTCATGAGCTCAGGGTCTGCATTCTCTCTGAAAGTTGCTGCAGACCGCTGCGAATCTTTAACAGAAAACAAAGGTTAATACACCTCACAACTAGGGCAAAAGTGATTGTTTTCAGGTAACTGAAGCTTAAGCTGTATGGTTTTGCATCCTTTCAACAAACACATGATTTCATATGTTTTTATGTAACTGCAATGTCTCCTCATACCTTTGGGTTTAAGTTTTAATTGAAGCAATTGTAATTCCTGAGTCTTCTGCTCCAAAGATTGTCGTAAGAGGGTCTGATACTCTTTCTCCTTCTGAATGAGATTTTCCAAAAGCCTTGTAGAATATAAGAAAGATTAAATGCAACCACACTGAGTATAAAACTAATGGAAAAAAAGATCATTTTTAATGAGTACCACAGGACAGAGGCATTTGTGAGGGGTACTGTCATAAATAACATCTCTAATGGCTTAGAGATTTCATTTTGGTTGTCTGAGACTCAGGGGTGCCACTTGAAGGCTTTCACCTGCAGAATTTAGTGAATAGCTCATAAATTCTGTTCCTACTGTTTTGCAGCCTCCCTGGGCAGAGTTGCTGCCTTTATACTGTAATTTACTACTGAACAATGTAACACTGACGTTTTACCAGGGACTTTCTGATCACAGATTTACATCACATGCATGAAGAAGAATGGGAAGTTCAGCTGTTAACATGCTGGCAGCACCCTACACATGTAACCCATGAGAAACAGGGCAGGGCTCTGCTGAGCTCTGCTGGTGCTAATGAGTGGCCAGCCTGTCCCGTGAGCCAGGACAGAGCTGCTGTGGCCTTTCCTTGCAGGAACAGCTTTGAGGCACTGACACCAAGTCAGGGGGCATCCAAGGAGCAGGAAGGAAATGGGCACAGTTACACAAACCTAATTACTTCCCTGTAGAAATCCAATGTGACATTCTGCAATTAACAGAATAATTACACAGAAAGAAAAGCTGTACTGAATGATGTTCAGTTGCAATACTGTACTGCCAGTGTATTCCAAATCCACCTGTGTTCCTGGAAGGCTTTATTGCAAGGCAATAGCTGAGCAGTACTATGGGTAAGTATGTACCCATCAGTGTAGCTTTTCAAAGACTGCCTGAAACTACATCCAGAGTCTTTAGAGGAGATTTACCTTAAGGTGTCGTGTTTAAGTCTGCCCAGCTCCTGGCTGAGCTGCTGCTGAGCCTTGTGTGACACCTCAGAACTGAGGCTGCTGACCCCTGATGTGATGGCAGCGTCCTCAGCCCCGTTCTGTTCAGAGGGCTGGAAACTCTGCTCCACTTCATCAGTGTCCTTGTCCCCACCTTCAGTTTCTGATGCTGGCTCAAAGTGAGTGTGAAGCTCTGGTAAAAAGAATGAGGGGAAGAACAAGGTTCTTTTGGTAATTGTGTCTTCAGAGGTTGTGCAGTTTTTTCTTCACTACTGTGGGTGGGGAAGACTTTGCATAATGTGCTTTACTGCAGCACTGAGCAGGGGGGTAGTGAAGCCTTTGTGAGCTGGAGCACAGGTTCTCTGGCATTGGTTCTGGAATGAGCAATGCACCAGCAAAGGTAGAGCTGTAGGTCATAGTCATAGTGGGGACAAATATCATGAGATGAGTAATAAAACAGTCAGTAAAATATGTTAAGGAGAAACCCCTGAAAGCTTCCATTTTTCCTAAATAGTAAGAGAAAAAAAAAATAGTAATTTTCCCTAATGCCCTGGGCCAAAGAGGAAGCATTCCTCTTCTCCAGGGAGAATTTCTAGCCCCACTTCTCAGAACTTGCTGCAGGTGGCCACCCTTATTACCAAAGAACAGCTGTGATTTTTCTTGTACAAAGTCCTAAAAAATTTGGCCAATTTGGCTTTAAAAGCCACGGCAACTTTGGACTGAAAGGGCTCACTGTTACTAAGTCACTCAGAACATTCCTATACTGGAAGGGGTGCTCAGCATTTTAAACAGTTACAAAACTACTTAAGTATTTCCAACTTAACTCATTCCTAGACAGTACTTAGACATTTATCTTCCTGGTGGTTTTCCCTATTGTCCATCTATGGGCCAGAATCATCCTCTTCCTCATACTGATGCACTCCCTTCTACACATCTGCTCCATTAATAATTTTTAAGCTCATTAATAATTTTTCAGAACACATAACCAGACTTGTGCAGTGTTAACCATGCTGGATGTCATTAATGTATACAGAATAATTTTCTTTCTTACTAGAAAATCTCCAGCTTGGACTGAATTTAATTTGCCTTTTTTTGGTCATGTTTGGACCACACTGGGGTGCAGAACTACTGGTTATTTCCCCATTATGTGCTTTTGTACTGCAAGTACAGCATTAATCCTCCAGATCAACACTTCTTTCTCTGCAACACTCTGACCCCATGTCTTTTGATGAGTAGCACATGGGGTGCAGTTAATGCATGCTGAAAGAGTAAACATCTGAACTGTCCATTTGCTACAGCTCTTTGATATGCAGAACATCTTTTTTTTTAATAAAAGGATTCTTTTCAGCTGCTTTGATTTACCTGGAATAAGAATAGTGACTGCTGCTTGGACTGCACGGCGGATGATGTTATCCATTGCAAACATCCAATGGGGCCTTATTAAGTGATTTCTTAACACTTTGTTCACCTGAAAAAGTAGCAGCAAACACCATTTGCTCACACCTTAGGAAAGAGAATCTTATTTTCCAGTAGTCATAATAAGCTTTATAAGGTAAAAACTGCATGCAGCACTAAAAACCTCCCACCTTTCAAGTCTAATCAACAGATTTGACAGTTTTAGGCTACAGCTTTCAAACCATTTCAAACCAGACTGTGACATTCAAACTCTTCTACAGTACAAGGAGGGAGAGGAACGGTGGAGAAGCTGCAAACCCCTGGCATGAGCTTTGTTCAGGAGCAACCTGATGTAGTGGAAAGTGCCTCTGCCCATGGAAGGGGGGTTGGAAATAGATGATCTTTAAGATTTCTTCCAACCTAAAGCATTCTGTGATACCTCAAAGAATTCCTCTACCCCTACACCAGAAAGGAACTCACCGCATCCTGGAATCCAAACAGCACCAGATGAATCTGATTGATGGAAGTGCTGTCAAAGTCCAAATCCATTTTCAACTTGGATATTGTAGAAGCCATCACTCTCTGCTCAGGAGAGTGTATGAAGTCCCTTAAAATCCCAATAATCTGCTTGATGTGGTCCACTGAAAGTTGCAGTACTTCAGAACTCTGGAGAAGAGATAATGAATGTATATCAAATGAATCCCAGAGTCATTAAACATCTATTTAGTAGCATTAATATTCTTAGGGTTACATAGTTCTTCTGTATATTTCACATTGATGAACTGAATCACAGAATTTTTTTTTCTGCAAGGTCTCTAGTTTTTATCTTTTCTTTAAAAAAAAAAAGTAATTTCTGTTTTCAAAAAACTCCTGTAAACCTACTGCTACTGTGGTTGTCATAAAGGGAAGAGGTTCCAAATGATATCTAGGCATTCCTGCAATGTACTGCAGAGGGCAGCTCTCCTCCATAAAAACAGCAAAATGAGTCGCTAAGATACCCAATTTTTTTAGATACTATCCTTTCTCAATCTGGATTTCTCTCTAATCATGCAGATATTTGATTTCTTTAGGAAAAAAAGTATGCTTATATATGTATTTATCCCAAGTCAAAAAAAGGTCTAAAATGACACAGTGATTCACCAGTGTTTATTTTATGATTTTCAGTCCATAACCCCGACAGTTAAAGCCATCCAAATGTCTGTAAGAACAACCTCTGTAATTAAAAGGTAGAGGGACTAGTACATAAATTATGGAAAAGAGATTATTACAGCAGTGCTACAAAACAGCTGGAGACCGAACCAGCACTTGCTGCTACTAAATAATCCTTCATTGTGGAAAATGCTGGGAGCCCTGATTATTTCTGACTCTGAATTTTAATTGTTTGTAAGGCTATCAGCTGTTTTGCAGTTCAAGCTTAGAGCAGAAATGTATCCCAGTTGCTTCCCCAGCCTGAGTTTGTGGTCTGTAGAGCCCTACAGGAGCCCCTGTGGTGCAGTTTGCTGTGGAAGGGAGCACAGGAAGGAGCAAACCCTGGGCTGTGCAGAGCTGACCTTGGAGCAGCAGGGCTTGACAGCTGAGCCACAAATGTCAACAGCTGGCTGGGGACACCACACTGAGAGTCAGCACACTCCCCTTTATGGGTCCAGGTGAAAAAACAGAGCTTTAGTAAAAATAAATGATGGGACAGTGTCACGAACAAGTGTGCTGGAGATTGCCCAAAAATCACTGACAAGGGTATGAGCAAAAGTCAGATTCACCAGAGAGGCTCATCACAAGCAGACATTAAGAAGGAAAGGCTGTTACAGGTGTGTGGCAATGCCTGGGTGTGCATTAACCATTCTATGATTTTTTTTCTTGCTCCTCTTCACAGTAACTAAACCTTCCCACCCCACCTTCCGCTCTTCAGAAAATCTACCTTAGCTTTTTTAAGATTCACATACTGTGATCCTGGCACCTAGTTAACAAACATTTTCTTAAAAATTGTTAATCAGGTCTCTACCTTTAAAGCAGAATATACCTAACACCATGTGGTGGTTTAGCTCCATGTCCTTAAAAGCCAAAAGAAAAGACAACATGAAAACCACCCAACCCACCAACCTCAGCTCTCCACAATCCCACATCAAATACCCAAACCTCTCCCTCATATAACCCCAAGAGCCCATCAGCAGCCAAAAGGTGGTGTTTGCTACCCATTCACACAACAGCAAACAGCTCACACAGTTACAGGTCTCAGAGATTAAAGATACTCAGAAGGAACAATCCAAACACCTTCATTTGTTCATTTTCAGAAAAGGAATAATATTACTTGGCTCATTATTTTCCCTTTGACACGGGAAGAGGTGAGCTGAAGTGAAATTACCTGTGCAATACACTCCTGCAAATTGGAAGCAACTTTGTCCTGCTCTTCCTTAAGGATTTTATAGAGGATTGCTCGGCGCTCGCTGTCCTTGCGCAGCAGGAACAGCCCGGAATCCTTGTCCTCCACGGAGGGCGAGGCGCTCCTGTCCTCCGAGGCCGAGCCCTCGTCAGGGACGCTGTGGCAGCCACCCAGCACAGGCACAAGAGAGACCTCAGCATTAGCAAAGCACCAGGACTGCCAGAAGGGAGCAAGGACACTTCTGGGGTTGAAAACTCAGTTCAAACTACAGCAGCAGATTGATCAGACTGGTAAATGCTAATTTTGAGACAGAAGACGGTTCAGATCCTCTGCTGACTCAAAACCCACGTGGCTGATTTCCCCCTGCTAAGAAGCTGGCATTAATGTCAGCTTTGGGGAGGAAAGCTGAAACTACTCATTTTTTTCTGGACCCATACTGTAACATACTCATTTGAAAGTATTGCTTTGTACTTTGGGAGAAGGAGAACTGCATTTCTGCTTCCCATTTTGTCATGAGTACATGGAAGGGTCAAATCCTCATTTAACTCCTAAATCTGTATCAACTCAATCAATAACACCACTGACATTTACTCACTGGAGGAAGAAAAGTGTAAAAGTACATGGAAACCTTAAAGGAGAGGAATGATTGTTCATTATTAAACATAGACAATGTTTACATTAACTGGTAATCTATCTATCTAAACTTCCTGATTAACATGTGTTTACCTAACCATTATGTGAAAAAATTGCCATCAGATAAAATAAAATGTGAATTATATCCACAGAATCCCTCAAGGGTGTCAAGTGAGAAGCAAATATTTTACCTTAGTAAATGAGAAATGGGATGCTTTGTCTGAATCTCTGAAATGGATCTCTTTGGCCTTTCAAAAAACACCTCATGCTGTACATCAGAGTCTGGTGAAACAGAGCCGTGCTCACTGCTGCTACTGCCAGCCTGCTCCCCATGGATGGGCAGTGGCAGGGATGTGTTCCGAGTATAATCTAGGAACAGACATGGTAAAATGGGTGACAGAACTAGGCCAAAAAGGGCAACATGCTTTAAACAGCTGTGATCATCTTCACTGACTTCAAGACCTCATTCTGCAGAATGGCTGAGGGAGAAGTAACCTTGTTGATAAAAAGCAGAAACACAATTCAAAATCATTGCATGAACAAGCAATAAAAGGTTTTAACAAGTTAACTGCTAAACCCAAAGACAGCACAGATACTCACAGGAAATGCTGTTTTGTTATGTCTCTCACACATACACACAACCCCCCTTGGTGCTGGCCCCACAAAGTGGCTCAAATAGATAGGAGCAGTTTGAAGAGCCTGAATTGGCTCCACCACAGCCATGTCTCTCTAAGCAGAGACCACTCTATTACGTGCCCTCCTCACCTTTAATGGGCATCAAATTGCCCTCTCCATACCTGAGATATCTGCCTCACACACACGTGCCCCTGCCCTTAGCAAGGACCCTCCCTCTCAGCACTGGCTTGAAGGAAATCTCCTCTCCTTTTCCAAATAATCTTAAAAGTAAGAAAAATTAAAAACAAAACGAAACAAAAAACCAAACCAACCCAGAGGTTGAGAGTTTACTGTAATCCTGATTGCCAGTTTGCAGCTGTATGGCAGAAAAGGTAAAGAAGCTCTCTCAACCCAAGGTGAACATACCCATGGAGCTAAAACATGACAAAAGCTTTTGATGCTTGTCACTACAAATTCTTGGAGGTGAGGGAAGGAAGAGAGCTAGAAGTTGAAAGTTGTTCAGAAAGTTCTGAAATACTCCATGGCACATGACTGGTGTTCAGATGGCTGAGGTTAAACAGTCACAGAAATGAAACAATGCATGTCACCTCATGAAACCTGGTGCAAGGCATCTCAGTAGGACAGAAAATTGAGAGCTGCTGTCCCAAGAGAAAGGGCTGGAAAATAGGAAGAACTTCAATTTGCATTGGGATTGTGTGTGTGTGTGCAGATAGGTGAAAGAAGCAGCAAGACCAATGGCTTTCCCTGTCTTGAAACAGACAGTTCCTTCATATGATTTATTTGGCAGGTCTATATTAAGCTTCCTTATCTTATCACTGAGAAATGGCTGATATATTTGGGGGGGAGGGAAGAAGAATCATGCAATGCAGATAAAACAAAACAACCCATTAGACAGCTACTTCAGCACCTTTGTGCCAAATTTCAATGTTATATATCAAGTTTGAGAATGCTGACCCAAACACCTTATAGACCCACATTTTCAGGTGTCAAACTCTATGAAATTCAGATCTCTGAAGTGTATATAATTGCAAATCTAAAATGCAGAACTGGTTTGGAAAGTCTTTGTCAAATGTCACTCTTCTAATTTTAATTTACTACAAATGAGGCATTTATTTCTGAGGAGAGGAAAAATGACCTTGGGAGGTTTTAGCAAGCAAAATACAAAATAAGCAAGGCCCTTCATTTTCTGGGAATTATTAAATTTAAATATGTATAATCAAAAATCACGGACATTTTTAATAGCTGAGTTCCTGCTGTTTCCTGGCACAATAAATGTCCTTTGCCAAAGAAAGTTCTTAATGATTCCAATCTTTTATATAACACTTAATGATGATGTTGACTTGGATTTGGCTGATAATTCCTTACCTGAAGGCTTGAATGCAATTTTGCTTTTCTTGCCCTTGTTCACTTGCTTCAGGAAAGAATCTCTGAGCAAATCAGATGCTGTAACACGTTTACTAGGATCAGGTTCAAAACAGAGCAAAATGAAGGCCTTTGTTTCAGCAGACACTGATTCTGGAATTTCAGGATGAATCTTAAACATCCCAACCTGCAAGTAAAACACAAATACTAATTATTTTTATGAAACAACTTCAAGCAGACCACGGGCCAAAGCTCTTATAATAGTTGCTCACACTTCTCCTGACTCTTGGAGTGATCCAGGTCCCACATAAAGCAGTGGAGTGACAACAAGGTTCTAATCCTGTTTTATTTCATGGCCAAACATAGTGTAAATATCCATGTGATATTACATAAGTGTCAAGCTATGGATGTATATAACCAAGATTGCTTTCAGGCAATCTTGGTATCTGGCATTATTGACACCAAGTGCTTCAAATACTCCTCCTCTGATCAGCCACTAACCCCTCCAGCTATTGCACAGGTTTCCCATCACCCCTGCTCAGAGCTGTGTCCCTCAGTTGCTGGCTCCTCTAGCACATTCATGCCCAAGGACAGCAATAATTTCCTCCTCTATCACCAACAGCTTGGAGCTACACCTTTTCTGCTCCTGCCATTGACAAATTGCCTTGCACAAATAAGCCCGCTGACCTTGTCAGACCTTGTCACCGTCCCCCCTCTCAGGCCAGATGTCTTCCCAAGTCTTTCAGTGTTATTTAATTAAAATTCACATGATGTCCAAAGCTTTAGCAAGATCCTTGTTAATCCATTCTTTAAGTAATGACTCTTATTTTAAGTCATTACTTAAATGAGTCTCTTTTAAGACTCTGTCTTTAAGTAATGAAAAATGTGCTTCTACAGGTTGCTCCCCAGTGATTTTTCCAGCTCCTTGCTGCCTTCTTATTCTTTAATGTCAATCTGGCAGAACTGTTTGGAAGCCAGAGCTGTATAACCTTTGTGCACTGAATGCACATGTCTGGAGAGATTATGGTTTGTAGTCTCAGCATCTTTACACAAAACACATCCTGGAAAACAAGCACAAAGGTAGTGTCCACAAGGGACAGAGCAGCCCAGCAGTGAAGTGCCATCTGCTTTCACATAATCTCATTACAGAGCTGCATTAACTGTGGCACTATTAAGTGCTCACAATACTGGTTCAGCTTGAATACAAGCTGAAGGGAAAAATGCTGAGCAGTCCTGCTCCTGTTTGAATGACAGTGCAGTAATAAAATGCTCACAGGGCTTTAAGGCCTTCCAGACCATGACCTGAGCACATTCAAGACTCAGCGTCACAAACTGGCAGCACTCTGGTGCCAGGTTTCACTCTTGTGCACTAAGAAAAAATCGAGGAAAATTTTAAACCAGGGCCAAGAAGTCTGAAAGCAAGTCTCTGATCTTGTCTTAATCTCTGTTGCTCAGGGGGACTAAGTTTTGTCACAACCACTTGCAAATTCTATGGCAACACTAGTGTACTTGGTCTCCACTGAATGCCATTTGTTTGCACTCTTTTCACACAGACACAGATGCACACATTCTGTGCTCACAGAATAAATACCTCACAGTGCACACCCAGCCAGGGACATAGCCAGTTCTTGGTTTACTAGCCCCTTTTCTCTACTTTGCCCAACTCTTTGGTCATTTGCAATTTTTAAAGTGACTTCACAGGGAGACTTAAACCTTCCCTCTCCTCACCTGCCCTAAGCACAACAGAGCATTCATGTGTGGAGGTGGGGACCTCAAAAGTTCAATATTCCAAGTTTTCCAGACTTCTTTTTACATGTTTGCCCAGCCAGCCTGTTTCAAATCCAGTTTCCAGCTTGCTTACTTCCATTACACAGAAAAAGAAAACATGGTTTGTAACCTATGGTGCCTAGCAAGACACAATTTCAAACAGGTCCCAGCAGAGGCAAGAAACAGGAAACAAAACCAAATGTCTGCCTGTAGTACATTAATGCAGTCTGCAGTAAGAATGCTAAAAACTTCCATTGAACAGTGCTGAAAATAAGATGTGCAACTCACTGAGCAGTCACAACTACATGCCAGGTATGTAAGATTAAAAGGCATCTGCCAACAGAATTGTATCTGACATTTACAGTGATGTGGAAAACAGTCTCTTTCCATGGCTCCCTTAGTGCACCAAATCATGTTCACCAGGCAGCTTCTTTTGAGGTATGCCACAAGTTGACAGCTCCAAGGTGACCTATTATACCACTAAAATAAGTGTATGAAATCCCATAATCATCCCTTTTGTGCCTTTTAGCAGTGGTTCATGGGACAACTCATAGGCCTAGTATGATGTGTGACATGACATGTCATGCTGAACTGCAGCCCAGCTTTCTGTACCTATTGATAAAGACTTGATTCTGCCACCATGGTTGCATTAATGATGATACTAAGCTCACATAGTGGCTTTCAACAAGATACATGAAAAAATTACAGCATTGGTAATTTAAAGCAGTTTGCTGAATTATGGATGGGATATTTTCCCCACTATAAGAATGAGAATTCTCAAGCATAACTGAAAAATTTAGTGCTTTACGAAAGATCTACTGCAAGCCAATGGAAGAACCAAAAATTTTCAGTCTACTTATTTGAAACATCATAGTTGTTACACTCCAGTTAGTTACAGAGATAGAACAAGGAACTTTTAAAAAACTTTTATTATCAAAGCTATCTGAAGGATTCTCAAGTGTTAATTTTTGCATTTGAAAACAGATACACAGGGAAACAATGTAACAGAGAAAACAGCTAACTGAGGAGGAAGCTATGACCTGAAGGACTTGGAATGCAAAATACAGAGTAATTTACTCCTTTAATACATGTGGGAGAGCTAATCCCCTGCCCTTTTCCACCACATCTTCCTGCATCCCTGTTGCAGAGACTGGGCCTTTAAAACATTTTCCTTTGGGAAGGAGGCTTACAAAAATTACCTAAAGAAGCAGAAATAACTTGTTTGTCATTATTGGGGAGACTGGTTACAAGAAGGAAATCATAAGCCAAGAGCAGGAGATGAAAAAAGTAACACAGGGGATATTAGTTTTCATAAGCCTTCACTCATTTTTCAGATTGCTGCTCTGAGTCATGACCTATTTCCAGCACAAAAATAACTGATCACCCCCTAGAGCAACACAGCTTAGAGAAGGAAAGGATCTCTCAGCAAGAGTTAAAAACACAGGTCAGACTATGGCTTTGTGCAAAACAACCCATGTAAGACAATGTTATTATCAATTAATATTATGAAATTAAGCTATAATTGACAATTCATCAACTCCAAAGCAAAAAAGCTGTATTTACTTTAAACATTGCAGCTTGAGGCTCCCCTAGTTCATGAAAAGGAGGTTTGCCTGTTGCCATCTCAATAATGGTACAGCCCAGGGACCAGATGTCAGCAGGAGCACCATATCCTCGTGGTCCTTTATCAATGATTTCTGGAGCCATGTACTGCAAGGTTCCTGGTCAGGACAAAAAGAGCTGTCAAGTGTACATTCTTCATTCTTATTAAGGAGGATTAACACTCAGCAAGCCAAAAATTGTGAAATGCAACCTGTATAGCCAAATACCTTATCTCCCATATCAGCACTGAAAACTAAACAAAAACTTATGTTATAGCATCTTTTTAAAAAACTCTCTTTTTGCCCGTCCTTTCTAACACAAGGTTTCAAATGCTGAAAGTCTATACACCACATAATCCAATAGCTTCCCCAGAAAATAAAATTATATGAAATTTTTGCAGACACCAACTTTTAAAGATTATGCATGTAAGAGATGGCAAAATCTGAGAAGTGACAGATAGCCTTCATGGGAATAATTCTCCATATTTTACCCCAATAATGAGAACACTAGTGACAGGGAATTTCAAACAGTTTGAAAAAAGTCTAGTTTTGCAAATACAGGGATATAACTAAAGCAACTCATCATATTTAGTCTAGAATTCCAGGATGCCTTGGATGCGCTTGGGATTATCTTAGGTTAGCAAAAAAAAAAAAAAAAAAACAAAATAAAAACCTCAAACAACCAACTAAACAAAAATCCAACCCAACAACAAACCAACTGGTTAGAATTTCTGAAGTTATACAGATTGACAAAATAAGATCCTGCTTGTAGACAACCTGAGTGTAATACTAGTAATAATACTGATAAAGAACAGTACAGTGAAAAATTAAATAAAATATGGTCAATTTGGTATCACTGTTATTGAACCATTCCCTAACACAACTAATGAGGTCTTTAGAAGAGTCCACACCACCACCAGCAGAAACCTCTGTAAGCTCAGACTGTTCTGAACACTACAGTTCTTTCTCCACCTGAATTTCTATCAGCTCTTTTGTAACATCTTTAAATTGAATTATTTTTCTTCTTAGGAATGCAATAAAACTATACTGCCATAGAGCTGTGAACCATCAAGTAATGGACATATGGTGAAGATACAAGGGTATCATATGCTCATTGAATGTGACTGCTGCAGAATGAAAGTTCAAGCCACAGCTTTGCCCTCAGGCCGTGTGCATTGAATGGAGGGATGTCATGTTTAAACCATCAGAAATCTTGATCTTCAAACCACGTGATTTTATTACATAATGCCTAAAATCTAGGGTTTATGTACTGCATTACAGAACAAAACAAATTTCTTGAGACCTTTTAAGGTCCACTGGGGTATAGCTACTTGCTTACTGATTTAAATCCAAAATGATAACTTTAAGCATTTATTCATACGGCAAATTACATCTCAAAGGCACAAACAGGGCTGAAAATTTGCAAGAGAGGAAAGAAGAAGGGCACAAGGAAAGAGCTGCCTCCTTTTATTACAGTATGGTGACTTTTCTTAAGATATCATTTCTCCATATATCATCCCTACTGACAATCAGTTGCTAAAAAAGTCACTGAGGAGCATGCAAAATACAGGCAAAGAGAATGATAATGAGTAATAATGAGATAATAAGTAAAAATAACTGAGAAAGGTAAGTTAGTTCAGAACCTTAACTTTATTTGCACGGCTTGCTTTGTAAGAAAGCTGGAGGAGCTTGCAGACATACCATCAGAGAGGTAAAGGGAAGTCTTGATTTTCACTTAAGTGAAGTTTGTTATCTCTTGTCTTCCACTCTGAAGCTGTCCATGACTAGTGGCTTTGTCTGTGTACCATTTACTTAAACTGCAGGCAAGTAAGAGGCTTGTGCTATCAGCCTTTGGATAAGGCCATATAACAAGCCAAACCACGTTACCCACATCCACTGATCACAGAAACTATGTGACCACGTATTCTTTTTTTAATGTGGAGTTTCCCCTCTTGCTCAGCAATTTTTGTTTTCCCTGAATATTACAAGTCTTTAAAATGTTGTTGTATTGAAAGCTGTTCTGTAACACATCAGCCTAAAATTTTCCTGTAAACTTCTTTTTATTGTTAGCCAGTTGGTTGGGTTTTATAATTAATACCTCAAAACTGAAGTGTTCATAAGTTTGAGTTTGGTTTTCTGCACTTTTAAACCTACATCTAGAAAGCGTGCAAGTTTAAGTTACTAATACCAAGATTATTAGATTACAAAGTTGCTAAATTCAAGTGTTTCCAGATCTAATTACAACAATCAATTGCTACTTAAGGAACACCTTAAAGAAAAACTTTTACCCCCAAAAAGTAAAATGGAATAGAGTTAAATTTAAAAAAAAATCAATAAAGCTATCAAGCCTATGTTTATGGTGATCACACTCCCATTTACTCTGCTCTGCAAACAGAGACCCAACAGTGTTTTCTTCACTAAGCCAAAGAGCCTCTTGGCTCGAATGCTAAAGCTGTCATGAAAACCCTTATACACCCTGCCAGATTAATCTTACCTGTAAAGGTTTCAGTGCATGGATTGATTCCTGCCAGCCGTTTGGAAGTACCAAAATCTGATATCTTCACCACGCCACTGTAGGTGTTCACCAGAACATTGTCCCCCTATGGTTTGGGTAGGAGAGGGAAGGAGGAGAGGGAGGCAGCAAACAGGGAGGGGGAGACAAAAATACAGATTCTTAATCTCAATACTCCTTCAAGTTTGCACTTATCTTTGTGATACACCTTTCTACAAAGCAATATCCCCAGAGCACCAGGAGAAGGACGTGGTTTATGCCTTCCTTTTGTTTTCAGCTTCCATGAAATCCTAAGTAAAAATCCTACTTCAGATTAAAGCAAAACTAACTGAAGATAAAAAGCAAATCAAACAAGACACACAAAAGGAAAAGTTACCTTTATATCTCTGTGTACAATCTGGTTCTCATGGAGATACTTGAGGCCTTCCAGAATCTGCTTGGTGTAAAATTTAATTGTAGGTTCTTTCATTGGGCCCCACTTAGATCTTAAGAGAGCAGAGAGGCTGCCTACAGGAGTTTAAGAAGAAAGTGTATCAAGATAGCAAATTCCCCAGATGAACATGAAACATGTAAGTCTGGACAAGGCCTTTGCTCAACATCCTAATAATAAAGGAAAAGCAGTACCCATGATTAAGCCAAATTCTTGCTAGATCACTCATAGCAAATAATTTGCTGCTGCTCTGGACTGATTATTGCTTATTTGCCAGGTCAGACTCTACTCCCACAACAAGAATAAATGTTCTGACAGAGCTGGATCCATCCCCCTCACTTCACTGTAACAAATGCTGAGACTACAACTAGCAGCCATGTAGCCCATAATGAAACAAGGACTAAAGGTAACACTCTACCATGTTCTACATTCATGAACCACAGGTATGGGCAAAGACAAGCTGATTTTCCTGAGGAAGGGAGGGTAGAATCTATATCAGAGAGAGCCTCCTCTTTACAAATATGGCATCAACTTCTGGCAATATTCAGAGACAGGAAAGAAAGCTCCTGAAAAAAACCCTGAATGGATATTTAGAGTAGGAGATGGGCCATCTACACATCCCCAATTCTAATAAAACTAATCTTTAAAGAACACAAATATTTAAATCATGGGGCAAAATAAAGAACAGTTTTACTTATTCAGCATAAAATAAACTAAGTACAGTAGGTCTACTTAAGGCCAGAAAAATTCAGCTAAAGGAACAGACAGCTTTCTAAAGTAAAGTTTCCTCAAAGAATCTCATATAATCTGAATAGCTGGTTCCTTTTTAAGACTGGCTACAGAGTTTAAAATATCTAAATTGGTTCAGTACTATCTTGCCATTAGCAACTAATCACAGCCCACTTTACTGTGCATATATGAACAGGAAACAACACCAGCTGACACTGTGAACAAGTGTGGGAAAACAAGTGGAAGAGTTGGTATAATTTCATCACATCTGCATGAGTCATGCAGGTCAAAGTGTCTCAGCTGTTAGGTGAGAAGGTCACAAACATTCAAAAACGAAGTAGTTTTCCTACATCCCTAAATGCCTTGGATGCATTTAATTACACTTTGAATGTTTGTCTGGACCTTTCTTAGAAAATCTGAACCTTTCCCCCCATTTTTCTTATTTCTGTTTTTACTTTGCAAATTAAAATAATGCAAAATCTAACACTTATTCTGACATATCCTTGACACTGAAGAGTAAATGGCAAAATGGAGATGGAAACAAGGTACAGAGGTTACAAAGAGATTTCACATCCTCTTCCTCCAGCAGAGAAGGCTTGAGGAGTGAAACTGGAAATTATGAGCAAGGAACACATCTCACTTTAATCTCTAATCTACCTAGGGAATAGCAGTCCTTTGTACACAGCAGTTAAAAAACAGTACTTAATTGTTCTATCAGTGCTACTGCTCAAAGAGAAACTGAAAGCTCCAGTCATCATTCAGACACTTGAGCCCAATGGACTATACAGCTCTAACTCCACTATTTTTTAACACATGAGTATTTGAAACCAAATACTTTTAATCACTTCTCTCTAGGTTTAGCATCATTATAGAAAGGGGAGAGGGTACTAGGACCTGTACTCTTCAAATTTACTCTTTCTATGAGAAAAAGGACTTATCCAGTTAACGTCCCAACAGAAAAGCCATACAGAGTGCACAAACACATTAAGTGCTTATCTATTGACTTTCAGTAGGCTTGGAGTACCAAATGCTTTTACTTTGGCAGGCCAAACTCAGCATGATACAAACCTCCTGGCACCTGCTCCATAAAAATCTTAATGTACCCATTTTCTGAAACAGATCCAAGATACTGGACAATGTTACGATGTTTTAAATATTTGTGCAATGCTATCTCTTCATGAAGAGGTTGAGAATACCTATTAAAAAAAAAAAACAAACACCAAAACCAAGGATTATTTCATCATGCAGGAAAAGTTCTAGGCTATGCTTAAATGCTAGTTTGACAACAGAATGGATCTTAGGGATACCACTCCAATTCTCAGCAAACATTTTGTCCACGATTTTAAAATGCAGCATCATTCACTGCCTATCCCAAAAAGGTACAGAGACAGACCTCAAAGGAACTCTGGTGAAGAAACATGCCCCCCAAGAATTTATATGTGTATTTTCTGTATCAATACATAGCACTGTCTTTGACTCCAGAGCTCCTCTCATGCTTTTCACCCTCCCCAAAAAGAATACAAATGACATACAACTGCAACCTAAAACCAATGTCTCCTGGAATGTAAGATACACATACAGATTATTAAACTGTCATATTTATGATATGTATCATATATTTTCCCCCAAAATACAATATCTTTACTCTCAAAAAGGTACTTTTGGACAGTAGGAGTAAATATTAATTGAATTTCAGTATACTGGCATTTTATAAACTAACCACACAGAAATACATGCCAAGAAGAGCCAAATTTTCAAAAAACAACTGCATTTTTGTTCACAGTGTGTATATAACAATGAACTAGGTCTTACCTGCTGTCTCTCTCAGGTATTTCTTTGATGGCTATTCGGACCTGGTTGCTAAGGTCTCTTCCAGCATAAACTATTCCATAAGTACCTTTCCCTAGAACTACCCTTTCACCATTCTCATCATAATCATATTCATACTGCAAGCAGAAAAGATAAACAAAGCAGCACAGAAATTGTTATCACTAACATTTGACATTACAGAGAGCCTTAATGCCAGTTTAGCACAGCACAAAGGTGTTGCTGCAGTGCAGCTGGAGGACAGCAGGTTACCCACCAGCCCTGTGCTTTACACAACTTGTAAAATTTCCACCTTACTTGCTTTGTAATACAATCTTCCCTAACCAGCTTTGAGAAAGATGCATTCATCCAAACAGGGAACATACCAATAAAACAAATTCAATGAAACATTGCTGTCAAAAGAACCCATTCATGTATTGTCTCTAAGAACTGCTGACAGAGCCTTCAGAACATCTAAATATATGGAACAAAACATAAAATTTTGAAACCAGTGGTTTAATTAATCGATAAAAGTAACTGAACCATATAGTCACCCCAGGACATCCCCTCTCACAATGAGATTTTTCCAAAGAGCAGAAAAAATGTTCATCTTGTCAACAAATTATTAAATATAATGGTGGTTTCCACTGCTGCTGAAATGTGCTGGGTCATATTTCCAGCTGAACAACTCAATGCTGGTTTACTGACTTCAGTAAAGTTACACTAATTTAGACCACATCATATAGTGCCTTGTGACAGAACTCTCCTACTCTAAAGGAGTGAATGATGCTTAATGGAAGTGTACCCCAGACACTATGTAAAACCAAATTTCTTATGGAAGCTGGGTTCAACAGCACATCCATGATTCAAATCAGGGAACTTATAAAGGATGAAAAGAACTAGACAATTTCATAGTCTCAGATATTGTCAGGAGTACACAGATCTCCCCTAGAATCTTCCCACATCCAAGAGGATGTCCCATATGGGAAAACTGCAGGCTATTCTCTGTGGCCTTATGTGATTTCCCTGTTAAAAAAACAAACAGCAAAACTTTTTACAATGGCCATAACTACTGACTTTTCTGTCAATGACTACTTTTTCTGCATTGTCCAATGTAACTCTCTGACACAGAATGCAGCCTTGGAGAATTTCTTTGATGTGCCTTCCCAGTTCACATCTCAGCTCTGCTGCCGCAGTATCCACACTCCCCCTCTTCACCTCGGCAAAGATGGCAAGTTTCATGCTGCTGTATGGAATGTGCTAAAGGAAACTCGTCTGTCACTTATCCTAACAGCATATTCTGCTCAGTGGAACTAAAGTGGAGCAAGCACAGCTTTAGCACAGCTCCATTTACCACATTTCAGCACTTCACGGTTCACAACATAATCTCGTTACACGATAGGCATAACTGACCCAAAACGCCATATGCAAAAGTTGCCAGGTTCTTTGGTAGGAGCACATCCAGCTTTCACAGCTATCATATGACATAAAACTGTGCAAAAAAAAAGACAGCAGTCACATTGCAGAATTTAGGATTGACAGCAACCCCATCTGCAACATACTGGTCCTAAGCCAACCCTTTAATTACCGTGGAGAAATCTATGTTCTCCAGTCTGGGTCCCATGATACATGAAAATTGTTGGTATTTAGAGTTCAGTGCTAGTTAGTAGACAGTTTAATAGACTTGTATATACTTGATGTCACTTTACATTTGCCTCTTCTCATCCCAACAGCTACAAATATTGAATAAACCACTGTTGGTTGCCAAAAATGTGAATAAGTGATCCACTGGCTGTGAAATCCAACCAGTAGGTACAAGTAAACAAGTGTTCATATCTGACCTTCTGTAAGGCAGAGTGTTCTCTAGATTATCCAACTGGGGTAGAGCAGGTATTCTTAAAGTGATAGGAACTTCTTATCAATATATGGAAGTGAATACCCCAAGGCTGAAGGAACTGCAACATTCACACTCCTTCAAAATACTTGCTAGCTGTAAAATTAGACTGCAGTTTATACATAAAATATACAACTCCTAAAGACAACATGCTCTTAAGGATTCTGACTGAAATTAGATTTTCTTGCCCCAGACTTTGCAGGAGGTTATTTCTTCCTCTTCCCCAGATATAAACAACTGTTTTATTAACAGTAAGAACTGTTTTCTCTGTATTAGTAGAGCCCATCAAGACCACATAAAGCTGCATTCTCATCATTGTCACTTCTTAAATGCAAAATCTCAAGCTGCAGAAAGGCATTAAGTGTCTTTCTTCATTTACACACTAAACTAATTATTTCTCCCCTTCAGAAGTCTTGATTTCTGTTTCACTGTCATAAACTAAGACAATAAGTACAAGGTGACAACTGTCAAAACTTCAAGATAGGTAGTATGATATAAAGATTTAAAATTAATTTCTGTAGTCACATCTCCATGTGTCATTCATTCATGCAGGATTGCTTCCTGCTATGCATTGTCAAGTGATTTTTTCAGTTTAGTTTTTAAAAGGCTCAAGCCATGATGAGCTCACATCCTCTGAGAGACTGTTACACAGCTGAACAGACTGTGTTGTATGGAGATAGCCCTGCTATTAGCTGAGTGCATAATTATGTAATATAAAGATCTGCAGCTATGGTTAATACCCTGTCTGTACCAAGGCAGAGCCCTGAAGCTGTGTCAGGACCACAGATGGATGTATTAAACTGGGCTTAACAGATGTGCAGATTTGTCCTTTCCGCTCGAGGAAAGAATTCTGTGGCCAAACAAACCCCAGTGCAAAAACTCATCTTTCCCACTTTATGAAACTATATTTAGCAAGTACAGCAGAGAGTTCTATATTTTCTTTTTTGTCCCCTGAAGTCTCAAGTCCTACAAAGCTCACTACCATGAACAGCTGCTCTGAATGGTTGGCCTAAGAGAATTGCTGGAATGAGACACAATCAGAAAGATGCCCAGCTCAAACAAGCCACAGGAGGGTTTCCATGCTCATTAATTGATTGATTAAATTTGCTTCTCCACAAATAAAACTTACAACCTACCTTCTACGGTGGCTTTTCAAATTTCAAAACAAATAAAAAGGAGAATATTAAATACAGGGTTATGTATTTAATGTGGACATCTGCTATGAGTCACTTTCTCTTATGAAGACATGGATTCACCTATCCCAACCTGAGGCCACATGACATGTGAATAACCCTTTCCAAGTTAGTTGCTTTTCCTTTTTTCCTCTCTGTACTAATTAGAAAGAAAGTCTGCAGCTACTGGATTCCTAACGTGGATGTTACAGTGATAAGAAAAAAGTACAGTGTATTAACCTGATCCTAAATACCTGCAATATCTCTGGGACAGAAGTCTGTCAAATAAAATTACTTGGAGTAGTAATGGTATCAAGTACCAGGCAGAAAAACTAAAGTACCTTTGTAATGGCTTTTTTTATCATTTATTTAATATTTTATCTTTTTTATCCACTTGAGCCAGCTGATAACAGTTGATTCTTATCTATACATTGTTTACAAGAGAGTACAAGCACAGTAACGTATTTCATTAAGGATTTATGCAGTTTACAGTAGTAACAGAACCACTTCATAAAAAAAGTGTTTTTTCAAATGAACGCAAATCTCATGTACAAATAATTTTGAAAGAATTTAAATGGCATATACAATTAAGGAGTTAAAATGCTGTTTATCTTTCTATTTTACCAATATGAAAGTGCAGGGAAGACTGAGAAAAAGTTTCAGAGTTCTCAGATCTTTTATCCTTGACATACCTCTAACGTGTCTCCATCTATTTCTCCTTCTAGTTCCAAAGTACTACCAACTGCATCAGACAAAATTTCTTTCACTAAACCACAGAATCTAAAAAAAGAAATACAAAGGACAGGATCAAAGAAGAATACCCTTTTGGAAGCAGATTAAACAGATTCTTGCAAGCTGGGCATTGCTTTCAAGCTAATAAACTGACTAGCATGTTCACAGCTTGCTTTCATTACTGACTTTCTCCATATTTACCCCATTTTAAATGATGAAGAACATCAAACACAACTGAAAAGCCTCATTATTTATAAAATTATTATGTTTGCTGTAGCAGAACCTGACAGTTGCTTGTTTTTGCAATTGCATAGTAAAATCTTGGTAGATTCAACTCAAATACTTTTTCAGTACATGTTTGGCTGCAAGTGTGATTACTCAGTTTCAGAAAATCAGATGTTGTAGCTTTTTGTCAGGCATTCAGAAAGCCAAAAGTATAAAAGTAGTAATGTAGCTAGAAGAACAGAGTTTTAACTAATTTCTAGTTCTCAGGGGTGGAGATACTTAAATCAAATAATATTTTTTCCTGTAGTTCCCTGCCTGAGCCACTCATTTTTTTCCAAATTCTATAAGAAATTGTTAACAATTACTTAAATTTTTAAAAAATATTAATAATTTCATTTCATACATCTAATTCATTAAATAACAGAGACATCTCCTGATCTGACTCCTGTAGCACACTGAATCTGGCATGAAAAATGTGGCCATGTTTCATGAGACACAAATTGCACTGCCAAATTAGGGCTGAGGAGGTAACATTAATTTTAGTATTTCCTACCTTTTATGCAATGCACATTGCAAAGCTAGTAATTTTTTTTAACCTGAGTTTATTCCATGTAATACATAAGTAGTAATTATTGCAAGAAATAGTGAATGTACCATTATGCTCCAAAACCTAAGTGTATTAACAACTCCCTCCTACACCATTCAGAAGGTGTATTTGCAACTACCAGTCCTAAGGTAGAATTTAGTCTGTAAAGATTTAGGCCTAAAATTCAGTTAGCCTGCTTACTTCTTAGAGACAACAGATCATCAGAAAACATTTAACTACAGGTACAATCGGTAACACGGATCTCGGACACAGTGTAAGTTAGAATTTCTTGTTACACTTAGATATTCTTATTTAAATCAAACTGAACAGACACAAAAAGGAATAAGAAACAATGGAACACCTTTCATGACATGGCCAAGTTAAGGAAAAATAAGATAATAGCTGTAATTTAGATTAAACTGGTTAAGCCTTTTTCAGACATAATGATTTGGAGATAAACTAACCAGAATCATACAGGAAGTATAATGAGTGCTCTAATCACCTTAAGCATCACTGAGTTTACATTGCTTCTTCATCAAGAAAAAATAAATGAAGATATAAATCATCTGTTTCTCAAGCAAAAATATTGGTTTTCAATCTTTACGAAATCGATTTTATTGAGGATACAGATGAGGCATGCAACACCCACACAAACTGAACTTACCTACTACACTGGTTTTCTGTAGAAAAGTAGATTTGAAAGTCATCATAGTTATCATGGACATAAAGAAAACAGCATCGTTCATCAAACTTGGAAATGCTGTAAAATTCACATTAGGAAAACATTATTTTGAATATAACTATTGTAAGAAATAGAGCAATGAGGATGATGAACACTTTTTTTAATGATGAACACTTAAGAAATATATTTTCACAGTTAATTACCTCAGAGAAGCAGTATGTAATTATATATATTCTCCTTATAACTAGAAGTTTTCAGCTTATTTATAGATTCTATAATCCTACCTTCATTGTGATAAATAAGCTGCTGCTTACTTTGGTAAAATACTGACTTGTGTTGAGGTTGGTTTGTTGTGCATCTCCACTTCTGCTTTTGCACAATTCCATCAGATTCCTTGGTACTTGATGACACCTCAATGGAAAGTGAATTGTTCTGACACTAATTTAGCTTTTAAAAGATAACCTTTCCTTAAAGATTGAAAAGTATTTTTATAATTCCATTTCTTCTACAAAAAAACTGAACTGGGAAATACTAACAGTGTAACAGATCCTTCTCAGTCTATGCTTTTTATGGCCTTAAAACTGATAAACTAGTTTTGGGATGACCAGTATTTACTCCAAATTGCAGTAATAATTCTGAAAAAGGGATTATTTATTGCATATTGTGTTGTGTCAGTGTCATATATATCCCATATAAATGCACTGAAGCACAAAGTGAAATGCCATAAAACACAGTATCAATATGAAAATAAATCTAAGAATTAACCTCTTACACCAACCATTTGCACTGAAGTATTTTGCTACATAATCCCAAGTTGTTAGGCTTCTTAAGGTATTTTTGTGCATTAAGTTAACAAAATTTCTTAGATTCTTGCCTGATCTGTTCAATCAAACTCTTCTATTTTGCATATCTTCTGCTGAGCCAGTTACTTAAAATACACGACAGCACACAGCAAAGTTGCCCCATGTTACATGACCAATTGATGTTGCCTGTTGAAGCACCATTAAGGGCTACCTCAAAAATGTTCAAAAAAATCCGAATTTTGCCTGAAAACTTTTCTAGAAATATGTGAAAATAATAACTATGCCATTCTTCAGTTTCATTTAATATAGCAATTTCCAGTCTAACAAGTCAGACAAGCACATATCAGCACCTTGCAAAGCAAGGTGACTCTTCCAGGGGCAAATATAGGACAGCCAAGGCAGTATCTAAGTAACAATACTGCATTATAAACATTGTCATGTATGGGGTATATAAGATGAACTGGTTAGTATGAATACAGTTTAAGAGTTTTGATCGAGTGTATTTTAACTGAGACCACAATTTTTTTTAAGGAACGCAATTTCAAAAGTATAGTAATTTGAAGTTGTCACATACAAAGCAAACATATAACTCTAATAAATTTAAAAAAGATTGCCTCTTTGAGCTTTGTAATACAGTGAATTTTTAATCACTCTGCAGTGAATAAAAATCAAAGCAAATGAAATTAATTGCTTGCTTCCTTTTGATTAAAGTTATCTTTCTTAAAGATTAATTTCTGTGCATTGTGTTGACTGAAGGTAATTAATGTGGTACAGAAACTTTATGCTGAATTATTCTCAATCAGTTCCACAGACTTCAGTAATTCACATTGCATTGGAGTAACAGAATAAAATACCATGTAAAATGCATTTAAACCAAAGCCTGCTCTTTTTTTCTTTAGAAGAAAAGACTGAAGTTGTGATAGAATTTATGTTCAAATTCACAGTTTTAGGTTTTCAACCACCTCTCATATTACTCAGAGAAATACTTCTTCACTGAGCTTACTTGCTTAGGCAAATTATGCAAGTTCAGGGAAGGCAAACCTGGGACCTAAAACTTGAGGCACTCTTAGTCAAGACCAAAGAAGTCCTCTCCTTTCAGAACTACAAAACTCACTAGGTATCTGAATTTCTTCTTGTTCTTGAATCAGAAGGTTTGTCACTCAAGCTTATGCAGTCACACAAGTGGCCCCAGACAACAGCCACTGATGTCCCTAGAAAGGCCAGATCCACAGTGTAGAGACTCAGGAGCTCAGAGAGAAGGCAAAAGCCCACCTGGTGTTCCCTGTACTGTTCCCTGAACTACCAGTTTCTCTGGTTCTTAGCTGCAGTCTGCATAATTCAGAGAAGAGATAGGTTTAATTTTTTTCCTCTCCTGGTGTTCTGTCTCACCCTTTCGGCAGCAAAGCAGCCCAACTTAACATACATAATCTACTTTCTAAATGTAGTCATGCATTTTGCAATTATTAACACCAAATGTGAATATTTTCTATCCTTTCAGTTTTCAGAACAATCCTGTTCTTTCTATATAATATTCTGTTCTTTTTTGGAACTAATGTTTTGACCCATTTACTTATGACTAGTGTTTTCATTGCTCTAAGTCCTTGAGAAACTCCCCTAGTAGTCTACTTACAGCTTAAGAATTATTTTCTGTCCTTAGCAAAAACTACATCTATGCCTCATTTATTAGTTCTCTAATAATTCAAGTTTTAGCTAGCAGGTATTTAAATAAAGCCATATCAGCAGCATTTCTGAATTCCAAACAGAAAACAGATACTATGGGTTCATTTAGTTAAAGGAAAACAAAGTCTTCTTTCACTTATGGAAGGAAGCAAGAAGCACTAAGGGCTCTTCTTTCCTTCTGCCCTCCATGTTTTTAAATGCAGAGATGGCAATAACTTCAGTGAAACACTTAGAAAAATCTACAAAAATCAGTTACAAAATGGAAAACGAAAGTCTACCAGAGAAAACAGACACCCAATAACCCTCTCAGATTTGAGTGTTCCTATGA
This sequence comes from Molothrus ater, assembly GCF_012460135.2. Lineage (NCBI taxonomy): Eukaryota > Metazoa > Chordata > Aves > Passeriformes > Icteridae > Molothrus > Molothrus ater. The sequence continues at coordinate 16,005,806 of NC_050479.2, read as the reverse complement.
GAAATGTACAGATCTGCCCATGCATGGAAAGGAAAACTCCTCTGTGACATTTCAAGGCAGGCTGGACAGAACAAGCTTTTATAACAGGCCATTGAAAGAGAGAGATTTAAGGTAGAATCCAGATTTTGCACTTACGGGAAATATAAAACACACACAAAAAGACACTGAACTGTTTACTAACGTACCAACCTTATTCCCCTAATGGAAGAAGCTGTAAAATTCCATTCATGAATCTGTTTCTGTAAAGAACAAATAGATAAAATCAACCACAGTTTAATGACTTAATACTGAAAACAAAGTCACAGCATCATAAGGAAAATAAAGGTTTTCCAACATGTCTCTCTCTTTCCTTCTTTCTCTCTCTTTCTTTTTTCCCCCTCACTCCCGTATTTTGCAATAAGATTAATACCTGGGTAAATACATTGCTATTTTACTTCATTTTGAGGAAAAAATGAATATAAATGGCACAGGGTAGAAGCAAAGGCCACATTTCCTCATGTAAATTCAACCTGAAGAATAAGTTGCGCAGCACAATTTACCAAACATTATGTTTTGATGCTAATACATCTACATTTCACATTAAACATGGAGCAGACTATGTGCCACTCTTATCTAGACTCCAAGGAAAGGCAAATTCACCAGTCTCCCTAAGAGGTTTTGAGCCAACAGCTTTGGCCCAGGGAACACACTGGAGGCAAAACAGAGGAAGGACAGCCTGTCTCTAGGACTGCAGCCCTCCATAAATCTAATTATAGCTATGAGCTGGATTTTGTTTAGCAATGTCAGATATGCACCAGAAATTTGTTCCACAAAGCAAAGTTGTGTCAGACACATTCACCTGAAACACTGAAGTAGAAAAATATACAGGAAAAACTGTTCACAGATCCAGGTAATTATGTGGTCTTGTCCTGCTCCAACATGCTTCTTTTCCACACTTTGTCTCTATGCTTTTGGTCTATTCTCCATCTATGTTGCTCTAATACGAACAAAGTGTAGCAAAATACATTGCAGATTTCAAGTCTTTCAATGTGAAACTCAAATTATTTCTCATTTTAAGAGCTGACACTGTCCATAACTGTGCCTACTCCTTTCTTAATCCCCTGTGCCCTATCCAATAATCCAAGACACCAAATATTTTATTTCTTGAGACTTACTTGTCACAGGCCATTTTCTCTAGTTTCAAATATTACAGTTGTAAAAGTTTAAAATGCCTAAAACATTGAACACAATTCTGGGCTTTATCTTTACTTTTAATCTTTGACCTGCATTTTAACTAAACTCACAGAATTCGAATGAGAAATATTATGAGCAGACCAAATAACACTTCTAAGAGACATGGTCAAGAAAAGTTAAATCTGAGTGACATCAGAACCATTTGATTTCTAATCATAGTCACTCCTTTTATTTTCTCTGTAAAATGTCAACTTTTGTATCTGCACAAGAGATGCTGAGGCTTCGGCTTCACGGAAATGTAGCAAATTTTAAATTATTGTAAAGTGCTCCAAAGTCTACATGTAAACAACTACTTTATGTAAAATGAATCAGTACATTTAACAAACTTGCTGACACTTTTACCATTTCAGGGGGAGAGACATGCCACAAAGACAGAGAGCTCTCATCTGCTTCACTGTTGATTGAAACATAGGCAGGCTGGTAGACTTTAGTTGGTTCTATCACCAAAACCTGAAGACAGAGAGCATTTTTCCTTAAGAAACCAGTAGCTAATACACTACAGTATCTTCAGATGCTCAGATATAGACAAAAGGTAATTTTGAAGTAAGACCTAAAAAATTTTCAAGGGAGACAGGAGGCCAAGGCAAGGCAGGAATACTCTGTGTTCTTATGAAAAACAGAATAGTAGTATCACAATTTGTTATAGGGGACTTACAAGTATTTCTTAGAATGCTTTTAGGTTGCTGGGTTAATTTTTTTATAGCATAAATATTAAGAAAGTACAGGGGTTTGGTTCATGCAGCGAAACAACAGGCAGTTACATTTTTAAGTATTATGTTTAGAGTCTTCCAATTCTTGTAATATCCTATCCAGAAACATAAAACATACAAAACTTGTTTGGACATAACATCTTACTGGAAATCTCAGTCCATTAGTTGTTTCTTTCGTTGCCTCAAAAATTATATCTAGCCAGAAAGTCAATCTTTCTTGTTTAGGAGAATGTTCTATGGTGAGTTTCTTGAAACGCTGAATTAACATCAGATTCTGAACTAATGATTTCAAGTACCTAGAATGTATTGAATTAGTGAGTTAACAGAGAGAAAACAAAATTCAACCAGATTCTAAAACCACTTCACTGACTTAGACATCCAAAATGAAATGTGTTTTAAAAGCTACCACAATGGAAATGGTAGTGTTGATTTTTACAGATTTCTGGAAAGAATAGCAAGTTTAGACAAAGCCTTGAGTCACAAGCTCACATGAATGTCATGAACAATAGCTTTTTGCAAATGGGTATGGTTACACAAGTAGTTACATGGGGATTAGACAGGATATGATGAACTAGAAGATGGTGGAGGGAAGCAGCAGCTATCTTAACTCTGAAAACAATGGTTTCACAATTTTTCACAATTACTTCACAAGGAGTCATTACTAATATCCAAGTACTTTCTTATAAAATACATGCTTCAATGGGATATAACTGACAATGTTGGATAACCTAATTTTTCACCTTCCCCCTTCCTTCTCATAATAAAAGAACATAGCATAAACTAAGAGTTGCAAACAATCTAAGATGGAAAAATCCAGTCAAGTTATCCATGTGACTGCAAGATTTTTAAATTTGTGTATTTCCCCATAGTTAAGTGCTTGAGCAACAGCCTTCTACCACATACCACACTGGAGGTTTCAGCTTAAAAAGCTTCTCTGCTGCTTGTACTGCTTTACCAACATCATTTGCCAGCATGCTCACGCTGAAGAACTGTCCCACATCCCAGTAATTGTTCATTTTTTCTAGGCTTCCTTTTCTTCCCAATAAACTGTTTAACCGTACACCTGTAAAATTTCAATTGGAAACCACAATTTTCTATCACTAAAACACTCTTTTGTGTTTTTTACTGGTAAGTTGATCAGTAAAAGACTAATTCAAGACTTGATTAAGCATTACTGATGAAAATAAAGAGGAGTAAGTTTTCCCCAGAAAATAACATTGCACAATACAGAGGAAGGATCTGCAAATCACACCTCCAGTGAAGAACCCCCATGACACAGGACTGAAAAACCTCTTTTACCTCCTGTCTGGGCTATCTGCCTCTTGATTCTCAGTGTAAGATGCACAAATCTGTGTCCTCATCTGCATTTACTGCAAGAGATCCATGGCTAGAGGTTCACACAAGTCCACCCCAGAGCAGGGTCAGAGAAATAACTTAAAGCCACGTTTGCACTCAACATTTAAGGCTCAAATATGCATTTCAGGCAAGACCAGATTCCAAATATAATGTTCATCTATCATCTCCCTAGGAAGATCTGCATATCTCTAGGTAGACAAGTAACTCTCCTGGTAGGTCCTTCCAGGCAATAATTCTTGTGGATCTCTCAACTCAGTGACAACAGAAACCCTGTCCTGGCATTCCTGAGGAGAACTGGGCCACACTGTCTCTTCCTGTTTTTGTGCCCTGTTGGTTTTGCAATGGGATAATCTCTGTGGTGCAGTAAAGGCAGTTTACAGATGGTGCTGAAGTTGGTTCTTTGTTGTTCTCCAATCTCTGGGTCCCTTTAGATGGGCCATGATACCAGAAAGCTGCTCCAAGGCAGCCAGAAGGAAAATGTGCTTTTGAGATCCCTGTGCTTTAGGCTGCCATCCAGGACCCTCCACAAAAAAGCCTGAACCACCCTTGTGTCTATGCAACCCATCACTGTAAGCACTTTGTTTTCTTCATAGGGAGAGAGGCTGAAAACCTGTCTGTGGCACTGTGTGGCTATTTACCTATTTTTCTCAGTTCCATTGAGCTTTCAAACTGTTGTCCTGCAACAAGCAGCAAAACTGCAAGGTTAATTCCAGAATAGAGAGTTGGCTGGAGTTCAAATCCTTTGCGATACCTGCAGAGAAGAGTCAAGAACTCAAATCTCATTGTTTAGAAGAACTGAAATATTGCAAAGTTTTGGCAGGTATTTTAAGATATTGATTTACTGTAAGGATTATATGGCTAGCTGGCACCAATGGCCCCAAACCCTTTGTTTTAAAGCTTCATATTCATTAAAGGTAACTGAGACACAGCTGACACAGGCTGAGTGCCTGCCAGTAGCTGGTGCAGGATCAAGAGATCCACCTGAAGCTTGCAAGTTCACTGCTCCCCACCCATGTTGCATGGTGGGGAAAAGAGGGGGTGGGAGAGAATATTGCACAATTACAGTTCAAACCCACATTGCTAAATTATTATTGTACTCAGCAGTATGATTATACAAACACACCTATATGAACAGTATGTCAGTGAGAGCCTGGTGCATATGCATGCATTAATGTCTTAAGAAAATTTATAACACTGTTTATCACCAGTAGACCATTGCATTTCCTGGGGATCCAGTATGGAAACCATCCTTGCACAGAGGACTAACATAACCCCATGATCTCATTTGTACTTCATTTTGGCCTTAAGACACATCAATTATATATTTCCTCAATAAAGACACAGGTTAGTCAACATCCCTCCCAATAAGGTGCATCATTCAATTTCCAGGATTGTTTATAAAGAGAAGCAAGGAAATACATACACAAAGATCTGATGCTCAGTAAACCACTAATTCAAACAGGACCCTGAAAAACAGAGATAAGTAGAAAAACTGATCTTCTAATTATTACAGCCCTGCTTTTCATATCCAGAAGTTAAAGGTCTAAAAATACTTTTAAACAGATTTTTTTGGTGGTTTTGTTTTTGTTTTTTCTGTTACCATTCAATGGAATGATCTCGACTGTTGGTATCTTTACAGTCAGAATCAAGAAACATATCCTTGTAGATCCTCCCACATAAGCAAAACATGTCTGGAGCAGGGTGGTCACACGTCTGCAGGACTTGAAGCATAACTTGTAGGGCCTTCTCTCTGTCACCTGCATTATTTCTTCTGAAATCAAATACAGAGAATAATATAAATGACTTCAGACCTGAAACAGTACCTGCAAGATGGGAGAACAGTATCCCTCATCTATCCCACAATCCATCCATCATACACACACTTGACTTTATTTAGACTGATGCATGATTGTTGGTTGACTGATAAAATCCAAATTCACTCTCCTGTCATTGGTCTCTATGTGTAGCTCACATAAGAACTGAAGCAAACCCAGAACTCCTCTTTGACAAAAATCTGCCATCTAATTTGATTCCTTCCTGTGTACACAAGCACACCCTGAACATCCTGCAATTAGAAAAAAGTGAAAGTGCCTGTTTAGTGCTCATTCCTGACAACACTTAACAAAAATGGCCATTTTCAGCATTCAGTGTGACAGATCATTCAGCTATGTCCAAGATTTGTAATCTTGAATCCAGAGAATCCAGAAACAATACCAGGAAATTCCAACTAATTGCAGGAGAAGCCAGGCCAATCCAATCTTATCCAAGAGAATGACAGAGCTCAATATGGAGCCTTTGAACTCCAACAAGAATAGAAGGGTGAAATTGAACTGTATTTCTTAATTAAAATTCTTCAGATTGCAAAAGGATTTGGAAAACAAACAGCTGTGATACAGCATGTTTTGACAAACATTTAAGAACTGTGTTAATAAGAAAATAGTGATTAAATAACATTTCCATTCCTTATTATTATTAAACAGTCAGAATTTTGGCCTCCATTTACCTTGCTGTTTTTCTAAGTTCAGAACTCAATATTCACTGCAAAAAGTCACTTAGAACAAACAACAATGTCTATTTGCAAGAGTAATGCAAACACAGCTGAAGAGTTTAATAGCCTTTTCAACACTTTTTTCCATCACCAGAGAGAGTTAAAATATTTACCAACCCCTTTTTAGAACTGTTTACAATTTTCCAATCCCCACCTAGGTATCCATGAACAGGCCTACAAGGACTATCAGTACTTTGTCAGCAATACCAGTAGCAGATAATGGTTTCTGGTAAATGTATTACTTGCATGCCCCAAAATGATTAATATTTATTGTAAAGGGGCTCTGTTCCTTAGGTAACCAGCTGATGCAATAAGACCAGTAACAGCACATCTGTAGCAAAATTCAGGCTTCTGTGCATGTTAGGTGATGGAGAACATCTAATAAGATTAAACAGCTTTGTAGCTGGTTGTTAAGGCTTTATCCTGCCTTTGAAGTCACTCGCAGAGCATAAACTTTCACAGCAAGTACTTGAATATTTTTAAAGCATTTTTTCTTCAGATTAACTGCTCTGAAATAAATATTGGTCTTCTCTAATAAGCACACAAGGAGAAATTTGGTCTCTTTTTTCAGTTTTACAAGAAATAAACAGGAGGTAAAAACTGTAAATCCATTGCCCAGGTCAGCATGCTCTAACCAAACCTCTTCTGGACAAACCAGATTCTTTCACTAGGAGTACCCAAGTTTCACTGTTGTTAACACTAAAGCACAGAAAATTGAGTAAACAGAGCTTAGAACAAAATTAAGCCCTGATATTAAAGTCCAGTAGTTCCCTGGTCTTGTATATAGTGATCACAAAAGTTAGCATGTGTTCTGTGCTCTTCCTGAAAACACAAGAAATGCACAACTAAAACCTTACGTTCCCCTTCAGTATGGAAACAGAAAATCTAAAAATCACTGCTTTCTCAAGTCTGCTTTCTGTGAAATAGGTTATTTATTAATGTTGATATAAAGAGGTGTTAGGTACTATTTGAGAAAAGCATAATCAAAGAAGAAATACAATGAACAAAGCAAGACACTGCTTAAAATGGGACATTGTGCAGATTAACATCCCTGGTCATCAAAGGATGAAACTGTACACACCAAATACAATACTAGGAGATTGTTACAAAGGACCAAGCTCTAAATAAACACTGTACTAAAGACCTTAAAATGAAAGATCTCTCTCTCTTATACAGAAAAAAATATTGTTAAAAATAATTAAACACAACAAAATTTAGCACATGACAAGTATGCACTCATCTAACAGGATATAATTAAATAATAATCAGTTTAGGTATCTTTATATTAGACCCTGTTTTTCACTGCAGCAGAATTCAATGCCCATTGGATAATACAAAACCCATACACCAATTATAATAATTTACAAATTTAGGAAGTTATCAGCTTCTAAATCCCCAAAAAGAGGGGGAAAACAAAGAAAAACACCCAAACAACCTGAAAGATCACATAAGCTCCAAGCAAGTTTTCTGAAGTCAGTATGAAAATATTCTATTGGATAATATGCAGAAACTGTTATGCTTGACCAAGATAGGTTTTCATTTCTTATTTCAGACCCCACACTTTGTCAGGTCTGCATGCCTGACAGCTCATAATTTGTTTCAAGGTGCCTTGACAGAGATCTGTGGTGTTATCAATAGAGTAGAAGAGATTACCTTAAGCCATTAAGGCTTAGCACTGACTTCTATTTTTTTTAAACCAATCTCAACTATGTTAGCTTCCCCATGCTCCCCAGACCCCATTTAAAGCCACACTAGAAAAAATCACAAAAAAACATGTCATAAAGGACTGCTGGAGGTCATCTAATAGAATCCTCCTCTCACAGCAGGTCCATGGCCCAGCACTAGATCATGGCAGGCCTGGCTGTGTCTGAAAAGCTAAATCTATTAAACCTCCAAGGATGGAGATGCCACAGCCCCTCTGAACAGGGAAAGCCAAAATACTGTATATGATGATGCACAGGCATGAGAAGGAAGGCAGAAAATGTTCTCTTTATGGATTAACTTGGTACACCAGGTAAGACTTGCAAAGTACATCCCCTGAATATGAAGTTTTATAAGCCAGAGGAGAATCTTAGTAGGCAGCTACAAAAATGACCCTACCAGGTCATTTTACTGCTCCTTGGTGCTTCCAGGCCATCTTGCACTGAAACACAAATGTCCCTCATGGCATCACACAAACAAGTCAACTTTAGGAATGAAATAGAATTTTGAAATTGGCATTTTTCAATGGTGCTCTTCAACACACAATCTGTTAAACTCTTCACATCTGGAAGAAGATATGTCCTACCTTAAAGAAATTTGCATACATACTCAGTGAAAATATAAGCTACTTTTCATATTTTTGGGGGGTTTAGGGGGCATAGTTTTTAGAATCACTACTCACAATCTGAAAATTCTTTCAAAATATAGTTTTAATGGTCAATGAGGTAAGAAAAAGGAGTACTACTACAATTTATTGAGAAACTACATTAAAAAACCCCACAGGTCTTGGAAAGTGTTTCATACAACTCCTTTTTTTTTCTTACTGGTTTCTTTGTTAGCACATTTTAATCCTCTTACTGCAATTGTTACCTTGTGAGAACTTGCAGAGAAACCAAACAGAGAAAATGAATCTACATTATCTGAACATGACAGCAGCAGAAATTGCAGCCAGTTAAGAAAGAGATCTGCAAGTTACTTCCAAAAACTAGGGCAATTATGAAAATATCCTAGTGCTCAATAAAACACTGCCAAGTCTCCCCAAGCACAATGCTAGGAATTAAAAGGAAATGATCAAGGAATAAAAATTAAAAACAAAAAATCATGATGTCTTTTACAAATACCCAGCACATTAATTGTCAGTACTGTGCACAGTTTTAAGCTTTATTTAAAAAGGAAACTGAACTATTAGGATTAGGGGAAAAAATTCAAATTGAGGGAATGATCAATGATAGAGAATTGTTTCTGCATGAAGAAATGATACAGAATTGTTTCTGAATCTTCAACAAACTAAGGCTTTTCTGACAGAAATGGCTACATAGGAATTTTTTTTCTTAAAACAAAAGCTGTCCTGCTGGGTACCTTTATAGCCTCTAATCACTTCCTCAGAATTCGTGTCAGTGTTCTGCTGCCAGTTTGGTTTTGTCTGACAGCAAAACCAAATCCTCCAGAAACTGCTGGCTGATGCACTTGCCAGTTTGCCAGCTTGCTCACTGCAGTTCTGCCTCGTGGTTCATCTGTCTGCAGACCCTACCATGCTTCTTCAATAACAGAAGCAATCTTCTCACCTCCCTGGTCTACACAAGCCTCTTGCATCTGTCTCCCTGTCTTATCCAACTATCTACTCCTCCTTTACCTCCCTGAATTATTCTGTAGGGCAACAAACTCCTATCACAGCATCTCACCTGGAACACACAGTTAAAAAAAATAAAAAAGGGTAGGTTTTTTCCTTTCTCTTTGATATCATAGCTCCTTTCTTGCTCTCCAAATCCATCTTCTTGACGGTGAATCTTTCTCTACACTCTAGTCTTTATAAGGAGACCTAGTTTTAAATACTCCTAAACCAAAAAAAAAAAATCTTCCTGCTTCAGAAACTGGTTTTACCAGCTTTAAAGAATTGGCATGGTTACAGAGCCAGAAATACACTCAGTGAACCAGGCCTTTGCCCAAAAAAGTCAACAGGAACAGTGTGTTTTTCACTGGGACAAGAATTAGCTCACTCTGTTGGTAACAGGTAGTGTAATTATTTTTCTCAGCTTTGTGTTCACATCTTCCCCTGTATGGTTTATTTCAATCTAGCTAGATGGAGAAGACTATATATGACAAAAAACTCTTGTATTAATGGAAAGTATTTTCTCAAAGGAATAAACATTTGCTTTCCTTTTCATTCCATGTCTTAATGACAGCAAAAACTTTTAAAAAAATTTAATTATTAAGAAGTATGAGAACTCACTTTAAAGAGTTAGTACACTTGCATTCTCATTTAAAACCAGAAACTAATTTTTTAAGATACATTTCACTGAGGATGTAATTTGCTTGTAGAATCTTCAATATTTGAAACAGTGAATGAGGAAAACAAGACCCTAAATTAGGCTTTGACAAGAACTAAATTTGCAAGCCTCCAAACAGATATGACAAAGAAAAAAACTAGCTTTTTTCCCTCCCTCATATACACCCCAGGTACTTCATGAAAGCCAGGCATGTAAAAGGAGGAGGCCCAGAACATGTTTTTTTACTAAATTTGAGTAATCACAGAACAGAACATTTTAAATACCCTAGTGCTTAACAATGGGAACAATTTTCAGTGGCTACTATTATTCACAATTACTAGTATTATTCACAATTACTAGTGATTTTCTACTTGCACCCTATTACATCCTTCACTTGTTAATTGCCCTCTTTTATTATGGTACTGGAATATGTTGCTCGTTAAAACACAGCATGCTGAGTTAAATAATAGTGACTGCAGCTGTCCTCATCTTTAATATAAAGGAAGATAGAAGTGCTCTGGAAAGAGACTAAAATTTTCACAGTTCTGGCCTCATGCCAGGACTGGGTTTGGTTTTGAAGTCTACTCTGTTTTGAACAGATTTTGGCATACCCTTGGGACTCTTTGCAAGTTTCCAGGACATTATAACTCCAGCTCTGGTAAGTAAGACCAATTAGAAAATTTAATTGGTCTTAAGTACTCCTTACACAGTGCTTGCCTCCCAGGCAAGGTGTACCATGGACTGAAACAAACAGCCACCCACATCTGGAACACCCAGCCCTCAATTGCACAGCATCTTACTTCATACCCCAGCTGTGAATACAAATATTGAAAATACTCATGTTGCACATTTGGACTGAACTTATATCTAAAGAGGTCTAAATTAAGATACAATTAGACTTACATCTCAGCTAGGAGGCAACAAGGAACAATGTCTTAAACCAGCCTGTGTCTGTACAGAAGGGAGCAGAGTCTGCTCTGCTCCTATGTTACATCCAAATTATTTACCTTAAGACACTGGAGAAGCAATAGCCCTTTGCTCCATCACCCAGGGATGGTGATATATTCAGATTGCCCAGGCTTGGAAACAAGCACAAGCCTGCCACTGCAAACAGCCATTGTTAGCCTCTGATAACAGACATGAGAGATGGCAAATCCAAGATGCTCTCAGGCAGCCAGAGAGGAAGACAGCAATCTAGGAGAGGGGCTGTGCTTAAACACCTGCTACATGAATCAGGGCTCCAGAAATCAGCATGGAAGTGTCTGCCTGCCCTACAGATGACAGTACCTGTCTGCTCAGTACCCATCAGTGAGGCCCAGGCTTGCTTTGCTATGATCCAAGACAAGTCAGACACAGGCTGGCTCTGGGCAAAGGACATGCAGCTAGGCTGGAATGGCACAGAACCTAAAGTGAAACATGGCTGTCCCTTGCCTGAGCACTACTTGTTAACCTGGAGCTACACACAGCTGGGCTTCAGGCTGGGCTTGTGCCCAGCTGCTGAAGCAGCAGAGCACTGGGGTGCCCAGAACCAGCCCTGCAGCCCCTCCTGCCATGGTGCTGGATCTGTGCAGCACCAGAGTAACTCTGACTTGACAATGCAAGTGACACTAATGGCCAGGAGAACTCAGTTAGAGAGTCCAAGAGGAAATAAACTAATTACTCTCTCTGGATCACAGTTCTAGTACACTTTTTTATGAAATTAAGCACACATTAACATTCTGCAGGGTCACATATTCTTACAGCTGCTAATTCTGTACTGCATATGATGTATTGTTTTCCTGGTGGGCTCAATCAGCTGTACTTATCAACATTAATAGTGTTCTGTGTGTTGAAATTAATAGAATATGAACTGAAAATACAGTTCTTTATTTTAAAGGTAGCTTCTGATGAAATCACTAAAAATAATTTGTTTTTAAAACAGACAAAATTAGGGATTCAAAATTTTCATGCAAGTAAGATGCTAAATGCAACATTTTAGGGGTCATTTTGAACTAAGTGGACTTGTTAAAAAATGTTTAAGTCTCAGCTTTTGAGTTTTGTCCATTATTTTGTTTGAAGAAGTCAAAAACATCTGTAGAAGCTAAATTCTGCATTCTTACCAATGAAAAACCAGTCATTTATTTCTGAAAAACCTTTTCTATAGAAATGCTTCAATAGTTCCCAAAAGAAAACAAGGAGCGTCATGCTGGATGGGGCTAATAATCATTTCAATGAAAGCTGTTGACAGGCAAAGCAAGTTCATGAGCAATTAATTTTATCTTGTCTTACCAGGGTGCTATTGGCATTGTCAAAACAGAAGATTTAATGGCAGGGATTTCACATGCTGCTCAAAATACAAAGAATTTGAAGACCAGGAGAGTAAAGGAGCTTACCAATTTTGTAATGCACATCTAAATGAAAAAGTTTTAAAAACTGATTATATTAGGACATTTCCTAAGGACAAAGCATGATTCTAGCATTATTCTTACTGGCAAATTTAAACATTTTGAGTCAAATTCCTGAAATAATTTTTAAAAGTTCTGAAAAATAGGGCTAAATCCATATGCAGTATTTTTATGAGCAACAGTTTAGTGTTTTCTCTTGTGTCTGATTAAACTGTCAGATAGGACCAAATTTATTACTATTTTCCAGAAAATGCCATAGGAACTGCATTTCCAGATCTATTATTAAGTTCTTAATCTCTTTGATTTATGCCATTCTGATGTTGTCCAATGCTGATTTTTAGTTAGCTAATTCACAATCAGCAGGCTAATTTAGTTTAGCTTTAGTTAGCTAGGTACCAATCCTTAATTAGTATGTGGATTCCATCTAGCCAGTTACTTTTATTATTACATGGGATTTCATTTGCATAAGATCTATTTTCTCTGACAATTTTAATGTAAATTCTTTAGAAAAGGAGTAATTATTATACACAGGTACTACAAAAGTCTGTACCTAACTAGAAGAGTTCAATAATATTTCAGTGTTTCCTAAAGAAATTATATGCCTGCAGGTCCTGATGACCATCCAGCCTTCCAAGGAAACTTTATCATGAATGTGTATTCATGGATCAAGCAGTGCTTTTTACCTATTACTTTAATAAATCATTCATAACTCTATCACCCTAAACATTTGAAGACATTCAGAACAACCAGCAACTTAGATTAAACAATCTCAGACTGACCAAGAACCCCTTGGTATCACTGGAGTCTTCTGCAATTAGTCAGGTGGGTTTTGGAACAGATCCACTGTCTCCGAGTTGTTGACAAAACAATGGTTGTTGGAAAATGACAATTTCAGAAGTTACACACTGTCCTGGTGCACAGTAAGTATGGTATTAAGGAGAGATGACTGTGATGCATGTGTGCAGAAAGGGAAGGGAATTTGATATTATCTGCACTATAAATTTACATATAAGCCCCTATGGAACAGCACTAAAGTGAAACAACTTCAATCAATCACCCTCACCGATTCAATGCAAAAGCATAATGAAACTTGATGTTGTGTTGATCAGCCAGGTCACAGGTAGGAAGCATTTCCAGTGTTTCTACCAGCTTCACCATAGCATCATAGTCCTGGGATGAAATTAAAAAAACAATAAAAAGGATTGAAGTACAATAAACTGAAAGGAGGGAAGCATCACTAAGCTGAAACATATCATGATCACATGTATGGTATCACAGCTTCTCAGGGGACTGCTCCTAAGAGAAACAGCCAGGAAGGCTGAGTGGGAACACACAGGGATTTTGTCTGCCCATGTCAGTGCTTGCCTCTTCTTCACCATGATCCCCAAACTACTGAATCCCCATAGCCAGTGTGATCAATTACTCTCCCAGCACCAGTAAAGAGATGACAAGTCTGGCTTTTTCAGGTCTTATTAAGATCTTCTGGTGAATGACACCTCACCAGGTCATCGTGGACTCAACCACAGCTGTCTCTGAAGTACATCAGTCACTTGTGCACTCACTTGGGTTTCTCAGGGGTAACCCACATCTACAGTGCTGAAGAGGCCAGTTTACTGACATTTCAAAGGGCCTTGTGTTACTGAATCTTTTTGTTCAAAACATGTTTTGAGATGAGTACATTTCTCAAGGGAACCAGAGCCAGTCCAAATGAAGTTGGACAAAGTGCTGTAAGGAAAACGTGCATTCCAAATTAGAAGATTTGGTAATGAAGGATGATGCGGTCACCCACTGCTCTCACAACCCATTTATACACAAGAAATAGCCAACTTAGTTGCTGATGAGAAAAAAAAATCTATAGAATGGTTGAAATTATATTTGAGAATGGATGTTAAACACACAGACTCTCAATTTGGAAAAACAGCTGCTTTAGCAAAAGCAGAATTTATTTTAAAAAAACTAAAACAAGAAAAAAGGGTGCAGTTAGATTTTAAAAGCAAATTAATGTTTCATTGAATTATAGTTCTCAATGTGGGCATCTCTATCCAATACAATGGTCATAACAAATGTGTTTTCCTAATTTCTAAATATATTTAATATATTTTATGGGGGAGGGAGGAAAGGTAGAGCAGAGGAGAGCAAGGCAACCATCTTTATTCAGTAGGGTGTTTTGCTTTTTTAAGGAAGTTAAAAATGACTAAAAGCAAAGGGAGAGACCTCGGGAAGTCACCTAATCTGAGTCTCTTGTTCACAGGCAAAATAAGTAAGAGTCTCTATCCCCTTAAACTGCCCAAAAGACAATCCAAATTTAAACAATGTAACAATTGCTCCCATCACTACTTAACAAACAAAGAAGCACAGGAGAACAAACAAGAGCCAGAACTGCACAGTAAAATAATCCATCTTAGTCTTTAAGCACATACCTGAATGTCTCTGTAGGAAAGAAGCAGGTTTATGACAATGTCAGAAGTCAGCACTTCAGTATTATCCATACGCAGTTTAATCCTGGCCAGCTCCTTAGCCAGTTCATCTCCTTGGTACTTCTCTCTAGCTTTTCTGATGTCATTTAGCAGTGTTTCTTTATAATAGGCACTAAGAAATAGAAATTAGACATAGGGAAAGAAAACTGTTAAAGATTTCTTATGAAACATGGCTATGCTTCTAATAAAAAGTACAATTTCTAATAAAAAGTATAATTTTCTCAGAGTGAGGTTCATATCAAATATTTCCATATTTTTCAATAACTACTTACAAATATTCCACCTTGCCCTACCTCGGACTGTAGGGCTATGTATCAATAGGCTTACAACCAGGATCCTGAGGCAATTTTACCAACACAGGAAAACTGGAGCATTTCTTTGCCCCATTACTGACCCTGACAGATGTGGCACTTTGTATTATAAAGGCTGCATCTGAGATAATAAAGTGACACAGAGAAGAAACACCAGTGTGATGTAAAGAGGTGGTATATTATTTTATCATGAAGGTTGGAAGGAGACTTTCCAACACAGAAACTAAAACAAAAACAAGCCAACAAAAGCTGATTTAGTTGCAATCTCTTTGATGAACATAATACATAATGTGGACAGGATCTCTGTAAAAGCCTCCAGTAAGTGCATCTTATTTACACTAATACCAGTGCACAATCCAACATCAGCTCTTTTGTAAATTGAAAAATAATATATATATTGCCAGCATGATAATTATGAATGGTCTCAACCAGATACTTAGGGGTAAATTTATCCTGGAGCAGGTTATGGAGTCTCTAGTTTGGAACTTAGCACATGCCACCTGACAGATACTCCAGTGCATACAGGTCCATTCTTGTTTACAAATGAGTCTTTCAAAGTATTAAACCTGGTTTAGCATAAGCAAAGAAAATTAAGTGTTCTGTCTCATACACATTATAAGCAAAACAACAAGGCCACAGCAAGCACTACTGGCAAGCACAGCCTCATACATTTCTGTGCAAGCACAGAAACAAGGCTGAGAGCAGGCGTGGACTGCAAGGTGGGATCAGGACCACCCAATAACCCCCAAAGGCTTCAAACCCATTTCCAGAAAGATCTCCAAGAACAGACTGCACGTAACTAATTTGCATACACAGTGAGAAACTGATCTCCAGTGTGGGGAAAACTTCTTTATAAAAAAAGAAAAATTCCAAAAAAATTCCAGGGTGCTTGCCTTGCATATGCATCCCAAGACCATGGAAACCCCAGCTGGACTGACACTGGAGCCAGGGTGGGTGATCTGTCTTTCTTTCCTCCTCTCTGCCCCTCTTTAATTTATCTCTCTCTTTCTCTCTTCCCTTTCACCCTACACTCTTCATCCAAAACCCTCTGCTGTACCTTACACTAGGAGGTCAAAAGACTAAAACACCAATTTCCATGCCAACTGTGTAGGTTACTAATAAAACTTTGCAAACTTTTCCAGACTCTCTGATTTTTGTCATTCCTTTAAACCACAAGCATCTATGAATCTTGGGTGCTCCCTTGCCCTTCAGGGGAGGATGTCACAGGAGGGTCATCCATGGGATTGCAAGGATAGGACCACAAAAGAATAGTAGTTTTTTAGACAAGCCTTTCACTTGGGTGGGATGGCAATGGGGAAACAAGCCTGAGGGCCCTCGGTGCTACCTCATGCTTCAGACATTAGGAAAATTAAAAACCAGAAACTCAGTCTCTGTGAGGGTTTTCCAGAAATACATACAAAACAGAAATAGCTGCAGAATACAGGGTGAGCAACTGAGAAAGAAAGACCTCCTTCTCCAGCCCCAATTCTCCAAACTCCAACAGTCCCTTGTAGAAATAGCTAAGCAGTATCATGTTGATTAAGTGGTACCAGAAGGTTAATATTTATAAACAAAAACAAATAATGAGAATTACAACTGAATGCCCATGCTACAATGTACACATTTTATCTGATGACAGAAAAGGACAGTTTTTGGCTTTGGACTCTATGAAGAATCTGCATAACTGCAACTGCAGGCCAGGAATACAAAAAGCAGTAAAATTGGCAGCCTCTTTTAACTCTATATTAAGTGCAGTAAAAATAAAAGAATTCATAATCAATTCAACTAGAAATTCTGTACCTTCTTTTTTCATAATATAAAAAAGAGACTATCAAAGGTTCTGGAACTGTATGTGTTGTAACATTACCATGATGTAACATGGACATCCTTCAGAAGGCTGAGAAACTTGTCCACCAGTGGGACACAAAATGGCCCCAGGATATTGTCCCAGCTGGGCTGCATGTACTCAGAGGCTCTTCGTTGGGCATCACTTTCACAGCAAAAGTAGTCAGCACAAGGTGTGACAATGTATGGAATAAAATAATAATTGCCACTTGAAGCCTAAAATAAAAACAGCAAGAGTTTAGAAAACAAATGGAAGTGGAAATATACTTGAGTATACACAGAATATCCTGCTGACAGAAAAAACAGCTAGAGTAGTGTTGGTGTGTAAGAAGTTTTAGTGCACTGTTTAACACAAGATTTGCAAGCATTAAATTCAAGGAAATTTATGTGGAAAAGTTACAAATATTAACAAAGCTGATGAATAAGGGTCCAGGTCTGTTAAGTGACAATAGAAAGAAACTGTTCAGTTTTTCCTTTTAATGTAATGCATGGACCCTAGTAGGGTCTGACAGTTAACAGCTGATGTTCTGCTCCCAAATTTTTGGCTTCAGAGATGTACTTGCATCCTCTAAGCTCACCCTGTGCTAGGAAAGATATGATGCAGAGCTCCCCACAATGAGAGAAATACAGAAATATAGACACTGGAAGGACTTTATAGAGATGTTTAATCCAGAGGAGCCTACAAAGCATCTGCTGCATGCTACCATCAAAAGCCTACCCAGCCAAACCCCAAACTTTGAAATGTTTTGTAACAGACTTTGTAGGACTCGCAACATAAAATTCTAGAAGTAAAACCCAAAAAAACTTAATATGCCACATAAAATATGTAAATTCAACAAGGTGCTGAAATGGGTGAGGACACAAGAAATGGCCCTTCAGAGCCCAAAACCAGCAAGTTCAGAGTTTTCAGCCTCTGAGCAAGACCCCAGAAATCAGACCACTGTGAAGGTTTCAACAGCTGGGAGAAGCACCTGTATCCTATTCCAGCTATGACAATTCTTTAGTGTTTAAAAGGAAGGTAAGCTTTATATTTGAGAGTAACTATATGGGAGCACTGAGGCAGAGGTCAACATGATTCACCTGCCATGATCAACTACCACTGTGTTGGAGATATCATAGCACTGAACATGCACAGCAAAATCACAGCTGTCCTTTTTTCACATACTCCAAAAATGTAGAAAAGCCACAGCCATTTTTAGTCACCTTGAACAATGGGAGAATGCTGAGATCATGAAAAGAAGGGATATGAAGATGGCACATTTTTGAATGTATTAGTAAACTAGACAGGAGAAACAGATTTTTCACAGGAACTTAAAAATGTAGGGCATGCAGTTACTAAAATTACAGATAAAAAAACCTGTATCAGTACATCCTCTTGCTGATCTGAGTGAGGATTTAGAATTTTAAATTATTTCTAGCAGATAAAGATCAAGTCATATTCCTTCCTTACAAACCCTAAGTTAAATTATCCCTGTTGTAACAATATAATTATCTGTTGGATTGTTATCTTTACGTCCCAACAAAATACTCAGATAAACTGCAACCCAAGCCACCAATATGCTAGCAAACGTTTTTCTCAGGTTTACTCAAATAAACAGTAAGTTCTCTGCAACACAAAAGCTGCTTGTCTATCAAGTCTATTCTTAAATCTTTAACAGCAAATTAGCAATTCCTGCAATGAAAAAAGCCCATCCAATTTGGAAGGGTAATGAATCTTGAGATGCAAAGAGCTGCAGTTATCTATTGAAAAAGCAATGAAATTTTCAGAAAAAAATTATTACACATGGGAAATACTGTATTAATCTTATCCTCAAACACTGCACTGTTATCCAGCCAACATATCATCTATTTGACTTCGATTTCTTGTCTCCTTTTGCATAGTGAAATCTATGCAATTAAATGCTCCCGTCTTCCAGCTTCTTCTGTACCATATTTACATATAATAAATTATAAAACCCTTTCATATAGACTGTGTGGCCTAGGAAAGTCTTTCCTATCTTTATAACGTAAAAAACAGTCCATCTACTTCTGCTAACAAGAATTAGAGATGGCTGAATATATCACCCTTGCTTCTTCCGACCTTCTGTTCAGGATGCTGGTCTCTTGATACCAAAAGCTAATAATTTTGAAAATTACTGCCTTGTCATACACCAACTATTGCTTTTTAAAGATAATTAATAAATGGCTTAGGCATATGTAAAGTAATGTATGCAGCAACCCTACCGGCATATGTATACACATACATATATAGTCTATAAGCTATTACTTATCTAACTATAATAGAATTACAACTTCATAGCTTATCAAGACTATATGATGAGTTGGTTAATTTCAGGATTAGAAGCTAGGATATTTTAACTGTCTGATTTTGCAAAATTTTAACTTAAAAATTACAGCCAAGCAGACTGAAAAAATCCTCAAAACTCCAAATAGCTCATCTTCCAGTATATAATGCATGCCAGCACTGAAAGTTTTGTATTTAATCACAACATTTTAAAATCACAGAACAAACCACAAATTTAAGAACCTGAAAAAAACCCCAAAAACTAGAAAATAATTGCAAATAAGTTGAGAAAGGGACCTGTTCTTCAGGTGAAATAGTTAAAGGAATTAAGCAGAAAGCCATGCCTTTGCTGAGAGGCTGAAAGAGTGAGGCCTACAGAAGCCATTTTTAGGCTCTAGGCAAGCCAGGCCAAATGTAGAGTGGTTTTGTCTTAAAATATTTTCCAAATATTTTTTTAATGCTGTTAAAAGTAAACTTTTGATCTTAATATAAGCAGGTTTTTTAGATTTTACCGGTAAAGCTATTCTGGTGCAACTGTCACTTTGTGACAGAGATGATACACTTGAACTAAAGGTAGGTTTTCTCCCAGGTAAGTAACATTGAGTAAAAATATCTGCACTTTCAGGGAGGGAATTATTCCTGCCAAGCTATGGGGAAACAAACCTGAGGGCCCTTGGTGCTACCTCATGCTTCAGACATTAGGAAAATTAAAACCCAGAAAACTCAGTCTCTGTGAGGGTTTCCCAGAAATACATACAAAACAAAAATAGCTGCAGAATACAGGGTGCACAGCACAATTATTTTACTTGAGCCATGCTATTAATTTTGTCACTCACTCAACTACTCCCCCTCACTAAGCAGTTAGAAGGAAAATACAGAAAGTAATAGAAAAGGAACTGCATTGACTCCAAGAGATCACAAACTCCTGAGTGTTCAGGGAGTTTAACTCACTGTTGTCTCAAGTGTTAGGGTTTTCTGTGACATCACATTTCTATCCATCCTGCCCTATGGGCATGTATTGGATTGCATGGCCAGGTTTGGGTAGCGGGAGGGTCTTGGGGACTACAGGAGGGGCTTCTGTGGGAAGCTGCTGGCAACTTCCTCCATGTCCAGCAGAGCCAATGCCAGCCAGCTCCAAGACAGATGTGCTGCTGGCCAAGGCTGGGCCAACTAGAAATGATGGGAACTCCTCTGCGATAACAGATTTGAGAAGAAGGAAAGAAGTTATTGCACAGATGCAGCTGCAGTCACAGACGAGTGGAGTGAGACTATATGAGAGGAACAACACTGCAGACACCAAGGGCAGTGGAGAAGGAGGGGCAGGAGGTGCCCAGATGCTGGAGCTGAGATTCCCCTGCAGCCCATGGTGCAGCCCATGGTGAAGCAGCTGTGCCCCTGCAGCCCATGGAGGATCACAGGGATGCAGAGATCCACCTGCAGCCCAGGGAGGAGCCCCACATCAGAGCAGGTGGATGTGGAAGAGGAGGCTGTGACCCCATTTGAATCCTGGGCTGGTGTGGGCTCCTGGCAGGGACCTGCAGACCTGTAGGGAGAGGAGTCCAGACTGGAGCAGGTGTCCTGGTAGGACTTGTGACCCCATGAGGGACTCACACTGGAGCAGGCTGTGCCTGAAGGACTGCACCCATGGAAGAATGAGCCACGTTGCAGCAGTTTGTGGAGAACTGTTGCTTGAGGGAAGGACTCACATCTGTGAAGCTCATGGAGAACTGCCTCCTGTGGGAGGGACCCCACACTGGAGCAGGGAAATGACTCCTCTCCCTGAGCAGTGGGAGAAACAACCTGTGATCAACTGACCATAACCCCCATTCCCTGTCTCCCTGCATTGCTGGGATAGGAAGTAGAGCTTGGAAGGAGAGAGTGGGGGGGTAAGGTGTTTTTAAAGTCTTATTTTACTCCTTATTATCCTGCCCTGATTTTATTACTAATAAATTCAATTAATATCTCTAATTCAAGCCTGATTTGCCCATAATTGTATTTGGTGAGTGACCTCTCCCAGTCTTTAACTCATGAACCCTTTGTTCTATTTTCTCTCTCCTTTCTGGCTGCAGAGGGGAGTGAGAGAGTGGCTCTAGTGGGTGCCTGGCATCTGGCCATGGTCAACACACTACACAGACTAAGATATTATAAACTTCCAAAAAATACTTCCTCTTCTAAATCTGAATAAATGCAGTGTTTTTTATGTAAAGACTGGGAAGAGAGATTATCACAAGACAAACACTTTAAATTTCTGGGATCTAGCTTGCAAGGAGCAAGTACTCCAATCACCTTGAAGAAAAGACCCTGCCAAGCACTATTCTTAAATCATCCTTATTATGTTTACATGTCTAGAAACACAGTGAAAGAAAGGCATATCTATTCAACAGAAAGCAGATTTAAAGTGATACATACTTTGCCTATTAGATTACCACTGTGGTATTCAGGAGGTACTTGAACACGAAGAAAAGCTTTGAGGTTGGCAACCTACTCCAAATTGAAATAAAACAACAAAGAGGAAAACACCACCACAAAACACCATAAGAAACAAAAAGACACACATGACACATGAATAAAGAAATAATTAAAGAAAGAAACAACAGAAAATGAATATAGATATTTGCAGCAGGACTATATTTACAAGGCAAAGAAAACAGTTCAAACAGTTGGAATTTCTCTTACCTATCTTATCTTTTGGGTTTCTCTTATTTATATGATTTATGTCTATACATCTCCTGTGTCACCATTAAGATGTTTTCAGGTCTTATTTTGATGAACCTGTCAGACTCATTATCTGATTAGTTAACTGTAATCCAACCACTACATATTGCTTGAGATGGTAATATTTCCATAAAAATTGACTTTCACACAAAAATTTTAAAAGCCCTCGTTTACATTATCTAAAGTAACAGTGGCATATTTCATTATTAAAAGCATTAAAAGTAGCATTTATGTGGTTACCCATTGCCTTTGTACTATTTTCCACTCAAAAAGAAAAATTACTGAATTTAAGATGTTCCTGCTCTTTGATTCTGTGCCCTTTTACAATCCCTTTTGACACTTCTGCTACCTCAGGCCTTTTTAGAAATATATCATTAAAAGACTGGATCATATAAACTTTTATACATTGTAAAAATAATCAGAAAATAAAAAATAGAGAACAACTCTGCAATAATATTTCTTTAGACAATTAAATTCATATAATGTAATCATATTTCAGAGTCTTGGCTCTCAATACAATCCATGGGGGCTACTTAACTGGAGAATATGAGTCCAAGTGCCAAAATCTTTCTTTTTAGTTTTCTTAAATGTTTATTGCCTTTAAACAGTACATACAGTCTAATTTAAATAGCTACTGAAACCTCTGAAGAAACTTTCTGCCAATTACAATAAAAAAAGATTTTTCAACATAAAAATTCCTTGTGGCAAGGATAAATTGCAATCCAGTTCCCTTTGGATCAAGAAGAGTTTTTGCTAATGACTCCTCCGTGGCCCAGACATTATTCACTGCTTAATATAAGAGCTGCTACAGCATTTCATGAAAAATAACCATTTAAATATCTAAAAATACTTCACCAGTCCCACAGGCCTAAGTATACAATGATATAAACCTTTTGGTTTAATAGTCAGCCTACCTTCCTTTAAACACCTTCCCTGAATGCAATTAACAGGGTTATTAAAATTTCTTCGGGCATATTATAAACTAAAGAACAAATAACTAGTCTTTCTCCTTATGTTCTGTTCTTGGTATAATAATTTTTCCATAGTGGAAAGTTCTAATTTGTATTTTCAATGCCTCATTCAAAAAATTGGATCAAAGTGTGCATCTCAAACTATGTGCAACCAATCCTAGACTACCACCCAAAGGATTGCACATTTTGCTTCCTGACTCCAGCAGTTTTCTAAAGCACCTTGTTCACTCTTTTCTTCACTTAATCTTGAACTTTTTTTATTCATAATTTCTTAAGATCCTATAGCAACAGATGAAATTTCCTTTCTTAAAAAAAAAAAAGCCAAGGATGGTAAAAAATTTTGAATCAAAATAGAAAAAGTTCCCAATGGATTTTGTCTATTACATTGGTTTGGGGAAAGATTATTTTTTAAAGCATTTTTTGCTTTTGAAAATCCTTGAAATTTCACTTCTCCAGTAAACTGATGTTTAGCTGACATCTAAAGAAACTCCAAAGCAAAAGCATCTTCCGTAAGTAATTTTTTTTCCTCTTTCCTTCAGTCCATTATTCCACAGTGGCACCTGCTCTGCAAGACTGCATATTTGCAATTTATTTTATTGATTATAATTTTGACAGAAACTAGGAAGCTGTGCAATCTTTATTAAAACTAACAGAAATGTCCTTAAAGCTCAGAGGAGCTCTACAGAAGGAAATCCAACTGATGGGACACAGAATCTTGATCTTGCATTTCATGCCAGGGCAATTCTTCCTTGGGAACTGAACTCCCATAGGTAATAATTCTTTCCTTTCACATTCAAGTATGCAACAAATTACCAATACACAATTTTAACTGCTTGTTTGGGGAAGTCAAGTGGAACTGAATCACATTCTTCATTCTTATCTGTGAAAACTGCATTCCTGGATGGTGGAAGGAAGGAAGGAAGGAAGGAAATTCTCCTAATCACACTCCTTTTCCAGACAGTAAACTATTAAATCTCTCAGGCTCCCACCACTGCAGCTGTCTACTGTATAATTGCACTGTTAGATCAGCTATACTCAGGCCAACTCTCAGTTGAATTGCTGACTTTTTTCTCTGCATTGTTTTCAGCTTCATGTCCAGTTTGCTTGCTCTTGTCTCCCCTCCTCAACGCTGAATTAGAATAATGCTTTCTCTACAAGGAAAATATTCATTCTCTTCAAGGCTTTCTTGTGATACACAAAGCAAATCATCCTGATGACACACTAGACATTCACCTTCTCTGCAACTTCAACATGGCTCCATATCTCTCTGCTAAGATTCTTCTGCACCTTTGTAGATGATGTGAGATTTGTAGGATAAATAGGAAAGGTGAGAGCAGGGAAACCTCAGAGAAAGCTCTAAGCTACAACATCCAGCCCAGAAAGTTTCACTCTTGCTGCTGGAACAAAGGTGTGCTGCGCCTGGCAACAATCTGAGTTGTTCCCCTTTCTTACATACCCTGCAGATGCATGGCCACAGAGCCTGTAAAACAGGGAGAGGACTTCTCCTGTAATGATACTCCTGTAGCTACCACTGGGCTGCAGGAAGGCTTAGGAGATATCTCTCCTCTTTCCAGCCTGCCTCCAGCCCCTGATAAAGAGCATATTTAAGCTCTGCTATTCCACAGTTACAGCAGAGGCATACCCACATTTTTCACTCAGGACAAGTGAAAAGAAAACACAAAGCTCTACTATAGGGGAATTAATTATTGCATCTAATATTCAGCAATTAAACTGAAATGGTTATCTAACTATATATTTGACTGGATATAACAAATTCATGCCAATTATGTACCTACTTAACAAGCACAGCAACCCTGATTAGCAATTCACTTCAAACAAGACATTGCCATACAATCGTAAAATATTTAATCAAGCAATGAAGCAGTGGCTCCACATTGGATCAGTGGTAAACTGCAAACCTCTCATCACAACTCACTGGATTTGAAAGGAGGGGAAGGCGATTGGTTATTTGAAGTCAACTTTGACTTAAAAAAACCATAGTTTTACCTGTGAGTTATTTAGCTTGCTCATGAGTTTGTTCTAATTTCTGAATAAAAAATACTGATAAAAGAATGAAATATTGGAGCACATTTACCTAATGAATGTATGAACAACTTCAAATAACAGAAAGAAGAATCCATACTTGGTATTTAAAGTCATTCATTTTTTACCTCACTGTATTTTACTCACAATTTTTTTCATAATTTAAGCACTTGAAGAAAGTGGGTTAGACAATCCCTCCTTTTAAAAGGAGGAATCAGGATCCTAGCTTAGGGATGTCTCCCTGCCCCTTTGCAAGCCACAAGGTGTTTACAGGTCCAATACCAGACCCCACCATAGAAGCCATGTAACTGGAACCAAAGGTATGGAGCTGAGTCAGGAAAGGTTTGGGTTGGATATCAGGGAAAGGTTCACAGCAGGGTGGTTGGGCACTGGAACAGACACCCCAGGGAAGTGGTCACAGCAACAGCCTAACAGAGCTCAAGAAGTGTTTGGACAATGTTCTCAGCACATGGTGTGACTTAGGGATGTCCTGTGCAGGGCCAGGAGTTGGACTCAATGATCCTGGTGGGTCCCTTCCAACTCAGCATATTCTGTAATTCAATCTCCTCTTCAGTGTGAAGGGAAATACTCCCCCTTTCTGGACAAAGATTCTGCCAAAAGAGAAGACTGTAGGCTGCTAATCTCATTGCACTAGGTAAAATTTGCCACCCACCCCTTTGTTGTTTACTCCATGCCTATTTTACCACCATACAGCTCATTCACAATTCTCTCTCTTGCTCTGGAAGGGAGAACTCATGCTCCTGAAATTTTGGTCATCCACCAGTTGATGGATAGTAGCATTCACAAGCAAATCTGCCACATTCTGAGTCCCCCTTCAGAGAGCCACAGAGCAGTAAATGGAGTTCCCACCACACAGGTCAAACTGGTTCAAAGATGCCTGAGACAGCCAGGAAGGATGACCTGCATTTGCATGTGCTAAACCTGATCTATCTTTAGCCTATGTGGAGCACTGTGGCCAAGTCATAACAGCAGCTCAAAATAAATTGCTATGACTAATGCATTTTTTTTCCAGTTCTCTTTAAAATTACTATCAAACTCTAATACAACTTTATTATTTTAATCCTGCTCAATACTGTTTAGAAGAAAATAAAAGTATATGGTGAATGGGAGGAAACAGAAAGAATAAATGGAAGAGGTTTGAAAATTTAGTCATTATCAAAATAAAACTGTGGAGGATTTAATGAAACACTGACATGGTGTGAACTATGGCAAAATATACAACTATATATGATATTGTGGCATATTTCAAAAAGCCTTAATTCCTACATTTTATCTTGCTTCAAACTTATCTGTTTGGCTTTATTTGCATTAAATGTAAAAATATTTTTACTTTGGGAAATAAGCTTTTCTAAGAAATAAGCATTTCTAAGTAAATCTGTGAATTTTTAAGTTAGGGGACAGGTATACAGAAGCCAAAGCTGCTTGAGATACAAAAGCAAACCCTATTAAGGCATCACATGTACATTTGCACAATTGGGTGATAGTGGTAGAAGGAAAAAGAGACTTTGAATTTCTGAGTTTATATTTGGATCTGTCAACTACAAATAAAACTAATATGTACTGGCACTTTTCTACAGCTTAGAAAGGAACTTATAAGGAAAAGTAGCTTTAAAATCTAGTGTTAGTTCGGAGTGTCAGCAAGTTTTCCAAAATTTTGAATTATAGATGGGTAAAATAACTGCTTTTAATCATACAGAGCATATGTATGCTTGGGAGCTTTGGTATTTAAGTTGCTTCAAATGTAGGATCTTCATTTTGTGTTTAAAAATGAATGTGGATTTAATACTTACTGTGTTTTTCTGAGATACCATATCCTGTGAGGGAAAAAAAGATAATAGAAATGTTTATTTGTTTTTACTGGGAATTATTATTTCCAATAAAAACCACTGCTATACATACATATATGTATATATATATGTACACAAACACACACAAAAATGTGTTCTTCACAGCATAATCCAGATTTTCTGCCACAGTAAATTCTCAGTAAAGGGACAGAACAACATCAAGAAGAGTCTCAGCAGCTCAGGTTATGAAAAAAAATAACAATTCAGTGAAGAAACCTACTTTAAAAAGTATTCAGAAAAAAAAGAAAGTTGTACTTAGCAGTAACTGGAGTTTCTTGGACTGGGCACACCCAGTCACAGTGAGCATTTGTGAGACAAAAGCATTCAAAGCTGGATGGTTTTTCTCCCTGAAAGAGTATCCTTCACATACCTAAGCCCCTTCATTACCCAGATTGGTACACACCAACACATTCCTTCTACACCCTAAATCTTCCCACTTCAAAATCTAAGGACAGACACTGAAACAATGAAGCAGATGATAAACTAATGGGCATGCAAACCAGACCTCAGAAACATCTAGTTGCTGGTAAGTGACCTCTTCTCTTGGGTGATGGATTACATGTTCAATGAACACTGCTTAGTCAAACTAAAGAGGTCTCCAGGTAATCCATGCTACAAATATTAGACATAGACTTGTTTCTAATCAAAGTTTTCAATATAATAGAATTAAATGTGCTCTGACAACCTGAAATGATTCTGCTTGAGCAACTTCATATCTCACATCCACTTGGGCAACTACTGCACAGAAATTATTATGCCCATGCACCCACTTCCTCAACAACAGGCAAAAATATCAGGAGGCATTTAAGAGGTTCAGCTCTATAGATACAACCCTCTTGAAAATGAGATTACATATTCTCATTTTGAGAGAATATGTAATTCTAGGTTACATAGAACTAGGTTGTTTTGAAAGAACATTGGTGAAACTGAAGAGACAACTCTTGGGACAATTTCAGGATGGCTCCTAAGATAAATAGTATAAAGTCAGGTTGCCAGAACTTCACAGATCTTCAGCAGAAGGCACCACTTTTAAGAGTGCACAAAAGGTCCAAGTAAAGTAATACAATTCTGAGTAGAAGTGAACAAACCCTGACCAAATTACTCATAAACGTCAGAATAAAGCAACATCATCAGAGGGTCAAAAAGGTACTAAAACCTAAATGGAATTTCTAATTAGCCTAAACTCCTTAAGCCAAATAAAATACTTCATAACAAACGTGATGGAAGGCTTAGACAGCTGAAATACTACATATCTGGAAATTAATGTCTATCTAGCTAAGCAAGTATCTCCAACAGAGCTTTATCTACTGCAGTTCTCAATAGGGAGAAATTAACTATTCTGAAATCATCCAGTATCTATGACGTGAAATGTGTCACGAACTGTTCTTTGCTGAAACACACCATGAACAGTCCCTGCCTCCCTTCTGAAGTATTCCTTAGAAAGGTGTATTAGCATATTTGAATGCTCTCCAGCACTGACACGTGGGGCTTGATTGCTGAAGAGACACAAACAGCAAGAGGAACACTGAACCCTGTCTCAGTGTTCAGTTTAAACCATTTGATACACAGGATCTCTCCTAGCTGGTTCCAGGAACGTAAATCAAGTTTTATGATCCCATCTAAGATATGCTATGGGCCGAGGGGGTTATGCAAGCAACTGAGGGACAAGTAAGATATCAGTGCCACTGACAGAGTTTCTAGAAGAAGAAAGGTGAAGGCAGATAATAGTTTTTCTAGCCTTAAGTGACCTAGTCACATTCTGGTGCTCCCCAGTCCCTAGACTTGAGAATTACACTATTAGAAAAAAAGGCTTAGGAACTGACAGTGCAAAGACTTGCAAGGTCTGGCAACAACCAGTCTGAACATCTAACCACAGATGGATGCAATCCTGGAGATTCTTCAACACTCCAGTTATGGAGCAGGGCTTGAGTGTGATCTTTGGCACAAAGTGCAGAAATCAAAACCAATATCCTCATTGGGCAGCAACAGACAGGAAACAACTAGTTGTGCTTCCCAGACTTGGGCACATCCTTGGGAGAACCAAGTTGATCAGAACATCTGAGTGACAGCATAGAGAAAGATAAAATGCATTAATGAAAAATAAAAATTAAGTATTTCATGGCAGTCAGGTATATTACCAACAGTGGATGAAAAGCTGTATGCCTGCCCACCCTGATTAGATGGAGGAAAGGAGGGCATGCCAGTAATACCTGAGTGTGTATCCATACAAATAATATCATTGAGCAAAGGGTGACAGGCTCCAGCTCTGAGTTCCTGGGACTCCAGGGCACTTGGAATGGGAATGTGTATGTGGACCACCACATGAAGAAAGGAAGTATGGGTTATAGACACACGAGAGCAAAATCAAAGACATTGAGAGCAGACAAGAGGAATGAGAAGCTGCGACAGAACAGAGCTTTTCTCAGAAAAAAGGAGACTTAAAATTCTTACAGAATCAAGAGAGGTTGGAGAACTCCAAAAAGGATTTTTGGACACTAATGGTGTGGAAAAAAGCAAAGTAGCAAGGGGCAATAAATCAAAATAAGGAAATAATAACAAAGCATGAACAATGCTTTTCTCAGTGAAGATAAGAAGAAAATTGATTATATTAAAAGCAGCAACAGATGATACCGAGGACAAAAGTCTAAATGTGATGTAATATAAAGAGAACCTGCACTGAAAAAGGCAGAAACATCCAAAATATATGATTTGCATCCAGAACAGCAATTTCAGGACTTAAATGTATAGCATGTATTATCCTAGTATAAAAATGAACAACAGCCCTCCAAAAAGATTTGGTGAGGATGTCTTTTCCTATCTTCAAACAGCAATAAAAAGGAGATTCTAGTAGTCTTAGCTAGTCAGCACCTAGGGAATACAAACCTCATCTGACAGAAGTGCTTACATAGGAGCAGGCTGCAATACAGCCCTTGTTCAAGTTATTATTATACAGGACATAACTTTTTCTTACATGTACTCTAATTAAAAAAGGGAAAGGAAGGAAAAAAATCAGACCTGTACCCTCAATTCCAAGTCTAACTACCTGAAGCAAAATCAGTACCACACTATGGTTCTTTTCTTACAAAAAAAAGCGTTTATTCATTCTATTATTACTGTTTTTACTAATAGTTGCTTTTTCTTAGCAGGATTTAATTATGCAGCTATCAGGAATTAAATTAAATATAAGTTTCAAAAAACCACAAACATCTGTAGGATCAGGTATAAAGATATTTCTGCAAGAAAGGAGATTGTGAAGTGAGAACCTTACTTTGAGAGACTGAGCAGTGTCAGCATCAGTGTCATGGTAAAGAATAACATTATTGGCCATGTCAAAGCTTTCACGCACACCAAGGTGGTAGAACAGTGATGGTTGCTTGGAAATATCACTCATGTCCACAACTGCAACATCTGAAATGAGAGAAGTGGAAAAGAAGAGAGAATGCTAAAAAAGTAATAATCTTAAAACCAATTTTAATCTTACATGGAATTTAAAATAAATCCTGAAATAAATCCCACACACACTGGACAGACAAAGTCAACATTTTGGATCAAATAAGGATCATTTTCTTATGAGAGAAGTAGATTTTACCCTTCATATAAAAGAGCCACTCATGAAATTATCACAGTGTTACATTAACTGGGAGGCTGAGTTTACAATCTTGCTTAAGGTTCTGAAATCACAGCATCAGGAATGCCTTGGGTAAAAAAAGCAATTTCGCACTTGCTCCCTGAGGCCTGACAGCATGAATACCCATAGGACAGAAGTTTCAAATATTCAGGATGGAACATCTAAAAATAATAATGTAAATTAGAAAAACGGGGAAAACTGTGAGACCAAGTTTATTTTAAGAGGCTGAGCTTTGAAGAATGGGAAATTCCTAAAGAGTAGAAAAAGAAATTACTCTGAAAATTGACTCTAAAAAGCTACAGGCAAGATTTTCAAGATGGGGCACACAGCTATGACGGAATTCAATCACAAGTAGCCAGAGCAAGACTTCACTGCTCTTCTTTAGTGTTCCAGTCAGAAATGAAAGTCAGAAACACAAGTAAGAATACTTACATCTGTGCAAGTAGAGCTATGCAGAGAGTAAATGAGAAATATCCCATACTATGCAGAACGACTGAGATACAGACAAAAGTTTCTGAGTTCACCATTTTGTTCTCATATAGACCTAAACAGCAGTGCAGGAAGAAGGGGTGACTGGAACACAGGACATTTACTGCTGAGTTTTTATTTCTTGATCCTTATATCCGATATATGCCTAAGCAAATTTTGCTTTAAAGTTTTTTAGAGGTCTTTATCTATATGGCTGTCTGCTTTCACCACTTTGGGGTACATAGATGAACTGAAATCCAAAGTATTCATAAGAATAGAGCCTTATCATTGAAACCACAGGGGTGTCTGAGGTTCAGAACAGATTCCAGAGACTCAGTGCAGCTGGGCAGTAAATTCTGTGTCTCTGAAGGGGTAACAGACAGTGCCTGGTATGTACAGGGAAAGACAGAAGGGTGAGCTACCAGTAAACAAGAAATCTAAAAGCAGGTCTGATGGCTGAGACCCAAATGCAGCAGCCAGTTAACCTTGGTTGCACCAAGGTTACACATCACAAGAATCAATACTCCATACTTAGTAGGCAGTTTCTTGGAAAAACCTGCCATGAATATATGCTCCTGTACAATTCCATCAGCCTATTCTGACACACCACACAGAGGTCAGCCAATCCCTTGGATTACTATGAGACTCCTGTTAAAGCACAAGGAACATTTTGAGTCTGAATACCTGCTTTAAGACCAAAACATCACTGTTCAGGAGCAAAACCAAGCAAACATAAAAAACCCCAAGCCCCAAAATATCCCAAACCCCAACAAAACTCACAAAAAAATCCAAATGCACCTCCCTCCCCCACCAAAAAAACAAAACCCCAGCACAAAATCATGGCATAAGAAAATCCTCTTATTCATATAAAACTCAAATCCTGCATCATCTACAGATGATCTTTCCAGTTCCAATGTTTAGCCAGCTGTCTGCAGCATGAATAAAATTCTACAGTGTATATTGCACACTGTAGTGTTATGTAAACTGAGAGAGCTTGAAAAATAAACCCCAGCTCCACAAACTCAATAGAATCAAGATTACCCCCATATTTCCAAATCCTTTTGGAAAACATAAATTATCTACAGAACAAATTTAAGAGAAACTAACAAGCAGACTGAGAATCAAATACCATCCAGGAAAAAAAATTAGGAGCTTGGATGGTTTTTATTGCTTGCACAAGAGTGTTTCTGGGGAATCAGCATACTGTGAAATAAAAATCATCACCCTGGTAAGGGAACTCAGATAATGCAGTTTTATAGTGTACAGACATTGCATTTTACAATACGATGTGAGCAATGATTTGTAACAGAGTTCATTGAAACAGGGCTGCACATAGCTCATTGCCACATCTGGTCTACAACTCAAATTTGTCTCCTGTTGATTGCTGCTCCATAGCCATGTAAGTGGAATCAAAAATACATGAAATGGTCATAAGAACAGAAATAAGTTTAAAAGGGTAGTTATTCATCCCTTAGATATTAATTCACACATGATAAAAAGATTTATAAGAACAGGTTTTCCTTGCTTATTCACACCTCACTAACATAGGTGTGAGTAAGATAAAATAAAAATAAATCAAAATGAAGAGTAGCAGAGATGAAGATGTATCACAAAAATATGCATGCAAGTTAAGAAAAAGCTTCAGGAAGATACCTGAATGGATTCAGTTTGAGCATGGGAGTCAAGGAATGACACAGAAGTCAATGACGGCAGACAGAGACAGAGCATCTGACGTGCTCCTGGCTGTGGGCTAGAGCAGACACGAGAAGCTGCAATCTTTTGGAGCTCTCCAAGTCCTCCTCCAGGAGTAACAGCAGCAGCCTTGGAGCAGGGAGGAAAAAGATCTATTTGCAAAGCAGTTTTACTAATGTGCTAGTGAAATGCAGCACGAGCACAGAGGGCCCATGAAATTAATGCAAATTTGGGTGGAGAAAATCTGACCCACAGTAAACACTTATAAAAGCAGTGGATCCCTGGGATGCACCCAGTGCATGGGGTGCTGAGAGTGCAGAGCTCAGTGTCACTTATGGCTGGGTTAAGCACATTCCCCAGAACTACTGTTCTCAGGGGTACATATCTCCTCTTGGAGTAAGGCAGTTTTGTGAATCATGTAATGAACAAAGCTAGTATGTGACACCACAAATATTTCTGTTTCAGTTATCTTACATTTTTCTCATGATTTACACTAAAATTCTTCATTTACAGTTCTTTAAAAACAAGACATGGGGCCCTGCACTTTAACCGTGCATTTAGAATGGCTGATAAGACAGATAAGAATTTCCTTAAACTTCCAGAGACACATTAAAAGAAATAACTTCAACACTAGTATGTACTTTGCAAATCTTGATTTATGAATAGAAACATAAGTCAATAAGAGCTCATTCTCAACCCATTCTCCATAACAAAAGAGCCTGGTCAGCCAAATGTACCTCTGGACTTCCCTTGACAAATTTAGGTTCAACCTCTATTACAGACATGGGTGAAGCAAAAGCCAACGGCAATTTTTATCAAAACTTATCACGCATGAGAAATGTTATGTGATAATGAAATATTTCACACAGGTCTAAACCACCAATGGAGAGGGTTTCCTATGCTCAGAAGGAAAGAGAGCAGGGCAAGGTACAGCCTCTCTAGAAGGACAGAAGGCTTCCAAGTGAAAATCTGTACAATGCATCCACCAGATGCAATAGAGGCGTGGGGATGTGCTTAATGTTGCATATGACCAATTTCAAATTATTCTGGAATAGAATATTTAAACTTATGGCTTCTTTTCTGCATTAGCAACTCGTGTTCAAAAGAGCATACCCATAAAAATGTGTTCTCCCTCATTTCTTCTTAAGCATAGCATATATTTTCAACTCATTTTATCCTCTAGTAGTTGCCCATGAAATTATTTTCATCCTGAAAGTAGTCAATTTTTGTCATGAACCCAAAAACTGGTCTCAATTTATTATGTGATTGCAGTTCAATTGTCTAGGCTTTTGTTTCCACTGTAAAATGATTATGGTATGTATTTGTAGAGCATTAAGGTAATTCAGAACTATTGCTTATACAGTCTTGATTAGATCTCTGCATTGTTGCAGCAGATGGCACATACTTCATTGTGTCTTACCAGAGCAGAGAAGAGACAAATAACTGTGACAACTGAAATGAAGATTAGAGATCATTAACTGTGGTAAAATAGGAGACTATGAAACTAATAAATAATTCAACATGGAAAACATTATTAAACAGATTAAGACCAGGGGACTTATTTCTCTATTTGGAAATCCACCCAAAGACATCATACAATTAATGATCCAAATAAATCACAAGTCTTCACATGGCTTTTTTATGATTTATGGAGTTGTTAGCAAAACCAAAAGGACAATTTTGGTGTCAGATTTTGGGATCTGTAAGTTAAAAAGTAATAAACAGAAGAAAATGAAGAAATAGCCTGCAATATGCTGATAGTTAAATAGAATCTGGGAAGCCTAAGAGAAGAAAAAGTCTGCACTGCTTTCAACTTCTAATCTAAGACTCACCTCCATCCAGCCTTATCAATGTGCAGAGCAAGAACCTTACTCCATTATTTTGGATTCATTATTTTTCAGCATTTGGAACCTTTCTATACATAACAGATTTCAAATACACCCCCAAACAATGTGATAATAGAAATCTTACTGGAGGGAAATGCAGAATTCAGCCCTTTGCTATTCACTAGCATCCTGCAAATTATGAACCTTTACATTAGTATTGCTTCAGTTGATTGGCTACTTGCATCATAGTTAATAAATAAAAAATTATGTAATTCCTTGAAAACCAGTGAAGAAAACTGCCAAATTCTTCAGAAGAACAGCAATACTCCTAAAGAAAAAGAAATTAAAATCCATAATTCAGGATACACATTGATTTTGATTTCTGCACAGCTCTTTAAAGAAGACAATACCAAAGTTTTCACAGGGAAATAATTATTGTAAAACTTGGTGTATCTGAAAACCATGAACCCTTTGCAGCTTCCCCTTCAGCTAAAACAAAATGCACACCACTCCTAACTTTAATATACTCCCTATTAACTGGGAAGAAACTGGGAAGCTCAAGGTAATAAAGCACATTTGTAGCAACTACTAACAGAACTGTTGGGGTGATTTTTCAGCACAGTTTGTTGTACCAGCAAAGTGTCAGTGCCCTCCATTAGATTCTAGGCACAAGCCAAAGTAAGTGTAAAAATACTGTCAACATTTCTGATGATATTATGGCTCTCATAATGAATCAAGTTTCATTTAAATCTTACTGCTTTATAATCATGGTATCCTGTAAAAATTTGCTTAATTTTCTCAGAGAAAATATTGTTCCAATTACAATCTACAGCACCAAATAAAACCCAGAATTGCCTTAGAAGCTGAAAGACTCAGGAGACAAAGCTCTATTTTTAAATTTAGGAACTTCTGGTATTTCAATTCAACTTTTCAAGTTTGCAATATTATAGCATGAACTTTACTAACATTACTGGTTTGCTACAGGGCCAGAATTGGTAATAAAAACAAAACCCAACAAATCAGTAATGATTTGTCCTGCAATATAGATTTGTGTATGTTATAATCACATTAAACAGCATTTTAAAAACAACTTCATATATTTCAGGCTACACTTAGCTTCTTGTAGATTAAAACAAAAAAAATAAATTTAATTTTAATTAATTAATTAATTAAAATTAAAATTAACTGTAATAGTTCAGAAATTGCTTAGAAAGCACCTTTAAAAAGAAAATTGTTTTATAAGCTGCAACTTTTGCAAAAGAGTCCTGGAGTGGCTGGAGCCCTGACTGCAAATTCCAGCCTACTGCTACCTTAGCACAGGAAACACAAGCATGCACACTGGATGTCTGAAACCTTTTGATGCACAGAGGGCACTTCCTTTGAAAGGGTGTTTAGTTCACAGGCAAAAGGAAGTGCTTCAAAGGACAGGAAAAATAAGAATTAAATTAGGTATGATTCCTCATATTAGTGTGGGAAAAAAGTTTTCTTTCTGTTCACATATAGTAAGCACTGGAAAAAAAGCGACATTATCAGGTTTTATTAATGACACCAACCACAAATTGGAGAAAAAAAAAAACTTAAATACTGGCCAAATAATTTTTAATTCACTATTTTAAATTTATTGTTATCTTGAGAAGATAACACAGAGAATTCCAGTTCTAGTACATTATCCATACACTATAAAATGAAACAAAATCTAAATTTAAAGTTATATCTTACTTTTCACAGCTTTAATGGATTTGTCAAGTGTTTTGGGAATTCTGAAAACCTGGGCATCAAGGGGCAAAAATTCTGAAAGGTGCTTTTCCATGGTTTGTCTGGTTGCTCAGGAAAACACAAGAAGTGTTGTAAAGTGGTAATTTCAGACTTGTGCTGTTTTAAAAAAATAGAGCAACACCTCTAATTTTTGTTCCCAGACTGAGACTGTCATTTGATTTTTACCTAATTGTGGCATTACATCTGCAACAGGCTTTATGTTATAAAGTGATTTACTAAAGAGAAAGGCCAGCACATCCCAAAATGTGTCACTTCTCCTCCCACCAAGCAATATGGAAGGCAACCATGTAGTACCTAACAATTATAAAAGCCAGCAGTCTTAGAACCACAAGCACAGAGGGGAAAGTCATACCTCTCCTTTGCATTTCCTCTTTTTATGTGTCAAATCTTGCTCTGGAAGCCAGTTTCACATCCTTCCCTGGGAAACTGCTCTGCTCAATGAATGGGAATGCAGAGTGCTGAAGATGAACTACATATTAGCTGAGCAGCAGCATTCTTGACTAAGGAAAGTCTGCTGTTAAATAACTTTCCTGAGAGGACCAGGCAAATCCTGAGCTCTGCTATTACTAGGAAACAAAAAAAACTTGAAATTTTTCACATGAGCCTTTCCACCACCCAGAAGCATTACTAACTGTAGCAATTCAAATGATTGCTTTGCTCCACTTAACACACAACACATCAACACTGGCAACATCCCACCTCCAGAGACAATTCTGGGAACAGCTGTGGTAAGCAAAGTGGGCCAGCTGGGTCTTTGTGTGGAAAGCAGACATATCCGTGTAGAGGAGGAGGAAGAGGAGGAGGAGAAACAGCTGACAACTGAATGTGCTTCTAACCATAGCATTTGTGTGATGCTAGAAAGTCCTTTCATGTGGCCCAGCAAGGCAGCTCCTCCTTCCTGTGCACATGAAAACTTTGGAATACTCAAACTCAATCCTCTCAACTCCCGGCACAAAAAGCTGAAATAATGCAGGTTTTAAAGCACCAGAATGGTTAAAACTTACCAAGAAAAGCTGTAGTGCCAACAGTCTGAAAGTGGAGGTAAGAAAGCTGGAACACTTTTTCTGTACAGATAACAGGAGTGCCTCATTCAGCTTCCAGTGAAAGCCCTGGAAGAACCCCCAGTGGCCTGAAATGGCACAATACTCCACAGTACTCCAAAAATACTTTTTGGACAGCTGTGCTGCAGGTGGTGAAATGTGAAGTGCAAAGAAGCAAAAAACAGAATAATACAGTTTATCAAAAACAGAGGCATATGTAGCACATGGAGCAAAACTAGTGATGAATTCAATCAGTACAGCACCATGTACACAGAGCCTGACAGCACTTTAATGTAGATAAAGAAGACAAAACCTATATTTATACTAAATATTTAGTGGAATCATAACTAGGAGAGAAACTTCTTGTCCTTGAGATCAGTTCTCACCTGTAATCTTCTG
The DNA here is from genome assembly GCF_012460135.2 of Molothrus ater. Classification (NCBI taxonomy): domain Eukaryota; kingdom Metazoa; phylum Chordata; class Aves; order Passeriformes; family Icteridae; genus Molothrus; species Molothrus ater. Next base: position 15,968,264 of record NC_050479.2, on the reverse strand, counting down.
TCCTTTTGATTTCAAATTCTAGCTTTGGCAACATTTGAAAATTTTAGTCTTAGGCTATCTTAGTATGTACATTATAACATTCACTGGCAATTCCTATCCAGCAAAATCAACCCTCAGATGATACTGTGAAAATCAGACAACCATGCAAAACAACAGAACAGCTAAGACTGAGGGGCCAATGCTCATCTCTGGCTTTTGTAATTCTGTACAAAACCCCCCTTTCATACAAACAACTCCACAATAGGGTTACATTCAGACCTGAACATTGCAGCCAGAAATCATGTTAGCGCTGTGGTGTTACTTTACAGATACTGCATCTTTCATCTGTCCTCTGGTACACGGAACACACACTAAAAATAGAATTAGAACATATTTCTCATGCTTCAGTGGCATTTATTGTAACTCAGGGAAACTAGTATCTAAAACAACTCATTTTTCTAAAACACAACAAAGTATTTGTGCCATATTTATAATTAATACACATTCCCTAATAGCTAAATGTCGGTTCCAAAAATTACATCACCCAAGAGACTACACTTTAGTTGAGAGGAACAGAACAAATTACAGCAGGTGAGCAACACTGCCAGTTCTAGGAATTGATCTGTAGCCCAAGCTCTCATTTATTTTTATGATTTGGGGTTTTCTTATTCATTAGATACATTATCTAAAGCTTTTCAAATTTTTGCCCTGAAATTGCATTTTAGGAACTATTCTGTTACATGGAAACAAGGACTGTTCCAAAGACCTTTGACAGCAAAAGCTTTAACATTTTTGATACTTCTTAAATACTAATAAATTCACAGCAAAACTAAGTTTCAAACAGGGCAAGACACTGTATTAAAAGAACAGGGCAATTCTACTGATCCAGAAAAGTAAAAATTGTGCCAACAGAATGCCTATGCTTATTATTTCTTTAACAGATCTTCAGGGACAGTCTTTCAGACTCTGCCAAATCAGAATACAACCAGCACCCACAAGAACTGACATGGGAAGAAAAGTAATGCAGTTAATGTAATACAGAGGCATCCAAGCTCAGAATGTGTTTTTAATGCTTTGCAAAAGTATGAAGAAGAAAAATATTGTATTATTGGAAACACCTGAAAATAACCTCTCCCAGATGATAGCATAACTTATGAAATTTTTGGTCTTTGTTTTTTACAGTTGGCAGTTTAGGCAAAGAAGGAAACAAAGACCTAATCCTCAAAGAACTCTTCTTGAAATGTTGAATTTCAGAAGTTAGGAAATATATAATTCACTGTAAACAGTACATGCCTAGGCTTACAAATTGCTTAATATTTTCCATGACAAAGCTTGGCTTTCAGTCCTTTTTAACTTTACCAGTCTTTGCTTCAGGTTGTTGGGTTTTGTTTCTTTCTTTTTTCTTTTAAGAGATTTAATTAAAACCAACCCGTGTCATTTTGAGACTGCATCGGAGAACTTATTTTTCTGGCCACTGTTAAACATCTTCTCATGCCAAATTAAGCAGTCTTCAAACACCAAATCAGAAATTTGTCAGAGGGGTGAAGCTGTTTGGAAGTAACTCCTCTTAGCCTCATGAAATGCTGCTTGTTCCAAAGCGAAGTTCTGGGCAGTTCTGCTCAGAGTCACAAGGGAGATGTTTGGTCTCAGATGAGCCTGTTGTCACTGCCTCCATTGTCAGCGCAGAGAGAGCAAAAGCACTTTTCCAGCCCCATTCCCCTGATCTGTCAGAAGCCAGCTTCAGGAGATGAAGTGCAGCCCAGAAGTGCCAGTTTCTCTCCGCTGCCCACGAGGGGAGGCCAAGCAACTGCAGACACCCACACTGAAGGTGTTCACTGCCCCTTCCACAGAGCCTCACAGCTCTGCTTTGAAGGATTTCATTAACCACTAAGGCATTCCAGACAAGAATTATATCATCTTAGCAGATGCTCCCCTGGATGTGTTCCCACCAGTCAACCAACAAAATGGCCAGTGGAGAAGGACTATAGATCTTTCTCATCAGTACCTTACTCACACTCTCTCTACCTGTGAGAGAGGAAGGACTGTGACTATTCAAATCCTCACCTAAGATTTCCAGGGATCTCTCAAACACCTAACTCTTCCTCGAGTTTTCCATAAATTGGGAGCTCATTTGTGAGTTTGTTTTGGCACTCACTGTCATACAACTGTGGGGATGACTGTTCTTTAAGAGGTGTTTGTGCATGTACTATCTCAGCCCAGAGTCCTTTCTCTTACTCATAGAACCTGTTTAATTACATTGAAGCATTGACTATAACCTCCCTGCCTGTGGATGAAGTTTACAAATGAGTTAAATTTTCAGCAAAAATACCTTCAAGCCAAATATAAGCATTGCATTTGCCTGCAAGGCAAAGTCATTAATATGAAAGCTAGTAATAGACTTAACCTTCTATTTATTTAATTTTTTTCCTTTCATACCATAGCTTGTGAGGTCCCAGGAACAACACAGCCTCAAGTCTGAGGGAGTTAACTCACAGTAGTGTGAGAGGTTGAATTCAAAAAGATAATGTCCACACACACTCTCTGGAAACTCACAGCACAGACCTCTTTACACAGCCTCGCTTCCTTGAGGAAGGATTGCAGAAATGTACCCATTCTGGGACCACAGTCACAGATCTTTAGTTACAAACCACAATCATACCAGGTGGATGCTGCCAAGATCTACAAATTGGTAAAAAATACATTATAGGAGTTGTGACATTGTGGTGGTTTGACAGGAAATGTGTTTTTTGGGATGCTGTGTTTTTGGCCAATGGATATTCAGATTTTAATATTGGCATTTAACCTGACCATTGGGACATGGACACGCCTCTGAGAACACGGGGTTAAAAGCAGAGCTCTCCCCTGGGAGGGTCCTCTTGGGTTTCCGGCGGGAAAGAGTTCGGGTCTCTGCCCTGGCCCAGCTGCTGGCTGGGCAGGGGGAGGGGAAAGCCATGAGGCCGAGAGAGGTAGGCCTGAGCCCGGGGGTGGAAGGGTGGAAGAGAGAGAGAGAGAGAGAGAGAGAGAGAGACACCGGGAGCCATCGGGCAGCCCCCCCTGAGAGACACAGAGAGAGAGAGAAAGAGCCGCTGCCTGGGACTGTAACCTTGAAACTGGATAAACATGGGCCTGTGCCGGCAGCACGGCTGGGACGGAGAAGAGGGGGGGGTTCAGCCGGCCGCTTGTAAGAGCTTTTAACCCCTTTTTAGAGAATGAGAACTTTACAGAACATTGACCTTTTCTAGAAGATAGAGTAGAAGATGAGGAAGGAAATGGGCCAGTGTGAGAGAGGTCTGGGCGAGTGAGAGATAGTAGAAGAATAGAGAAGAATCCTAGTGGGAAGAGATGATGGAGTGGCTTTTGCTGGACTCTTTTTTGTATAGCCATGGACAGAACCATGTTCCTTGTGATACAGAGACTGCATTCTAGGGGGAGGCAATGGCCTCAGAACCAAGAGGGTTCAGTGTTAGTGCCCTTCGGCCCCAGGGGGTGAAAAAAATATGGGGGGGACAGGTGTCCCAAAAGGAGAGATTGTGGAGACAGGTGTCCCAAAAGAGAGACTGTGCCTTTTTTGGGGGGGGGGACAGGTGTCCCAAAAAGAGAGATTGTGGGGACAGGTGTCCCAAAAGAGAGACTGTGCCTTTTTTACATCGGGACAGAGCATCCTTAAAAGACAACCCTAGAAGCAGTTCTGGTCCGTGTTCAGTGGTGAGAGCACTGGACATGGAAAGGAAGAAGTCACGACGGCAGATGTACTCCGGGCGGTGCCACAAGTGACACAGAAACACACGAGGCTTCAGCTGTGTTTCCAGGGGAAGCCCATGGTACAAGAAGGACTCCTCTCCTCTTGATGAACTGAGGATTGATTGTCTAAAAAGTGATGCTGGACCGAGAGTTGGTGATTTGAAGAACAAATGTATTGTGTTAGAAATTTAGTGGGGGGAGGAGGAAATGCATTTGTGAGGTTTTCATTTTCCCTGTATGTGTGTGTTCCTTTTTATTTGTAGTTGTAGAGTAGTTAATAAAGTTCTGGTTCTTTTCTTTCCTAAGTAGGAGCCTGCTTTGCTTATTCCTAGTCACATCTCACAGCAGAAACCAGGGAGAAAGTATCTTCATAGAGGCACTGGCATTGTGCCAGTGTCAAACCATGACAGACATGCTCAAGAGATCAATATTTATACCATTTCTTGTAAAACTACACTGTTCAAGATCCCAGGTTAGGAACTGAGAGAGATCTCATTGCTTGCATCAGCCTTTTCAGTGGTTTTGTAGCTCAGACAGATGAATGCTTATGGCTACCTGCAACTCCTACCTCCTTCACATGATCCACTGTCTCTGAGTCTCTCTCTCATTGTCCTGTTCTCCTCTTATCCATCAACCTATCTTTAACTTGGCAATTTCTGGCTAACTCAGTGCTAGCACTGAGTAGCAGACAGAAGTTCTGTCACTGTAGCTAATCAGTCCTGTGAGTGGTATCAGCTACCAGCTTCACAGTATTGTCCTGGTAAAGTACTTGAAGAAACTGGCAAACTAACAACAATTGAAAGAAATAGCAGCCAAACACTTAATTTCAGGACAACTCACTTTTTATATATTGTGTAACAAAAGACATTTGCATCTGTAACTTAAAAATCCAGTTCTGTAAATAGTCTCTCTAGGTTGAGATGGTATACATCTTTTAGAATCATTCCTACTGAATTATAATCATATTTCATGAGCGCCAAAATGAAGTATTTACATTTAAAAATTACTGTTATTTAAACCTCGTAAACATGCACCCATCACAAGTAAAATGGGAAAAAAACAAATTAAAGCAATTTCAGGTTGACATCAATCACTTGACCATGTATAGTGTGAAAAGCAAAAGCTATTAATCACTACAAGTTTCAGGATAAACAATCCTTCCTTTATATATACTGTGAAGTACTCTATTGCAGACTGATAGTGATGCTGGCTACCTAACTATTGTTAAAATACACTGAAGAATCTTAAAATTCTAATAAACTTCTTTAAACACAGCTGTGCTGATCTTGGGTGAGATAGAGTAAATTTTCTTTTTCTTTTTTTCATCGCCATTTTAAACCCTATGGTCTGGTCCACAGGGAGCAGGGATGCAGATTTTAATAGATATACCTTTATATGGCTGCAACCATGAGTTGCATGTCATAAAAAATGCTTACAACAGCAGGAACCACTGGAGGAGAAGCCTTACAAGAAGCAGTGCAAGTGCAGCAGTGACCCAGCTTGAACTGGCCTTGGTGCCAATAACACAACACAAGCAACTTTTGCTTTTTCTGTCCTTTTCTCAACCCACGAGTTGTTTCATTTTTACTCTTCCAGTTCTCTCTCCAAGCCTGCTGGTGAGGAAGTGGCTGGGTGGTGTTTAGCTCCTGCTGGGATTACCCCATGAGAAAAGCTCAGGGCACACCAGTGACTGCAGGGTACGTGAGGAACAGAGCAGTTCCCATCAGCCTCACTGGCTGCTGACTTAAGCAATAACACCATGAGAGAGGCTGACAACATTGCAGGAATAAAAAGGGCATTACCATGGCTTAAGCAGCTGAATGCTTGCCTGTGAAACTGAATTCCATACCTGCTTCTTCCTACCCCACAGCTGCTGTGTGATGCTAGCCCAGTCACATAAACTGGGATTTCAGAGAGGGGCTTGTTGACCATGCACTTATTAAGATTCTGAGTTTTTGAAGGAAAAAAAATACCCCACTGAAACAGAGATTTTGAAAAACAGAGCCCTCATTTTAAATGTACTTGGTAACAAACCAAATGCCTTCAGAGAGAAGAAAATTTCTAATAGTTTACCTAAGCAATTCACTTCTATCATCCTACTGTACCTTGGTATGACTTAGAACTTGAATAGTCTCTGATTCAACATCTGCAGTCTTCCACCTGCAAAATAGCTAAGCATCTACAGAACAATCAGTATGCCTGGTTCACACCTCAAAAAGACAGGTATTTCCATTTTTCATTCAACCTTTATACACAAATGAATAGTAAAGAAGCAGCATTTTAAACTTCTCAAAGAGTATTTGAATAATCCACATTTGTCTCCTTAGTTTTCTGTTCACGGATGAAGACAAATGAAGATTCCAGAGGTTGCTCACTTCTTGCTTTAAATCTGTGTATCCAGAACACTGAAAAAAACACTTATCAGTCACAGATGATCTGAAGACACCTGTTCAATAATTCTCCCTGTTTATATACTCTCAGTATATTAGAAATTTTGATATAGATGTCAGATGACATAATGAGTAACTGTCTCACATCATGCATACTTTTCACTATGCCAAGTCATTAAGAATACCTTTTTCCTAATTTTTTTTCCGCAAGCCAAAGAACCTACTAATTTCTACAGGACATTTTTCTGCCCTATTTAGTATCAGAGAAGAAAAGAAACAGCAGAGTAAATTAAAAGCAGGCAGTTCACACTTGCCTGCCGCACTAGCAGTGTGCCAAGGCTCACACGAAACCATTTCCACTGCAGTGCTCTAGACTGGAGCCACGCAGCCCCAGAGAGCACACAGAAAAAACACCCCAAGCCTGAACCTCATTTGAACCTTGCCTGCAATTGGAGGGGGAGGTGGGTATGTGGAATGAGAAAGGTGAACTTTATTTAACTTCTCCTGCACCTCTGCACTTCCTACACTGGGTCATCAAAGGGAATGAAGTACAGGAAAACAAAAAGGTTACATAACTGGATAACCTGGCCTAAGTGAAATTAAAGGGAGTATGAAATTCAACAATGAACATTGTCCCTTTCTCCCCACCTGCAGTCAAATCAATTTTTAGGCCAAGCAGGTTAGATAAGCTTCAACCTTTTAGACATTTATCCAAACTAAACCATTTGAGAATCACTCATCATTTAATGTTGAATACCTTGGCTAGGGAACATAAAAAACCTGCTAAATCTGCACATCTCCCACAGGTCACACACTGGCCAACAACATATATTAAAAAAATGGAGAAGTAAAATTATGCTGATCTTTATCTTATTATCAAAGAAATATAATAAGAAGAAAAGTAAACAAAATAGAAGGAACTCAAATAGAAAAAAGTTTCAGTACACTAAAGCTCATAAGTCTGGGTTAAACTAAGACCTCATTCCTTTCTTTATTTAAATATATAGCAAATTAAAAAAGTGAAACTTTCTTAGTCTGAGTCTCTTATTTTTCCCAAACATGTTTCTTAAAAACAAATATCAAGAGATGTCTCCATCATTAGCACTGGGAATTTTTACATACCAAAGGGAGATATTCCACCTCATAACTATATCATAGATCTCTTCTTTATGTTGATGGACTCCCATACTGTCATTTAGGACCCACATAAAGCACAGTAAGTTATGCACAGAAAAAAAGTTAATTGAGGAAAGGCAGTATTATTAAAGTGCAAATGCAGATAAAGTTTGCATAAAGCCAGGGCATCATCTGTGAGCCAAGAGACTTGCACTCACATACAGATACTGAGTCCTTGATATAACACTCCGGATGCTGGGCAGATGTGGATCCTCTCTGCTATTTTTATCTTTCCTGTAAACAGTACAAGCTTTACGTGCCAGTCTAAAAGACTGCATGTGCTACTGAAAAAGTCCTGATGTACCACTCAGTGCTGTAATTTAAAAAATTGGAAGCTTCCATTAAAAAAATGAGAGAAATCAATTTCAAGACAGTATGTAGAGATCAATAAAATCTAGAATTTTAGTAGAAGCTGGTCTTTCTAGAGTCATAGCCATTATCTACTTAGTCTTTAACTATTCTATAAATACAGCACATACATAATTCTATAAATTCCAGCATGTAGACAGAGAATATTAAGCAGAGGAACCTATTCCCTAAGATCTCTATAGAATCAGAGGAATATTAGTACTTCCAAATATTAGTACTTCCACATGAAATTGTGACTTTGCAACAAACCTCCAAACATGGTCTCCAGCATTTTCCACCTCAAAAAGATGGAATGGTTTAGGCTGGAAGGGACCTTAAAGGTCATCCAGTTTCAATCCCTCTGGCATGGGCAGAGACACCTCCACTAGTCCAGCTTTCTCAAGGCTCCATCCAACCTGGCCCTGAATACTTCCAGGGATGGGGCACCCACATCTTCTCTGGGCAGCCTGTGCCAGAGCCTTGCCACCCTCACAGTAAAGAATTTCTTACTTATATCAAATCTAAACCTGCCCCATTTTAGGTTGAAGCCATTCCCTCTTGGCCTATCTACAAGCCTGTAAAAGGTCCCTCTCCAGCTCTCTTGCAGCCCTCTTTAGGCACTGCAAGGTGCCAGAAGGTCTCCCCAGAACCTTCTCTTCTCCAGGCTAAACAGCCCCAACCCTCTCAGTCTGTCTTCATGGGAGAGGTGCTCCAGCCCTCTGATCATCTTCACAGCCTCCTCTGGACTCTTTTCAACAGGTCCACATCCCTCCTATGCTGGGTCCCCCAGAGCTGCAGGGATTCTCATCATAGCAGAGGGAGAGAATTCCCTCCCTTTCCCTGCTGGCCCCACCACTTTGCATGCACCCCAGAATGCAGCTGGCTCTCTGGGGGGCTGGGCCACGTCAAGTTTCTCATCCACTAACATCTCCAGGCTAACCTGTACCTTGTCATGGTAAGAGGATGCAAGAAAGTTTAGATTTAAGATGCAAAATTTTGAATATTCATCTTTAAAATTGTCCAAAATACCCAAGCTTACGGAAATTAATGTGTTATTCTCCTCTGAATTTGTACTATATCATCACAGAGTCACTACTGCAAAACTAGGAATCTGAAGAGGCATTAAAGGTTAAAAAAAAATTTAAAATAACCAGCTATTCTTTTTTGACTTGATCACAAGCCAGAAAGTCAAGACAGTTTCTGGTTTTTCCAAAACAACATGAAGACTTACCTGGGTTTGTTACTATAATAAGCAAAAAGCTAAGCTTATCAGTTCCACAATTTAATTATCATGAAATCAAGAAATCCATCAAAACCATTTTCAGACTTCATTCTGATTTGAATACTTTCTCCAGCTGACAACATCCCAAAACTTGTCAGTTATCTTAAGCCCCATAAACAGCAGTAGTAAAAACAAGCACAGTGCCTGGCTTTGAGCTTGGTAATCATGTCCTCTTTTCAAACTGGGCTTAAAAAGACTGAAGCATACCAAACATCCATTGGCAAAGAAAATAACTGAAACACATATCTCAGTTCCAGAGAAGGCTGAGGTGATGCTGATAAAAGCTGACAGTTACTGTGTGAAACAGGATTGTGCACACAGAAGCTCTGCTAAGTGAGGCAGCCCAGAACCAAACAGTAACACAATTGTAAACATTAGCTTTTCTCCTGCAAATTTTTATCTACTAAGATTAGCACAACAGCAATGACTGTTAGAAAGCAACACACAGACAGAATACAGCCTTGTACTGTTTTCATTTACCAGTTCCCAACCTCAGTTTCACCTTGCCACTCTCCAAGCAAAGGCAAAACTAACAACGAATGTCTCCCTCAACACACAAATTAGCAGAAAGAAATTTCTTTCTTCAGCTTCTGAGTGAAAGGCAGCAACAGTGGAGTTAATGCAGCTATCTTCAGCTGAGTGAAATTATTATGGGCAGATATTTTTCTGCAATAGAAAAATCCTGCAGCTTTTCTCTGACTAAAGCAAAGACACTTGATTCAGCACAACTTCTTGTGGCTGATCTAGCCTACTAAATAGTTGTAAAAATTCTAAAGGGAAGGAGAGAGAAAGGACAGCAATCAAGTGGCAAATAATTCGCTACCCCAAGTTTAAAAAAGTAACTTCCCTGTTATTTTCCCTGCAATCAGTTTCACAGAATCTACCACTGCTTTTGACTTGCTTGGAGGCATCAAAGTACTACTATTCATGAAAAGCACTGCCAGCACCAGTAGAAAAGTGAAGAATTTTAGAGAAAACTCATTATCATGCTGATTTAGATGGAAGTTAGTGAACTTCTTCCAGAACTAGTGTATTTTTGGCATACACTTCAAAAGGTTCAGAAATCATGTGGTAAACATCTATCATATGATAAACACTTTGCAAATTGTTGAGAGGCCCTCGACCACCCGTGGTTGAGCTACAGTTCTGTGCATGAAGGGTTGCTTTACTGAACAGAATAAAAGCCCACAAAATGCAAAGAATCCAGACGCATTTCCCTCCATAACATGATGCAAAATAAAATAAGATTATACTGAAGCAGGGTTAAAAAAGCACTTCAAGATTCTTCTCCTTGTGTTTTGCTTTAAAGAGATATTGAAGATTTTTAAAAAACAATTTAAGCATAAAAGCAGTATATATTAGAATAGATACAGCTATAAGTTCTGCTGTGATCAACTGAAGTACTTCCCTTACTGCTGGATTTAGCTGTACCATCCCACATCAGCAAAAGGCTAGGGATGTAGTCCTAACAGTGTCATTACTGTTTCATTACATTTCAGATTTCTGCCTGTCATCAGAGCCCACTGCAGTTAAAGAAAGACTGTGCTAACCAAGGCTGGGATCGTTTACCTTCAATGTAATAAAAGCTGGGGTACACGTTTTAAAGTCGTGAATCCCATTGGGCTTTGCACTCCAAGACATAACAGCTGTTGAACTACTGACTTAGACAAAACTTTAAATGCTCAGAAATATTACCAAAGAATAGCTGAGAAGTTTCAAATCCACCACCTTAAACACACAGCAGAATCATTGACCTCATCAGGCTGAGTACTACGAAGGATAAAAAAAGCATGAGTGGCTTCCCATGACACAGTGATCCAGTACTTGTGTCAGAATTCATGTCTTCTCTTTGCAGAGAACAGTGATGCAATTTTTGCTCCTGTCACATTTCTCTAACCAGCCCAACCTCCCAGGAAAAGGTGAAGATACGTGCAGCACTTATAAAGGAAGACAGGTGGGGTGAAATCACACTTTGAGACACGTTGGACCCATTGGCTGCTCACTGAATGCCCCTTGCCTCAGCTGACACAGGAGCTACGCTGTTTATATCCAGCCTGTGCCAGGGGGCAGGACAAAGCAACAGCTGCAAGGCCTCTCTTGGCTCAGCCTCAGGCACCCTTGCTACTGTTCAAAGGTAGCCTGAGGCTAAAGCAATTCACAGCCCTCCTGAAGTGCATGGCAACCAGAGCCTACTGTGTTCACAGAGTTCACCTGCAAGTGGCAAACCACATTGAAGCCCTCCTACGAAAGACCCCACACACACCTCAGCTGCCTAATGTTAGCCACATAACACCCTTGCTCCTCGACATGCATGGAAGCACTAGCATGCCCTGAGTATCTCCAGAACACAGGTTTGCAGTCAGAGTTTGAATCTGAGGCTTGTGATGCTGACAGAAGATAGTTGGGCCATTGCATGAGACCTCCACACACAGCCCCACACCGTCCCCTTTCTGCAGCCCCTGATGGCAATGAGGCTTGTTCCTAGGACTGGAACACCAGGTGAGGATTGCAGGAGGAACTGTCTGAATGCATAATTAATGCACTCCAGAGATGGGGGAGCCAAGATATTCAGATATTCAAGATATGCCTTTGGTGCACGCTGGCCTGCAGAAGGGTATCAAATGCTGGCAGAGACTGGTCCAGCTGGTCTCCTGGTGCTGCAAGCAGCTTCCAGGTGGAGCCTCCTCCCAGCATGGAAGCCTGCAGCCTGAAGATGGGAAACACTGACTTTTTGATAGTGAGTGAAAACCACTAAGATCCAGTCACATGTGGAGATAAAATCCAAAAGCAGATGCATAGGTGCTTTGTTGCTTTGGAATGGTGAACTCTCCAAGGCTAAAGACTGTTGACCTGTACTTTTCCAGCCAAACCTGCTTATATTTTAAGCCTTTAGACATAAACTGTTGACCAAATCTGAGACTAAGTGGACCCAGCCACACCTAAACTCCTCTGAGTTTAGAAAGTAAGGGGGTCTCACTGAAGCTTGTAACTGGAGAGACCATGACCCTATTGCACTATTATCTGTTTTAATAGATTATAGTTATTTACATATTGCTTTACAGCCTAATTACAACAGTACTTAGACATTAAATTAGCAATAAATAATAATCATGCACATAATCATTGTATCCTACTTCTTGTTCTTGGCCAAGAGCTCTTGACTACTCTGACACAAATCCATCTTGAAGAAACTAAAATATCTTGAGTTCTCAACTAGGTTTTGCACAAGTCCTTACAAGTCAGAAGATCTTTACCTCAAGGCAAACCAGGAACTTACCTTTTCTAGCCTGTAAAGGCTACCTTTTAACTAGCATGTGCAAGTGTGTTTAATTACTTACCTTTTAACTAGGACGTGCAAGGTTAATTTAACAATTAAAAAAGCAATGTATGATTACACTGATAAAGGAAGAGCATGACTGCAGAATGTAATATGAGCTACCACATATCTACCATAGTTTGCCTATTTTATGGAGGATGGAAATTAAAGCAATGTAATTAACCCACATAAGCAAACACTTCCTTTATTTTTGTTTAACCTAATTTTGAGACTGCAGGTCTAAGAGAAACAATTCTTACACCTATGAAGAACATGCTACACACAGCACAGCAAGACTGAGCAAGGATGCAATCACTGCAAAGGATATGAGGGGCTGGGAGTCACTGAAAGTCAACTTGAAATGCAAAAGGCAGAACTGGAGATCTGCTTGTCAGCATCTCACAGTCAAATGGCACAGTAGATTCCTTCAGAGCAAATTAGAAACTACATGAAAAATACGTTTGCATATACTTCTTAAAAAAATAAATAAATAAAAGGACCTTTAGAATTTGCAGACTAGTATGCATAGCCAGCACAGTTCTTTCCTCCTATCAGAGGAAAAAAAAACTCTATCAGAAGAACATTCACTGATATGAAGAATTCCAGAAAATGCTGCGAGTTTTATTTTTTAAAAAATAAATTAAACAATCTTAAAAACAAACAACCAAAACCCACTTTACTGCAGTGTTTTCAAGAGCCATGTGACAATAATTGGTCTTCAGAGCTAAGGCAGTTCAATAGATGCAGTTGTTCCTTTTTTCAGAATAATCTTACATGTTCAAATTTTTGAAGTAATTTGTAATGTTTGTAATGGGTGTAAAAGCTTCTCAGTCTATTTAGTGAGACTCAATTTGACTTATAATCACACAGTGAAAAATATTACTTGCAGAGTAAGTTATAAAAAAACCACAAACACACCATTTGTGTTGTGTATCATGCAGAATATAAGGTTTGAAACCATCTAAGGAAGATGAAGGTGCATGAATCACAGAATCAATCAATCACAGAATTGATTAACTAGGTTGGAAAAGACCTCTGAGACCATCAGTCCAATTGTGTCCTGTACTTCATCAAAAGCAGCATGGATGGCAAGTCAAGGGAGGGGATTCTCCCCATCTACTCTGCTTTTGTGAGACCCCACCAGGAGTGCTGCATCCAGCTCTGGGGTTTCCAGCAAAACAAGGGTGGGGACCTGTTTGAGAGGTTCAACAGGAGGACTGTGAAGAGATGATCAGAGGGCTGGAACACATCTCCCAGGAAGGGGGTTGGGGCTGTTTTGCCTGGAGAAGAAAAGGCTCTGAGGAGACCTCATAGCACCTTGCAGTACCTAAAGGAGGCTTCAAGAGAATTGGAGAGGGACCTTTTACAAAGGCCTGTAGTGATAGGGCAAGGGGAACGGCTTCAAGATGAAAGAGGGCTGATTTAGATGACTGTGAGGATAGTAAGACACTGAAACATATTATGCAGAGAGTGGATACCCTATCCCTGGAAGTGTTCAATGCAGTCTGGACAGGTTTAGTGAAACCTGTGTTTAGTTTAGTGAAACCCCATGTCAGAGGGGTTAAAACTGGATGACCTTTAAGGTCCCTGCCAACCTAAACAGTTTTATGACAGTAATATGTAGACCTGATGGTTGTTACTGTCATTTAAAACCGGCCTCACACGCTTGGATATAAAAGGACTACAATACTGGGGTATTAAAGGGTTTTGTTACCAGAATATTTGGTTTGATGTCACCATGCAGAGCTTTGCTGGAGACACCTGAAGTCGCTCTAGGTGCGCAGCACCACACAGAGATAAAAGATCAGGTCCCAACAGCTCTGCTGTTTTACTGAAGCAGCACAGTATCCAGCACAGCCTCTCATCCACCACCTTCCTGTTCTAAAGATGGCTGGTTTGCTTCTCTTGGTACTTTTGTGTTCTGTGGTATATATATCTCTTGAGATTGAAAGCAAATACACCCATAGCCATTGAGTGACCTCTGTGGAAAAAGAAAGGAAAGAAAAGATTTTAAGTGTTCCTCAGAAAAAAAGCAAACCCTGCCTGCTGAAGTAAGCATCAGAGCACTAACCCTTAACTCCACCACTGCTCCCTGTCACACCCAGGGGCAAAGATAAACTGCAGCAGGAAGGTATGATGAAGTTTGTTTAGAAGTTATTGCCCTCACCTGTCATTCCTGTCAGAGACTGCACTCCCTGCAGCAGAGTCAGCAAGGGAAGCTGTGCCAAGAGCTAAGCTACATGGGTTACCATGCTGTATATTATCCTAAAGCAGTGACAAGTGTTTACTGCACCTGATGCACTCAGCCCTCAGGCTGAAGAAGCTGAAGCATCCCTGCCAATTCTGAAGTGGGGACACTGGCCTTCTGAGGGCAGAGGGTTTCAGGGCAGGCAGCTGAGGAACAGGCAATGATTCCCCCAGCAGGTGCCAGAGCCTGAAAATTAGGATCCAGAAAATTTATTTCCTCCTTCCCCTTTCACAGTGTAACACAAAGAAAAAGAGTTTCAGGGACAAGAAAATCAGGTTAAGAGTGGTTCAACTATGGTATAGAAGGAAGGAGGACCCATGTTTCAGTCTCTGTTTAGGCTCACTCCCAAGTCTTGGCTGTGGATGAAGACAAGTCTGCAGAGACACGTATCACACCATGCATTTTGGGGCTGCCTTACAACACAAGATATCGATTAGAGAAATTCACATACAGCAAAACAGCAGAAACAGACTTCAAAATATTCCCCTATACTCACAAATTACCTGAGAGTTCCCTGGATTGTCAGAGGAATACTCAGATCAGCATTTAGTTCTATTTCTCAGTACACCACTCACTCTCTAGCCTGTCTTCCTTTCAGCTGAGTTTCATCCTGCTGACTGTATAATTTCTAAATGCTGTGGCCAAATGGTCAAAGAAATATTCCAAGCCTCAAAACAGATTGCTGCACATCCCTCATGAGGGAAAAGTATGATCAGCTACAGAGACAGGATTTCATAAACCAAAATGGGAACACTCAAAACCTGTATAACTGTACTTAGTACACTCCTTCCCTTAACACTGTAGCTTAACCCTATTGCCTGGTACTTCAGGCACTAAGACTTGATAAAGTTTTGAGTAGATAAGGAAAAGCTACATTTTTTCTATCTAACATCACCCTTCCAGATGGTGAGACATTTGACTTTGACATCATGTTTGCTTTCTTAGTACATTCAGAACAGAAAGATCCTTTGCAGCTATTAATCATTCTAGCTGTAACATCACTATATCCAAGTCACACTCACCTTTTCATTGTGTCTCTCAAGTTGTTTATGAATGCACTACAGTGCCTATAGTTTGATTTTCTTCATGGCATAATTCTGAAGAATTCTAAAAATTCTCAATTAGCTCCTAGGCTCACTGTTCCTAGGGAAAATTACTTTTATTCTTTTATTTTCTGCAAAAAAAGCTTCACACTACTTGCCAGTTTTAGTTTAAAAATATTACCTTTTTTTCTTCCCAGAGATACAGTCAATGTGTGCAGGCATCCTTGTTGCTCCTCTATAAGGTAGGTATCATTGCCCATTTTTGGAAAATATAAATTACTTTGCTGACAGCTTGTTTCTAGCCCACACTGAGCAAAGAAATCTTATTTTTTTCTTTTACCAAGTTTTTAACTCATGACTTTTAAGTTTGCTTTCACAAGTGCTGTAGTTCTCCTTTAGCAAAACAAAACCTTAGAAAGCTGAGTGATTTCTTAAGATCAGGGTCACCTGCATTACCTGCAGGTCTGCAATATCTAACTAAAGGCATAAGCCATGCTTCCATTCACGATAAAATTTCAAATGATGGGAAGTCAGTAATGACTACACTCAAGGTAAAAAACACATATACTCTGATTATAGAATTTAAGTGGGTTTGCAACACTTTTCTCAGTGTTCTACTGAAAAATCATCTACCAAAAAACCTGCCTGCAGACAGGAAAGAGGTTTCTGTTGAAGTTTTTTGTGGCACTCTGTCCTTAAAGTTTGCTGATTTTGTCACAAAAGGTACTTATAGATTCATACTAAGTAAGGTCAATAAACCACTTTGGAGGGCGTTTTCTAATGGCTGAGTAAAGGCTACAATTTCAGGCACAGTCAGGGGAAAAGGCTAATAGATAACATTTTTAACAAACAGCCATCAATACTACTCACAATGAGATGGTCTTTTGGTCTTTGCTGCTCAGTCATTAAGTATTAGTAGATGGTTAAGGTTCCACTAGTAAACCAAGGGAAGGCAACAGGCCAGCACCTCTTAGAGAGCCCATCACTCGATACAAAGCAGGGGGAATTGCTTTTCAAGGTTCCGCCCCTCAGCTACATTAAGTAAAAATACACTGTAAGAGATATCTTCAGTGTGGAAAACACCTGCTTAATATCTTACCCAGGCAGCAATAAAACTTCTTTAGATTGTTTTCTTTTTAAAGTAAACACATGGGAACTTCCTAACACAAAGTTCATTGTGAGCCATAGGAGTGTTCACATGAACACTTATTCTTAACGGTGTTCTTAAGAACTGAAGAGATGCCAGCAATCCCAGGCATGCATTACTAAGTAGTTAACAAACTAAGAAGTTGTCCCCATGGCTGATCTCAAATTGTTGCTACAGGAAAGAAATCCACAAAAAGTCTATTTTTAACAGTCTCCTTTGGAACAATTCCAGATTATGGACTATTCAATTACTTTTTAATTGAAAAAAAAAAACCAAACTGGATATAAGAGTGTTGAAGGTGTATCCAGTAACAGGGGCCTTACTATTACAAAGTGGTATTAATCAGTGATAAAA
This sequence comes from Molothrus ater, assembly GCF_012460135.2. NCBI lineage: Eukaryota > Metazoa > Chordata > Aves > Passeriformes > Icteridae > Molothrus > Molothrus ater. The sequence continues at coordinate 15,951,240 of NC_050479.2, read as the reverse complement.
TGATCCTGGTCCAACAAGATGACTTGAATCAAAAGTCTGCAAAGTTAGGGCACACTCCTAGAGAAGAAGCACTCACTTCAGAATGCAGTGATTTAAGAACCCCTTTTAAATAGCTGTTTCAGACTCTCAGTACAACACAGAGCAGGTGTCTGTCTAATACATTAATAGCACTATTAGCAGAAACAGAGGAATAATTTTGTGTTGATGAGTGCATTATTCTTACCTTCAGAGTGGCTATAAAAGAAATTGCTAGGTTGTGTTTGTGTACTAAGATGCACAAAGAATGTAGTACATACTTGTCAACCTTGCTAGCAGAGACATAAAAAAAAACTCTGACTGGGGAAAAACACTAACAAAAAAGGATGTGAGGTTCCTCAATATTTGGGTGACTTATTGGGATGAAATGGACTCATAATCACATGAGAATTTAAAATACAGCTAAAGTTTTAGGAAATATTCTTTAACACATCTCATGAGGAAAACAAAGTTCTTATGAAAGATGAACTGTGAAAGATGGACTTAAAGAGTACTTTCCATTTTGGAGTTTGTCAATTTCCAGCATTTCCTTATGCTGGCTCATACAGATAGGAGAAAAACGTTTGTCTGCATGCCAGCAAAATGCCCACATACTGACCTTGATTAGTTTATAATACCTATTGGTTCAGAAGCTTCCAATGTGTGCTCAAAAAGCTCACAGTTCTGTGCCATAGTGCCAAATCAGCCAGGTGTTTTTGAGTAGAGAAGGGACACCAGCTTTCTTTAGAACTGACAGACACACCTGTCACCAGCCGGAACCTGAACGGGGTGGGCAATACCCACAAGTCTTCCTCAGGGCCCTTGTTCAGAGCAATACAGAGCCATAGACTTTGCTCACAGACAATTTCACCATCCAGGCCGGAGTGAGAGCGGTGAACATGAAGCCTCTGGCCAGGCCAGATCAGAGGCTGGTGTGTCTTTGTCCTGTGTCTCACTCTAAGCTCCCCATCAGGCTGGGACCTGGAAGAGGGTTCTTAGCAAGCCACCCCAGCAGGAGCTCGGCTACTCTTTAAGTCTCGGTTGGTGCTGTAGGATCCACAGTCCTGCGGGGACAACGCACCGTGGCGATTCAATGAGCTGCTCTAAGAGCCTCAACTTTTTTCTCACCTTCTCCTGCTCCCTGTGCTGGCCGCATTACATGAGGATCCCTTCGCACCCATCTCGCTGTTCCCACACCCCTTCCCAAGAGCCCCGCTCTCCCTGTCCCCCGGCACCACCTTCACCGAGCGCTCCCGTCCCCGCCGGCCGCGTCCCTGCACGACCCGGGAGGCGGCGCAGGGCAGGCTCCAGCCTGAGCCCCCGCCCCGCGTCCCGCCTCAGCCCAGCCCGCTCACCCGCATCGTAGAAGGCGTCCAGCACCGCCGTCTCGCCGAAGTCCAGCTCGCCGAAGTTGACGGTGCTGAGCTGGGCTCCCTCGGCCTCGCAGGCTCGCAGCAGGCACTGCCGCGCCCCGGCCTCGGGGCTCCTCGCCCCGGCGCCCGCCTTGGGCGGGTCGTTCAGCACGTACACGGCCCGCAGGCAGCGCGGCCGCGGGGCTGCCAAGCCCACCTCCGCCGCCTCCGCCTCCGCCGGGCCCCCGGCCGCCAGCTCCGGCTCCGCGCCGGGGGGCGCCGGCTCCGCGGCCGCGCTGCCGCTCACGGGGCTCTCCATAGCGGCGTCGAGGGCTGAGGGGAGCGGGGGCTGCCGGCAGGTGCTCAGGCGGGGCCGCGTCCCATAGCGAGCAGCCGGGCAAACCCCCGGCGAGGCGGCTCCCTCCCTCCCTCCTCGTTCCGGCCCCTCTGCCCGCGCTTCTCTCCGCTCCCGGGCGGACGGGCACGGAGACGGGACGAGGCGCGTTGAAGGCGGCCGGCACGGAGCGGGGCTCGGCTCAGCTGGGCACCGCCCTCCCCGAACGAGACAGCCCGGGCAGCCCAGCGCGGAGTCCGGCTCCACCCCGCCGTGCCTTCCCGGGACAATGCGCCCGCTCCCGTCCGCGACCTCGGCGGCTCTGAGAGGGAGCGGCGCCGTCGGGGCGATCGCGCCCCGTTTATCTCCTGCCCTGCCCGCCCCTCGCCGGCAGCAGCGCCCCCGCGCACCGCCCGCGGAGCGAAGGCAGCTGCTGCCCCTTTGTCTTCCCTCTGCTCCATCGCAACTTCTCCCCTGCTGAATCCCCCATCCAGTTGTTTACACGACTTTGGCCACATTTAGACTGTGTCAGAAGTTTGGGTAATAGTTCATCCTTAACTTCCTTCTCTTTTCTTAATCATCTCCCACGATCATGACAAAATCAGCTTCTCGTAACTCTGTGGCAATTCCCGGCTTCTTTATAAGAACAAAATTATTTTTTGTTTTCTAACCCGTTTTTCTTATTAGCTGCACTGGTGATGGCAGCCTAGGGTTCGGCACTGCTACTGGTCCAGGCACTGGTGCATGTGCCCGGATAACTTAATATCTCAGCCTTGTACCCCAGCTGTCAAAAGTCACCCTACAGAGACCACAAGCAACTGGTGATCAAGGGAAGAGTGGAAAAGCACAGTCCGCCTGCAAATTTGTGTTTGAAGTAGTAAACCTATCTGGAATGTTTTTCATTTTATTTTCCTCTCATGGTGACAGATGAGGTTTTAGACAAAGAGTGTCTTCACCTTTTGCTGCAGTGTGAAGACTATGTGGCAGTCAGAGACAATGATTTTACCCCATGCTATAATCATGGAAACTGGGAACTGTTGAGGTTGGAAAAGACCTCTAACACCATGGAGTCCAACTGTTAACCCAGTACCACCATGTTCAGCACTTAACCATAGCCCCAAGTGCCACACCCACGCCTGAACACCTCCAGGGATGGTGACTCAACCACTACCCTGGGCAGCCTATTACAATGCCTCACCATCCTTTCAATGAAGTTATACAACAAAAGCAACAATCAAAGGCTTACAGCATGGTATTTCCTCTCAAGGTGTCTGCCAGTTTGGGATTAGAATAGATTTACTTAGAGAATATGAGAAATGCATAGGCTTAAGTTTAATTGTAACTTGCTTACGACTTAGCACGAATAGGCCCTGCACAAAACACTATTGGTGAACTTGAAATGAGCTCCCTTTGTCAGCATGGCTGGCTCAGCAGGGGAGGAAACAGAGAAAGACCAGACACTTCCAGATGAGGGCCGAGACCTTGGTACCCAGTAACACAAAGGAGGGTCCCAAGGCTGCACCAAGCTGCAAGATAAGAGCAGTTAATGGCCTGTCCATGTGGACATGGATAAAGAATCCAGTGAGGTGTTGGAAGATCCTGGACCATAAATTTTTGTTGGATCAAGAGACATACATAGGGCACATGAAGATCTTGTGCACAGACTGTGAGGGTGTGAAGGCACGGGGATTTCTTTATTCAGAGTCCCTGTCCAGCAACTTAAGCAAAAATAAACCAAGTCTGCCCCAAACCCAGGGTCTGATCTCTGTGACACCAGGGATTGTTAATAAGAATTAAAGTAGCCAGTATTTCTAAGAAACAGTCCAACGTGAGGATAGCACAGTGCTGTACAGTATTCATGTTTGCTTAGTGGCTTATAAGGATTTTAGAGACAATGTGGATAAATAATTTAACAGGCAAACCTATTTCTCATTTTGGAAAGTTTGGGGCAAATAAACCTTTGAACTTGGTCCACAGGTTGGGGATGTGTATGTACTTTTTTGACAGAAGCACCAGAATATGAGACTTTGGAGGAATGACATGGCCATCAGAGATCCCCCCCCATTCCTGGCAGCTTTCCTCTTTAGGCAGGAGTGAGCTATTGTATGACACACCAAGTCTATTAGCCTTGATCCAGTAATGCACCACTTACCTGATATAACAGGAGAAAAATCGAAGTCTGCATTTAGAAGATAGTCAGTGTGCACATTGAGCCTTCCATCAATAAAAAGCACTAGCACATAAGTTTATGATCCTCCCCAACACCAATCCTACTTTGTACTTTTTGAATTATAAAAAAGTTTGTTTGAACAGCTGCTATTAAAAACTGGAAAGTACAGTGCTGTCAAAGTTAAGGGGTTATTTGCACAGGAAAGCTGTTCTCTTCTTCAAGAACATTCTTGGGCTTTTGGCAACTAACATGCAAAAAACCCAAATTGCAATTAAATGTGTTTAGAACAATATATGCATGGTGTGGTGGCTTCTGTAATCTTGAAAATTGTTTTAGTGTCAATTTTCAACAAATAGGCTGGGAGTGCTTAGTGGGATGCCACTGAGGCATGGTAAATAAGCCTTTTGTGCCTTCCAGAGGTTATAAAAATTTGGGTTGTTCTACATCTAAGACATGTCTTCAGGTTTCATTTAGCAGTTTTTATTATTTGTTACTTCTTTAAATTACTTGTGGAGAGGTCTGTCTCTTTGTCTTGAAACAGAGTGATAGTTTCTTAGTAGATATTCTACATGATGATAAATAAGAAAAGGGCATTTCCCCCTTTTCCTAATTTTATTTGTCTTTCAAATAATATCCTCACTATTCCTTGGACATGTTTCCTAACAATCTATCATTGATTTTCAGTAGTTTAACCTGGTACAACTTGTTCAGAGTTTGTATGCTTTCTTTCAAGCTAGAAACAAGGACCATTTTTAAATGAAGAAGCTTCATTTTACAGGCTGTGACTGTCATGAGAAACTGTGGCTCAGTGTCTGACATTTCCAGTGAGCAACAGTATCTTCAGAGCTTGCAAGTCAACCTGAGTGAGAATAAATAGGAGATCAGACTTTGGGGTATTTGAACTGTTTCTGTGCAAATCAAAAAGTGTAAAATGTAGAAGGAAAAAAAACTGAGTCACTCTTTCACTCTTTTTGGAAAAGTGTCCAAGAATGAGGTTATAGAAAGAGCCACTCTGCCCCTGGAGTTGCCTATTTAAAAGGCCAGGACAAAAGTTAATATTCAGCTTCTATATCACTTTCCAAGACTTTCTGCCTTTACATAGAACCCAGCTTAAAAAAATCAAGCCCAGTTTGTGAAGTCAACATTTGCTCTTGTACAGAACTGTAAAGATGATGGTACAATTTTCTCAGTCAGCACTTTGCACCTGTCAAATCCACTTAGTGCAGAATATTAATTACCACTTCTGCAAAGAAAATAGATGTCCTTGAAACCACCTTTTTTTTTTTTTCATTTTGCAAATCCCTGAGTAGCATAACTGAGCTAAGGGAAGTGATTCCTTCCTTTTTTTTTTCTCCAGGGCTAAAAACTTTCAGTTCAAACTGTAAAGGTATATAAATTTCAAACTGTAAATTTATATAAAGTTTGACTCCACAGGCAAATATGCCACCTTTTCCCTAATGCATATACAGCTACAGCCTCCCTTTTTTAAAAAAAAGAAAGCACAGACTAGAACAATCATAAAGGTTAGTCTGCAATTTCATTGTTCTCTGACATTTTCACCTATAAAGAAGCTCCTCCCATTTTATGGAGTGTAAGGGAAAGCCAAGCTCTCTTGGCTCAGGTAAGTAGCAAATAAACCAGAAGACATCTGGGTCCATGGGGATCCTGCAGATTTGGGCTGTTCCGCTGAGGTGCAAACCCACCTGGCCACGCCCTGGCAGTGTTTGCTGAAGGATGCTCACCAGCACAGTGTCCTGGGCATCCATCACAGCTGCTGCAGAGGTGCCTGGGAATCCACCCACAGGTACTTGGCACTGACCACCTCACTTTTGGGCACAGACATAGCCATGGGCACATCTCCCCTGCCCTTGTGTCCCAGGCAGAGAGCCACAGCTCAGGCAAGCAGCAGCATCCTGGGCAAGCCTCCCCAAGGAGCTCCATCAGGGTGACAGCTGCCTTGCATGAACATGCAGCCTAAAAGCCTGAATTCTACACCCTAGATGTGAGTTTTTTTTCCTGTATTGTGAATATCAGGCCTTAGGGAAAATATTTGAATGTCCAGATTGTTTCCTGGCAAGCCACTGTACCAACTTTCCACAGGATAATGCAAGTTGTGGTGTTTAAACTATTCCAGACAAACATTTTGTTAATGGATCTTTTGGTGTTACTGCTACTAGTGTGCTACTCCATTTATTTTCATTTACAGTGAGTAGATCTCCAGGTAACCCTACAGATACTGCTGTCACATGATGACAAGGAAAAGGGTTGATTTCTTTACTGAACAGGATTTTTTTTCCTGAAGTATGAATCCAGAGAAAATATGTTTTAATTTTCAAAGTCATTATGTAGAAACCTTACTAGCTATTCAATAAAATTTTGTGAATTCTCCCTATGAATAATTCTCCCTAATAAACTGCTTGGATCTGTTCAAAGGTCAGATTAAAAATACTAACTCTGTATAAATGAAATCTAAGCAACAGGTATAATTATTGAAGAAAATCTTAATGAAGATGACTTAAAAATGCTATAATGCTTTAAAAGTTGACTTTGCAGAAAAGCACATCTCTTTTGCAAGGGAGTAACTTGGATGTCTCAGTCACGTGAAGTTAAAACACCTTGGCCACCAGATCATCACTGGAACTGCATTCAAAGTTCTCAGGGATTCCTCTTGCTTTTACTTCAGTGGGCAGTGTGACACCTCACAAGCTCATTTGGCCTGATAAAGAATGAAGGCAAAGAAAGTGACTGCTGGGTGTAAGAATATAATCCCTAGCACAGCTTTCTGTTCAGACCCACTCTTTTGCACAGAGAAGCACATTTGTTGCACAGAGCATCTGCTCCTCAGCACCCCTTGCAAATGAAGGACAGAGTGACATCCTGTGTGACAGACAAGGTTACTCAAAGGGAGATCTTTCCCCTTCTTTGCTCTCTTCCTGCCTTGGAGAATAACAACTGTATAGATATGCCTTGTGTGCTCACATGCACACAGAGCAGTGTGATCAATTCAAAATTGGCTTTGACTCCAAATTCCTAATCTTATTTTTCAGTACATCTGGCACCCTAATAAAAAAAATCTTGCTTTTGGATTTTGACTAGTTATATGTCAAGACTTTGGGAGCAGGGATGACTAAGGAATGCAAGGTAGCCGTGAAAAAAGTGTACAGGTATTCTCAATAACTTCCATAAAACCAGAATTTCAATTACAGAGGAATGCCTGCATTTGAAATAATAAAATAAACCAAACCAACAGACCACCACTAAATAACATAGCAAAGTGAAGGAATAAAAGCCCACTCAACCTTTCCTGAATCTCTGTCAAAGCACAATTCATAATTTCTGTATGCCTGATAGCTGGCATTTCTTTCTATCAGACAGCTAGATCATATCAATGACACAAGACTTGGCCACATGCTTTTATAAAATTTGCTTCAAAGCTTTATTCTGATTTAGGTATCTATGGCTCTCTGGACTTTCTTACTCAGTTCATGAACTGAGGAACAAACAGCCAGAAGATAACTCAAGTTCTCTAAAATACAGTTTTTAACCAATTAATCAAACCGAAACCCCCTTATCTCCACTTTACAACACATTTCAAATAACTTCTAGTTTTTATATTTCAGATGGCAGAAAACCAAACCAGGCCCCTACTCAGGGTCCCTTGGACCCTGAAATTTCTGAACCCTTACTAAGATGACTAATGTTAGAGAAAACCTCAAGAAAACCTGGGGAAAAGGAAATCTTTCAACTTAGGAGGATGGAGTCTTCATCTGGCTGTCTATAAAATTCTGAATATTTGTATTCAAGTACTAGATGTTCATAAATAACAATATAAGCCCTAGATTTTTCCACTCATACAGCATCTTGGCATGATGTTTTCTCCTCTGCAGTTCTTTCCAATTCAGCAGGCCCTGGGGGTGAGAAATACACATTTCCCTAGGGAAAAAGGAGCAGCTGCTTACAAGCAGCAACTTCAAAAGGTCTGGTTTAAAAATTTTGCATGGGCAGAAGATTAAATATTCTTACCAGGACTGATAAGTTTTCTTGTTTTCAGCTTGATCAAAATATCTAGACTTCTTAATGTGCCATGGCTCAGTGTTTTTCATATCATTTTAACAAAATATTGTCACTTTTAGTCATTCTCAAGTTGTTTCTCACTGAAGAAACATTCATGGTAAAAACTACCTGGCTACTAATTTTTATTCCAGTCGAGCAATTGTGTCTACTGATTAATGAAAGCCCAACAAAATTGTGTCAGGAAAGACAACCTGATTACACTCCTATTGTAAAAACAATGGAGAGGACTAGAATATGTGGTTCATTTGTATTGACATTTAGGTGATTTTAATATTGCTGTAGATGCCAGATAAATGAGGATACATGGAGTTTAGAAGCCTGGCAAAAGCAAAGCTCTCAGTGCTGTTTGAAAATATTTTAAATATTTGTAATCACAAGGGTTTTGCGGTTACCAGTTGGGACTGTGAACAGCAAAGGAGTCCTGAGGAGCTGCTTTAAACTGACAAATAAAAAACTTATCTGTTATGTTGATACTCACTTTTGTAATAGGTATTAATGAAAGTTTCATCTATTTAAGCATTTAGTAAAATTTCAGTAAGAATTCTTCAGTTGCACCTGCTTTTCTCCTTGTTAAGGCAGTCAAGAAATTGCAACATTATTAAATATGAGCTTGATATGTGAAGAGAGAAATTTACCAATGTCCAAAATAGGGGCTGTTTTGTTTTCTAAAAAAGTACTATTAAGTAATTCACCTTCATGAAGTAGCAGTGTGAAAAGTCATGGGAGAAGCAGGCAGTTATATGCAGGAGCACAGCTGAGGCAGCCAGCAAGACAGCAACATCAGCCTGTCTTGAAATTTCTGGCAACTATTTTCTCAGCATGCATGATGCTCATGCTCTGAAGGTGTGAAGGCATTAGCATTGGGTTGGACTTTAATATTTGGCCATGGCTAGGTGGAGTTCTCAATACTTTTAATGGTGGAATCCAAATGTGTGTAACAGTCAGCAGTGAGGTCCTGAAGCTCTCCTGGTTACTCAGTGAGACCTCTGTGTGATGCCAGACACTTCTCTGCTTTGTCAACTTGCATTACATTTATTCTTTGCTAGAGCAGTGTCACATGCTCGAGACCATTAAAGTTGCTGCCAAATAACATGTCACTCCTGTACAGTTAGAAAATTTAATGGCCAGACACATTGTCACTCAAATGCAGTCCCTTTTTAGATATCTATCTGCCAGAATGATAGGAATCATTACAGAAAATTTTATAGTGCCATAAGCGAGACCTTCAGCCCATCTCTGTGTCAAATCACATTTCTGTCAAAATGCCAAAGAGTTTCTTCCTGTACTTCACAGTAAAAAGCAATTTAAATAATAACCTGGTTCCTGTTCTAATCCAACACACCTAGAAAACACTGAGCATTCCTGACCTTTCTGTAGGAACCAATACATTCTTTGCTAATAACCTTGTAATAGAAGCACCTACCTCTTCTTTTTATTTGGGAAATTCCAAGTAATGGCTGTTTGAGGGAAAGAGTTGAGTTGGTGATAGCAGTAAGATTTCTGGAAGCAGTATTAAAAGGTATCCTTTTTATTACTGCGCAGACTTTTTTCCTCTAGAAGTTTAAATCCAGTTGTAAACTGAATTATTTCAGTATTGCACTGGAGAGTTCTCAGCTATTCACAGAGCAACAAAGTAGAAAATCAGGTTAGTACTTTGGCACACACAGGCCCGTAGGACAAACATCAGATACTCTTTCTTAAATCCCTGAATGGAAAGACCAACAGGTTGCAGATTTCCTTATGACACACACCCTGCTGTAGCATGAAACCAACCTGAGGAGAGTCACATTTGCTTTCTATTTAACAGAAAGAGGCACAGCAACATCTTGGTCCAGCACATCTTGGTCCAGCCTAAAAAATTACTCCAGCCAGAGCCTGCAGAAGGCAACCAGCTTACCTGAGCAGCATCAGCATTTTCATTTAGGCAGAGGCTGTGGGCTGTGTCCTTAAGTGGGCAGCTCCTCTTCTCTGTATCACTGGGGTACTGGGACATTTATAGAGTAGGAAGGTGTCAGATTTGGGACAAGAGGAAATTTAGAGTCTGAGATTGCTCCTTTTTATAATTATGCAGGGGAAGGCTGAGGAGGTATGAGGCCTGAGTCAGAGCACACAGAAGGTGAGTGAAAATGGGGATAGGAGAATTCAGGCTCACCCCAGACTTGCACCCAGCTGGAGAGAGCACTGGTGACATCTGGGAGTTCTGAATCAGCACTTAGACTGAGTCAGCCTTATTGAATTTAAGAGATCTCAATTAGATCAAGTCCAATATTGAAGCCTGTAGTTATTGCAGTAATGTGACATCCTTCTTGTGTTAAGAGCTCCCCAAGCAGAGGTTACAGAGCTTATTTCTGAGGTGAGCAGGTTCTTCAGGTTAGAACATCATTTTTCCATTCCCCTGAGATCGGTGACACACCAGGCACAACTGTGAAATCATGGCACAAACAACCTGCACCTCCCACAAGAAACATGCCAAACATTAGTGAGTGAGCTTTCTCCAGCCAGCACTGCTTTTGCTGGGGTCTCAAAATTTACATCATGCCTCCCCCTACCTAGTACTTTTATTTGCTAAATAGCTGCATCTGTGCTTCCAACAGTAAATTTGTCTGAGCTCAGTAGATTTGGCTCTTTGAATCCAGAGCAGCCAAATTATCTAGCAGTAGCAATTTCCATGCAGGTGCACCTTCTTTTCTACTTGCCCTGCATTAGCTATTGTTCTCTGTTTGGTGCTCTGTCCTAGGAAAAAGAGCATGGTGCACAGATTGTGTGATTGAGCTTTCTCCTTCACTTGGTGTGCCCTTTGCAATGAAAACCATCCCTAGAAGGGGGTAAACCCAGGTAATTGGTCATCCTGTGGCAGGGACAGCTGCCCAACTTAATTTTCACTAGCTCTAAGATAAGCCCAAGAAGTGCTTTCACAAAATGCCAAACTCTTCCTTGCTGTTACCCAAGGAGGTGAAGAGCAGCCTGATGGGCCCCTTTGCTAAAAGGATGTTTGCTGTTCAGTAGCTGGATGAAGGACATAGGGAAGGGTTTGCTGTACTGAGGAATATGATCTCCCATTCCAAATGAAAATGCTGGGTCCGGGCTCAGTGAAGTGAAGGGGTTTTACCAGAGACAGTTTTGAGAACAGATGTTTCTTTAATGTCCTGATATTCAAAATTGGTTTTGAAGTCTGCTCATTCTTATCTAATTTGCTTTGGTGCTCTAATTTTCAAGTTTTCTCCTTCAAGAAACAGCCTATTAGATGTTTTAAGATCATACTGATAAATGCCAATTTTATTTTCCGTGATTATCATCAGCTATATTCTCCTGTTGCTTTTCCTACATGAAAAAAGGAAGATAATGGAGTTTGAAATCTGCTTATCCAAGGGGGCCGAGAGACATTGGTAGGCCCTGCCTCTCTATTGTAACCTCTACAATGTGTCAGGACAATTATTCTCATTAATCTAGTGATTTGTCTAGAATTATAGTTAATTATCTTGCTAAAATATACTAATCACTCCAGTTAGTAGGGTAAAAATTCAATTTTAAAAATTTGCATATTAAAATTTTCATCCTACAGTGCTAACACGTTTAAAAATATGATTTAATTTCTAATACTTTAAATGGAATTTTACTGGAGCATGAAGTCATTTTGTTAGTTCAGCTGTTTGCACTCCAGCCCCTCACCCTGTTCAATAGTGGAACTGTGAGCACTTCAAGGGCACCTCAGCTGTATCATTGGCTCAAGAAGAGCCTAACTGAGGCAGCATAAAGAAAGTCTCTCAAGCATCTCTTCTTGAGGCTGCCTGTGGTTTACACTCACCACCTCTAAAAGTTTGTGTCTCCATTGGGTTGGAAATCTTCATTAAAAGAGAGAACAACAAACAGCAACGTGTGGAGTGGGTGCAATAACCTTTGTTTCCCTGAGTCAAAAGCAGAGAGGAGGGTGGCCCAGGGCCATTTCCTGGCTGACACAGGGCAGGTGGCACCGGGCTGGTGGCACCGGGGCTGCTCATTCCCGGCACACACTCAGCACCGCAGCTTCCTGCCACCATTTAAATGATGCCTTTTGCTTCCTCGGTTGCTCTTTTCCAGGCTGGGAAGCGCTGACACCCTCTCACCCTCAGCTGTGGTGACCTAAAGAAGTTGGTTGTTTTCCAAAGGCAGGGAATGGCTGGAGTAGGGAGGCTGCAGCTCAGGAGGAGGGAAGCAGCTGCAGGAAGCTGGGAGGGAATGGGCCGGGTCACACACAAGCAGCTGCTGATTCCTAGGCCAGCTCCAGAGTCAGCTGAGGCAAAAGGTGCCAAGCAAAATCTAAGTTCTGGCTGAAGGGTATTAATAACCATGGAGACAATTACCCAATGTTTTGTGTGGGGAATTCAGCTCCCCCTCTTCTGGCTTTTTTAACTTATGGATTGCCATGAACAGAAGTCAATGCTTGGAGGACCCTGTCCTTGCCAAAGCCTATGGGAATTGCTGGTGCCCAGCAGCACTGCCACCCTCACACAGTTGAAAAGCCTCCTCAGTGCCAAATTGTAAAGTAGCTGTTTCTACTTTAAACAAAAATCCTGCCTGCTTTCGAACCACAGCTCTCTGTGTGAAAGGTACCATCTTTCTCACCAGCCTTCACACTTTCCTCCTCAATGCACTTCTGTCCAGTTTCCAGCCCCAGGGTCCTTATTCAGAGGAGAAGCAGACACTGGAGTCCTCACCTCTTCCAGGCCCTGCAGAAACTGCAGATCATTCCTGAAAGCAGGAGCACTGCCCATCACCCCACCCAGCCATACTCTCTCCTTGGCTTGTGATGCTTGGTATTTATGGGACCCATGAACAGCAGAACCTCCAGCCACAGCCTCCTGCTCCTAAGGCAGGCCCCTGGAGCATAAACAACCCAGACAGAGGCTGAAAGTGTGCCAGTTGTGCTGTGGCATGGCCAAGGAGAGCACAGGAACACCAGACCCCTTTGGCCACGCCAGCCCTGCAGCAGCAAAGCCCCGTCTGTGCCACAGGCTCCACGCACGGGATGCGCAGGGAAGCAGCCGCCCCTGCAGCCGGACAGCCTGGGACAGGGGAGCAGGGGACAGGGGACCTGCTCACACCCCAGTCAGCTCCACAGCAAGAGGAGGGAAAGGATTCTGTATTCTCAGCAGAGCACAACTTCTGAGGGTGTTTTACAGTGCTGTCTCACCTTGTTTCATATGTGCAAATTTCAGTCCTGTCTGTCACAGAGCATGGCGCTCATGGACATTTCATACACAAATTAACCCATAAAAATTACTGCATAGAGTTGTGTTCAGTCCTTTGACCTCTTAGCATAACAAAAAATTCATCTGAACCTTTTGCTCATTCACAAACGAATTAATAAGAACACTACAGAAGATGAAATTTAAAATACAGTTTCGAGTATTTGCCATCTTACTTCCATGTAGAACTTTTTAAAGTTCTCGGTGCTATGATCTCACGTTAAGAAATACTTGCTCCTTTTAGAATTGTAAGAACAAAAAGAGAACATAAAACTGTTTTCTTAATAACCAAAAGTTTACCGAATCAAGAACTTGGATATTATCATCCAAAAGTATGAGCCTGACTTCTACACATAAACAGAAGTCTGCTACAGGAATGGTATGTGCATGTTAATGAAAAGTCATTTTACACAACTCTTCAAACAACAAGATTTAATCATTCTCACAGCAAAATCACTTTGTACCTCACCAGTGTTTTCTGATTTTCTTTAAATATAAAACTGAACACTTTTAAAACTGCAGTTTATATCCACATGTTTAATGTGTATTTGATATTCTTTAGAAAGGGAAAATCCATGTCCTATGTGAAATACTTTGTATTATTATAATGAAATGCAGCAAAAAGAACTTGTATTTCCACAGTGTCCTCTCCCAGAAAAAAACAACTTGCAAAGCAAAGCATTTTCACAAATACTTATTTTAACCATCTTCTACAAAGCATGGTTTTTTGGACTTCTAACTTAGATTTGTAAAATGACAAGTTATCATCTCAACAGGAGGAGGAGAAAAAAAATGTAATTATTTTTTCTTTTGGAATCTAGTTCCAAATTCAGACTTTAATTTTCAAAAGATGGAACACTTATATATATATATATTTCTGAGGCACAGAGCAGTTAATTCCTGGATAAATATGGCAAATGTATAACTACAAACCTAAACAGAATTCTTGTTTCTTATCCCTTCATTTCCTTCTGTTCTCCTAACTCTGCTACTAACTTTACAAAAAACATGGAAGTAATGTAGAAATCGTTATTGCTGGAAAGCTATGGCAGGACTCTCATTCTTTGTACAAAAATATTTTAATGTAGATATTTAGAAATGTTACATAGGAGCATTTCAGTGATAAAATATTTTATTAGTGTTTCTGTTTGAGTACATTGAGCTATGTATTGTGACTTTAAAAAAAATTCTCAAGTTCCACTACCCTATCTTTAAATCTCAGACACCACTGGTACAATAAAAGCAGATGCTCTGGAAGAAAAAATCATCCCCAACAGTAAGGTTCTGTACTGCCAGCTGAGACCTGTAAAGCCAGATTCGGGAATGGTGGAGTGTGTATTTTATATATTTGTGCATATCAAAAAGATTATGGGAACTCTGCCAACCATATGTGAATGTGACCAGCCAACTTCATACTGCATCTCACCCAGCTCCTGGCAGGCAGGGGGGTTCATGTTGATACAGTGTGCTGCTGGAACCAGCTCTAGCATTTGATGGGATGACAAGTAGATCCTTTGTGTGTGGGGTTTTGTTACTTGGAAGTATCACCAGCATCACTTACCCACTCACTCCATGCTGTGCAAAAATATCTGTTATTTAAACACTTTTTAAACTTAACAGAGATTGCTGACAAGATATGAGATACTCTGGTTAGTTAAGAACATATGAAACCACAACCAGGAAAATGTGAAATTTTGAAAGAATGAAAGCAAACAGAGAAACTGAAGCAAGCATCTGGTTCAACAAAATGTTAAGAAGACAGTCCTGCTGCAAAAGAAGGACTATGAAGTGTATCAGTCTGTAAGTGTACAATATTGTATAGCAAACAATACCACATCAACAGCAAATGAAACACTGTCACACGACAGAGAACCTTGTGCATGAAATAATACAACTTTTTATTCATGTTTTATAGATTACTTTTATTTATTTTTGCTTTAATAATGCATATTCTGTTCACTCTGTGCAAAATTGGGGACAGAGGTGGGTGTTTAAATCATCTAATGAAAATCAAGCTGAGATGAACATTCAGGCTGAGGGAGAGGCCTATCCAAACCAGGAAAGCTAAAAAGCCACAGCTGCTCAAGACAAAGCTGCTCTCAGCTGTGCCCTTTTGTCCTGCCAGCTGGCACAAACGTGCTCTCCTGACCAGCACTGGGAAGGTGACCTCTGCCAGACACCGGGGACAGGAGGACACCGGGGACAGGAGTTGTTGTGGTGGCTACATAGGGAGACCTGGCCTCAACCGGCTCCAGTCAGTGTGTGGCAAAGAAAGGCACAAATCATTGCAAAGACCAGACTTCTGTTGGTTTGTTTCCTTCTTGTAAATACATTACTGTACACAATGTAAGTTTAAGTTGTAGGGGATCTGGGGACAAAAAATTGCATATTTAACAGAACTTAAAACCATAACGAAAAGTAGGCTGTTCAATCTCGAAGCAAAAATAATCCCTTCAGCCCCAACATTAACATTCATTCCTGGCTATATGAAGTACAAACATCTTAAAATCTGTGACAAAAGACAATTAAAAACCAAAAGTCAAAATCATAAAGCTTGTAAACAGATAATCTGAAATACACTTTATTTATGGAAAAATATCATCAAAATAGTACCACTATGGACTAAACTGCCTGAGTTTTCATTTCACCTAGGATCTTGAAGTAGAGAGCCTTTAGCACAAGAAGATCAATTTCAGTCACAACTAGTGCCGCACAGCACGGCTTTGGGTAGAAATTTTGTTCTCGTTGGTATTTTTGTTGTGCTATCAAAAACTGTTGTGCTAATCCTTCAAATAAAGGGATGTTGAGGCAATTCTTAAATCATTTGGCACAAAGTTATTTTGGCTGGGGCATAAATTTGAGTCTCAGTCATGAAGAATAATGCAACATTCCACCTATCAAGTATTCACTTTGATTGAAGAGCTTTCTTTATGTCATTAACTTCCATCTAAAAACAAACAGAATAAAAAGTATTTGATTAAAATAGATGCTTTAGCAAACTGAGGCACAGTGGTGTCACTTGAAAAGCACGTTCCCTCTTGTCCACAGGTGTCAGCTACAGGCTTTATACCACTCCTATTTTCAGAGATTTCACAAATTGAGGTACTTCTCAACTGTATAAGATGACCATTCACAGCCTCCTCCCTCAGATCATAACAAGTACAGTCATTGAATATACTGCAAGATCTTTCAATCTCTTTAAATTACAACTTTTACAAGCCACACAGCTCACTGCCTGGCATTACTGCAGAATGAGCACTGTGTCCAAGCACCAGCAGCTGCACTTAGAGCCAGCATGGTGGTTGCCTTCTACAAGCATCAAGCCTGTGCCAAGGCATCTTAAAGGCTCTGAAGGATGTACAGCCATGCTTAAAAGGATGTGGCTGAAACCATCAGCAGCCCCAGTTGTATACTTGGTCCCTCTGACAGACACTGGAAACCCTAAGGCAGGGGTCCTGGATTTATCCAAACCCATCTGTTTCAACCTGTGTTCAACTGTACCATCATCAAGGCAGTCTTTAATACGTGGCCTGATAACTGTGCTACTGCATGTCTATCAGAGCATTCTGAAACTAATGCAACTTTTTTTTGTTAACTCTTATCTTCATGTAAAGCTAATAATGCCATCTTATCTAGCATCTAAACATTAACCAGTATAAGCAACATTTGAACTGGAGTAAAAGCATTCAGCTATAAGATCATAATTTTAAACTCAATAGTGCAGGGCATAAAGATGTAAAGTTATCTCTGGATAACTCTGAATAGTCTGGCCTGATAGACTAAATCAACAGTGGCTGTTGAAAATGTTCCCTGGGTTTTATCTGAATAAATTTCAGTTTAAGCTGAACAAGAATTGTGCATTATTAGAAGCCATGTTGCTATGTGGTTGGACACATAAAGTCCTTTAAGCAGCCCTGGAGCATTGACATTGAGGATCCCCAGTTCTGCTACCCTTTGCCGTGTTCCCAAGTGCTTTACAGAGAGGGAACAGTCCAGTGAAATTACCATTCAAATTTCTATCCCTAGTTTGAAGTACAGTTGCCCTATACCATAAAAATATAAAATATAATTGATACCAAACTACTTATCAAGTACATTGAATAGGAGAGTATAGCACAGTATAGATTAGAATGGAATAATTTTTATTGGAAGGGGCCTATAATGACCCTTTAGCCTGACCAGGTTAAAGCATGCTGTTAAGGTCATTGTTTAAATCACTCTCCAAACCCCTAAAAAGCAGGGGGCTAAATCAAACATCCCCAAAACATCCCCAACATTGAAAATAATTCAAGTACCTGCAATCGTAGACGGATCTTCTTCTCTTCATCCAACTCGGAGAGCAACTGTTTAATCTCTTTTCTGTTAAAAGAATGCAAAACAAGCTTGGGATGGAAATGACCACACTAGTAAAATACAGAAGATTATCTCTTGGAGATATATTTACCCCACTTCACTAGTTTGTTTTTTCCCTCTGAACAATTGAAGTCAGCGTACTCTTGTATACTCTAGGCTATAGTAGAGAGAAGTAAAACTCACTATGGGACAGTACCCCGCCCCATCCCACATGGCTAATGCCTCCTAACAGCCCTGCATCCACAGGCTTTGCTCTGGCCTAGCTGTATCAACACTGTATCAGCACCCAGTTGCCTTTTTCCATACAAAATATAGATGTATTGACTGTTGGTGGGTTATAGGAACTGGTAACACAAGTCCTGCCCATCCTATTACATACTTAAGCCACTTAAAATCTGTTTATGCCAGCAATACAATGTAACCTCCAACTTCATTTATAAGACTAAAAGATCCCAAATATGGATTCTCTGTTATTCTTCTTTGTTGGGAAAGGGAACATAGCTATAAGGAGCAGACATGTTCTCATGTTCCCACTGTGTGATCTCACCTTAGGACAGATACCAGTAGGTGGAAGCTGCCCTTGCAAGAAGGGCCGGGGAGACCAGAGGAGCAGGGTCAGCCTGAGAGGCGAGGCCGTGGGGCTTGCTGGCTACATCCAGCTTGAACCATGCCCTCCCGCATCTTCTCCCAAACTCCGCACACCTCTGTTCCGCCACAGGCTCTGCACGCTGCTTGCCCTTTTCTTTTTCCTGCCTGGGCTACACACAACTGACAATGTAAGTGAAGGTTTAGCTTCCAAAGCATTCAATAGTCTCAGGAACATCAAAAGTTACATGCCAGCCCCGGTTTCTCCTAAGAAATGAGCAACTTAAAGAAAAACAAAGGTGCCCAAAACTAAAATAGTAAGATTCAAGGCCATAAACACAAAGGCCTTCAGAGGACCTAGTCACAATTTAAGTATCATGAGCTTCCTGGGAAAATGTGCTAACAGTCAAATAAAAAATCAATTTAATAACTTTAGGAGCTTGTAGCGATTTGTACTACAACTATAACAAATGCACCCCTTTTATTATGATCAATGCAAATGAGTTCCCAGATAGTTATTGACAAATAAGCCAAAATTCACTGCTTATAGCTTGCTAGTTAACTTTTTTAACACCCCAAAAACATCTACTTGTGTCATAACACAGGAAAAAAAAAGCTGGTGGATAGTGCAGGTCTTTTTTTGTGGAGGTTCTCACCCCTGACTATGTTCTGTCACATGAAAATCACTCACAAACACATATGCCAGCTGTGCAGAGTAACATCCATGAAGGCAAACTCAATCAGAAATTGCCACCACTACGCACGAACGGATTCATCCCACCTACAGCTGTGATTTGCAGCACTTACTTTTGCTGGTCTTTCATGGTTTCAATGATGGTTCTTAGCTCCCTAATTTGTGTTCTCAGCTCTTCCAGGGCAGTCTGACCTTGGCTCAAGTGCTCAGTCTTTGGCTTTCCTTCAGTACCAAACAGGGATGGGGAATTTGACCTGTGGCCTGTTGTTCCCATAGCAATTGAGTGAAATCCAGGTGATGGTGAAGGGGATAGTGATGGTTGTACATTACTGCCACTAGCCAGACCTCCTGGTTTTGGAGGCAAGGAAGTTTTATTATCAGACACCTGCAACAAAAAGAATAACATTTAATGTCTGCAGAAAGATTTCTGAAAATCAAACCTCTAACCAATGCTAAGTATTTAGCCACTCTTCAGTAATGCTGAAATTCCAACAGTCAAACATGGACAGTCTTGGCAAAAGCATGATAAATATAGTGATTAGTCATCATCTTTGTATGTGTCCTTCAGAGGGGGTCTAGTTGTGATGCAAAAGTTCAGCAACAGCATTTCCAAGATCTCAGAACCTAGCAGTGAATTAAACCTGGGACAGATGCTCAGTGTTTCTCTCAGATGTTTGTGAGAATATATCTCCATCCATGGATGTCTCCCACAGAGCACAAAACCACGTGGCCAAGAATCGAAGTGATATTTTTTGTAAATTAAATTCATAATTTCCCACCAACTATTGAATGAATCTTCCAAGTTTTTTCAAAAATTAAAAAATGTATTACATGTCCCCCTTAGCATTATGAAAGTAGAAAAATATTAGATTCACTTGTTGTTATGACATATATAGAAAAAAATCGCATGGCTTCAAAATGATATTGATAATAAATAAATGTAGTATACTGTCCTCTGTTAATCAAAGCTTCCATGAATCCTCATAACTACCAATAGCTCTTTATTCCTCCAGGAACTTGACAGAAAAGCACACCATTAACCTATAACCCTGGATTCATGCAGTTAGCTAAAAAGGATTCCATGCTTCTTAACTGTGACCCAGTGCTCTACTTATTAGACAAGCCTCGACTGATATATGCTACATAAAGTGATATATGCTACATAAAGTAATATGCATATAATAATATAATGTGATATAAAATTTTATACTTATTAGACAATTAAAAAATCTGCAGTTTACCAATCATACATGACCATCTACTTCACTGCATGCAGAGAGCAGTGTACAAGTACAGGTATCACAATGGCAAGTGAAGGGAATCTTTGCACTGTTATTTGGCAGTCCTGTGTGTGCTTTACATGGCAGCTACCAGGCATGTTTGAAAATCTGATTTGGACAAGAGTAAGAAAAAGCTCTAGGCAACCTTCCAACTCTCTTTGAAAAAGAGATATTGAAGTTGAAAGGTAAATAGGGCAAAATACTGAGAATTAATGGTATGGAAATGGAAGGAGACACTGAGAGAAAAGTTAGTGATGAGATGAAAATCAGGAAAAGTTATGATGGGGAGAGAAGAGCAGGATCCACCAAGCTGTGCAAAAAACAGTCTTCCCTATTATACTGTTGTAATGTTAGGTTATACAATCATGATTGAGCACAGAACCTGGTCTGGGAAAACACTGAATTCAAGTGTTCTTCACAAACCCAAGTCTGACCATAAATATAAAAAAACTGGTATTATAATCACAAGAAAGCTGAATCACTCTTGTGCCTTGAAAACTTGACTCAATGACCTGAATAGTATTCTTTTAACATTTTATCAAGTAGTTTGTGTATCTGGGTTGGAAGGGACCTTAAAGATCACCCAGTTCCAATCTCCCTGCCAAGGAAATGGGCACCTTTCACTAGACCAGGTGCTCCACATCCCAGCCTGGTCTTAAACATTTCCAGGGGTGGGGCATACTCAACTTTGCTGTTTTGGCACCTATTCCAGTGCCTTGCCAACCTCACAGAAAAGAATTTTTTTCCTAATATCTAATCTAAACCTATCCTCTTTCAGTTTGAGACCATTCCATCATCCTCTCCTATCACTCCATGCTCTTGTAAATAGTCCCTCTCCATCTTTCTTGTCAGCTCACTTCAGGTATTGGAAGGCCACAATTAGGTCATCTCAAAACCTCTCCTTTTCCAAGCTGAACAAACCCAGTTCTCTCAGCCTTTCCTCATAGGAGAGGTGCTCCATCCCTTTGATCATCTCAGTGGCCTCCTCTGGACTTGCTCCAACAGGTCCATGTCCTTCCTGTGCTGGACACCCCAGAGCTGGATGTAGAACTCCAGATGTGGTCGCACCAGAGCAGAGTGGGGTGTGAGAAATATGTAACAATAAACAGATCTTTCATGGATAATAACCCCATATTTCAGTAGGTGCAAGTTTCCTTTGGACTGAAAATAAATTTCAGGCTGAGTTCAAATCTGGAGCAGGCAAGCAAGGCACAACTGGAGTCATTGATCTGAGCATCTTATTCCAGAGCTTAACTGGCTATCAACATTAAAGCCTCAAGTAGCTGTTTTCTAATAGCAGCCATCTCATTTTACAGGAACAACATCTACAGTGCTGTCATGTAACTCAGAAATGTTGGCCCAGCAGTATTCCTTGGTGCAAGTGCTCCCAGAAGAGGGAGCTACATAGCAAAACATTATCCTTATAACTTGATCACAGAAGTGCACGACTTCATCTTTCAAATACTTGTTAAACTATTAGAATGTAGTATTTTTATTATTAAAGGTATTCTTACGTACTAAAAAAGAGTTCCAACCTTTAAAGCCTGACCTACACACTCCTTTTGTAATATTGATTGTGCTATAGTAGTCTACCAATATACAGTAAGAATGGCACAAGCCTGTAAAATGAATACAATTATACCAGTATAAAAAGTGATTATTTTTGCAAATTTAAATTAAAATTTAAATATTTTCTCTGCTCACAGACTCTTCTAATGTAAACTCAATTTAAAGTTGTAAAAAAGACAGGGTCTTTGCTTCTAAAATTTATTTCCCAGCTTCTGTGATTCTGTAAAATGCATTTACACAAGTACTTTTTTCACAGTATGGTTATTTGACACATTTTAACTGTGCAATTCACTTTAGACCTGCCTTTCAAGCACAGAACACTCTTTAGTAACCTTTATCATTTTAAGCTTCTTTAAGTGGGCAGTTACCAGGTGACTGATGAATTAAATTTTAAATATTTCAGTACTGTTTTAAAAAAAGGAGATGCATGTGATAAGGTTAAGCAGAGGCATTCCAATTAACTTACTTGTGATATTGTAACAGTTCTTGATTTCCTTGACACTTCAAGAGTTTTGTGAGTAATGGAAACATGTTCTTCCTTCTCATCTTCAGGACTTGGTGAGTCAAAGAAATCAGGGCTTGAAAGGGATGACTGTATAGACAAACACCACAAAAGAAGAAAAAAGCACAGATATTTTTATTGTACAAGAACTTTTTTAGCTATAATTTTCTAAGTAACAATGCTTAAAATAAGGACTCTTGTCCCCCTACTCCCCCTTTTTTGCATCTTATTTTCAAAGCTAGACTGCTTTCAAAGCATTCAAGAAATAAGGTATGTTTATGAGCTGAATTCAGCATCAATTTACAGCTTTGCACTGCATGATATCACAAGATGCAAGCAGGCAGGACGCTGAGTGCTGTGCCCTGGGGATGCCAGCTCTGTCCCTGGGGTGGCTCTGCCCTGGCTCTGCTCAGAGCAGGTCTGACCCTGCTGCTCCCCAGCGGCCCCAGCCACTGCCAGGGCACGGTGCTGGCACTGCCTTGGGCACAGCCTCTTGGCAAAGGCACAAAAAGGGAAGGTTCTTTCCACCCCTTGATCCTTTCCTCATAGATGTGACAGGGGAAGGAGAACTTCCATACTGCTTTTACATATTTCTCTACTTATGACAGCAGTCAACTTTGAAAGCATTCTCTTTTTTGAGTTCTATTAGTGTCGCAATAATCCTTTCTGCTTCCTTCCGCTTTGTTTTTCTTCAGCAACATGGACCCAGGTAACCATCAGCAGTTGCTCTCATTCCGATATTCCAGAACACAAAAAGCATGGAAACAAACAAACTCCAAACCCCAGAGAAGAAGAAATTGAAAAGCTAAGCAGTGGTTTCCAAAGTACTGCTTATGAGACCAACTTGTCTAAAGATAGATATTAGAGAGTGAAATTTAAATCACCCTTGTATTTAGAACTGTGACCTTAATGAGAAGAAACACATGATAGCTCAGGGAGGGCTGTTGAACAGTGAATGGTCTATTTGTCCTCAAAATCTGGTAAACGGCTCCAAGAAACCAAGAGAAATGCTTCTTTTGGGAAACATTTTCAAAATCCTCAATATTTCACACATATTAGTCTACTCCAAAGATTTTTATAAGGGATTTTTCTGGGCTCAGTCATGTCTGGCAACTAACACTTGGCAGCACCCAAATAAGGGGGTATAAACCTTAGAAGGAAGGGAATGTTTTAAACATCAGTATTCAAAACACTGGCAGTCTTTTGACAGTAATTTTCCCGATCTGCATCTCTGCCTCATTGTACGTGTGAAGGAATGGCTGGGTAAAAGTAGTAAAAACATCAAGGAACACAAGTAAGAGGGGGGGGGGAAATTCAGAAAAGTATTTTTTAAGATAGTTTTTAAAGAAAAGGAAAATTAACTTACAGATGTGAGAGACTGGGAGGGTGGTCGCCTGCCAGTAGCTTTTGGTCTGGTTGTAGTTGGATGATTAAGCTTCTCAGCAATTGGTATTACAGAATCAAAACCTTCCAAGTCTTAAAAATAAAATAGAATTGATTTGGTTTTCTGGCAATTGTCTTCAAAGGGAAAGAATCACATTTTTTTCTAATTTCAAAGAAATGAAATCCCATTTTCCCCACTGTGTCACAGTGTTCTGCACATATTTAGCCACCATGATGGCACTGAAAAAACCTGGAAGTCAAAGGCAGCTGTAATCCAGTCACCCTTGCCAAAAACAATTACCCTTCCATCTCAAACACAATAAAGCAGAGGGGGAACGTGTAGAGGAGCCTTTGGCTTTGTTTTCAGCATAGTGAAAGCTAAATGACATCATGGGTTCTACGGCATGGAATAAACAGTTTCAAAATTTCCATCTGGCTACTGAAGGGGTTAGTAATTTTTTTTTCCTGAATAACTGGAGACATAAGACTTTGCACAGATTGTCTTAGGAACTGTACTGTCAGCTCTGCATTGCAGTAATTGCTCAGGAGAACGCAGAATGAGAATGATCAAGCTGGAAGTGATCTGCAGGTTCCTGGACACCTGCAGCTGGAAGCACCATGGTTTCCAGTAAGTGCAGGTGAGAGGACTATCTCCCTCCAGTAGCCCAGAGGCTATGGTAAGTAAAAGCTCTAATAGGCTCCTGAAGCTGTACAGAGTCCAGGGAAAGCAGGTCTGCTTGAATGCTGTACCAACATCTCCATGGCCAGTGAAAAGCTCTGGGGAAGTGTTTACTGAATCCAGCCACAGGGTAGCATGTTTACGTGAAAGAAAGATGTGGAGGCTCAAGGAATACCACAGCTCATGATCACATGGATAAATCAAATGGCTTAATACCATTCATCTATTTTTATGGGTTGTATCAGTTTCACTCACCTTCATTTCAAAATGCCCTACAGCATATGTTGAGCAGGAAGAAGTCAGAAAACACACAAGAGGTACTTTAGACAAGATAAATCAAAATTCTTCAAAATTACTTTCAGATATGAATCAAATATAGGAATGATATTCATTATTCAGAGACTATTTTTCATTACACACATGTAGGAAAAAATAGCTTTTAACTTAATAGTTCTATATACTAAGCACCTAATTTTCCAAATATTGCAGAACAATAAATCCCTGAAGATCCAGTTTTGTTGTCATATTACAACCAACCATTGTACAAAATTATGCAATGGAAAAACAAGTAAATTAATGGGCCTGTGCAATAAACTATATGCACTGAAAGACATTTAAAGTGATTCCAAGTACTCGTGATTTGTCAGCTAGAAAGTAAATGGGATTGTAGCTTCCTTATTCAGCAATATCCTTCCATCTCCAAGAGATTAAAAAAAAAGCAGAAAAAAAAGAGAGCGCTCTCAATAGCCCTGAAATAGTCTAAGGTTATTCACCTCCAAATGCTACTCTATTTTTGGAGTGACTCTTCCTATATATAACCAGTGACCCCACTGTCCTCTACCATGTGTTTTTGTCATTGCTCTTGCTATTGACTGTTGCAGCCTGTGTGCAAAGGTAGATCACCCACCCAGTCTGTCAGGGGGATTCTGGCAATCTGAAGCCTCAATTGTACCCAACATGTCAGGTGAGGCCACAGTGCTTTAAGAGTTAAAATTAGCTAATTTTAGCAGATTGCACAAAGCCTATACGGAGTACTACAGAACTTCAGGGTTTCAGGAGAGCAGAAGCAGAAGGGAAAAATTTGTTTTCTGGGGAAAAAAATAGCAAGCAACTATAAAAGTTGGTTTCTATTAATATCCAGTTTTAAGCTGACCCATAAGATAGCCAAATGAGTTAAGATCACAAAGCAAATCAGTAATCAATATATTAACATATTGTCTAACTTTAATCTTCACTACTGAGTTACTTTGCTAAATGGCACAGCCAAAATGTAATACCATCAAAAACATACACTCCCTCTAAATGGGTCACATGAGCAGAAATGGAGGCTGAAGCAATCCTTCCATTTGCCCCAGCCACTCTCTCCTGCTTTACTGTTTTTTACTATTTTTTTTCCCTGAGCAAGCTTTAATCCAGCTCATTTTTCAGTGGCATGTGCCAGGCCATGCAAACACTTGCACTGAAGGAAGGATCAGTTACCACAGGACTGATTCAAGCTGCCCAAACTGAGAGGAAGAGCAGACTTCTGCTTTGGGGGCAGGAAATTGGCAGAAGTTATTCTGCAGCCTAGGAAAGCTGAGGTGCATGACTTCCCTGTCCCCATTGTCCATTTCTTTTGTCTACACAGGAGTATGAAAGGAGATTGGCGAGGTGGGAGTCAGTCTCTTATCCCAGGTAAAAAGCAACAAGAGAGGAGGAAACAGCCTCAGGTTGTGCCTTGAAGTTTAGTTAGAGGAGGTTTAGATTGGATACTAGGAAAAATGTCGTCACTGAAAGTGTGGTCAAGCATTGGAACAGGTTGCCCTGGGAAGTGGTAGAGTCAACTGCTCCTCAAGGTATTCAAAGAATGTGCAAATGTGGTGCTTAGAGAGATGGTTTAGTAGTGGTCTTGGCACCACTGGGTTAATGGTTGGACTTAATTATCTCAGAGGTCTTTTCCAACTTTAAAGATTCTATCATTCTGTAAGTACCACTGTCCCTTTCTCTGCTCTTACAAAAGGTAACTACACTGAGATGGAAAACAATCAATGAAAAAATAGTGAAGTCATTTAATTCAATGTCTTTCTTTGGCTTAAATAAACTAGTAAAAAACCTAGAGTTCTATATTTGATCAGAATAAACCACTCAGGTTTAAATTGTAAAATGTATTGATAAACAGAAAATGTACAGATTTGCATCCTTGAGACCCATAAGCATTTGCAGACATAATTTGCTCCATGCATTTTATAACTACCATGAAAGATGAACATTTATGTGCAAAACTTACATTATCAAGAAATATTGGGAATCCTACATTTTTTCCACTTCTGAATGCATTTTTGATAGCTAGAAAAATAAACTAAAGCAGCCTATACCTGCACTGAATTTTAAAGAGAGTAGAACAGGGGCTATAAAGGCTCCACAGGTTGGCTCTGCTGCCAAACTAGTGAAATGACAGCCATTCAGTTGATACTCTGAATGAAATTCTATTAAAGTATAATGGACAACACTTGGTACAACAATAAAACAGTAAATCCACTTCCAGCACTCTTATATGTCCTTTTTCTCTCCGTTTGTCCTCCTTATTTAGATGTTGTTCTTCCTCCCAAATCTGCTCTGCATCTAAGGCTATCACCACTTCCCACAATCATCACCTGTGGAGATATTCATTCAAGAAAATTCCCACCCAGTGAACTGGTAACAGAGCCACTCACAAAACTTCTGCCATGCTGTCATATATGCTGTGGAATCAGTAATTCACTTGTGCTGGTTATTTGATTATTTTTTGCTGGTGGAAAGCAAGGCTTTATGGTTCTCACTATATTAAACTCACTGAGGTCATTAAATGTAGGCATTTTGATTTTAGTTTGTATTTCTGGAGCTATCAGAAATTGGGAGCTTAAATTTACATACTAAAGAAAATGCACAGCCTTCCTGACAGGGTCCAAATGGAATTTTACTAAAGAAAAAGCCCAGTCTACTGTATTCACAGCCACATTAATTGTGTACAGCAACATCAGCATCCAGCAGACCTGGACTCTGCACTGGTCCAGCTTTTTCTTTGTCTGGTAATAACAAACAGTAAGGAAGAGTCCAATAAACATGTAGAACATAGAGATGGCACCCATCAATTAAGTACCTAATTAAAAAACAGTTGATATTTGTTCTACAAATAAACAGATGCATTCATCATTATTACTGTCTCACTGATCAAGCTGGAAATCCATGTAATTCATGAGATGGGAAGAATGGCATCAGAATAATTTTAATATATCAGTGTAGTACATAAAGTCTGGCTTACTGAGCAACCATATTTCCTGAATATGAAAAAATGTTAGCTGTGCAAGAATTGTTCCTTGGTATCCTTCCATGCACCTTAAGAATAGAATATTTCCCCCCGTTGCTATGTTCATCTGGAAACATGGTTATTTAAAGGATGATGTTGGGATTTTTTTAAAAATGCCCAGATCCAGGAAAACAATTATTTAGAGAAAAAGTTCTAAACTCATTAGACTTGTACCTTCCTAGAAAATGACCTTTAGTCCCTGCCCCCTAAAAGACCCCAGAAATAAAAAGTTAAGTGGTTATGCTTCCTTCCTTACCCCTCTTATTCCCTGCATTTACTATTCTGGCATAAAATGTAGCTAGGCTTTATCTTCCATTTTGGTTTTTTAGTATTTGGGCAAAATAATTTCTACCGAAATTACGACAGAATTTTTTTTGAATTAGTAGAGAGAATTCCCCTTGAATATCTGAAATGGGAAATTAATTATAAGAGAATCAACACTTTCAAAATGCTAATGGTGAGGTTTTGCAGAACAGAAATACAGCAGGGCTGAAGGAAATGAGGCAAAATTGGCATTCAGTTCATTTGGAGAAGATTATGTCACAAAAGCCAGAGGTAGATTTCATTCCATAATCATCTTCAATACATTTAACAGGTTGACAACAGGCATGTGCAATAGTATATATACTGTCTTTAAATGCAATAATCCATAAAGGTGTCAAATGAGACACACACTGCGGACAAAAACTTCTGCAGTAGTTCCCATTCAATATATAGTAGAAATTTAAAACCTCAAATAATCTGAATGTTAGTTGGAATTTCAGAACACTATAATTATTATAACTACTTCGAGTATCCAGATTCTGCTACTCCCTCCCTGCTGAACAGCATTGTACCCTTTGAGGAAGACAGCCATACACCCAGCCAGGGTCCAGGCAGCAAATCTCACTCAGAATGAATCACAGACTGTTTTCTAAAGATTTGGGTAATGCAGTTTTAGGAGGAGAGCTCCCTGGCTGCAAGGCTCCTTTATTCAGGAGTGCAACAGGGATGTGCCAGGGAGGGCTGCCCACCCAGCTCTGTACCTTGGGGTGAAACAGCCCAGCTCACCTGGCTTCCCAGGACTGTCACTGCACAGCTGCTGTGACTTTAGGACAACCTCTCCTAAAGCACCCAATTATATTCTCCCATTTCAGTCCTGACTTTTATCACTTTAATAGCTGAATGTAGAAATGAGTTGCCATAATGAGCTCTGCTAACCACTTGCCAGTGCCCTCATAAGGATTTTATTTTTAACAATTCAGAACATGCCAAGAAAGAACTGAAAGGTCAAGAAAACTGAGGAGCTAGAAGAAATGGATATGCTGTTTTCAGGCACCTCAACTTGATACGCATGGCAACCAATTTAAATTTCTAGTTTACTGCTTTTTTCTGGACCCTTCAGGGCAAGAGCTCTGCTTAAGTTAAATAAAGGACCATTACCATATTCCTGATTACAATATTTACAGTCCAGAACTATGTTTATGGGTGATTTTGACTCACTGACGTAAATATTGCAACTTAAAACAGTTGGGCAATTCTGTTCCTTTGCTTTGCCCTATTAAAATGAGCTTGAATAGCAGCATAGAAAAAGGTTTAGACAGATTTTGATCTTCATTATATGTGTCACATTTTGTCCTCCAACCCTTATATTTAAAAACCAGTATTTTCTGATTTTCCAACATTCATTCTGTGTTTTCAGGCAAAATAATTATGATATCTCACAGTAAAACAGCCTGTGATTTAAAGACAAATGTGCTCCATTCTACAACATTTCACCAGAAATATCCTCCATCTTTTCCCTAGTGTGGCCCAAATCTTATCACTTTTTCTTGCAGTCAGAGGCACAGCAATCACCTCTCCTGACAAAATACAGCTCTAGAGCAACTGCAAATACAGTTCAAGGAAACTTGATATACTGAAGATTTTTTTGTTTGTTTATTAGATATTTTCAAGAGGGTATTTTTTACTATCCTTTCAGGCAAGCTAGCACCAATCTTGCAGGGAGAGACAGAAAAAAAAGAATGGGTAATCACATGGCTTTGGCCAGTACTCCATGATCCACTAGCAAATACTCTGCAGATTAAAGTCTGAGAAAGTGCTAAAAAACCAGATCTGCACTGACCAGCTTCCAGGGAAGCTCTTACAATATTTCATACCATCATTGGATGTTTCAGTAGGAATCAATGAAGGCATATGTGCCTTATGTTAGCACTGGTGAAGATTATTAACTGCTTTCATAAATACTAAGCAAAATGTGTAAAGAGCCAGGAAAAATATTGGAAAGATGTGTCCACTTGGCTCTGTGCAATCAGTCTTTCTGCAAAGCACAGAAACTTCTTTTTGTGGGGATTAACTGATCATTTCCACAGCAGATACATTATTTTTAATTCTTTGTGGTTTTTTCCTAAATCACTAGCTTAAATCCATATGGATTTAAGTATCAGTTGATGCAAAAGCAACCCTGCTTTGGACAGACAAGATTTTTTCAGGATTCCAGAATTCTAAAGTGTGCGTGTGCGTGTAGTTAGAAGATGTGGGATTGATTCTGACTTGCAGGAATAACTCAATACCATTTTTTGGAAAGCATTATTTTTTGATCCACTGTTTTGGTAGGTACAGTGGCATTTGGTCAGTGCTCAACCCACTACGTCCCTAAGCTATTCTATCTGCTAGATGTTTCTGTCATCACACTAGCCCTCATATACAAAATTCTTTATGAAATGAAAAAGAAACACATCAGCTAAAGAAAGGTCAAGTTATGCCATAAGGCATGAATTGAAGCTGTTGAAATCAATGTAGTTCTATGCAGGAACAGCAGTTTGTAGAGCAGGGTTTATTGTCAGTGTAGTTAGTGTTGCTTTAGAAGCATTTTAAAAGCTCAAAAAGCCACAGCCAATCCAGAACAGTGTTGGTAGAGATGTGCAGATGCAAGATTGTGATTTAACCACAGCCTTGGATATATGACCACACATTTTCCACTGAGTGTCCCTGAACACTCTTCAAATTTTTACTGTATGTTTGCTGCGATCTTTTTCCTTTCAGACTAGAAAGCCATACTAGTATGTTTCTAAATGCTTTTGCACAATGAAATAGATGCATTACACTTTGTGATGACAAAATCTGTCTCCAAGAACAAGTTAATGAATCCAGAGCATT
The DNA here is from genome assembly GCF_012460135.2 of Molothrus ater. Taxonomy (NCBI): domain Eukaryota; kingdom Metazoa; phylum Chordata; class Aves; order Passeriformes; family Icteridae; genus Molothrus; species Molothrus ater. The sequence continues at coordinate 15,920,562 of NC_050479.2, read as the reverse complement.
GACAAACGCCACATGTAAACTGCACGTCACCTTCATCACTAAAATTTCTTATGATACATTAAATGATAATGATTTCTCATTTCAGTACTATGATGCAAGGTTTTCTGTCACAGTATATTCAATTTCAACTTTTAATAAAAAAAAAATCTGTAATATCCATTTAAACTTCAGCATTCTATGAAATGCTTCTTTTTGTATTTGCTTGTTAGGCATTGTAAACTAAACCAAAGACAGGATAGAAAAGAAATGGAAAAAAAAAAAGCCTTACCCTCATGAAATGAAGAAGAGTTAGCCATGGCAAAGAGATGTAAATAGGAAAAGTTGAATGCAAGATGTGTGGAAAGGAAAGTAAAGACATCACTGAAAACAGGGAAAAAGAAAACAAAAGGAAAAGTGAGGAGGAATGGGGAATGGTTCCTCTTAAATAATATAATCTGAAGTTTTCCAGTGGTTTTGTAAAGAGTGTGAAAAAAGTAAATGCATGGACAACAGAAATAAGAGCTGCCATTATATCTATAAGCAGCAGTGATGTTGCTAAGCAGAATTTTTTCTTGTCAGTGCAGTTTGGAAAATTGTAATCGGTACTGAATTATCACCAAGAAATTTACATGTGAAGTCACAGCTCTGCTGAACATGTTAAGGAAACCAAGTCATGCATGAGCTAATAACTTTTTTATATATGCAACTCACAGAACATTATTAACAGTATTGCACATCACTTCAACCTTGCTCAAGCATTTGTGATTTTCCCAATTGGTAAAGTGGGGAAGAAAATGTTTTTAATGGTGTGGGGTTTTCTGGTTAGACAACACTGATCCACTGGTAGAATATGACTCAGAAAATAAACAGGAAAAAACCATTTACAAGGGATCTAGACAAAATGCAAGTTTGGAATCTGGATTCCCAATTCACAGCTCAGCATATTGCTGCTCAGTTGTTGATGGCATTATTGATTTCATTGTTGCTGATCACTTGTTTGTTTTTTGAGAGATGGCATATGGAAGAGCCCTTTATCTTCTCCATCACAGAGGTTTTGGTATCATCATAGTAAAGAAAAGGAACCAACTTAGAAATCCTTAAAAAGGCTTCACAGAATAAAGAACTGTTCTCAATCCAGCATTAGTTTGGTTTGCTTTAATAACCAAAACTGTGTCTCTATTGTTTTTTCTCCATCTCTCTGCTCTGCAGGGAAGGAACAAGAGCTTTAGACTGGGTATAGAACTAAGAAAGTGACAGCCAGCTTAACATCTCTAGTGCAAAGTAGCCAGGAGGTGCTGTGGTATTCACTTTCAGTGCACAATTTACCATCAGTACTTTGCAGAAGCATGAAAGAGGGTGAGGCAACTTGCAAGTGATTGTTGCTCTCCCCCCTGTTCTCCCTGAGAGCTCTGAGTGACTGGGAATGGTATTGGACTAATGGAACAATAAAGAGGAGCCCAGCTACCAGAATGGTCATGCATCCAAGCTGCTACAAAGGCCATTTAACTTCAATTTTTATCAAAGGCTACTGCTAAGTCACACCTTGGCTGTCACATAGGTTCACTCTAACTTGTTGTGTAAATTTGGATTTCTGAAAAGACACCAAATGGTAGATTTAATCAAATCCCTTTTGAGAGCATGGATGAGCCTCAGAGAAGCTGAGGTTGTCCTTCTACAGAGCACATGATATAGGGGCAAAACCAGTAAGATATATCACAGTTAAATGTTATCTGGACCCACACAGCCAGATCTAGCAGTGTTTTGGAACACACTAGACAACTCCACTCACATATCCATCATCTTTTCTAATAACTCATGTAGCTACAAGACTTTTCCAGCCCATTGTTCTCTTTGTAAATAAATTGAACAAATCACACACTTACCATAAATCTCTACAATTACATTGCACCATAAACTGCTCTGAACTCCAAACCTCTCTTCATAGGAAAAGACATTAATACACTCTGAATTGGTTTTCCTTATTAAGCCTTGATTTATTGCTCTGGCCTCTCTTAAAATGCCTTTTATTTATTTGACAATATTTTACATAAGCTGTCAAAAGCTGCCTGAAGATTTACAACAGTTCTGATCTCTGGATCCTCTTTCAATTCAAACCCATAATTTATTTATTTTTTTCTTTTAACAAGTTGTCTAACAGGCCAGAACAACATGATTTGCCCTTGTAAATGCCATTCTCGTTTGACCCTATCAAGTTATACTTATTTAAGTACTCACACTATTTTATCCTTGAGCTCAATAGGTTCTCTGTGTAAGTGGTAACAGGAGGACATCAACTAAACCCTTTGCAACATGTTATGGTTTGGTTTATGGATTCTTGTTGGCTCCTATTCTGCATCTAAAAAAAACCCTAAACAACACAAATTCCTCCCTCTGCTACCCTCTGCTCCCCCTGCATGTTCTGGAAATGAACAAGAATTTCTATAAATCAGTTTTCCTGCCTGACATGTTAAGAACAAAACCAAATAAAACGATAACCAACAAAACATAAAAAAACAAAACACTCTAAGCTTTTATCCTGATAGTGATTCCAAAGAAACTAGAACAAGGAATAAAAAACTTTACCTCCATCACTCACAGGTAGCATGTGCTACCAGCACTCATAATTTTCAAGTAAGCAGAGGCTTATGTGCTTTGAAGCAAATTTGTAAACACAGTTAAGAAACACTAAATGGTAGAATTTGTCTGCATTTCCATATCATTCTTTCTAATAGTCTCGACAATAAAAATGTTCATGCAATTTATCACGAGCTTCTAGCTTTCCATGTTTAAGCCAAATGAAAACCTGGGAAAAACATATTACCTGCTACTCCAGAAGAACCATAGCAACAGCAGAAGCTTTACAAAAAGCAGATCTATGTATGCTGGAAAGCTCATAGACCTATGAGAAATGCATTTAGTATTCTGATGTAATGTTGCAAATAAAATTCCTTTAAAACCTGAAGTTCTGCTTCCAAATCTGAGGGAAAGGAATGTTTGGTTGTTGAAAGGATGCTATTGTACAGAAATGCTTTACTAATAGAGGAGTCTGGGTAGACACCACCACACCAAAATGACATTTCATATCCTGCTGAAAGGTAGCAATCTTACACAGGCAGGATCCCTGGCTCTGCCTGAGACAAACACGGGTCTGTGCAGGCACAGCTGCGAGTGAGCGCCGAGAGCGACGGCAGCAGCTGCTGGGCTTTCCAGCAGGGCAGGAGATGGCTCTGGGGCGTGTGCCCACTGCCCCAGGACAGAGCTCACTGCAGGAGATGGCTTTGGGGCCTGTGCCCCCTGCCCCAGGACACAGCTCACTGCAGGAGATGGCTCTGGGGCCTGTGCCCACTGCCCCAGGATAGAGCTCAGTGCAGGAGATGGCTCTGGGGCTTGTGCCCACTGCCCCAGGACAGAGCTGAGTGCAGGAGGTGGCTCTGGGGTTCGTGCCCACTGCCCCAGGACAGAGCTCACTGCAGGAGATGGCTCTGGGGCTCGTGCCCACTCCCCAGGACAGAGCTGAGTGCAGGAGATGGCTCTGGGGCTTGTGCCCACTGACCCAGGATAGAGCTCAGTGCAGGAGATGGCTCTGGGGCTCGTGCCCCCTGCCCCAGGACAGAGCTCAGTGCAGGAGATGGCTCTGGGGCTCATGCCCACTGCCCCAGGACAGAGCTCAGTGCAGGAGATGGCTCTGGGGCTCATGCCCACTCCCCAGGACAGAGCTGAGTGCAGGAGATGGCTCTGGGGCTCATGCCCACTCCCCAGGACAGAGCTCACTACAGGAGATGGCTCTGGGGCTCGTGCCCACTGCCCCAGGACAGAGCTCACTACAGGAGATGGCTCTGGGGCTCGTGCCCCCTGCCCCAGGACAGAGCTCACTGCAGGAGATGGCTCTGGGGCTCGTGCCCCCTGCCCCAGGACAGAGCTCACTGCAGGAGATGGCTCTGGGGCTCGTGCCCCCTGCCCCAGGACAGAGCTCACTGCAGGAGATGGCTCTGGGGCTCGTGCCCACTCCCCAGGACAGAGCTGAGTGCAGGAGATGGCTCTGGGGCTTGTGCCCCCTGCCCCAGGACACAGCTCAGTGCACCCTGCTCACCCAGGGCCACCTCTGCAGCACCCACCCAGCAAACACCATCGCTCCTGCCTTGCCAGCTTGAGGAAGAAGGAGGGTGAGAGAAGACTAAAAAATAACCTGTTGTTGCTCCTTTCCAGGTGACTTCCTGACTAAACAGCTCATGGGTCAGGAACACAAGTTGTTTACAATAGACATTTAGACTGCTTTTAATTTGTGTATGCAGTAAAATTGAGTCAAATTGACCTGAACTGGGTTTCTGTTCCTTTGTATTGGACAGTGTAAAGACTACTAACTGTACCAAACCCACAATCTTCTGCAGTATTAAAACCGTGTCAGCACTATTACATCAGTTAAACAAGTATGCCTTATTATTGTTGGCCTTCTCACTTGTTTCAGAGTTTTAAACAAAAAGAACAAGAGCCTTCCTATTCAAAATAGCTCACTATTCCATATTTGTTTTAATTTATTTAAAAATAGAAAACCCCAACAAAACTATTTTAAGTAAAGTAGAAATGATCCTTTAATCCTGCAATCTTTTAAAATTTCATGTAAAAGCACTCACATTCATTGCCAAATCCTCAATCTGTCTCTTGAATCACACAAAAGTCATTAAAAAGCAGAAACTTGTACCATAAATTTCTTAGGCAAACTGTAGAAAGCACTATAACTTACCGATGTCATTGCTTCTTTCAGAGGAGTCTTTCTCTAGAGTGCCGGATACTGTACTGCCCACTAATTCCACTTTTGGACTATCACTCCTGCATTTGGATCAAGAAGAGGAGATGTTTTATTGGGAGATTTTGTGTGGGTTACAGTAAATTGGTAGCTAACTTGCAATTAATAATGAGAGAGCAAAGTATTCTTCCTTTGCAGCACCAGAGTGACAGCAATGTCAGCGAGAGCAATCTCCAGCAAGTCGACATGCTGTCCAGATTAACCTTATCCCATTTCTCCTTAACACCTGTCAAAAAAGCCTCTTTTAGACACCCTAGTGTCTGGAATAATTCTTCAGATGTTCACGGCATCTCAACGCGAAGGAAATCTAAGGGCAAGGGGACATTATTCAACATCTTTGTAGCTTTTTTCTAATTAATTGGCTTGCACAAACTACAGCAGTGGACTACCTGGAATGCTGCAGAAAGTGAGAGAGCCTCAAGCTAGCATTGTGCATTTCAGCAGTTCTGAGTATTTGCTTATAAATGCAACTCCTCCACCATGTTTTTCCACTTTTCTTATGAGACTAGACTATGATTACTGTTTCCACAGTCCAAAGAACAAAGATCATTTAATTTGTCAGAAATGGCTTTTGAATAGTAAAGTATCAAGAGCTAGGATACTTTACACAGAGGAGCTATTTTAAAATCAAACAGGAGATCAAACAAAAGCAACAAAATTATCCCTACTTTGGAGAATATTCTATCCCACAAGTATTTGAGTTAACTAAAATTACCTACTGAAACAATATTAAAAAACCAACAGTGCTAAGTGGGTGAATCAGTATTGCACAGTCACTCAAATCTCTGATATTTACTGTGACAACAACTGTTCAGTTGATGCAATACACTGTACTTGCCATTATTATCAGGTCACTTGACAAATACACTAGTTTTTCCACAATGACTATTCCCAGTGTAACACTCTAAAAATTATGATGTATGTAAGGTACCCAACTTAGGGATAAAGACATAGATCTGCCCCAAAACAACCCAGGCAGATGTGTACTATACATTGCAATAATTAGCTATTGACAGAAAAATACGTAGTGAGCTCACAAATCTTGTTGATTTTTTCATTGGTCTCTGCTTTTGATACCATAAGCTGATGACAGATGGCCTGAACCTCAGTTCATGGCAGCAGCTTATGAGCAAAACAGAAAGTGGCTGGAAACCCTATTTCAGACTTCAGGGAGACTGTGATAAAGAGCTGAAAATTTTTATTAAAACCCAGAGGAGGTCATAGATTAAGTGAATATATATCCCATTAAACCCTGTAATAGGGTGACCAGCGAACAAAAAAATAGACAATCAGATTAATAGCAAACCTCTCAATATGGCAGGCAGTCTGCACCAGGGAGGACACAGAAGAAATTTAACACACACATAGAAAAATGTATTAATTGGCAAGATGATAAATAAGCGTATTTCCAAGTGATCTACTGGAACAATTAGTTTTCTTATTTTTCAGTCTTTAACTTTTTCTTATATTGCTTATATATTTGTAAACCTATAAGAAGCAACATAGTTTCTTGGCTGACAGAGCAATGAGCATCTGACTGCATACTCTGTTTTGCACACATTCATTTCCCAGCAATCTGAGAGCACAATGTGAGTTGGAAGCACTCTAGGAAATGTGTGAGTATGGCTTTGGAGAGATTCTTAGAATGGCACGATTTAGGGCTGAAAGTCACAACATTTACCATTTGCCTACAAAAGATACCAAGATATATGGCAACAGCCCCACAAAAAAAACCCAAAACAAAACAACCCAATCCTGTTGTCAGAAGAATCAACAGGCTCATTATGGCACTCTGCATCCATAGTGTTGTGAAAGGAGTGGAGCCCTCCCTTCTCATTCACAGTGTCCCTCTCTGCTTGTGCCCATACAGACAGGCTGTCAGCTTGACCAGACAGATGATCAGCCTGAGAGAAACCCCACACTAATAGAAGTCCCACTGCAAACTGATTAATTGCCATCTGGAGCAACTCCCTGACCCATATGGCTGTGCAGCTGCACAAATGCTGGTGCTAAACATAAGGGAGGCTGTGGGAATGGGGTGCCAGGACAAGGAACCCTGTTAGCAGTGGCATGGACATGGATTGGTTGAAACTGATTGTAAAGATGCACCTATAGGTGTTTATGGCTTGTCTACTCCAGAGAATTGACTTACCTATAAATTGTATGTCTCTATATCTTATCTATAAATCATGGTATGTCTAAGTAAGCTGTGAAGGCATTGGAACAAACTGACAGCTATTCACTGTCCCACATGTTTTTTATCTGTCCTATTGCTCTTGAAGCCCTACTCTCCCTCCAGTGAAGGAGGATTATATTTAAATGGAAAAAGCAATCATCACTACAAAATGTCAGTGAAATGCATAAGATGCAAGCCACTTAGGACAGAAGAAAACCCTCTTTGGCTTAGCAGCTGCCATGGAAATTGCACAGCACCCACTTTGTAACTACAGCAATTTCCCCCTCAGGCTCAGGTACTGGTTTTGGCTGGGATAGAGCTGATTTCCTTTAGAGCAGCTTGCAAGGTGCTGTGTTTTGGCTTTATGCTGAAAACAGTGTAGATAACAGAGGGGTGTTTTCATTGTTACTGAGCTGTGCTTGCAGAGTCAAGGCCTTTTCTGCTTCTCCTGTCATTCCACCAGGAAGGAGGGTGGGGGGACAAGGAGTTGGGTGGGGACACAGCTGACCCCAGCTGACCCAGGGATGTCCCACACTACAGGATGCCATAGTCAGCACGTAGAGCTGAGGGAAGAAGGAGGTGGGGGATGTTTGGAGTTATGGCATTTGTCTTGCCAAGTCACCACTGCAGGTGATGAAGCTCAACTTTCTAGGGGATAGCAGAACACCTGCCTGTCCATGGGAAGTAGCAACATTCTTTGCTTTGCTTGCACATGCATCATTTGCTTTTCCTGTTTTACTGTCTTTGTCTCCACCCACAAGTTTTTAACTTTTTCCCTGATTCTCACCCCCATTCCACTGTGGGGGAGTGAGTGAGTGTCTGCACAGGGCTCAGCTGCCCACCAGGTCAGCAAAAGTTCTGCCGATTCAATTTTTATTCTAATTGCTTTAGGTTTTTTAGATTATGGAAATGCTTCCAGTAGGTCTTAAAATAATTACTATCTTATTAAACTGAATGGATTTAAAACCAAAACACCTTTATTGAAGTAACTGCTTCCACCTGAAGCTTCATATTTCTTAATTATCCAGGTAATTAAAAGTATTGTCCATTTTTTTGTGCTAGACATAGCAAAGTTTGGACTATTAAGAACATAAAAAGTTTGCTGTTTAGGTTTGCCTTTTGACTTTGGTAACATGAAAATTAAAATATCTTAAAAAATACATGGTTACTTCACACAATTTTGTAATTAGGAAAAAAAAAAAGGAAACCACAAGAGCAGCAAAGCAACTTTCCAAAATTCTAAAAATTGCTAAAAATTTATAGCATGTTTAAAATATTTCAAGCAAAGGATAGAACAAAAGAATAGTTACTCCATTGCATGCCTCACCAGTGAACTGAACACTAGGGTACGTATCGGTCTTTCCTAGCCATCACAAAGCTAAATCAGAAGATTATAGCAAATACTTGTATTTCCAAGTATGCCCAGGTGATCAGCAGGTATGGACTGTATTTTGGAGCAACTGAGCAAGCATGTTCAAAACCAAGTCCAAAAGAAGCTGTGGCAGTGGCACCTGGATAGAAGAGTAAGTTCTCAGAGATGTACAACCAAAGCATTTCAGTAAGATGAAACTGGGAGCCCAAGGCAGGTGCCTTTTTTTCTTTTCATTTGCCCCAGATTCTCACTAAGAGCATTTTTTTATTTAAACACACTTGGAGGATTGAAGGGTATAAATGTCTAGCATTTCACTCTCCTCTAACCTATATTCTTTTCTGGTATTAAATTCACCATTACTATTACTACTTGAACTCCAGTAGTTCAATAGCAGATAATTTTCCTAACAGTACAATAGTAAAAATATTTTCATGCCTTTATTCTAGTTTTTCTGCAAGATGCACAGCTTGCCCATTTTAGGCAACTGTTTTATTCTGGTTTTCATCTAACTCTATTCACTATGCATAAAGGAAATCTACAGTGCACAACCCACTTGCTGATGACTAAAAGGTAGCCACCTAGACCTGCTTAGGACTACAGTGAGGCCTTGAATTTCTGCAACCTTTCCTCTAGCAGAGAACAAATGGACTTGTGTTGGCAATCCAATTTCTCAGTGCTCCTCAAAGACTGTAACCACCTCTGATAAAAAGCGTTATGTAACTGCAGAGTGACAACCAACATTAGAGAATAATTACTTGACAGCACTATTCTGCAGTGGTGCCAGCTAAAAGAGCATTGAAAATGTGTATTTTGCTAAAGTTTGATCTAAAAAGGATCAAAGAAAGCAGACTGAAACCAGGCTGACAGTATTTGAAATGTGCATTGCCTAATGCTATTCCTCAGCACAATCCAAGCTTTTGCACTGAATTAGTGCCCAAGCTAAGCTGCAACAATTTGAGGTAAACTAAGAAAGTCAAGATCAGAGTAACATTCTGATGCAGGTATTTCCCACACATTCTGCACTGTTGCAGCAACAGCTGAATTTCTTCAGTAGAAATGAACTAGTCATGAACAGTGTAAGACTGCTATTACTGAGAAGATAGTTATGATCCAGCCAGGTGACTATAAGGATTTTCTTCTTTCTTATTGTTCTTTAAATACAGCTTACTGTGAAATAAACTGGGACATCAACTGCAAAACCTAAATTCTTTAAATGAGTGTTTTTTCCACTAATCCCAAAAGCATTGGACAAGAGAAAAGCAATACCTTGCATGAGTCACAGGCACAACTGGTCTTTCTGGTCGTCTCGGGGGCAAGGTGCCAGGTCTGGTCACAGCATTGGCTTTGGGGGGCCGAGGTTTCTTCGGAGGTATAGCAGGAACTGAAGGCTTCTGCAAGTCTAACTGTTTTTGCTCTCTCTCTGATCTTTCTTTAAATCAATCATTTCCAGAAAAAAGAACAGGGATATTATTAAGTGGAATTCATTTGCACTCACAAGTCTACATTCAAAGAAGAAATCTATAGATAGACTGTATACAAAGCAAAACCTTTCCATTTCTGTTCTAAATCATTCTTTATTTTGTATATTTGCCACAAATCAGTTGCTCAGCCTCCCTGGCTGTTCTGCCTGGAACTCCACAGCCAAAACATGTGTGCAGAATCTTGATGGGAATACTATTTTCTATTTTAGTAACTTACTGGTTTCTGAGTGTAAAGTACAAGAATGGCAAGAAATTACGTACCATATGGTACAACTTCCCACGAGCACAACTTATATTAAATTTTAATATGAAACAATAGTAATTTAGAAGTTCACAAAAATAATTATGCTTGATATTCTTAACATCTCTTGAACAAACAGAGAAATACTATTTTTGGGAGGGAAAAAAGCATGTTTCAAGTGAACAACTGTTAAGTGAAAATAAAATGCAAACAGAAAGATTTAACAATGTCTAGCAGGATGTAAACACCTCAGAAAAATCAGACCTATTATTTAGGTTTTAAGCACAGACTTATATGCTGAATTTTTCAGCTTGCTGATGAAAACCTAGATCATTTGCAGAACAGATTAGGTATAGTTAGGGAGTGCCACCATGCTGATACCCAATGACAAATATGCAGCACCTGTGCATGTATAAAGTAGAATACACATTAGTAACTTTTCTAAATAATATGCTCTAAATTCCTAATAGAAAACAAACATGTAAGTATGTTTGCCACAACCGAGAAGAGCTGATTTTTCTTAAAGAAAGGACAAAACTCTCTAAGGAACTAAAATTCTGCTCTTTATATACTACTATTTCAATACCCCACTTCCCTTGACAATGCTGCCTATGATATGCTGTGAATGTTACACCTCTGTATACATCTAAGAGGTATTGGGAGTGTTACAGGATATTGCTTAATGGGTTCTTTAAGAGAACCCATTAATGAGAAGATCATGGAATAAATCCCCAGAAACACAAGGCACATTATGTTTGGAATAGTCCAGCTAGCAGCTATTGTTCACAGGCAGTATGCTTTGAGCAGATGCAGTCATTGGGTCCTCACTAACACTGAAGCTTTTCCAGCACACTGTGTAATTTTTACACACTTAATCCTATGACAATTTATACGGCGTCAGTGTCCAAGAATCTGAATTGTATGAGGGACAGGCTGGGCAGTGTGCCAACACACAGCTCAAAGGACGTTCCTGTGCCACCCCTGCTGTCACAACACATGAGCCATTCCAGCCACTCCCTGGTAATCCTGAAATGTAGGCACTACTCCTACAGCCTCTTTTCAATGTTTAGAAAAGTTAAAAAATATATTTATAGTCCAGGAGAGTAACATATTTAAATTTCCTCTGCTATTTTAGCAGTTGGCTTTTTAAATCTAATAATGGCAAGCAAAGGGTTTTATTGCTAAGATAACCACAAGAAGCAGCACACATAACCAAAAGTAAACCTATGAAGAGAAAATAGCTAAAACACTTGTCAGATTGCTAAGATGTATATCCAGAAACAGATCTCAGTACAAAGTCTGAAGGTTCTGTCACTAAATCAGAACTGCATTTAGTCATGTACATACATGTGCCTTTTAAAAGGCTGCAAGTTCAAATACTTAGACATTAAAAAATCCCATAAACAAACTTGTTCCTACAATCTAATAGTCCACTTAACATATGAAACTTGGCACCATCTTCAATTAGAGCATAGATGTAGCTATTTTCCTGAGACTATTCACCATTCACAGTGAACACAATGAAACCATTAAAGATTTAATTTGCTTGTCCCTGCTCTTTGTGGTACTGTGTCCCATTTCTCGCAATGTTCAAACATGGCTTTGAAGGATTTTTTAGTTTCTTTGCTGCCTTGCCTGTGACTTTTGTGGCTATGAGAATGGGGTGATTCATAAGCATTAATGACTATATCTCCACACAATCCCTTTGTGATGCAGGAAAACCACCAACCCAGCTTTCAACTAGAGAACCAAAGAAGACAGATGTTAAGAAAAAAGTACAGACTAATCTGGGGTATTTTACTTGATCGAGCACCTGGGTTTTACAGAGCATTTCATGTATTGAGAGCAAATCTCCCCTGGACTTCAGTTGTGGCTGCATGTACTCAACAGCTCTGAGTGGGTACAATTGAACACCCTGAATTCAGTCCATAAGTGACAATGAGAGCCTTTCCAATATGCCTATCATCACAGTCTATCAGAATGGAAAACAAACATCCAAACAATACACTTAATGGAAACAGAGAGTGGGAAATGAGGATGTGCGTTTGTTCTATTTCCCTCATCTCTCTGCAGAGAGCAGGCAGGAAAGCACATTTCATACCTTTTTCTTCTGTTCGATTAGGAAGACATTCTGGCCTTTCAGGTGGTATCTTCTTGATTTCATGCTTTCGATCTGTGGTCCCTGCCAAAGACAGAAAACTTGGAATTTTGACCAAGCCAACAAAACAGTGACATAAGATTTAATTCTGCAATTTCTTAGGCTTTTCATATTCCCAAATTTGAAAACGTCTTGCTAAAACTGAACATAAATTTATATAAAATATTTGGCTGTACCATAATGACAAAAAAAGCAATTGGATATTTATGTCCTTATAATCAAGTTCACTGTTTCCAAAGTGTGCAATCCCAAAGAACAGACACTCTCTGACTATTCTATGGGGAAAAAATCTATAACTGCAGATTTGAAAATGTGGACAAATCCTTTATCATTACAGACATAAATGAAGAGCAACTCAACAGTGTGCAGAAGCATTAAGAATAAATCAATTAATTAAGCAATGTCAATAGAATGCATGATGGAGCTGAATATACAGAGGTTATTTTCCATTAAATTAACACATCACTCCCCTTTTTCTCCACTACTAGTAGCTGCTCACTTCATTAGAAGGAGGAGAAGAGCAATGCTGGCAGCATTCTGCATGACTATTTTAATTGACAGCTTTTGGCCAGGAGGTGTAAGCCCCTGGCTTCTCCTGCCTCTGTACTGGAGGCCCTGACATTCTGTTGCTTCAAGAAATATGAGAACTTGTGGCACCAACAACGGGAAGATTTTGCAAAAATTTCCTGGCACATACAAGATAAAATCTTCCAATCTCCACGTTGTAACAAACACTTTATTGGATATTGGCTGTGCTGCATTGGCTAACCACTAGGTGCTAAAGCCATTTCAACTTAGTAGTGTTGAAAACTGCTTTAGGTAACACTATTAGCATTTCAATAAAAATTACAGTAGATGAAATCCAAGAAAAGCAGAGAAGGCAGGGCAAGGAGCACAAGGCAATTTTTTGTTTCAATCTATTCTATTATATGCAGTTCTCCAGTGCATTTACATTTTCTGAATGTGCTGTTGGAACTCCCTTCTGCAGCTGGTTCCTAGAAATAGTCATCAGTGGTGATCACCAGCCATGGTTTCTTTACCCAAGTGTGCTGTTGGAAGGGCAATAGTACCACATACCATGCCAATAAGTAATACTAAATTCTCATTTATGGTTGGATTTGATAATATTAAGGGTCTTTTCCAACAGAAATGATTCTATGAAAAAGACTTCACTCCTGAGAGGAGAAGCTGTTGCTCCTAATCAATTAAAGCCTTTCAAAACTCAAGTTATGCAAAGCACAAGTCAATGTATTGATAATCTTGCACACACTAATGTGTTCAAAAAGAAAGACACATAAGTCTGTACCTAATTACAGTATGATTAACAGTCATCATTAACACACCGAGGGACATTTTCAGGCCAAGTCTAGAACAATGAGCCGACAGCCACTGAGGAGCTCTCAGACTCAGTTGCTCTTCCTACTTGCACTGTGATCCCCAAATTAATCAACACCCAGGCAGGCACCGTGTCCTGCCTTAGCTTCCAGGTGACAGTCACCTTCAAGGAAGCTTTGTATCAGCTTTGGGAAGCTCTGTATCAGCTCCCAGAGGAACTCCAGAGTATTGCCACCCTTCAGTCTGGACACAGTTGTGTTGCTTACCCAGCTACCCAGTGAAATGCCAATGCTTTGCAATGACTAGCTCATTAAGGAACTTCTGCTCCTAAATTTGGCTCTCTGGTTTTCACCTTGCTTTGTAAAGTGCAGCACAGGTGTCTCTGGCTGTTTACTGCTGTAGAGATTATAAATTTCTATCTCTACTATAATAGAGACACTTCTTTACACATATGCCACTTGTACTAGAAAGACAAGTTCTAATTCTCTGCTTAGATTTTATACTCTGCATCAGAAGATGCTGACATTTAATTATTTTGGCTGCAACTGACAGTTTTAAATTTATTCATCACACTGTGACTGGTCAAATATGCAGAAGCATTATTGAAGCTGTTACCTTTTATCAACAGTAAGACCTGATGTGGAGATGTGGTAAAATACAGTATAATCTCAGTGAAAAAATAATTTGACAAAGTAGAGGATGTCAGGATGATTAATCCTAATAAACATAGGATGATTTTCAGCTCTAGATATGTATCAGAAGAAACTCTTGTGCCTGATCAGCCAGGAGTTGTCAAAGAATGAGTATGAAAGGAAAGAACTGCAATAGTCTTGGCTTTGACATAGACTTAGAAAGCCTTAATCAGATTGTCTGCATCCTTTTACAACCATTTTTCCTTCTGAAAATGTCATATTTGAGAAAGAAAAATGCTATGGTGACACAGTAAAGCATTGTATGCAAGCAGGTACCTATTAAAAATGTTATTCTCTAATTATTGCAGTATAAATTGAAATAAATATGAAGTTTTAACGAGTTTTTACAAAACACATCAGGATTTAACATCAATGGTCACTAAAACATCGTTGTTACACAGCCACCACTAGATGGCAAAGTCATACTGCTGTCTCTGGACACTATTACTGATTTAAAATCAAATTTATATTTCCTTGAGTCTCAAGACAGAATGAAGAACAAACCAGGGATGTCAATAAGCAACACAAATATTTATGGTCATGATTCTGTAGTCAAAGAACTGCATGACAAATTCAAACTAGCTAAATGATAGCATATTAATTCACAGTAAATTGTATATTGGTATAAGTTGCATTTCTACTAACAGCTTAAGTCTGTAGGAGAGGAAAATTTACTTTTTAAAGCACCAAAAGCTGGAACATGTCACAGTAACAAGAAAACTATCTGGAGATTGGACACATTTGTTTTGGTTTTTAATGTGTGCCTGCAGTGGGGGAAGCAGTAGTGCTGCTGCAGAGTTTTTACAAACTGACTGGACTTAAGGGATTAAAGAATTCCAGCCACAGTTATGTTTCCACCACAATTGCAACACAAATGAAAACTCTGAGAGCATCCCCTGCCTTGTGATTTGTATTTTTACATGAATGGAACTGGAATTTGGTTTCTGAGGTCTGTCAAGTGCGTAGATTTTTTTAACTGTTTCTATGTTTCATGATAAAAATAAATCATGCAGGCACTTTTGAAAATTAGTATGAAGAGGTCCTTTTAAAATTACAAATAGAAGTATGTTCAGCTCTCAGTAACTACACACAATTCAGTATAACAGATCACAAAATCAGTTTTGCTAGCACTCCTCTGTTTGGAAAACAGACTCAGCCCATTAATACTTTTTCAATACCTTTATCTACACAACCATTCAGGATAATTCCTTTTAGTTTTACACTTAGGGCTATAAAAATATTGAAAACCAAGAATCTATGGCCTAAAACCTGGAGCAGCCAGCCAGATCCAGCATTCATGCAGATCTGCAGGATTTAGATTGCAGCTCAGAGGAGGCCACTGCATGACACTATTTTATAGATATTCCAAAAAGCTCTGTGTCTCTAGAATAAATCAGATCTGTAGTGAATGCATTTTCCTCCTGCAGGTATTATCAGACTCCACATACTGTGTCTGTACTGAAGGACATGCACATAATCAACTCCAGTCAGGGAACAAAACCAAAACAATTTGAAAAACTGAAGCATCACACTTGCTCTGATTTAACATGATTAAGGGGCAAACCAGGTTATTTTGAAATGGGATAGATGGTTGACTGCAATACATTTAAAGCCCACCACAGTCTTTCAGGGTTACCACCTATTGTGGTTTCTTAGTTTTTGTCTAGACATCTGCTTGTCAATTTTGATACAGACGAATTCTATACAGATTTGAATACACTTAATTTAGATTGAGATGTGCTCACTGAAATGTGCTGTAAAATTTCAACTGCACTTTACCTGATCCTTGTTTGATGACAGGAGCTGATGGAGGTGGTGGTTTCTTCGGTCTCTAAAATTTAATAACAGAAGAAAACAGGTTGCTTCAAAAGGCCTGTAAATCTCATTCATACAGAGGTTGGAGTTGATCATAAAGTGCTTAACATTAATAATTACAAGTCATAAGACTACAGATCTGTCACACATATTTCTCCTGAAAAAACGTCATTAAAATGAATTTGAAGAGAGAAAATAGCATTGACAAATAAAATATCATTTTTATATTTGCAATTGAAATGTCCTGCTGAGGGGTTTAAAAAGTTCATTTTATGTACCTTAAGACTGGAGGAATTTGATCTAATGAAGAAGACCTTTGAAATTTGATCTCATGAAGAAGACCTTTGTAAATATTTACCCATTTTGGGGAAAAAAAAGCTAACACAAAGAAACTCTGAGATACATGTGGCAAAAGCTGAGGTATTTCCAGACCTGTAAATGAGGCAAAAATGCAGAACTCAGGAAATACAACAAAGGTTACTCTTTCTTCACTTACTAGGATATATTTAGAGTTCCAGTTGTGAAAGATCAAAATTTTAGATGTTTGGTGAAATGAAACTAATTATTCTGAATAATCTGTCCTTTTAATACTTTTACCTTCTCTGTTATGATGATTTTCCTAATAGATCTGTAATGGCAAGACTGATGAACATGACCACCAACAGTTCTGGCAGTGCCAGAAGAATTTCTCCTCACCTGAGGCTGGGGGGCTGATGTCTTCTCCTCTGTGCTGATGTGTGTGAATGCATGCACAGCACACTGGCAGTCACCACAAGTATGTTGGAATGAGTACAGAACCAAATGGAGCATCATGCTAGATCAAATGCCATACTCTAGCTCTCACTTTGAAAAAACCCCAAAAAACAATCAAGATTATTGTAAAGAAATTCCAAGGGGAAAAAAAAAACAACAAACATTTTCTCCCCATATGTTCATTCTTTTTTCTGAGAAGGACTTTATTTCCTTTGCTACAGATTGATCACAATCACTTTCACTACATTTCTGGCTATGTAGCAATGTATATTGTCTTGTGGAACAAATGTGAATTGAAATGATTTTTCCAGATATGCACAGCTTTGCCAAACTTCAATCAGCCATTTAGACTAGTATTTTCTCTCAAACTCTTATTGATCCCTGCCCTCCCCCCAATTATTTTCTATCTATCTGCCAAAGCTTTTGAGAAAGATCAATTGCTTTGTTCACTTGCAGTAATTAGTTCAGTGTCTGCCCAAGAACTCTCAGATCTGGGTCTGAGTGTTGAAAGAGAGCAGATTTGCTGTGAAGGCTGAGTGCTTGCCACATACCCTTCCAAGGGATCTCTCTCAAATCTAGCAAATGTACTCATCTCTGGAGAAAATAACATTTCAGCCCAGACAGGGTAAGCCTAACATCCTGAATCTCAAAGTTGTCATCCAGCAACCTTCAAATTTCTCCTACCATCTTAACATGACCAGTTCACCTCCTATCATCAACCTGAGAAAGCTGTGGCCATGAACTTAGGAGATCAGAATGATCTTGTAAAGCCTGGCTGCCATGGGCCACTGTCCACACTCACTGGGTCCCTTACACTCAGAGACACTTCTACAAGAACTTGGGCAACACTGTTTAAGGTTTAAATGCAGAAAGGTGAAGAAAAATTTGGAAAGGAAATGAGACAGAGACAAGGAATGTCCTGTGATAGGCATTAGGAGTTCTGTTGATAATGGCTGCAGGGGGATGCTGTTGATGCTGAGGACTCAGCAGTACAGTACAGGCATTTGGGGTTTAATTGTGGACTGATCCCATTGACTGACCATACATCAGCAGCATACAAGAGATGCACTCTCTTAGCACATCTTTTGGCTTAGCTCTCTCCTGTAAGGGCTCTAAGTTATGTCCCCTGAGATGCCTTCCAAAGCATAACAAGTGCAGATGGACAAGTGACAGATTCACTGCAGTCACTTCTGATTAAAACCAAAGCACTTATGTAGAGAGACACAAAGGAGAAAGGGTCTTATGGTTCATTTGACAAAGTGGCTTTAACTGAAAGCTGAAGAGGGAAATAGATTGTTTCAAAAGGACAGACCAAGGTCAGAAAGGGTGTAGGGTGAAGGAGCCTTAAAAGACTCCTTAGTGGAACATGGAGGAGCAAGAAGGATTTACAAGGGTCTGTGGCTGCTTGAGATAACTGAGAAGGTGATGGAGACAGAATTTACAGAAAGGAAACCAGGACTGATTGGACAAGAAGAGAACAGAACTAGAGAGCAGGGACAAAGAGTAAAAGGGGAGAGGAAAAAGCTGTACAAAGAAATTTGGTGTAGGGATAGAAAGTAAATGCAGATGGTGATTTGGACTCAGGTAGTGAGCTCAGGGGAAAATCCTGTAATGGAGACCACCTGAGAGGTGGAGATTGGGACTAGGCAGTGAATAGAAAAAAACTGGAACAAATAGGCATGTGTGGAAAAGAGTCAGGCTTGGAAAATTGGGGACTGGACAAGGAGATGGGAAGAGATCCCAAGCTTTTGTTGAACAGACAGAAGAACTACTGCAACAAATACTTTCAGACCATGGGATGGAATCCAAGGTTTCTGGATCACATCAGAAAATACCTGACAAAATCACTGGTAAAGTATTTATCTCCTTTCCTTTTAGCACTGATTCAAGCAAAGACAGATGGTCTATAGTCCTACCAGTTACTTACTAAAGTGGCCAGATCTGTGGCATTTCAAAAATTAATAAAATTTTATTCTCCACAGTTAGAGCAAACCTAGCTGTAATTTCCAAGTGTCTGAATATCTAATTTACTTTACAAGTTACATTCAATTGTACTCTAAGAATCACTTTAAAGATACATAATTTTTAAGTTCAAAAAGACTGAATAATTACACCACAAAAAATGGATACCAATAAGGATTTTTTTCTTCTATAATAGGCTTACTATGTCTTCAGGTTTTTGATTTCTGCCCCTTCTAGTAATCACCTTCTTTCATTTTTAGGCCTAAGCCAGGATATGCACTTTGCTGTGGAATTGCCTTTTCATCTCCCACAGTTTTTGCTGCTCTTCTCCTTTCCTTTTCAAAAATTATCATGCTAGCCTCTGTGAGTTGTTTAATAGTTACTTTATTAAGCTTTCCAAGTTATTTAGTTTTTGCCTTCAGCATCCAATTTTATTGCCAAAGAGGGAAGCTGGGTGTCAGTAAGTTTTGGTTTTATCACAGAAGGCTTACACTGTCACTGTGAAATACTCATCAAAAGCCTGATTGCAAGCTTGTAATATCCCACTGATGACTCAAAAGATTCCTAAAAATGGAATGGTCTTTTGGGGGAAGCAATCCATTACTTTATTCCAGGAAACCACAAGATTTCTAAATATTGTCTGGCAAGTAACAATGCCATCTTTTTCAAATAAATAGGAGCTGAAGAAACTTCTGCATAGGTTTTACACCTTCTTTTTTAGTAATTCTGAGAGGTAAAGAAACATACCTCTGAGATACCAAAAGCTTATTATTTTTCAAATTTCACAGTTAAAATCTCACCCTTTTTGTTCTGGAACAGTGCTTGACTGCTGTCCATCAGCATGCAGGTGATACTCTAACTTTTCATATTCCACCACAAAAACAATGGAGAAGATTAAAGAATTCTGGATATCATTGCATCACATGACTCAGTCCTGGGACCTCTAGTTCTTGTCTCTCTCAAACTTGTAGGACACAGGACAGAGGGCTTTCAGAGCAGCATAGTGCAGGTGGGGTGACCGGATGGGCACATCAAACCCTTCTAGGAAACTGTGTAATATGACTTTGAGTGCCACACATTCTTTTTATGGATTCTAACCAGAATTCTTTTCCTTTATGTTTTTATGTTATTAGATGAGAAGAAAAACTTTGTCAAAATCACATATCTGAAAGAGGATTTCTTTCAGCTCTACTTTAATTCTGAATTTTCAAGTGAAAATGAAAGAATATATTGCTTACCTCTTTTTCAAAATCTGAAGGGAGTAGCTTGACAAAGTTATCTGGAAAGACACCTCGTCTGCCATTGAGTTCTCCTTCCCACCAACCCACATCAATGCAATCCTACAAAACAGTAAAATGAAATGAAAACCACAGTGTGCTGGTGCACTGAACAGATTTTTGAGCTGAAGTACTCTCTTGCATGATGTCCTGCCTGTTTGCTAGAATATGACAATTTGCTGGAGTGCCAGGTTAACAGGGTAATCTATCAGACAAAAAATTCAATAACCACCCTGCATTCCATTATCACATGGAACAGCTAGGAAAGAACAATGAACATGCTGTAAGAGCTCAAGACCTTGTCTGTGTCTAAAACAAAATGCTTGTTCAGCATTTGATCTATTAAACAAGTCAGCATTTTGATCATCCATGACCCTATGTCTCTCTGACTTCATTCTGCAGAAGGACAATAACTTCATTAAATATCATACATCAGAAGATAAAAAAGCTCCCTTATTTCCCATACTTTCAAGAAAAGCTAGACACACTGGAATTATTAGATTTCATCTCACTCCAATTAATAAGGCATAATGCACCTGATTAATATGTGACATCACCTTCTTTTTCTGCAGCATTTCTGAGCAGTACAATGCAGAGTGTAAAACAATGTACAGCTAAATAGGTGAAAAAGTAACATCAGTGAATATAAATGATAAAAAATAGAAGTTTATTTTGTTATGAATAATAACAGTAACAGAAGTCACAACATTTTAGAGAAGGTTGAAATGGTTCCCTAAGTCCTCAGTGCTCCATATTCCCTTTTTTGTGTCTGTGTGCTTGCTACATAGAATACTTCCTGTTGAGATTTTCCACATTCTTTTTTCCTGAAAGCTAAAGCTGAAACAGTTCAGCTGTTTTCCAAAACACAATTACAGGAAAGTTACCCATTGTCTGCTCAGTCTTAAAACCACTTCAGCCAATTTTTGCAGTTGGCTCAAGATCAGGCTGGCCAGCCTTTCCTGATTTCCATAAAATCTTTTATTTCACCTGCTAAATGGATGACAGAACAATGCAGGTTAACTTAGTGAGGTGTGCTTAATACCAAGTCCTAAAAATATTGTTCACAATGACTGTGCTTGTTGGTATTTTTTGTAAGTTACAGTAGACAAACACTGGATGATATTTGAGAGAAAACAGACTACTATTAAAGATCATTGCTTTTATGCTTTGGGCGTGGTTTTTGTTACTTTTTTGTTTTAGAATCTTTATTTAGCTTATTCAGTCCTCCTGGTCTCCTGAGTATGTGCTAACTAAACACACCAGCTAAAGAGTCATGTCTGTTTTGGTGCATTTGTGCATCTTTCCCCCCACTGTCTCAGTATTTTTTCTGATGTAATGCAGGCACAAAACAATCCTTCCATTCTTTTTTTATAATCTTTTCTCATGCCTAATCTTTGCTTTTCTGTATTCTCCCTTCTCTTCAGCAGGGTGGTCTCCACCACGGAGGACATTTTCTAGGCCTTCCCACAGTTATTTAGGAGGTATTTCCCAGCTCTGTTAGACCTTTCTTAGTGACCAGAGCTGATTCTTGACCAGCTGATGTTTCCAAAACATCTGCTGAGTACCTCCAGGGCTGTCAAGGACTCCATGGAGGCCAGTCATGGGCAGGCTCTGTGCAGGATTCTCCTCTTGCTGCAGAGCCAGCCCCCCTCATTCCTGCTGTGAAGGTTCTCTCCCACTTGGCTCTGTCCACTTGCACAGCCCAATACTCAGGGCCCTCAACTGCTCTATCACATGGGGTGTTTTATAATGCCCTCCACCCCTATGCTGCTAAGCTGAAATTGCCTAAACGTTTATAACCCAATTCAGATTTTGAAAAATATTAAGAATAATTCAAGCATCCAGAGACAAAAAGCTTGTGCTTCAACTGATTGCACAGCTCAGCACTAGCTAATAATCCTGACTGAACAGCACAAGACATCACATATATGCTTTTTAGGTTAGATTTTTTATGCTCTTAGGGAACATAAACATTACTCCTACTTCTTCACTTCATTAACACTTGATTTTTTTCCTTTTTAAGGCACATTTGTTTTCATGAAGCTGCTGTTTGTGTCACACATTCATAAATCCCAAAGAGCTGCAGGTTTGCTTTTTTCCCCTCTCCAGCTTGTCACTCAGGCTTATGCAGCCAATCACCACAGTGGATTTTCATACAGCAAGTAAATATCTTCAGGCAGTCTCTCTTTAATTTTCTCATTTACTTCACTTGCAAGAGGAGGCTTATGGGTCACTGAGAGAGAAATAAAGATTTCAGAAGTTAAAAGCTACTGATGAAATCTGGTGAAGAATCTCCATGGTGGTTCCCTCCTGCTCCCCACAACTGCAGGTTTGCCATGCCCCAGGAACCTCTGGAAGCCACCCTAAGGTGCTGGAAGAAGGTAGATCTCAACTGGGGGTCAGAGCAGCACACAAGCACACCTGAGTTACACTGCACAAGCTGCCACAAGTACTGACAAAGGGCAGAGCTATGAAGCACAATCAAGGCAGCATGATGAAAACAATGTGTCTGCTTGTGAACAATGAGCAAAAATCATTTCCAGATTGCCATCAGACATGCAATCTTAACCATATTGTCTTTTTTAACGTATCTTGTGTTCGTGTGTTCAAGTACAGCAAAAGAGCTGTAATTTCAAAACGCAAATTTTATAGAAAAGCTGTCAAGCGATCCAGTATCAAGATTGACAAATCTTTATTAATAACCCAAAATTTATTGACAAACCAAATGGATCTCTGCTTTATCTCCATGTTATTCTGTCAGACTCATATAACAACTTAAACAAAATTCAGATGATGCAATATCCCCGAAGTCCTATGAAGAATATGTAACCTAGAAATGTAGTACTAGAAATGCATTTTGGTTTCCTTTAAGAAAAAAGCCCTCAAAAAATATTTATGAAACTGGCAAAACAAATACTCCAGCTACTGAAATTCATCAAGTTAAGGGGTAGCTGTGTCAACATTTAGCAACTGTAAAAATCAGCTCCTACCGAAGCTTAATTTGGAGACTATACCCACGTTCTCATTGCAGTGACAGTGCAATCAAAGACCTCAGAGAAGTTCACTGCTGGTTCACATTGCCAAGCCTACTTTGATTGTTCAAGAAGAGGCAGATTCATAAAACAGAGAAATTAAAAATCTTGAGGGAGATTTTGGTATTTTCTCATTAAAATACAAATCTTGGTTTTATCCTCATTTCTAGTGAAGTAAAATCATAAAACAGTTTAGGATGAAAATGACCTCTAACATTACTGAATCCATTTTTTATGCCAGCACTGCCAAGCCCACCTCTAAACTCTGTTCCTGACTGCCACATCTACATGTCTTCTAAATACCTCCAGGGATGGAGACTCAACTACTTCCCTGGGCAGCCTGTTCCAGTGCTTGACACCTCCTTTGGGGACCAAATATTTCCTCACATCTAATCTAAAACTCCTCTGGCACAGCTCAAGGCCTGTCACCTGTAACTGGGACAGCCTCACACTGACTGTACCAGGGAACCTGGACAGGTGGGACAGTCACAGAGGAGATGCTCCTGCTGTGCTGGCCAGGAGCTTGCTGCCATTGTCCCTGTCCCTTCAGTCCCTTCAGCCAGGCAGAGGGAGGACAGGGAATACTCCATGTCAAGCATCCTCTCTGCCCATCAGGCCTGCCCCAGGGAAGGCAGGGTGTGATTCCAGCTGTCACATTCATTCAGCAACCATTCTAATTCCTCAGCAGTTCCCAAATAAAGCATAAAAAACTGAATATACTGGCATAACTAGCAACGTTCATTTTGTGCTAAATATTTGGGACAAAATTGGACAAAGCATAGCAAAGGGAAAGACTAAAGTGTTGAGGAATTTTTGAGATGTTTAAACTTTATAAGAAGTAAATATTACACAAAACATCAGGTACTAAAATTTCAGCCTGGGCTGGAACATTTACGTAAGCCAGAGGAAAGGGTAAATCTGGGAGAAATGGAAAGTACTAGAAAATCAGAATATAGCTACCTTTTGTCAACATGCTGCCAAGAATTATAAGAGTATACACAAGTGAACTAAAAACATCAGTCCTTTTATTGATATGAAGAATAAGAGGAACTATTCTTTAGGGAATTAGCAGTGAGACATGCAAGCTGTGAATAAAACTGGAAGAGAAAATCGTCTGGAGAAAACAGACTTTTTTTTCCAGAAGGGAACATCAAAAAAGAATGCAAAATACAAACCCAAACCAATGGTAAAACAAGAAAGGTAAAAACACAGTTCTACTCTGAAACTTTTGTCTGTGGTGACTAAAAGAGTAGGGACAGAGGAGAGGGGAAAGAGAGAGATACATGAGTAGAGAGACCAGCCAAAAGCCATGGGGAGATATTTGGCAAAGAAAGTTTCCATTCAGAGCACCAGATTTATCACACTGTTACTGAATGGAAGTGAAATACAGTGAGATACATAAGTAGGGCTGACAGCAGAAAATCAAGGCTTTGTCACCTTTTAGCAACTGCAGTGATCCTGCAGCCACTCTCATAGTGACGAAGAAAAGTCATAAAATGGTGGAGTCATGCTTTCTCCTCTTCTGGGTGAAAGAATCATGGCATTGCTTGGTCTCTTATGCACACAGTATCCTACATTAAAAGGTTTCTTAGCAGCAGAACTTCTGCTCCGTATTAGAGCAAACATGGTGCTGTTCCTTCCCTTGGCGCTCTCAATTCAACAGGAAAAAAGCAGAAGATGGTGGAGATTGAAGAAAAAGCCCAGCATAAAGCACCTTCTGCTCTCCAGTGTGACAAATACTCCACTCTGTGCTCAGAAGCAGCTGCACCCAGACAGACCCCACTGACACCACACTGGCCCATGGCACCCCCCCATGCAGGAGCCCAGCTGCCACCAGCCAAGAACACAAACTTCCCTTCCTTCAAACACCATTTCTCTGGTGGTAAAAGAGGTGACCATGGAGGTGGATAAGGCAGAGCTGTCAGTCCCTGTCACCATGATATTTTCTGAAAAATCCCTTCACCAGGATTTTTCTCCTGAGAAGCCTCAGAAAAGAAATGTGAACAATGATTATCTGATTGCTTGGAATGTGGTCTGGAGGTTCCTTACCAACAGGTGCATCTTTGATTGGTTCCATGTGAGTTGTTTTTAATTAATGACCAATCCCAGTCCAGCTGTGTCTGACTCTCTGGTCAGTCACAGGTTTTTATTATTCATTCTTGTCTAGCCTTCTGATGTCTCCTTTCTCTTTCTTTAGTATAGTTTTAGTATATAATTTCTTATAACATCATATCATATAATAATAAATCAGCCTTCTGAGAACTTGGAGTCAATTCTCATCTCTCACCTTGTCCTGGGGACCCTCACAACACCAAAACAAGTCCCCTTTAGTACCTGATACCACAATCAAGACCATGAAATTACAAGACTCAAGTTCATGCCTGGCATGTAATGTGTCTCTCATGCCAGGCTGTGTCCCAGCCACAAGCTTGGCTGTGACTGATTACCCCACCAGCAAACCTGACTGAACTCTCCCTGCTGGAATTGCTGACAGCTTCACAGCCTTTCCCTCTGCTCCAAGGAGGCAGGAGTTTCATACACCCCACAGACAGAGGGGTTTTCATTTCATATAAAGTTCTTTCTCTTAAAAAACCAGACTTGGTTATTAGAGATGGGTTTATTTCTAGCCCACACTACTATTTGCACTCTAGGCCTGAGCCAGATAAAAGGAACATGAAGGAAACCAATATTTTTTGCTGAAAATGCAAAGCAGCCCTTCTGGTTGTGAACATATTTATAATAAAACTCTACTATTTGAATTTTTTTCATTATTTTACCAAGAATCAATAAAGCATGCAAGATTACTATAATTTAAATGTCAGACATGCTCCAGTGTGTGTTTTCTTCCAAGTACTATACATTATTCTACCCTTTTTCTTTTTATTCTTTTTTTTCTTGAAGTCACTTACAGGAGAATTACTGTGTGCTATGAGACTGTTCTGAATGACTTAAATAAAACCCTGAAGCTACTTGGCTCAATGTATCCATTAGAATGTGTTCAGAAGCCCATTGGACTTGCACCTTTATCATCACTGCAGCCAGCTGCAAGTGCATCAAAACTGCTCTCTCCAGCACTAACAGCCATCTGATTCTGGGAATCTACCAAGAGCTGAGCAATTCCTGCAGCTTTACCAAAGCACAAGGAAGCCTGAGAGGAAGAAGGCATCCACTGCTGCAGCTGTGCTTTCCACTTCACTTTGGGGGCAAAGGTGTTTCCTGCCTTTTCCCCCAAAGCCGCCAGGTCTTCGAGGCAGCACCCACTCCCCTCCTCCCTTCTACCTTTGGGAGGACTGACAATTTCAGGGAGTGCCTGAAATTCATGGCCCAAGTTCATCTCTCCACGCCCTAACCTACCTTCCAAGCTGCCTCAAGTGAAGAGAAGGCTTTTGTCAGTATAAGTAAATGAAAGATATTTTCTATTCCCCAAGGTCACAAAATAAATAATAAGCTATGTGATTATCTTCTCTCCTATCCATGACTTGAACTGCAGCTGTGTAAACTCTTGAAGAAATACATCTGAAAAAGGCCAATCTTCTCATCTGTAAATAGGACTTCTGTTTTTCTGAGGGAGCTGATTGCTGCATAGTCTGGTCCTCTGAACATGATGGTACTTTGCAATACTGCTAAAATATAAAGCTATAGTTTAGACATCAACCCACAACTGCTTGATTTTTCAGCTCTTTGATTAAAAGTTTTTGATTCAGAACTATTCCATCCCCGAGATTTCATCATCACAGCTAAGACAGAAAGCAACACTAAGAACAAGAAAAAGCAGGCCCCCAGAAAATTATATGTGAAGCTTATACTGTAGTATCTGTATTGAGATACACCATAATGATGCAGGGTTTAAGAAAGTATTACTTTTCTGGAAATCTCCACTAGAAGACATAGCTCCTTACAAAAAAAAAAACAAAAAAAAAACCCAAAAAACCAACCAAAAACAAACAAAAAAGAGAAAGATATAGTAATAATAATAACAACAATAATAGATAGATAGATAGATAGATAGATAGATAGATAGATAGATAGATAGATAGATAGATAGATAATCATCCCAGCAATTGGCATTTCCATTCATTAAATCTCTGCTTTCCTTCTGCCCCTGTAAAGCTGGTTCTCATCAAGAAGAATGTTGAGCTGGAAAAACAGCATTATTCAGAAAGCCATGAATCCCTCTTATGCTTGCCCTGGGAGCTTCCATGTATCAGCTCTGCTGTGCTGGCAGCCCCCCATTAAATTACTACTAACCCCATTGTAAGCATCTCTCCAGAATTCTTTTGCCAACATCTAGCCAACATCACCATTTAAAGAAAAACAAACCACCTTTAATGCAAACAAAATGTGTCTACTGAGCTTTCCAAGACATCAACCATAAGACACAAAGAGATACATGCAACATATAAAGGCTTCTGAATTTGAGGATTAAAGGCTCATAGAAAGACAAATCTGGAGGACAAGCCCTCTGCATTCAGCCCACCCTCACAGGGCACCTGTGGGAGCTCCAGGCTTGACTGCAGCACTGGGGCCAAGAGGTCCCAACTCTCACGAACACCAGAGAAGGCCACTGGACAGGCTCTGTGATTGTCAAACCATCATTAAAAACACATCAGATCTTGATTAATGTAACTTGGATTTGGAGGGAAACAACAAAGTCATGCTAAGTCAGGTGAAAAAGCATTTTAATAATATTAAAATATGTTTCTTTAGAAATTCTTGCTACATTCAGTGTCATGACATTGACACCAAGACAGATCATTCTCAAAATCCAAGTTTATCTTAAGAGTTAGAAAATAATTGATTTTAGAATCTTCATCAGTTCTCATTAAACTTGCTAAACTATCTATGAATGAAGGAAAGCATCTCTCCAGAGGCCTACATTACACTCACATTGTGCTACCTGGTACTTCTCCAAATTATCAAGGTTTGTTACTTACTATAAGCTCAGCTACTGAGATAGAGAATTTACAGTACAAAAAAGTGCAAAATTTGTTAAATTCTGTTAAGAAAATGGCCATGATTTAGAGCATCTGGTTAGTAATCAAGTACTCCTTGGCAGAAACATGATTTTAACATCTGTCAATAAGACAGAATGAGTCTCTCAACAACTACCTAATATGAGATAATTTAGATAAAAGAGACAGCCCAATAGACAATAAATTTGCCTTCTGAAGCAATCCTGGAGAAAACCCATTTTCATTTTACATACTTCTTGCAAATATATATAGATTATGAAATATTGAAAGAAAAGCATTAAAGGAAACCTCACAGTGTGGCCTCTAACCTCTGTTTGGCCCCTAACCCAGAGGTTTATCCTGCTCAAATCCTTAACCTCTTCCAAAAGCCCCAAATCCTGAATGGATCCTTCCCAGCTCCTGTCAGTTCTCATGCCCAAGCCATACTGAACCTCACATCTGATAATGCCAATTGCATCTTTCAAAGTTTAAGGAGTCAAACAGGAACATTTTTATTTATCTGCAAGCTCCAAGGCTCTGCTAATAAATCCTCATGTCAAACCTCTATGGAAGTAAACAGGAGAGATAGTCAGAAATTAGACATTATTTCAGCTCTGGTTACACTGCTCTGTCCAGGCTGTGGTTTTTACTGGAAGGCACAACAAGAAGACACCTCTCCAGAAGAAAAAGTCTGTTCAAAAATTGGCTCAGATTAGTGAACCCTGCAAAAAAGGAACTGGATGAGAATAATGCATGACCTGCAATACCCAGGACATTAGAGCAGAGGATCTAACAGAGCAGGCTTTTTTTCTGTTAAATATGTTTCAGGCTAGGTCTAATCTTTTGACTTTACATTCTGTGACTAAATGGTTTAATCAGTAATGAGGTGAAAAAGCTTTGATGAAATATTTGTACAAACAGGAAGAATTAAGTTGCTTATTGAACAAAACCATCTCTTCTGAGGATTCACTTCATTTGCAATGTTCAGTCAGCAGAATTATTGTGGAAAAATAAATATGTTCCACATCATAAAACTCTAACATTCCAATACTCAAATTAAACCTAAATTAGCCAACACAAACATGAAAGGTGGTTCTAGTAACAGACATAATTTATGCCTCTGATGAGCCAAGATAAAATATTTATGTAATTACATTTTCTGTATTTAGAAAGATTATATGAACCTAGAACAAAACATTTGAAAGATTATTTAATGCTATTACTACTTAGATTGAAGACATCTTAGGACCAGGGTCCTAATTACAATTACTAATTACTTGGCACTGTATGTGCATTTTTACTTCCCCTTGAAATAGCTTTCTCTGCCTTGAAAAGGTTGAGCTTCAGATAATACCATCAAACCAGCAGGTGAACACAACATTCAGAATAAAAGAAGGGATGAAACTAAGCAATGCATCTAAAGCCCACACTGTGAGCAATAATCACAGTTTTCCAGACACCTCAGCATTTCAGCAATATCTCTTCTAAGTAGAAAAAAAGATTCTTTCTTTTTTTATCTCAAAATGTGTCACCTTTTTAGATTAGCTTGGCTGTGTTAAACATACTTACAAACAAAACGCCTTTCAAATTATGCAAATCTTGAAGCATTGCATGCATGAGGGATCCTGCCACTTCACCTACATAGCTTGGCATGAACTTGTGTTTGTCAAAATTCAAATTTGGGACTTCCCATGAACAAAAGAATCACCTTCTTTTGAAGTCACTCTTGTAGCATCACAATTTGTGGTAACAAAACCAGGAAAAGACAACTTCAGTGTGTACTTTTAAAAGTAATATTATAAATATACTACTGAGATCAGCATTCAAGTGCTGGCTGTTCCACTCTCCCTGGACTAAGTACAGGCTTAAAAGCTTATTTAAATGCTTAGCTCAAACATTTGTGTTTCAGTAATATATCTAAAGATACCAATGAAAAGTAACCTGCACCTGGTTCCCAAATAAACATTGTCAGGCTTTGTCTCTACAGAGACCTTAATGCCCCACTGCTAATCACAGCAGCCAAGAAATGCTGCAAGATGTGACTAAGTGTTCAAAGTTATTTATAAACATTAAAAATCCTTGGCCAAGGACAAGGTTCAAGCAATAGACTCTACTCAGAGTCTATTTTCCATAATTTACTGAGTATATAACATAATTTCAGAAAATGAAGATTTATTTACTTGATCATCAGTGAGCACACAAGTTTTATATAACTGCTTTAAATAACTCATTTGAGGAAGCATTCATGCTTCTGTGAGATGACACAAGCTTTATCCCAGGCACTAGCTGCACACATTGGAGGTATGTCAAACAGGACCCACCCCAGCTGCCATCCCTCATGGCACCACAGCTTGAAACCCAGAAAAGATCCAAACCTTCTGATTCCTATTAGTCAAACCCTACAG
Source organism: Molothrus ater (assembly GCF_012460135.2). Taxonomy (NCBI): domain Eukaryota; kingdom Metazoa; phylum Chordata; class Aves; order Passeriformes; family Icteridae; genus Molothrus; species Molothrus ater. The sequence goes on along the minus strand of NC_050479.2, from coordinate 15,890,128 downwards.
AGAAAAGTTTCAGGTCAGGGAAAAGTGACCCTACTGCTACACCAAGCTCTCAGCAAGCTGCTGGGACAGTCCCCCCCCTCCATCACCTGTCCCTGCTCACACCCCCCTGTGTGTGCTGTGGCTGCCAGATGCAAGGTGAGAGGGCAGGAGAACCTTCCCTTTGAGCAGCCACCTCTCATCCATCATGTAAAACTGCACCCTCAGCATGCACAATCTGCAAAATCATTTCTTGTATGGAGTCAGCAGTGTGATACAAGCAGGGTTCCCAATCAGAGGAGGAGGCAGGGTGTCCTGGGGGAAAAACTGGTGCCAAGGGAAGTAGTGAAGGGTAGAGGACAAGGAACACAGAAAGCAGATTAGGTACAGCTATTAGGCCTGGCCAGTGATGAATAATTCATGGATATCTCAGGAGCCTTTATGGTATTGTTCTTTCTGAAGGAAGTACCTATTTATTTCCAGAGGCAAGAAGTAAGTGCCTTTATTGCTTACACGCTTCTCTTTAAACACAAATATTCATAAAAGCTTTCTTAAAGCTATCATAAAAGCTTTCTTAAAGCTGGGCATTATTAAATGTTTACTTAGTTACTTTACTTACAGTATTCCTTTCAGTTTCTGTATGCAAGATTGCTGCAGAAGATTTGCACAAATGTGCAAAATATCTTGTATTAAAACCCCAAAAAGGGGCATCTGCATGACCAAATATTCAGTGTCAACAAAAGTCCATTGTGTTACTCTGACAGAAAGCCATATTATTATTTTATTAAATCAGATCATACTTTAACTACATAACCTAAATTTTTTTGCAAGGTTATATTAGAAAACTATTTTCAAAAATGAGCTAAAAGCTTGATTTTAGTTGCCAATCAAGGAAAAACAAAATTACCTGAATATCATGAAATGCGAATAATTTTTTCCTTTCTGTCATAGGAAGAAAGAGACAATCTTGAACTTTATTTTGAAAGTTTTAAGCTACAATAATTCTGCTTAGAAAAATTCTATCTTCTTGCCAATTAGGTGCATTTTTAATGGCCTCAAATATTATCATTCTGTTGGTTTGTTTTTACCCATAGAGGTGAAAATAGTGAAGATTTCATCTTAATAAGGAAGAATTAGTGATACCTACCTATTAGCTCATATTTAAAGAAAATCTTAGAGTTTTTAATTCCTTCACATGTTTCCATAGCTAAGGTTTGTAAAATATGTGCATGCTGTTTGTGATTAAAGGCATATAGAAAAATTCAGCAATGAATAAAACCCCACAGAAACACTTTCTGGCAACCCTAGTGACTCCCCAGCCCAGCAAAATGTTTGATTGAGTATCAGCAAGTGTCCTTCTCTATCACACTGTCTGTGCTCCTTCCCCTGCTCACGGCCCCAGCTCACTGGCAGGATCCTTTAACATAACACTCACTAATTTCACCCCTTCAGGAGCCTCCTGCATCCGGCAGAGCAGCTGTTTTCCTTCACAGCCCTGCCCAGATGAGTTTGCCTTGCCAATCTCTCAGCTAAAGAAAGTGCTCTGGACAATTACCTCCTGCACCAGGATGAGCATTTAAAGATGGTGTAAGAGAGAAAAGCAGGAGAATTGTTTTGGCCAAAGGGCCACGCTCCAGTAACTGCCTATAAATACAGTCAGGGTTAAATGAACTGCCTTGTGGCTACCCCAAGGATTGGGCAGCATTAAGGCTCTACACAAGGGCAGATTCCATGCTCTTACAGGGACAAACACATGGAACACCAGTGCAGCAGTGAGAAAAGGACATGATGAAAGAGACTACCAAGACTGAATCTCATTGAATTGTTTCCTTATGCTCTTCTACTCACCTGTGCTTACTTGTCTGTCTTATCACTCGACTGCACATGCTTCAGGGCAGGAAGCTGCTAAATGTACAGCATTTTGAGCCACAAAACTTGCAAATCTCTCAATAAATTATTAATGGTGACACCAAAAGCAAAGACAAGCTTTGTAAAAGGTGATTGCCATTATGCTTATTTTTATAACTAGGTTTGTGGCTCTTTGCCTCCCAGCACAGAATTAAGCTCTACAAATTGAGTTGCCAATAAAAATCTCATTAAATAACTAGACCAGATAAATAGTCATGTACATTTTTCACTAGTAATTATCCTATTGTGTCTTTCATGATAGCAATGCAGTAACTTTCCCAGTACTATTTGAATAGCATCAGCAAAAATCACCTTATAACTTCAAAATTAGCAGAATTGCTGCTGATATCAGTGCTGCCCACTGATAATAAGGGTTCAGATGAGGATATCTTTCCAATGCTGCCACCTTTTCAAATTTGCAATGATTTTTGAAGCAACTAATTTTATTTATCCAGACCATTTTCACTCCTGGGAACAAAGTGGTCTTTGCTGTCTAGAGCTCAGGTAGATTGATGCTCTACAATGAAATCTTCTTTACATCCTTGCAATAAAACTGCTTTTGAATGAGTGCACAGCTGCCAGTGTGTGCTTGATGTATTTGCTTTGAAATTATGTAGCCATTTCTATTGATCCCTCACACAGGTAATTTTCTGTGTGCCAGTGAAGTCTTCAGAATCCTGTGCATTTTGTCATAATTTATCAAAGCTATTAATAAATTTGTAGAAAAGTGGCTTACAATAGCTAGATCTAAGAGGGCTGGAATAAAAAGTCCTGTAAAATTTTCATGATGACAGTTTAAAATGTCACATGAATCTTCTGCTGCTTAGGAGAAACTGTATTTATTACAAATACAATCTTCAAAATGAATATTTGAGCATTATAAAAGACTTGTTTGCCACTCTCCTTCAGCTGCAGGGTGCAGTGATAACCAGTGTTCTTACCCACACCCAAATGCTGTCAGGAATATTTTGAAGACACAAAAAAACCCAAACAAACCTAAGGAACACAAATGTTTGACAATACAAAAATAATCTACAGTGTCAATCTCATGGCCTCTTACCATTCATAATTTTAACCTTATGAACATATCTAATCATAAAAATGCACAACATCACCTTAACTGTACAACTAATATTACTGTATTTTGCTTTTTATTCTCTTTCTTTCAAAGGTGCATCTTTCTTAGACTGCCTTTTTGCACAGAAAATGTACCAGATCTTTTAGTTTACTGCCTTGAAGTTTTTTACCTTCTGTTACAATTCTGACCAATGTTTTCAGGGTTTTTACATCATTCTGCATGAAAAACTAAAGTGGGGCAAAATACCATTTGCCCACTTTTATTTCCACTTATTAATAAATAAAACCTTTTCTAGGTATTTACAAGGGTATTTGCTTCACTGGGTGAACAAAGGGAAGAAAAACCTTTTCCAGAATTTTTTGGAACAGATGCATGTGAAGTTTCTGCTTTTCTTTAGTCTTTTAGGTACATTTTAACTTAAGATATGTTTGGACTCTATCTCATAGTGTATATTTTCCAAATAATTGGTAATTATTTTTGGTTATCAGTTTTGCATAATGCCATCCTTTATCCTATACCTCCCCAAATACATACATTCTGACCTGTAAGTGATCAGCCTCTACTGACTTTGTTCAGCACCTAAATAAACCTTTCCAGCACATTCTCCATGTGATTAGGGAGGTCACTTGTGATTTAGCAAATCTGTTCAAAGTATTCTTTAGCTATTTCAAAGAAACCTCAGATATTCAAAATCTCTTATCACAGAGACCTATTGGGAAGTTCTGACCAGCTTATGATTGAAGATCTCAACATCCATCAAAACAGTGAGAACTTGAAACAGAGTCTGCTCTTTATATGAGAAAGATATTTTATGATCTTGATTTTATGATCTTGACAAAGGGACTTTTACAACTAATTCAATTGAATAAAAGAGAGACAAATCTGTTATATTCTTATCCCTTTTATATGTGGGTACTGTTAAAATGGTGATATTGAATTCTGCATTTACTGATTCTACACCTTTCCACAAAATTGGGTCTTAGCATTTTAAGATGAACATTAGACAAACAGCTTCCTCCATTGTCACACAGTGTGCACCTGTACCCAGGCTCTTGTAGGAACTTCCCATTTTGCTCATTTGATCCATCCCCTTTTGTCTTAGCACCTATCAAGTGTTATCTTCATGGTTTTAAGATTATTGTAATGCATTCTACATTCTTTTCATGAGATTTCTTTCCCATTCTTCTGTCACTCATTACTTCAGCCACTCCCACACATTCTCACCAATGCTATTCTTTTCAAAAAAAATCAATTTCAGCATGAGTTAAAATTATGAGTCTTCAATGCTCCTATGGATCTAATTGTGGAAAAACAAACTAGTCTAGTGACAGACATTTTATGCTGGGAATCTAGATCACTTTTTAGTTTTAGTGATTTCAACAAAATACATTATTTTACAATAATGCATCTGTGGTTGTAGGCAGTACTGTGACACCCATCTGTTTCCTTAGAAGTACCAGTCTTCTCTCTTTAGTGTAGGTGATTGGGAACAGTAAGTGTTGCCTAATGCTTTCCCAGCATAGAAAGCAAAACCTGCAAAACAATTAATTACAAATAAATTAAAAGAAACTCTGTAATCTGACAGCAAAGCAAACCAATGATAATAATTTCTGATGCATTCCATATGTTTCTCTTTGATGCCTCTTAGTCAGCATGGCTCACCAACTGGTCATGTCAAAGTATGGTGATTTGAGCTCCAGGTCACTCTCTAGCAGAAGCCATTGGTGGGGAGAAAGGTGAGGCTGACTTTGTTAGTGCTGACTAAAAGAAAGATGACAACAGACATCTGCTTCAGAAAATCTGGACTAAAGTAAAGTTACTGTGTTATGTGGTAGAGCATAGAGGAGACCTCACTGTTTTCAGAACTCTACAGCAAAGACCCTGACACCACATATCCCGAATTTAATTTTTTTTTAAACTGTGTCAAAAACAGATGAAGAAGCCCCACAAGTCTGACTCCAATGAGGTCTGCAAAGCACAAAAGGATCTGCAAAGTGACTGCTTGTTAAGCACCATTTCTGCAGTGGCTCAGAACAGTTCTGACAGTGCACAAAAAGGCATCCCTAGAGAAACTCCAGGATTTTGTGCATTGAGATCCCCCTCTCTAGAGACATGGGTTTATGTAAGTGGTCACAGACGTGACATGACACAGAAAAAAAGAAGAAAAGTAAACAAAATGTCTGCAATTGTTTAATATCACTAGAGAACAGAAGGACAGGGCTAGAGAGCAATGTGTTTACTATTCCAAATCATTCTCTTTGCCTGGCTTGGAAAATTGATCAATGTGGTCAAATCATCAGCTTAGTTATTATAAAAGACAAATATCCTTCCACTGTGGCAGATGGAAGAAGAAAATGCAAAAAAGCAAGATAATGAAATCTCACATAGAAACCTCAGTAATGTAATTGTCTTTTTATCTATGCTTGCTGATGAACACCCAGAGACCAGCCATCTTGGGGAATTAAATCATTCTGGTCAATAAAGCATAAAGTGGACAGGAAAAACATCTTAAAAGCCATATTCATGATCAGAAACACTGTTAAATATTCACATGAGAACATTCTAAATCAGGCAAAGCTACAAAGCTCTACAAACAAGTTAAACAAAGGTCAAGGAGGGCAAGTCATTAAAGGATATTTAATGTACACAATTAATTTTTACATTTGCAGTTTCTCTTCCTACCACATGTGTGATTAGTTTTCTTTGGTTACATGAATATTGTTCAGGACAAAAATATCCTCTAGGACTGAAAATGGCTTTGTATGTGGCAAACAAAGCCCCAGACGGACTTCCCAAGATTTTGGGGTTTTTTTCACCCAGTGCCAAATTGTTCAGTCAAGTAACAATTTCTTATGACACATCAATTATTACAGAAGTAATTATTTTACTTTCATATAAGCACAAACAAAAGCAGCAGTATTGTGTACATTGCTCTGATTCATCTTCCTCATGGAAAATCCACAGCTTTTCCTAGTTTATAGATTTTTTTCCCCCCCCACAAATATTTATGTCCAGCAATCAAAAACTTTTAAACAAACTGTAAAGTCTTTAAACAGGAGCAGGAAATTAAGTGCACCTAAACTGTAATCTATTCTTTGTAACATGGTGCACAGCTCTTCTAAAGGAAAACCAACTGTTTACTCACCATCTCACTCTATGGCTTTTGAAGATTTAGTATAAATCCTGGCACTTTTTTCATTACTAATCTTGAATAATAACACATAATTTTTGAAAAAAACACAGATGTAAAACTATTTATTTGCTGCTCTGTCATCTTTCTCTGCTTTACCAGAATATTAAGGGTGGCTAAATTTTAAATGTTTAGTTCAGTAAGTTAATTTAGGCACATTACCTCAATCTAAAACAAAAACCTAATTCACAATTCCTACAAGAAAAATAACTCATTCACCAAAGGGAGATATTCAAAGCTGCTGCTTTCCTGAATCTTCCACTTTATTCTCTAAACCATTATGTTTGTTACAGAGATCAATTTACAATTTATGTTGATCTGCCAGCAGATTCAAATTAAAATTAATTGTATAAATTTGAGTACACATTGGCTGTTCTTTGCTTAACATTCATTATCAGGGTAAGGCTCTAAAGCACAAGAGGAAGGGAGATGTAGGGCTCTGAAGTCTGTGTAACATTTCATTGTCAAACTAGCATTGGTTTAGCAACAACACTATAGGCACAAATACTAATTTTAAGGCAATTAAATTATGCAAATGTTAAAAACTGTATCACTGCTTATAGGAGAATAATATTGCTTTTACCTTACTGATAAGTGTGACAACATCACCTTCCCGGATTGTGAGTTCATCGTCGTTCTGTGCTTCGTATGGAAATATCACTTTGCAATACTCCTTGTCTGAAAGGAAGAACATTCACTGTCATAAATTATCACTTTATAACAACTGCTTATTCAGGGGTGAATAATCTTCATAAAATATTCCATTAGCGTCTCTTTGTGCTGCCTTATTTCCTTGCCATCTTTCTCTTTGTATTTTAGACCTTCATAAACAACATGAAATATTTAAAAAACTGCAGGCTGATAAGCATTCCCACACACGTCATCCAGGGAGTCAGCTCTGTAGCCCCTAGAACCATTATCTCAAATGAAATTGCTCCAGACAGCAACCTGCCACCAACTCTTTCCCTTAGAGTAAGCCTGTATCTGACACTTCCTTCCACAGTTCCACTGGTACAGCCTCCCACCAGACTGCATAAACTGGAAGCATTAAGGACACAGTAGGTTGACATAGCTTACCTATCCCCTTGTGTGCAAGAAAGCAGATATTTATTAATCTATACAGATGGTACAACAATAAATAAGACATTAATGAATGTTAATCCATTAATAACTAAACCACCTGTACACTCAGTGTAAGAGTGTTGAGTATTACTCTAAAGTTTCCTTGACCCTTTTTCCTTTACTGTCTATAAATAAGGGCATCACCTCAACTTCCATCTGGAAAATACAGAAGCCAGCACTCCTACTCAGAAATCATAAAAAGCAGTTGTCATGAAAAGCAGCTACTTCCATGTTGCTGTGCAACAGATGAGTATGTCAGTGTGCCTTACAAATAAAAAGGGAATATATTTTACAGCTGTTAAACTATGCATAAAAATATGTGATACTCTAAGACAGCAGGTCTAAAAGGACTAAGTAAACTACTCTACTGATTGCAGAAGGGCATGTGATTTTGTAGAAATGTTCACCTCCCTTCAAATGTCTCAGTTTTGATGACCTCTCTGTCTAGTCAACTTCCATATTCAATGCAGAGAAGTACTGGCAGGCCACAGAAACACAAATTAATTTAAAATAACAGGACTAATTCTTTTATAATTACTATAAAGAGAACCTGCATTATCACACTTGAGGGTATCTGAGGCTCCTCCAGGGGGTCAGTTCAGCTGCCCAGACACTAAGTGCCTTTTCAGACACTTGTGGGTATGTAAGACACATGCCCAGTATGGCTGAACCTATGGAATTCCCATGTCCCTCTGGTCTGACAGCTGGAGGCAATTCAAAACAAAATACCATGGGGTATTTTTTTCAGGTATTAGAGTCAAGCATCTGATGTTAGAAATCAGCCCTGTCAGTGCAATAAAGTCAATGGAGACCAAGTCACTAAAATGAGCAAAGCCTTGAGAGCCACTCTGACTCCAGGAGCAGACACCTACATTTGATTAGCTGAACCATTTGCTGCCTGGACAGCAGTGACAGATGTCTAGTGGGATCAGCCCCCCAAAAATCCAGATACCAAACTCATGATTATAACCCAAATTTAGGGCTCTGACGCATAACCTCCCTCCAAACTTCTAAAGTTTAGTGAGAGGAACACCAGCTGTAAAGAAGCAGCCTAGAAATGTGCATCTGAAAATTTGCTCTCTGCAAGCACCATCAGCCTGAGAAATTAAATAGTACTAGTCGAAACAGGAAAGCTCTTCATTTCACACACTGTCATTCAGAAACAGCAAGAACTTCATGTGTCATTGCTTCAAGCAAACAAGAACTTCTTAGGCTTTACAGATTTCTTATTCTGAACACAAATGTTTAAAATGTTTGATTTACCCATGACTATTACAGTTGGTTTTCTGGCCATGCCCTGTATATGGTCTGTCTGAGATGGATTTAATTTTCTTCACAGCAGCACACATGGTGCTGTATTTTTGATTTGTGACTAAAACTGCACCGGTAACACACTGGTGTTTTCACTGTTGCCCAGCATACCTACACAGCTTTCTTTTTTCCCCTTTTTCTATCCCCCAAGTAGGCCAGAGCGAGCAAGAATCTGGAGGGGACACAGCAGCTGACCCAAGATGAGTAAGGGATATTCTGTGCCATATGGCCTCCTGCTCAGCAATAAAAATGAATAATGCAATAAATGGCTTGGGGGGTGTTGCCATTCCTCGGAGATTGGCTGGACATTGATCCACTGTAGGTGGTGAATGAATTGAGCTACTGCATGGTGGTTGCCTTTTTGTTGCCTTCTTTTTGTTTCTCTTTCATTTATTTATCAAACTGTCTTTATTCATTGATTTCTCCCTTATGGGGAGCAAGTGGCTGGGTGGAGCACAGCTGCTGGGTGGGGCCAGCTCACCACACCTCCTCTGGTGTCTCTGAAGAAACAAAATTCAGATGAAGACAATGAACAAAGGTTTTGAGGGAAAAGAAGTGAGCAAGGGGCGGGGTGGGGGGGGAATCCTTTTCCCTGTTCTGAAAGCAGAGAACACTATGAAATAAACATTTGGTGACTTTTCCAAACCACCAGCCATGTGAGAACCACCAGGTCACAACTCAGATTCAGAGGATGAAAGGAGTGTCTAACTGCTGCTTTACTGCATTCTGAGGAAGGGCTGGGATGTCTCCGTGTGGACTTGGCTAGGATACTCCACCTGCTCACTGCCTTGTCTTTGAGACAGTATAACAACATTTTATGTAAAAGTTGGTAGAAAGCTGACACACAGTAAATTACGTGGATGCAAAGCAGCATGTAGATAAATACGAGATTCAACACATTTTACACTTCAGTGGCATGCTACCTTAAATTATCATCGAGGGTTTTTTTTCCCTATTCTGAGTATATTCACACTCTGAAAAGCAGCTGTGCTAAATAATAGATTCAATGAATTAGCTCAGAGTTGATGTAGATGCAATACTGCACTAAAGAAGCTGAGTGCTGTACACTCAGGCAAATCTCTAGTTACTGGGAACAGGCTTAGCATTTCTTTTTTGGGATACAGAACTGTCTGGATTCTCAGAGGTAAACAACACCTGAGCCCAAGAAGGATGATTCCAGAACATCCATTCTCAGACACATACATTGATCCTCCATTCAATAACAGCATCAGCTGAAGATTAAGTGGGAAGCCAAGCACAAAGTACAGCTAAAAAACTGCAAACAGGCACCACAGCTTCACTCTGACAGGATGTCTGCAGTGCAGCTTCTGCTCAAGGCAGATGAATCACACATGTTTCAGGTTAAAAAATGCTTTGGATAGCAAAGGGCTTGGGTATCCTGAGTTCTATAAGAGAGAAGCCTCCCTCAGGCTTGCTATTTGAAGACTGGGTATTTGAATTGTCTTTCAGGATGAAGACCCTGATAGACAAGAGTGGAGAGAGGGCTGTGGTTTCAGCATCTGAAATATCAGTAGATGATCAGGAAGTAAGTTCTCTCTAGCAGACAGATACACTTCTTGTCCTTCTAGTTTTGGTGTCAAGAACTCTGTGGTCCCCAACTCTGTCCATTCTCCCACCAAATTATAAACCTTTTATTTTCTTAAACAAAAGAAAACCTAAATAACAGCAAACCAAGGAATTAAACTATAGAAAATGTCAAAAATCAACCAATTGATGATGTGGTTCATAAAGAGCCAGGAGAAACTTCTGAGAAGCACAAGAGGGAGCTGGGGGAGGCTCAGGTGCCCCTGTGCTCTGAATGCTGGAACACAGAGTGAAGCCATGGAAAAAGAATATGGTTTATGTACAGTGGAAGTCTGGACTTCTTGAGTACAATTCAGACAGACCTACACTAAATCACTGATCATAATCATTGGATCATGCTGCAACAGAGGTCTCAACATCACAGATGGGTTGGGAGCAATGTAAGCAACTGGACAAAGTCAGCTTTCAAATTTCTCCTAAGGAATAGGTAAACCAATATGATTTAGGCAAGCAAAAACAAAGCCAACAGAACTCAAAATAATATGAACCTTTAAAATCAGATTAATAAAAGCAGAGAAAAATGTAATAGGCTATGTCACATCAGGACTAAAATTGTCCTTACTCAGTAGGCCACAATACCGCAGCAGAATGTAGAAGCACTTAATGTCAACGGTCTTGTTTAGATAGGAAGGAAGAAAGAGAAAAAACTAATCTCAGACACAGCATTGTATAGACCACACTGGAATTTGCTGAATTTGGGATTTTCTGAATGAGAAAAAAAAACTAGAAAAATACTAGAAGTCAAAACAATATGTCCTATTACATGCCTGGCAAATAAACTTAAGCCAAATTAAAACTTCAAACTAAGATACTAAGATCCCTCAGCTGCAGATGATAAATCTCATTTTTACATTTGACATCCAAAGCTGGGTTTATACATCACAGATAGTTCTTCCAGAAGCCTCTTTTTCTCCTCCTGACCTGGTAAAAATATATCTGTTAATAAACCCCCAAGCAGCAGCTATCTGGGAAACATTAAGGGAGGAGAAAAGATGATACTCATGAGCTTTTCAGTCCTGTTTTATCAATTCAGCAGTACTTTACTCTGTCAGACCACAGTGTCTCACTACAAACTCACAGCTCCTCCCAACCATGGGCAATGGGCACTGCTCAAGGAACTGAGTCAATGGATAAAACTAAAGAGAATGAGATATTTTATGGGGGTTGTTATCATGTATCTTTGTGCAACATTGTCGGTCCCCAGGTTGAAAACGTGCTCTTTTTGACAAAGTCTCAACCCCTCGAAAAATCTTTGCCTCAAGAGGGAGAACAATAGCAAGGGGCTGCTTCATTACCCAGGCTATTGCAAGGACAGTATTTCACTGACAGAATCCAGTGGCTCTATATGTATTTACAACTGCAGAGTAAAGAGCTGATGTCAAGCTACAGACCTGCTCTGGGACTTTGGGTCCTGCAGTAGTATAGCAGGTAAATTAGTTTGTTTGTATTTTGAGAGACTGGTTAAATATTATACTGTTCCAAGCAGACCTGAGCAAACTCCATTTACTGTATCAGTGAATCCTGTTTCACTTCAAAAGCATGACTCTTCTGTTTGTTCTCCTGCCACACTCTTAGGATGAGCTGAGACCTTCAAGAAGGCAGTTCACAAACATTCATTCAAGCTTTAATTTCAAAGACGACAGTGACTCTGAAATTTGCTTTTCCTCTTAGGGCAGGATGACACAATCTCTTTCTTTTACTTCTATTGTTGCTTCTTTGTGTCGTTAATTTTTGAGGCTTAAATATTTCCCCATCAGTGAAGTACAGCAATCAATATGGACACAAACAGTAATACTAAGCAAGAAAACAAGCAGCATTGAGGTAGTATCCCTTGAGCTTAAACTTCCTCTCTTTGACTATCACTCATAAAATGTTTCTGAAATGCAGTAAAACATACAAAATCTAGTGAAAAATTACATAATTATTACCAAAACCACAAATCAGATTAAAAAAATCCAAATACTATATTCAGCAGAATTTGGTTTTGCCTATTAATTGCTACACTCAAGACTCATAAATAGATTGCACTAATAAATATTTTCACAGAACTTAGTAAGATGTGAACTGTCAAAACACCACCTTATTTTAAAAAATAGAAATAGAAGTAGCTATGGTCCTATTAATACATATTCACCATGCAAAAAGATTAGTTGTTTGCTATGATCTTGGTACTCCTATGCAGTAGCTTAACACAAATTTTAAATAGTAAGTGAAGTAATCAAATTAAGTGCTGTGGTCAAGGCACTCTGTGATTTACTGCCTATGCTATTTTGTTGTCTGCTTATTTATACTCCATTAATGCAGTCTCAGTAATCTGCAATAACACTCAGATGTTGTACATGTTTTTGTTTTGCTTAATTTTCGAATCCAATAGAGCTACTTGAAAACTTAGATACATTTTCTACAACATATCCTATTCACCACAAGCCATTCACACTAGAAGTAAGCTATTTTATAGAAAACAGTATATCCCACCCCAGAAATAGGATTGTAAACACTCATGCATGAATGTGCCATCCTATCTGCTTGGCAGAGATGGAACTTCAAGAGCAGAATACTCCTCTAAATCTAGGAACCACAAATCTAAATTAAACAGCTCTCTTTTCGAAGATGCATTTCCTCATTCATGAAAGATTAGTGATGTTTTCCAAGGGATCACTCAAACCCGGCAAAGATTTGTACCTTCACTGTGCTCTTCCTTTGAGCAAAAAGTTGTCTTTGGCCCTGAAGAGTCACCACAAAATCTTAAGTCCATTTTTGGGGAGATTTACAAAGTGTTTTGTTGGGAGATGCACCTTAGAGACCACACACCTCTGCCTTTTGCTTCAACCAGCTCACCCCATTGCAGAGCTTAGCTCATCTTGCATGTTCCAAGAGCAGTTGGCACATTAAGTGCCTCACTGCTGATCACTGCCCCATCACATCAGAAAAGTTACAGAAAAAAGCAGACTGGAATCAAAGTGTGAGACAAGCCAGCAACCATCACTCCTTGATGAAGCCCCGTGGGCAGAGGGAAGATGCTGCTGGTACCTGCTTCCTCTCTCAGCTGGCTCTTTCTCAATGCAATTGCATTTTTTTAATCCAGTTGGCACTAAGGTATAGTCGTGGAAAGAAATGAGGAAAAATAAAAACTGGATTATTCCTCTCCCAACATAAGCTCTGTCTTGCTTGCAGCATTCATCTCCAAGAGTAATCCCAAAGGCATCTAAACCATGTATCCAAAAGCTCCCTCTCTGTACTGAACTTAGTCTATGGGTCTTCTGTTTCTTGCTACTTCCTTGGAGAATGGCACAGCATCTGTTTTGTTCAGCAGTTAAAGGCTCCAACAAGGACTGGCACACGAGCATCCCAGGCAGAAGTGAAAGTACTTGAGGTCCAAGGTGGAATGATACTTTTGTGCTGAACACAGCAATGGGAACATTCACCACTTTTCTGAGACTGCAAACATCCTTGGGCTGAATGCTTTTTCAAGCTTGTTTGTCATAAAAAGTAAAAATTGAATTTCTGAGAAATAACAAATACTATTCAGACAATAGTCCCGGGCCAAGGTCTGATCATACTCCTCATTTCTGACTATCAGACATTAATTTTATTATGAAGAAATTATTCCTCTGCCTATATTAAACACCAAACCAGACTGAAGCATGTTTCATTTGCACTGAAAGGTTTTTCAATTTAAGTGAAGGACAACTTCAGCTGAATGAAATGTGTCTTCAATGATGTCATTTGAGGCTAAGAAAATTATATATAATTACATTACATCAGACCTTCCTATAGATGTGCTTCTCTTTCCTAGGCATTAACAGAGATGCCAAGAATTCTACTGAGGCCCCAGAGATTCCAGAAAAGATAAAATAATAAATAATGCAGTTTAGTTAAAATGCAACAAGATACTGTGCAAATAAGGAGTCCATCCTTCTCACCAACTCTGACAAAGTGATGTTGAATGAAAACAGTGACAGAAGAAGGATTTTTCTAGACAAAAAGATGTGTCCATGGGAAATAAAATGAGGTGAAAGGAGGACCATCCAGAGGCCTAAAGTGATGGAAAAGTGTCTCTGAAAAGTGAAAAATGTCTCCCATACATTCAGCCAGAGCTCAATGGATCACAGTAGAAGATACAGGTTTCTAACCATTGGTCAGAAGGTTTCTACACTCAGTTTATAAATGTGAACATTTGAACCTCCCATACCCTGGGATGGGATTTAGTGAGCAGCTTCAGCTGTCAGAAGTATAAGGTGATGTGGAAAGAAGCAGCCTGGCTTCCCACACAAGGGTTAATGCTGCAGGTGGGAAGGCCCCTGGACCTGCACTCAGGTCAGCTTGAACTGCTCAGCCTGCAGGTTGGCAAAGGTAATTCCAAAACACCTTCAGGAGCCCTCTTCTGCATTACCAGTTCACACATTTTTCAGTATTTCAAGATTTCACTTCCTCAGGGCAATTGAAATCTTGCAGTATTTTCCCTTAGCTGGGAATGGGGAATTTCCCCATGCTGGCATGGGGCACAAGATGAGAGGATGTAGCAAGTCAGTGATTGTGGTGGGGCTAATGGACAATAACTCACTAAAAACTCTTTCAAGCTGCTTTTGCAACTCTGAGCTGAAAACCTGAACAAACCAGTTTGCAGCCACACACTTCCCTCAGACAGACCCTGCCCTGCTGATCCAGATGCTTTCCTACATATGTCTGTATGGGTTTCAGTTCTGAGACAAAATGTTATCTGCTATCTAAAAGGATAAACAAATCAGGGAAGAAGGACTGGGCAATATTTAAAGAAAGTCAACTCTGTTATATTCAGCTTCTTGTCTAAGGTATGGCTATGTTCTCTTCCCTCTTACTCTTTTCCACCAGAATCTGTAACATTTATTTGCAACTCTACATAAATAAAATCAAAAAATGGGGAATATATATTTATGTTATTTGGTAAGCTGGTTACATATGCCTCCCTAGAACAGCATAGAGACATACCTGAAAGATTTAATCATTACTGTCATTGCTAAGCACTGAAATGATGCAAAAAAGGACTGAATGTCAGAGAATCAGAGAATAGTTTGGGTTGAACAGAACTTGAGGATCACCTAGTCCCAGTGCCCCTGCCATGGGCAAGGACACCTTTCACTACAGCAGGTGGCTCAGAGCCCCAGCCAGCCTGGCCTTGAGCACTGCCAGGGCTGGGGCAGCCATCCTTCTCTGGGCAGCCTGCTCCTGTGCCTTACTGTGCTCACAGTAAGAAATTTCTAACACCTGATCTAAACCTGACCTCTCTCAGTTTAAAGCCATTTCTCCTTGTCCTGTCACTTGTAAGAATTCCCTTGTAAAAATTCACTCTCCAGCTCTCTTGTAGGTCCCCTTGAGGTACTGGAAGGCTGCTGGAAGGTCTCCCTGGAGCCTCCTCTTTGACTTCCCATACAAACAATATCATGCATACAGTGTTATTTCTGCTACATAAAGAAATAAAAATAAAATAATTACAAAAATTTTTTAAAAGAGGAAAAAGGCAAGGGCATTTGCACTAAGAGAAATTTTTCTATGACCCACCTACAAGTTACAACCTGAATTAGGATCTTATTCAACTCTGATTAATTCCAAAGTATCCTCAAGGCTGAAGGTTTATCACATAATTTAACTTGATTTTTGGTGACAGAAAACATGAGGTAGGGTCACAAGAGCAAAAACAATTCAGAGGATTCTGTGAAACAAAGCATTTTGTCTAGGTACCACCTACTCAAAGTTTATCCTAAATATATCTATCTGCATCCTGGCTTTTTTACATACAGGACACTCTTTTACCCAAAACCAAATAAAAGCATTCAGCTTGCTTTTAATAGCACAAAGTGCAAAAAAGAAAAACCTATGAAACCTACTTTTTGTTCTGCTGTCCACTTCTATTTTTGTTGGCTCCTGAGTTGCTGTGGCTGGAGGTAATTTCTTCCCAACACTCTGAAAAAAAATAATTATTCTCCTTTAAAATTTGCAGCTTCAGTTCAAAGTTGGACAACATAAAAAATAGTAATGGAAATACAAAATATAGGAGTAGAAAAGGGACAGTAAAGAAAAAGAGGCAAATTATAAACTATACTTATGTTTGTTACTGGGGATTAACTTTTTTAAAAGTATAAATAATTGATAAAAATGTGATCCTTTAATTTCCCTCCACTAATGTTTCTAACATTTTTAAATGATCACCCCTTAACACTTCCCTGAGTTTCAGGGAAGACTCACAGAAGTTTCACTGGTAGATTGAATATTAAGTAATCGATGAAGTGACTTAGGGAAAGGTGCTATTCAGTACCAAAAGTAAAGCTGAAAGAAGCAGCAGAGAGGAACCCACTTGACTTCTGTTCATGCAAGGAATATTCATTTCAGTCATTCTAGATTGAGTGTGATTTTTATATCGACAACATCTCTTTCTTATTTTATTAATTTTTTATATCTTTTTAGCAAAAGTAACTAATTTACAGTGAACTACTATAATAAGCAATAATGTGCCTCAGACAAGTAAGCTGAGGTAACATTAAACAAATACCATCTGCCCCCACCAAAATAAAATAGAATAAAATCAGTGATATTCATCTTTATGTATCTTCTCTGATTATATGCATGCTATCCCCCCTCTTTCTCAGCTTGTCTCCCTGTGAAGAAAGTTTTCTATCTTTAAAATCCTAGCAATGTGTAGACGAGAAAATGAGCACAATTGTTGGCATAATTGTTTCTGAAAAGCCCTAGCTGCCATTATTCCCTGCAAGGTCTGCACAAGCACCACGAAGCTCCTTCATGCTTTCATGACCTCCTGAGTAACAGCTTAGAGACCAGAGTGCTGAGATCCAGCCTTGCAAGTACTGACTACCATGAGGACCATAAGGAAACACTGGTCAATATAAGAAGCAATAGGAGTAGAGGTCTTTGAGTAGCTGAAAAATTCCAAGGTTTATAAGGAATACTGAGAACTCCGTGTTAATAATATGCAATAATGTGTGAAAATATATCTATGGAAAGGACTCAAATACACACAGGGATTTCAGGCTGGTAAAAAGAGCACATAGGGAGGAAAGATGGTTGTAAGAGTTGTGCACAAGACAGTCATCAAATCCATGTTGGCAGCAATGCAGACTATGAATTGCAATACCAAAGGCATTCCATTGCAACCTAATTTGCAGGTGGAAGAAGAAACACCTGCCGTTCTGATGAGCTTATAAGCTTATAAGCTTCTCTGCCCAGAATCCAGAGTTTGTGAACTGCTAAGGAAGAGAAGCAAAAAAACTCTAGAGAATCTCCCAAACTCTTTTCTGAGGTGGGAATGAAAGATAGGAAGTATTAGCTGGAAATAAGAAAAATACGAAATGACAGATATCTGCAAATTGAGAGAGAGAAAACAGAAAAGTTCATGACCTGGTTGTGTTGAAGAAGTTTAAAGTAAAGAAGGATGATTATAAATCTGAGATCTATCTGCAAAGCAGTGAAAATTGTACTAAAAGAGATATAATGAAGAATTTGAAGCTACCAGGCATTTGCATTTACACAGATAAAAGTACAGAATGCCTTCAAAATGAAAGCAAGGCTGGGAAGGCAGCTTCTGGTTCAGAGGCAAACAGGGCAGTTCAAGATAGCTGCACGCCACAGTACATGCTCAGTCATGATCAAACCTTTATTCACATTTCTGCTTCATGAAATTGTTTAGGAAAATGACAAAAACAGATACTCTAAACTGCACTGCAATAAAGACATGGTCACTAAAGGAATATGAAAACCCTTTAAATCAGGGGAGGTTTTGTTATTTTAAAGATTAAATTATTATGCAAGACCAGTTAATTAAAGGAAATATTTTAGTAATTGCTTTACCATACATGAATCATTGATTTTATGCCATGAAACCAAACACCATATAAACCCACAACAGGCTAAAATTTAACAAGCTACAGATCACAACAAAAGAATCATGCACAAAAAGGAAGATATTTGTGTATTCTAGCGGAAAATCCATTATGCAAAGTAATTTCCTAATATATAAAAGCAGATGCAAGAGCAATGCTTGAAAACATTATTTCATCTGTTCATTTAGAACAAACGCCTGTGCAGGTAATAAATCAGCATTGAGAACCAATTTGTGAACAGTAAAGGGAATACTATCCAAACAAGGCTGCTCTTTTATTAGGAGCTAGGAGGAAGAATTAAAATAATTTTTATGAGGGTTGCATAGGACCCACTGCAGTGAGAAGGGATACCTGAATTTGTTGTGAGACAGGGAGAGGAGAAGACAAGTGGAACTGCTTTTCTTTAATTGTGAGGGGACTACACTCTGGGATTTCTAGGGGTGAAACAAGCATCACTGACAGGAAAAAGGAATAAAAATTGATAAGTCATGTAAATCTGGTTTCAGGTGGACCTGAACTGCCAAGTTCAATTGTCCCGTTAAGAGGCTCTAAAGGAGGTGGGATTTAAAAATTATTATTTATTTATGTTTCCAATTGGTCTACATTTGCATGGAAAATGTGTCACCACTTTCTGAAAACACCTACATGAAACTTAATATAGTACTTTTTTGTTCATTAGGAAATACCCAAGATAAACTCTTCTCACTCTAAGAGATACTGAATCCTCTGTGATCTGGTAAATCTGATGGTTTTGCTATAACAGGCTAAAAACTCAAGGTATAGATAAGATTTGGAGACCCAGAGCAAGCATTATTATCAGAGCCACCAATTTTTCTGACAAGAAAACAAAAATGGGAGACAGTAACATCTCCCATATAAGCCAGAAACTTTCCTGCTCTCTCTCCAACTCTTCTATGTCACTCATACTCCCATACAGGTCAAATATCTACCAAGTGTTTTAGTGGTGAGGAGAACAAAGCAAGCCCAACTTGAATTCTTGCTGATCCAATAAACATCTGCATGACATACACTTTTCTTTTCAAAAACAGTTACTACAGGATATGTTGTTGTCTTCTTCAGTTGAAGGCCTAGTACAATTTATCAAAACCTTCACTTCTAAAAAAAGGAAACGTGGGAGCAAAGAACACCCAATATGTTGAACTGAAGATTTCAATGTAATTCTTTCTCCTCCTCTGTTCTTCCTTTACATACAAGATGGTCCAAGCCCTTCTAGACACATTGATCTATCCTACAAAGTACTGATAGACAGCTCCAGCTTTGCTGTTAGTCTTTTACCTGATTAATTCTTACCTATTGGGCTCAGGATTCCTAAGAAGCAAGTACATCTTAGCCCTTTGGAATACAGGCACAAAACAAGACTTAGAATTGAAGGACTTTTTGGGAACTTAGACATTCCATATCCAATAACAGGATCCTCAACCCTGTCAGCAATCCCTGACATCTCCCAGCATAAACTGTCTCACTTCATTTACCTAAATCTATCATGTTGTCAATAATGTTTGCAATTAAAAGTCAAATGCAGCATGAACCAGAATATCCATAATGGCATCTCCCAGTAGTGTCCTAAATACCAGGCTGCAAAGACAAGTGAAGTTCAGCATTTTCTCTCTAAAACTATCTTGGATTCTTAACTGCAGAATGGTTTCATCACCAGCAAGAAGGGCAGCATATTAATCTGTGCCCTTGTATCTCTAACCTGGTGGTACAGAGACATTCCTAAAGACACTCCTAAAGTTTCAGTTTCCATCTGTCCTCCTCCAGCACCCTGATTATCATAAATCCCTTTTCTAGGTGGTGGCATTGAGCCTTGTTCCGCTTGTATTTCTCTGTAGATATCACTCTGACTTGCTTAGTCCTGTCACACAAGAAAAACATGGTGGAAACAGTTTGTGTTTTCTGACTCCAAGCCTAGGTTAACTCCCAAACCAACAGAATATTATCAACAAAAGAGGCAGAATCTTAATCCCACTATTTTGGCAAGGCGAGCATAATTAGATTATTTAGCTGCCACCAAATCATGGTGCAGATTTAGCAGCAACCTGGCAGTGTTGATGTTAAACTGATCAATGAAGCCAATGGAGGGACAGCCCAACACCAAATAACCAGCTCTGTGGGCCTCAATGGCATTTTGGTACACTGCAAATCTGCATCACTGCAGACCAGTTTCCTCTGATACTGAATTAACAGGGATTACAAAAATTGTTTAGGTGGCCACAAAGTCAGGTAAATGAGGTCATGGTACAATCTGAACAGTCTCATTTTCTTTCATTTATATATTTTGTGTCAACTGCAATCCCTGTAACAGCAGAGAACACAAGAGAAAAAGAACACAAAATGGACAGTAAACAAATGGAGTTGTTCTCACCTAAAGACACTGTGGTTGTTCCTACAACTATTGAGCTCTGACCAGAGGGAGAAAAAAGTAGACTGGTGACCAAGTTTCTTCCTTAAGGATATTTTATCATTATACTTCAGGGTTTTCTGTTGTGGCTGAAAACTGACTTGTATATTTACTTTCATTATTCAGGTCTAGTGTGTCTAGAATATTTCATCAGAAAATTTGAATTGAATTGTTATATGTGCACAGATGGGTCCATGCAGAAGGTTCTGTTTCACTTTGCACCAAAGTAACATACTTATCCTTTGAGACTCCCTTAACAATAAAGCCTTCTTGAAGCAATAGCTTATTTATTCAGGAATAAGGAAAAAAGGATTTACTCAGCATCATCATTTATTTTGGAAAGTGTATTGAGGTATTTATCCTAGATAAAATGTTTTGGAAACTGCTACTTGGAATACAACTCTATGAAGATATTCCTAAGGAATACATCAGACATAAAAGAATTAATAAGAAGGGACTGTATGAGCTGGAAACATGAAGCTTAACATAGTTTGTCAGTTTGAATATTGAAAAGACAACAATGTGCACTAGTGCTTAAAAGAAGGGCGGAAAAGGCAATTATGTATCTTTTCAACTTTTAGATTTTCAGAAAACCTCAATGACTGGGTCAGAGGAAAAAAGTATCATGTTTCTCTGACCACAATACTTCCTTTTAACATTCACCTAAGTATATTTAGGTGTGGCTTAAATGCATGAGAATTTTCTAATATATAGGTTTATATGCAAATCCAGGGCCACTATTAGTGAGAGTATAAAAGCTGTAGCCTTCAGTGTGTCTTTGTAACTGAGAATATTTGTTCACAAAGAAGCAGAAATGGTTATTAGAGTCTTCTAGCTCTGAATTAACAGGATCATAAACTATCTTCTCATTGACTATCCATACTGCTGGTGTCGTGAGGGAGCAGCCAAATTAATTCTTTTTTTTCTAATATGCATCAATTGCTTAAGGAGTGTCAAGTTCTCCATCCATCCTATCTGTTCTGCCTTAAAATCTGAAAAAGAGAAAAAATATAAACACCCCAAAGACTTTCAGATGTCAAAATGCTCTCACTCTGTCAGAAACAAAATAAATGTCCAAGATTTCATTTTTTCCCATGCTACCAACATTCAGCTCCACATAAAGCCCTTTCTGTGACAGTATGATCAAGTATTGCTATCCTGAGGTTTCCCAAAAGGACAGAGTTAACACTTTTCTGAAGAGTCACCACGGGGGACTTCAAAGAGGGTAATGGGAATTTTAAGAAACATTTATAAAGAAAACAAAAGTTCTTGAACAAAAGTGAACTAAACACCTGTCTACACATTTGATTGCTTCAGTCATCTACAGTAGCTTCTTCCTCTGTAATTACTTTCTTCACAGCTTTGCTTTGCTAGAAAGACTATCCACGTGCATGTACGATTATTTGTGGTTTTTAACACCAATCAGTTAGGAACATCTGCCCAGTGCACTCCCCAATAACACAGGGAGACCCAGCTGCCAAAACTGCACACGTTTCTACTGCCAGCTCAAAGCCTGGTGCAGGTGAACTTCCCTTGGCTCAGCAGGGGAGGAAACAAAGACTGGGTACATTCAGATAAGGGTACCCAGTCTCTGAGACTCTGGAGGGCCTCAGGCTAGGAGATAAGAGCAGTTAATGGCCTGTCCACACAGACATGGAGAAAGAATGCAGTGAGATATTGGAAGACCCCAGACAATAATTCACTGTTGGACCAAGAGGTGCACGCGGGGCACGTGAACATCTTGTGCACAAACTGGGAGGGTGTAAAGCCCAGGGATTTCTTTGTTCAGGGTCCCTCTCCAGAGGCACCCAGCTTGAGCTTAAAAATAAATCAACTCTGCCTCAAACCCAGGGTCCAAACTCTTCTTTAGTAGCTCGTGTCTTTACATCATTCAAAAGTTGAAACATGAGCATCACTCAGCTCTAAATACCAGATGATGCTTCCCTAAAGAATGGTCCCCCTAACCACAGCATCAATGTAGCACAACTCAAGAGAACTTTTTAGTGGGATGTTTGGTAAATATTCCACAGAATGCAGACAACAAATCAATTAAAGTATTTTAAGCTTCACATTACAATTTCTTTTCACATAGTCAAACTATACTGTCTTCCACCTGACAACCTGAAAAAGGCACATTTTCACACTTTGTCCATATTCCAACAGATTAAAGTGCAGTTTTTTCCAACTGATGTCTATTTTAGATGACATTTAGACTTGAATGAACATAGGCCTTCTGATTTACATCATATCTTTGTAAAGAAATAAGCCCTTTTTTAATTTTGAAAAAGATTTTACCTGTGAAAGGCTTTACCCTTCTGCAGCAAGACTGCAAACCCCTATATTTAGGTGCTGTGAAAGGCATATGAACTTCTAGCATCTTAATTCTCTCTGTCTAGACAAAATCAACAATCTCTAAATAAAAGATGATCCTCCAAATAAGCATCCTGTTGTTTCAAAGCAAAAGACCGAAGCCTTCATCCCACTGGAGCTCCTTGGAAATGAACACAATGAATGAACACAAGTCAAGACTGAAGGAGTGGAGGCCCTATAAATGCTCATGTACATCAGTCCACTGGGAAGTGGCTACAACACCATCAGTGCTTTAGAGGAAAGCAATATTCAAGTAGTCAACAAGAATATGCTGCTTGAATGTTAAAGGCTTTTAGAATTAGCATGCATATGCAGAAAAACTAAAGGTGTTTGGGGGAAAAGTGCTTTCGAGAAAGTAACTCAATTCAGGAGTTACTTCTTGAGCACAAAGAAAGAAAAAGAAAGAAAAGACAAGGTGTGTATTAAAATAGCATGTCTGTCTAAATCCTACTACAATACCCATTGCAGAGAATGGTGAACAGGTTGTGATTACATTACACCACCCTTAGCTCACTTGGTGCCCTAGAAACACAGCACTGATTGTCAGAGCACCTTACAATTACTGCATCTGTCATCCACTGTCACAGCCCTGGAATCCAAGCAGACAAGCAAGCAAGTAAACAAAGCAAAGCAAACAGAACTGAGGTCCCTAGACAAGGGAAATTTTAGAACAAAACATGATTTTTCTGGGGCTTTTTTTTCTGATTCATCACTGATATTTATTCTTCTGATATAATTCTTTCCTATAGTTGACAAAAAGCCAAACAAGTTCAACTCATTGGTTAAGATGCTTAAACTACATCAAGCCTAAGTATAAATTTTTGAATGCTTAAGGAACAGTCACATTTTATTTTGATTAAAAACCATTCTATTTTTCAAAGTAACTGTAACTTCTGAAATATTTAATAAAAGAAGTTACTGGTGTTTTACTTAACTACATCAAAAAGTATTTGAAAATCACATAAAGGGAAGTCCTTGAAAATCACCTGCTGGACAGAGAAGGAATTATTTATATGTTTGTGGCAGAATAAAGAGAAAATGACAAGCCTGCACTGCTTTTGGCACAGCACTGTGAAGGATTACATACAGAAGCAAAGAGAGGGAGAAAGGAAGGGCAGGATTATTTAATCAGTATGTGTTGACACGCCCTATTGGTTCAGAGTTTGTTACTCCAAAACTAAAGATGAGACTAAGTTCTTTGGTAGATTTTCCAGGTGTGTATTTTCTTTAGGAGAAGGCACTAGGCCCTGCAATTAAATTCACTTTATTGTGTTTATCTTGTATGAACCAAATCTTATCTACTGAATATGTTACTCACAATTGCATATTATTTTAGTGATTATTTAGCATGATTTCTTACTTAACCACTGAAAAGCTAAGAAATCTTAAAATTTAGGGTTTCATACTACCCCTTGCTCTATTGTGACTACATGAACCTCATAGTTTACATGTAATCTGCTTATACTTCTTAGTACAATGACATTCAGCTGGTTTTGACAAGATTTAGTGCTCTGATGTAGTTATTCAAGATTGACTTAACTTCATTCAAACATCAGCTGTGAGCCAGATGCCAGTCCCTGCAGGCTTCCCTTTTGTCATGGGAGGTAAAACAGTCCCTTTAGCATGTAATTCATCTTTGGGATAAAGAAAGCTCCTGTCCTAATAATGCTTTTTAGTCTACAGACTGTGAAGAAAGACTGCTTGCTGTCTACAAGCAACATCACAGACACCTAAATTCAATCACCAGAATCCCATGGTAGTTGCTATTTTTAAATATCTTTGTTGTGTAGCCCATGCATGTTACCTGCCAGGACAGCAGCCAGGTAATCTTTCTAAAGATCTGTCCTTATCTATCTGAATCTATATATCTACAGATTAGCAAGAAATCTATAAATTCAGCTACCTAATAGCTAAATAATTAGATAATGATGTTGTGGCATACAGTGTTGTCTTTATACAAGTCCCGTATTATCTTTTCTATTTTGCATAGCCAATTCACAGCAATTTTCATTAAAATACACAAATTTGAAAAGCTCCTGGTACTGGCTCTTGAAGAAGATTGAAATAGTAACCTCACTGCACATTCAAAACTAAAATTGAGATTAGGAAAAGTTTACTGTTCATCCTTTAAAAAAAGGTATTAACTTGGATAAGTAACTTATTAAAAGACAGAAAACAAAGAGTTTCATCATGATGATCAGTGGAGCTGTTCAGGGATCTAGATCAAGGCTCTTGTTTCCCACACCTTCCCAGATGACCCACCAAAGGGAAAAGACAGAAACTAAATTCAGGTAGAAATACAATGACACATTTGCAGGAAAAGTGCTATTTTAAGAGAGAAATTACAGACTTTGAAACCCATAGTTGTTAATACTTTGGAAAGCAATAAAGAGCAATGAGAAGCTATAAAAATGCTGCATAAATTCATCCAACACCTTGGCCACTGTGTGCAGTTCTCACCTCCTTTTGCCCTCACACACAAACCCCCTGAGTTCTCAAGGGGACTGAAAAAGACAGAAAGTCCCCAGGAATGATCAAACATATGGAACAGATCCCTCATTCTGGGAAAAAAAGATACAGGTGACACAAGTTTATAAAAATCAGGAGAGAAGGTAGATAGGGAGGAGTCACTCATTAACTCTTCCAGTAATAAAAATTAAGGACTCACTCATCTCTTCCATTAACTAAAATTAAGGGCTATCAGATGAAATTAGCAGGTGCCATATTAAAAACAAACAAAGGGAGGTAACTCCTTCCCACAGTGTGTGCTCCAGCAGACTGGAACACTTTAACAGGAACTACAGGTGCTAAATGTTGCATGCAATGAAAATGTGACTGCTTGATTTGCCAAGGAACAAAGATCCTTTATGGTTATTAATACAAATTTCAAAATTATTCGAGGCTGTTAAGACTCCCTGCAGCAATTTCTTCCTTCCCAACATCATCCCCAGGCTTGCAGTATTGACCTCTCATGGAGGCACAATGAGAGCCCAGACACAGTCCTGATCTGCACTACAGATTTCCCAGGATCTTCCAGTTTCCAAGAATTATTATTCTTTAACATGAAAATGGAATATTGAATACAGGACTCTTCAGAAAGTAAATTTAAATAAAGCAAAGTGATATAAAACCAAAGAGATAACTTAAGGAGAACTTCAAAGGATTACTTTAACTCCTATTTCCCACCCAAATATTATCAAACACACTAAGTTCTTCAGTTAAAAAGAAAGCAAAATCATAGAGAGAACAAAGATATATGGAGAAAATAATTAGAAAAGCCTTCAAAATTATACAGTCCTCTGATAAGACACTACAGAAATTTTCAATGGAAAAATTTCAAAACTAAGAAATGTTTTATGGTATGTATGTAAGTCTACTTTGCTGGGCCATCATTTGTAGTTGCCACAGAAGTGAAAAACCCACTATGAATCTAAAATATTATAAAAATCAAATACTGAATTGCCAGTCAGATATTGCAATGAAAAAGACAAATCCACAGTACAGAAATGTATATTTACATTTCCTGTTTAGCCACCTCAAACATGTCATGACCTGTAAGGTGGATTATGTCCATCACAACACTACAAAATGAAACCTTGTACAACTTACCAACCTCCTGAATAAACTCTGATTTATTTCCAGTCAAGCTGTCTGGAAGGGCTTTGACTGTTACCAGCTTTTGCTGAGAAACCACTAGAAATTTAAGACATCTTGAGATGCACAATATTTCAGAGTATGAATACAAACTGTTCTCTCAGTGATGAAGTTGATGTTTATGCTGAACTGTAACTGTATCGTCCACATTCATGTAATTTATATTTCTGCATTTAGAGGAGTCTCAAACCTTCATAGTGGGGAAGACTTCTAATTAGAGAGGCTGCTGCACAGACTCCTAACTTCCCATTTGCAATGACAAAACTTCTCTTCAGCAATCGCTTCTGTTCCTGTTTCCAGCTGTTGAGCTCCATTTAGAAATTACCTGAGCCAGCACCAAATGTCTCATCCAAGCACTAAAACTATCAGGTATTTAGGAGGCCATCAGTCTTCAAACCACAGATGAAGAATATCTTCATTAGCATTATGCAACTCACCAGAGAAATATGTGCTATATGAAATAACATTCAAAGAAATAGGTAGGTAAACCATGCAATGCAAAGTTTTTGGTTTAACCTCTTGAGTGGAAAAGGGAGCAGAAACAAACCATGAATGGTGAAACATCACTCCCAGTAAAACTCTGGA
Organism: Molothrus ater; assembly: GCF_012460135.2. Lineage (NCBI taxonomy): Eukaryota > Metazoa > Chordata > Aves > Passeriformes > Icteridae > Molothrus > Molothrus ater. The sequence continues at coordinate 15,863,036 of NC_050479.2, read as the reverse complement.
TAGCTTGGAGTGCACATTTTGCTTTTTGCAGTGTAGTCCACAGTTAAACCTATTCTACCAGCATGTAAGTTCAGACTCTAAAACTGTTGTAACTTCATATTTTGACAAGTTCTTAAAATTTGAAATTATGGGCAGGGAGGGGACTGGAGAGGCTTTTTTCCTCCCAACATGATTGATGTGTTGGACAGGAGAGAAACCTATATACCTTAACTTGCATGCATTAGATCATCAGTATTTCTGTAAAATTTGGACTCCTGGCATTTGATGCTGTCAGGCTGTCAGTTTCAAACCATAAACGAACTAAAAATCTGCCTTGCTAAAAGGTTAATGGTGAGAAAGTGAACAGAAGAGTTTAGATTAGATAGAAGCTGCTGAAACAATTGGAGCGAGACATATTAGAACCACTGATGAGTAAAACCACTTAAGTAAATGAAATAAAAGGCAAGCACAGAATGAAACCCACACAGCATGCTCCCAGCTGCCTGATCTCAAAGCTCTGGAAGCATGCACATCACAATGAGCACGATGAACAAGCTCATTTCCTTTTTTCCTCAAGCTGCAGATTTGTAATGCTAGAAGGTGCTTTTGTATCAAAAGAATTTTTTTAAGCAAAAAGGCTTCTTTCTTCCCTGCTTTATTTTTCATTCTCCTTTTTTACTTTCCTTCAAATAAATGTAAAGGAAACATATCCCCTTGCTCTCTTTGTAATGAATTTTACAATTTGCAGGTTGCCATTCACAATTAATTTCTATCTCTTCTAGGAAAAATACTTTAGTCAATCGGCACCGAGTGAATGAAATTCCTTCCTACTCTCCCAAGAGAACCATGCCTGTCTAGATTGCAGCTGGTAACCTGCATGATCCAGATTGCACCATCCAGCCTAGAAAATGGTTATAAAACCTCCCTCTTTTACAACAATTATTGAACCTTACAACTGCTACATGAATCTCCACTTCCTTTTGCAGCAGTAAGGGAAGCAGTGCAGCTACTTCCATCTCTGAGAAGAATAGCAAAACCTATGAAAACAGCAAGTAGGGAATGTCTCTTCTTTAATATCATCCTCTTCAAAGTGGCAACAATATTTCTTAGCTCTTTTGTGAAAGTTATGATGTTGTCAACAAACTGACAAGTAGCTGTTAAATGACATTTTTCAAATTCAATTCTCATAAACAAAAGAACAAGCCCATAGTGTCATGCAGATTATCCCAGATTTAGTGCTGAAAACAAACATTTATTCCAATTTGGAATAATACTTCTTCTTTTCTCCTCTTTTTTAGATTTGGGGTTTTTCCCCTCACCTTACATCACCTAAATCAAAAGTTACTGAGGAAGAATAGGGAGATATTTTTATTTTAAACACTTACAAGGAAGACTGCAGAGCAACAAGTGACTCAAAACACAAATGGAAAATGACCTTCACCATGTGTTTCAGCTTTTCTTTCCAGCAGTGCTTTAGGTACCGAGAAGTGTCAGCTGTGCAGGTGGAGGGCTCTGCTCCTTGTGTGGCCAGTGCATGGCAAAGAGCCCAGCAGCCACCAGCAGCCCCTGCCTGGCCACTGGTCACTGCTGCAGCAGGACCTCCCCAGGATCTGCCCTCTCTCCCTCTCCTTGGCTTTTATTGGGAAGCTTTTATAAAGCCCTTAGCCAACTAACTGTAATAATATGAGCTCACATCTCTAGTATTTAAGGACTATTTTAGAAACACAGAACGCCAAAAATCTCCTATAGAAACACACACAAAGCATTAAAAAGGCTTCTTAGAAACTGGCCTATAGATTTTTTATCTTACCAAGTGCCTGGCTCATCTATGATCCTTTCACACTACTTTCCTCCTTCCTCTTTTCTATATTTAAGGCAGAAAACAAGAAAGACACATGGCACATTTTAGGAGAAAAGGCAGCTCAAAAAACTTGTTGCTTCATTTCTGACTTTTGCTGTGAAAAGCCAAAGTTGAGGGAAATTTATATTTTTGTACTAAGAGCTCCCAAAGTATCTGCAAATAATTAAACAGATGACTTGGTATCTCTCCATTCATCTTTGTATAAAATTTTACAAGCAACAGTTGATTCTAGTTCTTTTTTTTCTTGGAGAGAAAAAAGGATAATTTCCATGTAGGTTCTATTACCACAATATAATTTTCTAAAACACTCATTCATATCCATTTTCCTCACTTGGACAAATGGCACCTCACACAGAAGAGGAATTAGTAAAGCTCTTCCTCTTTTTTCTGACAAGAAGTACAGTTTTGTTGGTGTATTTAGGAAGGAAAAAACACAGGGTGGGGAGTGGTGAATTTTCACTTACTAAGCAAACATTTGAAAGAGCAACACATCTTAAAGACTTTAAAACTTTTCTTGCTTAACTCTAAACTTGCATTATTCTTTAGAATAAGAAAATTGAAACCACATCATATAGAAATAGAAAACACGTGTGCAAGTTTAATGGCCAAACAGGCAGAAAGGAAAAAATGCGAGCTAAATAGAGCCAGGAGAGAATATGGTTTTCACACAAAAGTAACCCCCTATTCTAATATGGACCTCCATAGCAGGAATGGATTTCAGGATCCTCAGCACTCTTTTTCCTTCTTTTATTTTACCTAGCCAGCATCTCCAAAGTGTGCAGAAGAACCAGACAACCCTGCAGATGAAACCTGTGCTTTGCAGAGTATATTTTACCATACATTTTCAAACAGCCACAGAGAGAAAACCCCAACTAATTGTAAAATAAATACCTCCTCTCCCATTGTGAAGCCAAGCTGCCTTTCAGCAGCTGGAAGTGTCCAAGAGGAGTCCTGGAGTCCTGGCCCTGCCCTGCATGAGCTCAGCTCAGCCAGAGCCCAGCCCTGACACTGACTCACGGGCAGGGCCATCCCCAGGAAACAAAAGTTCCTCTTGTTTATTTCACAGGAAATCTGGACCTTTTCCTACCTCTGCTCACTCAAGAAGTTTCCTCTCCTTTCCAGCTTAGACTTTCCTGGCTTCTTGAGACCACCAGCTAAGAAAAGCAAGGATGTGAGTGACAATTTACAGAACTTTTGTGAACAGCCCAGGCAGTAAATTTTGCAAATAATTCTATTGGCAAATGAGCTTATGACAAATTCTGAATGTATTGGTCTTTCTGGTGGGGAGAAAAAAAGGTTGAAATTTCATGTAACTTATGTCTTTGTTTTGTCTTTTGTTTTTAAAGAAAAATGTTCAAGAAACTGAAATATCATTAACATGATGCTCTGTTCCATTAAAATCTTATAAATTCTTAATGCTGCCTCCCTGAAAACATTCAACTTTAAAATGTCTGAATAAGGTCAGGGCAGGGAAAGACACAGATGATTTGGAAGAAATTAAAGATTTATATTTAAGCAAGCCACAAGATACTATATACTCTCATTTCCATTTGACTATTAAAAAATAATCCTCAGCTAGGAAAAATATAAAGAAAGAAAAAAAATTCAGAAAAATTCCACAAGCTAATAAAGCTAAATAGACAACAAAAGATAAGGGCATAGATTTCATTTTAAAGGTTATATTCAGTTTGGTTTATATTTATCAGCCTTTTTATTTATGTAATTTTCCAAGTGGTGTAAGTAAATTTCAAGGCAGGTAATTTTTTTTGGTATAACTATTTCTTCAATTTTCAAAGATAATGTGTTCTAAGATTATCAGAAGTTATTTCATTATAATTGCTTTATAATCTTGTCAAAGTTATTAAATGTAACAAGTCAGATGTAGTAATTAAAAATCAGAAATACTATCCAACAAAATCCAAATGGAGCAAGAAAGAAAAATACATTTTACTGAGAAACACTAGGATGGTTTATAAAACTGTTTATCCCTAAAGTCTTGATTACACTAATTAAAATCTTTTCATAGCGATGTACATAAATTAATTTTGCTTAGGTAGATTTTATTGCTATGAATAAACAAGTGGACAGGAACCAGTCCTCTTAAACTCATCAGACAGTAACTCAGCTAGCTTGCATGTCAGCATGTCACCTTCTGAAGCATTTTCTCTGTACTGTTGAAACATGAGACAAAAGTTCCTGGAAATTCAGTTTATGGCTCCATCAAGTATCTGTGGAACTCAGCAAATCAGCTTTATTGTAAGCTATGTAAGCAAAGCATTTTGGGGTTTTTAGCATTCTTCTTTTAGGATGCCTGTTGGGGCAAAAGGCCTGGTAATGGTACAACTGAAATTCAGAGATTTACAGCAACTTGCAAGCTAATGATCACCAGCTGGATCCAGAGCAACTTAAAACATATAGACTTTATTGCCATCCTATTATGAAATAAAATTGCATTAGCTTAAACCTACACATCCTGTTTTTCTGACTGGAGCATCCTAAGATTTCCTAATCAAAACCATGACTGAAATAACAGGAGTTTTCCTTCCCACAGAGCATTCCTCCAGGAGAACTCAGTCTGGCAGAAGCCCAGTGCTGTGCCCCAGGAGGACAGATCAGACCTTCCACATTGCTTTTAGGAATAACTTGTACTATCAATATTTCTACACTACTCTGCTTCTATTTTAAGATGTTCTTCAAGCAGCTTGAGTCAGAAACAGTTGAAAATACTTTCACGCATATGGTTGGTGTGTTTCTTTCACACTGACAAATTCTTCCTGAATAAAGTCCAACTGTATACATGTAAAGGCTTGTGGCATGGACAACTAACTTGGAATTATTTAGAGTCAAATAGTCAAATAGCTGCTTAAAAAAAACAAAAAAAAACCAAAAAAACCCCAAAAAACCCCAAAAAACCCTAGTAAAACATCACAGGCAGCACAAACCAGTGTGTGAGTAACACAAGTAACACACATCTTTTGTGTGTTACAGACCTTTCTGGCAATCCTTTGCCAAAAACCAGTAGTGCATGCTGATGTGTAAGCTGAACCCTGTCATTGATACCTGGACAACTCTGTTCAGACAGCTTGAACATTTTAGAAACCAAAATGACAGAACTTGAAAGCACAGATGGGATAGCATGGAAGGGAAGGAAGCATACAGAAGATCAGGAGTCACTCTTCACTCACATTGCACAGTTCAGTGACTCAGCAGAAAGTCACTGCCAGCTGAAGTTAGCAAATTTATACCTCTCTTTAAACCTAATTCTGCATTTCCCATTCTATTCCCTTAGTGCTAGATCCTGCTTTGAGTCTGCCTCCCCAAAATAGGGCAAGCTGCTTTTCAACTCTCCCTGTCAATCTTAATTCCCCTACCCCTCCTTCTTATTCCTCCAGAATAGGGTAGTAAATATTATAAAGTATTTATTTATAATGTCCATGCTGCCTCATGACATCAGCCACCATTTGCAAACCTGTACTATTTTTTCACATAATGAAAGAAACACATAAATCCTCTTTCCACAAGGAATGGGAAGTTACACCGGCAAAGGTGAGGGACCCTGCTGCAGGCAGCCCTGCTCTCATGACAGCTGCAGAAGGGGTCAGGGTCCTTCCTCCCCTGCAGCTTTCCTCACAAGATGGCACTAGAATAAATGGTTAGGACAGGGATGCCAGACTGTGGCAGACAGAAGCTTCAAAGCAGAACATGGATGTAGCTTGAACAGATGAGTGCCTCCTCTGTTCCTACACGGAATTTGACAAACTGCTGATGCTTGCCACGTCTGCTGCTGCCACTGCTGGTGGCTGTCTCTGAAGAAAGGAATGCCAGAGAAACCTGTGCTTTCAAGTGCAAAGTGCTGCACACACACTTGGTGCTCCCACTGTGTGCTCTCTGCCTCAGCAGGAGTTTTTCATAGTGCTGCTAGTCAGTACCAGGTGGTTTTGCTTGCATCTGTTTTTAATCTCAGGATTTTGAGCACTGACTCCAACATTTCTATTAGGGGAGAAGCATTTCCAAAGGCATGGGAGAGGCAAAGCAAGTGGCAGTGAGCTGCAGGCACACGTGGCACACACAGCCAGGGCTGGCCATGCAGCACGGGTGCCACAGGGCAGGGCTGGCAGAGCTCAGGCACATCCTCAGCTGGCTCAGAAACACAGGAGGAGCCTCCAACTTGTGTATCTCAAAGACTTCTCTTTAAATGACAACTGAAAATTAGGGGTAAAAATGTTTTCTGCAAGCAGGCAGGCAGGAACTGTCAGAACAGGTGTGCAAAGACACTCTCAGCACAGTTTCTGGGTTCCCTGCTTGCCGGCTCAAAATAGGAACTCAGACCTTGCAGGCATTCAGTCTCAGAGTTTACAAATTTTTATCTTATTACAAAGGACAGGTAGACTTAATAATTGACAAGAGCTTCTAGCCCTTCTAGCCCTTGTGTCTACTTCCATTAGTTCTTCTCCATTTCTCCTATCCAAAACATACTGAATATATAAAAAAAAAAAAATTTCTGTAGGAATTCAGTGCTTTGCAGTAAGGATCCCTAAACAGCAGTTAACTAGATCTTACAAGTTGCTGACTCTAGAGTCATGAAAACCTCCCCCGTTATATTAAATCATTACAGTCTGCAATACTCCCTGGGCTGATGGCTGAGTATATAATTTACACTAAGTTGTGGCAAACAGTACTGTGATCTCATCAAAGGATGTTCATGAAATCTAGCGCTAATCTAATCCACCATGGTTAGCCAACAATAAAAGTTTTGCCTGAAGAAAGTTACAAATACATCTCAAGTGGAAAATGTAAAAAATACTCGTAATAGTGTCTTCTGAAGTAAGGACAGTTTTCAGAAAGATAAAAATAGCTTTTAAAGACAGTTTATATTCATCTATCATGGTCTTAGCATTTCCAAGCTGAATCCTCAACTCACAAATCAACCCAATACAGTTAACTCAGACTAAGAAATGTATTGGTTATGAAATAACCAAATGAATTGTTTATTTTCCTGTACTTGTAGAGGTTTATTCTTAGATACAGGAGAGGAAAAAATGATAGCTTGTTAGAACAATGGAAGCACATACAGATTATATTGGAAGGAAGTCCAACCTAGCAAGAGAAGCTTTAGATATGCTACTACAAAATGAAAAAGGAAAAAAAGAAGTAAGCACAAGCACCTGTTTAAATGTGTTGAAGCTGCAGAGCTGAGGTGAGACATGTAAGACAGGCATTTCTATTTGACCATAAATATTGTGCTGCTTCAAGAGCATTACCCTGAATTTTCTCAGGACACACAGCCTGTCTGCATGCATACAATATTTCTTCTAAAAATTTCTTCTAAAATTTTTTCATCTGTTGGTGAGTTTGACTATGACTGCACATGTCCATGACTTCAGGCATGTGCAGCACTGTAAATCAGTTCAGTTACATTTATCAGTAATGGAAATTTGTCACAGCCAAGCCTCAGGAACCTCATTCTGCTTACACACTGCCAGTGGTCGACTTGTCAGCACCAACAGGCAATGAAATGGACTACAAAGCATAATAAGTATTTGATTCTTCTATTTCTCTAAAAGAGCAGAGCTCTGATAGTTCTGCTCAAACAAATCTCCCACAACTGCATCATTAACTTCCCTAGGATAATCTGCCTCTGTGATTTCAGAACAAATAACAGCTAAGCAATGAATTCTCCACACCAATAAAACCAATGGGGTTTCACTCAATTCCTCAGTTTTGCTTTTTATTGAGAGTTTATTGATCACCTTAGAAGGCAAGGGTGATTGTATCCCACACTGTTGCCATTGAGCAAACACTTGAAGCACATTAAACTGCCTGGTGATTTACAGGAGACCCTAATGGCATCTGCTTCTGCTCAGATGGCAGCAAACCTTTCTGCCTTCATGTTCCTGCCAATATTTGTGTAAAAGCCTTTTTAACACCCCAGTAATTCTGTGTGAAATATGATCTAAGCTTATGATTCATAAAATTGAAAACATATTAGAACACAAAGTGATAACACCAACAAAATAAGACCCTGCTGATTCTTCTGTAAATGGGACTGACATTTTACACGAGAAATATCATGTTATAAATAATCCCACTTTATAAAATCCTCACAGTAGCTTACTGATGTGTTTTAAAAAACAACTGTTGCTAGGAAATATTTTAAATCAAAAAAGTTAAAATTATCATTACATCAATAATGTTTCATCAATATCTCTATATAAAGAAGCAACAGAAAGAGTTTTAGGGTCTCCAAACTTCAGAAAGCTTAAAAAAAATTAAAAAGGGGGAATAGAGGAAAGCATTTTTACTCCTTCAGAAGTTTACAAGTTATTGAAAAACCAAGGCTACTTGTAAATGCTAAATACACATAACAGGGCAAAGATCCCCTTAAAAACTACATTGCTTGAGAAAAATATGCACAATTTGGAACTCTTCATGCCTTGCTACACTTGAACCAGTATGCAGAGCTTTCAGGCTAAATTGGACCTTGCTATAGTGATGGCCAACTTAATGCAGGATTCTCTTACGCTCAGCATTAATGGTAAAGAACATGGCAATGATAAGGGAGAAATTTCTTGCAGCAGGGAAAAAAAGTGCTCAGGGAGGTTGGTGGTCTGCAGTCCTGACAGATGTCATGTCTCTGCCCCATGTTTTGGTGCTGGGAGCAGGCAAAGATCACAGTGCTGAAGCCTCTGAATGGCACCTCTCAAAGGTTAACCTAATCCTAGACAGGAAAAAAGCATCAACAGGAAAGAAGTGTTGCCTTTAGTTATCTACACATTGCAAACAAAAATGATGGATTGTGTTTACAAAATGAAGCCATTATTTTCTACTAACTATGGCAATTTTAGGAGAATCTGAAGACATGGGAAGGAATGTCTGTGTTACAAGTTTCCTGAAAATTGTATATTCCATTTTTGGCTGGGTAAAAAACGTGTTAGTTGTTTGTGCAAAACAAAGGTAAGACTTCACATAATTGTAAAGTGGAGTAAGATTTTCCTTCAAGAAATGAAGGCCACTACATAAGGACTTTCGAACTACTTCAAATGAAAAGAAATGCTTCTGCAAAGCCCTGCATGTGAGTTAGGAAGTCCACCCAGAAACAGAAGGCAAGCAGGTTTTGAAGAAGTCAGTAATGGTCAAGCAGTAATCCAGTCTAGGTTTTTCCTTTATTTAGATTATTCCAGCTCTTCCCTACCCTCTTTATACTAAATGAAAAATGGTCACCTGCAAAATATTAACCAAATGTCCCTCAGCATAATTTAGTTCAGAAGTTTCCATCTCTCTCTGCAAGACCTCCTCTTCTCCTGTACTACTGTAACTCAGGGTGGATGTGGGAGTAGGTGCTGTGCTATAAATCAGATCACTGAAATTATCTAGGTTGAAAAAAAAATCTTGCAGGCCAAAAAAGGTAATTGTTGTAGTGCCTGTTTCTACAGACAAGTGGACAAGCATGAATCCAAATGTGAGAAGTTGCCACACCAGGTATCAAGAGCCCAGGAGCTTCCTAAAATCACCACTGGTGGGGACTGGGGGTGAAATAAAATGCATCATGTAACTATGCCCATAGCAGAACTTGAGGCTGTGGAAGCCTCCTAACACTTCTCAGCACATCAGTAACTCTATGCAAATCTGAGTGTTCATTTAAAGGAAGGATTTCACAGATTTTTTTTAAAGTCGTGACTTCATTGGAAACCATGGACTTCTTTGTTTGTTTCCCTAAAGAGCATATTTGAGAGCAATTAATTTTTTATTTTTAAAAATATTTTATCATGCAGCTAACCTCACTGGAATCCATTTTCTGGTCTGAGGCAAAAATAAGAAAAAGCAGAACCTTGTCTACAGAAAGATTAGGAAATGACGACCATAAAGCTTCAAGTTTTGGCCAGTGACAGAACTTAAAACTCTAAGATGAAAACTTCTTTAAACCCAAGAGACATAATGAAGAACACATACCTTATCTACTGGGAGGAAGTCATTTTCAACTTCTATTGACCTTGGTCGTAGCTTTATGGGTTTGTCTTTGAAGATATCTCCAAAGCCAACACCTTTGACCTTTTTGGGTTGGATTGTCGTGCCTCCATTGGCTCCTTCTGATTTTGTACTGCAAGAGTCACCACCGTCACTCTCAGAGCCTGTAGCATCTTTTAGGCCTGTGAAAAGGAGGGATGAAAGGTGTGAAACTCACTCTTTTAAGATCAGATTGTGAGTGGAAAATATCCCTCCCACCATCCTCTAGAGGAAAAGGAAACCACAAGCAACAGGTAGAGAAGATGCTCTCTGTGCCGTGCACTCATTTTGGCTTTGAAAAATGACTTTATATCATCACATTGGTGTACTGGTTAGAAATTACACCAACCCACAAATTCATAAAACATGCATACTCCAGCATCAAAACTTCACAAATGAGGATGGTGATTCCTTGAGTACCAAGAAAATCCTCATTCCTCAGGCAAAACCTCTTTGGAAGAGACCTCAATAAAAAAAAAAAGAGTTAAATTCAGCTGTAAGGCTCCTATTGTATAAAGTCACATAAAGCTAACAAGCAGTCAGATCAGGCATGCTGTACCTTAAATCTGTGTGACTCAAGCCAATTATGCAATTAGTATCTAAAGCTACATTACCTAACTGGAAAATATAAAGCTGAAAGCTGTTCAAACAAATTTGCAATCAAATAAGCTGCATAATATGTTCCCTGCTGAAAATTAAACCTCTCTGCAGCATAGACAGCCTCATAAGAAAAGCATCCATGCACACTCTCCTCTAGGAATATAACAGATCAAAACTGACGTTCTGATTTGCATTCCTTCTTCCAGTGAATAGGAAAATTTTTTGGCATTTATCTGAAAATATCTGCTGCTTGAATTGCAGAGGTCACAGATGCAATAAGGTGGCACTTTACAGAAGGGTGTTTCAGCCACTTTACAGAAGGGTGTATCAGGTCAAACAGCCACAGGCAGGACAAAGTGACCCACTGAAGTTTCCTTCCCTAGACCATTTAAATCCACCTCCCTGCAAGAACTGTTTCCAGGAAAACCACAGCAATTGCTGCTACTACAGCACGAATTCTACCTAACAATAAGAAGCTCAAATCCTCACATGTCCCTAACAAGCACTCTTGATGTCACAGATGTGGATCTTGCATGTTGAAGAAGAATTTCAAATAAGCTTTTCTTCTTAAGTACTTCTATATCAACGTTGACAAAACAATTGCAATTGATTTTCATCATGAAAGGCTGACAGTATAGATGAACCACAGAAACCAGTGCAAGTCCTGAGGCCCCCAGGTACACCTTCAGGATCCAGGACACGAGAGGCCCATCTGTTAAATGGGTTTCAAACCAGGTTGCCACTGGGAAATAGAATCATGTCAGATCAGGACTTATAGCCAAAAACAGGAAAGCCATGATATGCTGCCCTGACACTTTCTGTATCTTTAACATGAAAGGAGTATAAAAGCAGAATTAGAGATAGTTCCCAATTAGAAACAAACAGAAAGACTATAGACTAAACAAAACACTTTGGCCCTCTAGCCTCCTGAGTGGCTGCTGCAGCTATTGTTGAACATCAGTAACATTACTATTCAATCAGGTATTCAGGTCAATTAACACTGAACAAGTTATTTGCTCCAGAAGCTGAGCAGGATTGCAATTTAAATGAATATTAAATAATTAAATAACAATATTCTTCTTAAATATGGAAAAGTCTTCATTTCTTTATGTTTTATTTTTCTAAGATCAGCCTGGGAGAAAACCTCAAATCTTATTTATTATGGTAGCATGCCTACCATCACTAAAGTAAATTCTGTGCACTACTTCTGTTCCAGACCTCAGGAAATCATTAACCAAGGAATTTAAGCATTGACTGTGATGGCGCTTGGAGTTCTGGAGGGCAGGAGAGGAGTGGTTATCTACCCAGTGCCACTGCACAGTGTTTCCAGCAGAGGCACTCAGAGAGGCAAGGGTAAATTAAGAGTAAATTAAGCCAGACAGGTATAAATCTCCTTGGGCAGTGTGGCAAAGTCACTGCCCCTTTCTCGTTCCCTCCCCTTGCTCTGACTTGAGCAGTAAGTGAGGAAGCTGTACATTCTACCAGCTGGACCTTCTCCAGCTTTGCAAATTATAAGTCACTGGGGCTCTGGCTGAGATAGGAGGTAAAACCAACTTTATTTACCACTTCTAACTGCAAAGACAATGGTCAGCAATTGACTATGCTGACTATAAAACTTCCACAACTCAAAAAACTCAGATTGTAGTGATCGTTGTCTTTTAGCTGAACAAAATCTCTTGACATGGAAAATTATCCTCTGGCAAAGGTTTCTACTGTCATCCTTGCCAAAATCTCAAACTATTCTGTGATGGAGGGAAAAAGCAGTGAAGACACCTCCCTCCAGAAGTAGCTGATAAGAATCCATGACTGCCACTCCCTGAAATGAACATAAAAACTATGTTTAAAATAGGTTATTAAAATAGGTTCTCTGCATCCCTAATTGTGGAAGAAGAAGATCTGGACTTCAGAGAGTGGATGGAATTAAAATATGAAAGTAATTGTGAGAATTACTCAACAGGTCTCACATGGACTTCAGATCTTTGAAGTGTACATGAAAGAAAGATCAGAAATGTCAAGGGGACCTAATAAGAATAAAGCTTTTGTTTGATTCTGGGTCATCACTTGTTTTTCATTACGGCATTTTCAGCTTTTATGACCATTCTTCTGTGATGAGGCACCACACTTTGTATCAGAAGCCTCACCTCAGGCCCACAACAGATTTCCTGAGCATCACCCATCTGTGCTTGATGATAATCCAAGAGTTGTTTGTTCTCTATATTGCCACAGAGCTATCTCAGTATACAGTCTTCAAAATGAAAGCAACATAGGAAACAACAGCATTGCTTCTTTTTCTTTTTTTTATTTTAATGAGGACAGAATGGACAGAAGTGGCCTGTCCAAACTAAATTGCATTTGAGTGATGAGATACAAAGCTCCTTCAAAGTTAAAAAGAGTTCTTCCATATCAACTGGGAAAATGACCTAATCTAATTATTTTTGACTGACCCAAACCAAGAAGTTCTCTGTACTTTGCTAAATAAATCAGTAAAAGTCCTGCTTGTGCTCTTACCACAACATGATGGGGTCTAGAGACAAAGGGGACAAAAGAGAAGAACTGTATGCAGTGGAAACTGTAAAACAAATCAGATAAATTGAGAATCTGCAGTAACATTTAGAAAGAATAATGAATTGCTTGAGTATAGAACAGTCCTGTAGAAAATAGTCTAACATGCTCTTACTATTAAAGGCATGCTAAAGAGACTCTCTCTTATCTTCCTGTCCAGGTACATGAGATACACTCTTCTGATTTGGACAGATAAAAATCTTGGAAGCAAGGATTTGCAACACTATGCCCATCCTTGCCTGATAAACTCTCTCCATTGGGTTGTTCCCTAATACATTTATATGTGTGTGTGATACATACATGTGTGTGTATATATATGTATCAGTATGTATCTATCAGCAGTTCTCTTGGTGCACCTGCAACCTGGCTCAGGTGACCTTTCCTCTTAAAACCAGAAAAATGTTCCTCTTTTTTTTGTGTTTTAGGTGGTTTGGGGGGTTGTTGGTTTTTTTTCATTCAGCTTTACATGGAATTTTTTGCCACTATGCAAATAGCTTATCTGTGTGGCAGAACACAGCTGGCTGGATAGTTTCTCCAAAAGATAAATGTAGCCCATGAACACAGCTGGGATCTAGGCAGGAACCTGAGTGACACAGACTGTCAGATTATGAATTTTAAGTACGAAATTTTCTTCATGAAGAGCTATAACTATCAGGAAGGTCAGGCTGCTAAGTGAACATTAAAAGCTGGAGAGAATTTCAGAGGTCACAGTCCCCTCTCTGCTGCCCATCACACCCACTCAGCCTGGGACAGCTGTGCTCTACCACAGAGATGGAGTTGAGCTCGAGGTGAGGCCAGCAGCTCAGCAAACTGCTCTCCTCAGAAACACTGAGAACATCTTTCTCTTCTTGTAAGCCTATTAAGTATTTCAAATAAAGCCAATATAGGATAAAAGCCACAGTAGTCAAGTCTCTCACTATTTTTGCTTTTTTTTTTTAAGCAGCATTTCTCTAGAATCTGTCAGCTCTCTGTCAGTATTTGGAGAGCTGACAAGCTAAGAACATAACATCAATAAGGTGCTCACTAACATGATTACTATCACATCAGTCTTAATAAGAGGAAAGTTTTTCAGAACTTTAATATTTCTCAAGTCTTTTGGTAGTGTCACTTCACATTTCTGGCTCTATAAGCAAAACTGTTATTCTTTTACCTAGATTTATTGTTGCTGAATCATCTGTAGCACCACAAGGTAGAGCTCAAATCTAAGCACTGGTTGCATTTTTCTAGTAAGTTCCTTGAAGTCTGAACAAGGGCACCATCACCAGCAAGGAGTTAAAATTCCCAGGGGCCGACTGTTCCCAGCTTTTGGCTGGAACAAGATATGGGTCTACAGCTTTTTAAAAACACTCAGAATTTTGATTCTTTATTGATTCATTTTCCTTAAAAATGCAAGCTCATTTAGTATTCATAAAGATTAAATTTTCTCAAAACTGTCTGGAGGAATTTCGCACTTCACATATTTTTTCCTCTATGGGTATATAAAAGAGATTAGCTTCCTCAAGACATTTCAAACACACCACACTCCTGCTATAGCAGTTACAGGTCTTTTGAGAGCAACATTCTGAAATGTACCAAAACAGATTAGCTCAAACAGGGATTAAAAAGAGACCACAACATCAGACTTAATTCAGAAACAGCCTCTCAGAGCTGTGCTGGCATCAAACCAGGATTCTAAATCAGAAAGATAGTTAGGGATGATAAAGGGCTGTGTAACTAAAGCTGTTAAAACAAAAATAAACAGCTGTGGTAAAATTAACTCCATTCAAAGCAGGAAACAAATTATTTCTAAATAGCTTAAAATGGCAGGGCAGAAAAGGAAATACATTCTAAGGTTACAGAGCTTTCTATTTTGAGCTATTATTTGGCAATTTAATTTTTGTTCTTTATTCTGGATTGCACTCTCTGCTGACAATTTATGACCCTGGACCACTGACACAGTAAAGGCCAGTGGTGTTCTGGCCCTCTAAGCACTTCTCAGCCTTGCTAAGCAATGGCAGCTGTTCAGAGGCACATGCCTGAGACAATGCAAAGGATCTCCTGATCTGGTATGGCAGCCAGAGAGAAACGTTGCCAACTGTGTTTAATAGAACAAAGACATTTGTAAATGAAGCTTATTGGGTTTTTCTTCTTTTATGGAAGGGAAGGAAAGCAAGGGGAAATATGCCTTTTCCTTCTATTTAGAGAATGACAGCATGGAACGCCCGGGTGACCGATCTGAATGACAAAGGTGCTGAAATTACACATGGTAATTGCAGTCGATGAGACAGGAACTGTCCTTCTTCCTTTTCCTCACATACTGGTGAACACAGAACAAATACCCACATCCTATAAGGTATTAGTCTTGAGCTTGCTTTCTATCAAAATCCTGTATTTTGTTGAAGCCATCCCCAACAACATTCCAGTGTCATAAAAAAATCAAAACCAGAAAATTAAATTGGATTCTAAATACTACTGCAAAAGAAAGACATGTTGATTCTGCTTATTTTAAAGATTAATAAATTCATTCTTTCAAAACACAAATTAATGCTTCTTTACCAAGAGTGATTATACATGTACAAATAACTGAGGCAGACTAGCTCAATATTAGTAATTATTTGTTATTCTCAGTAATTTCTTGAAAAAATGTAACTATGTTAGCTGAATATTTTGTCATTTGCTTTCAACACATTCATTTTCCTTTGCATAACAGTTCTTGCCACATAAGAAATGCCCCAAGATTTCTATGCTTGCACAAGTGGTCATGCAAGGGGAAGGGGAGCAGTGCCTGGCCCCATGTAGCAACATGCATTGAGGGTGATGCAGCACAAGCATCTTCTGCAGCACGAGCACAGAGCCATCAGTACAGAACTTGGTGGCTTCCCCACCTCCCCAGCCACTTCCCCAAGAGCAAACAGGAATAATCATTTATTTAGGAGCTCTACAACTGTAGACAGCCATTGTCCTCTTCATTTGGGAGCTACTTTTTTCACCACCCTCACCAAGTACAGGCACGTTTTCACACGTGGAAGGAGAGTTAAGCAGCCACAGGCAGCAGGGTTCTTCACCTGCCACTCACCAAGCAGGTCTTTTGTGAAACTCATGGAAAACCACTTGGTAGTGGGAATACCAATCAACAGAAGGATTTCACATTTCACCCCGGTCAATGTAATTTTTCCACACACAGCCCCCAGTCCCACATCATCTGTATATTTGTTCTCCAGAAAACAGGATGCTAATTTTTAATAATGAAAATTTCCCTCCCGCAATTTTATAATTTTTCTTTCTCAGATGTTATTTTTCATCGCAGCACCTGTAGCAGCTGTGTATTTGATACAAGCTCTTTTTTGCAAGCAAGTTGTAACAAGGTGAGGAGAAATACAAAGTTGTAACTGTCCTCTTTTCAGAACTGTTAAAATCCACATTTTGCTCATTCATTGAACTTTGTTCACATTCCGAGACTCCTAAATGGGGTTTAGAACATCATAAATTCATCAGCCATATTGATTTCTCAGAACTCTGACCAGCCATAATTCCTCAAGAATTAAGGGGAGGGAGACAAAAAAAGGGTAAAAAAAAAGTGGTGGAGCAATAGAAAACACAAAACACAATTGAGGTTACTCACGAATGTTTCTGTTTCAACGATCCTGATCTTCTTCCATTATATCTAATAGCTATTACTGACAGCATTGTGGATCCACATATAAGGAAAGAGAGGCAAATATTTGTCAAATCAAGCATTTTATCTGCACTGTTCCTCAGTTATTGCATCTTTGAAGAAAAAGAAAGCGAAGCAAGAAAGAGAAACTAAATCAGTAAAAATAAAAAAATTAGAAATCCAAGAAGCGTTGTTCGTGGAGGTGCAAGAAAGTTGCAGGATGAGAGAAAAGAGGGTTGTGATCAACAAAATGACAAGTTTTTTGTTGCTTCTCTCTTCACCCAGCATATGCAGCAGCAAAGATTTTCTGACAGCAGGTTGATGAGCAGAATGCCAAAGGAGCTGGAATTGTTGCTGAGCAGAGCCTGGCACACACCTCATGACCAAGAAAGCCATGTCAGCATAAAAAGGCAAGGCTGGGTGTTTCTGCAGGAGATAATCTTGCATATTTCAGTGGAAGGTATCTCTAGAAGCAGCGACCAATTCAACAGCTATTACAGGCCTTGGTTAAGTAAGAAAGTGCCTTTTAAACGCAGCAGTTGGAAAATGACTTTCAAAATAAAAGTATTTAGCACTGAGCATGTGTTTGTGAAGTAAAAGCTCTAAGCTTAATTGCAAAGTTGAGCAACACTTCATGCAATGTGATACAGGTGAATCCAAGCACTGCCTAGGCATAACTAATCTAAAGTTATGAACTGACTCCAGCTTAACTTACAGAGAAATCAACAAGCTGGAATTAGAGCAGCTATGAGTTGTTTTAACCAGACATCTCTAAATGAAATCAATTCTGTGGAATGTCTCCAAATGGTTTTCACTGGAGACATAAGCTCATGGATATTTGCCTAAAAATATGGACCATAGAGGAGACGTGAAATGGAAGGAGCTGGCTGCAGCACCAGTCAGTTTGTTCAGGGAGAGCATGATGAGCAAGTTTGCAGGAAGTGAGCTGTAAATAGATGAAGCAGGGAGAGTAAGACACCCTCCTTTCTGTCTGTTAGTTTAGGCAAGAGCATCTCTGATAGTAACAGCAGTGAAACCCTTGTTTTGTTTAAGACTGCTCCATTTGACCTGATTTTGTGTATTACCAATTCCTCAGTCCCAGTTCCAACCCAAAAAGCAACAAACAGGCCATAAGTGTAGCTGGATATCTGGCTTTTTGAGATGCAGCTTTATGGAGAAAGTAACACACTTCTGCAGCATGAAAAAACATGCAAGTCTCAACCAAATGCAAAGGGAGGTAGAATTGAACCTCCAGGTAAACCAACTCCAGGTAGTATAAACAGATATATTTCATCAGCTTTAAAAACAAAGTTTAGATGGGTATTTGCCCAGAGCAATGTGAGACAATCTACTGTGGGTTAAGCTGTCTTCTTGCAGCTGGTTACCAAGCTTTCCTCCAGACATCAAACCAATCCTGCACTCTGAAATCAGTTTGCAATTTCCTCTCTTTGACATGGCACAACAATGGGCCAGTGTGATTAACAAGAAGAACTAAATGCAGAGCTCTGGCACAAAAGGTGACTGAATTCTTCCTGGCTTCAGTTATGCTTACTTTAGATCACTTGAGAAGAGGGGAAGGATGATTTGGCCCTCAATGAGTAACAGGCTGGGCATGGAGAGCAGGCTTTTGGAAAACTTGGAAAGGTAATATTAGGGCAGCACTACCCAGTAAGATTATGAAATTAAAGGCTCCAAAGGCAGACCTCGAATCTGATTTGAAGCTTCATCTTTATGTACGAAGTCAGGCGTACTGGAAATTAACTCCATAAATCCTTATCGTGCTTATCAGATGGGTGGATTAGAGGGCATGATGGTCTAAGAACTCTGCAAGAAGCATGAAATTTGAGTGGTTGATAAGCAGTCATGAAGATATAAGGTGAGAAGCAGCACAAAAATTTGAAGACTATCAACCACACAGTTTGCTCCAGCCAGAGCAAGGGCTTGGTTGGAGCTTGCAAAGAGCTGCAAAATGAATTCTGGTAGACAGGGGGATAATTTTCCACAAGGAAATACTCAGAGCTGCACACATTCACATAGATTTTTGTTTAAAAAAAGATCAGATTTGTTAAGAAAAGCAAAAAAAAAAAGGTGTAAGGGCAAATATCAGAATAGAATAATGTGACTTGAACTGCTTCATCCTTTGCTGTCAACATGCATAAGACAGAAGTCCTCAGAGGTAGAAGACCAAACACTCCCACCCATTAAGGAGGAAGAAGGGCAGCACAGCATGGATCCTCTCAAGGGAAAGCTCTCTCAGGCAAAAGCAGATGCCAAAGCTAGCACAACATCCTGTTCACTGGAAGACAGAACTGAACACTTTGCACTTAGACACACCAAATGTGAATCTTCCAGCTAGATTTCTCCATGAGGAAACAGGTGGAAGGACAGATTTCTGTCTTCCTTGCTTCCTCTGTCTTGCATCTGATATAACCATTCTCTCCTTTTCTATATTACCAGGGCAGTAAAAGAACATGAAAACAGGATGTGCCCTTCTTTTAAAAAGCAGAAGCCAAAAACCTGAACATGAAATGAAAAGAGCTTTATATCTTTTACTCTCCTTGGCAGAAAAAATGTATCAGCCAGAATGCTGTGAGTAATAACTGTCAAAGACAGAATGCCAAATGAAGAGCATGCAGTAAAAATAAATTTTAAAATCACCAAAAAAGAAAACAAATCAAAACCCAAAATATCCTTTAAGAAAAGCAAAGCATACTTTATGAGTTCAACAATCACAATGGAAACTTTACTTTTAGTGCAGATTGACTTTTAATACAAAGATTAGTGGTGATTATCAGTAGTCTTCTCATTTCAGGGGGCAAAAGTGATGGGACTAAATGGTCATAAGATTCCAACCATAGCTGAGACCAAAACATCCAATGTAATTCACAGTTTTCTATGGGCTTATACACAGACATTGTATGGACACAGAACACACACATGCACAGGAGGAACAGGTGCATTCTCATTGCATTAAGGCTGGGCAGTTCATCAGCAGCAAACTGACTTCAGCTTACAGACAGATAAATGCACGTAGAGTAGCCATAAGTGGGTAGCAGTGGCACAATTTACAAGTGTAGATAAACCAAACAAGTTCAGAGGACTGAAGCTATTGCTGGATGATTTTGGAGCACACTCACTGTTATAACGTCTGTAGCTGTCAATCTTTGCCGGTGCCACTCTGTACAGAATTGTCCCTTCAAAGGCAGATTTTCCTGACAGCAGGCAAGAGAAGGAAAGACAAAAAAAGGAGAAGGGGCAGGGTGGGGGTAAAGAGATCGAATGATGGTAAAAAGAAGGGAAAGGAAGAGCTTTTAATCTGTATTTTCAGTCACTGACATTTAAAAGCCTCATTAGCAAAATGACGAGAACATTAACAAACATATCTGATTGTACATGAAGTTAAAATATTCTTATTGCATGTATGTCAGATAACAGAATCTCATGATTTTGCTAAAGCTGTTATTTACAATGTCCAACAGAATGCATTCTTCTTAGGTTTGGTCTGTTGTCCATCAAGTTGTGAGACTTGCAAATAAAATTATTTGTCTGGTTTTTGCAGCCTTGCACAGGGGAATACTGAAAAAATATTATTACTGCAATGATGTACTCACAGTGGCTCAACATTCCTGCTGCAGATGTAGTGCACTTGAACAAGCACAGCTGACATCCAAACAGGGCAATGAAAGACTCACATCTCTTTAATGTACCAGGATCCTGTGGGCATCAGAAATACTGCCTCTTTCCAAGATCACTTATTGGAAATCTTTTGGACATGGGAACTGGTCTTAAACTGTGCTTAGTAGGAAGGATAGGACACTAAAACCTGAATAAATCAGTTTCTCAGCTAAAAGCTTAATCAGGTGTGACTTGGCATTGACATTAACAAAAGCAAAATTCTAAAATTAAGAGGAAAAACAGTAAAACTACAAAAACCAAATCCCACTTCTCATCTAAGATATTTAAGATAACATTTTTATTACAAAATCTTTTTTTTTTTTTTCATTGCTAGTGAGATAGCTCATGCTCTGATATTTAGGACATGAAATTCAAGTGAAGGTAAAGGCATGAGCAGCTGAAGTGCTTTGTGTGTCAGGTTTAAAAACCCAGTCAAGCCCAAGAATATACCAATGCCAGCTTGTTCCAAATCCCCCCTAGTTATACCATCACAAAAATTTATGTCTTTAGTAAAATTTTATAGCAAAGTAGCCAATATATGTGAATTGTCACAACACAGAATCACACCCAGTTTGGTACCAAAAATGTGTGGGATTTTTTTCTCCTGTATATCATTCTGTTGGACTTTCAGACAATAAAAAGCTATACTTATTTATATATTATAATAAGCTAATTCTTAGTTTTGTTACTGCAGTTTAATTAAAAACAGAATGTTTCCATTGCCTTATGCAATGTTTTATGTAATGAGGAAGTAAAAATGCTAGAAATCCATCTTCACACTTTCTTTTTACAGGATACCACTAAAAGAGTGCTATTAAAACAGTCAAACATGAACCCACTGCTAAGAGAAACGTAAGTTAAGCTTCATGACGCTGTGGAGAGCCAGAGAGACAGTAATGGAAATCTAAAGTTTTAAGAACTCAAAACAGAGGAGGTTGCCTGACTGAAGCTTCAGCTGATGAGTCTATCAGCAGCAGCCAGGACTTTTCAGGCGTCATCACTAACAGGTTCCAAAAATAGTTGATAGATACCATGAGGCCCAGCTGTACCTTAGAGAATGCACATCAGAGACAGCAAGGTACAAAAGGCCACCTTTCAATGCTGTCATGACACTGCTGTGAATATACTAAATGCTTATTGAAATAACCTCCTCAATGTGAAATTGTGATTATCTCAAATAGAATTTTTTGACTACATGTCAACTTTTTGCTTCTCAACAGGCTATATTGACAAGAAGTGGTATTGAAAATAGTCTTAAAATTAATACTGTATCTCTGAGAAATATGGGACATAATCTTATAATCCATGTATCTAATATAGTAATAAATTGATAATGCATACTACCTGTTCATGCTGTAACAGCTGGCCCAAGAAAAGCAATATTTTCATTTAAGAGCATGCTTTAAAGAGCAAGGAACTGCTGTTTACTCAAAGAGTACTCTAAGTCCTGTCTGTACTTACATTCCAAAATGCGCCTTTGAAAAGAAGAAATTTGGCAATCACCTTACAGCTGGGACAAATACTTTAAAATCAAAGAAACAACCCCCCAGATATTTTGATCTTGCAACAGTCTTGCTTTCCAGCCTGCTGAGCACACACCATCAAGAGGAGGCACAGTTTCCCAAACCTTTCCAAATAAGGTTCAAGCTAAGTCCCACAGTCAGGATTCAGAAATATTTGGCACTTCTAAAACTAGCCCCAGGCATTTTCAAAAAAGGAAATTTTTGCTCTGGACAAGCTTCTGAGGTTAATCTATGGCAGAGCATGAAAAGAAACCAAGATATTTTCTTCTGGCTGTTTACTCTGATCTGCCATAAAATTTACATGGACAGAACAAAACCAATAAAATCAGACTTTTTTCTGTCCATTGGGGCTGGTGTAGATTGTAACAGAAGGACAGAGAAATATAGGTTTTTATTAACTTTATTCCTAAAAAGCCAAGTTATGTAATTTTTCTCTTCTGTATTTCTTTTTCTTTGAGTTCACCAAAATTACATTTGCCCTTCAAAAATTCTCTTTATAGATAGTCAGTAAAATGTGATTTAAAAATCAAGTTTAATTTAATTTAACCAAGATGTTAAATTTAATTATTAACTTAAAAATATTCATGGATTTGCACGGTGCCAGTTCTCCACATATCTTGTGCCATTTTCCCAGGTCTCACAGTAAATCTGCCAAGTATTACCTTATCCATTTTACAAGTTGGGCTGTACAGTTCAAGGCTGCTGCTCAAGATTGCAGAACCAAGCCCCAGCCCTGTCTAGGCTCCTCTGAATGCTGAGCAGAACCTCTGTGGCTGCCCAGGGTCTGAGTTCAGTGCCTGGGCACAACCCCTCACCCAAGCGCCAGCTTCAAAATCCAGAATTCATATTCAAGGATTCCACCTTGCAAAGTCCTGTGATACAGATGCACTCAAAGTTCCCAGAGGAACAAAAAGGAATTATTGCAGATTTAAGGTGCTGTCACATCTTGTCATCCATGGAGGAAGGAGCTGACCTAGAGGCATGAATAAACACCTTTCTGAGATGTAACCTAGAGCATTTCAGCAGTGCTACCAGCCTGATGGCCAAATCTTCCAGGGTTTACTTGTTCAATTTTTTTTTAATATGTTATCAGACTGAATGAGATTATCATTCCTAGTCAGTTGTGTAAACTTGTTGAAATTTTTGCTATCTCATTGCAGAGACTTTCAAATCCAGATATTCAGTGTGCCTGAATAGAGCCTCATGAAGCATTATGTGTTGGAGAACAACAGCTGTATCAATCACATAAATCACATACAGAAAAATTGAATGGGTACATTTCCCATAATTCTCCTAGGGGAATGCAATTCTTAAATTTATAGTTTTACTTGAAGAAAAAATAAATTAAAAACATTAAAATGCCCATAACAATCTCAGCGTTCCTTGAGTCACTGTCTCTTTCTCTCAGGATGTTTAAAGTCTTCTTTTGTTTTACAGGTATATCTAATAGCTCCTCAGATAGCCATAAAGCATTAAATTAAATACAAGAAAGTAGGAAACCCATCTCCCACCTACAGTTACATTTAAAGATGCAAAAACAATATTTGTCTTATTGCTGCCTTCTCCATAAAGGTATCACAGGTTTGGGTTCCACCAACAGTCAGAACCAGCACACAAACCCAAATCTGAAAATAGCATGGGCCACAATGGACGCCAAAAGTTAATGCTTTGTGGCTGCTTTTGCATAGTCCAATGTATGTTTTTGTTAAAAGCCATTTTTAGGATGCTTATTATGAAGTATATATTACCAAATTACCTGAAAAGAAAGAATACTCATTCATTCATATAGAAAAAATTGGGATATTCCATTTCAAACATTATCACCTACCTTGTTCACTTATATAGTACCAAACACTACAGACTCCAGAGCTGAAACTACTCTACACAATTAGCTCTTCCAAGACTCACTGTGTTTATAACTAACATAATTCATGAGAGCTTATACAGACTATAGAAAGTGGCTTGCAATCTCACTGAAACATGCACCTTCACTTAATGACCTTTCTCCCTCTCCATCACATTAAAATTTTAAAGTTTAAAATATGTTAATTCCAATCTGAAGGAATGTTACATTTAAATATCTTGAACTGCACAGACCACCTACTGGTGTAAGTCACCAGTACACATTCACATATGAAAATGTACTCCATTACAAAAAAAGATAAAATATTTCCATAATTGCAAGTGTTAGGGCTTTCAGGATCTTATTTTTGTGCTATGGAATAGGGGTGAAAAATTTGCCTTAAGTGGAAAAATAAGGAAAACAGAAAAAAGTGTTATAATTTTCTACCTTTTATTGACACAGTAAACTATAAAGGTTTTGGTAAATTTTGACTTCTGTTTATTCAGAGATCTCAGGAGAATGCTACATAGCAATGAACATCTGCAGTGCTAAAAATAGGAAGACCTCGGCAAGTATTGTGGAATTAGCCTGAAATACGCAAATAGAATTGACTTTTTTTTTTTCTGAAAAGTCAGATTTGATCACTGAATTAGGAAAAAAAAAAGTAATAGCTGCTTGAAGAACATAAAAAACATGAGGACCAACAGCTTTCCATTTAATGTAACAGCACACTTTTGGTTCAGGTTATTCTCCACAAGAAGTTATAAATAGGACAACCCACTCCCATGCTTATACTATTGCAAACTTAGTTACCAAACATGCTTTTCACCTGCAGCAGTACTGGCCCATTGTAAATGAGAGAACAAAGTCCATGTCCCACTTCTGGCCCTTTTCCCTTTGGCTGCTGGGGCAGTGGGTGTCGGAGGTGATAGAAACATGCTCAGCACCTGGAGGGAAAAAGTGCTGCATGTCCCACACCAGTAATTACCAATCCTTCATCTACTGGAGTTGTTATAGAAAGCATGGCACTTTAATTCCTCCACTTTAAATAAGCCGCTTTGTACTTTCCACCTCTAAAGACAAAAATTCCCTTGTAACTAATTCTGGAACACAAATGCAGTCACCATCATTGCCTTCTCTCTTCTCTTGGTCTGTTGTGGCTCAGCAAGTCTTACACAGCTCAGAGAGCACTGACAATGTTGCAACTCAGGTAGCACTGCAGGTATACATAAATCATCATCTTCTGACCCTTTCAGCATAGATTAAGAACATGACATTCAAAAACACTTCCAAGCAAGAGATAAGAATGTGCTATCCTATCAATGTGTTACGAGCTAAAGACACAAACATACGTACAGTACATCAATAATAAATTTTTCCTTACTTGACTTTACTTGCTCCTCCTGTGCTATTCCAACATCATCAGAATCAGAGAGTTCCTTAATGAAGTTGGAAGGAAACATGCCAGTCTTTCCATTAAGTATACCTTCCCACCAGCCCTCTTCCACCTACATAGAGACAAAAAAATGGGGTTTTACATAAGCAACACTTTACTGAGTATCATTATATACATTCA
The DNA here is from genome assembly GCF_012460135.2 of Molothrus ater. Classification (NCBI taxonomy): domain Eukaryota; kingdom Metazoa; phylum Chordata; class Aves; order Passeriformes; family Icteridae; genus Molothrus; species Molothrus ater. The sequence goes on along the minus strand of NC_050479.2, from coordinate 15,837,779 downwards.
ATAAATGGCAGTAATAGTCATGAATAGTTTATATTAATTAATTTCAGGTATAAGGAGCACATGGCATGGGCTCCAAGCCAGAACACCTCTCTTTTATTCTTTGTAAGTGAAAACAAGAGAGATGCATGAACCCATCTGTAAATGTCAGCAGTGCTGACAGCAGTCAGAAGCACGGATGAGCATTAAATAAAAGGATAAATGAGCAACGAGAAAGCACATGTTGTCTCTACAATTTCAACTTTTATGGATATCCATTCAATCAGTAAATTTTCAGTGCACAGTGTATGGCTATTCAAGATCACCTTAGTGGATGTGATTTGCAGATTCTGTTTGAATTCCCTAAGTAATTAATGGTGAAAGAGAAACACCTAAAAAGGGTTACTCAGAGAATCTAATTTTGTTATCTTAATATAATTAAAACATTCTTGCCTTCCCCATCAAAATCAGAAATTTTGTATTTTAGAAATTGAGAATGCTGCTACATCATTCATGTGTAAATGTAAGAAACCCATGGAGAACAAAGAATAGTACTAATGCACATTTGTCTCGAGATTTACGAAGAGGTACCGAAATACAGAATAATAATAATAATGATAGTGTCAGGAGGAGGAAGGACACTACCTAGCCAAAACCCAAGAGGAAATATCACTTTAAAATTGCAAACTCTCTCCTCTATAATCCATTCAGGATTGAATGGTGGTGTCAGGCAGTGAAACGACAGCCCATAGAAATGCCTTTAGGTTATAATGGCACAGCAAGAAATGACTGATTATATGCATCAGCTAAACACATTCTTGATAGATAAATGTTTTTCATCTGTCAGACACTGTCCCTTCACTAAGAATATGACAGGAGAGGACAGTGTAGGTCTGTGACACATCAGTCTCCAATAATGGTTGACTCATATCTTTCCTGCCTATCTTCTCCTCAGTTATGAAAAGAGAAAGTTAACTTTATTGTTAAAAAAACAACCCCACACTTTAAATTAACCTAGCTAATTGTCACAGAAAAAAAGTCTGTAAAAAGTCTTTTCACTTATCTGTGAAATACTTGAGTCCTTAGGAAAGAAATCTCATAATAATACAACCAAATATTTCCTTAAAATATAGAAGAATGTGTGCATTTTTCTCAATTTAGCTACATGAGACATTTTAGTAAAAAAACCCACATTTCTTGATCTCACGAGTTGAAATTTTTTTTAATTTGAAAGTGGTTCAGACCAGACTTTCATTTAATCTCAGTATCTGTCCCTGACAAAACTTCCCCTCCTTCAATGCCTCAGTAACACTGGTGAGCTCCAACACATCTCTGGGAATTATCTTGTTCCTCTTACTGTCCTGCTGCTACTTGAGAAGATAGAATGCACACATATCACTCAATGGCTTCAGTGAGGTGCAGTTTTTCACATCACAGTATCAGTCTCTAAAAGGGAATATTTGTCTTCTTCTCTCCAGACTAATAAAAAGCAATATGGAAACCTGAAACTGCATGATACACAGCACTCAGACTCTACAAATTATATCTCTAAAGACCATCTGATATAAATGTTATATTCCATATAAAATATCATTGTTATATAGAAAATACACAAAATGGCCAAGACTCTTTGAGCCATAAAATATTTCAATTTTTCCCACGTGGCTATATTGATTAGAGCTAAATATTAAACCATAACTGCATTAGCTGATTGACCAGAAGATTAATGAGAGGATTTACACAGTTGCCAAGATCCCTGCTTTGCAAGATACTGAGATTACTTGACAAAAAATGTGACCAATATCATTCAGTTCCATCTTTTCCTCAAGTAATTTTCACTTGCTTACTTCTTCCAGAGTTTTCTTACTTCTACTTTCTTACTATTACTTGCTTACTTCTCTTCAGAGTTTTCTTACAGTTAAAATTAGCACTTTGTGTGATGTGTTGATCTGTGGATCTCTATCTATATGTATAGAAATATATATAAAGATCTTTAGACAGCTAAATCTAAACTGCACATGAATATGCTCAGATCATTCATTAGCATATTTTAAGCTTTTCAGCTGACTGAAAAATTAATTGTCTGAAAATACCATGTTGTATGCAATAATTCTATAAATTCAGAAAAAATCTAAAGCAAAATCGAGGGGTTTCTTCCACAAGGGAAATGCAGAATCATGTTAGCAAGACATTAGAGATTGAGGTCAAACTGGGCCTCCCAAAGGTTTATTAGGAAATTTTCATCAAAAGTATCAAAGGCTTTAAGTATTTTAAACATTAAAGCTATCTGCTACATATCCTTAAGCCTTAAAACACACCAGCTAGAGATGAATCCATACAATACAAGACACTAAAATACCTCCAGGATTAAGTTATCCCAAACTGGGGCATTCCATTATCATATGGTTTGAAAAGTTGCAATAATTCACAGCCAATAAAATCTTACAAATGAAAATCCATTATTCATGGGGGGTAATCCATCTGGAGGCACAAACTCAATAAAATTTGTTACCATGCTATTAAAACAAAGTGCTTTCAGAATTTATACATTTATGTCCTGATTTATGCCCAGCGTTCATATGCTGAACCAAACAATGTAAAAAGAGGAGGGCTTCTTTTGGCAGTCATGTCCCTATGCTGGGAAAGAAGTTCTACCAGCAGCTGCTTGCCAGGAAATCTAGGACTGCCACAGCTGCTTGCTTACACCTTGCTATACAATTAATAGGCTAAAGTTGTTAAATGAACTAAAATGTTCAGCTCTTTGGAATCAGTGACCTAAAGTGTATTTCCAATAAATTCCTCTATTGGCCTGTTCCACAAGATGTTCTACAAGCTGCAGCTTTGCCTGTTAGGCTGACAGATTATTCACAGAGTCAGGAAAGGTTTCAAAAGGAAGAAAGTCTCCCTGGATCATAACAGAGTCTTTCTGAGCTGTTGAAACTAAAACAGAGTCCCAGGAATAAAAGCAATGCCAGAAGCAGGCAAAAGGAGAGAGAGAAGCTCAAGGTCAACAGATTTTCTTTTGCTTTGAGAGAACTAGAGCACAGAAAGCAGAGGAAAAAAGCTCCCTTAGTTTATAAATTCTAATGGAAAACATTGAGCTCAAAGGACAAAAGCAATCACATGTTGAAAGGAAATTAAAAACATCGATTCCCAAGAGGCAAAATAAACAAATCACATCCACTGCCAATGGGAAAATAAATTTTGGAAGCAAGACCTCAAGAGAAGATGGTGCCTACAGTGCCACTTGATGGCTTATTCTGGGAGTGCATTCAGAGACAGCCATGCCCCTAAGGTGTCAGCCATCCCTTGGGATTCTGGTACAGCAGAATATATCTGGAAATTGTTTGATAACTCGGGTGCAGAAAAGAAAAAAATAAAAATGAACAAGTACTTTGTAGTAGGGAATCTTTTCAGCTTCAGAGTTCTTTATTTTAAAGTGTCAAAATGTGCTTTGGGAATTTTTGAGTGTTTGATTTTGTGGTTTGGGGTTTTGTTGGGGTTTTTTAATATCTCTTCTAAATAAGAAACTAAGGGACTGTGAAAGCAATCATGTAGAACTTGGATGACCTTATATGGACTCAGCAGTACTTGCACCCATATTTCCCCAAAAAAGTCCCCTACCACATGAACTAACCAAATAAGAAGTAGGCATAGAAATCCTTGTGAACAACCTGTTAGAAGAGAATCTGGAATAACTGGCACATTCCACAGAAAAGTAACTGAGGGATGTGAAACCCCAGCATTCATTACCAGCTGTTTTCTTGCAATTTATACAGCTTTGTATTTGTGGCATAGACCATCCCCTCACTACAGTTAAATATTCATTCCCCTTTCAACTCTATAGATGCCAAAAAATGTCACTGTAAGAAAAGTCCAGCTCAATCCTCAGTTTATCTTGTTCTTGGACATGGGTTGCATCACTTAATCTGATAACAAGACCAAAAAACACCCACCCACTAATCGTGCAAATAAGAGGCAACAGATTTGTCAAAATTCAGTTTGCATTTTTATAACTTAAAAATAGTTACTGATAGGATTTGATCATGTAATATATGGCAATGTTACCTAAAAGTCAAAGAATAAGCTCAGTGGCATTACAGAAGGTCTCAGTCAAAGACTTGTGGGCTTCACTTCATGCACTACACATTGCCAAAAATCTGTCTTAGGAGGAGGAGGCCAAAAGGTACATAGCAGCACAGGGACAGAGTAATCCCAAATACAAGCAGCCTTAGAACTCCTGAGTGACATGCCAAATGTCCTCACTCTCATGCTGCAGGTTAATTATCTGGCATCCCCTGAAAGTGTAAGGGTGAAACATGATTGGAATTCAGATATCTGCATTTAATAAGACAATTAGTTACAGTTGTATTTTGGAACAACTGTAATTAGAGTTACAGCTAATGAGGTAGGAAAATGACAAGCAAAAAGCTATCAATCACACAATAAACATGAACATAAACAATGATGGAAATTCTTCTCTTGTTAGTTTTAAATGTACTTTTAATTTAAGTCTGTTAATTAATGTCTCATGGGTATCAGTGTCTCTGTAGTTATGGAAACCTATATTAAGGACAAGCATTTTATCTATTGTGTTGACTGTTTGATCTTATTACAATTAATTTCTAACTGCTTCAGACAAATAGGAAGGAAATGTGAATTCTGAACACACACAACCTCTAAGGATATCCATCTGTGACAAGTTCAAAATTCAACTTGCTGTTGTTTCAATCCACCCTACAACCCAAGTCATTTCTGCCACAACAGGAATTTCCATTTAACCTACCACCACTACAGGCACAAAAACCCTTTCAAAACATCTTATCCCATCCGTTGGCAGCAGGAAGAAGAATCTGGGTAGCTTTGGATGCTATTAAATATGGAGAGGTGGGAGAAGGGAAGACATCCTCACCCTCTGCATGTCCCCATGTGATGTCAGTGTAACCTATTTTCCCCGTGAATCTGGGAAAACACACTTGGACATTGTTGGAGGCATCTGAGACTTGTGTTCCCTTCTGTCAACCCTGTGCTGCAGGCAGTGATCTTGAGGAGGAGCAGAGCACATTTCTCTAATAATGAAGTCCAATTTAGCTTTTCTTTGCAACAGGAAAAGCTTAATGAGTTGTTCAACCAGAAGCAAAATTTTAACTTTTTTTTTTCTCAATAACTACATGAAGAGATATAGATGTTTTTTTGACTTAAATAATACCAGTTTTATTTGCTGTAACTCAGTTAGGAATCCATTTATTTTCAACAAAACAGAAATCCATGGAGATTTTAAAATATTAATCCAAGTCAATTAAACCAATGAATTCAACTGATACAACTTTCTTAGGAAGATTCAAAAAATACTATCATCTGTGGGAATCTGAGACCTATTCATGAATAAAAAGATGGGATGAGAGAAAAGAGCAACTGGAAATGGAAAGTGAATTACCATTAATGTTCCAATTACACAGAAGTGCTCTAAATAATGTGGAAGATAACATCCAGTTTTTAATCCTAAGTAATTATAAACATAACCTGTATTTTACAAGAATTCTCTCTAATTGTTGCCTATGTGGAAAGGCTTTTTCTGGTTCTTTGGGGGAGTTTTCTACAATAACAGAGCATGATTTCAGCCCTTGCAAAAAAACCCCTCAACTTTCACAACTGAGGAAGACATATTTTTTAAACAAAAAGTCAATCACCTCAAATATTTATCATTTGAAATAAGAAGGATTGTATAATGACAAACCACTACGAATTCTATTCCAATGCAATGACTCTTTATGCAGCATTACTTAAAAGCAGAAGGGTAAACAATTAAATCAGCACATTCATTGGTGCAACTTCCTGCATCAAATAAAAGTTCCTGTTTCAAAAAACACATTCAGCTCTACTTTTTCGAGGAATTAATACTGTTATGATAACAGCAGAAGAGGAAGTTACAACAAGTGTTCAGCATCAACTGCTTGGTATCAACCATAATGGAAAATAAAGGTCCCACAACAATACTTCCTGAAGCACTGAGAATTTCTATTTAATATCCTATTTTCCCTATTCTGCCAGCTAATCTACTTTCACCCAAAAGAGAAACCTAAGTGGGTTTCAAAAAACATACCCTTAACTATAAGCACACACATGCAAGTACATGGAATGTTTCACTACTATAGTTCTACATTTTTCAATTTCAGTGCTGATATTTTCAGTCTCTTTTGGATATAAATAAATCAGGTATGTATAATTAAGTTTTTCAAATTTAAAAAGAGATGAGATACATTCCATAAGAGATGCTTAGTGTGTCATCTAAATTATTTAATCACATAATTCATTCAGTAGAGTTAATTTGTTGGCTGGATACTAGGAAAAGGTTTTATTCCATCAATATACTCTTAAAAGACACCAACTTAAAATGTTTAAGTAGTATTTGCGTGGCCACGGGAGGTGAAATATACTTCAAACTGCCCAATGGAAACAGTTCATGTGATGTCACAAAACTCATTACAATATGGAGTTTACAATATGTTCACAATACATTGCTCTCATAACCTTGAATTCCCCCATTACAAAACTGCTCACAGACAGAATGAGGTCGGTTAAGTGACACAGCATGTCTGATTCCAGGGGAAGAATGCTGTGCAGAGCTGGTGTGCACAGCTAGGTTAGAGCAAAACCAGTGATCACTAAGCTTCTTACATTCAGATGTGAGAATTTAATCTCTTATAAGAAAATGCTGGATACCAAATAGATTACAGTAGAATTTATATTCTTTTCAAATTGACTGCTTAAGTGACAGATGCAGGAAAAAGTAAATTAACTATATATCCTAGACAAGAAAATGAATGTTGAATTACTAACTGCTGAGTTATGGTAGAGAAAAAAAGTCTTACAAATAAATGATTCAAACTGCAACACACATTATGTTGGCTGCCTGAGCAGACTAAGGTCTTCTTTTTAAAGCTAAGTAAATAAGTATAAATGACTTTAAATGTATTCTACTTAAAGGATACACGTTATCATTTTGACTTTGGTCCTCATGCTATCAGTAAGATATTTGTAAAATCTCTAATGGAACACTGAAGGTATTGGGAGCAAACACCATTTCTTGACCCTGCAGCCAGAGTCACCCATGCAAGGAAAAATCTCTGTACCTCTGTGCTAGCTTGCATAATTTGTTCCTAGCTCATGTAATTAATTTTTCACATCCAGTTCTAACCAAAATAAGTGGCTCTTGAGTCTCTAAATATTTTGTTGGGGTTTTTTATTTGGTTTTAGGTTGTTTTTTTTTTAAACTGGTTAAGACCAAAATGAAATTCTTAAAATTTGCTGCCAAAGATGACAAAAGGTGAACTCCAGCAGAGATTCAAGTAAATTTCTTAAATGTGTTTAACTTTGCAAAGGTAATTTTTCCCTGAGGCTGGCTTACTCAAACTGTGGAAAGTTTCTTCTGCTTTAATCTTTGGTTCTCTTCTGTAAAACACAAACTTGGAGCTCTTTCCCTGAACAGAACTCTGAGACATCAACTGACGTAAAACCAGTAGAAATGCTACAGGGGAATAAAAAAGGTCACAAAATCCATAAGAAAATACCCAACACCCCCTAATCCCCAACAGTAACCCAAACCAGACAGGTCAGTATAGCAGAGAAGAAAAATGTCTGGTTTAAGTTATACACTGAGGAGCTTAGCATGCAAAAGACATGTCAGAAATGCATGTATATATATTCAATTAAAGATGTGCTCACCTCTCCCACAACTTCAATGATGTCACCAACTTTTAATTCCAATTCATCTTCATTTTGAGGCATGTAACTGAAAGCCACCTGACATCTCCTTCTTCTGCTTCTCTCTCCTGAGGGAAATGAAGGAAATAGGGAAATCACAAAATGAAAATAACATTCCATGCCAAAGACAAGCCAGGGGAAATTACTAAAGATGAAAAATTATTCTTTGAGCATTGTTATCAGAATGTGAATGTGATACTTAGTCTATCTGCCTAGATTTACCTTACAAAAAGAGCCAAAGTTTAAATAATTGTGCTTCCTAATGACAGGATGGACAAACTTCACCCAGTAGATCTTTCCAGGTGTATTCACTAAAATTTCTCTTCTAGGCTAATGCTCTGTACTCATGGTGTAGGCAAATCCAGAAACCAGAGGGATGGGGAAGGGATCCAAGGCTTATAAGGAAATAAGGTCTCAGCTGTATCTTTTTGTCCACAACTCTTTCACAGGTGTACAAATAGCTCATTAACCATTCTTTATATTTTTTTCACAGAATCATAGAATTGGTTAGGTTGGGAAAGACCTTTAAGACTGTTTAGTTCAAATGTTAACACAGCACTCCCAAGTCCACCACTAAACCGCATTCCTAAACTCCACACCTACATATCATCTAAATACCTCCAGGAATGGTGACTACACCACTTCCCTGGGCAACCTGCTCCAATGATTGACAACACTTTCTGTGGAGGAATTTTTCCTGATATCCAATCTAAATTTCCCTTGGCACAACTTGAGGCCATTTTCTCTCATCCTGTCACTTGTCACCTGGGAGAAGAGCCCAACTCCTACCCCACTGCAAACACCTTTCAGATAATTATAGAGAGTGGTGAAGTCCCTCCTCAGACTCCTTTTCTCCAGGCTAATCAATCCCAGGTCCCTCAGCTGTTCCTCACTGGACTCATGCTCCAGACCCTTCACCAGCTCTGTTCCCTTCTCTGGACACACTCCAGCACCTCAGAGTCTTTCTTGTAGAGAAGGGCTCAGAGCAAGGTATTGATCAGCTGGCTCATATGTCTTCTTGCATCCTCATTCCCTGTGCCTGGAAGGACAGAGAAGAATACTGCTTGTGCTCCTGATCCCTTAGGCAGGTGTCCCATGGCCCTGAATAATCAACCCCCAGATTGCCCTTAGTCTGCTAGCTAAGCTGTATCACAACTGTATCACTGCCTACCTGAGAAATCAGTAATGGACAATAATCTGAGGGCTGTACTAGGGTAGGAACCTTTCCATCCACACCTTCAACCCTGGCCCCAGGGAGACTGCAGAGTTCCCAAAGAAGTGGGTCCTGTTGGCTTATCATGCTCTTTGTTTCCTTCAGAAGACAGTCTTCCACAATGGTGATCTGCCTGCCTTTTTTTTTTTTTATGGTAGAAACTTGAACAAAGGACTAGGCTGGCATCACCTTGATGACATTTCCAAGGCAGATGCACCATTGTCACCACTGTCCAGTTCCACTTGCAGAGCCTCATACTTCTTATGCCAAGGCACCAGGGAGGTGGGGCACTCACAGAGATGTTCCTGCTGCACCAGGCAGGGACTCACATGTATGTACCCGTGCAGATACACGTGTGTGTGTGTATGTCTGGGCACACATGTGTTTGTAAGGTGCACTAATGCTAGGTTAAAGAAAACCGAAGGAAAATCATTGCAATTGAGTTAGTAAGGTTAAGACAGGCTAATTTTGATAATCAGTCCGACACTGGAAATTATGTTAACAGCAAATCTTTCTCTTCTAGCTTGGGTGTCCAGGCTGTGAATCCATAGCTTTGAGTAAGACCCCTAACTTGACACTTCTGCCATCAGAGTTTCAAGAGAGATTAGTGAAAATACTCTGTTCCAGAGGTTCATTTGCCAGATCTGCTGGCTTATGTGTAATTATAGTTGTATGAGATGAGAGAGCTTCCCTAAATTAAGTTGCTAAGCTGGCTGCTTAGCCTCTGTTAGCTGAAGTACAACTTGCTGATACAAATCATGACTGTGTTGGAATGTGGTGGAGGAGCAGAAGATAAGAAGAGAGAATTTATTCAAAACACAGAATTCCCTGACTATTCCTTCTTCCCTAGAAGTTGTGCATTATAAACCATGTTATTTCATATAATTGATATACATGTATCCACACAAATATATAAAGGCACTCTACACAAGTAAATGTACTTTCTCTTATGCTATTTCTCTTAACTGTTAAACCTGTTCAATGTACACCAAAGTTGAAAGTGTAAACACATTTCAAGCATGGTCTTAATGTGAAATTAAATTACAGAAGTAGATTTTATGGTGAGTCCACTTTTTGTTGCAGATGTTCTGCAAGATCTCTTGATAATCCTGCTCTGGAGTGAATAGTGATAAAAAAGTTACAGACTTTTTTCCTAATCTAGTCATTGAAACTAAAGAAAGAACGTAGAAAGGAATCCACTGATTTTAGCTTTCTGATACTATTTTTCTGCATGAAAAATAGCATCAGAAAGCTAAAAGCTATCAATCCTGCATGAGTGGCAGCATTTTGAATGTTAAAATTGATACCTTAATGCAGTGTAACTAAACTCACTCAAATTGGCTCTATTCCACCTAAAATGCCATCTCATTCTTCACCATCGAAACTAAAATGGTCCTAAACTGACAACTTTACACAGATGCATCCCAAATAACTTAAATATAATAAATACCTTCTATATTGAGGGCTTCTTTCATTGTGCAAGAGAGACTGGCTATTTGCCCCAAAAATAGCATTCCCACTATGATTTCTAATATCAAATAGCAACTGATATGCTGATGTTTCCTGATGTGACAGATGGCAGTTGTCATGCTATTTAATAATAAATATCGTGTGATTCTTTGGAGAATATTTTTGAGAATAAGAAATAAACACATTTCTGGATGTTAATAATACAGCTGTATGAATCTTTCCCTCTCCCAATCCATAAAGTTATTTTATTACTGTATACAAAATCTAGTGAAAGTCTGCATTTATCTCTATTAGTCTCATGGTTGTGTCACTGCTCCCCCCTCTCCTTCCAAGTCTTTCTCTAAAGGAATACCTAAGTGAGGGGTAGCTAGCCAGCAAGAGACACAGACTCTATGTACCAATTAGTTGATTCTATGTACCAATTATTTGTTCTCTGTGATCTAATGCAAGACAACAGACCCAGCAGAGAATACCTTTGGTTTTAAGGAGAAGGTGCTGAGGGTCCCTTTGTGCATGCTAATCCTTGGTGCACTTGAGAAGAGCATGAGGTGAAGAGCTCTACAGCCCATTTTCTACTGGTGTGGCTACAACAGACTAACTTTAAAAGGTCTATAAAGTTAGGTCAAATGGAAAAAGGAATTATTAACTTATATTTAGAACTTATATTTATTGAAACAAAGAAGCAAACAAACAAATCTTTGAGGGCACAAATCTAATTTGTGGTGAAACCTAAGTGGTGTTTGATCAGACCCTTAAAATTGTGGTTTTGCCTCTGACAGCAAGAGACCACAAAGGGGCTTCCTCCAGCTGTAAACATGCAAGAGAGGGCATCATTGCCATAATTTAAATACTCCTCTGGCATTAGCAGCAAAGAAGGGGCAATGACAGCACGTTGGCATTCAATGCTTACCTTTGAAAGGGGCAAGGCAACGCTACACTAAAAAAATCCTCACTGGCACTTACTTGCTGCCATCAGACCCAGAAAAGGGCACAAACTGACAGCTCATGATTAGCTGGAAAGCACAGCAGCAGCAGTAGCATCATAGATAGGAAGTGAACTATTTCAAAGTTAACTGAAATTCTCAAATCCAAACTACCTTTTTTTAACTTAAACCCTCTGTCATGAAACAGATGTTTATATAGACATGTGCATGTGTGAGTGGGTTATACGGTGGTTTCTGTAGAGTCTAATCTTCCCTGATGCCAATGTCTTGGTAGCCTATCTTGTGGCTCTATTAGGACAAAAATGACAAGATGAAGAAATTTCCTGTCTTCTATTTCAGATTTTCCTGCACATGGCATTATCTGCCCATCAGTCTCAGTCTGACTTTCAATTCTTCCACCTTTAAAGCTGCATCCGTAACTGGGGGGAACTGGTTCAGTTCAGTGTCTCCTGGCTAGACAAGCTGAGCTTTGATATGATTCAGATAGAAACTAGTTCTAAATCTAACATGTAAAAAGACAAAAGATAACTATTGCATAACTAAAGATGACTTATACGCATATATGTGTACAGATTTTATTCTATACACCTATATACTGCTGCTTTGCACAGCCAGCCTTAGTGCTTACTGTATCACTTCTTTTTTAAATAACTGAATTTTTGTCTTGGCTTAAGACAGTTTAAAGGGGAACACTCTAAAATGAGTTTTCCCCTCTTTGATTCAGCCAGTTCCTTTCCACCAATAAGCAGAAGCAAAATATGAGTTATCCATGACAACTGTGCATATCAAAATGCACATGATAAGAAAAAAGTTAGTTGTTTTTAAGAAAATTACCCAATTAAGAGCAAACAGCATAAAAAATGTTAACTTTTTAAAATTGCTTTAAAAGTGTATTGAAGATAGTGTTATAAGACTTTATTTGAAGTCTTAGTCATACTAAATTCTAATGTGGACTCTGTCACTATCTTCCACAACACAAGAACACCCACTAGCAAAAACACCATTCTGATTTTAGAAGGCTCCAGAATGGTCAAGTTCCAGTTTCCTCCTTTTCCTGGAGGGCTTTGGCAGTGTAATTCTAACCTGTGGTTTGACATGTCAATTGCAACTCTCTCATCACCCACATGCTGTTATAAAGGGTGAATGGCTTTGGATGGATGACAAAAAACACCTGCTGAGGTCTAGCAGAAAACAGAACTAAGACGGGAGGGAATATTGGGTGGGGAAATACATACTGGGGGTGAAGATGTGTTTGTGGGAGGAGGTTGTTTAGTTTGGGTTTTTTGGTCTCGCTTGAATTTGTGACATTGATATGCCAGAGAAGAGAAAGATAAACTGAAGGAGGTGAGGAGAGGCAGAATATCTGAGGTGCTTCCAGTACTCTCTCAAATGGGTTATGTAAAGCTGCTGTGTTTTTCTACAGGCAGATGAACTGGGAATTGCCCTGCTTTGACATGTGCAGCTAAATCACAGAGACTGCAGGACTCCATTAAGCCACAATGCAGTATGGCATCACTGCTAGTAATGTATTACTCTGAGTGTGTTAATGTTCTACTGTTACCCAGGAGTGTTTTCTCTTGCTAGACTCCACAGCAACACTTCCAACTTTCAGCCATCTGGCTGCTGCTCTGGATTTTATGGCCAAGATTTGTCTGTGAGGAACCTGAAAGGCTGGAGGACACCTTTTTTTTAACACCATCTCATTTTAACACATATGTACTGTCAGAATAACAGCAAGCCTCATTGTTCAATTAATTTATTCTTTTGTTAAAAACATGCAGCAGTAATCAGGCCTTTTAATGGGTATAATTCTTTTGCATAACAGCAGTAATTAACTGAAGCAACTTACAGCAAAAACGTAGTACTAGTGGTCAAAAGCTCTTAGGAGAAAATTGCAAATTAACTAAGAAGTTAATTCCATATGCACAGCTGGAGCCAGGCTTGTGCGTGTGACAGGCAGAACCACAATACTAGTGAGGCTGAGATCATCACTTAGGCCTAACCCAAAGCAGAAGGAAACATTAGATAAGTAACTGTTAATAAACTCAAAAGACACTTCCAGAGTTTAACCGTACACTGCCAACATTTTTTCTTTCTTAATCTGAAAGTTTTAAAATGCACATAAATGGAATAGAAACTTAAGAATGCAGTTAAATCATCACCAGCAAATTAGACAAAGCAACTCCAAACTAACAGGAGCCCTAGGACTTTGCATGCAGGCTACATACTTTGTAATCTATCTTTAGGAAAGAAAGTGTAAAATACAGTATTAAACTACACGGTAAACTCAACCACATGCAGAACTGAAAATGTGACTGTTTATCAAATATACTAATTCTAGTACCTGTACCTCTTAAACTTCATCATCTAAATAGCTTCAAGAAATACTGCAGACAATAGATATCTGTAGCAAAAAATTAGCTTTTCTAAAGAACAAGAAGGAATAAACAAACCTGAAATATTCTTTCTTAAAAATGCAAGTACAGAAACACAAGATTTGCAAATGGCCCAAACAGGTATTTTCTCTTGCCATTCTCATTGTATATACATCATGTTATCATGGGGCAATCTCAAAAATTTTATCCCCTTACCTAAATTCTGAGATAGTGGCCAACTACTTGGGTCTTTGCTGTTATTTTGTATTGATCTCTAGAGAAACATTTGAATAAACCAAAAGCAAACATGAGTTGCTGTTGCATCTTTGCCACTTCTCGTATGTTCCATCACATAATTCACATAGCTTAAGCTGCCCGTACACATCAGCACTTCAAACATACAGTAGATGACATAAAATAGCTCTAAATTGCAAAACCACTGTGCATATTTAGTTTTTGTTATGTTCTCCTCACTATAACAAAGGCACTTACACCACGTGGATTCCTACACAGTACTCTCCAAAAGTATTAGCTTTGTACCAGCAGCTTGCCGTCTTGAAACTGACTTCTGGCCAACTTAACTAAAGAGTCAAATTCACAAACACCTCTAAAAAGTGATGACTTTTTCTTAAAGACTGCTAACAACTGTGCTACCTCATTTTAAGATACCAGAGTATCCATGCTTTTCAACAGATTTTCAATCTCTCTGTAATGACATTACATTGCAGGTCTTACTCTGACCTCTGTTATATCAGTTTCAAATAAGCCTCTCTTAGGAGGGGAAGAAACCCACCATTGTCAACATTTTATTTTCATTCCAAGAGGTAACAACATGCATTAAACAAATGCATCAAGAAATGCTGAAAATATGCAAAAAATACAGCAATAATTTTTCTGCTTGTTGCAGTCATGAGAGCTATTACAAAATGAACACATGCAATAAATCAACAATCCTTAACAAAAACCAAAACATTTTTTCATATTTGGCATCTAGGACATCAGTCAGATTTGTAATCTAGAATTTTATTTTCCTCTAGAGTATCTGTACAATCTGTTCATTTTGCCATTAAAGGCAATAAAATTAAACTAAATTAGTAACACATCCACAAACAGCAAACACTTCACTTTCCAGTTCAGCAGTGCTCCTAAAGCCTAGGAAACTACCTTAAACTTGCCTTGAAACAGAAGCCCAGACAAATCCTAAACTCTAGAAAGCTATCACTAAGAAGCCAAGAGACACCCTGGTAAACTGGGAAAATGACTCAGCCAGCGTGGGACCAAGGGTCTCATTCTGCAGCACAGACACTGAGACCCTGAGCAGTCACTTGGGCAGGAGCACTCAGGCATGTGGCTCCCATGGCAATTAAGCCATGACATTTCAAAACCTCGTGGAGAGCAGGGCTTTGGCAGGACTCCTCCCTGGGCTGCTGGCACGCTGCAGCTCAGCGTGCAGGGTTATACAACCACCTGTCCTTCAGCTCTGCTGAGAGGAGAGAGCCCCAGGAGGAGCCCTCAATTGCACTCCTCAGGTTTAGATTTGTTATTATTTCTCAGCTACCATCATGAAAATGCTATAATCCAAAATAGCCTGCTGTCTTGAAGGGCATCTTATGCTATACTTTAGTATTTGAGGGCTGCACAAGAACACAGGAATACACGTCCAGAACAGCAATAAACAAATATGATAAATTCAAAAACATCAATTATTCTTGCTGCTGCTGGCCCTCTACCAATCCAGGTACCATTAGCTCTGGTATGGCTGAGCAGAAGGTAGGTTTCCTGAAAGGCATCTGAGTAATGAAAGTGAAAATTAACATTCTTTTCCCACAACTTCAAAAATTAACATTGGCACAGGATCCACACAGGATAGTTCCCTCCATAAGTGGAGGAGAAATATTTCTGTATCAATCAGATCAGATGTCTATCATTATCCTCCAAAACTGAGCAACAAATGCAAAAAAAGACACAAAAGGCTGTTTTGGCAAGTCAGCCTATGTATACAGTGCAGAGGGAAGAAAAGCCACCTCAGGCAAGGTTGGAGAAAAAGAGGAGGCAGAGTTTTGCAATACCTGCATCTAGCCAGCTCTGCAGCATTTTCAGTTTTTTGGTCATGAGAAGCTCTGAATGCCATAGAAATTTTCCCCATATATTTTTACTTGTTCTCATCAGTTAAGACTCTGTGGCATTTATAAGCATTCATTTTTACTAAACTAATGAAATATTAAGAGTGATGGCTCATGGTAAGAAGGCTGCCAGCAATTTAGTTCTTTAATATAGTGTAATTTTCAAAAGATGCCACAAACAAATCAAGTTTTTTGGTCTTCATCCTGTTACTTTTTTCAAAAGATTTTACCACATTCAAAAAACTGTAATTTATCAAGAGGGTTTTAATCAAAAATGCCAAAGGGGTATAACATTCAATTCTGCCATCACTGCCTTGTAGCTTTAGTTCTCACAGAAAGCAGGCTTTATTCCTCAAAATCCTCTGCTCCTAAGCACATTGAGAGTGCCCAGAGTGTAAGGGATTTCCTTGACTGCAATAATTAACCTAAACCAACAACATGAATCCAGCATAAACGGAAAACCAAAACCACAGAGCATCTCACAACCTCAAGAAAAGATACTGGTCCAAAGTGGCCCAATAACAGGCCCAATGCACTCAACTCAGACACTTTTTCACAACTATGCAACACCCTATTTGCCCAGTTCTTTTCTCATTGCTTCCTTAACTATTCTGTTTTCCCGCCTGAATAAAAAAGCCCCTTAAATCCTGCAAAGATGCATTTTTGTCTTTACCATAATGAAATGTACCAATTTAGAATAACAAGGACACTTGGATGATAGAGATACAGTCTATTTATGAGGGCAGAAAATGATGGGAGTGAGTTTGAGCAATACATCTATCAATCACAGTGCTTAAAAATGTCAGTACAAGAAAATGTTCTCCCATAACAACTTCTCCATAACTAAAAGCAACCACTACTAAGGTATGAAAAAAATAATGCACACAATTTTTTGGAATATACTCCTAGTGCTTTACTACCCACAAGATTTACAACTACTACATACTTTTCCAGTAACATATTTCCTCTTCTGTATGAATATCATTCAATATACAGATTAAGACTGTAGGATAACAACAGTCATAGGTTTAACCTTATTTTCCACCTGTTTATAGAGCCAGAGATATGTATAATCAGCCTACAATTCTATTCCATCAATTTGAAAGAACATTTAAGAATGCTTTCCATTTAAGCATTATTAACACATAAGCTTTTCTAAAAACCTTGCTGCAATCTCAGCCCACTGATCATTCATTACTTTAAAGACTTTTATATTTGTTACATGAAAAGCAATAGTCAAACTTTATAATTGCTCCATTAGTCACTGGAAGCACTGTCATGTCTCAGTATGGTGTTCACACTTGTCTACAGGCCCCAATACACACCCTGGTGTCAACACTCCCCTCTTCAGATGGTGAAGCTACAAAACAATACAAGAAACAGCCTTACTCAGAAAGCTTCTTGACATGAAGCGAAACAGGAGAGCCCCTGACCAGAAGGGCAGCTGAAAAATGACATGCTGACAGGTAAGACAGCAGCAGTGATCCCCCCAGTACCATGGGATCAACACTTTTTACAGCCCTTTTATCACGTGCTGTTCATCACTACTGCAGGTACAAATATCCACTAAAACCTTGCTTTAAAAGGATCAAAGACTAATCAGCTTTTCTGATTAGTCTGTGGTGCTGTTTGGAGAAGGGGAACAGGTGAAGTACATAGATTCCATTGACAGCCTTTGAATAATCAAGGAATTTCAAGTGACTTTTCCCAGCCACCTCCCAGTCATGCCTTGCATTCAGCTGCATTCCCACAGCACAGCTGCAGCCACAGCCAACTTCCACTTCCAGGCTAATGCTCATATTTGTCCTCAGGGCTAGAATTATTTTCTATGTTGTGAATAGCAGTAGCATGTTTGCTTACAGAGTTACTATGAGCCACACCATATCCTGATAGTCATTTGTAAATATTAAGTCATCTACTAATATCAGTCTAAATATCTCTACAAAAGCCAACACCTGAGAACTAATATGAATACTGGCTGCTCTCATTCAGTGTGTGCTGCTTACATTATTGAGCAATGAAATCCAGTAATATAGAAACCTTTATTTAAGCATCTAGCAACACCTAAGAGGAAAAAATTACCAAAGCAAGTCTATGACTCCATATCTCAGACAAAAATTTCAAATCAAGCACCTCACAAAAGATACTTGATATCGTTATGCTGCAAGGAAAGATTGATATAAATATTTTTAAGCCTTTGTGTAATTCAATATTTTTTGCCTTGCAAGACAGATATCAATCAAGAAAAATATCTGATAACATAGTTGCATCTGACATGATTCATGCTTTTGTATTTACAGAAATAGCCCTTTAAGTAACTTACTGTTTAACTTTTTCTTCTTAGAGTAAAAAGTGCTCTTAGACCGCTTACCTAGTTTTGTCATGCTGTGGTGTTCACAGATGTTCAGTATCTTAGAACCCAGTAAGAGAAATGAAGTCTGCACTAAAATTGCAATTTAAAGCTTTTGTAAAGACAAAGAAAGCATTTATACTTAAAAAGAGTGCACTAAGGTAGGATGATGACTCTGTAGCAACAGGCTAAAGCAAACACAGCAATGTTTTATATCCTTTTCCACCAGATGAAGTTTAACCCAGAGCTGGAATGACAGCAAATCTGATGACCATTTGGCCTTCACTCTGAGTGTAAACATGCTCTTGTAAATCAATTTGCAATGGATATGTATGCATGTAAAAGACCTCTGAACTCCACACAGCTTCATGAACAAAGCCAAGTTTGTGTGTGGAAACAGAGGAAGACAGACAGAGGGTCCATCTAACTGCAGACCAGCACTGCAGTACAGAACTTAGCACTTCATGGCAAACATTTGCTTGCAGACAAGCACAGAGTGGCTCTGCAAACACAGCCCCTTGATAATTTCACCGTGCACAGTACTGGCAGCCACTTCAGAGCCCTCAGTTCCTCAGTTTTCACTTCAGTTAGCACAGAGATACACATAAATGACAAGATATTCATCAATGTGTCTAGCCTTTCTCTTAAAGAGCGAGTATGCCAATAATCCCTTTTGAGTCAGAATAATTACTTCACATCTTATTCTGCTTCTGATACGGTAAATGCAATGTGTTTTCAATGTAGAAACCCTCAAGGAATACACTGCCATGTTCGTTTTGGGTTGCAAAATTGTCGTTGTAACAAGTCTCAGTATTCTTAAAGTATTCTTTGGCATCTTCAGCACAAACCTGGGGGGTGGAACTTCCCCATCCCTGAAGGGATTAGCATATTAATGCAAGAATCCCACCTAGTGAATAGTGACTGCAGAGAAATGGTCCCATACTGAAGGTGAAAACAGACTGCACTGAACTAACCTTGAAAGATTTCATACCATTAAAGATAAGTGTCCTTTGAAATTAATCCTCACCAAAGATCACAAAGTTCTGCAATAAGACTTTATCTGATGTATAGCACAACAGAAAATCAGTCTTCTCTTTTCCCCAGAACCTGCTGATTTGCCTGTAACCAAAGCCTGGATCACAATGAACAAAAGAGATTATAGTTCAAATACAGAAGAACCATTTCTCATTGAAAGACTCATTGAACCAAAGTGTTTGTGAGCAAATTCCTTCCTTAATACAAGAGCTTTTCTAGATTTTGAGATTCAATAGCTGATAACATATGAAGAACAAAATATTTAGACTATCAGAATACTGTCTTGGCTGCCCATTGTCTTGCATTATTTTTCCTGTGAATTCATAATCTTTAAAACATCTGTTAACTCAAGCTAGCAAAGAAAGGGATCTCAAGGAGGAGGAAAGCAAATGAATCATTTATCATCTGCCTTCTCTCCTCTGACTGATTCTCTGGTGATTTCAAATGATTCAGCCACAGCTCCTTTATAAAAGGCATCACTGTTATCTTCCAATTTTGCCTATGTTAATTTTTTTTCTTCTACTCATGCTACCTGCCCTTATTTCCAGGGCTGTCTTTACCTCTTAGTTACTCTGCCCATATTCAGATTTCTCATCACTTTATTCTTTGGTCTATATATATATGCATCCTCTGTTTTAAATGACTATTGTGCTATGAAAGTGAGAAATAAAGGACTGATAGCACAATCACCCAAGTAAATTTTTCAAGACAGGCAACTGAAAATCAAATTGTTTCAGTGCTGTCCAGCATGGAGCTGAGTGGTGTTAAAAGAAATACACATGAAATGCTAAAAGGCTCTATGTTTGAAGTCACCACTTAAAGGATGCAATGCATTCCTGAGGCCAGCCCAGGGCAGTTTCCTGCACTTGTGCTGATGTAAAGTTTCCTACCTGGGCTTGAGATGCTCCTCTAAAAGGAGAGCACTGGCAAGAGAGGAAGACACTGCAGCAGTGCCCAACACTACAATACAGCAACATGGCTTGGACCTTCAAGTCTTCTGGCATAGGCTAATGGACTCTATGGGAAACATTTACTCCTGGCAACCTTTTCACCTGTGCTGTCACCCCATCCACAACATATTCCCCTCAGCCTTTCCTGATATCCTCTTATCCTGTCTCTTTTTTCCAGGCACAACAACATTTTTAGTAAACATAGAGTAGTAAGTTTTCATTTCAAGATACTAGCCTGGGACACAGTGTGGCTTCAATCTGCAATAACTTACAACTTGTGCCCTGAGCATTCAAGACTACAAGCTTCTGTCTGCACAGTATATTTCTATTTGGTCAGCAGCCAGGAAAGTAGTGATTTTGATGGACTAGGACTGGACCAAAATCTCTGGTTAATGAAATACAGCCAATATTTTTCTTAATTTTTGTGGTTGTTGCTGTTTTTGTTTAGGTTTCCTTACTGTGTGGATGATCAAACACTGGCACAGGTTGCTCAGAGAGTTTGTGGAGTCTCTGTCCTTGGAGATACTCAAAACCCAACTGAACGTGATCCTGGGCAACTGGCTCTAGCTGTCCCTGATTGAGCAGAGGACTGACCCAGACCTTTTCCAGAGGTGCCTTCCAATCTGAGCTATGCTGTCACCCTATTTTAAGGCTATTCTTTAAAATCCTTATGCCCCATGACTCTGTATTGTTTCTCTGTCATTAATCTTCGTCATCTACAGCTTGACTGCTGAAATGCAACCAAGCCTCCCAAGCTTCTCAAAGGCATTCTCCTTCCTCTGAGCCAGCCTTTGACAGGTTAAGATACCAAGAGCAGAGTTTATTACTGCAACCAGGTGTGAGCTGTCAGCAAACCCACAGAAATCCAATTTAATATATTTGATGCCTTTCCTTGTTTACAAACCACGTGTTAGTATAACCCATCCTTCAGCTCACCAAGCTGAACCAAACTCCTTTACGATCTTATCTACAGCAAATGCCACTTGGGATAAGAAAGCAAATACTAGAGCTGTAACTATGAGGATTGGCATTTCACTAGGGAGCTGCAGACAACCTTTCTTTAGCACTTTTCGTTCGTCTCTTTCTTCTTAACTGGTAAGACTTCCACTAAGGTAGCTGAAATACAAGGTGAAATGAAACCTTCATCATTGTAATAAAAATACTCCAGAACAATTATTTTTATCATCAAAGAGAAATCAGGAAGATAAACTTCCTCATTTTTGCTCTTCATTTTATTTTGACAAAGATGATATAAGGTGAGTGAAAAAAAGAATTTTTTTGTCTGCCTAGAAATACATGAAACTGCTATGTACACCTCCACGTTGTTAAATTATTTCATCTTTGTACAAAGAACATGACATCCAAAGGCATCCAATAATTCTTTCATGAGCAGCAGAACTAGTGAAGCTTGGAGAGCCATGGATTTGCACCCTGTCAGGACTCATCCCCATACAGGGCACCAATTGTTGGCACTGGTGCTTGGCACCAGTTCATTGTCTTACTGTAAAACTTTCATACGTTCTCTCTGTGAGTTCCCACGAGCAGCTCCTCACAACATAGACTCCTTTTCTCTTTCTTCTGCATGGCCAGCTGACTCCTTCCTTGCCCAATTGTCTGACCCTTCCTCCTCACAGCACAACTTCCAACTCTCCTCTCAACCAGCTAAGCCACTCTTTTATAGCACCCATCCTTCTTGGACATAGCTGTGGCCTATTCAGGGCAGGGCTGGTCCTACTCTTTGGCAATCAGTACAGCTGCAACTCCTCAGGGGTGAGATTGCCCTCAGCACTGTCTCTCTTCTGCTACAATCCATCCTCCCACAGCACCCAATGCCTTCTAATCACCTCAACCTGCTCCCACCTCATCTTGTCCCAGCTTCCACTTGTATCCTACACCTGCACAGCTGGGAAGGTGATAGTAGATGCTGGGACTGCTTCAGAGCTGCACAGGCACTGACTGACTGGCCAGCACACCTGTGTGGCTTGGCCACTGCCTGTTGCCACTCAGAACTGAGGTCTTCATTCAGTTGGAAGCACTAATTCCCCTATTCTCCTTTCAATTTAAAAGAACTATTGTGTTGTTATGATTATAGAATAATTATGTTCCTCTACTCTTTTGCCAACTGTAGCTGGTGGCATGCAGAGTGTTCAAAAAAATCAAGGGGAATAGGGCGAATAAACGGATGCTCTTAAAAAAGTATTTGTTCCATTAGGAAATTAGAATAAAATTTCTAGTAGCAAAGACCTCCAGAATGTCACAGGACAACAGTGTCTTTGCTGTTATGATTTCAAGGACTCCTCTCTCATATGTAAATCACTATTTGTGTATTCAGAAAACAACATCAGAGCCTTCATATCATGAAATGAGGTTTATAATAAGTTTCCTACAGGACCTTAATAATTAAGTTTTCATGAAGATATACACCATTATTGAAGAATCTCTTAATGACAAATTTGTCTTTTCCTCTTCAAGGACACAGTTAAATTTTTATTTCAAAAGCAGTTCTGTCTTTCACACTACATTTTTGGATTTGAAAAACAAGAAGAGCGAGGAAGAAAATAAAATCCTCATAATTTTCTATATTGTATACTAATCCGTTGTATACATACAGTTCTGCTTATGGAATACCATACCCTTCAGTATAGCAGTAGTTTCTCAGCGTTAGATCCAGTGTTTACAGCGAAAAGCTGAAAATCTAATAAAACCTTTAATACCTTACATAATGAAATAGCTACTAAAGATCTGTCTCCTTTACACTGCAGACTGCCAGAAAGTGGTCCATTTCCCCAATAAATTTTTTTTGGTCCCAAAGATAATGTAGCTTGCATTATGTTTCTAAACATTAACTTCACATAACCACTTGAGCAGTGTCTCACTCTTGCATCAAGCATTGAATTTCACAACACAAACGGTGGGGAAGCCCCAAAACAGAGCAAAAGCATAGTTCAAACAAACCCATGTGCTGGATTTTAACCACTCTGCCATTCTCTGGAAATGGTCAGTTCACACTTGTTTACCCAGGTTTTGGCACAGAACTTCCTACAACCTGACTGCAGAGCATGTGCTGGTTGGGTTTGCAGTCTTCATAATAAAAGCTTTATTAAGCCCTTATTATCAAGCCCTTTAATTTCCATAATTCTCAAAATAGCAAATGATGAACAAACTAAATATTCTGTCTTCTATTCAAGGGATCTATTGCCAGCCACCTTTCTAGTGATGTTTACTTACCCTGTATTTTCAGCTTTTTGCTACTTTTCATGGATTTTAAATTAGACATTGAAAGGCTTCTGTACAGAAATAACCCTGTCTTAAAACACTGTTCCAAATGCCAACTCCTAAGCTGTACTGAACTTTATGTCAAAAACCTCTGCTGCTTTGCTTGCTGCAAGTCCCTCATGCAGTAGCTAACCCAGATTTCCCCACTCCATGATACATCTGGGTATGTCATACTTGCATGACTCCTCACCTCAATCCCCTTTGGTTCTGCCTCTAGGGCCACAACCATTTCCACTTCTGCCAACGTGCTGTGAGTAGGGATGACTTCATGTCAGTTCTGATCTGTGCAAGGATGAAACTTCCTGCCAAATTAACCAACTCCTGGAATCCAGCTGCACAGCTCTGCTAATTCTATCCAAGGGTGCAATGGCATGCAAGATCCCCTTCTGACCCTGCCACCAAAACTTTCCTTAATCTTTGTCTTTTCTCCCTCCTCAGCAGCATTACACAAAGTACTTCTCTCCCCAGGTCAAAGCACTTGGCCACCACCCAAAACTTGCCCCAGAACTCTGTCTAAGATTCCTTAGCATCATGTTAACCAGAGTGCTGGAGCTCTCCACGTTGAACTGAGCAATTACTTCCAGTTTACTGTCCCTTTCATTTTTTGTTCTGTTTTCTTAGACAGGAGATTTCCACACTTTCCAGATGCTGGGCAAGGCAGGCAGGCTGGTTTCATATCTTACCAACTTAGTTGCCTTTTTAATGGCATCAGTACACCCTTCACTATCTCCTTCTGAATCATACAGTCTGCTACAAAACTATTGACAGCTCTTATGCTGATACATTTGATCAATAATATTACTTTTATTTGTGAAAGTGGGCAAAGTGTTCTTTGTGCATTTGAAAGCACATTATCTATTTTCTGCCATTATTGATTTCCAGCTTTTCAGTGGATTTTTCATACACCACATAGGAAAATACCAATTTGAATAGATATAAAAATGTATGTGGAGGACTACTGAGGCTGTCAGGGTTGTAGAGTATGCATTAAGAGAAATTCCTTCACATTAAAATACTTATGGAAGAACAAAACCACAACTGTCTAGGTTTCAAGTGTGTAATGTCTCAACAACATTTTTAGTTTTGCTGGGATAAACACTATCTTTTCCTAAAAATAACTGTTGAGTTCCTCTTGTCTTTTCCATTACTCCTGCTACATGAATGAAAAGTTACTTCCTCAAACTTAAAAGCTGTGAATAAATAGACCTCTGGCTCCAGTCAGCTGTGTCAGCAACAAAATCCATCTCCAAAACAGTTCTGTGATTAAAAGTCATAGAATTGGCAGGTGAGAAGGCATCTACATAAGAAGAATTCAGTATGCAACTGCAATGATGGTTTTTCTGGACAATGACCAATGTATGTACCTTCCCAACACCAGAGAAAAGTGAAAAGCAATATTCACAATGGAATCTAACAGGAGAGCAATTTTCTTTAGCAGTTGATTTAATTGAATGACTTTGAACCAGCTTTCAAAAAGTTTGACAAACCATCACTCTCTCATAGGACTTTTGGAACTATTTCACCTACAACCAAATAAAATGCAATACTAGTGATCCTTCTGCTCCTGCAGGTCCTGCAACACTCCTTGCCACCCTGTCAGATGAAGTGCTTGTGAAGCAGTATGAGGAGGTAGGCAAGGAACAGATCAGCTATTAAAACCAAGCTTTTCTCTTGCTAGTTTAATGCTAACCTTGATCATTCTCCTCATCTGGCCCACAATGTAGCCAAATATTTGTACCAGAACATAGGAGGAACAAAAAAAGGAAAAATGGCTCTTTTTTTGGTGGCAATGAAAGATTAACATCTTCATGAAACTACAGCCTCAGGCTAATATTTACATTTGTTACTTCTGTTTTCCACTACTCTGTTTGCTCAATGACCGCCACACATGTGACTAAATCTTTTGGTTTTCTTTAGGTCACTGGTCCTTTTTTATTAAATAATTTCCTGGAGACTTCCTGACCTCTTCTGAATTCCCAGAAGTGACTGTGACCCTTATAATTTAGGATAACACTATGCTGAGTCAGTAGTCTAGCAGAGAATTCCTAGGTCTAAAAAACACCAAGTCTTATGACTGCAGTTGCAAAATGAAGCAAAAATGGCTGACACTGCATCTTGCAGCTTTTGCAGAGCTAGATACCAGACTCTATAGATCAGGGACATCTGGAATCTAACAGGAGTCTAACAGAAGCCAGCACAAAGTACATCTGGTACTAAATGTATAGTAATGAAACATGTTAGTACAAGACAGGACAACCATCTTGGATATACAAAGTAAATACCTGAAATCCTTAAAGAGGTCTTAACAATGGCATCAGACTTGGACACATCATTAATAAAAATATTATCATACTGTAATGAAAAAGGAAATTAACAACTTTGTTTTAAGCGACAGTATTATGATGAACAGAGTTCATGGAAAGTCAAAATAATGTGGTGTTAATCTGTCAATTGCCACAGTAGAGTATTTTCAGAGCTAGGCTAAGCACTCTCTGGGTAGAGAGCTGGTAAAATCTGGTCCCTAGACAAAACAATATCAGAAACAGATTCTGATGCAGCCAAGTATTTCTTGGGGGAAAGCAGATATATCCTGGGCTGTCACAGTGGTGCCAGTGCTCTCTGGAAGTCTGTGGAACAGAGTGGCAGATTCACAAATTCACAGCCACAGAAGATCCTGCAGTAAAAGCTGGAGTCGTGAGGGCCTTCACCAGAGCGATGCAGCTCAGACAGAGGACCATGCCAGTGGATAACACCCCTGCTGACTTCAACAACCATTCCCAGCTAATTTGGGCATCTGCAGGGAGCTGCTTCTCGCCACGAGGAACTCTGCCCAGCCTCCACTTCTGTTTCTAAATAAAGTTGGCGCCGAAGTTAGGAAAGAGCGGCTCTTGCTGTGTGACAGATAATAATAACAGCAATAATCTTTCCTATCACAGTCCTGTGCTGGGGCCAAGAATCAGCCATCAGCCACTTGTCAGCACTTCCACATTTCACTCCCTTGTCAAGCACAACCACCCTACCATTGAGCTTGGAAACTAACCATCATCAGCAACATGCTTTGAATTTTTATAGAGGATGATTCTACAAATTAACTGCAAGAAAGGAAGAGGCACAAACATGTATTTATAATTGAAAGGGGAATGCAAAAAGATATAGAATAGGAGCTAATGCAAATGACTGGTGTATCTTAACTGTGAAATAACATTAGAAAACAGTGACATAACCATAAAAAAACAGGGTTCATGGTCCTATACATCACAACACATGACTAATAACAGCACAAGATCCCATGCTGTATGCACCTTGATAATGGTAGGGTAGACTGTAAACAAGAAAATTCTGAAATAAGATAAAACGTGTATGAAGTACTCAATGAATAAAATTTGGGAAACTTGAAACCAGCAGAAATCAGAAATATACCTTTGCAAGCAAACTATCTTGTTATTGGAGTTACTGCACTTACATAATACAGGAATTCAACAACTGAACACCTAAATAGCTAAAAATGCCATGTTACTCAGGATAACCCAGGTCATGCATTGTTTAGCACTGTCTGATACCTACATGTGTTTTTCAAATCTAGTTATAGCAAAGCAGATTTCCCTAATTTCAGGGGCTTTTAACCCTATGAATCAAAGTATTTCACATAGTGTGTGAAAAATAATTAAAATTAATGCAGTAACAAGTTTATTCCGGCATGGTGCTTTATCAGAAGACTGGTTTTAAAGCATGTATCAATTCCTGAAAGTAAAATGTTTCATAGAATCTAGCACACATCATAAAAGAGCCTGAACAATGTGCCTTATGGGCATTGCTTTCATACAGTTTATTGCCACTTGCAGAGAACAGCAAAGCTTTGCTTAAACCACTCTAGAGATTGCATGTATGCATGTAGGAAAGGGAGCAGGGCAAAAGCAGAGGTGAAAAATGCCTCTGCAAAATGCATTCAGAGTTCAAGCCCTTCCCCAGACACACACTGCTGTCCAAACCCCCACAAGAAGCTGGCTCAGAGGTTCCTAGGACAGCACACTTCTGAGCAGAACTCTGCCCAGCTCTCCTAAACCACCCAAACAGTGATGCTCCTTCCTACCAGCAGCCACAGGTCCTTTTTGCTATGTACATTCTAGCCACTTTATGCAGAAGTTTGTTCCAACCTGGGTTTGAAAACACCATTCCATCAGAAGAGGAAGGTCTTATTGAATAATAATTGTAGTTTCCTGCTGGTCCAAGTAGACAGAAATCAATAGGTTTCCTACACTGAAGTGACTCAACAGCAGCAGAATAAGTCACCTGATGCAATGCAGACAGCAGAAGTATGGAGCTTTTTTAAAAAAGTACAAAGGCATATGTTTGCATTAAACTTTCACCTACATCCAAAAATCTTTTTTACGGGGGGGGGAGGGGGGCTTAATGGGTTAAAAAAGAAATTCTAATATCAATCATTTATCCAAATTATTTAGGCCTTCAATCCATGTTGCATGACACTGAATTTGAAGGAAGCTGTTGACAGGCCCTGCTTCTCACCTACAACCCCAAAAATCATCCAAAGCATTTTATGGTTGTCCAGGAGCCAGAGACCTTCAGCTACCTCAGGATGCGGATTAGTGCTGTAACTTACATAGCACAGCTTACTCTTATCTACAAGCCACGGGGGAAGGATGTAAACAGCTGCACAGCCCCAGCTCCAGCCCACAGGAAAGGCTAACACCAGCTCCCTGTCTCCTCAAAATCAACACAGCACCATCCCAGCTACCACCTCATCAAGCAAAGGGGAAGGAACTCTGAACTTAAGATCTGCCTCTCAGTGTGCTTGCACATTTACAGGGGCATATTTAACTTAGCAGTTACAAATTCATCAAGATAACTGAAGGAACAACCAAAAAAATGTTACTGACCCAGTTTAAAGTACACCTGCAAAGCTTCAGAGCTCATGGAAAATATATTAACTTGCACAGTCAAAGTATATTCTCGTGGCCCCAAAATTCAGTCCAGATAGGGTTGTGTTCCATATTCCACAACAGTATCCCTGCATTTCTCCTCTGCCTTCATTGTCTCCACCACAGAATAAGAAGTCCAACTCTCTCCTATCACAAATGCCATTTTGTCTTGGCACTGGGAAATATACAGAGATCCCAAAGTCTTGCTCCAAGGCTCAGCATCTGGTGAACCACCCTGCTCATGTTTGTTATTCCTTAATTACAGGTGAGAAGGGACAGGGGAGAAAGGTTGATCTGCTAATTTTCAAATCAAGTTAGCCACGTTTTTCTCAAAAATCTCACAGCACCCAGATGAAAGGCTAAAGGAGACAGATACAGACAGCTCAGTCTAGAGGAGAAAGGTCAGGGACAGACCTCAAGGGCAGCAAGGCCTTGCTGGGTGCCAGGTGACTTATCCAGCAGCACTGAGGGACAGAACTGCTGGCTGCAGGGAGACATTTATCTGCAGAACCTCGTGGAAAAATCAACAGCCACTTTTGTGGTGGGCAAAGGTAGTTTTGAGACAAGAGGAGGTTTCATTGCTGTTGTTACTTCAACAACCAGCATATTTTGGTTTTTGCCTTCTTTAAAGGAGATTTCAGTATAAATTTGACTAGAAAAACATTTTGCACCTGAGTTTGACAACGTTTGCTTTTGACTAGCACCTTGTGGACAGTTATCACATATTGTGATAAAGTGAGCTTGCAAATGGCTCATAGAAATGATAAATTATATACCTGACAGTTTTATACTTCAGGCATGTAAAATGTATTGCAAAGCTTTAGAATGAAAAAAATCCTTTAACTGATTAGACAAAAGTTTTTCAGTGTTCATGAAAAAGGAGCTGCCACTCTCTAAACTGTTCCTCAACAGCATTTTTGAGTACGTGCATAAACATAAATTACTTGCAAAAATACTTTCTTCTCTATTCTTTCAGCACTCCCCGTAGCCCTGTTCTACCACTTCTCTTTTTCCCTCTCACTTCTTCCTAAAAATTCACTTGCCTCTGCTTTTTCATTGATACAAATATAATTCTGGGTCTAGCTTAAATAAAAATAACCAACAAGCCAAATGATGCCCACATCTGTTTCCATAACTACCTCCCTCTGCTTCATCTGGAAGCTGCTGAGAATGCTCAGCAGGGACTGCTCTCCCACATCTCTTTAGGCTCCTTATGAAAAGGTCATCTTCTGCCTCCTCTCTGTCCTGTCCAGCACCCAACTGGAAAAAATTAAATTCTAAACCATTGTCCCAATTTTCCCCATACCAACCTCCCAGCTTCCAAATGCAAATCCAGATCTAAATATTTTATTAAAACAAATGTGCTCTGTCTGCAAGAAACCTGAAAACAGACAGCTAGCAATTGCCCAAATATGGCTCCTTCTCTTGCATTACTCTTTTTTTTTTTTAGTTATCTGTTACCTTGTTTAATACATAATAGATACACACACAGATGTACATATAGTCAGCTCCTTGATGCAATGACTGTGTTTTTGTTTAGTGTTTCCCAGCATGGTCCATAAATGGGATTCCTAGAGCTGAATACATGACATACAAGGGAGCCACTGAGGCAAACAGATGCCCAGAGGATAGATTAACCTGGGATTTCACTTCAAACCCAGAGTGACTTCTTCTTTCTATAGGCTGTTCCTGCACTAGAAGAAAGACTACAAGAAAGGAGTAATTGAAAAGAAAGGGTAAGCAATTAGGATTAAAAAAAGATGGGGGGCACTGCACAGTAAATAACAGGAAAATAAATGATCTCCTGGAAAAAGATACTGGAATCTGGATAGATTATGATACCTTAACTGAATACCAGGGTAGCAAATGACCACAACACAGGAAAAGAAATTTAGATTTTATGTATCTCAAGTCATTATTTAAACTGAACTCATAAACAAGATGTGCTTGAAAAGAATGAGTGAGCACCCATTCCACTCCTGCCAAGAAGACAGCACTGGGATGTTTCTTCCATCCACAAAAAAAATCATGTCAATGTCACACCCACATGTCCAGCACAGACTGGTGTCCTTTCCTACCTCTCTGAACTGAAAGCACCGACTTCCAGGACAGGGTAGCTTAGCTAAATACTGGGATAATTTTCACCCTTATTTTCAAAAAAACAGTACTTTTAAAGGAAATGTGTATCATCTGAGACACTACATATGCATATCCAGATATGGTATTTAAACTCAAAGAATAAATATTTTGCACATTCAAGTTTCCTGTGCCATTAATTTTTTATGTCCCATTTTGGGTTGGTGTCATATGTTGCATGCATATTTTAACCTTAATAGGCTGAGCAGTATGTTCTTGTGCAATTTGTGTAAACTGTATACTGATTATACACCAATTAGCTGATCTTAAAAATGAAAGGGATTTTTTTTCCCTGCTAGCAATGATTTCTCTGAAGCTGGCAGTATTGCAAGGGAACACCAAAGCCTGTCTGTGGAGAGGGCCTGAATGTGTAAACAGCAGAAGAATAATCCAACAAAAGATCAATGCCTTCAAACTTACTATGTTAGAAAGGAAAACCAAAGCTGAGCATACTGAGGGTCAGACACCTCATCAAGCATGATGAAGGCAGCCACTTCCACTTCTTGGTAATAAAATATTTTATGAAAAAGATTTTGAAGTTTGCCTTTCTGTTGAAAAATATTACCAGAATCATAGCTTACATAGATTATTTAATAAAAGATTGAATCAACACACTCATATGCTGAGAAGCCAACAGCCTGGGTTTCTAATAAATGGGGTGTTTCTAATAAATAGGGTGCCTTTTTATATCCAAATAATAAAAAAAACTATCAAACAAAATGATGAAGCATTTTTCTTGCAAAATACTTTCCCCATTTCCCTAATTTACAAAAATAGACTTAAATCTCAGTTCTGCATATAACAGACTTGTTATTTATTCCTAAATTAAACCTATTATATCAGCAAACCTATTTACACAAAACTTCCCTTTTAGCATTGCATGCAAATGCTCTCTATTATTTAAATGTAGGCTGGAAGGTAAATTAAATAATTCTCAAGAGAACTAGAAAAAACTTTCCTTGCTCTCAGTATTTGGCTTTGATTAAGAGCATGTAACACGTGATAAACTGTTCCAGATTTGCTGGCTCAATGCAGCCTGCAATTACAGTTTATAGAAAACAAATATATCTGACAAGGAAATATATCTCTGCCTCAAATGTGTTTACTCATATAACAATTGTTGTGAGTTTACTTACAAAATACAGTCTATCAGTTCCAGTTTTGCAACTTGACCTAAGCAAGTGGGCTCTTGTTCCCAGACACACAAAACAGCACAATGAATAAGATACTTAAAAATAGGATACTCAAAAATCAGAGCAAAACTAGTCTAAAATAAGTTATAGCTATTTAACACTTAAAGCTTATCCAAGGCAGGTTTCCATTATGTCCCTTTATACCTGAATGAAGATCATACTGAATTTATGACAGATCTGAAACAGTTGCACAACTTTGGATCTTGTTTTAGATTTTGAAAGTTAACTTAGAAGAGATGGAATTTCACCATGTTGGAAAATCATTTAAGGAAAATAAAAGATATCTTTCAGTGTTTTTCTGTTCCAGGACCTGGTTGCAATTTTCTTATGTTATTAAATAATTGCAACAATAGCAATAATTTTGCTTTTTTCAAACAATCTGAAAATGTTCTCGGAGAATAAAAGACTTTCCCATCCTGCTATTACCAAAGTGCAACAATGCCAATTCTAAATAGAATAAAAGCTGGTTTTTAATATTTTTTTTTTAATGTCAGCTTTATAAAAGTTTTAGAACAATAGTACTATATGCCAACAAAAAAATCTAAAGCAGGGAAAAGTTATACTCAAAGACCCACTCATGATCAGGAAAGGATTTTCTTGACTTATGAACTACAGGATAGTTCATAATATCTATATTATAACGATCTATCTAACCAACTATAACGATCCCTCCCAGTTTCTGGCAATGAATATGCAAGCCAACCAACATCTGACATTTCTCCAGCTTCAGACAGGTGCCTCAGTGCCACAGCCTTTGTCCCTAGAAAAGGGAATAGACAGGGCTGACACTGCAGCACCTGAAGCATCCATCAAACCAGCCCAGAGCTGCTGCAGCCCTGGGAGCAGCCAGGGAAAGCATGGGGCCATCATGCTTCCCAAACCCCATCCCTACACTCCAGCAAATGGCCCTTTCCTGAGCCTTTCAGAGGTGAAGAATTAACACGCTGCAGTGGTAAATTATAATGCTCCGTTTCCTGGATGTTAATTGCCATCACTGCCATGCTGGAGCAGATCTCAACATCTTAATGAGGCAGGTATAAACCAGGTTTTGCCAATAGGCAGCCTAAGGCAGAGCCACCCAGAATACATGGAAGTTACTCATAAATCTGGGTAAGTCACTGCAATAAATCAGAAAAAATAAAGCCTTGCCTATCTGAAAAAGCAATACCTATTAAAATACCTGACCTAGGAAGATAAGTGTGGTAATTTGGCCAACAGTTAGTGATTTAGCAAAAGTTCCATAGCATTTCCTAAACTAAATTATGTCCACCACAGCAGTGGTCACTACTGGTTTTTTCCATTAGGTCACAAATATCTGTGGTCAACAAAAAACATTAAAGGATGAGATATATTCTGGTTTTACTGCCCACAGTGAAAAGCAGAAAAAATCAAATCCTTCCATCTCCTCTTGGCCTTTGTAACAAAAACCTGAGTGATTCACAAATGGTGACGTACAACCAGTTGTAGCCCTCACTATGTAATGGAAGTAATAACCCAGGTAGGTTCCTGCTGGTGGAGTTACACCATCTTTAATTTGTTCCTATGTTACACTACACGTGTAATCCAACACCCATTACTGTTGTGGTTTAACTCCAGTCAGCAAATAAATATTATGCAGCCACTTATTTAAATTTACACTGATTTTATTATTAGAACCCCTAATTTCAATACAGTACTTAGAAATAATTAGCATGAAAAAAACAGGATATAAAGTTGGATCCTAAATACCTTTTTAGTTGAGAAATTCATTATTTTCCTCTTAGTTACTTAGATGTTTCTTACAAATAACTTAGCTATTTTCCTTGAATACCACTGTTGGAGACTTGTCAATATTACTCAAGGAAAAACTCTCTACAAGCCAGAAGCCCAAGAGGCCAAGATTCCTCTCCTCAAAATGTAAATGCTTGCTAAAGTGCTGACACTTAAATTAGGCCAACCAAGTTAAGTAGTAAAACTATACAATATAACACCACAGCAGCAGAATAGCACTTATTTTCATCATCTTGGTAATAAAAACAATGCAGCAGCACAGAATGCTTCACTCCCACATCACTGGACCTGCTCTGAAGTTACAAGCAGCAGGATTACATTGCCCAAGCAAAAAAATAATACTGCCTATCACTTTCACTGCTGAACAGTGGCTAAAGACCTCTAGATGCACCCCTGTCCTCCTCACTTCCTAATAACAAAGAGAACAAAAGAAAACAAACCAACCAATGAACCAAACACAAACATCCTGTCCCCTTTTTCATGTCTTGCAGGTCATATTCTGTGATAAGTAAACAGATTGAGTTAGGATTTAATAAAAATCCCGGGACAAGAATCCTTGAAGAAAGTAACACCCATAGCACTTAGGGCTCCCTTTTCAATATGGCAACACTTTCCACAAGGAGACTGGCCACACAGATCTTAAAAAACTCTTTTTGAACCCAGCAGCAATTGGGTTTCTCAACTCTCCACACTTAAACAAGGCTACTGTGGCACCATGATCAAACTGATCCCAGGAAAAACAGGGGGAAGCTCTCTTGCCTTGTGCCCCGTGCATCCTTGGCTGTGGTGCCAGATCATGGCCTCCTGCACCTGCTTTTTCTGCAGCAGCAGAAATGGCTGTGGAGAAGCAGCCAACATGAGCAGTGCACCAACCCTGACAAGATGTACAGGTGGCCACAAGAAGTGCAATCCCCACCAGCCAAGTCCAGTGAAACAACATCCTCATATGAAATCTGCTATTTCCAAACCTAACCCCTGCCTCAGCTTACAAATCCTCATGTCAGACTTTGCTTTTCTCATCTCAGTAAATATGAGGTTTTGTATTCTTCAGCTAGGGACAGAAAAATCTTTCTCTCCTGAATCCTTTAAAGCTTCTAGCCAGAGGGAAGAAAAAGGAGGAGAAAGTGCTCTAAGATCCATATTTGGAGTGATATCCCCTTGTGACTGAAACAAATCTCTGTTTCTGCCACAGCTATTAGCCTTCTCCAAATAGCAGCAGAAGCAATATGGAACAAACTTGGTCCCTAGATAATTTCCCAACTATTCATATGGTTCTGTAGAGCAGCCATGAAAAATAATAATTCTTAGTAATTTAATTCTGCTGTTGCTTGAAAAACTTATGACCCAAAGCAGAAATTTTGGATGT
Source organism: Molothrus ater (assembly GCF_012460135.2). Classification (NCBI taxonomy): domain Eukaryota; kingdom Metazoa; phylum Chordata; class Aves; order Passeriformes; family Icteridae; genus Molothrus; species Molothrus ater. The sequence continues at coordinate 15,802,901 of NC_050479.2, read as the reverse complement.
GTCTCTAGATTCAAGACAACATTGCAAGCTCAAAAGACAAAGGTTTCTGAGATTTATTTCCAATCTTTTCTTTCAGAGGATATCAATCCTTGCACAAGAGGTAGAGATTAGTCTGCTTCACATTTTAAAGGAAGTAATACATTTTGCAAAAAATTATTAATTCTTCTTCACTTGCAGCTGTAAACCTTAAGTATAAGACCTCTACTGAAACTGCAGCTCAAATAAAATGCTAGCTGATAATACATAACAGGAAATGTCCATAACAGTCCTAAAAATACAGAAGGCACACTAAAATGGACATTACATTACAGCAATGATTAATGACAGCAGATATTCTGTATAAGGCAGCAAGCAAGGAACTGTCAAGTGAATCCCCCAGAAAAAATTACAGCACATCTCTTGCACAGACCCAATTGTCCTCCTACAAACAAAAAGGAGCATAAACATAACCTGAAGAAAAATCCAGGTTTTATATTTCCAAATTTTTGCTTTGTTCTGATAGTTCTGAAAGCAGGGCAGGGAGCTAGGGTATGACACAGAAGATTTGGGGCTTTCATTTTAGCTACCCAAGACCCTACATAGGAATCTGCATTGGGAGTCAAGACAGACATGAAGAGCACACATTCCAGTCTCAAATGAAAGACAGTGAAAGACACTTCCCAAGAAACTAATACAGTAAGTTGTATGTTTTCCACTTCTTTTTTCCTTTTTTAGAGCTCTCTGTCCCAGACAAAGCATGAATATGTGAATGTAGACTGACATCCCTGTGCAAAACCCTCCATACATGCAAGCTGCCACTTCCTTACTTTATTAAGCTTTAGCAATCTCCTCATACAACTTTCTTTAATTAAATTTATGGAGGAGGGATTTCCTTAAAAAGAAAGGGATGTCTGTGCAAATTAAAGTGGAAATATTAGACGTGCATCCGTATATACCAGTCCAAGAGGACAAAGATTTTTTTCTATTATTATTCCTGCCATGCCTTTTCAGTTAAATAGACTCTAGCTTTATTTCTAGAAACAAGGAAGGTTTACATTTTGTTCTTTGCAGAGCCTGAATTTAATCTACATTTAATGTCCATATACTATACCTTTTTTGTTGGTTCTAATAATTGTCTCAGACAACAGTAAAGGGCTTCCATTGGAAACTTCATTTATAGGCTTCTCTGGTGGTTTGTTGGCAGTATTTTCTTTCTTCATGTCTTTCTTTATTTCCTGCAGAAGACAGGTAGAGAGGGAAAAGAAAAAAAAAGAACAAGTTTAAAAAAAAGGTATTACAGAATATTATAAATCTCAAGCTCCCAAGATTTCTTAAAAGTTCTATGTACACACCTCTGCCTGCTCTAATGTTACCTCAAAGACCCTTACAAAGTTGAAATGCCACAAAAATAAAGCAATTTTCAGTAACCTTTTCCAATGGGCACTATTGTGGGTTTTTTTTTCAAATAACTCCTTATCTATGCATGAAAATTGTAGGATAGCTTTAAAAATCTCTTAATAAAGATCACCAAAGCTGAAAAGTGTGAGGAGGGGAAACAATGAATGTCTCAGTTTATCAAGCAGTGAGCTGTACATTTGATACACAGGGCAGAACCAGCACAGTGCTCCTGATGTAAAAGCAGCTATGTCTGCTTCCCCTCCAATGAGAAGACCACAGAAACAACCACCATAGCAGGAAAAAAAACCTATTGACTAGGAAAATATGACAAATGTTACCATAATTGGCAGAAGCATATAGCAAGACTGCTGTCAGAGCTGTTGCTAACACTGACACATTTTGCTGCTCGCTACCTTTTAAGGAGATTTACAATACATATCAAAAATTTATATGGTGGGGTTTCATGAAAGTAAATCCACAGAAAACAGCTTCACAGTTACTGCTAGAGATGCACAGATCCTCTCTATCAGCTTCTTAGGCAGACTTTAAAAGCCTAACTGTGTTGCTGTCCATACCCACTGTGACAAAGCACCCAAAATATCATCACCTTCCATGTATCTTATCTGGAAATGCCACTAAAGAAAACAAACAGCATTACCTCCACTTTCTAGACAGGTAACTGACACACTACAGAGGCTGAACCATTTGCTTATAACCATGTCCCAAAATATCAGGGAAAAAAAGAGTTTTGGCTCCAAGCTTTGTCCTACAGAGCCACTCAGGCTAAGAGAGAACTCAGAAGAAGGTCCCTCCTCCAATTCAGTTCAAAGCAGGGTCACCTTGAGTGGAGGTGACCAGGCTGTTAAGGGCTATTTGAGCAGCTGGGTTTTGAAAACCTCAAAGGACAGAGGCTGCAGAAGCCCACTGCTTGACTGACTTACAGTGACAAAGATTTTCCTTATATCTTGCCTAGAACTTTCTTCTCAAGTCCCATCTGCTCTCTCCTGTCCTGCCCACCAGGCATCACTGTGAAGGGTGTGTCACTATCTCTTGGATAACAATTTCTATGTAGCAGAAGTTCCCCCAAAACCCTGTTTTCAGGCTGAACAAGCCCACACCTCCCTTAGCATCTCCTTAGGGAGCAGCTTCCAGAGGCACAGAACTTGCTTCAACTCATCAATATCTTCCCTTTATGCAAAATTCTCATCCCATCCACAAAATGGGATGCTGTACTCTGGATATGGACTTATGAGTGCCAGGTAAAGGAGGATTTCCACTTCCCTCAATCTGCAGGCACTTAATGCAGCCCAGGATGCTGTTCACTGTGTTGGTGCCAGGGTACAAGACTGGCACGTGTTTATGTTGCTGCCCACCAGGACCCACAGGTCCTTTTCAGCAGAGTTGTTCCCAAATTTATCAGGTCCCACTCTGCAGAGCAGCCAACATTCCTCCTTCCCAGGGCAAGAACTGGTATTTGTCTTGCTGGATTCCATAATGCTCCTGTCTGGGGCCCTCTGAAGAGCAGCCCTGCCTTTAAGCATGTCAGCTGCTCCCCCAGTTTGATATCATTTGCAAATTTGATGAGATCTACATTAAACAGGCATCAGAGACAGGTGATGGCTTTGGATGAGCTCTTTCCATTACAAGAACCACTACCTCTCCACCTCTCTTACATTCACCACCCTCTCCTACAAACCAGTGCAGGATCAACTTCCATCACCCCAGCACTGTACATACACAGGAAATACTGTAGATCTTATTTAGATTTTCAGCATATCAGATATGAGCACTAAAGCATAGAAAGCACATTTCTATTTGAAGTTTCTGGAGTTGTCATCTGTGAACAGCATCAAGCAAAGCAAGAATTTTTAAGTTATTCTCTGTAAGATGCACCTTAAACCTGAATCTCATAATTTTTTTTACCTTTTATTTCCCCAAAGCAATTATTATTTCAAAGCTGACTTATAAGATATACAACATTAATACAGTCTTCTACATCTGCCCAAAGTATTTTCTGTGTATCAGTACATTAGCAGAGATAAAACTTTAATAAATTACTGCCTATGGCAGGTAGAATAAATCCTTTATCTACTGCCATCACACCAGGTAAAATAGTATCTAAGAGACAGCTCCTCAGAGTAACCATAATAACTGAAATAACAAATGTGAATATGTGGATGAGAGGTGTGTGATATCTGTGTGATAGATGCTGCTGTTGTTAGAAGAAATATTGTTCATAGTTCTGGTAAAAAAGTGAACCATGTGAGAATTTAGGAACACTTTATACATTTAGAAGAATATATCACTTTCTAAAAGAAGTGGACTAGACTTAACACGTACATTATTCCACAAGCTTCTTTTTCACAGCCTTAAAAATGAAAATGTAAATAGATTACTTCACCCAGAGCTTTACATCTATTTTGCAGCTAGGTGACAAACTCTATTAAAAATTATCTGCCGTTTAAACAGAATTTGTGAGTCAAACAGCATTCTCATGTGAACAAGACCACAAGATAACATCCTACGGAAGACCCCGTCTTGCCAGAACTTACTTCCTGTGTGCCATTACTGTGTTATTTTTCATTCTTTATGTCAGAATGTAATTAAATCCTCAACTCACAAATTCTGAAACAGTAGTACTATATTTTTAACTGTAAAAATCCTTTTGCAACTTCAAAACTGACAGAGAAAATTGTCTGCTATAACAGAAAACAATGCTGTACCCTTTAGTCTCCAGCTGAATGACACTGGTGCCTTTGCTGCTGCTGACAGCTTTTTGAGAAAGCCTTGTTTGGCTCCTGAAAAAAGCAAAGGAATGCAAGACAACTTCCAAACACTGGCATTTGTTTGTAGGGTGGGGAGTCTTGCACTTCCTTCTCATCCACTATTTGTGGAAAGAAGAAAGGCACACATGCTGAGTGTCCACTAAGCCAAAATTCATACAGAAGGTTTGGCACCTTGCAGTCATCAAAATTGTCCAAGGACTTCTTTTTTGTGTGCCTTTCTAACATTTGTTTGAGCTACTTTTCATTACTGTTGCCTTTGATGCTCATGAGAAGGGCCATAATCTTTCATAGCTACTGCCCAGAGTAACATGACATGATCAACCCCAGCAACCTGAAATTACACACTCTGGAGGGAGTTGAAAGGAAAAGAGGAGAATTGTCTAAATAATGAAACAGAAATCAAGTAAAGATCAATCCAGCCCTACTAAGCTAAAATCTTATCAGAAACACATTCATACTTAGCAATACCCTATGGGAAGCCCATATCTAAGTGGCTTAGGATGCATTCTGCAGTACGAAATGCCAGCTTTAGGACCTTGGCGCATCTTTCCAATTCCTGGTCTTAGTCTACAGCATAAGACTAAAAACCTATAAACAAAACCTAACAAATGCCCCAGCCTCCAGCAGCCTCACCCCTGTAGCCTGCAGCAAACACTCATGCCAATATTACAGCCCCTCTCCTCTCTCTAGTATGTGTTCTCCTGCCTCCTTGCTCTTTTCTCTTCTGTAGTGTTCACCTTGGGGGAATTCAGGATTTTAGAACTTTTCTTCAGCTGTGGCTCAAACACAACCAGGCACACTTATCCTCAGGCCAAAGGGACCCTTGGTGCTATTAAATTCAGAAATATTGACATAACCTTTTACATCTATCCCCACTCTAATCTGCTGTAAAAAAATAGATTATTACTCTAAAATATATAATGTCTTACTCAAAATTGCATTTATTCTTGAAAAAATGAAGTGAAAACAAACACAAACAACTCTGATGAAATAAATATACCAATTAACTTTATTTTTATTTTAATCTCACTTTATTTTACTGCAAAAAATTATACTGAATATGCCTACCTGGCATATTTGGTAAATGAACTACAATGGCCCTAAAAGCTTGGTGCTTTATCAGTAATAGTTATAGAAATCTCTCTATGTAACCCAGTCCTTCCAGATCTGCAAGGAGTTGAAGCCTACCACATGAGGAAAGAGTAGGCAAATGAGCTTGCAAACCCATGCATATGGGCTTGTGGAAACTTTCCCCAGTGTACAACAAAATCTAATTCCAGTTCTGATTTGAAGTTGAAGTTTGCAGATATTATTTTTTTAAAGGAGAAATTCCATGTACACAAATAAGTAGAAAGAAAACTTCCAGTTAGGATAGAAGTCCTCAATCTGCCATGAGTGGTTCAAGAACAGCTGAATTTAAATGCTAAAGGAGGATGAACAGAAACTAATAGTCCAGTTTCAAGTTCAGGAAGTGCTGTGTCTTGAAAAAGAAGGTTGTGTAATAAAGGAGAGGAGAAACTAGACAGGTAAGATATTGGACTGCACTATACTGGGAAAATATCAAGAAATACTGGGAAAAGATCAACCCAAAAATACTGGGAAAAGATCAACTTGCTGCCTGTCCAGCAAGGACTTCAGTGCACCTCCTGACCAAGACTTTTGCACTGGTTTCTGGTTTTTATTTTGACTACAGCAGATATATTCACACCCTGATCAGATACAACCAGATACAATCTGCCCTTGGGTGGAACGGGGTGGGTGGACTGGTACAGCCGGACATCTGCGCCACGCTGGGTCTCCTCCAAGGGACACAGTGTGAGAACCTTCACCAGCAATCCCTGTGCTGACAATATCTGGAACAGGCTTGGCAAACTTGAGAGCCCCTCCCAGAATAAAGTTCACAAGACAGATGTCAATGGAAACCCCACAAAGAGCCTCAGGAGAAGGAGCTCAAAGGGATCCTGAGTGCAGTGCTTGGCTCTTTACCTCTCAGTTCCTGTGAGATGTTTCTGCAGAATGAGCAGCTGTCTCACTCACACAATCCATTTGCAAAGAAGTAGGCTTTCACAGTGCTAACAGCTTCAAAAATATCTCTAAGCCTAATCTTTGGGACTCTTTGGTTCTTGGTTTTGGAGCACTGCCCAGTATAAATTTCATGGATCTAAATGATGCACTTCTTTCCTAGCCCACACAGAGATAACTGCAGGTTCAGGTTAACAGCAGATCATTTTCAACAGGCTATGCCTCAGGAACCCAACCCTTAAGTAAGTAACCTTGCATTTCAACCACTAAATCTAAAAGATGCTCTCTTGATGTCAGAAATTTTAAGACAGCTCCCACCTCCCATCTACGTGGGTTTCAGTGTGATTCCAATATGATAAGCAGTTCTTACTGGGAAGAAGCATCCTCAGTCTGAGAAATACTGAAAAAAGTAATTGTGAACTTTAAAAATAAACTAGACTTCATTCCATGAAATATTATGATTTCAAAGATGTTATGAGGGCATAAAGGCCCTTAAACTTTGTACATCCTTTTAATACATTAAAAAATTCTATTTTTTTGTAACTAGGATTCAACCATATTGCATAGATATCAATAGCCAAATCACTGTGAAAAGATTCTTTTCTTCTAGCAAACTTTGAAATATATTTTCTCCAAAGAAACACAAAACCCTAAACAATACCTGAGCTGTTTTTATTTGGATCTTCTCTAATCCTATCCTACATCAGTATAAATCACAGGAAATTTGAAAGATGTTATCCCTAAGCTCATCAGCTTTACAACGTGACAAAACTTCAAATAACAACAAATTACATAGTGTGATGAAAGTCCACCACATAGGAAAATACAGTATATTCAAGTATACCTGTACCCTATTAAATGGCTATTCCAACATATAAAATGTATAAATTAAACACAATTAAAATTTATAAATTAAGCACCTTATCTTTTATAAGTAAAAAACTGTTACTCATTGGAATGACACATGCTTTGTCATTCTGAAGAGAGGCAAAAAGAACAGTTAACAGCTTTCAAAGTGAAAACATAGTTTTTCTACTGCTGTTTGCAAGACCTAGCTTTTTTTCTCAGAATTGAATCATTTATTACATTTCAAGGAACAAGTTTCCCCTATTTATGTGCCTTTACATGATGAAGTTTCCGCCCCTCTATCAAAAAGCTTCTTTGAATTTAGAGCAAATGCTTGAATTAGGTCAGCCATAAAAGTTACAGTTAGGAAAGTACAAGAACTTCTGCCATTTTCACTACACCAAAGTTTCAAGTTTTTTACTATAACAGTTCTGACCTTTACAGGAAACTCAGCTGAAAACATTTGAGGAAATTGCTGCAACGTTTTCCATGACTCTAAATGCAACAAAATGATTTTCTTGTAGTGCTGCAGGTACAAAATCCTAAAGCCAACTCTTAATTCCTCAAAACTGTTGGGAGCCATGAAAAATTATGAGAAGAATCACTATCAGACTATAAGGTGATTTATCTGTGACTTCCATATGAAGGGAACAACAGTTCTAGCATCCTGGGAGCAAGAGGTTTAATAAAAATCAAAGCTTTTGAAAACAAGACACGTGCATAATGAAAGAGTTGAAAGCTGAGAAAGAATGAGTCTTTCACAATTCTAAAATCTGTATCATGTGCCCTGCTTGAAGCCAAATCTGGGAGCAGAAATAAGAGCCTGGAATCATACACAGCAAAGAGGAAACAATACAATATATTTGAATTATCAAAAGATGACAATGGAAATGTCAGGAGAACTTTGAGCCCTCTGAGACACAGAATGCTTTTCCTTCAATCCCTTTTCTCAAAAACCATACTTTACCTTCAGGGAGACAAATGCCACCTTGATTTCCTGCAGACAGTGTCTGTAATTTCAAACAATATATGAGTTCAATCATTCAATTATTAAATGCCTCAAAATAGAACTCTGCTGCACAGTAGATCAATTTAATATTTAGTCCTCCTAAATAATTTCCTGTGACATTTTCACTAAAACTAGTTAAGAGTTATTGAATAATTACAAATGTCCTTAGTTAGAAATGTGACTCTGATTTTCAAGAATCTTGTAGTTCTAATATAAATAAACAATGTATTCTGAAGCAAGACTGGAACAAATGTTCCCAGCAACTGAACTACAATCAAGATTAAAATTATTTTCAACCAGAAAGATGTTGCCTGCACTAAAATCCAGTATACTTTCATAGCATGAGCTTTACATTCTGTTAAAAAGTAAAGTGACAACATTTAGGGAGAAATAAGAAACCATCTAGCTTTTATTTTCCAGGCTTCTGCATGACTAGCTTTTAGTTTCTCCTTTCTAGGGCAGTGCCAGGTCCAAGACACAGAGGGAGGACATGGGACCTTCAAGCACCGTGATCAAGCCTGAGACCTCCCCATCAGCTGGTTGTGACAGGAGACACTCAGCAGTGGATCTGTCACCAAGCAGAGGGGGAAGGATGGTTTGGAGATTGTGCTTTGCAGCAGTGACCCTCAGTTTCTAACAGAGGCACAGGTCCCAAAGTGCCTCTGCACACATCCTCTGAGCTCATGACAAAAGCTGTGCTCTTGTTTCACTGCTGCAGGATTCCACATCCTCTCTCCTTTTTTCACTATCAGCTTATCCCAAGTTTATAGGAAACATGTTCCCAGCTGTCAGGCATGTGACAGAGAAAAAAAAAAAAAAAGCCCACAAAAACCCCCACGAGTTACAGTTCAGGAGCCTCCTGGTTTGTGCCAGTACTGCCTAGTTCTGTAACCACAGCCTCCTAAACCTCTCTTTCATTTCTGTATCTGGCCTTTCAAATCAGGTCTATTTCTGTGGCTCACATGACTGCTATCTGATTTACAGCTCGACAGAGAAAAGTGCTATTTGTTCACCAAGTTTTACATACTGAACAGCATATCTACTCTAGCAGAACAGGTACCTTAAGGATGAGGACTCTGACCTGCTTTACCCTCCTTTGTGTTTCTTGTTGTGTTACATAAAACAGATGCACTGATTTGCTCCCTCCCAGCACAGATAAAGCCTTGAGCACAGCCAGAAGTGCTGCTTTCATGGCTGCTCAGGTAAGCCCATAGTGCCACCCTTCTCCTCAGATTGAAAGGCCTTATGAGCACTGCAAAGCTTCCTGTCAGGACTCTGCTCCCTGCCTACTGTTCACATAGAACCAGCCTGCACAATCATAAATTCATTACACTGCCGTAGGTAAAGGCTTCTACGGCCCATCTGTCATGCACATTGTTCTTTGAACATTTAAATACTCATTTTGGTACTAATTTTATTTATAAACTTTACTTATAACAAAGGTCAAAAAATTATTAGGTCAGATTTAATGCAAACAACTGGCAACAAACAAATTTACTATGAAGTGGCAAACCAGCAGTTATTATGAAAAGAAAATTAACTCCTACATCCAGTGTATTCTACATTAACCATGAAAGCACTGTGCACTGAAGGCACAGTGCAGCCTGCTCCTGCTTAAACTGCTGGTACTTCTCTGTGATATCTGTGTCTGAACTCTCCTGCTTATCCCAGCCAGAGATGCCCAAGCTACAAAGCCCTCCATGACACAGGAGGTCACACTGTGCCACTCCTAAATCCTCTGTTCCTCTTCTACACCTCAGTGACCAGTACTCTACAGCAAACTCAAACTCCTCTTTTAAAGAATCTCCACATTTTTCCTTTTTTGATACAGATTTGTTATGTTATTTGTTACATCTTTTTTACATCCTTCTGATAAGTGAAGATCTTCTGGACTGGATTTACACTCTTACATATGTAGAAAGCCTTGTACTTCTAGAGAGATTAGTGCCTGCTTTATAATAAAATTAAGAAAACTCTCAAATTTGTTGAGTCTTGTGCAATCTTTGAGCTCTGCTTGTCTATGAACATAAGTGTCTGTTTCTGCATTCAGTCAGCTCCAGAAAATCTCGTTAAATCCCTCAGCCTCACACTTTGTACTTCAGTTCAAAAGGAGACAGCTCATATTCACCTGTACCAATTAGTTTACTGTGGGGGTTTTTTAATTACTAGAAAAGAAAAGATTAAAGAAACATGATTAAAGAAACATGGAGGGGGTGGAGGGGGAAGGGAGACGGAGACTAAGAGAAACAGCAAGGAATACAACAGTAAGAAATGTAGGGAGCACATTTTAAAACAAAGAATCACAAAACACCACCTGTCTCAGAGAAAGCCAGGAAGAAAAAAGAATACACCCTCTGCACATTGTGGTTTGGGTTCTGGAGACATGCTTGGCTACATCAGTGATCAGCTTCACTACCACCAGAAGAAGCAATTCATTACATCTTAATGCTCTTAACAGACCAAGACTGAAAATTATAATTAGAGCAATAAAAAAAGGGAAATAGGAAAACCATGGTGTGCTGGGTGCTGGATGCCACTCCAAGCCACTCAATTCATCCTGACCTATTTTTTTCACATGACAGCACCTCTCTCTGAGGCCTCCCAACGTAGGTGTGAGCAAAGCATAACTGATGAGCAGACACAGCAGATGGCAGGAAGCACGAAGAAGCAGAAGTGATTGGCACAGGCCGGCTGCATGAGCACTTAGCATTTTGTACACACTGTGACAAGACACCTCTAAGGAAGGCTTTGAAAACCAGCAAGTACATTTGTTGATCTTTGTGTGCAGGTTACCCAAAGTAGGTGAGAAATACAAAAGCAGAAGTTTGTTTAAAATTTATTAAGAGTGAGGAAAACCAAACCTGTCACCTTGTCACCAGAACAGAGGGACACACCATCCATGTATGAGACACTTGAGAGATGATGACCCAAAGACTTTAAGATTTAGAGTGGGCAAGTTGCAGAGTTGACACAGACTTTGAATTTCAGGAACTTCCCAGAGAATCACACTGTAGGCCTGCAGCAGGTCTTTCAACCTGCAGATGAACTGGAAGCAACGTCCTGCTTTCATACTGCTGTGGAGTTGTCTGCCCATGAACCCCTGCAGCACACACTCCTTCCCAGTTTTCATCTGGGGCTGGGAATTTGTTTTCTTTTACCTATTTAGCAGGGATTGCCATGGGGAAGATGCCCCACAACCAGACTCTCTAACTGGCCTTTTCTTCCCCCAGCTCTATACCCTTCATGACAATGGATGTTATCAGCTGGAACTCCTGCCTTTCACCTGTGTCTGCCAATAGCACAGTACATCTGTGTGCATTTCAGCTGCCCAGTGCTCTCAGCACACACACACACATCTCTGCAGGTGCTCAGAAACGCACGTGTGCCCTCCCTGCCTTCTTGGATACTGCAGGGAGGTACACTGGGGAGGCACTAAAGGTGCTTCTCAGCCATCCTCTCCCCAGAGCTTAAATTCAGCTCCAGCAGAATTAAATTACTCAAGCAGTTTCAAACAAACATAAATTTCTTCTCACAAAGGTCCATTTTCACCCAGCTATTAGAAGCATTGTTAACTTTGCTTGAAAGTGCAATGTCATTTCTCATTTCTTTGAGTAGAGAGTGGGATATGCCAGAATTTAGCTTGCTAAGAGTTTCTTCCCATAGACACCTGGCCTTATTAAAAAATGTAACAAACTACAGTTTTAGACATTCAAAAATGGATATTTCATGTAGTAGAAATATTTCTGCTGTCTGTATAAAAAACCCTTGTGCATATTACCATATATATACATAAATATGATACTTTTGTATTTATGTTCCTTCTCACAACCATACCAATTTGAAAAGATGACCAATGCAGAAAAAAGCAACAACATACAGTCTTAGGGAAAAAAAGTGCTGGGAGACATTATCACAAATTGTAACATGTTAGATAAACAGCTAAGCTATCTCTGTGACACAGACAGGTTTAGAGAGAGACAAAGTAACATAAATCCTTTATGCAAAATCCTATCACAAACCAGATGATCCTTAGCAACAGGATTTTCTAATGAGAACATTAACTGACTCACCCAGTATCTTGTATTCTCTGTTTAAAATCATATGGAAGGTTTTTTTAAGAAAGGATTTATATTTTCTAAATTATGTTGTACAGTGAAAAAAAAAACAACAACTAAAAATAAACCACACAAACTGAAAGGAAGTCATTGTAGTACACAAAAACATGCAAAATCCATAAAATACAGCTGCACATAACTTCAAAATTTTCATTTCAACCCCACTTTAAAAACCCTTGGTGATGGTCCAAACAACCATTTTTCTATCCAATTAGCAAGTAATGAAAAATTGTACAAATTTCTACAGATGTCTTCAAACACATCATTCTGCATTATAGAATGAAGAACACAAGAAGGTAAGGGCAAATTACAGACACTTCTATTGTTTTTGATAGACCTCTCATCAAATACTCTAGTGAACTAACACAATTGCTCAGCCCTCTGCAGCATTCAGTTATTAAGGTAATGCAGAGAATTCCACTGAACCCTGGGGAGGGCAAGTGTCAGAGAGTTCCACTGCATGTAAAATTAAAACTGAGATTCTTTAAGATGCATCGCTGTTTTAAAAGACAAGTTGAGACTTTTTTCAAGACAAAAATAAAGGATCATGAAAATATTTAGAGGGAAAGATAATTACAGTGTTACAGGACTTTTAGGGCTTTGTTTGTTTGTGTAACCAGTTGTATGAAAGCTTGCAGGAATTAATGAAATTAGATCCTGGATTAGATCAGGGTTAATGAGATCAGGAGTAGATGCATCATTATTCAAATCACACACCATGTGAATAGTGTCTGCTGCCAGACTTGTAAATCAGAGATTAGAATTAACACTCTTCCTTCTGCAGTCTGACAGTTTAGGACTAGAGGTCTCTTTATAAATATTGCTGGTATCCACCTGCCACTGTTCTCAAGACAATATATTATGATTCCAGTTATTCCTGGAGCTAAGCACCAGCAATTTCAAGAGGTAGCCAATGGCAGAAGCAGTTCCTCAGCACTTCTGACAGCAGTCATGTTCCTCAAGGCTTACAACCCTTGTAGGTGTTAAGCAAAATTTGTTGTTTGGTTATTTTCCATCTTAATCTGACCTTTCTTCCTGCAAACATTACAGCAGGTACAGGTTAATTCATGTGAATTTGGAAGGGGCCATATATCTTATATATACCCCCTTTTTGTCTGGTTTCTGAGCTCCAGCATGTTGCTGATTTGCTCAAACCCAGAGGTAATTTCTTGGTAGAGGGGAAAAAATGGTATGAAACCAAAAAGATTGAGAACAACAAATTTAATAATCCCTATTAAAAGATGTCCTGGAACCATGGAAATCCCTTAATAAAATGTAGGTCACATGTTTCTTTGGTAGTATTAGACTTAATTCTAGAGATTTGATATTTAGAAAAGATAGTCCTATTCATAAAGTCTTAATAGCTGGGAAAATTGACCCAATCCTTAAACAATGGGTCTCAAAAAGTCCCTAGAAATGCAGCATCTGTCCTCTACACTTGAGACTGCTTTTTCTTGGTAGAATTAAGGTCTCTGGACAAAGCTTTCCATGGTAGAATTTTCTAGGCTCTTCATATGTTCTGTCTGCTCTTTTACAGCTGTGAAAAAGGAAGAAGCAGGGAAAAGGGGATGTATTGGTCAATCTATTCTAGCAAAACAACCTTCTGTATCTTGGTATTATCCAAGGGAAAAGAGGTATAAAGAATGCAAATAGAAGAAATAACCATGCTCAACACTTATCCAGAACAGCAAAGAGCATTGCTCAAGACTAAAAAATGTGTGATGGGTGCAAAAACTGCCTGAGAGAGCTTGATATACCATTGGTATTTGCAGGAGAGGTGTAGCCTAGCATCACAGATGGGAGAAGATTTGGTGACCACAATCCTCACCTCAAATTACTCAATCCCATAATTACTCAATGTTTGCAAAAGAGATTGGCATGCTACCTTTGAAGTAATGCATCATACTGAAACTACCTTTGGAGTTTCTCAACCTAGTGTTTATTCAGCCAGCATGAAACTTTGGACAAACCTCCATGGCTATCAGAGACACACAGACTCATTGGCTTGTATTACAAAAAAAACCCTAAACAGTATAGGACATATTATGGTCAAGTCCACATAAGAAAAAATTATGTATATCTGCTTAGCACACTCAGCAGGTTTCCTGTTCACAGATGAGTTGCATGAGAAAATATAATCTTTGTTTGGATAAGTCTCCTTCCAAGCAGAGACAGCTATTTTATGGTTTCTCCCAATGTACCATGTGGTACCAGAATGCTTGAGGCTCACTGTTATTGTAAATAAGATAGAGGTAAAATAAAAGTACTGATTATGCAGTTCTGCTGAGGGGAAATGAAAGTTTAAAGATGACAGTTAAAGAAAGCAAACAGACAGCAGGTGCATAGGAGTCATCAAAGATGATGAAATGGTGGTCTGACCATATATAAAGGTATATTGGAACTGCAGGACTGAGTCCTCTGAACTTGTTTGCCTTGCTGAGCATCACTGAATGATGATGCAGATGATGCAGATTGATTCAGCAAGCAGTAACAAGATTTCACCAGCTACAAACACCCAGGGAAATTGCCTTTAAATATTTTTCAATTTAAAAACTTAATACTTACTTTTCATTTTTACCTTTAAATAAGAATCAAGAGGGAAAAATTGCATATGCCATATATAGAAGAAAGACCTATTTTTTGATCTAAGCATTAGCAATTCTTTTTACTCACCAATTTATCAAGAAAAGATAAATTCATTTTGAACATTTGAAACATTTCTGGTCTGAGTGTTGTAGGCTAAGGGAAGACACTGAGTGTTATTCCTCTGTGTTGAAGAGGAACTCACCTACATTTCAGGTAGACTTTACTGCAACTTTAATTATTAAACTGCCATGGCTCCAATTATATATATCTAGATCTATGCCTTGAAATTCTAAATATTGACTTGCACAGTTCTCAGGATGACAGGAAAAATGACAATATATGACTTAGCTTTTGTTCCCCAAGAGCAGCCTACCTTGAAAGTAGCTGCCTGCTCCAGAAGATAAATGTGAATGCACAATAAAAATCTTAGAAAATTAAGCCAATCATTGGATAATTAATGCAAATACAAATATCTCTTGAAAAGAATGGGGAGAAATCTCACTTAGCAGAAGGGAGTACCCTTCAATTTTTGGCAAATATTGAATTTAGGAAGTTGCAGGCAAAGCAGAGTAATTTGCCAGGCAGTTCACAAGAGTACTCTTTATCCAGCCTTCCCTAAGCTGTATCTTACTGGGAAGGCAAAAAATAACACTCCTTCTTCTAGATACTCCAATATCTTCTAAAAATTACAGGATATTCAAGATGCATTTAGATTTAACTGCCTTTACTGCAAAATGCTTTAAGTTCAGATGTAGGTATTTTACCTTTACAATATTAATTTTGACAGCACAGAACATAAGCCCCTTGCTTCCTTTGTTTTCATTGGGAGCCATCCTTGACACGTTTACTTCAGGTCAAGGAGTACATTCACACTCAGGTAGTTCTACTGATTCTAACAGGTCTCATCAAGAAATCAAGTTTTTAGGCCCACTCCCCAGGAAAAACAAGACCCCATATCTGTCAGCACTTCTTACACTGTGCATACACCGCTCCTCCCCTCTGTGATCCACTCCATGGGGGAATATTGAAAAAACAAAAGTTATCTAGGAACACCCACACAGCAGTGGTTTAAAGAAACACCCAAAGCATAGGTGTGTTCTACTTTGTAAACAGATTAGGTTTAATCCCAAATCAACTAACAGACTCCTTCAGGAAAGTCATTAACCACTCTAGACAAGGGCTGTGGTGGACATGTCCCAGAATTCATGGGAGTGGTGGCCTGGGAACAGATACCTCTGAAAAGGAAACAGAGCTGAACACACATCATACTACACTGAAAAGAATAAAAGACAAAGATACCACTTTTAATCCCAATATAAAACTGGGAAGAAACAAGGCCCATTGAGGGTGTTCTCCTAGAGGGAGACAAACACAGAGCACGCAAGCAGCAAACATTAGATCCAAGGATCTGGGAAGCAGCTTGAAACCCACAATGGAAACCCCACACAGGGCTGGGGAGGTGCAGCACAGCTCCAAACTGGTTTGGATGTGTCTGCTCTGCTCCACACAACACACAAGAGCTCAGGGGCAGAGGGGGTCCTCACTACTGCAGGCAGGGGGAAATGCAGACACAAAAGGTGAGCAGTGTCTGCATCAGGGCACCTGCTAGTGATGAGAGCAGGTAGCTGTAGCAAATACCCATTTAGGGAAATGAATTTCATACATTCCTATAAGAGTGTCTCCATTCAGCCCCCATTCATTTAAAGAGAATGGGCCAATTGATCACTTTTCATCCATCTTCTGTCCCTCTGTCAGGTAAGTGCTGCACAGTCAGTGACTACTGCATTGAATTTTTGAGTATTTACAGGTATTTTCAGACCTAGGTACTTTCAAGACATATTTCATTATCTACCATCAATACTAACACAAAATTTAAGTTGGCACAGACTAGAAGGCACGAGGAAAGAGCTTGTTTGCTTTGGACTGAATTTTTTCTGAAGTACTGTACAGGGTGTGAGCAATGACAAGAGTCACATGAGCCCACTGAGCAGCTGAAGTGCTGGGGAAAGAACCTCCACCTATAAAGGTGGAGTAACTAGTCTGGTCAAACATATTTGATAATCACTAGTTAATCTGCTAAGGCCAGGTATTTTAGCAGCTACAAGAAGCTCCTAAACCAACAACTTAAATGTTCTGAATCCCGAAGAATCATGTTTATCTTTCTTACTTAATATGTCTTTTTTTAAAAAATCACTTGCTTCCTCATCTAAATAGGCTTTATCTCACATTCACTGTTGCCAAGCCCACACAAATAAACATTCAATAACTGGGAAAAGTCATTTAAAAAGGCAAAAAGGAAGCTTGAGTATAATAAGTACCATGCTAGCCAAGTACTGGTGAATTCCGTACTTCCTGTATTTTAAATATTTATTAAATATACACATAGATCAAAATAAATGGTCTGGTCTCCCTTTATTTACACAGCTACACAAATCTTTAAACAGAACCAACCACACCTTAACATTAACACCATTGACAGTTTAATAGGAAGTAATTTATTTGTCATTTAGAAAACAAAGGTTGGAGACACAGGTAATCAAAACAAGTATTTCAGCTTCCTTTCTCCCTCTTTATCCCACAATACAATATTTTGTTCTCACAGGTTCTCCTTTACCTCATAACACTGCCTTCAGTATGACAGTCTCACAGTTAAAAAATAAAGCAGTTTGGTTTTCAGTAACATGAAATTCTCTCTCATACTTCCATTTTTTTTATTAAAATCTATTCACAAGACACATACATGCAGTTCTAAGGGAAATCCTATGTATTTTCTTATTTGTCTTCATTTATCTATTAAGTTCTTCTTACTCAGAGCTCAACTTTCAAAAGTAATTTTCTATACAAAGATGCTTGTAAGGTCAGAAAATGAGACTCTTTCATTTGGTTGCTCAGGTTTCCTGGTCATGTCAAAATATTTACCCAAATTTCTGAAGTGCACAAGGAAGACTGGAAAAGCATACTATTCCCTTTTCACAAAGTCACAACTCAGACCTTGTCTTTGGATATTTATTTTCATTCACTCAAAATCTGGGGCAGTTAGCCACAAACTACATTTTTCAACTAAGTATTGTAAAAACATTGCTAACCCTGAATTCAGCAAGAATCTTTGGCCAAATACTTTTACCAGCTGTTCAAAATTTATAGTATTCTTAAAACAAGGGAAAAAATTCTATTAACAAGAATTATCATGTCTACTTACATTCTTAATTCACACACACACATACACAATGAGGTCAATAGAAAAAAACCCAGAGAAAATTAGAATCAATCTCCACAGCTTATTTCTAAAAATGCTTAATTTTTAAAGTACACTCTGGAGGACACAGCTAAATTGTACTTCCACTCTCTTCTCACATCATGTTTTTGAACTTCTTTCCTCATTTTAACAATATGAGATGTCCAAAAGAAAAGATGCCCTGAAGACTATTTTGAACCAAAATATTTTCCCCACTCTGCTGTTCTACAGTGAATAGTGTTTTAGGACATTATTTTGTGTAAATGAATACCAAAACTGTTCAGTGTATTTACCAATAACAGAAATCTAAATTGCCATAGTATGTGCAAAATCCTTTTGATAATGTAGAAGGCAAGAGTGTAGTCAATTGACACTCATTTATACTCTGTTTAATTTTGTAAGCTTTATTTCATAAATCTAATATTATCCAGTTAAGTGGACACTTAATGCAATTATTAAAAAAAAAAACACTCTGATTGTTTTGATTCTATTCCCCAGTCACTGCTTGAATAGGTGTCTGCTGGATACATTAGAAAATTATCATCATCACCAGTAGAAATTCTGCCCAAATGGATTGCAAGAGAAAGCTAGCAAATCTAGCTGATTCATGACACTTGTGGAAGGTGTCCAGATTTTTTCACATCTTCTTGAAAAAGCTATCCCATTTAAATGGTACTAAACATGGAAGTGTTTATCTGGATTTTAACATGTTTAACTCAATTACATGCTTGTGTGATCCAGTCTGAAGCAGAAGTAGCAGCACTGACACCATGTGCATCACCTGTAACTCTGCTCAGGCAGTGACAGCAGCCTGAGCTGAAGGAGTTGAGAAGCCTTGATCTGCAGGGCAGAGAGCAAGGATTCAACAGGGTTTAACAGTACAAGAAAAACTGCTCCATGGCTCTCATCCTGTCACTTTACACCTGAAAAGCCAGCCTTATATATTTGTAAGGACTTTCATAGCAGAAATGTGTATTAGACATAACTTTTTGTTTCTCAGAAGAAGAAAACTCAGAGTTGCACTATTCAGATGTCAGAGGAAACAAAAATACAAAACCCAAGAGCACCTGTATCTGACCACAGCCAGATGTCTCTTTGCCTGTTGCAGTGATATCACCACTGTAATAATCTGAACTCATTATCTTCATAACCTTTTATGCTGCATGTGTATCCTGCTTAAACACTGAATCTCAGGAGGGCAAGCACAAAAACCACCATAAGATACTGTACCACTACAGACTGTCAAAAAAATAAGCCTCAAAAACTGATATACAGGTTTGAAGATGCACATTTTATTCACCATATAACTGTATCAAGCTGATGATCATTTCTAAAGCAGGTTTTTTTTTATTATAAACAGCTGGAAATTAAAACTGAAAGATATTAGAACCAGCCCCAAAGTTTGAAATACAATCAAATTTTATTTTCTGTCTATCCCATTTGCTTGGGGACAGAGGAAAAGCCAACTGTGCGACTCTTAGTGCTAGATACCCTAAAGGGAGTGAAATCAGCTCTGCTAACTGAACAGCCATCAAAGCCCGCAAGATTTTAGTTAACATGCAAAAACAGGCCAAGAAATCCTCAAAATGGGGATGGGATAACACAGGAATGAAGATAAATGAGGGGGAAAAGGAAACTTAGCAACATGTAGTGCAGGTAAAGAGCCCTTCAGCATCAATGTATTCTTGCCTTCCCACACAGCACTCTGCCTCCCACCCTCAGAAACTGGAGAGGGTTCTCAGGAAGAGCATGAAACCAACCCTGTTTGTTTTTAAAAGGAAGCACATATGCTGAATTAGAACCAAGACCTACTGAAAATGTCTGAGACTGGGAGAAATACTCTAAACACCACAACATTTGTACAAAGTAGTATTCATCTTTTATCCAATGAAGCCCAGTCAGTTTTTTTCCCTGGTGTGTTGAGCTACTGTTGTAAATTCACAGCTAGAGTAACTATGCAAGAAAGCTTCCAGGGAGGCTGGGGATTGGGACAGGCTGCAAAAAAGCCTCTCTGAATTTCCTGAGACTACAGCAGAGTGCTGTAAACACCCTTTATTATAACAGCTCCTTTACAGCCTGGAAGTATGCATTAAAATAATAGGAGCTGTTGAAAGGGGAAAAATACAAATTCTACAATTACAGATGTCTATAATAATACAGTAACAGTTCCTGCTAACAAGTTTCACCGTATTTTATGTGGTAATTGAGAAGAAATAGAGTTTGTCACCAAAACTCAGTATTTCTATAACAACCAAGACTTAAGAGAGGAGGGGAAATGGGGAAGTCAAGAAATGAAAAATGAACTGGACACTTTGAACTGGGTATTAATAATCCAGCAGGTAGGGCATCAGCTCCAGTCAAAGGTCTGGCTGTGGAAAGCAAAATTCTCTCCCTTGAAAATCAAGTCAGTCCATGGATTAAGCTGCTAAATACAAAACATGCCCTAACAGAGCCAGAAGTCTGGCAAACCAGGCACTGGGTCTGGAACAGCAGGAACACATAAATCAGCAGGCACTGGTAGTCTAAAACCCAGTCTATTGTTTACAAAACTCAAAGGGGAAGGGAGGGATTTGCAAATTGCTTTTTCCCTAACATAGATAGGTAAATTTAAAACAAAACAAAACAACAACAACAACAAAAAAAAACCCCCACAAATATATAAGAGACAAATTGCATAGTAAGGACAAACTATAAACTGTTCCACATCTACATCTGCCTAGCCACTTTCCTGAGATCCCTGCTCATCAAAGACAGCACTGACAGCACTGCAGGACAGCAGCAAGGTAAAGTTAGCACCTATATTTTCCTGTAAAAATTGGTTTTTATCTGCAACTTTGTGCATATGGATTAGGAGTGGTAAATACATGAAAGCTTAACTCCATTACAGCACAGTACTGCAATGAGCAGAAGTGGCATATTCACAACATTTCACTCCTAGGGTTACACACAGAATGTTCTCACTATGATGTCTAGATAATTTCTGTAAGATATTACTTGAGAAAACAAAGGTACAGGGAGTTAAGTACAGTGAACTGCATAGATTACTTCCTAGCAGACCAAGTACCAAGTCACCTATTCAGTAAGTTTTTACCTTTTTTTACTTTTATGTGTGCAATTCTTCTCTCAGCATATATATTGCATACCTAGCCACAATTGGTTACCTTCATTAGAAATTATGCTACCCTATCCTTCTCCTGCACTGTATGGAGTGTAACCATTGCTATAGTTTTGGTTTGACCTACAGTTTTTCAAGGTAAAAAACTAAATGCAACTCAGCCACCTCCTCTGTCACATTTAAATTATAAGTGACAGCTTAGTTGGAAGACCTAAATTAAGAAAGAAAACAGGCAATTTGAATAAGGCAGAGGAGGTTGGACTTTCTTTTCTCAAAAATTCACAGTGATTTTTCCTGAGTGAAAGAGATCAAGTTAGGAGTCACAAACATTAGATAACCAGCCAATTTTCATACAAATAAATGGAAGAAATGACATTTATCCACTCAAAAAATGCAATTACAGGCTATAATCAAGAGCAAGATGGGCACTGGAAGTAGATACTCAAAGTATTTCAATATTCAAAGCATCAAGCCCAGAGCTGGCAGGTTATATGCAGCACCAAAACAGAAAACAAAAATGGTTTAATGGCAATTTTATGCTCCCATTTTGAGAAGTAACAAGAAACACAACACTGAAGGATTAATTCAGAAGAGCCTGTCCTTCTCAGCTGTCCATTACTGCTGGGTAAAGGGCACTGGACAAGGCACACCAGGACTACAGCAACTCCTTCATTTCAAGGTGTGACCTCTGTCTCCATGCAGGGAGGATGCAATTCCACCAACATGCACTGACTCGAGGCAAGCAGCCTGTGCTTCCTTTGCTTACCTGCAGAAGACCAAGCCTTGCAGTCCTATTACATCACCTTCCTAATGCAACCCTTATGCAAAAAGGCAGTGATTATCTGAGTATTTTCAGTTCTTTTGCCACAGTCCTTTAAAAACTGGAAAACACTCTGCTTTGCAAAGTGAGCTTGAAAGAAGTG
This sequence comes from Molothrus ater, assembly GCF_012460135.2. Lineage (NCBI taxonomy): Eukaryota > Metazoa > Chordata > Aves > Passeriformes > Icteridae > Molothrus > Molothrus ater. Next base: position 15,780,887 of record NC_050479.2, on the reverse strand, counting down.
AGAACCAAAATCACCAAAAATGCTATATGGAAGAGATACAATACCTTCTGTTACACATAGAAAGGAACTTCAATTGGCACAAGAAAGGAAAACAAACATGCATTTTTAATCAAAAGTTTTGAATTTAGATTTAAATAGCTGATACCTTTTCCAGCTGCTTAAGCAACACAACAGATGACATGCAAGCCATAAACCAGGACTTACATTTTTAAGTTTTCTTTCAAAATCTGCAGACTAATTTCTTATTCCATCATGCCAAAGCTCTTAAAGCATACATGTAGAAGTCAATGGGAGAGCCCTGCCCTTCTCTCTTCCCCAATTGGAATGTTCCCCTATGCCCAAACAGAGCCATGTGTCTGAAGCAGCAATCTCTGTACTTTATTGGCTGTAGCATGAGGAAGCAATACTCCAAAAGCTCTTCTGCTGGTCTTCAAGGTAAGACCCAACTACTCATGCAAGTTTGCATGAGTAGGCTAGGCCTTGTCCACTCAGGAGTTTTTGGAGGGTTTTTTAAAAGTCTTTATTACTAGGTATGGAGGTTTAGATTCCACATAGCAAAAAAATTCGAAATCCACTAGGAAATGCACTCTAAGCTTTCCTACTGCACTAGGAGTGGAGCTGCAGAGACAATCAAACTGCTAACACAGATCCAGGAACCCAATCCTGCAGCTTAAAAATGTGCTGAATTGGTGAAAGGCTGCCAGACAGCTGGGATCATTGGGAGCTGCCAGGGTCACTAGCTGGGATTTAACTCTGCAGGCTCTAAACACCACTGTGTAAAGAACCAGCTACAGAGTTAATTAGTTACAGAGAAAGGAAAAACTTGTGTGGCAGAAGAGGAATGTCATATGGACAGTCATCTGCAGCTTAACCATACAGACTTTCCAGAACCCTTTAAAACAAGCATAGAGGATATCAAAGTTATGGCCCATCCTTTCGATTCTTAAGATCTATTTCAGGATATTATCTCCAGTTTTTCCATCCCCAGACCTCCAATTACTCTACTTCAAATAATTTCTGAGGCACAACAAGGGACATCTCACTGCCTTTTCTTCACACTCCTGTCAGCACATCTGACAAATGCTTTAATAAAATAAAAAAGCAGGGGAGAGGGGGAGCTAGAACTAAAAATGAGTGAAGGTGGAGTTAAAGTGAAGTAAGATTATCCTATTTTCAAGAAAGGCTCATGTAAAAATAACACAAGAAGAAATATCAAATATTTTAAAAGGTCAACCAACAGAAAATGGATTTCATCACTTATGTTCTTCGCTATTAACTCATCACAGCTTTGACAAATCCTGCTCAGCTACATCACTTCTGAGACCTTTGCAGTTAACATTAGGCTGCCTCAGGATGGCCTCCTCCTCCTCCTTCTCCTCCTCCTTTGAAATTATTTTCAGAAATACCATAGAGTATGCCTAATAGGTGAATCACAGATTCTTTCTACATGCTCTCAAAGACAGGCAAATTAATTTTCTTCAGAGTAATCAATCTCAGTTAAGAAAACAGACAACTCCAAATGTAATTTTCACATTTTAGGTTAAAATTATAAAAATAGATTTCTTAAGGCTGGGTAAGATATCCATAAGTACATTTCATTATTACAAATGAGGAATAGAGCAACCTCTTCTTCAAAATAAAAAAAAAAAAAAGTTTTTTTTTTTAAGTGATATGGATGTGCCTAGACTACAAAAGAAATAAGGAAAAATGATGCAGTTTAAGTAATGTATCTCTTCCCTACCACATGTTCTGCACTATCACTCCTCCCATTCAACCACAGCCATGAATTCTTCACTCAAAGCCGAGCAGGACAAACCACACACGTGCTAGCACACCTGAGCACTGCAACAGCCTCAACAGAATCTGAACATATTAGAAAAGGAAAAAAGAAAAAGAAAAAAAACCCTCAGCTGTCCATCCAGCACCACCAGAGAGTCCATAGAATGAGGAGGAATAAGGGTACATTGTAATTCTTTCAGTTACATGTACATAACAAAACTTGATATTGCTGTTGTGCAACTTACAAAGGTTACAAGTTGTTTTATTTTTAAATACACTGTAAATGTCCCTCTACCTAGTAGTAGACAGTAGAATTACCCTACTAGGTCATAGCATCAGTGTATTCCACTCAAAAGATGTAGTGCTGACACAGTTAGCTTGGGTTTGTTTGGTTTTTTTCCAATTGAAGTGGTAAGCTAAGATTCCACATGGATACAAAGGATTTTTCCTAAGTCTCCCTCCTTACTAAGATGCTTCAACAGATCACACCTCAGCTGGGCTATAGCAAGAGAAACTCCTCTCCCTCCCAGACCCAGATTCTCCATTCCCTATGCTGAGCCCTCTGTGGAGAAGTTTACATACCCTGTATTAAATGGCAAAATATGGTGACACAGGCCATTGAAAAAGGACTAAAGAAACATGGGGGATTTAGACCTCTTTTGTCTCAGAACCAGATGGGGGAGGAGGGGGGAACATAGGAGATGACAAACATTCCCAGGCTCCTGGGAGAAACTGTAAGAACTGGAGACAACAATAATGTGTATTTTCATGAGCAGTAAGGGAGCAACTACAGACTGTGAAACAACCCTGAACACTTTGTTATGGTGATTCAGACCCACAAGCATCCTATCACCACCAGCAAAGAGCAATCACTTCCCACCTCCTCAGCCCAAGCAGTTTGCACCATTCTGTTCTAATAACATGCAGAGGTTTTCAGAGGGAGCCCATTCCAAGTCCAACTGAAGGATCCAGCAGTGACAATTCTGGCTGAATGAACACACCCTTCAGGACCTTGCCATTGCCAGGTCAGACAGCATGTCAGCTAGAGAGGAAAAGAGTATTAAAAATAAAAATATCCCTTCACTTCCCAAGAGGAAGCCCTCATAATGAAAAGGCTTAGAGTGATCCCTAAGTCCCCTTTCCACAGCGCCCGTGATGTGCTCAAATTGGTGAAACCTTATATTAGACTGCACACCTATGAGAAACCAAAAATGATTCACAACACTGTCAAAAGTGGAAAGAAATATTTCAACTGTGCAACCATGTTTACTTTTTGATTACCTTTAACAATCTTTAACACAAACAATTTTGGTTTTATTTGAAATTAAAACTATTTCATTTCATAATAGAGAACAGCTACCAGAGCACACTAAAATTCCTGATTTTAGCTTTCATTGCTTTTTCTACTATGCATAATATCTTTAAACTGTCTGCACCAAGGAATAAATTCAAGCAGGATATTTGTAATGCACTTACTTCCCTCATAAGTTGTGTGCTTCTAAGTCTATTGAGTGGGCTCTGGAAGGGTACAGACTTTGTAAGGGTGGCTCAGTACTATCACTGCCAAGCAATGAGCAGCTATTAGATATTTCAGTCAATACTGTATCTATTTGTTGCCTCAGGAGATCTTTTTTTTTTTTCTTACGACATATAAGGAAAGAGATTCTGCTCTTTTGAGATTTTTTTTCTTCCAGGAAAAAAAAAAGTAACCCAACACTAAAAACATTTGCATTTCAAGCTGGAGCTTTTGTATTCAAGAGCTCACAGTTCAATATATACATGATGCTGCACAAACCTGGGACAAAAATCTACATTATGAACAGGAAAAGTAGTATAATATTTTCAGGAAATAAAATTTTAATTCACATCAGCCAACTGTACAAATATAATATTAATCAAATGTAGAACAAATAATTATTAATCAAATGCATGGTACTCTTTGGCACATGGATACAAATCATACATAGGGGTAAGTATGCCTCTCACTAATAAGTTTTATAACAGATAAATGAAATTTTCAGCTAAAAATCCAATTTATCTTTAAATGTTTGTTGATACTTATTTCAAGCATCTTGGATGAAAACAAGGCTATAAAATTTGGCTGAGGTAGCAGTTAAAATTTTATGGCTTTTTAATAGCTTGCTCAAATTAAAAATAGGGAAATGCTTATTTTGTACAAAAACATACTTTCTTTGGTTCTGATTTGCTTAAAGCTATGCTTTAAGTTACAAGTTCAACAATAAAATTAACCTACTTTTTTTTCTTGAAAATGTAACTTACACTATACAAATTTCACAGGAACCCTCTAGTACTCTTCATTATTGCAAATAACTTCCTATTATAAAACCTGTATTTATCTAGGTATTATCTTGACAATTCTTTTTAAAAACTATATTACAAAATATTTGATATTTAAAAAAAGGAATGTCAGGATCCCTTTCTTTTATTTCTAACAAGAACCTGCTTCTGGGGGTGGGGGCAGGAAACTTAGGACAAAGTAGCTTTAACTGTTCTAAAATCCTAAACTTTTGAAAAACACAAGTTTTAACATGTCATACCTTTAAATATTACCATGGGTAATATTTATACAATGAATATGCTTTGAGGTATCCACATAAATAAAATCTCACAAATATGGTAAAAAATAATGATTTCAAAATTAAAAAAAAAAGAACATAACTGACAGATTTAGTAATAGTTGTTATTATCTCCATGGATTTCATTGTCACTCACTACTGCCACACGTGCTGGGATGCTCAGTGTATTCACTGAAGGCCGTGAGCAGGAGGGCAGAAATCCCCTTGGTGGTGCCAGGGGCAGAAATTGGCTCCAAGCCCCAGCCCTGTGCTCCCAGCAGCCCAGGCAGTGCCACAGCAAGAGGAATCACCAAAGATCAGCTGGAGGAGCACAAGATCACACTGGGGGAGGAAGAGCATTTATATTGAAATAAGAACCTGGATCAAAACCTTGTTGGGAAGCAAACAAGGGTGAAGCAGAGCAAATTCAATGGGATAACCTGAGATGAAAGAATGGGGAGAGGGAAAGGAGACACAGAGCTGGGGGAAAGAGGAGGAGGCCTGGCATGGCTGGAAAAATAAGACAAGCTGAAGAAATCCCAGAGGTGGGAGCAAGGAAGGAGCTGCCATACCTGACAAGGAAGGGAATATATGGGAAGGGCTGAAGATCAAGAGTAGAAAGAGCCAGGAGGAAAGGGGGAAAGCAGCTGAAACCAGATAAGGAGTATGAAAAAGAAAACTGAAGAGGCTGAATTAAGGCAGGAGCCTTGCAAAAAATTGTCTGTTACCATGTAGGTAACTCAGTGGCAAGGCTTTGCTGAAGTGCTGCACACAGTTCTGCAGTGAAGGACTAACCACACTCATGGGGCAAAGCAAAGGGCTGGATCAATCAGTGTAAAGGACACTTGAAAGGGGAAATCAAAAGAGCTTGGCCTTTTTGATACATTGCAAATATGTGTGATTATTTTCTAAAAATACATCAGAGGGGAAGGAATAGTAAAATAACAGGAAGAGGAGGAACTTTTTAATCAGAAATATAAGTCATGAGAATAAATGAGCTAAGATCTCCCAGGAATAATTTTATGCTAAACAACTGAGGAAGTTATTTGTAGTTGGGTTTTTTGGTGGTTGTTTTTTGCTTGGTTGGGGTTTGTTTTTTTTAATCATAAGAGTGGTATCTTCAATAACATCTAAAAAGAAGAAAAATAATGTGCCTTTTTTTAGATGCACAAAACCCTCAAAGCCATGTCAAGCTAACAAGCCAAAATCCTCCCTCTAAAAAAAATCCTTCCACCAACACCTTTCAATCCTTCAGAGTGGAACTTGCTGTGCTGATGAGATGAGCTCTCAGAGCTGTGCAAGAGCAGCAGAATAATCACTCAGAGGCTCTGCCCAACAGGGTTCTAAGCTGGGGCTGCCTTTCTTCTCCCCCCCAAACAGCACCAGAGCTTGTAACGTGCTCCACTCAAAAATCACACGTGGTTCTGCTCTCTGCCAGCTTCACTTTTAGCCTCTTAATTTCCAATGGCTACAGCCAAAAGCAGGGAGCCAGCAAAACACAGTTTACTGAGACCAGCACACAAAGACAGCTTTTTGTTTGGTTTTGTTTTGTTTTTAAGCTCTGTACTCTGACTCTGAAACGTCTGTAATGCTTTTCTGACCTCTGTGTACAGCTCCTCCACAGCTGAAGGAAAGCAGCATGAAAGGAATGATTTTTGCAGTATAGAAATGTATTCTGCTGCAAGACCTGTAAACTATAACAACAGCACTTCTGGATCTATTCTGGGATACAGTGCAAGTCAAATGTAACACACACACACACCATCTACCTTGACAAAAGGCTTTGTTCTGTTTTAAACTGCTATTTAATCAGCATCCCACTCACATTTAGAGTAGATCTACTCAGACTTAAGGGTGAAGCCCTGTTTCCATTAAATTAAGTAGGAATTATAGTATTGAGTGGAGACCAGAATTTTACTCCAGACAAAACATTTACCCTCGAACTACAGGATGCAGGAGTTAAATTGTTTAATCTTTCCATTCTGGAGAAAAAATGATACAATATACCACAACTGAAAACATTTCACTTTTACTTAACCAAAGTGGTTCCAAAACAACTAGACTTCCCTAAAATTATCTAGAGAGAATACAAGACAAGAAATTCATCTCTTTTTTGCTATGAGGAAAAAGACACACTGGCCCCACAACAGAGAACTCCAAAAAACAACTGGTTAATTATATGCTTCATTCAGTAGTGCCTGGGCACACTTCTAGTGAAAAAAGGCACAAAGCCATTCCACTGTTAAGTCTGGCATTTTGTGGGTAGGATAGCAATGAATACTCTTAGTTTGCATAATTACTTTTCCTTTTATTAGGACCTCTAATAAATATTTAAATGCAAGTAAAAACTCCAGATAATCCATCTCCCAATGCAAGCAGACTCCAGGCCACCCACATATCTATAATCCTTTTTGCCCTAACTCTTCACATCCAGGATATTTTTTTGTTATTTATGTGTAAAAAAAAAATACTTCCTGTTAAAGTCACATTGTTTACAGATGTCCTGCAACCACAGCTCTGATCATACCCACACCTCAGAGGTTTTGTTCAAAACTGATTTTCCTTTCTTTCTCCCACTAAGAGAATCCTGAAAGCATGACCAGTTGTTTTGCCCACCTGCACACACAGGCACAGTGACAGAGGCTACCCCAAACTCAGATCTTTGTCAAAAGTCAATATTAATTGCTACATGCCTTGAGACCCTTCCCATACACCACACTGCCCCTTCTTCCACAGAGGCTGGCAGTGGGAGGAGGCAGGAGGCCAAGGGCACACAGACAGACACCCTCTGTCCAGGGCAGCTTCCACCCCTGGCATCAGCACTCTGAAAGCAGCAACAGCAATGGAAGAGCCTGAGTAAGAATATCCCATCACAGTGAAAGGACTGCTTAGAGTCCTCCAAACATTCCAAATGAGACTAAATCCTTCAAAATGCACCACAAGATCCTATGTCCCAGCAAGAATTTGTTGGCATCTACTGTCTGTTTCTCTATCCTCACTTTCTGAAAGCCATTCCTATGCCAAAAGACATGGCTGCCTAAAATCATCCTTGGTTGTTGGCTTCCTCCACTCCTTCTTTGTTTGAGATCATTATTTCCCAGCTGTTGCAGCCTACCATTGCCCAGGTTTTAGTATAGTTTCTTGTCTTCAAAAGTTTGAAACATCCCCTACAAAAATATTAAAAAAAACCACACCAAAAAAACCCCAACCCCCCCCCAAAAAAACCAAACAAAAAAACCAACCCAGATGGAGTTCAGATTATCAAATGTTACAAAACACCCTTTCCCCCCAGTAAATGCTAAGAAATAAGTGCACTTATTATTAAGACATGCTTCCCTACATCCATAAAATTAGTTTGAATTTTTTTCATTATGATTAGAAAAAATAGAAAGCATGCCTTACTAAAAGGTACAGTTCAGTTTAAAACACAGCTGAAAGCTTCAAATCTAATTGTAGATTTATCCTTGTCTGCATTACTGCCTAACTGCTGCACTGCTTTTTAAGAAACTATGAAAATATGTATCATGTAGGTAAATTAATAAGAGAAAATTAAAAATCACAAGATATTATATTCAGAGTCAGTGAGAATCAGAGTTTTCCCTCTTGTACAGGTATTTGCTATAACACAAAGCAGCATTCAACCATTCCATCTCTTCTGTGATAAACATTAGGCTGCATTTCTATGTTCTCACTGTGGGTTTGATTGAAACTGCTCAGGGTTCGGAGCTGCCTGCAGGTGACCACCCTGAGCAGGCTGCAGGCTGTTGCTCAATGGAGTGGTTTCTCTAGAGCAGAAGAGAGGAGAGGGAGGAGGAAGTGAGAAAGGGAAGAAGCAAAGGCAAAGTCCTCTCATGGGTAGCAAATGTTAAGATAACGCTCTTGGAAAGTTTCTACAAACTTCCGAAGCAACCTGAAGAAACTTCAGTGTGTCCAGAAGTGCTGAGGGGCCAAGTAACCATGGCAGGCAGTGCTCACTGCCACCCACCAGGGTCACCACAGAGCAAAGCCCAGCAGGCCAGGCTCAGAACTTCAAGTAAGGCAACAGGAGGACAAGAACACTCCAGGCACGCTTATTCTCTGCCTACCACCACTGCTGTAGCACTGTATCTTTGAGAACAATGCCCTGGACACATAGATACAGGCAGGCAGCATCTATGGCTGGCAGGATCCAAGCCATTCCATTTAAGTACTGAAATCCAAGTTGGATTTCCTGTGGTAACACTCAGACATGCTGTCTGAGTTTCCTGGAACCCCTCAGACCTTCAAATCACCCCACAACAACTGGATCCCTATCCTATCAATCTTAAATGCATATTATTTCCCTACATGCCAGGGAGAAAATGTGCTCCTCTGGAAGGAACCTCGTTCATTAGCTGTAAATGAGAGTGATTACAAAGGGCTACAAAGGAGTCTCATTCATACCAAGCACACACAGCATGGATGATCATTTTACAAAGATGCTTGTACGGCTGAAGCTGTTGTGTTTATTTCAGTGTGTGAAGTGGTTAGTGCACAGCAGTAGTAAAACCAGGCAAAGGCATTTCTTACAGGAAATCTCACCCCAAAGACCAGCTGTCACAAGCATGGTCCTGTGTCACTCTTGCACTGAGAATAACACAGGAACAGGCAGGAGACAGTATTGTAGAAAGAGCAAAGAAGGTTTTATTCAAGAGAACCACACAGTTTTTATAGAGTGACATGATAGATTTTATTTGATTGGCTAACTAACAAAAACATCTTCCTCACACACTGTCCTTGAGAAGAACAGAAAGACGAAGTAAAGAAACACCACCTGGAGATTGTTTATACATAACAAGTTACCACATCTTTACAACTCCTTAAAAATTCTCACGAGCCACTGTGAGAAACACTTGCTGTTGCCCTCTCTCTCTCCTATGGCATCCACTGTTCCATAATAGTTAGAGATGTCCTATTCTTCTTGAGACACCTACAGATTACCATTCTCTTTCCTCTTGCTTCCACCGTGGCAGACTTTAGACAGAACTGGCATTAAAAGCCAGCCAACAGGCAAGACTATGTTGATTTCTGCTTTTATCTTTCATGTGTTTTTATTTGCTTGAATCTTTAGTATCTCTTTATCCACTTTCTTGTTGAAAGATTTGTAGTTTGTTGGATTTGCATTTGGAGAAAAACAGTGAATAATACAAAGAAATCTCTTGGCTTCCTTCATAGCAAGGGATGAGGTCATAGGGCTGTTGACAATTATTTTAAAACAATCAACCTTTCATTCAGTGATGTGATTGTGCACATTCACACAGCTTGATGAAATACAGGCTTGCTCCTATCTAGAGCCTCAGGATTGCATACATGATGTCAAGTTTTAGTTTTCCAGGGCTGGAAACATTTTCTAACCATTTCACAGACCAAAAAGAGATGCTATCTTCCTTAGTACTTAATCTCTAAAGTTGAACCATTATTTCCCAGCCCTCCTATGCTTTAAAAATGTGGCTTTTAACAGATGATTCATTGAAAATAAAATTTTTTCTAAATTATTTTCATTGATGGTAAGCTTCAGTACTCTGACCATTTCTACAAGACAGCCTCTCCAGCTGCCTTTCCATCGTTCCCCCTTAGTCTCAGGAGCTCAGGCATCAGCTACAGTGACTTTGTGAGGCACCGCAGAGGGAGGGAGAGAGGAGGATGATTCATCCGTGTCTCCAACCAGATCTCTGAAGAGGAGCTCCAGCTTGAACATGAGCAAGAGAACAGTCATTTTAAAAACAAGAAATGTTCAACTCTGACTCCTTCAGCTCTGCTTGGGAGTCAAAAAAAAAGAAGTGGCAAACGAACAAAGTAACTGTCTGAGCTCCTTGAACACAGATTAAAGCGGCCACGCTGGGGGAGAAGTTGTGCCAAAATTGTTTGAGGTGTCCAAGATCCTGAAAGGGCTGTGTCTACCCAAGGAGTTAATTACACATCTTACACGTAGATTTTGGCATGGTCTCTGACATACCTGTCAAAGGAAGGTTTAGGAGTAGCTGAAGACCTGCAGATGTTTGCCACACCTGTGCAACCCCAACAGTCCAAAAGAATGAAGAGGAAAACAAGTGACTTTCCAGGTGATGTTTCTCATTTAGTAAGGGCAATTTCATAAACAGTAGAAGTAGCACAAAATCTCCAAAACTGTGCATTTCAAAATGTTTTCTTCACAGCCAGTTTTAAGGAGTTTCAAAACAAGGAAAAGTAAATCCACAATACTGCATGCTAATTGCTAGTAATTTTCCATGTTCTACCAAATCAGAAGGGAGAGGATACTCTACTTCATTGATCCCTTCTAATTAGTGCATTATGATCCACAGGCTTCTCCATCAGTATCTCATCTTCCTTTGTCTCAGGGAAAAAAAAAAAATTATGCCTGGTTTCTCATGTGCTAAAGCTGGCACCAAAGGCATGACCTGAAACTACAGCTTCCTGTTCTAGGACAGTGCCATAGTGCACAAGCACACAAATTTTCTTTATAATTCAGTTTGAATTTTTGGGCTGGAAATGCAATCTTCTCAGAAGTCTGAGTGCCAGCAACTGCTCTCCAGGCCTGATAAAGCAGTGCCCACTGGAGAATCTGCTCCTCCAGTACCATTGGTGGCCAGACTCCTCAGAGTGCAGGTGCTAAAAGATCCTGAGGCTCCACACAAGAAGGATCACTGGAAAGTGCTGACACAGGCTCTCAGACACAGCCCAGTGCCCAGCACCTCCCACAGTGATCAGCAACAGGACCACGAGTGAGGCTGCTAAGCCTGGGTTTGGGACAAATTCCCAGGCATCCTCTGGAGACCTGGAACACATTCAGACCCAAAAAAGTGCAAGGGTAGCTTGCTGCCATTTTGCAATGGTGATAAACTTCATAAAAACAAACATTACAAAAATTTAACAGGTTCACTGCTAAAAACAACAGAAAACCACATTCCTGCTTTGTACCCATGTTGCACTCCTGCTAATACACAGACAGGTACTTCCTCTGAAAAAAACCAACTGCACTGGTATCTGAGAAGGATTGTGTTCAAGAAATATAATAAATCCCTAGTGTCTCTGCAAAGATTCAAAAGCCCATTTCAGAAAGTGTAAAAAGAAAAAAAAATTAAGATAATGATACACTGTTATATGTTTAAAATTCTAATAAAATTTCAGGAATTAATGAAAAAAGCTTTCCTAACAATTCCACTCTTTTCTTTTAACATTGGTAAGAAAAATCCATGCAGCATAAGACAGTATAAATCCATTGAGACAAACATTCCCTGAGGTATGTACTGCATAATAGCTGTAGTGGAACCTATGCCAGTAACTAATTAAACTTATGCCTCGGGCTTTAGTGATGTCAATTCATCTATTCCAAACTTATTCTGTTTTTAAAGAGCAAGTAGATAATTTTCTCCATGAATTCTATCATTTTTTGAAAATTCATTATTTAAGATCTTCTAAAGTAGAAATACACCTTAGAAATGTGTTTGATATGATAAGCTATCATATTTGAATAAACATGGTAAAATGCCCTTGTGAGTCAGGCGGTCAGTTTATCCAGGAATGTGGCAACTCCTTTCTTCCTGACAAGAAATGAATGGGTACAGAAAGGAGCTTTGCTCTTGGCAAAGGTAGCTTCTAAAAACTCCTACAGAAAACCAGGTGCTCATCCAAGATGCTAATTTTCACACTATATGATGACTCTTACCTCAAGAGTTACAAATTTTCATTACATTGAGGCATTTTTGGGGCTATAAAAGTCCTCAAGGTTGGGTTATTTATGACAGTAAACTGCAACAATAGTTACTCTTCCGATTTCAGCAGAATGGCTATAAAGCTATGTAGAAATAGCTTCTGAAATAAACTTTTGCAGCTTTTAGCTCACCCTTGTTCCTTCTGTCAGCATCTTCTCATGAAGAGGACAGTCATGTCAGTTCTTCCCATGGTTCTTCTTACAAGGTTTGCAAGAAGGCAGCAAAATTATGACAGTACTTCTTCTTTTTAATTGCATCAGAATTCAGATTCAATGTCTTCATAGTTATTGGTAAATTCCAATTGATGCAATTCTGCTTTAAAGGGCCAGATAACTTCCATATTAAGCAGAAGTTCTAGTTCATTCTCCAGCTCCACAAAGCTAACAGAGCCCTCTGATCACACTTCTTGCATAATCATTTTAGGGACACTAGGTTCACACAAACGTGTTGTTATTTGAAGCAGTCATGTATTACCGAAAAGAAAAAAAAAAAAAACAAAACATATACCTGAAGCTCAAATCAGAAACATATTGTCATTAGCTGACTTTGCTTTTGGCATGCTGCTCTGAAAACACAACTGCATGTTACTTCTCCTTGCATCATATCATGCTTGAATTTATGCAAACATTGTGTAAGTGGTCCAACTTCACAAAAAACGAAACTGCTGTTTTGCCATCTGCATTGGTAGTGTTGTGCTGCAAACATTAAGCTTTATTTAGCATTGTTTATGCTCAAAGTGTCCCCAAGCATGATGTGACTGGTTAAGTGCTGGTGTCAGAGAAGCCACCACAGCAGCCATTAAAGGGCTTACAGGAGTTCAGAGTGCATGTTCCTCCTGAAGGTTCAGCCCTATTTCACTGTGAGCAAATATTAGAGCTGTCACTAAGTTTTGCAGGCAAAGGGACATAAACACACAAACAATTTTAAATAATGTGGTCATTAATTAGATATTAACCAGGTATTCAGGAGAAAGAAAGGTTCACTCAGGTGCTCAGTTCTTGACATGCTGAGCACTTACAGCCCAAGGCCTGAAGTTGTTATAATCAGCTGCAGAACAAAGGCATGCTGAGCTGCTCTAGCAGGAATTCATCAGCATGAAAAAGAACTGCCTCCTGGACATTCCAGAGGTACTGTTTGCAGGGATCCCAAACACAAGAAATCACAGCTGACTCTGATCTTTAGATGCAGCCAAGACAGATGGTCTAAATATCACTTGCCACAAAGAGGAAAAGAGACTTCAGAATGACACTCAGCCTCTGCAAAGGGCTGCCTTCTGCTACCTCACCTTGATACAGCAAGGCAAATCTACCTGATTCAACTTCTAAGATTTTGTCCTTAGACAATTAGAATTATTTCTTATTAATATCATTTTTAAAAGTGAGGTTTCAAGAAAGAAAAAGGCAATAAACCAGCTCCATAGGGGTGTAAGTTTAAGTGACAACATTGGTCCATGCAGTTTGCAGTTTTTTCTGCTTCTCCTTAGAGACTGAAAAAACTCAGAGTGTGGTTTGGAGATAGATAAGACACACACACACATGCACAAAGTTAAATTTTAAAATATTCAAACAGTGTTAATTGAAAAATATGCACTTTATGATTAGCAATAGGCAGTGCAATCCAAAGGGAGCCATAAATTAGACTATATGAACTTTAGATCAAATCCATGAAGGTAACACTGCAAACCACCAATAAGGAAAGATTTCATAAAACAAAGATATATAAAGTAACTGCTGATGAGTATCTGTCAAAAGGGAAACCCAAAACCAAAAAGAAAATAAAATAAATTGATTTTGATTACACAGTTTAGTGCAGTTTCAAAGGAGGCTATTTGGGGGGAATCAATATATAGACACCATGGCAAATTTGAAAACACCACAAGATAAAAATTTATTATGAACACAGATGTCTCTCTTTGCCAGTACACACTGTCACAGGATCTTTAAATCCAGGAACTCCTCACTGCCTGTATTAAACCTTGGTAAACTCAGTACAAATAGGCTGAGGGCCCTATGGGGTGGCTCCCAAGAGCCATTCTGCTCCACCTCAAGCCTCCAGTTCTTAACTTCCCATGCATTCCATCAACTTTTACTTGTCCCTCGTCTTTATACCAAACCTCTGTGAAACAGGTGCAGTAGGGATGGTTTACAGACAGTGTTTATGGTCTGCAGAGAAAGCCATGGGGGCATGCTTAGTAGCAGGGTGATAACTGAGGAAGAAAATGGAAGAAAAACACCTAAAAATGAAAAACAAACAACCCAAAAAACCCAAACCCAAAAACCCAAAAGGAAACACAGCAGAGCTGGTATCCTGCACTTGAACATTACTCTGCATTTCCTCCAGTGCACTTTCATCTTAGTGCTGTCTGGGTTTTTTTAACTACATTTACATTTTTCAACACACTACCCTGGGTCACAGTGCCCTATTCAAGCCTTTTAACCCCAACCCACAGCTTCACTCCCTTTCCATAACCCTTGTTAAATTCAGACCTTGTTAGCAATTCAACAGAAGTTTTTACTCTTTGCCATCCTTTTATTTCTTTATTTTTATCTGTTTTAACAGAGGTCACCAGTTTTAACTCTTCAGAACAGCAAACATACCCCAGCCATTACAATCTTCTCGCTTAACCACTCTATCATAATTTCACTGTTCCTCTATTTTCCTAAATTAAGGCTAATATCAACCTAATACCAGTTTCTCACAAGTTTGTCCTAGAGAGGCAAATATTCTATTTCTAAATATAATCTAGATAATTTCCTATCCTGGCTGGCCTCTGCCAAGTGTTACTGAACTCAGGCACAAAACTCTACTGCAAGATTTTGTGCTTTTTGTACTTCTCTCACACAGGTACAATGTGTTTAGAATATGCCTGCTGAAAATAATTTTTACTTCAAGACAGAATGGGCTGCTCAAACACCCTGTTCTGAAAACATCCTGTTCACACAAAGCTTCTGTCTTATCAGACCCCTCCATGAATGACAGAACAGGAGTGTGATTCATTTGGCAGCTAAATTATTTAAATAGCTCCACAATGGCATATAAAGCCCCATATACATCACAGCTTCTTTTCTTTTTCCACAATAATTTTTCTTTTCCTTTTCACTCAATCATTTTATCTCTGAATTATTAAATTCTTTTTTCTCCCCTTTGTACAGTTTGGGAATTCTGTGGCTGTAAGAACTCATAAGAGAAGATTATAATTAGCAGCAAAAGAAAGGGGAAAACATGGCTCTATGGAAATGTGAAATGGAGGCTATTTCAGGTAAGTGAAAAACCCAACACTCACTCCATGTATAACTCCTTCAACAAAACTCATCCCAGTCAGCATCCTTCTTTACCAGACAGCACACAGGTGGTTCTCTGGCTGACAGATTAAGTCCACAAATTAACACACACTCTTACCCACAGGCAAGGTAGTAAAAAGCCATTTTGGAGAAAAGGCCAAACTGTATGTGTAGTAGCTAAGGAGAGAAAAGCAGCCCCGATGACATGAAAAAATTCAAACCAATCCTTAGTGTACAGGTCAAAAATCCCCCAATCTTATCATGAGATGAGTTTCAGAGACAGTTTGAGCAATTCTGAGTAGATAGAGAAGGATATTAAAAATTTATGTGATTTTCAAAAGACCATGCAGACTTTGCTTCTCTCATAGTTTTGAGTCTATTTCACAAATACAGGCCCATGAATTGCTTCACAGGTTACTGAAAATGAGAGAAAAAAGTATTAAAAGGACAATGGATGATTCAAACTCAATATAGGGTTCAATACTGAAGTTTAATCTGGGTTACAATGTATAACTCCTTATCATGTCTTGTCTGTCCAGCACGTGGTGTAAAATGAAACACAGAGAAGTGCTGCTTGTGCTCTCAGGAGAAGGAAAACCTACCTTTCCACACTTTCTCAAGCAAAGAAAAGACCTTACAAGGACAAAGAGCAAACAGGATTGATGAAATTCCATGGGGGGAAAAAACCCAAAAAGCCACCTTAACTCACATGATGAGGAGAAAGTGTAAAGGAACATTTCTAACCACGAGAGCAAAGAGATTCTCGAGCAGCATTTGGTGGGCACAGCAACAACCCAGTGAATCTTCATAATTGTGAAACATGGAGCCTACAAGAGCAAGGGGAGACCTAAGGGATGTTTTCCAAACTCCTCCCATGCCCTTGCTCTCTCATTCCTACACCAACCCATACACAGACACTTACACACACTTTAAGCAGTTACCTCACCCCTCCCCTCTCTGAGTAATTTGAAGATACTCAGGTACATCTTCAATGAAGACCCATATTCATTAATATTCTGGTATTTTTATTCCTTTGTTTGCAAGTTTTCTCAGCAGTTACCTTTAACCACTCTTCTCCCCCCAGACAATTTTACATCAGGCAAGCCCTGAATTTGTATTGCTGCCTTTCATAGAATATGGATGCTCTCTGTAGATGCCTACTTTCACAAAGAATTACTTACGACTTATAAATTAAGAACTTATCTCTTCACAGTTAAAGGTCACTTCAGAAATTGTGACATATGGGAGAAATAATGAGGGAGGAAAAGAGACGCACATAAAAGTATCCCTGAAGAAAGCTAGGTATTGTTTAAAAAAAAATCAACTAGAGGCACAGTTCACTCAGCCCATTCAAATGCTTTAAGAATCATAATTTCATAATGCTACTAAAACCTCCTTCTTCATTCTTGGCATAAGTGCATGTGTGTGCGTAGGCATATTTTTAATTGCAGTGTGAAAAATGTTGCTCATTGAAAGAAAAAGCATGTAGTTATAATTAGAAGTGAAAACTATAACCAACACTTAACTTGATTATACAGAAAAGTCATTGCTTACTCTCAAGATAGAGTCTCTAGGTGTCCTGTACTTCTACTAACTCTCCTGTTTACTACTCCATAGTTGAGTGATCCCTATTGAGCCAAAGTCCTGTGATCCAACTAATTGCTTTTACAGGCTGACAGAATGGCCAAGGCAGGAAGGCAGCTCTGCAGATTGCTTGGTCCAACCCACTGGCTTAGAGCAGGGTCAGTGAGAGCAGGATACCCAAGGCTGTGTTCAGCTGGCTGTTAAGTACATTCAAGGATGAAGGCTCCACAATATACTTGGACAACCTATTCCGATGGTTGGCCAAGCTCAAACATTTTCTCTTATGTTTAATAGATTTTCCTGTATTTCAATTCATACCCACTGTCTCTCCTCCTTCCACTGTCTACTGCCAGGAGGAATCTGGCTCCACTTTCTGTACTCCAACACATCACGTACTCAGACACTTAAAAACATCAGCCTGAGCCTTCTCCTCTCCAGACTGAACAGTCCCATCTCTTTCAGACATTCCCCTCATGTCACAGGCTCCAATCCCTCAACCACCTTCACGGCCCTGCACAGGACTCACTCTGCTCTCTCCATCTCTCCCTTGTACCTGAGAGCCCAGAACTGGACACACAACTCCAAAGGTGCCTCACCAGGAAGGAGAAGGATCCTCCTGCTCCCAGCACTCTGCCTAAAGCAGCCCAGGGAGCCAGCAGCTGCCCCTGCACAAGCACACGCTGCTGCCTCCTGCTCTGCTTCACATCCACCGGCATCCCTGGGCCCTTCTCCACAAAGCTGCTCCCCAGACCCCCAGGCACAGCCTGTACTTCTGCCTGGGCTTATTCCTCTCCAGCTGCAGCACTTGGCATTTCCCTCTGCTCATGAGCATCCTCTCAGCCCCTTTTCTCCAGCCTCTTGAGCCTCTACACATGGCAGCACCACCCTCTGGGGAGTCAAACACTTGCTGCTTTTGCAGCACCTGCAGCTTGCTCAGACTCCTCTCTGCTCCTCTCTGTCCTCCTGCTCATCACTGCACACACTGAGCAGCATCAGCCCCATCTCCCACCCCTGAGGCACCACTGCCAGGGACCAGCCTGCAGCTGGAGCTCCTGCTGCCCTTCGCCTCTGGCATTTCAGACACTTCTTCCCACTCACCTGTACTGCACCTCCTCAGTTTGTCAAGTTATGGGAGACAGTGACAAAAGCTTTGCTGAAGTCAACATAAACAACGTTCACTCCACCAAGTCAGTGATCTCATGGTAGAAGACTTAACAGATTGCTCAGACATGACTTCCCTTTCATAAATCAACACTGACTACTCCCAACTGTCTTCTTGTCCTTCATGTGTTTGGAAATGGTCTCTAGGAAGTAAAGATGAAGCCTGAGTTCCCCAAATTCTTCTTCTTTTCCTTCTTGAAAAGATGATCGACTTTTGCTTTCTGCTATTCCCCAGGAGCCTTGCCTAAGGTTCTTTGTGAGAAAATAAATTTTCTGTCTCAATTTAGTCTCCTCTGAGATTTTCTTCTGGATGAGGCATTATAGCAGATCTGTCTACACTCTCTTTATGATGTATGAATGAAAATAACACTTGTTTTTCAGTTATCAGGCTGGGTTGCAGGATGATAGAGAATGCTTTACAATGCTTTATACTGTGGAAGCAGATATGACCTAGAGTTACTGAATGACATTTCAGACAATAAAATAGGTTTCCCAAACCCAAAATACTGCAAATAAAGCTATCTGTACTTTTGAAGTCAATCATAAAGCAGACCAAGAATTCATCTAAGCTCAAGGATAAGCAATGAAGCCATGTAAGACATAACTATTCAAGCAATTCTAACACTTGTGTTACACAGCCATGATTAACTGGAACACCACCTTTGAGACTAAAATGTAATTTTTAGAACATATATACAACCTGGCAGCTACAATTTTAAAAAATGACCATATATTATATAAATAAAGCGTCCAGCTTTCCTGTGGGGAGCTATTAGACCACTGCTTTTTTTGAGATGCCTGAATTTACATGGTTTGTCCTGTGCCCATTTTTCAATGTTTTTTCCTATTTATTCCTGATCAAACTTGTGCTTCTTCAAGCTTTGCTTAGTCACACCATTGTTACCACTTGCATGGAAGCAATCTAACACAGTACAAGCTGTACAGCTTTTCTCTCTGCACACAAGGTTTTGAGCACCCAGCAGAGAGGAGTTTGCAAAGCAACAACCACCGAAAACAACTTTGGTTTTGTGCTAGCATAGCTATGGTTTCTGCAGTGCACAAAAATGCTTCATTAACATTTCAAACAATGTAATTTGGTGCCTTAGCTGTATTTCCTGTAATGATCTGTACAGTGAAGTTAGCTTACTATGTGTTCATCTTAAAGAAGCTTTTCCTGATACCCTGTAGGTATCCTTTTCACTCTAAAAAAATGCTAGAGAAACTGTTCAATCACTCCTTTCCAGTTGTCTCATCTGCTAACAGTTGAACACAAAACCAGAAGTTAATAGTTTTATGAAAAAGCAGCACTTATTTGGATATTAAATGTTGTCCAAGTACCTTGCACAGCTTCCATGACTTCATTCTAACCTTTTCACATGAGAATAAAATCTGAATATTAACTACTCTCTTCCAGTCACAGAATTCAAACCTTAAACTTCTTTCTTCCAAGAGAGGCAGGTGGTAATGACTGTATCCAAGAGCAGGTACATATAACTAAGGCATAGTTGAAAATTCCTTAGAGAGGAGGACAAAGAAAGATACAAAAGAAGGGGGAAAAAAAAAAGGAAAATACTACAGTGCAACAATGTGCTATATGTGTTAAACAACCAAAGTGGAATTTCCTAAAGTGGTACCTATTTGCAAACTTCTGCAGCATAGCTGAAGCAGGAAGACTAGGAATTCCTGATTAGCAATTGAACCAGCAGAAGCCCCTGCCACTGACTGCACTGGTTTAGCTGATTGAGCTCTCACTGGTACAGCCTGTTTGCTTGCTGTGCAGGGTTTGACTAGATGGCCCTGGAGCAGGACTTGGCTGTAGAGTTGCTGCATGGCAGGAGCTCCCTGGCAATACTTTACACTAACACCCTTATAACCATGAAAGAGCACCAGAGCAGGAGGTGCAAGTTCCTATCACAAGTGAGGTTGTTCATCCATAACGTTCACAAAGAACAATTTGGTTTTTGTATTATCTCATGCTTTTTGCTCCTCATTGAAAGGCACTCCCATTCAGAAAAAAAGCAAAAATAATATTTCAAGTGGCCACTGTTAACACCAAAAAAATCAAGGCCTCTGTTAGTGCTACCAAAGGATCCTTGCCAGACAATTATGTTGGTATATTTTTTTGCACACTTATAAAAGCACTTGTAGTTAATCACTCTGTATTGTCACTGAATCATTACATGTGACATCTTTTTCACAAGTCCTGCTTACATGCTGACAGCAGCAGGAATGCAAAATCTTACTACTCAGAGATGAAGTTCAATCAAATGATAGTGTCACTATAATGGCAACACAGTACCAAAAATGCCATTTCAAGTTTACCTCTCCCCCTGCTACTCAGCATCATGCTCCAGGGATGCAAACTTCCCTTTTCTCTCAAGCAGTCTAACCAGCTAATATTAATTGGCTTTAACTAAAAACAATTGCCTGTAGCCAGTATTTATCTTTCATTTCATTGCTTGTTGCCAGATCTGATGAGGGGAGCCAAGTAAATTTTTCCAACAACGCAATCTAGTAAGAGATAGTAATTTAGCCTCTCCCTGTAAATCCTGTTTTCACTTTATGAATGTCTGAAAGCATCAGTAGAAAACAAACACATCTGTTTGCACTCATTAGCAAATGCTGGTGCTGCTGGTTGTCAAAACTCAAATCCCATCTCCCTGTCTGTCCTTCCAGATACATTCTTCAATGGTAGGACTCGAGAATCTCATTTCAGTACAGACAGGCTCAAAAGCATGAAAGAAAGAAAGCCTCCACTAATCCAACAGTCTTCAAAGAAATACTTCTCTAACACAGCTGTAATTAATATTTTCTCTCATTATTTACAGTGCTCAGTGTCATGGAGCTGCAATTTGACAGCAGAAGGGCACAGAACAGAGATTGGAGAGGCAGGTTACCAACACATTACAAATAACTGCAGGCATGAGCAAGGAAGCCCTGGAGGAGTTCTTCAGCCCTGGAACTTGTATGCCCAGTTTCAGCTTCATGAGAAAATAAAACCCACACAGAAGCTGTGGGGTGGGAAAGTGGGAAGAGAAGCACAGCTTCTAATGGAAACACGTGAGCCTGAAAGAAAACTTCTGGGAGTACAGTATACTCACCTTAAAGAGGCCAAACAAAAACTACCCTTTTCTAAATATCTGAATGTTCACTAAGGAAACAATACAATGGTAAAAATCCCAGCAAAAAGAAATGGGATGAATATTGCAGTGTCACTGCAAGCGTCACCAGGGTTCAGAAGGGCAAGCAACACATGGTATTTCCTTGTGCAAACTCTCATATAGAAAAAAAACCCATATAGAAAAAAAACCCCATCCTGATACAATTGCTTAGTGGAGTAAAAAAGGTTGAATTCATGAATACCAGAGGATAAATTCTCTTTCTTTATTTTGTATAATAAAACTCTCCTGAAAAAAAAAATTCCTATGCTTTAACTTGTATGTTGTGGTTTTAGACCCAGTGTTTATTTCTGCATACAACACACATACATCATGCATGCCTACTGAATGGACATAGATAGATAGATAGATAGATAGATAGATAGATAGATAGATAGATAGATAGATAGATAGATAGATAGATAGATAGATATAGGGACTTCTGAAAATACCTGGAAAGGGATTACAGATTGAGAAAGAGCTTTCATTTTACAGTTTAACGAGTCATTCTTCTCCCTCCTCTTACTCAACATTTTCCTCTGGCATCCACCAGTTTGACTAGCCTCTAAAAAATTTTCACATTGACAGGCTGCAGAAGTTCAAACAACCTAGTAATAACATGTGGGCTAACAATACAGAAATTAGAAAGTTTTCTGTGCAGAATCACAGAGCAATTAAGAATCATGAAATGCAGTGCTCAGTCCCACAAGCACTGTTGTGTCCTCCTTGTCATCCTATCAACTTCAGTGAACCACTGAAATGTTTCAAAGTATTTTCTCTAACCTGTCAACTCAAGTTCACAACTGCAGGTCTTCATGTTCTCTCAGTTTGAAAGAACAGAGTCAGAGTCAAAGAAAGGTAAATACAGCAAGAACACCTCATAGCACTACAAATCAACTGAAGGTCGCAAAATTCATAGGTTGTGTGGGACCAAAAGTAAATTCCTGAGCCTATGGCCTTCTATACCTGCACATCACTACATTTCAGGTAGTTCTACTTATAAGTGGTTTATTTCATGACATAAATTATATAGCAACTATTCAACTAAATTTTAGAATTAGACTCCTCTAAAACAAAATAGGAGAATTTAAAAATTTGTTGAAAGCTACACTGAGACATGCATGTAGATTTTTGATGGGTGAATTTCAGCTAATTTTTATTCAAGATAGATAATGTGGTAGCTCTGAATTACAAGCATTTTCCATTCATATTTCTCTAATTCAAATCTGGAAGGAGAATAACTCAGGTCAACTTAGAGGAACTTTTAAAGGAGGAACAGATTACATTTTGATAGCACAATAAAATTGAGCCATGGGACACTGAGGAAGCATAAAGGAAACACGAAGATTTGCATTTTACTTTCTTCTACTTCTAATTATTAGGCATTCATTGGGCCAGTGATTTGGCAATGGATGTTGACAGTGTAAGAGCCATGTGTCTGTAGTGCCATGCAGACAATATGACAGCACCATGAACTAGGACAGGCAGTCTGCTCACCTGCTGGCAAGGCCCTGGGGCACCATGGTTAGGAAACTTGGGGTGAGGGAACAAAAATGAAAAGATCCTTCAAGCAACCAAAAAGCTGATAAGTTGGCAAAAGCAAAGCTGAATGATGTAATGCTCTTGGCTCCAAGTAGGAAGAGAATAATTTTCAGCCAAAAGTATTAAAAGATATTTTCATTTGGTTTATGTTATCAATTAATGGCTGAATACTGACAGATAAATCAGGCAGCCTAAACACACCAAAGCATGTTTAAAATGGAAACCAAGGCTTAGCTAAGCTGGCTGTAAGGAATCAGCCAAAATAATGGCAGTAGCTTGTATTCTGAAGCAGTCATGAAAACTATGAAAGAAGTCTCTGCTTTAGAGACAGTATCTTTTGGAAGGGTGTTTTTAATCAGGGCTTTAGCTAATGCTGGCCTATTGTTTCTGGGAAGGCAAATGCAGGCTCTCTGGAAGAACAAGTACTGACTCAATCTTTCAAAAGGTGCAGTGAGTCCTCACCAAGTGGGAAATGGATGAATTAAGGTTTTGTGAGGCACCAGATACATAAACTCAGCACCTTGCACCTTCTTGAATGGCTTGGGATGCATTTTTTTCTCTTGATATTCCCATTTAAAAAAAAAATTCAATAAAAGCAAAAGTCATTACCACCTTCTGTAAAAATGAAAGGTTTGCCTTGTTCCTTCTCCCTGGGTGGGAAGTAGCAATGTTATTTTTTAAAATGTATGCTCTACTTGTTTTCCTTCCATCCCTCACCACCTCCTTTCACAACCACTGGCACTAAGTATCCATCACTGAAGTCTGAAGTCAGAGTAAATAACCCTATTAAATAACCATCCTATTTCATGATGGTCGTTTACCTGCACCTTTGACGTTTTCCATAGTAACTGAATAACTAGAGTGCCTATATATAAACAATGATATATTTTATTTGGCTGTAACAAAGCCAAAAAATCGGGATTAAGAGGCTCATACACACTCGGCTCTTTCCAGCTCTTAAGAGAACAACACGTTCTGCTCATAAACCTAAACTAATATACTGTGTCATATCATAATTTTACTTTTCATTAACAGTGCCAGTGAAATTCTAGTAGAGTCCATAATTAGGTGGCAGCAGGAAATGGCAGACCCTTTAAGGACTGTCTTCACCATCAGCTTCCCAAACAGTTCCCAAAAGATTCTAGGAGGAAATTGCAGCACTTACAGGAACAGAATACAGATACCTAATTAGTCAAATACTACTTCCAATAGCAAACAGTGCAAGCAGTTTGTCATTCCAGTTGATACTCACTTTACAAAAACATGAAAACTGTTACATGGTCTACACATGATACTTCAGAAAAAAACAGCACTTCCATACATAAAAGTAAAACGTAAATACAACAATGAAAATCCAAATAAATTAAAAATCAACACCACTAAACAAATCCCACATACACACACATATTTACTG
The DNA here is from genome assembly GCF_012460135.2 of Molothrus ater. Lineage (NCBI taxonomy): Eukaryota > Metazoa > Chordata > Aves > Passeriformes > Icteridae > Molothrus > Molothrus ater. The sequence goes on along the minus strand of NC_050479.2, from coordinate 15,756,662 downwards.
TTAATAAATAACAGTGTAGAGTTAGTACTGCTAATAAATAACAACTAGAGTATCACTAAGTCATGGCAGCAGTAGCAGCAGCAAGCTGTCTCTGATAGCTTTCTTTTTTTTCCCCACATGTCCCTGTTGCTCTCATCTTCATTCTTTCTTACTGTTACTGTTAATTCTTAAGTAATATAAACTAAAAGACAATCAGTGGATGAAGTCTGTATACAGGCTGTATTGTTCTATGTAAATGCACTATTTGGCAGAGTAAGGCTGAAGCACAACCTTTCACCATTATGACTATTAAATGCTGTAGATACTCCACAGGCTTTCAGAATACTCATTTAAACTTTGTAAAAGTTTATTTTCTAAACTTGAAGGAATCCAAGTGCTCTTGTAATTAAACTGCAAAGAATGTAGAAGTATTGACAAGTATTCTCACGTTAGCTCCAAACAGCAGTGAGACTGAGCTGCAATTCAATTTCTAGGAGCTTGTGTTTTAAGAATTTTAATGAGGTTTTTGGTCCTGTCAGGAAAAATCAGATACACAGCTGTACTCCCTTCAAATCCATAACTGTAGAAGTATGCTTTGCAAGACATTTGTATGCAAATGCTGCTAAGGGCCTCTACAGATTCTAGCTACAGAGAAGAGTTTCTCACAGCAGCCTCCTCCAACAGAAAAACAATTGCCAGGCCAAGCGTGAAAATGAATCAGACCAAAATACATGGATTACTAACATATCCACCCACACACAATCTACAGAGAAAATAAAAACATCCGGAGCTTGTAAGGTTGCCAGAGGGGGGGAAAAAGAAAAGAAAACTGATTTCAGGGAAGACACAATATAAATTTATACTTTTTTTGTACCTTCTCTTTGCCTCACAAGCTTTTAGGACTAGGTTGGAGAAATGCTGTGAACCATCTAATCCTGCCAATTCTATAATTCCTTATGACTACTTTAAGAGGCTATTGCCAAAACCACATTGAATTTTTTGTATAACACACATTTCAAATAATAATATATAACTAAGTTCTGAATAAATTGAAGCTACCTTAAAGAATTATTATGTTATAGCTCCAAAGAAATTATATATTTGAAAAGATGACTTCTAGATGACATGTTGGGCTCTTGTTTCAATCTCTGATCAGATTCTCCTCATGGCTTGGAGTTTCAGGAAGGAAAGAAAGAAAAAATAGTATTTGCTTCCCAAATTAGAGTCTTTGTGATTTACAATTTAAACAACAGCATTTTTTAAACTGAAATGCTGTACTGATGTTATCTTAAGACTATGAAAAACAATCTGAGCAAGAAAGGAAACAATTGAGTCTCCTTTGTATATTAATTGATAATACATACATTAACTCCATTAGTAAAGCAGTAAAATGTGTATTTAAATAAGAATGGTTTTAGACCTCGGCATTTACATTGCATAAAAAATGAAAACCAATAAATTTTGTTTTCAAATTCAGGGATCTCATAAAATCACAGAATGCTTAGAGGATGGAAGGGACCGCAAAGATCATTTAGCTCAACTGCCCCTGCCATTGGAGGAGCTGGATCCATGGCAGAATTTCTATCAGTCCTATCAGTATTTAATTACAAGTAAGCCATTTCTTTTCAGAAGGTTACTTTTTGCAATATAATGTACTAGTCACTGAGTAAACATCTCAACACTGAAGCTTCCCATTACTGTGCGTCACTACACGACTGCTGCACGTACTCGTACTTTCACATACTTCACTAAATTCCCACACAACACCCAGCAGCTGACAGACCCAAACCACCACCATCTTTCCTCTTTTCCACACCCCCACACTCCCCTGAGTAACCCCTCCCTTCTAAGCCTGCCATCCAACCACATCCAACAGAGTGGTCACCACAGGCCAGCCAAACGCTCACCTGCTCCCCTGGTAAACGTACGGGCTCCATGCTGCTGACTGCCCTGAGCACGCGTCCATCCGGCTGGGAACAGCACCAGCTCCCGACACAGGCAAGGGACAGAGCCTCCCTCCCTCACTGCCAGGGAGCTGCAGTTCACTTCCAGGCCAAACACCCAGGGCAGCTGCCTCCCTGGAGCTCCCTCACCTCCTCTGAATGCAGATGAACAGGTTGAGGTGTGACATCGTTTGTCACCACACCTTGGGCACCCAGGACAGCCCCGAGTGCTGCCATTGCTCTGTGCTCAGTTCCCTCAGAACAGGGAACACAGCCAAGTCACAGGTTATTGACTGGCACAAGACAATCTTGGTCAATCTTGTGTCTTTGTGAAGAGATGGGCTGGAAAAGGAGGAAAGACTCTTTTACTAGTTTTGCTTTCACCACTGTAAGAGTAATAACAGCAGCAATAATAAATAATTAGGGTCTGTGATGTTACTTTTCTCCTCATAAAATCTTGATTGCTGTTGACAGGAACAAAACCTCAGAGACGACATTTTCACCTGATTGTATTTCCTTGCATTTCATCATAAGTATAGCAAGTTTAATGGCCATACCCAAAACTTGGAATTAGAAGTTAGTACTCCTGACTCTCATTCAGTTAGCATCCCACAATCTAAAACAATTCCTGAAAATGAATATGTAGACAGTATTCTAGTAAGATTTCCAAAAACAACAAAAGAAAAAGCTTATTAATTGAGCAAATTCCTGCCAAGTGTGTAAAAAGAAGAAAAAAAAAAGCACACCAAAAAACCAAATCAAAAGAATCAAAAGTACTCCAGCATAACAATTCACTGACCCATAAAGCAAGTTATCTTTTTAGGTACTGACAGAAATAATTTCCCCAGTTTGCATATAACCTCAGTGCCTCTGCTAATGCCACAACCTCCCCAGAATCATGGAATATTCTGAGTTGGAAGGGACCCATAAGGATCGAGTCCAACTCTTAAGTGTGTGGCCTATATGGGGACTGAGCTCATGACAAGTGGCTACTGAGGCAAAGCTGACCCAGACATCACTTAACTGACAGTACTCAGGCTGCTGAGGAGGGCAGTGGAGGCCCTAAGAACCGACAAACCCCAGAGCAAGGGCAGGAGGCTCCAGAGTGCCAGAGATTGCAAAGGGCTGAGGAAAGCAGCAGGGAAGGACAGCAGGAGTTGGCAGCTCTCTGCCCTGGCAGGTACCAAGCAGAACCAAAGTGTTCTCAGACATGGGAAATATACTTTTTTCCTGCCCAGGAGCAAAAATTCAGCTGCAAAGGGCCCCTGCATGTGGACATTACCTTTTTATGCTTTATGAAAAGTTTTATGAAAGCATGAACAGAGATAGGTAGGGATGTGTAACAAGCACAAGGGTCTCATCAAGAAATCACTCACAATCCCTCCACAACCTCTGGCTGGTTGTGATAAAAACAAACTAATATAAAGAAGAAATTTAAATAACAAGCAACAGATAAGGATCTGTACCATGATTCAGCATGAACATCTTTGACATCCTACAACTAATGTGCACTATTTAAAGATTGTATTCTGCTTGCATAACAAGAAATCCAGATTGCTTTTCTGACCCGAGGCAGCAGTACAGTTACACAAATCCCTGCCCTGTTTCACTGATTCTAAAACACAACCTATACACCAGAATTCCAAAAACAGCTACACTACACTTCCTGCTTGAGATAAATTTACCTCTCCAACTCTGCTAGTAATATTGGCAAGTCCTCTGAAGTACAGAGAAGCTTTCAGGTTGCTACATGCAGCAGATTCAGTTTACCAGTGTAACGCTATTCAATCCCACACAGAATTGACTTTGAAAATTCAAGCCAGCAAGAATGGCTCTGCACCAGTTTCCTGCTTTCTACATCTCCACCCGCCATCAGCAAAGTCTGTCTCAGACGCCGCCACACTTACAAACAGTTTACACTGCAGAGCATCCATCTCAAGTTGAAGTTTTCAAGCTAGAAAGACATCGAAAACCAACTTTATATCATATAAATGAACAACACTGCAATCACACCTGATACCTCCTCTTTGTCAGCTGCATAACTGAGAATTAAAACAGACACCAGCAACAGTACATAATTCTCCATTCCTACTTCTATTTCTCTGCCTGAAAAACTGAAAGAAAACAGAAGACAACAACCAGATACAATTTCATACATTTCTTATGATACATTCAGCACCATTATCTCTAGCAAAAGTAGTCATCTTCCAAGTGTTGAAGAGCTAAGTTAGATCTTGAAGAGAGACCAAAGATTTTTCTCATATTTAAACAAACTTTTTCCTCAAAATCTATCGAGTGGCCATAGCCGCAGACTACTAGGCAATGAAAAAAGAAACAGAAAATAAATTTCAAATACCTTTTCTGTTGCACTTTGCATATTGAATTTCAGAGTCTAAGAAGGGTATGAATCCGTCTTTTTCGTCGTTATATGTATAAATACACAAAAAATTCAAAGCAGTTGTTTTGTAGATTCAAGAACAGGAAGCACCTCTGCTACAACTTCGTAGAGAAAGTCCCTTGAAAAAAAATAACTGCGTATGTACTTCACGTAAATCATTGCTACCTCCCCTTTCCTCTTTCTGTCTCACATCTGTCTTCAGACAACTCCTCTTCAATGGTCTCATAATTTGCAAGAAATTTAAAACCGCTTTTACGATAGGCAACTCCAAGAGTCTTTTGCATATTCACAATTTATTTCACATTCCCTTGAAAAATACGGGGGATTTATTTCTTAAGTAACACTTGAAATGAACGTCTTTTCATAAACATTCCAATATATTGCATTTCTCTAATTTTTTTCATTTCTGATTTCTACTTCTTTTCTTCCAAACTTGACTTCCAGAATCTGTGCAGAAATGTTGGCAGAAACCATTCAGTACTCTTTACAGTGTTAATTACATTATTTCGTTTCAGCCCAAACATTCAATTTTTTGCAAACCCCAACAGTTTATTTGGAACGTCATCATGAATTTATTCAAAAGAAAATAAAATCACAGGGAGAAAAAGCTCTTCTCCATAAGAAATTAATCCTACCTCTTGAAGGTGGAATGCAAAGTACTTCAAGAATTTAATTTGTAGGTTTTAACCTTTGAATAACTGTCTCAACTACTCTTAGAACCAATTTTGATAAGAAATAGGAATTTGGAGTAGCATTCAAGTCCATTACTTGTCTGTAGCATCCCTTTTTGCCAGCTTCTCTATTACTTTGTTGACACACACTTTGTCAATGGGGCACGAACTGACTGCATTCACTTGTTAAAAAATTTTCCATAATCAAGAGAAATTCACAGTTACTTATAATCTTAGTGGGCAGAGTGATTATGCACAACAAGTTTTCTAATGGGACTGCTGTTTTGACCATATTTCTCCATCTAGGAGACTTACACAAGGAAAACAAGAAAAATTAAAGTTTTCACTCAAGAGATTCATAAACTAACTCTACTTTAAGTGTGCATCTTCTACTCCATCTTGCCTAGTTTAGAGAGAAAATGCTTGGCTATGAAAAACATCTTTGATTTTAAATTCTTCCTCATCCTCAGCTTGAACACAATGTGGTTTTTACTTGTTTAGAAAACAGCCCTGGATGTTGATAAAAAAAAAAAAGGCAGGAAGGAAAGAGCAGGGAGTGGTATTTCATGAGAAGAAAAAACCTAAACCATTTACTGTTGTTTTAGAACTTTCTATTAAGAAAAAGCTATTTATATTTCAATTATGTGACAGGATGCCACAGCTTGAAATAATTTTGGAAAAAAGAGGCCTTAAAATTAGGTATTAATGGTATCAACTTAGAAATCTTTTGATTATTATATTCCCATAACAGACATTCATAGGCTGCATTTGTTTAGAACACTAAGTCCAACACCTCCTAAAATCAGCAGCAAATTTAAAATATCAACCAGGAAAAAGCGTAGAGGAAGTCTGCATTTGTCCCACAGTTCACCAGAGTTTAATCAGAAAATATTACCAATACACAATGAATCCTAAAACAGTTTCTTTCCCCTAGCTCAAAATGTATATTTTCAGAGATAAGCAAAACCCAGATTATTCACTGTCCTCAACCATGCCCTTTCATCTCATTGAGGCCCAGTCTTGCTCCTGGTTTTTGCTGCCTGACACACACAGAGCTGCTCCTTCTTTCCAATGCCAGGAGCAAGGATCAGGGTGTGTGCTGACCCCTCCAGAAACCCCTGAGGCTCCCTGTCCACCCCCACACCCCCTGCTATGGGCTGGCTGAACTCACAGCCGGCCACTTCCCCCAGCTACCTGGACACATGCAGCACTATGGAAGCAAAATGGAATTACTTCATTATGTCCATATGCTTAAACACACAACAGGCTTACACAGTTAGAAGAACTTTAAAAAAAAAAAAAAAAAGGACACTTATACCCTTAGAAAAGCGAAAGTACCAAGGATCCTCAGAAGCCTCAGAAGCTGTACTAAAAGAGTAACATAAAATCTATGTAAATTATTGTAGTTGTTGGTCTCTTTTCCATAGTGGAGAGCCAGGTTTATGGAGACTTATGGAAATTAACAGCCTAGGTCTGCAATGACAAATCAAGGAGGCCCAGAGGTACTAATAGCTGGCTTCACATGTGCAGACATATGTGTGCAAACACAGATGCCCAGTAAAAATGATGATTTCTTTCCAAACCTATGAATGGTTGTCCTAAAACAAGGATTACTGCAAGTTATTTGATATATTAAGTGAATACAAATTAATGTTTTTTAAAAGGTTTTTATAGGGAACTGTATGGAGAAATCTAATAATTCTCAACTAGTTTAGCCAGGAATAATATCACCAAAATAACTTCTATAAAACCTAAGAAAACACTCAGGAAAAGCAGAATCTGTTACAGAGAAGACAAAATATTTAAAATACAATGGCCTATAAGCTCTAGAATAACCAGTTTGTACTCAGACCACAAAGTATTTTTACTGAACACCAGAGAAATGTAGGTGTAGCTTCTTTTATTTTCAGTCTTTGCAAAGCAAGTAATCTTTTCTTTGTAACATTGTCTCAATAGAAGATTGCATTATATATATGCAATATATGGGTATACACAATACATATGTATATGCAATATATTATGGTTTTGAATATAAGAGATACAATGACATAAAGGCTGATATTTAGCCTGAACAGCACAGTATATTTAACTTATACACACAACACAAGAACAGTTCCACTTTGTACTCACTCTTACAAAGTTGTCAGGGAACAAACCTCTTCTGCCTTTGAGCTGTCCTTCCCACCAGCCTCCATCATCTTTCTTGATATTGGTGATTATGTCACCTACAGTGATTGTCAGCTCATCATCGTGTTGAGCTTTGTAGTCAAACTCCACTATCGCCTCCACTAAAAAAGAAACACACACATGCACAATTATTGACTACATTTAAGCTTTCCTGGCTTTCAAAGGCATTAGAAAAGACCAATGCAATCATATATTCTCAGTGAAAGTAATATATTCAGCTTAACTAAGAGAGTACATCAAAGAGGCAAGATGCAATGGTAATGTTCTGTGGGTACCTGCTACAAGAGAGGCCAAAGTGAAAAAAACACACAGGAAAACCCATCATGGTTAAGGCAACATGCCTTTTTCTTTATTTTTTAAAGGAAATCAATTTGTTATGCTTCAGCAATATTAATTTTGGCAGCATTACGAAGTTTATTTTTGTTTCTTGGACAAAGTTTTACCTTTTGTTCACAGGGCTTTCAAAGCATTTTATTTTATATTGAAATAAATACGTAAAGGTTCTCAATTCATAAGCATCCCAAGCGACTGCCACTACCTTGCTAAATACATCATTATCAATCTAAAATGTATTTAACAAGAATTTTTTTCATCATGATGATTTTGACTGCTGTTTATATGGAAATGCAAAGCTTTGCTGCATGAACATGCCCTCACAGGGTATCATCAAAGACAGAAGATTTACTTTCACTTGTGATTATGCATCAAAGAATTAAGATTAAATACTTCTACTGCTCTGAATGTCTCTTATCAGAGTTATAAGCATTATAAGCTTGCTACCATTACATAGCATGTCTGTCTTTTCCCAAGAAGTCACCCCATCTTTTGAAACTATACACACAAGCAAGTCTCTTTAGAGAATTAAGGAAGTCATAACGACAGAAAAATTCCTTCAGAAAATCAAAAATAATACACCTGGGGTACTCAACATGGAAGCCATAGTTATATTTAGTGGTTCATCAAACATTTACTGGCCAGATTGGTGAGGTCTGGACAGCCATATCTGTAAAACTTATTCCTGTTTTCTTCAGTGGAAAAGCTCATCCAAAGACTTCCCAGCAAACACTTAGCACTGCAACCATTGAAATAGTATCAGGCATCAAATCAGATTGTGCCATGTAAACCCTGCAAGCTCCAGTCTGCAAGCAGGCAATACCAGCTCACAAAGCAAAGCCAACCATTACACCACAGGCAGCAAAAAGGTTCTGCCTGAATAACAAACCCTGCATACTAAACTGAATTAAGTTGACAGGAAATCAGAATTACTTCTTTCCACCCCCAAAATGTCACACAGTCACAATGCTGAATATCTCCATCCCTCCTCCAGAGCCTGCAAGTCATAGCTAAAGCAGTGTTCTGACTTTTGGATACATACCAGCAACAAGTTTATGGCTTGTAATATTCCTCTATTACCTCATCTGTGAAGTCAAAAACCATTGTAAAGCCAGTTTACAAGAGGCCTGCTAAACTACATAATGAACAGCAAAAGAGAAAGACTGGCACCACACACTGTAAGCTGACAGGCAAACTGAACATGAAAAATTTACCAGTGAAACTTAGCAGAAAAATCAGAGTCATGCAGGCTGAGAGGGACTTCACATCTCTAGTTCAGCTTTGTGTTCAAAGCAGGACCAGCTGTGAGGTCAAACCAGGTTACTCAGGGCTTTTGCCACATGGGTCTTGAAATCCTCCAACCTCCTCCTACAGAGGCAGGTACGGGATGCAGTAGAATCTGCTCCATTGTTTAACTGGGAAAAAGGTTTTCTCTCTACGTTTTTTTTTGAAGCCTTTCTTGTATCAGTTTTCCCCCACTGATCTTGTTGCCCCACCGTCCACTGCAGGGCATAACTCCATCTTCTTGATAATTTACTTGTAAGCTTTGTAAGGTTGCTATTAGGACCTCCAATTTCTCTTGTCCAAGCTAGACAATCAGAGCTCTTCTAGATTCAGGTCCCTTCACTCTTTAACACATGAACTGTTCCACCAATTTGGTAGAAATCACAGATATGAGCAGAGTGCACTCCACTGCCTTCTCCAGTATTCGACAAAGACATTAGACTGAAGAAGTTCCAGGACAGCCCCGGTGGTACTTCATTTATTATCAGCTTGCACCTGCAGTACAAACCACTAACCACTGCCTAAATCACAGTTTTTGAGGTTGGAAGGCACCTCTGTAGACAATCCCCTAACAATGCAGAAACTGCCAAAGCACAGATTGCTCAGGGCCTTATGCAGCCAAGCTTTGACTATCTCAAAGGATTCCAGTGAGATCTCAAGGAAATTCCAGTGTTTGATCATCCTTAAAATTAAAAATTATTTCAGACACATCAATAATATCAGCCTGAGCCTTCTCCTCTCCAGACTGAACAGTCCCATCTCTTTCAGACCTTCCCCACATGTCACAGGCTCCAATCCCTCAACCACCTTCACGGCCCTGCACAGGACTCACTCTGCTCTCTCCATCTCTCCCTTGTACCTGAGAGCCCAGAACTGGACACACAACTCCAAAGGTGCCTCACCAGGAAGGAGAAGGCAGAAGGATCCTCCTGCTCCCAGCACTCTGCCTAAAGCAGCCCAGGGAGCCAGCAGCTGCCCCTGCACAAGCACACGCTGCTGCCTCCTGCTCTGCTTCACATCCACCGGCATCCCTGGGCCCTTCTCCACAAAGCTGCTCCCCAGACCCCCAGGCACAGCCTGTACTTCTGCCTGGGCTTATTCCTCTCCAGCTGCAGCACTTGGCATTTCCCTCTGCTCATGAGCATCCTCTCAGCCCCTTTTCTCCAGCCTCTTGAGCCTCTACACATGGCAGCACCACCCTCTGGGGAGTCAAACACTTGCTGCTTTTGCAGCACCTGCAGCTTGCTCAGACTCCTCTCTCCTCCTCTCTGTCCTCCTGCTCATCACTGCACACACTGAGCAGCATCAGCCCCATCTCCCAGCCCTGAGGCACCACTGCCAGGGACCAGCCTGCAGCTGGAGCTCCTGCTGCCCTTCGCCTCTGGCATTTCAGACACTTCTTCCCACTCACCTGTACTGCACCTCCTCAGTTTGTCAAGTTATGGGAGACAGTGACAAAAGCTTTGCTGAAGTCAACATAAACAACGTTCACTCCACCAAGTCAGTGATCTCATGGTAGAAGACTTAACAGATTGCTCAGACATGACTTCCCTTTCATAAATCAACACTGACTACTCCCAACTGTCTTCTTGTCCTTCATGTGTTTGGAAATGGCCTCCAGGATTATTTGTTCCATCATCTTCCAGTGGTTCACATGGGGCTGATCAGCCTGTAGTTTTCAGTAAAAAATGATGCTTCTTGCTCTTCCTGAAGACAGGAGGTATTCTTCTGGTTTTAATGAACTCTCCTCATCACAGTGACTTTTTGAAGACCATCAAGAGGGATCTCCCAATATCCATTAGCTCCTTCAGGACATACCACACCAGGGCCATGGCTTTGCATGTGACCAGTTTGTTTAAATATTCCCTAACCTGATTCTCTTCCACTGAGGGAAGGTTTACTTTGCCCCTGACTTTTCTACTGGTTTCAGGGTCCTGAACAGGCCAAAGTCTTTCCTCTTCAAGTCCAGGGTTGCAACCCTGCTTTCTGCCTATCCCCCCCTCCTCTCTGGATCCTGAACTTCATCATCTCCTGGTCAGTGCCACCAAGGCTGCCCTCAGCCTTCAGAGCCCCAAACAGTTCTTTGTTTGCAGGTACGAGATCCAGTAGACAACACACTCCAGAAACCTCCTGAACTGCTCACACCAACCCAGCACACAAACAAGTTCCACTATCCCTCCAGCAGATAGCAGGGTGATGGAATATGAGCTACCACATTGTATCTTCACAATCCCAATGAAATCCCAACTCTAAAACTGCATGCAGACATGTAATTCCTCTTCTTTGCATTCCATGCTGTCTGCATGAGAACACAGACATTTCAGAGAGGCAACCAGCTGTGCTGACTTCCCAGAAAGAGTTTTCCCTGTAATTCTGAAAAGCACTTCCTTGTTTGTATGGGTATGCTTGGGAAAGGCCCCCATTAGTCCTGATTTTTTTTGAATACAAGGTCTCCATTGTTTGCATCACATTTTGTTTGCCAACCTGGTCCCAATGCTCATAAGATAGTTAGCAGAGATGCTTTTGCCTTAGTCAGGTGAATCCCATCTTTTCCAAGCAATCTTCAAAAAGACCCTCATGATTGTAAAACTAGAATTCTGTTGCTGACACCAACTATGCAACCAACTTACCCACAGGATCTCTCCACTCATCCTAATGCACTTTGCTCTCACCCAAAGGACCAAGGAGAATCCAGCCAGGCTCTTGGTCATCACCCCAGAACTACAGAGTCACAGTTGATAATTTCAGATCCCTTCAGGTGGTATCATTCAAACCTACATGGGAGAGCAGCAGGAGTAGTAGTGTGAAGCCAGACAAGCTCTGGCAGTTTTACCACAGTGTTCCAGATCCTGGCAGGGAACGAGCCTCTCTAGATGTCAGGTCAGGTCAGGTCAGGTCAGCAGATGGGAGTCTCCAACACTCGCAGCAGGGAATTTCCCTACTGTTACCACTTCCCACTTTCTCCTGGTGCTTCTGCATGGCTCAGATTTACCAGCCTGGGTGCTTCACTGGACTGAGCACCCAGACCCCCATCACCTACAAAAGCATTGAATCTGTTCTTTAATTGCAGACCTTGAGGTGGAGCAGGAGCCTTCCTCCTAGCATCAGAAATTATAAATCAATGTTTTCAGGTTTGCTATTCTGGGAGTCTCTAAATCCACGAGGCACAGACTCCATCCCTTTATTCAGGAAAGTTGTGGGTTTGGGCTCTTGAAACCTCAGGGACCTGAAGATCTGGAAAGCCCAACCCTCTGAGTCCAGGCAACTAACAAATTTTTACACATACTTCTAATATATGAACTAAAGTCCCTAAATTAGCACCAATATTATCCATAGATATATATATATATGTATGTGTGTATGTGCGTGTATGTGTGTATATATATATATATACACACATATATATATCCACACATATACATACATACAGTTTACCCCAGACCAACCAGTGCATTTGGATCAGAAGTTGTATTTACACAATAGCTCTCCAAAGACTTCTGCAAAGACTACTGGATTCAAGCAGTGGCAGCAAGGTACACACATCAATGAAAATTTTTATCTCCACAGAACACAACAGGACTGTGGCTCAGAAAAGGCAAAATTTAGACTATTCAGCAGGGTATTTCCAGTTTGGTTGAACCCCAGGAATGATCTTTTGAAAGCAAGGTCCTGTATCTTCACTTTTAAGCTGCATACTAGGACATCCTTGCTTTCAGGACTCAAAGCTTTTTGTGTGTGTCAAGTCATTTCTCCTCCCTGCTTAGGAAGCTTTAAAATCCTATTCTGATTTTGCAATGAGTGCAATTACATACTGCCTTGCTCTTCCTGAGCAGCTAGGAGGTGGGTAGAGAGCTGTAAGGGGGAGATGACAATGCAGCAGGGATTCAGGCTGGCTCCAACTACTGATTCTTCAAACACTCCTCAGCATTCAGGCTGCAGCAAGACATAATGAAGGAAGACAAACAACTCTCCCACTCTGTAAGTACCACATTTTTCAAGAGTTCTAGAATCTGTTGCTGTTCTTGCAGTTTTCCCTTAAGAAGGCTGCAAACATGACATGATTAATGACAGTTTTCTTATTTATTATGTTCTCTCTCTTAAGTTGAGGCACCAAAAGGTAGAATGAGGCTGTTGACCTGACTCTGCACTGGCTTGGGTAGGCTGGAGGCACTGGAGTTAACTCCCTCAAGTTTGCACTAATTCACATACAGACAGCAGCTGTTCAATCACTTTTGTTTTACTGAAAGTTTGTTTAAACAAACAGAAAACCCCAACTCTTCACTGTTCAGGCTTTTCTCTGTCTATAAAAGTTTCCACTTATTAAAAAACACATATAAATATTTTTAAAAGCTGCCTCCTCTAAGAAAATCTGATTACTGTAACATAAGTGTGTGTAAGCAGTCAGAGACATATGAGTCACCAAAGTAAGACCACACAATCAAGATGTTTATAAACTCTTCAAAGGAAACCAAAGCACAGTTTGGAAAGAGAAATAAGAGTACACCTAACAAATGTGCAGAATTGTGACAAACTGATGGGAAGGCACTTCTGAGATCACTCAAAATTCTCATTTATCACAGTAGTGAAGTTTGAAGAGCACAAGACAGTCAAAAGTGCTCTACAATTGTTAGGTTATTGCAGTTGCAGTTTTTAAATCAAACTCATTTTCTAAAGCATGCTAAATCACAGCACCTTCTCAAACCGTGCTTTGAAAAATTCATTCTGCCACTCAAACTTAATATTTTTTGTTTCTTTTGAGCTGAAACTTAGTCTTCATGGAAGCTGGATTGATACTAGAGTCAGCACTGATCCAGGTTTGTTACAAAAAAGCAGATCAGAGTTGTGCTTCACATCTGTAAGTACAACATACCTGATTCCTGAAGTGCTGTGCTAGATTTCTCCTCAGGAACTGGACTAAAACTGTGTCCCAGTTTGCACAATGATTCATGATGTGAGAAAACACTCCATGGACAGTGAGCTCAAATTAATGTTATTTGTTAAACAACAAAGGTTGGTCTTAGGCCCAGCTCTGCCAAGGTAAACAGATTGCTGCATTAACAGCCAAAACTCAAATCCATTTTAAGCCAAGAGAAAAATAAACTGGCAAAACTGGGACAGGCAGATCTGGTTTCTCTTTTTAGAGAAATTTTCTTCAAATTATTGTACCTCATGATGCCTGAAAGTCAAACCTGCCCCGGCTGGCAAACTGTAGCTACTCTTTCTGTTAGAAAAAGGCATTTTGTACATTAGGAATGAAATTCAATATCAAAAGCTATTCAAGTTATTTTGATCTACAAGGAGAACATTTATTCTCATGCCAACAAAATCAGCTATTCCTAGTCCTATATTAGCATCAATCCAAATTGTAACATAAAAACTCATGAAATAGAATCAAAGCTAGTTATTAAGAGCCCTGCTGGAGACTGGCACAGTACAACTCATTACTGCAATGTCAGGGACAAAGATTTTTTTAATTTAATGCTTAGTGGTTTGGATTTAAAATATACAACTTGGATTGCTAATGATATGAACCAGGCATTGGAATGGTTAACAGCTGTATTTTTAAAAAGCACATCTAGAAAAAAAAACCTGTTGATTAAAAGTTTAACTGGTCCTACCATTCATTCATTCATTCCACAAATTAGTCTTGCACATACAGGTGAAATTATTTTAGTGATAATTACAAATATTTTTCTTATTGTTTATTTTGTTTCTTTGCCACATTTTAAATTACAAGTAAAATCTAATCTCTTAAACTGACCTAGTCAGAATTTCTTTAATAATGCTACCAATACTTGAAGACAGAAATGTCTTCTTTTTATTCTGTTTTCAGTTATTGTACAGTGCCTTTCCAAGCAAGAAAATATAAAGAAAAAGAAACAGAGATTTGCTACTGTGCAACAAAAACTACATTATTGAATCAGTTTCTTGTGAGACATCCGAAGTGTGTAGGCACAATGGAAATGTTATTAACCTCTTTGGCACTATTCCACCCAAGTAACAGCATCCATATGGCAGAACCACCTTCTGCAGCAGTCTGGTTTCACACCCAAATGTAGACATTAGACTGAGTAAATGCAGTTAGACACGGCAGTCAAGGAGTTAAGAGCTGTAAGTTTTATGTTTTCGCATTTCTAAGTCACTCAGCTCCATATGAAGGATAAACATGTTGTTGCATTGGCTTACCCAAAAAAACCAGAACAGAAACCAGACAGACTACCTGCAAATATTCTGCATTCAAGCTTCCAGTTAAAGCTCAAATTGCATTTCCTGAGAAGAGAGTGCATCACGCTTTTGCATGAAGATAACATCTTATAACAGGTTAAAAATCTGACCATTGAATTCCATCTGCCTCAACTTCACAGACAAGGTCTTCTTCAAATGTGCTGTTCTGAGACACCTGGGTACAAACTGGTGAGCCCAGCACACTTTCAGAGCTCAGGAGCATTGGTGCTGAGATGCCCAACGGGCAGGAAGAATGATAGGCAGAACTCTGTGATATCAGAAGGCTAATGAATTACTTTATCATACTGTATTACACTAACAGGAACTATCTAACTAACTACTACTAACTAACTAACTAACTAACTCACTAGAAAACCCATGACTCTCTGCCCAAGAGTCCTGACACACAGACACGTGATCCAACTGGTCAATGAATCCAAAACACCATCACCAGAACCCAATCAAGCAATCACCTTGGGTAAACAATCTCCAGAACACATTCCACATGGGCACAAACACAGGAGCAGCAAATGAGATAAGAATTGTTTTGATCATTCTTTTCTCTGCTTCTCTCACAGCTTCTCTCAGGAGAAATCCTGAGAATGCTAAATCTCTCTCTGTTCAGAGGGCATGTGAATACCACATATGGGCATACTTAAAAAAAACCCACAGTTTTTTTGCTATATAACAGGTTGCAATAAAACTCTTAGTGAAATATTAGGAACCACCAGGAGAGAGAAAAATCAATACCTTTTATTAGACTAAACAGCAAAGCATGACTGAACAATCTGAACTTAAATTAAAAAACACACACAAACAAAAACCATAAAAACAAACAAACAAAAATGAGGAAAAATCCACCTGAACAAAGAACAAAGACCAAAATCAAAACCAAAACAAAAAAGATAGAAAGAAATGGAAAGGGAAAACCTGGGAAAGGGAAAATAAAACCACAAAAAACCCCTCCAACCAAAACCCAAGCTACATTATATTCAATAATGCTGGTTGCCTAAACTAGACCTGGAGGGCCAGAAGGTCTGAAGATGAAATATGACCTACAAGGCCACTGTTTTCTTCACTCCAAGAACACTGAGCAGCTGGCAGGCCAATCACATGAGGGATGCTGTGGTACAAATAGGACTGAGAGAAGAGAAGGAAAACAAATCCATATCAAGTCTGATGTGGCTCTTCTACCAGAGAACAAAATAATCCATAGTTTATAAAGACTCAACTCTCTCAATTCCATTACACTTTATAATATGAAATGAAGGAATGAGCCACTGAACAGGCCTTGGAGTCATCATTCTCTCAAAATGGAAATGCCTTGTAAAAAAATTGGTTAAATACCAATATACCTCTAACTTTACAGCTTAAATGTAAATTACAACTGGGATTTTTAAGAAAGCTTGAGCTGTTAGTTTTGTGGCATGTCTGTGGCACAAAAAAATAACTTCAACATTTTGTTTCTACTTGATTGCAAGCAAGATCCACAATTTCCTTGAAAAATTAATTCCAAACTTTGCTCAACTTTTAACATTTTTCTTTTGCAACACTATCAGGAATAATACTCCCTGCTAAAAGTATTTGCAAGGATTTCACTTCATGAAAAAGAAAGGCTGTAGGGGAAGGAAAAATCAATATCAGAAGGAAAAGCAGTACTATTTAATCTTCAAGATGTTAAATCCATGCTACATGATAACCAGCAACTCCTCCACTTAGACAACAGCCTTCAGTTTACATTAGATTTTCCTATTTCCCCTTTGCAAACAATGGTGGGGAGCTAAAGGTCATATCCTAGAATAGCACCTTCACTGCATCACTCCTCAAAGGGCAGAGCAGCCACAGAAGGGGCCACCTAAATCAGATTGCCCCGGGTCCTTTCTTGTTACAGCCACAAATCCTCTCCAGCCTGCACCTGGGGACACCCCAGGGAGCCACAGAGAGCTCAGGACAGATGGGAAGCACTTGGGGGGAAGCTCTGTGGTGTGAATATCACAGTCACACACAGGCACACAACACAGGAGCTGCCAGAGGACCCCAGCCGAGTCCTCATCTGCAGGACAGCGAACACTTGGCCTGGCACTGTCCTGATGTGACTCCTCTCCGGGCAGCAGCAGAGCTGAAGCCACTCCAGCTGACAGAACACCTGAGATGTCCTCCAAGAAAGAACAGAGCTAGTTTTCTGTTTTTCAAAGAGGTATGCTTGGTTCCAGTTTTTAAAACAAACAAACACATGGTTATTTGAGTGGAAATCACCCACTAGGACAAGAAATACTTTATATTCCAGCTAAGCCACTTGGTATGACCACAATCCATTGAAAAAAATCTCACATTTTCAGTCAGGTGAAGAACAACAGTAAGTCAGTGGGTTTGTATTTTTGTATTTATGTGGGACCTTTTTCACATAAAAAACACATCTCATAGCAAGTCTGTAGTAAACGACTTCAGGTAGGTATTTCTAAGAAACACTATGAATTTAATTTTTTTCTTAAGCCTATCATAGTGGTTGCCTCTGAGTGAATTTATAGCGTCACACCATCTCTGATATAAACTTTTTATGCAATATGCCAAAGCACATCTGAACACCAGAAACCATGCACATGTAACTCTGGAATAAACAAGGAAAGACCACTGTGGTAGTTCTAGGTGGCAGCAGTTACATCTATATTCCCTTTTAATAGCACTTTGGATCCAACAACACATGTTATATTTTATTGGGATGAGTCTCCTTAACTGTTTAGAAAGACTGAGATTTCATAGAGACTCTTTGGCATTCATGTGGCTGTCAGTCAGAGGAAACACTTCTATTCCATTAATTAATTGATCTTTTCCTGCAGGCAAAATGGTCCTTCTGCCTTGGACAACAAACTACTCAAATCACATTTTTGCTACTGAAAGAGACTTATTTTACTGTGATCCATTGGTCTATCAACCAGAGT
This sequence comes from Molothrus ater, assembly GCF_012460135.2. Classification (NCBI taxonomy): domain Eukaryota; kingdom Metazoa; phylum Chordata; class Aves; order Passeriformes; family Icteridae; genus Molothrus; species Molothrus ater. The sequence goes on along the minus strand of NC_050479.2, from coordinate 15,738,703 downwards.
GCCTCTCAACTACAGCAGATGTTCCCACTGCACAGAGCATGCACAAACAAACCTACTTTAAATTCACACTGTCAAATTTGCAGGCAACGTGCATTGTGTTAACCTGTAACTAAAGAAATGTAGTGTTTCTCAGAGGCAAAATTGTCTTGAGAGCTGTTCACCTTTGGAATTGCTCTTCCCCTCAGAAACTAATGCACACAAGGACCCATTCAGAGGAAGTGGAAGGCATTAGATTCAGAGGAAAACATTTAACATCATCATCTTGACATGAGTTCCTGCCTCTCCAATATCCATAAAAACAATTCAAAGTTCTGAAGAGTGTAAATTATAGAAAAGGAGAAGAGTACTTAAGGTAAAAAAAGACAAATAAGTCCCATTTGACAAACTATATCTTCATACAAACTTGTTAGTAATGCTTCTCTACTCTTGCAGTTTCTAAATCTCATTCTCAGACAACTGAGAGGACATAGGAAGGATATGAGTTACTTCTTCAGAACAAAAAGGAGACAGATTACAGCTAAATACACCCAGAACTATTAAAAAAACTACCACTTGGATAAATTCATGAGAACTGCTACCAAATGAATGTATCACCATATAAAGTAAACAGGATACAAAATCTGATGCTATGATAATAAATGCTGTGTTAAATTACTCAGAAGTACTTGCAGTATTCTAGTATATTCTAGTATATATACAGTACAGTATTCTAGTCCCAAAGTTGCCTTAATAATACTATGAAGATGCCAATGGATGGTACTGAGGTGGAAAGACAAATGAATAAAAAATTAAAAAGACAAGGAATAAGCACCTTTTGAGAGATGATGTAGCATCATTTAACCCTCAGGAAGATGAGCAGAGATTGTGATCAACAAGTGGTTCACAGTCTTCATATTGTGCCATGCATAGCATTTGTTAAAACTCTGAGCTTCTACACCAGCAACATCCACCTCATCTCATTAACATCAGAGAGAAGCATGAATGTGATTATGAATATGATCTCAGAGGAGCTTGGAGGATTTCACTAGATGCCTAAGCTGTTACTATCACCACACGTCTTTGCCAAAAGTAGCAACCCTTTTGCACAGGAGGAGGATGCAGAGAATACAACATACTCCTCTGCATCTTAGCCACATTGGCTGAAAGTGCTCATAAAAATGGTGTTACATTAAGTAACCAGACTGAAAAGTGGTGCACAGATACATCCTGTTGAGGTATTCTTGTTTTTGGAAGTGGCAATTTCTGCAAGAGATTGCTGGCAGCAGTAGCCTGATATAGCCAAAATCCTCAGACTGTGCTACAGTCTGAGTCTTTTGCTGTGAGATGCCAGCTGCAGACAAACACGGTGTCTTATAACAATTTCAAAGTTATGCTGTTTTCCCTCAGTTTAATGGAATTCTATCATTTTTAAGACAGCAGTTGCAAAATATTTACCCCAGCAGCAACTTTTCTGATTCCACCTGTCAAATGCTAGGACTACAAGCCAGTGCTGTGTTTTAACTGATGCATAATAAACTGTCACAAAGACGTGCGCTGTACAACAGCGAGAAGCTGGGCTGGATGGAGAGGAGAAATAATCAGCTTTTTTCTTTCTAACCTCTTCCATAAATCCAAGCATTTCAAGCTACAAAACTTCACATTCAGAGGAAGGTCAGGCTCAGTATGGAACTTCCCAGCAGTTTCATAATTTATAAGCAAAATTAAAGGACACAGTTATTGTGCTTTCATATGCAACAGACTATTGGGCATTACAGGAGCTGTAACTTCTGTGTGTGTGTCTACTGGGGCTCACTGCCCTAAGTACAAGAGCTCAGATGATGGGAAATTTGCATTTCATCACTATGGTACAAAACAACATCTACATACCAGCATCAAGCCATCTCCACTAAACCTCTACAGCACACTGAAAGAAAAGCCAACAACCACCCAGGGTGTTAAAAACACCAAACTTCCTCGATTATGTGAGCACCAATGGAAGGTAGGGTGTGAATATTTGGAGAATGGACACATGAGGTTAAAAGAACACCTTTAACACCTACCAATATAATATTTTCTTCATTAATAAAAAAATATCATCAAAGTGCTGCTTATCTTCTCTTTTAACATCAGGTTCTTTTATTCTCCTTCGAACTGTGGTAAAAACAATAGGACTGAAAAAAATGCTGTTTTAGAAATTACTGAATATATGAATTCACAAGTTCCAGACAATCCTTGGGCAAATAAACTTCACTATTATATCAGATAACATGTGTCAGCTTATGTGCATCAAAAAACTTTCAAATTTCAATTTTAGATTTCAGGATGCAATTCTGGAGTAATACATTTTTGATGGTATCTTTAATGCCTCTGTTTTCTCAGCTCAAATCAGTTTCTGCAGGTAATGTTTTTTGGATGTCACAATAAATGGAATTCACAAACTAACACTTCTTTTTTTAATGAACAAAAATCCACATCAGAGGCATTAGCTAGTATGTTTTGATTTAATGGTGCTTTTCAAAATCCCATGTGTCCATGGTAGGCCTGGGCCATGAGGCACTTGCATTGACATTTTTTAGTTTAATTTTCTCTTTGAGAAATACTCTTGATTTTGAATAAGGCAAAGCCTTTCAGAAAGCAGAGATTATGCTGCAAGTAGAAGACACAGCTCTTTGAAGAGGTATGTCTGGTAGCAGGTTAAAGGTCTCAAGAAGTCTCTTCCACCTGAAAAAACACTCTCTTCCTTCCAAGGCATCTTTAACTCTTACAACGAGAACAAACCTCCAAAGGGGAGACCCTACACAGAGCTCCCCCTCAGAAGAACAATCCTGAAAGCAAAACCTGATGCAGCCAAAGAAGTACATCTGAAAGTTTATCCCTGGCTTTCATTGGGAGCCAGAACAGCTTGTGACCTGATGATAGCCTTGTTCCAAAAGGGAATCTGAGCCACTCTGTGCTGGCTGAATGGGAATGCTCAGCAGAGCTGCACACAGAGTGAAAGCACAAACAACAGTCAGCATTTAGACAGAAGAACCCATTGCTGCACTGAGGATGGGGGGAAAAGGGGGAGAAAGCAGCAGGATGGCTTTGTGGAACCCAAGGAAACAAACAGAGGCAATAAACCCTATTGTTTTATAAGCAGTTATTCTTCTGCTCCTGCTCCTCTTATCCACCCCCAGTAACCAACACTGGTACTGTCTGGAACAGAACAAAGTGTGTGGCCAAAGAGGCAACAACAGGACAGATTCTCCTCAAGACAAGTAGAACCTGCTCAGGTGCTGGCACAGAATCTCTCTACAGCATCCAGGAGGCAGCAGGCAGGTTAAACTATGCAGCCAAGAGAACTAGAGAGGACAGGAATAACGTGGTCACTGAAGGTTTTCTACCATGAGCACTTCTTCCAAGGCTAAGGAGAAAGCTCTACTTTTCCATCTAAGAAAAAGTTTCCTATACTCCATCCCCTTAAAGAATCTTCTAATGACCTTCCCTGGTTTTGAGTGGTACAGGTTCTTAGAGTTAAGGAAATCTGAAGTCAAAACTAATTGTAGATTTCAGAGGGTCTGAAGAGGCAAAGAGTGTTTCTTACATTCAGTTTCTCTGCCTACAAGGCTGCATTTACATCAGCTCCTTGGTTTTGGTTCAAGAGAGACACTGACAGACTTGAACAGACAGGAACTGAAATTCTACTTAAAATAGCAACATCCTGCTTTAAAGTTCTCCAAATTGAAAAAAAAAAAACAAATTGGAACTTCAGTATTTGGCTTTGCCAACTTCTACAACCTGTTTTACTCCACATACCATAGGCACCACTCTTCCATCAGAAAATATCAAAACGTGGCTGGCAAAACACAATATGCAACACACACCTCAGCATTATTCCAGGGTACCAAGTTCAACTCTGAAAAATCTTTGCAAATTAAAGCAAAGACAGTCAGTCCCTCTTCTTCCTGACATCATATTTATGGAATTCCAACCAAAGCTTTCTTCTTTCCTTAATTTTAAATAAAATACATAAAGGATCACCTATAATTGTGCTGTATTCTACACCAGATTGCCTTCAGAGTTCTGTATATCTTTGCATCTTAATTTAGGGAATTTTGAGACTCTAAGTGAAATACATAAGAAAGCTTTCTAAAAAGGGAAGAAGTACAGTTGAAAGACAGGTCAAAGAAGGAAAGATGAATTTGAAGGAAGTGCATATAAAAATATGGGATGACAGAGCATCAGGTATGTGAACAGAAAAGATAAAGGCTGAAGAGCATCTTTCCTGAGAAACAGTTGAGAATCTGTAATGTAATTTATTTTAAAAAGAAAAAAAAGAAAAAAGAAAAAACACTCTGACAATCAAAAACCACCACAACACAAGAACCCAAAGCAACAAAACAGCACAACTTAGAAAGGGAAAGAAGCATACATGTACTTCTGTAAGTAATGAGAAGAGGTGCAACTGCTTTCTGACAGAATGAGGTGAAGGAATGAGAAACACACAGGAACAAACAAGAATGTTTTCTCCACAACTGTGAACAAACTATCAAATACACTGCAGAGGAATACATATTAATAGATGTCTCATGACTCCAGAACCAGTACAGACAATTCTGAATTGACAGAAGATAGTTCATCATGAACTCAAAGGTATTTTATCTTAATCTTCCACAAACCACAGTCAGATAATTGAGATGTCAGCTCATCAGAAGCACTATTTATAGGTGCTTCATACACAGAAATGGTAGCCTTTAAAATAAGTAGCATGGTTAATGCAAATCAAAGTGAGCAATTCTGAAGGGCGCTATGAGCTGACAGAACAAAGACCATTCAAACTGACCTCAGAGGTCAAAGGAAAACTGACAAGTGTATTTCTACTGTTTTCAAATGAAGCTGAATACAGGTATTTGATGAATGAAACGAGCAGCAGATACAAAGGGCTTTTGTATTAAGTTTCAAAGAAAATAAAGATCTTTCCCATTTTAAAAGAGATTACTGAATGGGAGAAGGAAATAGCAGCTGTCCAGGAAGATGAACATTAAAAACAATCATAACCAAAGATAACAGCAGCAGCAGCAGGAAGATTTCTCTCACAGCTGAAAGGTTGTTTCTTGCAAGAGAAAGAGTTGATCTTACTTGTACAAATTAGCTGGCCATTCAAGGATAAAGCTCTTTTCATCATGCATTTAGTCAAGCAAGGAAGAAGTCAGAGAAGGATTTTGCTTATTAAGCAAACCTCCCATCAATAAAATAGCAGTTAACTAGCCTGGATTATCTAAACACACAAATCCCTTAATTAACCACATGTTACCTCTATGATGTTGGAGCAGCTCTATACAGAAAGATGAGCTTGACCCACTGTGCTCTACCAGACTTACAGAGAAAAAAGCAACAAAGAAAGGAGCAGCTGAGGAGCTGGTCAAACCTATAAACTAACTACTTAAAAGCCAACAAAACCCACAAAATACTCGGGTCTTTGTCACCTGGAAAATTAACTTTGTTGTTCAAGTCACTAACAAAAATAGCTACAAAGAACACATTTCCAACATTAAGATACAGCAATTAGCAATGAATCAAGATTAAAAGTAATCTTGTATCAGACTGAGATTAACACTGAACTAGTTACATGATCAGCTCAGTTCAGCAAATAGCTAAGAACCTTAAAATGAGATCAAACTTAAATGTTACCGTTTTCATTAAACAAATGCAACAAAAGCACAGAAGTGTATCAAACTTCAGATCTCCTAGTTGAAGAGGTTCAACTATTTGACTTCAATATCAATATTTAAGTCTGAACCAAATTTAGATTTCAAGATTGCATAGCGATTAACCTTGTCTTTCCCACATGCAATCTAAAAATACAGATATAAAACAAAATAAAAGCCTGTAAGCTTTCAAATTGGTGTCCTCCACAACTGCTGGGACCCTGATGTTTCTCTGAACAAAAATTAAAATCAAATAATAAGGTGTAGCACATGCCATCAAAAAATCTTTAATATAATGAGGATTTATAAATTTGTAGACATTTTTTTTACTCTCCTGGAACTAATTTAATTTTTTCATTTTATTAATGAGTGAAGTTACAAGCATTTCTTACTACCAGGCCTGTGATTTCTTACTACCATGGTGAAATTCTGTCCTCCCTGCTAGCAGGACCTGCCTGGAAGCACTGCTGCTCACTCTCAGGTGTTCAGGAATTCCCACTGTCACAAACTGCAGGGTTGTGCATTCAAGGCAAGGCTCTCAAGCTCAGCCTTTACTGGAAGGCTTTCACTCTCTGCACTCATTTCTCCATCCCTTCCTTTCACCCAGCCATTTAAAGTCTGAAACAAAGTCAGGTTCCTCTAGGGATAGAATTATTTCCTTTTTTTTGTATGAGTTGTTTGAGGTATTCTGGCTGCCTTGTGTAAACATTTGAGAGTTTCTTTAATGTGATCATTTAAGCAGAAAAGTTGGATAGTTGTATTCATGAAACTGGCTGTTCTGCAATTTCAATGAAATTGAAATAGTAACGCGCTATTTCATGGGAAATTAAGGTGGTCTTGTCTAGAGTGAAATGTTTCAATAGGATATTTTTCCATAAAGCTGTTGATGACAATAAATAAATGTTCATAAGAAATGAATCACAAAAAAGAAAAGTACTGCAGTAGTCAATCTTCATCAGCATTCAAATACTGTTTATAAATAAGCATCACCACTCTTCCAAAGCAAGCTACTAATCCCTACATTTGGAAACACAAGGCCAAAGCTAAAACATTTTTTTTATAAGTGGTCCAAATTCAACAGCAAAGAAGTTTTTTAAACCTTGCCATAACAAAACCTCTAAATAAAGGCATCTTTTTCTGGGCACAGTTTGGAAACTGGTGTGCCCTTTGACAGTAGGAAATAGAGGAGCACTAACAGCTCAATAAGAGCTCAGTGAGACCTCACCAAAAGAACAGCAGGAATGAGAAAAACACTGAAAAATTAAGCTGAGGTCTTGCTGCTTGCCAGTTTTATATCTGTCACAAGGACAGAAAATTTTCAATGCTGCACAAGCCTATCAGGAAAAAAAATCAACTCTGCCAAGTTACCAGAGTATGAAAAATGTTTTTTTGCCAGTGGTGAGGATGAATCAGCAGCCACAGATAGAGAACATACTTAACTTAAACCTGACATGGAAGTTCTCAAAGAATGGCTTTACAATTGGCTCAAAAATGAAAAGTTCTTTATGTGTACACTTATATTCTGATACTGCTGCTACCTTTAATGAAAACCTTTATAAATCCAGCTCATGGGGAAAGACAGGGCTACACACAAAGAGAGCCAGGCTGACACAAGTAGTCCATACAGCACCAGCAGTGGCACTGACCCCCAGTAACTTCTTCCCACAAAACCAACCTAAAACAAGCAAGGAAACACCCTGAAGTGACTTTTGTGTGTGTTTATTTTGAGACCTTGTTATCAATAAAAAGCACCAATATGTTGCTTTTTAAGGTAACAAGCAAGTTCCTGGAAATTACAATCAGAGAACACAACATGTTATGAGTATTCCTATTTTGCAGGGGTGGTTATTTTGTTTGCTTGTTTTAGATGACTTAGGCTTTTTTTAATATAAGTCACAAATTCATTAATACAAATTACCTGTGGGACATAAACCACTTAATTTTTAAATACAATCGGTGTGACCACTGAAAGCTAATTAAATATTGATAGATCATTTTGAATGCTTTGGGCTGGGAGGGACCTTTAAAGGTCTAGACCTAGTCTAATTGGGCCTTGACTTGCAACACATGCCATGAATCTATATTGACAGTTCCAAAAAAGCATTATCTCCCCGGGGAGCTGTGCACCAATGCTGACTTTGATCTTCGAATAAATGAATAAACTTACACTTTTTTTTACACTGGTTTTGGTGTGAGCAGGTTTCAATTGTCAGAAGTGATTTAGCTGCACAGTCTGAAAGACAGAGAATGAGGTAAAGAGGAAATTTTTCCTTTTGTACAATACTTCTAATGAAATTCAAAGGCAGAGTTCAAAAGACACCTCTTTATACTGACACTACTAATTAATCAGAAGTTAGGGATATTTCTCTTGTATAAACACTCAGCTTTCTATAATACATTATCTTTGTTGCTAAAGAGAATTTTTTCCAGCACAAACATCATTTCTGATCCACAACTCCACACAATTCTTCATACTAAATCAGAAGCACAAATTCTCAGCAGCACTCCCACTGTAACACAAACTGCTGTAAGACTGGGAACAAAGACATCCTTTCCCCTTTCACTGCTTGTCCTCCAGGATGCTCCATTCTCTAAGGCAAAGTTATGTTAGCAACAAAGCATAGCCAAGACCTTGCAGCAGTCAACTCACCACACAGAATTTATGTGGATTTACCACTGCATTCTCAAGAGTTGCTTTCTACTGATGCTTCTCAGTTATCAATAATAAAAAGGAGGGGAAAGACAACTTCATTTGATAACACAATCCATGACTACTGAACTGCAGTATTTGCATATTCTCTCACACACAGGGACTTCAAGCTTTTATTGTGTTTCCTCTCAGTGTGAAGCAGACTGTCAGCAATTACTTTTACATTAGCTGAATTACTGAATCTTGATACTCACCTCCTCTATCATTCCCCTCCCCCTAATGTATTCTTTCATCATTCCTCAGTGTACAGAATGTAGATATGGCCTGCAGCTACTTCCTGCTTTGGCATCAAGGGAAAACATCCGCTCCCTGGCCCAGGATTTTAAAAACCACACAGATAGGAACCATACAAAATCCATCATCTTTTTTAATAAGCTTGCTCTGAACCAGCAGGATCAGAGCAAAACAACAGATCCCATCTCTGCAGCTGTTTTCACTCCTTTGATCTCATCAGGGCTAACTTGCTTGCAGCACGTCAGTCAGTGACCTCTAACACATCAGACCTGAAATTTCAGCTGCTCATTTCACATTCCCAAGCTCTCCTTTTTCTCCTCCTAACACATGCAACCCTTCCCCTATAAGCAGGGAAGGAGTCAATGCATTATCTACAAGGCCAACACTGATCTCCTATACAAATCCTGATATACACAGTGTTCTTAAAACACTCTCTAACATCCAGCGGATAACAACTACAAAATAAACAGTCTTAATAACACCAGAGATAAATTGTATATATTGTATATAATTGTATATGGTAATGATAAATTGTATTTATTACATTAGTAGCAGTTTAAACAAAAATATGTATGCACTCATATCAAAACAAAACTGCTTCTCAATAAAATGTTTTATTACATTACATTGTTATTATTACATGCTCGTTACATTCCTTCCTTAAACCCAGGCAGCCAAAAAAACCCTTTTCTAGCAGCTCTATTGTCATTTTCTACATATGAATCTTTGACTAGCACAAAAACAAGCAGGAATTCTGTTCTTTTGAGAAACCATCTATTTTAAATATTATGTTCTTTATCACACTTCCTGAGCTAAAAACAACAGTTAATATAAAAAACCAGCTCTAATGGAGAGTCTGAGGAAAGAAGAGCTACTGCAAAGGAGCAAGCAGAAGAGATGCCATAATCATGAATTATTTTCATGATCTTTTACGTATACAAATGTTTACATATTTTATATTTCTTTATTTCCATCCCTTATCTTGATCCATATAGAAAGCAGCTCTGACAACCTTTTATGACAGGAGTGTCATTATCTCTTGATTCCTAGGGAAAAAAAACTTCACACCAGATATTTTTAAATGAAACTTTATACAGATTACTAAAAGTATTTTATTACAGTTCATGAAAACTCCACTGGAACTTTGCTCATTAGCCATTCACAGGCTGTATAAAGCCACCAAACCACTGGACACCTGATCCTGAACAGCTCCAATGTTGCTGCCTTCTTGTGAGAAACAAACCTACCAATGACCACAGAAGAATTAAAATCAGTAACACTCCCTATGAGGAGAATAAAGACTTTTTACGAGTTTTTGCACTTTTTTTTTTTCCTATAAAGCCACTTTACAGTTGCTTAAAACCTTATTTTTAAAAAGAAATCAAAGTGAAAAAAATCATGCTAATCATCTTTCTTCTTACTTTTCCTTATTCAGCTGAAACTGTTCAACTGCCTTCAAGGATGACTGGAATGGCAAATACTATTTCTATTTTTAAAAGCTTACAGCTATTTTACTGAAAGGCTCCAGTATCTCCACCATTTTGGAAAGGCAACCACAAGCACACCTACCATCTTCTGTGTACAACTTCTGCTAAGCTCAGGCCTCAAAAATTCATCATTTTAGATGGGAGAGCAGGGTTGCTGGAGCTCACCAGCTGCACTCCCCAGGGCTCCTGCTGCAGTGAGCACTCCCCAGGTGTCTCCACGGGGCCAAGCAGGAGTTTAGATGGGGCACAGCCCTGGTGCTGGAGGTCAGCCTGGCCCCACACACAGGAAATGTGCTCAGAGCACTCCCTCTGTTGATGCTGTGATAAGAGAGAGGAAGGGAGAGGAAGGAGCAAGTCTGAAATGTGTAAAGAGAAACAGGGGAGGGGGAAAGTTGAGGGCAAGGGATAGAGAAGAATTTAGAAAATGAAAAAAGAAAATAATAGTAAAAACAGAAAAAGGGATTGAAACTAGTACAGAATAATCACACTCTCACATAGACTGAATTCTTTTGATTGCATTACTTCTTGATGTAATATTCCTTTGGTGTGTACAAACCAGCTGCAGTATTCCACAGCAAGCACCTTTCTCAACCAATTATGTAAAACCACACAGACAACAGCTGTCTGCCAGGGGAAGTAATTTAAGTGGTTCAAAGGGCACAAGACTCTCTCTGGATCCAAACTCCCAACTATGGTGGCAGCAGAGGTGATGGATGTGATTTCACTAAACAAAAGCAGCACTTCCTCTCTTCCCCTTTCCAAACAGCAGAGCTTTAAAAATACCTTGAAAAACATTTAGATGAAAAAATATTGATGAAGGAAGTGTTTAAGCATTGTGATGAAGGTTTCAGCTGCATAGCTTCATTGCAACGTTATTATACAGGACCCACACCTCATTTAACTGGCTGTGCTCTGAACATGAGCAAAGACTGCACAGCAGAAGAAAGGATTTTCCTTCATTTACTGCAGAAGTTGGGAGGTGTGCCTCGACTGACAGAAGGAGCTGCACAGCTGCTTCGTGATGATGGCAGTTAAACACTGCTCTCTAAAATCACACTTCTAATCTTGCATTTTCTAAATTTGATAAGCAGTACATTCCAAACCAGGTTTCCCCATATCTACTTTGTTTTCTGCACCTTCAACTTCAGGACAGTCTGGTATGTGGACACCCCATGCTCTTGCAGTTGAGACTGCGTTCCCTGAACATACTTGAGTCTAAGTAGTTTCAAAACAAACAAACAAACCCAAAAGCAACAACAAACAAACAACTCTCTCCCACACACAAGTCCCCACAAAACACATCTTCATTTCTCAAACATTTAAGGAGAGGAACCAAGCTTGTTTCACTGCATTCATGATTACCTTCAAGATCTTTGCCTTATCCCCCCCTTTCTATGTTGTACCATTATTTCAATCAACTCTCCTGAGAAGTCCATTCCAAGTACAAATTAATTAATTTTAAGGTACTCTGCCTATAATGTCATAGAAGAGCTCATATAAAACAGCAATTACATGAGGTATTTCTTGTAAGGTTTGGGGTGTGTGCTGTAAAGAAGCACTGAATCTCAGTAAACAGGAACGTGTAACATACACCCAATATATACACATGTACATGATTGGGCTTAAAACACCCTGCAGTGCCACTGAGAAAACATAAATGGTTAACATAAGAAGGCTTAGAAGTAATCTAAAAAAAAAAAAAAAAAATTAGGAATCCTGAGTAGGATTAGTACACAAATTCCTAGTAGGAATAGTACACAAAGAATTCACCTATTCTCTTCTCCATCTGAGATACATTACAAAAATGTTAACTATGTTAAAAATGTGTTTAATAAAACTGCTTTCATTTGATATCTCCTATAAAGATTTTACTTTCATACTATGCATATCTTCACCTCCTTGCACAATTTTTCTATTTGTTCGCAAACTAAGAATCACTTATCATTTAAAGATATGAACAAATATTAAATCATATCTACCTTCCCTCCAGTCCCATTTTGCAAAGCAAAGCGTGACTGAATCATGATGATTTGGGAAAGTCATCACCCAAATGAGCTTTAAAGAAACCAGATGTGTAGGATCACTGTCCAAGAGAGGGATGGGTGAGTAAAAAGAAAAAAGATGGCCTTTACTACCAAGTTACTGTATTAAAAACCTTCCTAGAGCTCTATCAATGCAAATCACTTTGTTGGTTCTTTATTGCTTTACTTAACCTTTCGAACCATGAAGGCTAATATTTGGACTATGGAGCAAATTGAAATCAGAAAAGCCTTATTGTATCACAATACAAAGTTAGTAAGAAATAAATGCATTGGAAGAGGATAAGAAACCAAAAATAATTTTTAAAAAATTCTTATGACGTGCCCTACAGAGTACAGATTCTGCTCCATTCAGCAGTTACAAACCCTACCTCTCAATACAACGCTATGTTTAAAACCTTATCTGTTGTGACAGAAGACAGAAGTTGAGAGCCGTGTCAGCGAGCCGGCAGAGCAGCCCTGCCGGAGCTCCTGCAATGCCCCCAGTCAGCTCCTGTAAAGCCCCCGGGGATGCCGGCCTACCCTCGGCAGCGGCGGCCGGGCTCAGCCGGATCCGTAGGGCCGAGCGAGCTGCACAGGGATGAGCCCATCTCAGCCCGAACGGGAGGGATAACTCAAAGTCGATAGGAAAAGCTTGTGCTTAATCTGGTAACACACGGGTAGAGCAGCTGTGCATCGCTCCCTTAGCACCCCGCAAAGTAATCTCTCAAAGAACAAAGGGGCGATTTATTTCCTACTATATTCCCAACGTCACTGTATTACAACAGGTGAAACTGTAAAATGTCCTCCCACATCAAGCATTATACTCAGTCGTTTCGGTGATGCTGCCCTTAGGTTTCCCCACAGTCCGACCGCATTTCCGCCGCCTTGAGCGAAGCGGGCAGCGGGGGGCCTGGGGACATCCAAGAGCGGCTGTTTCGGAGCACCGCTCGCTGCTGTCTCCAGACGCCGGCCGGTGTGTGCACCAAGGCTGCCCACCGACAGCTGCCGCTTCTTTTGTTCCCGCCATCCGTCATTTTCCGCCGGGCACCGCGCTGGGCAGAGCGAGCCAGGGCAGCCGCACTCCCCGGGCGCATCGCTCAGCCCGCGCCTGGCACCGCCGCTGCCGCCGCCTCGCCCGCATCAGGGGACAATTCACCCCATCCTCCCTGCCTGCCCCTGCGCAGGTAACGGGCGCTGCCCAGCCCGGCCCGGGCATCCAGGCGCTGCCTCTTCCCGAAGTCCGCGGGTGACACCTCACGGGCAGCGGCAGCCGAACGCGGCCGCCCCCCGCGCCGCGGCTACAAGGACCCCGGCGGCCGCCCCCGCCCGGCGGGGCAGTGCGGGGCAGTGACGGGCGGTGCGGGGCAGTGCGGGGCAGCGACGGGCGACGCATCCCTCCCCGCCGCAACCCTCGGAGCGCAACCTGCGCGCCCGGCACGGAGGTGTCTCTTCCCTCCGCCCGGCCCGGCCCGGTGCCACCACACCCCAGAGTGCCCGGGGAGGGCCGTGCCCGGCGGGAAGGCGGCGAGGCCGGGATGCTCGGGAGGGTTCGTAACCGCGTCAGCCCCGCTCGGGAGCACCCACAGCGGCAGCCCCGCGGGGCGCCCGGCCGTCGCCCCGCCGCCGCCAACACCGACCTCTCCGCCTGTCACATGAAAACAATTATTGCCTCGGCCGGGGGAGGGGAGGAGAAGTTAAAAGCCGTGAGGCGGAGGAGCGGAGGCCGGTGGCGGCCACCTCCCTCCCACCGCCCCCAGCGGCACATGCACCCCTCCGGCTAGCCGGGAGCCCCAGCTGACCCGCGGCACCGCCACCTCGGCGGCCTGAACTCACCCATTTATGTCGAGCTGGGCTTCGCCTGGCAGCGACAACAGGCTGAAAGTTTGGGGCGGGTAGCCACGACGAGGAAGGGGGCGAGGGACCGCCCGAGCCGCCGCCGCGCGGAGCGGAGGCGCTGACAGAGCCGCTCCCTCCTCCGGCGGCCACCGCGCTCAGCACCCGCCGCAGCCGGGCTGCATCCTGCGTCCTGCGCCGCGGCTCCCTCGGCGTGTGTGAGAAAAAGGAAATATACAGAAATCAGGCGAGAGAAGGGGCTCAGCCTTCAGCTCCTGCAGCCACCTGGGTCCCGGCTGCCGCCGGGAAAGGCAGCCCAGGGCGAAAGCGCCCGGAGGAGCCTATGCCGCCGAGCCGCGGCAGGGGCGGGCGGTGAGCGTGGCGGGGCGCGGGGCGGGAGCGGCTCGGGCTCCCAGGCGCGGGCAGGGCAGCGAGCGCCGCGGCTGCCGCTGCTGCTGCCGGGCGAGCGGCGGCTCCGGCTCCGCGCTGCGGGAAGTGTCGCGAGACTGCGCCAGAGCCGCTGCGCCGCCTCGGGCCGGCGGGAGAGGAGGGCGGGGAGGGCGCAGGAAGCGGAGCCGCGCCGCGGTCCCGGCGGGGGCAGGGGCGGCGGGGAGCGGAGCCCCGGCGGGGAGCGGGGTGGCTCCCGCCCTCCCGGGGCAGGACGCCCTGGGCACAGGGAGGGGGACGGGGCGCGTCCTCGATGGGCGCTGGGGGAAGACCCAGAGCGCTCCCGGGCGGCGGGACAGGCTCCGAACCGCGCACCCTGGCCCCGCACCTGCCCCGTCCGCGCACGGCCCCGGCAGCCGTGCCAGGCCCGGCCCTGCCCCGGGGCGCTGCGACTGACTGGGAAAGGCACCGGCAGCGCCGCAAGCGCCCCTCGTCTCTGCCCGGCCCACCTTCCCCGCACACACCGCTCCAGGTTTGGGTTTAGGAGCAGGGAAGGAAGAAAGGAAGACAAAAAGGGAAGATGAAGAGCGCCTTTGGGGTAGTGTTGATGCTTCACTAAAAAGAGCAGCGTCGCACAGGAGCACGGATTGTTCGAACCGCAGGAAGATGCGAAACCCCTGCTACAGTCACAGTGCGCACACATCAGCAACATGTTTGGACAGAAAGGCATGGAAGGAGGGTGGGGAGGCTTCTGCACAGGCACGCCTTCCACAGGTAAAGACCCTCGGGAAAAAACCTACAATAGCAGCAGAGGAGAAGCGCAGATTTAAAAAAAAAATAAAAGCTGGTATTAAAGTATAGGTAACATTTTACAGCATGAGCACCTTGACTATTAATGAAACAGCAGCAAAACCAGCCTGTTCTTACCTCAGGTAGTTAATTTGTGCATGAAAACAGAAAACTGCCACTTTCCACTCCCTGCACAAGAGATTTTGAAAAAAGCTTTTTCTTTTTTTTTACCCTGAAAATTACACCAAACATTAATAACTACTGAATCAAATAACTGAATTATTTATAAGTAAAAATTTCGTGAAAACATTTATTGTCTGTAGAAACAAAATTTACATTTATTTTATATAAACTATGTTAAACATACATATAAACATACCTACATCTTTCTATATATCCTTATGAACGAGGCTTTTAGATATGGAGTAACATTGTCAAAAGCACCGTCATGGACTCAAAGACTACAGACTTAAAATGCATTTGCATTTAACTCCAGCTTCAGTAGTTTAAAAATGTCATTTCTTATCCACACTTACAAATAATTAAAGGCTTCTCTAACAGTGTGTTTCCATGTGCACATACACGTACACACACACATTAGACAGTCCTTGAGAAACTACAGTATAAATAACATCAACAATCTATTCCTTAGAAGTGGACATTAGTTCCCCTCATTCAAATGGGAGTAAAAAATTCCTGCTATTCTTAAAACAAAACAATGAGGCTTTTTTTATTCCTTGAAGAACACACTTGAACAACAACTCTTTCCACTGCCTCCTCCCTCAATACTAAAGATGTGAGAAGCCAGTCACAAAATGAAAGCCATCTACTACATTATTTACAGAAAATGAAATATTAAAAAGTCAACATGAGATTCAGACTGCTTAGACAAAATTCAGAGCAATGAACAGTGAACAAAAGAAAACTGCATTAAAAGTGGCAGGCTATTAAACCATGTGTCTAAATACCTACTCAAAATCCCCCAACAAAAACCACCAGGCATGGAAGGAAGGGGCAGGTATTATGACAAGAGTTTTCTCTGATCTTGAAACTGAAAAATAATGTTCACAAAGCTCAAAACAGAACACACTTAAATGTTCATGGCTATCCTTAAGGTCTGTTAGGCAATCAAGTGTCACAAGGAGGCTTTCAACAATCTTGAAATGGCTTTTATTCTTTCCTTCCTTCGAAAGGAGGCTGAAGAACATCTTATCTTCAAATTCTGTGGCAATGGAATGAAGTCTGTCAAGGGCCAGAGTTACGTGCAGAAACATCTTTTTTTCAGATTCATTAGGATGCAAGTCTGAAGTCTGTCTTTTAGAGGGCTCTCCCACAAAGAACCTTGTAGATTGCTGTTCAGATGCTTAAAGAAAGGCAAGAGGTGGATTTCAACACAGTATGGGAAACACCTTCCTTTAGGAAAGCAAGGAAATTAAAGAAATCCCTCTATTTACAGTCTTCTAAGGTGAATACTGAGAAATCAGTCTCTCTTTGTTATGATCTTTTATCACCTTCTTCAAGAGACTCTCATTATCCATTTCACAGACATGGCAGAAAATTACTTTCTGATGCATAACAAGCAAGTTTTGAGAACTCTGCCTCTAATGCCACAAAAGTGTAATCCTGGGGTTTGGTTGTGTTTGTAAAGCAACTAAGCTCATTTAAATAAAACTCAGCATTTCAGCCTGGGGCCCTAGGGAAGATGGGAGCAGGTAAACATTACACAGCAGGTGATGGATCAGCTGGACTTACTCCTATCCTCTGCTAATAGTTACCTGAGTTGAGACAGCTATGTTCAAGTCTCAAGACCATCTATATCTATCAGGTAAAATTATTTCAAACATGCAATTATTAGTTAAGGCAGGCTTACAGAAACCTTGCAAATATGTTGCTTCTTACTGGCCCAGAATTTTGTGAACCTTGTGAACTCAATAATTACAAATTTAAAATAAGTATTCTAATCAATTTATGCAAAAATTAAATGGATCAGCAATATAAATGCAAACATCATAGCAACTGAGTATTTCAGACACTTAAAAGGAAGACTCTAGTCATATTAAACCCATTACGTTTTGGATAGCAATTAAAAATAAAATTTCACATGTGAACAACTGAAAATGACAGCATTTAACAGCCATTTCAAGCTAAACAAAACAAAGGCAATTCACATTTGTATTTTCAAAGTGTAAAACAGAAAGCTAGAAAGCTCTTAAGACAATCACATTTTTAACTTGCGCTTCCAATGCAGTGACAGACTTTACTAATGAAAGAGTCACTGTTTTCCTACAGAGGCTTACACACCTATTTAAAGTAAACAGTTGTTTTAACAAGAACTGTTATCAGTCCATGCTCTCACTAGAAAGATTGCAACGAACTTTAGTCTTTGTACATGTGTTTTCTACAATGCAGTCACAATATTGAAAGGCACCAGGTTATTCAAGTAAATTGACCTTTCTTCTACTTAAGCCTTTTCCTTGTGCCTTCACAACCCAAACAGTAACTTCAATACATTGCCCTCAATCAAACACTGTATTCCAGTACAACAGAATTTTCTGTGCTAAAACAATAAACAAGCTGAACTGGGTATGAGTATATACACACAAGTCTCTGTAATTCACAAAGATATATCTACATAGCAATGTCTCACATCATATCATAGACTAGATGCTTCTAGCACCTAAGCCATGAATTTTTATAAAAGTCATTATTCCTGTGTGCATTTTTTAGAATACAAGAGGTTCTATCATGACAGAATCCAAAACTATTTAAGTAAAATTATCAGTAAAAATGTGATTTGAGCAAATGGGATCATACAAAAGATAAACCAACTGAAACAGTGACTACATTTCATGACATTCATCTTAGGATCATGGGGTGGGGGGGACCAAAGTCAGCAAACAAGCCAAAAAACCCACAAACTTCTTTGCAATATATTGCTCCCAGTTGCAGAAATAAACACAAAGCTAAACTGTAATGTACAAAACAAATTAACCATGCATAGATAAAATAAAGCACAAAATCAGGAGTCAGTCATATGTTGAAACCTGGTTAAAGCAGCATTAACTGACTGAAGTCTGACTACTCCAGCATTACTTCCAAACAGTGTTAGCAGAACTACCATGTCAGAAGTTTCTTCATGTATCCACTTTTCCCACTTTACTCAACAAAGAGTTCTCTTCCAGAATTTAATAAGAACACTGCAGGAAGCTTACAGACACAGTAGTATCCTGTTGAGTAAGACAACACAGCCTCAGTAGTTTGTCCTGTACCATAAATGGTTTCATTTCTCACATCTTTTACAGTGCACATTCAGAGCAGTGTGAAGGACTTGTTGGCTTCAGGGTAAACCTGCCCCTCTCAGCAGGGCAGGTGCTGCACTCCCCTGCCAGCAGCCTGATCAGAACTGCAGCTACTCCACATTTGCTTTGGGTTGACTCATTTAACCTGTTGTTTCAGTTCCTTATTTTTATCTCCCAGTATATCTACACAGGATGACTCTGCCAGATTAATCACTGACAGCATTAAGTAAAAAACCACTTTCTTATCTGCAGAAGGTTGCCTGCCTCTATTTGTCCAGGGAGTTCCTTTCCTTCCCATTCCCATTTTGTCCATGCATTTTAAAGTTACTGAAAAAACTAGTTAAATTATTAATGATTGTTATTTAAACTGAAAACCTGTGTTTTAGAAACAAGCCATATGTTATCATTGAATGACTGTGGCATCAATGAATGTTGCACTCTTCCTGCCCTATTCCCTATGAACGCTAAGCAGAACACCCATGAAACTGAAGAGCTCAAGTCACAATAATTTTAGCTGCTCTGAACCATAATTACATTTTCAAACAGTCTCTCTACTGAAGGCATTGTGGAAAAAAAACATTACAAAAAAGCATGCAGAAATCACATCCTGGCTTTCCACCCAAAAATCCAAATTTCCTTTCCTGTGAACACACCTCTAACCCAGAACTGGAATTCTGGTCTACTAGCCACAACAGAGACCAGCCTTCATTCTAGATGGAAATACATCTGCTTGCATGTATTGAAGATATCGTGAATTAACTTTTTTCTTGAAAAAGAACATCTCTTAAGACTACGTGCTATGCATCTTTAATTTACTGTCAATAAGAAGCCTGAACAGATCTGCAATACATACACACAACCCTACCATAGATAATGAATTAAGGCAAGGGCTATAAACAGGAAATAAACACAATACTGTTTATAGCTGCTTATGAAACAGGTCTGGCTATTTGAGTTTTGCACACAGCCTAACAATACTGCAGTATGGTAAACTTCAGAGAATCATTCAGAACAAAATCACCAACTGTCTGCATTTAAAGCAGTTTCAATTATGAACTATTTCTTTGTTAGAAGACACGCTTTCAAAAACTTACATTTTTTGGTTTTCTTGTAATTTAATACTTCAGGCGCCAATTTTAGAATTCACAAAATCATCAAATCATTTATGATGAAAAAGATTAGAGAACATGTGGCTTGGTCAAGAATCTCATACACTGAAATATGAGACAGAATAATTTTGAATACAGACCAACCAATCTTCTAACAAACCCAAGCATGCTTTCAGTGCAGTTATAAGCTACTGCTACAGTACTTTACATAACTGCCTGTTACCATTAATTTTAACCAAATGCTGAAAGTTGTCCCAACATTCTAACAATTTATAAATGTATATACACATCAGAAATCCAAGTGTATTATTAATCCAAAGTAATACAAAATACTGTTTTATGGAAATGACTGAACAGAGGTGTAAAATCTATTGCACAACCTAAAAGGTCATTAATTGGAAAATCCTGAGCTAATGTGCTATTACCAAACAATTCAGGCACTTTTTTTTTTCTTTTTTATTATTACATTAGCAATAAACTTTCAACATAGAAACCTCTAGGTATAACAACTCAAGTTCCATCTGTAACATCATGCTTGGAGAAAAAGTATTCAATAAATAAAACTCCCTTCAATGACTTCCTTACTTGAGACTCGTATGCACACAGAACTAAAGGTACATAATATGATGTTTCAATTGAATACTGTACTTTAAAAGCAATTATTAAAACTGTAAAAAAGTTCTGCAGCATTCAAAATAAAGTTATTTTTTTAATCTGAAAGTTACAGCATTAGTTCCTTTATCCTTTTTTAAGTGTTGAGAAAGTTGTCAAAAACTGAACAGATGCTCCTTTTGCTGTGTTATCTGTTTCAACTTCAGGATCTCAGCTCAGTTCAGGATTCTGTTGCAATATTTAGATTTCCCTACACAGAGAAAAAAAAGAAAATCATTACTGTCAGTTGTAATAGCAGAAAAACCCTCCCAAACTTCCTAAGTTCTGTATGTAAAATGCAAGGTTCTTTCAATTACAGACTCAAAAAGCACAACTATAGTTCACCTTAAAAAATACATATGCATCATTATTACTTCAAATGAAATAAAGATGTTCAGACCTGTTTAACAGATCTTAACAAGTTTTATCATTACAATAGGCAAAATGCTACAATTTCAGGAACAGTTTTGCTTTTTCAGAATTAGCCAACCAGCAAACAGTATGCTGTTAAGAAAATGGTTTTCATACTTATTCTTCAAGTTTTATTTTACTTTAACTCACACACTCAAATTCACCAGGTGTAAGAAGTCCCATAAAATTCAGAAGTCACTGATGAGTCTCTGATTCAGTATCTAGCAGCCAGCATGTTTTAAGTATGCTTTATAGGTTCCAGACAAGAATCTTAACAGCCAATTATAGAAGAACACTGGAAATTGCTCACAACAACAAAACTGTAACATTGCTATACCCATTTTACAAGGTCATAATTGGGGGGGGGGGGTATCTTTCTCCTATTTTCCACGAATTCCAATTCAATTTAGCCTTCAAAGATAATACTTCTCAGAGCCCATGTAAATAGAAGATATATTTGCCCAGATACTTCAGTAACAAGTGATCTCTTTACCTTGTTTCAAGTGCTTGGTTTTCTTTCTGATAGTTGGGTGGTTTTCGTTTGTTTGGTTTGGTTTGTTTCTTACAAGTGTGTTTCCTTAAGGGGTTTTGGGGGCTTTTTCTTCTGCCCACTGGCCTGTAAACTTAGGGAATTTTGCAAACAGCCATAAGAACCTGTGCTTTAAGGTGCTTCTGTGCTCCAAGAGCTAAACTCTAATCCAACTACAAATGCTTATTTATTCAAGTGTGTTTACTTGTAGCTGGATGGACACAGAATTACAAAACAAAAACTCAGAGCACAGAGCTGCAAGGGGCTGTGTAGCTCATATAATCCAATTCCCCAATGTCACAAGTAACTTCATACTACTTTGATCAATTCTAATAAAGGATTTAGTATGTTTTAACTACTGATCCTCACAAAAGCTGCAACATTTTATACGGCTCAAAAGTTCTTCTGCAGTTCAAGATTATTGTTGGCCCATACACTCTGCAAATCAAAGTTTAAGCTTATCAAACCACTTTACACAAGACATTATATTGTACAGGAAATTTTGTTCAGAGCAGCACCCCAGTGAATGCTTTAAAGCACATAATTACGGTAACATAACAAAAAGGAGAAGCACACATGTATTAAAAAATTATTAATATCCTTCTCTTAGATTAAACAGGACAGAATATTTTGTTTCACAAAGGCACAATTTCTGGTCCTGTCAGTAGGAAGAGAAATCAGCTGAGCTTGAGGAAAAAATACTGAAACAGAAGGAACCACAGAATCTCAGAGGGCACCTCTGATTTGCAGTTACACAAAGCAAGTTTCAGCAAGTTTCCATAGAATAAACAGAGAGGAAACAAGAGTGTACAGTCAAGTTTGCCAGTGAAGTACAAAGAGCCAATATCCCAGGAAATCCCACCCAAGTCATCCCATGGAGATTTAAAAATTGAAATGGATCTTATGAATATGCATATTTTACAAACGGCTCAGTAAAAAATAAATTAATCCAACTTACCTTTTCTTTCCTCAAAAATCCATCTCTGAATTTATTAGTGGCAAATCCCCTTACACCAACAGAACGTAACCGCTGGTACTTAGCCTGAATATATAAACCCTTCTGCACTAAGCCTGATTTATAATGGGGTTGCAAACGGCCATCTGCAAAGTTGCTCTGTAAGGGTGGGGGAAAGGAAGAAAAAAGTGTGCAAAATGAGGGCACCAAAACTCAAAAAGTTCATATTTACAGCTATACACATGTAAAACCTCCAGTACTCAATGACAGAAGCATGCATTTGCAAGTGCACACCCTTTTCCTTTATGTCCATGTATTATTTCTTAGACCACAGGGCTCAAAGAACTGTTTTATTGCACTTGCTGTTTAGAACATCTGAAATTATCTTCCTTGTAGAAAAAAAATAAATGCATTGTACAACATTTTAACATTTTTTCAACCATTAATGAGGCACAGTCCATCAACAAAAAACTTTCAGACAACACCTCACTGCCACTACCAAATTGAGTGATGCCAAGCCTGCAGCAGGCACACATTGAGCCTACAGTGTCACACTAACACAAGTCAGTACACAGTGTTTTTCCTAGAGCTTTAATGTCTGACAGTCTGAACACACAGGCATTTTCTATGCCTTTGATACCTCCACACTGGAAAACTGCAAACTAACCTAGTGTGGGACTAGGAGCAGAGGCCACAGAGGTATCAGAAGACTTAAAGGTGAAAGGCATTATAAAAACACAGAAAGGATATAGCAAGATCAACACTGATCACAGCAGCTAAAGTTTGAAAAATATTTTCATTCCTAGGCATTCAGACCTCCAATGAAATAGGCAGTAAATATCTTTAGAGTAATAAAAATGTTATTTATCATAATTTTCCATAGTTTTCCAACACTGCCATTTTAAGTTTTTCAACAGCCACTCCAAATTTAAACAATGGGTTTTCATCTACAATCAGAGAAAACCTTCAGGCCATATAAATTCTTCTTATCTTTTACAAACACCTTTGAAGAGCAGGAGAAAACAAAATATGTCACAGAAACAGCCCTTCTTGAGCATGACAAAATTCCTGTGGTGAAATGTCTCCTTTTGACAGAGTAAGGATCACTTCAAGAAAAATCACATGCTCTGAGATTGCAATAACTTTAGAACCACTTTTTCCACTGTGTTTTCCACTGTGTGGCTGGTGAACAATAAAGAAAGAACTGCACAGAACAGAGGTTTCTTTATGCAAATGTAGAGGTTCTGTTACTTCACAAATCATTTCACCCACCTACTTTGCAGGAGACCAGTGAGAATCTGGCCCCATCATTCATTCCCCCAGGGTTACTCTGATGGAGGACACTTGCAAGAGCCCATTCAATGCCAATCACTTTCCTGGAGAGTATCAGAGTTGCAGGCACAAAGAACTTCCTTGCACTAGGTTGTATTACATGGCTATGTGCCTATCACAGGGAAAACTGAAGGGCACTTTTAATGCTGGAATAATGCCCTGAACAAAGCACTTCAAGTTCCCATTTCCCCATTCCTGCTATGGTTCCCTTGACTTCAGTGACTAGAAAGGAGGCCTTGGTGGTCTGCCACTGCAATTGTATGACAATAAACAAAGGACTAGAACAAGCAAGGGATGGGGAAAAGGTGAAAGGTATTGAAAATTGCCTTGATAAACAGCTCAGACATTTAAACTTAAGCATCTACATGTTCTGTAAGTGGGGAGAGAAGGACACAGCAGTAATATTACTGTAGAGGAGCATCAGTTACAGACAAAGCTAACAGATTATATATATTTGGCAAATAGGCACCTCAGTCACACACAGCTTATAGCAAAACAAGATAATCTAAAGTACGTGGAAAACATCAAAACTTTTGGTCTAGAAATAAGAAAAGAGTCTGCTGAAGTGACAATCCAGGTTTACATTAGGACTATTATAAATAATGCTAATGACAATCCCTAGGAGCCTGAAGCTCTAAAATAAGGGTATATGAGTAAATATATAGGGCTGCACTGTGTGGCAGGGATGGAGTTAATTTTCTTCACAGCAGCATGCATGGTGCTGAGTTTTGGATTTGTGACTAAAACTGCACTGGTAACACACCAGTGCTTTGGAAATTGCCCAGCAGTACCTGCACAGCAGCAACAATTTTTCCTCCTTCCTTACTCTGCTGCTCAGCAAGGACACCAGGGTGGGCAAGAAGCAGGGAGGGGACACAGCCAGGACAGGTGGCCCAAGCTGAGCACAGGGATGTCATACACCATATGATCTCCTGTGGAACAGAAACTGGGGGAAGGAGGTTTTGGAGGAAGTAGCCATTGCCTGGAGACCAGCTGGGCATCAGTCACTTTGTGACAGATGGTGAGTGACGGCCTTTGCATCACTTTTTTCTTCACTACTTAAAACTGTCTTCATCTCAACTCATGACTTCTCTCACTTTTGCTCTCCACATTTCCATCCCATCCTGCTGGGAGTGGAAGGGAGCTGAGGGGAGGGTGGCAGCAGCTCTGTGGGGCTGTGCTGCTGGCAGGGGTGAACCCACCACAGCCAATAACACACAGAACTATTCTTAAGCAGTGAATGCAGTTTAGTTTTAAAGATCACTTTACATTTACTTGCTTAAAGGCTGACTTAGTGATTCATGATAAAGGGTCATTACAAAAAAGACCTTTTAAATTTTGTAAGACTTCTCCAGATCCTTTATAAAGTATTTTAGAACAGGCAGTTTTTTCTTTTCCCAAAAATATAGTGCAGACCATATGTTTTTTTTTATATACTCTGAGTAGACATCACTTTTTGCTTACTAAATTTAAATGCCGCTATTTTATATATCAAGAAAAAACTGTGTGGGGCTTGTTTTTTTTTTTTGGGAGATGGGGAGAGGGAAAGGCAGAGAATGGAATTCTATATGGGTTTTTTGGTGAGGTTTTTGTTTCTCTGTATGCTGCTGCTCTTTTAAATAATTAGCCAAGAAAGTCCTAAGTGTAGAAGATAGTCAAGTCACCTCTATTTCATCAACAGCACAGCAAGAAAACTGTTGTGCAAAAGGAATTTAAACATAAAAATTTAAAGAAATTAAGTCAAATCAACACCACTGTTTCCATGGCAATGATAAAAGTGCTATACACATAAGCAAACTGCAATACAAGTGCATATGCCATTTTCCCTATAAATATTAAAGTATCCTGGGACAGATCACTAGATATTCATATCTACGTGAGGTGACAACTTAAATGGACACTTTCCTGCTTGTACAATCAGCAGAGCTGCAGAGTGATGTAAATGAAAGGAGCACCAACCACCAACACTGCCTCAGGGATCCAGCAGTCAGTGCAAGATTCCTCCATCACCTGGAGGCTGACAATACAGAGGGGATACAAAATAACAGGCTATGATCTTCTAAGGTGCTGAAATAGTTGTGTCAGGCTTTGAACACTTTGAACTTTTTAACTTAGAAAAAGACTTTCTCCAGCAGAATAAAGACAGCAGTTTATGCTGGTGTTAGCTCAGCTATCTGACTAAGATTGGCTGGCAAAGCACACCTAAACTGGAGAAAGTCTTTTTATCCAACAGCTCTTATGTTTGGGGTGGAGTGGGAGGAAAGAAGGGGGAAAAAAACCCCACAAACCACATTTATACTTCCCCACCTTTCAAAGTTTCATCCAAAAATGACAGCTACTCAGCCACTGAAATTTTACTTCACTATCTACAAAACAGAAAAGGTGACTATCTATTCTGTGTATTACTTTACTCGTAAGAACGCATGTTAAAAATGTAGGGGGAATTTCAAGTCGAAACTTAGTGTAAAGCTGTTTTAGATTTGACTTATACTTTTCTCACATCAACAATTCTAACTGGACTCATGCAGAGCATGCCGCTGTCAGCAGAAAAGGAAATGTTTTGTTTTTCTGCTGAACCCAGGATACATTTTACAATTAAAAGGCATTAGTTGGCCACTGCTCTACCTGAGAAAGAAGCACAGTTGCCCATCTCTTTACCCTCTTGAGGTACCAAGAATAAAATCTCACTTTCAATTTTTTTTAATGCATAGCTAGCAGTATGCAGGGTATTCACATGACATTATTTACCCAGAAATCCCTACATGAATGGGTTAATGAAATAACAGTAATACAGTTTTGAAAGTAACACAACTCACATCTTCCAGTCTTTGGAAAAAGCTCAGGCTTCTGTCACGTGAAGGAAAAAAGCTCAGCAGCTTGGGTTTTGGATAGATGAGTTTTCTACTTATTGTGCAATTCCTGCATTTCTTATTCCTGACTCTGCAGTAACATACTTATTTCAACTGCCTGCATACAACACTGGACAGCCCTGCTCAATCCACTGCCAGCCCTCTCACCTACTAAAAGCTAAGCCTCCCATTATTCCAACAGAAACAATTAGGCTTTGATGATACTATTTTTCATGGCACTTAATACCTTCATAAATGCCTCCTGTTACGAAACTCAACAGGTTCAACCACCATTTTATATAACAAACATTTTATAAAAACTGATCTGTACCTTAAAGTGCCTTCGGATGGGTCCTGCATTTTCAAGGTGTCCTCTAATACGTCTGTGGGGGTAAGTGTCACTTGATTTTGAAGCATAGTAAGAATTCTAGTAGGAAAACAGTTATAGCTTCATGTTAATAAATTATTCAAGAAAAAACATAAATTGTTCAGGTTATACTAACAAATAATGCAACACATTCAGTCTTGTACTGTTTGACACAATGACACTCTTTGAAGGAACAGGAGTAACAGGAGCATTGAGCTGAAGGGACAGCAGAGTCCCGAGCAGAATCTAAAGATGATACAGACCATCCTCCTGGAATGCCTTCCTCTTGGAGAGATCTAAGCAGATGACAACACAATTAAGGCTCTCCATCCCTCCCTCCCTCCCAGAACAAATGCAAGTATCAAGTAGAGCAGTCACGGCTTGCATCAGGAACAAGGGTGACAGGATTGGTTCTCTGGAGCTCCTGGTTAGCACATGGCCATCACTCCTTAGTGTGTAGCCCACACACACCTCCACAGCAAACAAACAATGCGTAGCACACTGAGGTCCTTAGAAAATGCTACTTTTAACTCCTTAGTTCAAGGGAGCATTTGAGAATTGCTTGCCTGCCACACAAGCACAATTTCAAAAGCAAGTTACACAGACAGCTAGTATTGAAATTGTTGTGTCAACACACTGAACAGCTGGAATCCAACAGCTGTGGTTGCCTAAAACAGAGCACTCCCTCATTGACCTACCTGCACACTTTGGCTCTTTTCCAACTTTCCCTATGACAGCTACTTCTAGAAGATGTCATTCTCATCCATCATTGCATATGATCACCAATATTTACAGAGGCATTGGCACATACTTGTATATATTGAAGTCGTCTATGCAGACAGAGCAAACATGCTAATGAACTCTAAGCAATTAAATTTGTTTGTTTATGGTCCGTTCTTGAATAATCCCAGAAGCATTCCAATGCTGTTGAACTCTCTTAATAGAGGAAATTTCATCAGCTTGAAATACATTTTTAAAAGAACCTAAGAAGAGAACTCCCCTGAAATATTTCATAAATACTAATCTTTAATAATAAATGCAAATGCATGCTTTGCTGTTCCCAGAATTTCTATCCTCTACAACTACCAAACCCTTCTGGCAAAACTGCTAATACTGGTGTGGGGAGAGAGGGGGCTATAAATATAATGGAATGATGTTAGAATCCAAGATAACTTTTAACTAGGATTTAAGTTATCTTTCTTTTTTCTTTTTTAGACTATGTTATTGCCTGCAAGTCAACTATTCAGCTTCTTACAATGCCTTGACAAGAAAGGATTCAGAGAACAAAAAGAGAAGAAGAAAGATTTTATGAAGTGAGATCAAAATGGTTTTTGCAAGAAAAAGATAAGAACTTTCCAGTTCCCTTATTCTAAGAAAATAAAGACACTCCACAAAATCAAATTAACTTTCTACATACAACACAATTAAATCAGGAAGCTCCTAGCTGAAGTACACTCCTCCTTTAAGCTGGGAATCCAGCAAGGTGGAAAAAAAAATTAGAAGAATTTCCTATTATAGTTCAAAATAAACCTCTAGGAATTAAAATAAAGCTTGCCTTAATTAACTCTGGATACAGCCCTCCCCATCCCCACCTTCCTTAAGACTAAAGTACATGCACAGAAATATTAACATTAGAACTACTTGATGCAAAGGTACAGCAAACCACTTTTTAGGAAGTTCTTAAACCAGAGGCCTAAAAAAAATAAAAAAGAAAAAAAGGAGGAGGGGAAATACACATGTATACTTGTTCTGATTTTCTGCTTCACTCTTCAGCCAGCCTCCTTTTGTCAGTAGGGTAAAAGGCTAAATGGACAAATCTTACAATCAAGCTTAGATACACAATTGTACCTTTCAGGCCTAAGTTTTTCTCAAGTTTAAGCTCAATCCCCCATTATTGAATATTAACATCACAAATATTATATTTTGATTACTTAACTAAAGTTTTTTACTCTTCTACTTGTCTGCAAACCAGCTTCTGAAAGGCTGACCATTAAGAGCCATTGTGTCTTTAGGTTGTCTTGCATTTTTAATACCTGAGCTTTCACAGTTACTGTTGTTCCAAAGGAATTACTCTCTACTGCAGTGCAGGACTTCCTAAAAATTGCACGTTTGCAGTTCACTATTAAATATGAAAATGCAATCTTCCTGAATCTTCACCACATTCAGAAATAATTCAGTGTCTTTTTCAAACCAACCTCCTTTTTATTTGCAATTACAGTATTACTGTGGTGGGTTGACCTTGGCTGGATACCAGGTACCCACCAAGCAGCTCCATCATTCCCCTCAGCAGGGCTGGGAGGGAGAAAATAAAATTTTAAAAACCACATGGGTCAAGAAAAAGGCAGTTTAATAAAGCAAAAGCAAAGACTGCACATAGATGCAAAGGAAAATGTAAGATTTCTTCTCTACTTCCCACCAGCAGGCAATGTGCAGCCACTTTCCAGGAAGGCAGGTTTCTGTGCACAGTGGTTGCTCCAGAAAATAAATGTCACAATAACCAATTACCTCCCACACTCTCCTTCCTTTCTCTGAGCTTTTATTATTTCCTTCCTCTTGACTGAGCAGATGAGGTCATATGGTCAGTTTGGGTCAGCTGTCCTGGCTATGTCCCCTCCCAAGGTCTTGCCCAGGCCCAGCCCACTGGAGTGGGGTGGGAAGCAGGAGAGGCAGCCCTGCCACGTGGAGCCCAACAGTGCTACCAGCACCTGTCTGCACCAGTGCAAAGCACAGCACTGGGAGGGCTGCCATGGGAAATGAACTCCAGACCCAATGCACGCACTTACTGAGCCACTGGCACGCGCTTTGGGAGACCTGAATCTTAGTCTTGAAGAAGTAATGTTTTTGCCATTGAAAACTTGTGTTTCTTTACACAGAAGGAGGCACTTTTTTGTCTGCAAAGCAGCTACACTTGAGAGTTGACTACATGAAAGCTACTTTTGATGGACCTCAGAACTAAGTACCATGGGCTCCTGGAACCCTCTCCATAGGGTATTAGTTACAGTGTATAAAAAATGACAACTTATGTTAGTCTCCTCCTTATTTTGCTGCCATCAGAAAAAAAAAAAAGTTTAGAAAAAAAAAAGGCCTAGAATTATACTACACACATTAAAAAAGCTTTTCTGGTCTCACCAGTTCCCCAGGTTAAACAAGCACATGCACCTGGAACTGATTACAATTCTTTAGAAAGAACTTTCCACAGGAGACAAATTTATTTGTACTGGACCTAATGTTATTGTCTCGCCCACTTCAGTATTGAAGTAAACTGCAGAAAGATAGCCTAAAGAATAATTGTCCAAAACTAGGTTTCATAAATGCAATATTCAAGAGATGTGACATTGCATTGTTTAACATTTCATCCCCAGGAACATTTTTCAGATAATTCTTGTTATTTCTGTGATTTGCTCCTCATTTTTATTTAAAATAAGTGCTCTTCAGAACTTTTATCATAATGAAGAGAAAAGAAACACTGTTTCAGTAACAATACCACCCACACAAGATTCAGGCCTTCCCTTTGTACCAATGACAACTAGAATGCAGGAGAGTATTCTTTTTCTCAAACTACTTAACATTAGCTCAGATTATCTGCTCAATAACAAGGCCTCCTATTTTATAATTTAGGTAATTACACCATTATGTGGAAGAAATGTGATATTAGACACAAACTTCTTTTATGAAAAGAAAAGGAGTGGTATCAGAGTGGTTTTAGTTCAGATGTACTAATCTCTGCTTCAAAAATACCTGAGAAAGTGCTCTTGCACTAGAACTGTGAAATTATGACTAGTTTTATTGTTGAGCACAGACAGAAGATAAAAAAGCCCTACTCAAAATTTAAAAGGGCAAGACATCACAGATTGTTAAATTTACATCAGCGTAGACAATGAAGCAAAATATTAATTATACATCAACAGTGCAGGAGCTACTATTTCTGCATTTAGGCTTACCAGATGAGGTCTCCCAATAAATTTCCTGAAAGGTGGCTTAATGAACTTCATAGGCTTTTGGAAACCATCAACTTGAGATGTTTGCAACTTTGAAAGACTGCAGCTTTGCTGGTTCCTGATGTGTGTGAGAGAGAGTGAGAACAATTAATATCTAAAGCCACAGCATATCAACACCCTGTATTTAAAACTAGCTTATTCTAGCATCTGTATCACAAATGCAAAGCGCCAGCTTATAAGTAAATCTTCCTAGGACAATCAAGAAATTCCTAGTCCCAGCTCAAACCGCACAGAATTCCACAGCAAGGTGTATCCTCTCACCGACGGCAGGGGAGCAGGGACGGTCACTGCTGCCCTCTGCTGGCGGCAGCGCTTCCTGCACCGCGCCCCTCCCAGCCAGCCCCGCGCACCTTGTCCCGAACGCGCCCTGCCACGGCATTCCCGGTCCCACAGGAGCTCTAGATCAACACCTACATCCTCCAGTTTCATCCTCAGCAAACAGCTGATTCTGGCTTTGGGCATTTGCTTGCTTGTTTTTACTGTTTTGTTGTTTCTTTTTTTTTTTTTACCAAGAATATTGCTAATACAAATGCATCCACAAACTTCTAAATGAAGTATTTACCATGAAAAGTAACCACCAGAAGTCAGAATTTGTATTTCACAAAACACACAGAAACAGTTTTCATAGCTCCAAAACAAGTTAAGGAAAAAAAACAGCAGCACACTTGATAAACTCAGAGGCACTGCCAGTATCTCATCTGAGCTATTAGAGCCTCTCTAATAACCTCAAGAAAATTCTACATATCACTGATGCCATTACTGCCCTCAGCCTGGAACCCCTGACAACAAACTCCAGGACATCCATACTTGGTAGGGAAATTTACACTTCTCAGAAAAGATAAGCTGGACAGTAACTGGGGAAGTGTGCTGGGGGAAATGAAGCAATTCCAGGGATTTTGTCCTCCACGTGTTAACCTTAATTTTTTTTTGTTTCAAGAATCTCAAATACAAGAAATTTCTTCTACAGCTTCTTAAGTCTGTTTTTCCAAATGTGTGTATTGCCATTAGTTGCTATTACAGACTGCATTTAAAATGAACAAGGAACAGCACACGAAGAAAAATCTGCACAAGAAACTATGACTATGGTGTGGATACATCTTATTACACTCTAGAAATTCAATAATCAACATTTCTATTAACAGTCCCTCTCTCTAAAGTGAAACAGGATGAGTGAGGTTAGCAAACACCTTTGGGGCAAAAACCTTTAACAAACCTTCTGGAGGAATCCATAGGAGAAATACGCCATTCCAAAAATCTAAGTTTTCAAATTCTCCAAAAATGAGAAAAATTCCAATTATTTGCTGATATTCCACATTTTATTACCAAACCAGTAGGGCAACAAAACAATATATTCATCCTAGAATGCTTTTACAGAACTGCAAAATACCATGAGAATGTTGTTACGTGGCACATTGAGGAGTTTAAAAATCTTAAACTTTTTCAAACTAACTTTGTCCTCTCTTCTTATTCAATGCTAGTTTGTGCTTGCTTTTCATTTTCACCCACTGCAGTTTAACCTCTTTCAAGGTAACACCTCATTACAGAGTAGTTTGCAATCTATGTCTGCTGGATTTCAGCCCCAGTCAAACTTATAAGGCCTAACTGTAGAAAATAATCACCACAAATGTGAATGTAACTGTGGAAGGGCCCTAAAATGAACAAATAAGGGAACTATAGGCTTGGGCCAACAAGATTATTTGCTCATTACCTTGGAGTTACACCATCTACATGAAACACTCTCTCATCTTCATTCTTCAATCTCTCTTTTCTTCTCCTTTCTATATCATACCGTAGATCATTTGGATCTTCTAACACTCTTACAATGTTCTAGTTAAAAGGAAGGGTTGAAGCCAAGTTAGCTGCTAAGAACTCAACACCAACCTGCTTCTGTCCTTCAGGGGCAGAACCCTGTACATAACCTGTTAACATAGTTCAGCTATCTGCACACAGGACAGGTTCACAGCAACTCAGGGATCCAAAGCCTAAAGCAATAAAAAATGGTCCTAAGCAATTTATCCTTCCTTGCACCAGCTGCCTTTTTACAAGTTTCCAAACAACAGTGCACAGAGCACTGGAATTCTGCATGGAGTTGCCAAGGCAGAAATATTTACATAAATTTCAGTAAATCTTAAGAAGTTCTACTATCCTTAATAAGGAGAATCTTCATGTACCTGTACTATAGAAAAGGAATGGTAACTAAATAATAGCAAGCAGAGCTTTAAAAGGGAAGATAGAAAATCTTATGAGCCCAGATGAAAGCATGGGATAAAATAGCATTCTGAGGAATTATGTGGATTTTCAGTCATTGTAACATTAGAGTAGAAGAAACTTTAAGGCTTTTTGTAACCTCAGAGGAAAACCAAGAACCACACATCAGTCAGGGACTCAGTATTTACATTATTTAAAACCAGACAGGGGTTCAAGCTGCAGGAATAATCACACTCCAGCTACTCAGGAGAACACATCTGCATTTTACTGCTCAGTGAACACAGTACCACATACTGTGGTATCTGTAAATATGCTCAGGTGTGCATTTTTTCAAAACACCCAGAATTACTGCTGGTCTTCACAGCATGTAGAAATTATGTTCCAACAGCAAGGGGAAAACATTGCTTACATGTATAATGTATCTATAATAGCAACTTACTGCTTGCCAAAAAAGTTAAGCAACCAAGGTACCTGGGGAGATTCAGGTGGCACGGTTCGTTTGTTCTGAAGTTCTGCTAGAGACATGTCAATCCTCCTGGAACACAAAAACACTGCATAAAAACAAATGCCATCACTGTAAAAGCAAAAGCATTCTTGACTGGGCTACAGAATGTGTTAAAGATACAGGCAGGTAAAAATAATTCATAAAAACTTCACACTGTGTAAAGTCTACTGAAGATTAATTACCTTAATGCAAATAAATTAAGACCAATAGTTCAACAATTACCTGTGAATTTCTGGATCCAGATGCATTTTCACTTCTTTTGTATTTGCACTTGATTTATCCTGAATTTTTGAGAACCGTTCATGCAGAGTTATGTCAGAAGATGCAAAATAATTTGCTGTGAAGAGATATTAAATACAAGAATGTTATTTGTAGTATTTGAAATGCACAGTGGGAAAAGCTATCTTTTAAAAGATTAACTCTTAAGGATACCATGACAACTCTATTGAAACGAAATTTCAAACTATTTCCACTTGCAGTTTAATATTCACAAATGAAAGATTAGGCCAGCCCAACTTAGACACCCTTATTTGATAAGATTAAACTCAATTGTCAGCTCTACCATGGTAGTACTCAAATAACTTGAATCTATATATAAAGATATACAGACTCAACACTGAGCATGATGCAGCTGCCTAAACACTAATCTGAAAATTTAAAGGAACTATGCATAACTAGAGAGCTGTGATTACAGCAAAGCTCCCTTATTCCCTTATGTATGAGTAACAAGCAGGTTACTCTCCCATACTAGAATAAAATCATTTTGATCTTTAATCTCCACAATAATGCCTCAGTTATGGCCTGAGACCTTCCTGCAGTCATCCTCCACCCAACTACTTTAAATCCTCAACCCACATTTTCCTTAAATACAAAAGGAAGCCAAAATACAAACAAAGCCAATGGCAAACACCTGAGACTTACAGGGACCTCATATCTAAACCACCAGCTTTGGATTTAGTAATCTACATTTGTAATGTATATATATATATATACATACATATACATACATACATATATATATATATATATATATCTGTAATATATACATGAACATACATAAACATACATATACTTCAAATACTACAGCCACCTTTAACTTGATGAATAATTGTGATTATTTCCTGAGTAAATTCTTTTGAAGGGTCGTTCTCAATGTTTTGTTTCACAGATGCCATGTGCTCAAACACTGGATGAAAATTTTCTTTTTTTCTGCCAACAGCAACCAGATCATGGGACATCTGTCTCTCTGTAGTGTGACTAGAAGCAGTCCTAGAATAAAAAAATGTATAGTTTATTTTAAAACTAATATCTAAATCTGAAAACTTGAAATAGACAAGTAGAATAAAACAAATTAAGAAGTTCATTGTATGAATAAATGGGATTAAAAGCAAAAATCTCATTTTGTTCCTTTTTTTAATTAAAAAACTAGTAAGGCCATAAGGAAGAAAATCTATCATAAAATATGAAGAGATAATTTCACTCTCAGGAATCTTTGTTTCTGTGAAGTATGCAATACAAAATTTGTGACTTTTAAATTTAATTCAACTAGATTATCAAATCTAGATAAAAATTTAGATCTTGATAGACATCTTTAGAATAATTCTGAAATGCAGTTATGCCTGTGTCTTGTTTAGAAGGAACTACCAGGCAATTTTCAAGAACAGTTCAGAGATAAGAAAAAGAGTCTCAAATCTTTAGGAACTGAATCATAACTTCAGGCTAGTGAAACTGCTTCAGTAGCAGTGTGTGAACTCAAGAACGTGCTTACCATCTTTTTGTAAATTTTTACTCATTCTAAGTAAGTTTACACACCAAATGGTTGCACTGCTGCTCAAAAATTATTTTGACAAGAAAGCCAACACTTCAACAACCATACTGTTCTTGCTGCAAGGAAAATGCCTGTCATTCTAAAACATAATAAGAGCTCAGATAAAAGATTTTAGGATGAGGACTTTCGTCGCAGACATCTTTTCATTAAAAATCCTTTCTTAGGATTTTTCTTCCTGAGAAGCTGAGAAGCTTCAGGAACAAAATGTAAACAATGGTTATCTGCTGCTGTGGAATGCAACAGGGGCATCTGTGATTGGACCATCTTAGATGTTTATAATTAATGGCCAATCACAGCCCAGTTAGCTTGAACTCTCTGTCCGAGACACAAACCTTTATTATTCATTCCTTTCTATTCTTAGCTCAGCTAGCCTGCTGAGATGAAACTTTTCCTTCTATTCTTTTGAGTATAGTTTTAATGTAATGTATATCATAAAATAATAAATCAAGCCTTCTGAATATGGAGTCAACATTCTCATCTCTACCCTCACCTGAAAACCCCTGTGACCACCATCACAGACTTTTAATTGTTCATTCTGCAAAGTGATTATGTGCCTGGCCACATTGTATTAGAAGCATACAATACTAGAATTTCATACAAAAATTGCATCAGAAATAGCCTCTAGCAGATGCCAGAAATCATCTATTTTTCCCTAGCAAATTTGGAATAAATGCATGCAAGAAGGAATCCAAGCAACCTCAAGTTTAGATATCTGAATTATCTACCTGCTCCCCAGGTTTATAAAGAAATTCTTCTCAGCTGAGTCATTTCAAGTCAAGTGTTTCTTAAATGCCTAAAGTAATATGAATATTCCAAGTCATCAGCTTCTGTAAAATTAATGTTCTTATCTTGAAAAAATAAAATATTTAGCACTTTTGGCTGCAGAAGCAAACCATCCATACATTAAATTAGCTGTAATCAATGCAGTAGTTTTTGGTCTGCAAACAACTACCATGTCCATTGTGCATGACCTCCAAAAACAGCAGCAAGAGTCTCCTAGATAGAGGAATCATTCTGTGGGTTTGCAACAAAACCTAAAACTTTTCCTTACATTATCATTCGGGAAGTCAAATCCTCATCCTAGCCCAACCGTGGGTAATGGTCATTACTCCACCTCCCTTTCCTCAGTCTTTAGTATTAGCTCCTTATAGGCAGTAACTTGTCTTAGTAACTCTCCATTGTATTACATATTTTTAAATACTGCAAAGAGAGGAAAATTTATAAAGATATTTTATTTGGGACAAGAGGCAAAATCCCTTTAAAATGAAGGCTGATCATTTTGGAAAGGAAGGTAATCTCTTCCAAAAGCCATTACTACCAACATAAGATATTCTGGCCTGTAACAGCATGACAACAAACCAGATAACCCTGCAAGAATCTATCAAAACCAAGCTGCTTACTCTCTACCGTGTATTTATCATCTAAAATTTTATACTACTG
Organism: Molothrus ater; assembly: GCF_012460135.2. Classification (NCBI taxonomy): domain Eukaryota; kingdom Metazoa; phylum Chordata; class Aves; order Passeriformes; family Icteridae; genus Molothrus; species Molothrus ater. The sequence continues at coordinate 15,702,095 of NC_050479.2, read as the reverse complement.
TCAATTTTTCTTCCATTGCAGTCAGCACTGCGAATGCTAAATGCAAACACAAGTATTACACAGAAGACATTTGTAAGCAGACTCTACTGATTTTCAGTTCTGATGCCTCAACAGGTTGCCACTTTGTTATAACAATAAATGATAACTCAGATCTCTCATTTTTGGCAGTTTTACTGAACTTGAGATCTTGAACATCTGAATATGTGCTCGAGATTTAAGCATTTAAAGATTAGCTGATTTTTAGAAAAAAGAAGGGGAGACAGTTTAAAAAAATGCCATTGTATTTCAGATGAAAGCACAGCACTATGCTTATCTGCATTTGGGTTTTGGTCTTTTGAGGGTTTTGTTTTTAAATAAAAATAACACACTGACTTATCATAACCAACTTCTAACTACAGGTTTGTATCAGGCATATCTATTCTTTCCACTTCCTACATCTCCATAAAATGTTGGTTTTTGTTGGTTGGTTGTATTTGTTTATATTAATACAGGTTTAATAATTAACTTGCCCAGACAGGAAAGTTAGCAATTTAGAAGAAATAAAACCAAAAAAGTACAATCATAGTTTGTCCTGGTTACCTCGAAAAAACCATGCTTCCCTCCAATATTCATAAACTGTAAAGACATGGGAAGAAAGCAGAGGTGAAAGAAAACCAATACCTGTACTTGGTCACCATTTGCTTCATATCCACTTTGACTGTGAGATGTTCTCTCATACAGTTGGCCTCTGACATTTTCACATCTGAAACAGTATGACTTGCATCACGCTGGCTATTGGAGGAATCTACGTTTTTCCTCAATTCCCCGTCTTTCCTCACTCTTTCATTCAGTTTGTTTTTAAAAGACCTCAGCTCAACATCTGTTTTGGAACAGTTAACACAAGCATTGCAGCCCTTCTTTGAACTGCATTTAACAGGTTCCTCAACATGCCGTTCTTCAGTCCGCCTCGCTCTGCCCCCACCGCAGTAATCCAGCTCCTTGCTGTTCCGGGCACCCTTGGAAGAGCCGTACTTCTGCTCTTCCTGCTTCACGTACTTCGGAGCTCTGTCTCCTGCAAAAGGCTTCTCCCCGTCGGGATGCCGGCGCCGTTTGTGGCTGTACTCATAGGCTATCTTTGGGACAGACCCCCCCAGGTGCTCCCTCTCAGCCGACCGCTGGGACTGCGCACCCGGGTATCTCTGCTCCTCCTTTTCTTGGCAGGGTGGAAAAGAACGTTCTTGCTTCCACTTGGAATTTCTCGCTACATCTCCAGCGTCATACCTCTCCATTTCCTTAGCCCTTTTAGACGCGTGCCCATATTCTCTGTAATCGTGATCTTCAGGATACCTGTGTTGACATAAAGCAATTTACACTTGCACTAGAGAAGAAAGCGAGAACTTATATGTGCAGAATGTTGGACAGCAGAATGCGTGGCAAGTTAACCCATAATCCCTCGCGCCAAGGTACAGATGTGCAGGGGCTCTTAAGAGGGAAATATTATCCTTTCATACTCTAGCCAGCAATACGATTTACTTAAAAGACAAATACTTCACTACTACCAGTCGCCCATAATTAAACTACAAAGTGGCCAACGTGTTTCAAGGTGGATATCTTCAACTATAATGAAAATAGACTTTCACTTGAGGCTTTACACCACAATACCCAGGGTTTAATTATTTTATTCCTATACCTCTTCTGTAAAGAGCTCCTTGCCGTAAATTCATCAGAAACTCTTCTGGGTGACTGACCATACTTCTCTTCATGTAACCTCTGGTGCCTCAAGTCATCTTCATGCCATTTTCTTTCAAGTTTGCATGAAGCCCCTAATGGTCTATGAAAAGGTTTCATTCCTTTTTCATTTCCAGTGACTTTGTAGTGATCAAACATGTATCTGTCCTCCATTTTGTGCTGGTAAAACGGACGATCATGCTCTTTGTAAGGTACTTCCGAGTATTTTGGTGGTAACTGGCATCTCCTATTGCCTTCAGTCCTTTCAGATGAATGTGTTCTGTAGGGCTTATGACTGTAAGCATCTTCCATGGGAATTCTTTTCAAGTTTGGTGAAGGTGACCTACGTTCATATATTCTCTGGTGGTTATTTCCATGAGGTGCAAACCTGGAATTGCTTTGTCCATACTTGTCATCTTCCGTTCTCCAAGGCATAGACTTTTTTGGGTCCTTACGAAAGCTTTTATATTCACAGTCATAATTATTATGAGCATGCCTTTGCCTATGGTGCTCTGGAGTCCTAAAAGCTGGAGATAAGGACCTAAAGCAAAAATAAAATCCACTTTGAGTAGTTCCATAAAATTAAATCAATTTCTTAATGAGAACATCTATTTCCTAAGGAAGTAGAGTTTAGTACATAATTTTAATCAGCTTGTAAAAATATTAACACCAAGATACCAAAGTGGCATTTTTCTGGCTGAGTACCAGGCTTACTTTTACTCTGTTGAAAGTTTTCATAGTAAAAATACACACTTGAAATTGCAGCAAGTCAATCATTTTGTCTCTTTGAAGTGTTTTAAATAAAACTAAAAATAATTTCATATACATGAAGTTTCCACTACATTGAGAACAACTGTTATACATATTTTTGCACTTCTCAAGCATTCCCTATCTTTCTTTTTCAGCGCAAAGAGAAAAAAGGAAAGGAAAAAAAAGTGTATAAAGAAATTTAAAAGGGGAGAAAAATGCTTTTTCACATTTTCTTTGCATGCCAAAACAACCTTCAAAACTGAAAGACTGAAACATTACAAAATATATTTAAATTGTCATACAGGTAAGCTTTTTCCTGAAGAAAAAAACAAGTTTGAGAAAGATGCTTTGGCCTTTTGGATAATTGTATATACATGTTCACACATGTATACACACACACTTCCACACTCACTGCAGCTTTTGCAATCAAAGATTCAATTGCATCACTCAGCTCTGCATTTTCACCAACAGTTACAAAAACGAGGGCAACCTGTTAGTCAAAATCTCCTTAAAATAAAGAAAAAACAGCACAGGCACTAACGACAACCATAAATAATCGCAGACATAACAGTCCTGCTTGTATTCAAGTATTCACTGCACACTCTTTACACACTCTTTAATAAAAAACATCAAAAACCAAATTGAAATAAGCTACTTCCTTTATGCACATATTGCAAATGAACAGTTTGGAAGAACTATTTTCTCCATTTCTGCAAATGAGTACAAACTCAGAACCGCAGATGTTGCTAAAACCATAATGGCTGACTTCCAACAGCACCTACACTGTGGCTGCCATCCCATGTTGGTCTGGTTAGGGCTTGAATTTTAATGAGAGCTGGGGCTGCCCTTACTCAAATGACATTCACAACTATCAATCCTACATAGGTAGGATTTCTCTTTTTAAAAACAAAAGGAACAAATTAAGAGCCCTATACATTTTTCGGAGTTATCCAAACTGCCTTGGTCATGGTTATCACAACTTAAGTCTGTTTTGAAGAGATACCCAAAACCAGCAGTAATTTCACATCCTCAAAACCTTGTATTCCACCCTCCTGATTTTAGCACCTCAAATTGTACTGCAAGTCTTAAGAATGAGGCAGGTAACTCCCAGCATGAAGTAAGCTGGATGTTATCCTGGTGACAAACGTCAAAGAGACGCTACTAGGCTAATGTCCAAGGAGAAGGGCAATGACTCCCACATTTCCACATGTTTTCACTCTCTGTTATGCTGCAAGGCATGTCTAACTGTGCTAAAGATCAGTTTACAAATCAAACTTCAGAAAGTCTGGGGTGTTTGAACTAGGAAACTTTAAAAAAAAAACCAAACAAAAACAACTCTTTTTTTTTTAACAGTACCTCCCTGTAGGCCAAGAAGCAAAACAACAGCAAGTTACAGACATTCACAGTGCACAAGGTGGTGCTTGAGAAAAAATTACCTTAACTAGTCTGAAGCTTGGATTTTGTGCTCAAGGTAGTTGTAAATCTCAGAATACAAAAGATGAAAAGGTTCTTAGCAGACTCAAAACCTGAACATTTCCAGCTTAAGAGAAATTGCAATAAAATCATGACTTGGGAAAAAAATTACAGGTGTTCAGCTGTACAACAAACTAGAGATTACAAAACACACTTTAGAAAATGGCATGCAGAATTGCAATTTGTTTCTTTAATGCATGTTTTAGGTCCTAATTACAAATCTTTACATAGAGCTACATTTCAGAACACAAGCTGTAGATATTTACCTTGGTTTCCATCGTGGTGATCTTGATCTAGATCTTGTCATCTTCTCTCATGTGTTAATCAGTTTCTTGAAGCTGTAAAAATGATATAATTTACTATTTTGATTCAAATTACATCAGGAAGGTTTTTAACAAGTGTAGTACTAGAAACTTCAAAGTTAGGGTGAGGTATATTTTTAGGATGTTTCACTTCAAAGGCAAACCTTTAACACCAATTCTAAGGCAAGCAACTTTTCTTCTCTAGTTGCTGATCTTAAAACGCAGTATATTTTCTTTATAAAGATTTAAATATTTGATAATTGTCCCATTTTTCTCTCCATTTTTAATGCTATTAATGTCTATTCAACCTGCTGTTAAATGCTAATAAGCTCACAAGCAAGCTGCAGCAATGAAAAACATATTAGTATGTGTTGAATGCTGTAGATGATAGGACATAGCTGAGGGGACAGACAGACAGCTTTAAAAATAAAGTGTATAAAGGAAAAGGTTTTTGCATCAAGTTATATCCTGAGCTTCACATATACTGAACTTCAAATTTGTCATATACATCAAAATATTTACATGATTGCAGACTTCCTGTAAGTTTTAACTAATCCATCAAATCTTAACTGCTAGGTCATCACATACTCCATCCAAATCAAACCAGGTACAAAAAAATCACTTTTTTTCATTGTTGTACTTCACCTGTTAACAGCCTACTAACTAGACATACACCAAATATACAATGGATACACTAGGACAAAGTGCTGCTCCTGACTCCTGAAGGTAGCTCCTGACAACCCTTCTCATAAAAGCTATGAAAGAATGAAAAAATACCCCTAGGAACTTCATAAAAAAGTGATGAAAGTATATACAAACTCACCAGTAATGGACTGGTGAATAGGAATTAAATGATTGTTCATTATTTAGCAAACACAAAGGATTAAAGCAGAATGAAATTATTGAGTAACTGGTTAAAAACTGAAGTTTGGACCACATAACCATGGCTACAGATTTAGTTACCACAAAATGCCTTAAAGGCCAGAAATATAGATGCAAAAACAGATCTATCAACAGTCCTAAAGTTAATGAACAACCAACCATTTGAAACTGAAAGAATGCACCCAGGTCAATGCCAATCTATATATGCTATGGTATTTTCTGTAACTTTTTGTACAAACACTCAGGGAGACAGAGAACTAGTCTGAGCTAGCAAAGTATGGTGTTTCTGACACTCCCAGAGCTGAAATAATTCCTTTAACTAAATCTTTTGCCTAATGAACTGAAACTGAAAAGGGAGAAAAACACGCAAGCTTTAAGGCACTACCTGAAGTAGTGTGCACCCACATGCCCGACCCAGCGCCTCACACCCCTCAGTCACACTGGTTGCTTAAACAAAGTATCACTCCTTGCTATACTTGACTTTTGGTATGATTACCTCATGGCTGAAACAGTAGTATCTTAAGAGAAGAATATACAGCATATTTCTGCTGTCTACCCCACAAGCAGGCATTAGATAAGCCACCTCCTAAAAGAGAAACTGCTCATCAAGTTGCACCGTAAGCTAACCAGACATTTATTTGCAAGATGCACAGGTTGCAATCGAGCAGAGGGGCCAGGACCTGGCTGCTCTGGGCTCTGAATTTCTCCAAATAGCAATAGCTTAGTTCTGAAGAAAAACCTGTATAACTTATTTTTTGCTCCAAAATCCATCTTTTCATGTAACAAACCACAAGGTTGTAGTTGTTGCAAGGGATAGTGAAGCAAAAAGAATCCAGCCCCAAAGTACCCCAAGGACAAGACAAAGCATTTGCTCTCTGAACTCATAAATATGAAGTTATCACTGCCTCTTATAGCCTAAAGACAAATATCTGAGGACTGCATAGCATGATTAACTTCAGGCCCTTTGCTTACTTGAAGTTATACTAGCCAAAGTTAGATATGATGCTCCAATGCCACTATTCATTATTTTTCAAAGAAAAGTAATATTGTGATCAAAATAACTTCCTATATTTCACCCATAAAAACACATCTTACAAAACACTATTTCAGAAACAGCAACAAAAAAACCCCAACACAGTCCCTGGGTAACACATTCCAAAATGTAGTACATGTCCAACAAGCTTTAAAGATTCACTACTACCATCTCTTCTGGTAAATTTTACAAGTGACAGTGTTTTTACATGCCAATCGAATTCTTTCTTCCTACCTTCCCTTCAGTTCTGAACTTTATTCCTAATTTTCAAATGGGTATGTAAACACTAAAAAGACAAAAGTACCATTAAACTCCACCCAACTACCTGGACAGAATTTGATCTGCCAGACTGATAAAGCTAGAAACTGGGCATACATAATGACCAACTCCTTATTCTTTCTGAGACTGGCTAAACAATCATACCTAAAAGCGTGAGAAAGACTGTGACAGCACATCCTAGATCTTGCCTTAGGATAAGGAGGACTGCTGTAATTTCCAATGATGACATTCCTTTTGTTTAGTGGAAAGAAGTGCTCACCTAATGCACCTCCTAAAAATGACCCACGCAGTAAGATTTCCTCACAGAGAAACATCCCATATGAAGGCAGCAGACACTCCCCCCCAACAAGTCTCCCAGTCTAACACCAGAATTGCAAATTAATCCATACAGAATTTGTAAACATGGCTAAATCCAGGTTTAAGTCACCTCAGCTAGACCAGCAATATGGTTCCATAAAAAGCAAGTTTTTTGTAGGATGGTATCAGGTAGCAAGCCTGTCTGTAACAGAATTACTTGACTCAAGTGAAGGCCCTAGAGTTTCCAAGTAAGGCATCCTGGTGCTTCTGAAAAGACAGGTCATGATGGAGTAGAGGTGCCAGGACCTGGCTGCTCTGGCCCTGAATATCTCCAAAATGTTCTGCTGTACTTTGGGAGACACTGTCACTATGAAAACATGAAGTGTTGGAATGCATGAAATAGAAGCCTCTCTGAGTCCCTGAGAGAGAGGAAGGAATGCAGGGATTGAATTGGTACCTTTAGAGAAACTTAAAGATATTAAGCCACACAGACATGAAGTAGGAGTGTAAGTTTTAGTTTTAAGTAAGTAGAAATATAGTTTAAATGCCTTAAGAGACTGTGTTAGCTAGTAAAAAGCCCTAAAGCCTAGTTTAAAGTTCAGTAGTGATACCTTTCAAAGATTAACTTAGCTCCAGACATAATGAAAACATAGCAGAAGGTTGCTTACATTTCTAGACAGAACAGATAGAACTACGTACATAGATTTTGTGGAAGAACTGACACTATTTTCGCAAGTTAGAATTAAGCTCAGATAGATGTAGGAAGAATGTTTTAGAATCATGTTTTTAGCTGACTGGATGATTTATGAATAAAATCCCCCTGTATTAGGGTGCAAAAAAAGGTGTGGTAGTAGCTTCTGCTAGCTGCTCCTGCTGCCTCTGCTCAGAACATCGGGACTCTATGCCAGAAAGCTTTTAGCACAGACTTTAGAACTCTAAACTCTTTGCCTTCAAGGCTGATGCATTCCTGCAATAAACAACTTTACAACAATCAACAACTGCCCCAGTCTCTTTAAAGACCCAAGACCCATGCATAACTCGACAATGAAGAACTATTTTTTTAACTAAGCAGCATTATTAGGTTCAGAGTGCTGCTTGTGTTTGTTATGTTACAATAAGTGACTCATTGGAAGAGTTATCAGTAACTGTGCTTAGATAGTTTTTAAATATTAATGGGACTCTCACCTTTTATTTTCTTTCCCTTGACTTTTGGAACTGGACTCAGACAACTTCCCTCTTGGGAGAAATGGCCTCAAGCCTGCTACCAGCTCTCCTTTAATTCCACCCTTGGGATATTAGTGTTTTGACAAGTATAAAAGTCTTTTACAAACCTGAAAGGAGTATCTTAAGACAAGTAAATCAAAAATGACCAGAAATTGTATGGGATGTGCCAACTTGAACATATGTTCTTCCAGAAAGGCTGCAGATTTTTCACAACTAGCACTCCTGAACAGAACAATCTTCTATCTCTTTACTTTCTCCAGCATGAAACAAGAAATCACAAATGACTGCAATCATCTAGCTGCACAGAAGGGAACTGAAGCTCTTTCTAATGAAAAGAGCCCCAAATCAGCAAGCCCCAAACAGCCAAAATCCTGCAGGTAAGAGCACAGACTGAGTAGAAGCAGTTAACTCTGCTGGAGCAGACTATAAACGTGTGTTTTACATGACTTTCTGGTGCCTTCCATCATCACATGGAACAGATAATGGAAGAAAACTTATTCAGGACACACAAAGGGCAAACCAATACTAATAGTGCTCATCACCAGGGAGCTGCTCCTCGATGCCTTTCACCTACAGTGAAGGAAATGTCCTCCTCACCCCTTTTGGAGGGATTGCCTGACCACCACCACAAATCTTTCAGAGGAGAGAGGGACAAGCAGGTCTCATAGGCTGGGTGACAACAAGACTGACACTTGCTGTAAAAACTACCCACATCACTATTCTCTCTCTCACTTCACCCAAAAAAGATAAGAAGCAGCTCCAAGCTTTTCACTGACTGCCTTCTAGGTGGGGATCAGTCGGAAGCTGCAAGAGGCACACCGAAGTCTGTATTGCTGCAGTGTCTGTCAAGAAAGAAAAACCAGGAATTGAGACTCTCAATATCAGGACAGCCATGTATTTGACAGAAATACAATCAAATTAAAAGCTCAGCTACAATCCAGACTTTAAGTTGGGGTTTTTGTTGTGGTTTTTTAGGTCGGCAATACAGAAAGTCATTTACACTATCATTAAACGAAAAGCACAGAATTGGTAACTTCTCCACTGTGTAGGTTGTAAGAGCTGATTCAAAGGCTGTCCCATGCAGTGACCACTCCACCCACTATCCAAGATCAACACAAGCCTGGCACGTTCTTGCCCATTCATCTTCAAGGCAAATCTTATCACCTCCAACACCAAATCCTCAGGAAAAAGTATAAAAGCAGAGAAACATCTCCCAGCAAACCAGTCTCAATGTTTCTGAGCCTGCAATAGGATTCCTGCAGTCAGTGCTTCCTAGACAGGCTTCAGTACCATCCTCTGTTAGCTCTGCCAGCACATGGAGGTGACTCCCATCTCAAGGCACACCACCTCAGGAAGGACATGTGTAACAGCTTTGAAAGCTATAAGCTGGAAAAGCTAAGTCAAGTTTAAGTCAAGGGCACACACCCAGCTGAGACAAATGAAACTTGGCTGAGGGATTTCTAAACCATTCCCTCTCTAAGAAAACACAGCAGGTAACAGATCAATGCAAATGACTGAGAGCCAAATTTCCGTCCTCAGGTCTCTCATAGGTCTCTGATATTCAACAGTGGCTCTTTATGATTACAGATCCCTCTCCTAGGCTTTTATCACTCTTGGAGCACCTCCCACCTCTCCATGGATAGGCTTTGAATCTCCAAAATATTTTGTGACAGGTCTGAGGCGACTGCAGTCTCACAGCCTAAATCCTCACTACCAACATCATCAGGGAGATAATCCTTTATATCCCCCCTCCACTTCTCATGCCATGCTATACTTAAGAAATTTCCAGATCTGGTCCACAGCACCTCCCCAGGCAGCTGTGGCAGAGCAGCAATGGCAGGAGGCAGCACCACATGTCTGCTGAATGTGTCACCCCTCAAGGTGACCAGCTCCGATGCTCCAGTTTTTCAGATAAGAGATTGGGCATCCACAGCAGCAGAAGCACCCCTTCAACCTACCAAAACCACATCCACTGTGGCTTTAGAAGTTGTCCTCCTGCTCAGCTTTATCCTTGTTCTTCAGCACAAGCTGGGGAAGGCAGGCTTTACACAGGTTGTATCCCAATGCCAAGGACTGTAACAGACAACCAGGGCCTCAAGCCAGTGAGGTAACTGTGCCAGGCAGGGGCAGCATGTGGGGATTGCTCTCCTCTGCTTGCTACACAAATAGAGATAAAAAAAATGATTGTTCCCCCTTACACTCACAGTAGGATGAAGACTTACTACACAAAGTACAGTCCTAGCTCAAGCATACAGAATTTCTTAGTGGACCACCCAACAAATTTTGCTTAAAACACATAGAAAATATTCCCCCATGCCTGCATATTTGATCAAATGAATAAAAATAACTGAGTAGGTCTACAGTGCATATAACTCTTCAGTGAGTTCTCATTTAAAATCGACCCATTTAATTTCACTAATTAGCAGGCAATGCCTCACCTTTGCAAAAGAACAGATTAGAATGCCAACTTGGGAAGACTGAGCAGGATAAATCCCTATCACATAATAAATAAGGTATTTCACTCTCAAACTACTTTTTTACACCAAGAAAACCCAATCCATAAATATATTAGTGAGCCATTTCTATAACGTGTTGAATTAGAGGCCTTTAACACCTGTTCAGTAGAGAACTTTACAGCACCATACTCAGCCACATCTGCTGACCAGTTTCTAAGGGGACACCAGAAGCATGTTAAATCTGCTTGTGTCAGTCCTAGAGACAGACCATAACAACTTCCTGCCTACTGAAAGCTCTCCAAAACATACAAACCATGATAGAAACCTCTGCTTTTCACCTTGGTATCACAAACCACCAGAAAACCAAAACAAGACGCTTCTTTATTCAGGATAAGTGGTGCTGCAGAGCAGCATTGCCCGGAGGCTGGGAAGTCCAGGCTGCCTTCCCCAGTCACACCACAGAAATGCATCTTTCCTGGAAGATTCAGGCATGCTTCCTTCCTTCCCTGCTGCCACCTGCCACCCAAGAGGAAAAGCAAACCTGTGTGCAGCCACATCCCTCACCAGCTTCCCTGCAACACCAACCCAGCCTATGTTACCTCCTGAGAGGTGAACACCCACAAGCCAAGACTGCACCAAAATCAAGCCCATCTTGTCCCAGCACAAGCACATGGAGAGTTGGTTTGATGACTCTTACAAAAGCAGTGGCAGAAATACCAGTTCTTTTGCTGAAGGCAGATGTGGAGGAGTGCATGGACACTCAAGATAGACAGCGGTTTATCAGGATAACAGGGTGTGTCACTAAAGGAAGTTAATTAATTTCAGTTCATCAAGACCAATATTAAAAAAAAAAAAAAAATCTAAAAAATCCTCAAAGGGAAAGAGTCATCTGTGTCCTCTGCCCAGCCCTGTGTCAGGCTGCCACAACATGACATCCTTCACCAAAGATCCTTCCATGCCTTTTGCATATTTCTTCCCCTCCCTTCCTGGCATCCTCTTCCCTGCTCTTCCTCCAGCCATCCACACCCAGCAAGATTCACTTTTCCTTGAGGTCCACAAACACACAAAGTAAGCAGGTAATTAAAATCTCACAGCAATTTGAGCAGCCTTTGTTTTAAACCCTTATAATCAGGAATCTGAACTATATTTATGAGGACTTGAGGCATTTAAGAATGGCAGTAGAAATTAGGTGTTGCTGTCCTAGGTGGAGCTGAGCCAAGTGAGGAGACTGCTATCACCAACTCCTTACCAGACATTACCGCCCACTCAGATGTGTAGGAAAAAATGGTGCATAATCAACTAATTTACTTAAAGAAGTCTCAAAAACCCCTCAGATTTATTCAAATCGGCATCAATTCATCTTGCTTTGGCTTGAATCAATCTAGAAAATACATTAGAAAATACAAACACATACTGAAACTGAGCTATGACTGTTACACAAAATCTGTACCACTCCAAGTTTTTATAAAGACTTTAACTGGTGTGGTTCTACGTGTGACAACAGATAAATTACTGGAAACAGGGACTGTTGGTATTTATGCATTGCTCACCTCTAAGGTGTCCTTACAGTAACAGTGAGCAGCGACCTCAGCTCTGCGGTGCTGCTGGCCCAGAGGGTTCACAGCAACACGGCTGTTCTGGAACAGTCACGACTCGGGGGCACGACCACGGCCCCGCGGCGACTCGGGTGTGTGCCCCTGCCCTGTGCTTTGTCCCTAGGCTTCCCAAACCTCCTGACGGCCCCGAGCACCGCAACACGGCACACACGCTCCGTACAGACAAACAAACACACAGGCTCTGTACAGACAGACAGGCACACACGCGGGGCGAGGCGGCTCCGGGTGCCGCTGCTCCGGCGACCCCGCCCTCAGCAGACTCAGGATAGTACAGCACAGTCCCCGCCGAGCTCCCGTCCCCGCAGCTCCGCTGCCACCAGCCAGCAGCGCCCGGGCCAGCGCGGGGAGCGAGGGCGGCAACTACCACTCACCTTCCCCGGGCCGGGCTGGGCAGGGCCGACCGCCGGCCCTCGGAGGGCGCGGCGGAGGGCGACGGAGCCCCGAGCACCCCGGCCCGCTCCGTCCCGGCGCACAGGCGGCGCTGACGGGGACAATGACCGCGGCAGCCCCGGCTCCCCCTGCCCGCGGCACCGCCCCCGTCCCCTCGCCGGGCCTTACCAGGCCCCGCCGCGGCCGCGGTGCCGCCACCAGCCCAGCCCAGTCCAGCACTCACCGCCTACGGCGCCGCTCCTGCCGCTCCTCCGGCCGCCGCCGCTCCGCCCCGAGCAGGTGCCCGGCGAGCCGGCGGGGCGGGTCCCGGCGGCCGCGCCGGCCGCGGCTGCTCCGCACGGGCGCGGCGGAGAGAAAGGGCGGGCGGGGGGCGGCCCGGAAGGGGAGGGGCGGCGGGGCCGGGCGGGGGCGGCTCCGGCACCGCCCACTGACCGCCCTTCTCACGCCGGGGCCCCTTGCCCGGAGCCCGCGCCGTGCTGCGCGGGGTGGGACCTGGGCCGCTGGGTCCCGGCCGCGGTAGCGCACAGGACGAGGTGCACTGGCCCTTTCCGGGTGTTGACTCCTGGGCAGCTCCTCGCCTGGCATGCCCTGTGGGAGCAGAGCCCGTGTGTGATACTGGCAGCCAAGAGGGTCAGCCGTGTCCTGGGGCAAGTCAGGGACAGCATGGGCAGCCGGGAGAGGGAGGATCTGCTCTGCTCTGCTCTGCTCTGCACAGAGGCGGCCTCACTTCGAGCGCTGGGGGCACTTTTGGGCGCCACAGTGATAGAAAGCTATAAAGCCATTAGAGAGTGTCCAGAGGAGGCCTACGAAGATATCAAAGGGTCTAGAGGAGAAACTAAGAAGTGGCTAAAGGCACTTGGCTTGTTCAGCCTGGAGGAAACCTCGTGGTCTACAACTTCCTCATGAGGGGAAATGGAGAGGCAGCCATTGATCTCTCTCTGGTGACCAGTGTGGCAGGACCTGAGGGAATGGCCTGAAGTTGTATCAGGGGAGGTTTGGGTTGGATATCAGGAAAAGGTTCTTCACCCAGAGGGTGGCTGGGCGCTGGAACAGGCTCCTCAGGGCAGTGCTGACAGCACCAAGCCTGACCAAGTTCAGGAAGCCCAGGCACATGAGTGGTTGTTGGGGCTGGCCTGTGCAGGGCTGAGTTACACTCAATTCTTCTGGGTCTCTTCTCACTGCCCCTTGGGCTCAAGGAGCACCTGGCAGCTCCTGTGCAGGGCCAGTGATGGCCAGAATGGGGCAGGCCCCAAGGACCTGGGTTTCCTGGGCAGGTATCACAGTCTTTCACTGGTCTTGGCTGCACTGTAGTGGGTCAGGCAGGAAAGTCTGAACTAAAGCCTCCCCAAGGCCAGGCAGGTCTGCCCCTGCAGCTGCGCCCACTGTGGTGCTGCTCCGAGCCCGCAGGTAAGGCAGCCATGGCTCCCTTGTCCCAGGCTGCTGCTGCTGCTGCGAGGGTTGAGGCCCCTGGCAAGGTGTCAGGTAGTGCTCTCCAAGACTTCTTGCAAGTTCCTGGAATTCCCATCAGAACATGCACTAGAGGATGGCAGCACTCTCCTTGCCTGGGATTGAATCAGTCGCAGTGGGTGAAGGCTCTTTAGGCTGCTGGGATGCATTAATTCCCTTGATTGCCAGTCCTGATAGCCAGCAGGCCCAACAGGTTTGGTGTCAGTTTTTCCTTCAGGAGCTATAAACAACAGAATGACACAGTGAACATACTGTAACCCTTTCAAAACAAAGTCTCTTCTTCTGGCTGAAAACCACTCGGAAATAAATTTATAGATCACACAAAACTAAGGGGACACTGATGCTATCTAGATTGGATTGGTGTCTGAGACTGTTGGTCAAGGATCTTGAATACTACTTTGGTATTGCCAGATCAACTCATTAATATAAATTTGATTCAGCACAGATGCAGGCACACAATTTTGTTTTAGACCAAGCATAGTTTTGATGTTGGTATTTTTACAGTAGCTAAAGGAAGCCTAGATACCTGATACAGTATCATTACAACAGCAAAGGCAGGTGATATCTGATCTGGTGTAAAGCTTACCAAGTTAACCTTGTCAACATTTTTTTTAAACAATTTAATTTAAGCCAAAAAAAAGAACCAGACTCATCACTCTGTGTTACGCAGTCTTGACATTTTTGATCCAGCTGAGAGCCATAGTGTTGCATTCACTCTGTCATCAAGCCATGGCCTAAACAGGGTGAAGTTATATTCACTGAATAGAGAGTGGAGAGGAAGGGTTGCTTGCTTTTGGCCCCCCTCAAAGGGATGGTCTCAGTTTCCTTATGTTCTGACAACCAGTGTGAGCTGCCAGCTTTGGCTGTCCTTAGGACTTTTGGCTGCTGACATCTTCCTGTCCTCCTTTTATAGGACTGATCTTTCAGCAGTGCATTATCTTCAATTTTCTGTCTTCTCAAGCCTAGGTGCTGTAGGTGGGACTGAGGGATCCCTTGTCACAGCTATCAATCCATTTGCTGTCTTTGTCTGCAGGATCCTGCTGGGTTCTCTGTGGACTCAAACACAAGGAATCCCACATGATTTCTGCATAAAAGAATTTCCTGCATTCACCAAAACACTTTGAAATTCTCATATAAAATTATGAGATTATTTAGCTGTAGCATTTTCTCAATTAAAATGGACTGCAGAAGATTTACTGACCCATAGGGCACAGAATTACAATGACAAGCTGCACCAAACAACACTTGCTTCCTCTTTGCCATGCTGGAATTTTTGTGAATAGAAGTTCAGGATGAGAACTGGCTCCATGAGCTTTAGATGAAGAAAGTGAGACTGAAGCAGAGAGATGCCATTGATCTGCACTTTGCCAAAAAACCTGGTCCAGCCTGTGTGGCTCTGCCAGATAAAGTGCAGTCCCAGTTTGCCATATGTGGCAGTATGTGGGATAATCACTGTATAGGCAGCCTCCCTTTCATTATCAAGATTCAGAAAGTTGAACTAACAGTAGAAAAGATTTGGGTTTATTCCCTGCTTCAGCTGGTGTAATGGTTTGCCTGACTTCTGCATGTAGGAGGCTACCTCTGCACTGAGACAAAACAAAGCAGATTTGAAACTAAAACTGAGCTCTCAGTACAGACACACAGCCTTCTGTGCATAGGGTAAACTTCTACACGACATAAAATAAATGACCAGATTTCATTATCGACCTATTGATGTTGCCTCAGATGGTCTTGATCCAACTCATATGTATGGATAGCAGGATGGATACTATCCTGATGGACAGTAAGCACACAAGGATCTCTGTGGTTAACACCATGTAGTCTAAGTAAAAAACAACTTACACATACTTTACAAGTTAAATTAATATTTAAATCAGTGTCTATTAGTAGCTCCACAGCATCATTATTCTTCACCTCTAAATTGGGAAGGCCATTCTATTGCACAAGACTTGGCAATTACTGCTTATTAAGACTAATTATTTTAATCTATTTCCATGTTTTATTTCTAATTAGGTATCATTAGAATAGAGAATCACTTTCATATTCCTTTAATGCTTAATTTAGTAAACATTCCCTTTGGAAAGAGCACAACTGTGGTTTGCATGCTAAATACTTGGAAATGATGAATGGAAGTTACCTAAAATTCAAAAGCAAGAACTAGCCTTTGACAGCAGACAGCTCTTCTGGATCTGTTCTTTCAAAGAGGCATTTAATTTTCCACATAAAATGTTATTCTTGACACTGACCTTTGCTGACCCATATTATGCTAATTAAAAAAAAAAATTAAAACATCTCCTTGATTGCTGGCAAGGTCAGGCACAGAAGCAGGCAGGGAACAAGTAAAGTGCTCCCCAGGCTGTGCTGGGAGCATCACCTGGACTTTCCTGCAATGCCAGGGCTGACCACCACAGCAGCTGCTGCTGAGCACCTCTCTCCACTGAGGTGCACCAGATAAATGACATTAAAATCTTGTTGTGGAGTGGTTTGGCTTGGTTGTCATACACAATTCATTTGGTGTCTACAGACAGAGCCTGTAGATGGTGAGAGTTAAAAGGAAAGAAGCATCTTGGAACAGTGAGAGAGGGTCTGGTGGAGTCAACACCCACAAGATAATTTTGATCCACCATCAAGAACAGCTGTCCAAGGTTAAATCATGGTTTTACCAAGAAACCTCTCATTATACCTAAAGGGAAATGTTTTCTTTTATACTTCACTATCTTGTTATGCCTCCTGATTAGGTTTGCATGGCTTCATTAACTTGGATCTCTGCTTTTGAAGGAGTTTCACATTCATGCTTTCTATTTCTGCCTCTCATCCATTCCTACCCCTTAGTGCTATCAGGACTTTTTATCAAAATGCTTTCACCAAACCACAAAGTGCATCTCCTGTTATGAAATGAGAGTGAGC
The DNA here is from genome assembly GCF_012460135.2 of Molothrus ater. Taxonomy (NCBI): domain Eukaryota; kingdom Metazoa; phylum Chordata; class Aves; order Passeriformes; family Icteridae; genus Molothrus; species Molothrus ater. The sequence goes on along the minus strand of NC_050479.2, from coordinate 15,685,312 downwards.
TGCCTAATTCTTGGCAGGCATGTTGGTCGTTTGCTTCCTCTAATTGTAGTAATAAAAAAATATTTCTACCATTCAGTGGAACAAAATTAGCTAAACCTCTAAGTTCCCAGCACAGGGGCATCAGCTCTTTCTCTTCATTTATAAAAAATTAGACACTGGGGTTTGAGTCAATTCCTGAGGTCATTTGTCAAAGGCACTTCAAATCTGTAATACCTTATGCAGACAAGACAAGAATATGTTCCAGAATGAAGCAGTAACTCCCAAATTCAGTCATAAGATCTTTCTTTAACAGTTTTCTGTGGAACTGTGACACTTTTTCCAGTCTAGGCTCAAAGCAATAGATAACGACTTCCTTCTTCATTGAGGAAATACAGCCTACATTTTTTAGCCTCAAAATTTAAGAAAAGCTGGAAAGTAATTGTTTAATTAAAACCTGAAGGAATGTGAGAGGATGACTAACTGCATGACTTGGCTCTGATAGCATCACTGAATTACTCTTCAAAGACAGCCTCCAGCAAGCCTGGGCTCTCATGACGTAACAAAAGCAGTGTTTTATTTATAAGGTTATCGTGGCTTTCCTGTAACAACACATGAAAATGTGCCATTGCTGCTGGGCATCCAGCCCGTGTGAACTTGGTAGGGTGTTGGCAAAATACCAGTGAAAACAATCTCAGTGTATGAAATAATACCAATCTGTGACATAAATGCAGTAAGAGGATTTTAAAAACAAAGGCTTTGAGCTTAACGTCCAAGAGGCCAAAGCAGATGAATTTGAGGAGGAAGGCAGAGGTGCAAAAAGACTGCAATTCTTTCCTTGTGTAAGAGCCAGGTGTTGCAAAGATGACAGGAGAAGAAATTGCAGTAAAACAGCAGGTGAAAGTCTGACTGAGGAGAGAGAAAATTTTAAAATGTCCAGCTTGAGACAACATTGTGGGCATGACTGATACTGATTTGCTTAGGAATTTTTAGAGTAATTATGTGGTAATAAATATGTGTGAAGTGTCTTAGCATTCTTCAGTGACTGTGACCTTCACCCATTCATCAGCTCATTTATTTGCTAAATCCACCAGCAGTTTCATTTGCTACAGGACACCGGCCCTAAAGCCCAACACTGAACATTGGCATAAATTAACCTTGTAAAACTGTAGGTTAGAAATATAAACGTTGCTTGCCAGAAGGGAAGAACTTCTGACCCAGTCTTCAGCTGGGGAAGTTTTAGCCACGTCTGACCAGGACTGTACCTGTTGCCCATGCCAGCAGGGTTTCAGTGCTGGCCCTGACACACTACTGCACACAATCAGTCTTTGAAAGACTCCTTGGACTTCTGTTTCTCTGCCAGCTGTGGTGTAGGCAGTCTTTGTCCAGGAGCTAAGAGAACAAACCAATTTCAGCAGGCAATGGCCAGAATTTGTATTCATTTGAATTTCTGTATTTAAACTGATAAGACGTTTAAGTTAAAAAAAAAAAGTAAAAAAGTGAAAATTATTTCACACCAGGAAAAGTAGAAGTTACACCATAGAATTAAGTGGTATAAACCCCCCAGCTTAGCATATTTAAGGTGCTAAAAATGGTATTTCAGACAATGCTGCCATCTGTATTTTAAAAGAGAGGTTACTCTGAAAAGGGATGTGTGTGCATGTTAATATGGGGTTACATGTATTGCCCTGATCCTGCTTACTGTGCTGCTTACTGAATTTGGTGAGAGGGGCTATTATTTCTAGAGAAAAAAAAAACCATACTGACAGAGTAATTTCCTAGATTCTGAACATCTCTTAATTTTTTTCCTTCAGTTATGCAATTTTATGTCCTTGGGTTCATTATTGTACAGTATCAATCACCTACAATTGCATGGACTTCCAGTTGTTCTTGTGGGCACAGCAAGATCTAAAGTGATATGCAAAGCTGCTGGTTTAAGCTATTAATGTAACTATTTAAAAAACTTATTCTTAGAGGAAGGACTTCCTAGAGCACACAGTTCATTGCTTACTGCTCCTTCTATTCCTTGGATGTCTCCTGCATCATAGTTGGTTTTTCTCTGGAAATCATTAAGGCTTGATTATAGCAAGGACACCTATTTTAGTAAAGCTCCCAAGCGAACATGACACACTATCTTCCAGAGCCTCTATTTTGATCCTGAAAACTGCAGGCCTCAGGTAATCATCAAACCCACTAGATTAAAACCTTACTAAGCTCAGTCTTGAATAATCAAAATGCTATAAAACATATACAAGCTGCAGAGCAAACAAGGCTGCTGGGAAGAAAACAAGTATCTAAAATTCTGGTGATCAAGAAACCATTTTCTTATACTTTAGGTAATTGTTTTAAAAGCTTACATATAATATCTCTTAGAGCTTCTGCCTGCTGTTTTAAGGACTTTTCCACTTCACAGGCTTCAACAGACATGTCAAATTGGAGTGAACAGCCTCACCTACTCTTCAGCTGTAGGACATCACGAGGATATGATAAATGGTTGATGGGATAAAAAAGTGGAGGAGAAATGAACATTCTGGCTCACTGTGTTCTGGACTGGCATTATTGCACTAACAGCATCTGAATATTTAAAGTTTTCTGTTATTTTTAAGTGTATGTATTCTGGAGAGATTGAATTTAAATCCTGCTTTCCTGAAAATTAAAATAAAACCCAGAGAAAATTGCATTCAGTCATAATGTACAATATATTTTCTATATTTTAGCATAGTGGCTCAGCAGAAATAATACACTTTTCAGAATTTAATATTGATACTGAAAATCAACATTCCAATGTCAGATAACTGACATTGGCCCTTTAGGTCTCTTTGTGCACCCATGAACAGTGATAGCATAGGTGAACCACCACTCTTCACTCTGGTTTTGGAGGCAACCAACAGCCTGAACAACATTATCCTGAAATGAAAGCAAATGAAGAGACATTTTCAGTTTCCACCTTTCTCCTGAATAGGGAGGGAGAAGAGAGAAGTAAGGCAGAAGTCCCACAGGTCACTAAATCAGGCAAAGGAGCAGATTATTACCACTGATTCATTTGTGCCACTTACAGGACAGTCTCCCTCTTGTGCAGGACACAGGCCAGGCCTAGAGAAAACAAACTATAAACCTCAGAGTCTAGATTTCAGCTCTTGAATATTGAACTACCTACATTTTAATACAGTTTAAACCTTAATGAGAAGGATGTCTTCTTCTAGGGTTTCCAGGGTGCTGTGCAGCACTAAAGCCCAGTTATCCTGGGATCTCAGGCTTCTCCAAACAGCATGATCAATGCTGAAAGCCACTGTGCCACCTTGGGCAGTAGAAGAGCTGCAGTGCCAGCCACACTGACAATGCCTGGAGCAGGAGTGGGTTGGTGGCAGGGACACCTGAGCTGTAGATGCTGGCAAGGGACTGAGGTGGAGTGGGAAGCAGGGCAAGGTGCTGCTCTCTTCATGCCAGGGGGAAGATCCCCACCCTCCCAGCCAGAGTAGCAATCTGTGCTATTTCTGCAGCTTCCTGCACACATCGCATTTGTACAATTAAAGGAGAGAGGTTGATGACCCCTGCTTCTTGCTGTTCATCACCAGATGAAAATACAGCCTGGGGGTCCAGATCCACCCCTCACTGACGCAATTTTATTTTGAAATTAACTCCCTGGGGAGACAAGAGGTCTGCTCAGAGCCTTCATTATGGTCCAAGGCAAGCTCTGGGTGCCATTTCCCTGGGCAACACCATGTAAAGTGCTGAACCTAATCAGAAAGCTACTGTGATGCCCAGTTACCCCACAGGTGTTATTTACCTTTTAGAAACTTACTAATAGTTATATAAAATAACTTCAGAAAAGCTCTATCAAGGACTTGTGTGAATCACTACTGATCCTTCACTGCTGTTGCAAAACCACGGACAAATTCAAAGTGAAGCTCATTGCACAGTCTTGATTCACAGCAGCAAACACTGGGATGGTGCTGCTATGAAGAAGTTACATTAGCAAAAGCAAAAAGAAGCAATTTAACCCCTCAGCTGGGAGTACCTACTCCAGATATTCAGCCAAATTTGAAAAGTTACATTTGAAAGTGAATATAGAGGTTAATATGCAAGTTCTTCACAAATACTCATCTTGTTTCCTTCAATCTTGGTAAATAATCGAGTGGAAAAATAACATGAATGTTTCAGGAGTCAATACAAATGAAATGAACTGTCACCATGGAAAGTATTAATATCCTTAATCATAAAATCAGATTGCCTCATTTGCAATTTTGACTGAAGTGATGGTTTAAAAAAAATGTATTCAAAAAATCTCCTCAGCATTTCACTGGAGAACTATCAGAAGCTCCAGGCTGGTTGCTTTCCAAGCAGCAGTGTGAGCACATAGCTTGAAGAGAAGTTCAGCATTTACGTCATGGGTATTCTTACAGAACAGCTCTTGCACACTAAACACAAGTGTCTACTTACCACAGCTCTCAAGTTTTCTTTTGCTTATTTTCTTTGCCAGAGAGCAGAGGCTGGGGCTGCAAACTGGCCCTATACTGTCACCAGCCCTTTGGATGCCACAATTTGGAGTCCTGACCTTGAGGCTCTTTGGTCACCAGTCTGCACTTCCCCACAGTGTATTGGCAGCACCTCAGAAAGCAAATGAATATATGGCAATGGGAACAATGGTGAAATATTCTGAGGTCTTGCCAACTGCTCCTTCATTCAGTATTATACTCTCCTTTAGAAAATACCTCAGAACAAATTAACATACATGTATTTTTAAATCAGTCATATTGTTGTGGGGAAAAAAAAAGTGCTAAGAAACAAGTCAGATTCATAAATGAAAATGTATTTCACCTTTATACATGCTATACAGGTCATGCAAATACAGAAATCTACAGGTTATACAATGACACCATAATAAAATATAATATGACATTTGTCAAACACAGTGTATTACAGCAAAACAAACTGTTTCTGTTTGTTTATTATTTAGGAAATAGATGAAGGACTAATTTGGAAGACACAGTACCATGCTACAGCTTACTGCACAGTCAAAAGAAAGTATTTCTTTGAAGTACACTAACATAAATAGAGCTGGGTTGTTGTAGGTATGATTTTTTTAGGCATTGCACATCATGTCACTGGTTACTTTCCCACTGCTGACTTTTAAGAGCACAAGAATGGTGCTACAACTGAGGTCAATCTATGCTGTGAACTCTTACATGTGGAAAAAAAGGAAAAAAAAAGCCAAACACCCCCTCCCTACCCCAAGTTTTCACATTTTTGGTGTTAGTGTCCAAAGAGAGTTGTATTTGTAATTTATTTTTATAAGGGACTGGACAAAATATCCTCAAAGCAGCACCTAATCTAGCATAAAGGTTCACCAAGAGAAATAAAGTTCACACTGTGCAGCACATGACGTCCTGACCTTGTACATCGTGGTGTGGACTGTTCCATACAGATGTTTACAGAACGTTAAGGGCGCCCAGTGTTCCCAGCGTGCATTTTGGCCTTTGTGTTTCTGACACTCACATATTGTTTTGCTGCTGACCAAATCCCATTTTGTTGAGCCTACAGGAAGACAAAATACTTCTCTGTGTGATAGAAAGCCTGCTGGTATCAATAAAGTGTCTGCATATTCAAAGGTTAATGTGTCACCCTCCTGATCACTCACTCGGATCTACTACAGCTATACTACACACATATTAAGGGGTTATACTTGGCATTTGGCATACTTTGCTTACAAGTGCTACACAAATATGATTTCAAACACAGTTGATAGTTGCTCCCAGACTAATTAATATTAACTGGTAAGTGCCACTAGTGACTAAAAGTGTCAACATAATCATAAAGGGATAGCTCCCATACTCCACAGTCAATAAGAAGGCTCTTTTGATTCCAGCAGCTATATGTTTTTCAAGCCTCTTCAGCTACAGTTTTGAATTACACACCTCATAAAAGTTGCCATTAACTCCTTATTAAAGACAAAAAAAGATAGGCACAAAACTAAAGTACAGTATATTATTTTGTTTCAATGCACTGTGGGCAAACCCCATCATTATTTACAAGAAAAAGATGTCTAAATGGAAATAGATGAAGGACATGATCAAGCTTAGGAAAGAATTAGTTAAAAATAAAATGCACAGGTAAAAATCACAGTGAAGTGTTGAGATGAATTTTAAATTAAAGAAGATATAAGTGCTTTATTAGCAGCTAAAGCTCAAATTCTAATGCACGCTCTGTCTTCCCTGAAACATCAAGGCTCTAGGTCATTGGTTTCTACCAAAAGCAGCCAGTTATTCAACACACTCCCTGGGAAGACAAGTTATATTCAGCTCTGATTATTTGAAATCCAGTGTTCAAGGACTGCAGAAGCTTTTTCAAGTGACAAGCTCATATTTTACTGCCAGTAGCATCACAGGGATATATATCCTCCAGAAATTGTTACCTCTGTCAATCAAAAAGAGAGAGAAGAATATCAGCTACACAAGTTAGATGACCTCAGTTTTGCTATTTAGAGAATATACTCTTCCAAAAAACCTGACTATAGCTTTGTACTTTGAAACTGTCACTGAAGCCTATTATGGATTTTTACTATGCTGGCTTTTCAGGGTGTGTGATTCTACACTGCAAGTTTTACAGCAGCAGAGAAAAGAGAAAGCAGCAGCAATAACTACTGTGGCCTAGACTGGCCCCACTTTTAACTGTTTTCTTCATGCAAATAGGCTCCAAAGATATGCAGGAAAGGTATGGTATTAATGAAGAAATTCTGGATGCCTAAAGAAAATGTTTCCATTTACCAGATACTTGTGGTTGCTATGATACAGTCAGTTTGCATATGATGCCAGTTTACAGGCAGCTGCAAATCTCAAAGATTATGTTGAATTTTAATACCTAGGAGAACAGCTTTCTTTCTTTCCCCACACTGCCATGTGTGGGGAGAGATATTCTGAGAAACTAGGAAGTAATCACAGTAATTTATCATAAGATGTTTATCACAATACTGTACCTGTATCAGTTCTGCTGAAAAGCAAGGCTGTCAACAGATAGAATTAAGAGTATTTTCTTGTCCTGGGCTGTTAAATCCCTCAATCAAGTTTTTGTTACAGTCATCTAGGCTAAGGGTATCACTGGACATCTTGGAGTAGGTAGCTTGGCCTGTGAAATCCAAGAGGTCTTCAAGAGCCTTGGCATTACTTGTCCCATTTTGGTCCAAAGAAACACCTGGCATGAGTTCATTCATGGGTGAATATTCAGGGATAGAGATAAGTTCTTCTTTTGAAACCGGGCTATGCAAAAGATAAAGGAAGAAAGACACAGAATAAGAGGTCTATAACTTTTCATTAAGCAACAATCAAGTTAAACTTCTGACTGTTCAGAAACTACCGTGCATCTTAGGACAGCTGTAGCAAGATTTTACCTAGAGAATGTCCTAATCCAAAAAAAAAAAAAAAAAAGATATTGCCCAGTAGTGCATTTTAGTTTGGAGAAGAGAAGGCAGAGGAAGGCTTTCACAGACATTTCTTAAACTATGATGTGGTGGTGGATGAGTTGAGAGCAAAACTATCATGCATGAAATCCTACAACACAAAATGTAATGGGTGTCCAATGCCACCAGTAAGAAACTGGATTTAACAGGGATCAAAGAATATAATCTACCAGTGAGACTGTACTGTACAGACTGCTTTAAGGTGAGGTCCTAGACACAAAGAGCTGGTAAAAAAAAAAAGAGTTGGATAAACTCATGGGCAACATGTCAACCAGTGGCCACTTAAAAGGCCAAGGCAGACTTCTGCCCTCAATATTCCTAAGGCTACACTTCAGTGATCTTGGATTGCAGGAAGTGGTAGGCTCATGTGCTCTCCCTCACTAGTTTTTCTTATTGATACTCTCTGAAACCAAATAATGGGCTGCACAGTCTTCTGGCTGGTCCCAGCAGGGCATTTCCTATATATTAATGCATATTTGCTGGAAATACAATTTGCTGGAGACAGTATAAGAGGTTCAACTGGCTTACTGATTAATGAAGAACAGCATTAAAATTCCATGTTTAAAATTCAGATCTAGCTTTGACTTAGCAGCCTTAAATTAACTGCCTATATATGTGTGTGTAAATAAAAAAACTTAAATTAAAAATCCTTCATTTTTGCATGTCCTTCCATCAAGGACATGTGAGAGTATTTAAAACCACAAAGTTATTTACTGATTTCCATACATTTCTACTTGTTAAGTACTTAAAATTCTAAATCCATTATTTTCTTTATTCTGTTTGTATGGAGGCAGAAATGCTAATGAATCACAGCTATGCAGCCAAATTAAAAAATAGTGACATCAGAACACTATCTACAGTAGCTGCTTTCACAAAACTGTCTGAAAGGTTTGGGCAAACTTGCATGGAATCTCTAAGTAAGGACTGTGTGGAGGGATTTCAGAGTTCCCTCCCCCAAATATGTGAGAGTGAGATGAGGTTTTGTGGCTCTTGTGCCAAACACCCAGGAGCATCCTGGCAGGAGCAGAACACAGGCAGTGCACACCCAGCTGCCACCGTGGGGAGATGTGAGAAGCAAGGTAGTCAAGTGCTAACAAACAAAACCCAAAATCCTGTGTCCCACATGAATAATCCCACAACCCTGTAGGTAGATCCAGTCTGTACCTCACATCCATGGACTGAACCTCATCTGTTGAATCCTCCATGCTGTTAGATTTCCCATCAACAGCTTCCAGCTGAATAAGTCCTGAAACTGACTTCAGTCCATTAGCAACTACATCTTGGGAAGGGGTTACAGAAGCAGCATTTTCTAAACTTTTATTTTTCAGGCAGGTAGCCAATCCATTGATCTCTGTAAAAGAAAGTTAGAATTATGACAGTAGAAACTTTGTTGTTTAAATAGTTTTAAGTTACAGATTGAGTAGAAAGGAAGACTGACAATGCAGTAGACTCAGTTTAATACATGACTCATCATACTGTACTGTCATTCCTCTATTCCACTCCAAAACTGCTCTTTATGCTACATCTTCTAAATTTGAGGAAACAGGAAGAGAATGTTCTGTCTTTTATGTCATGTAGTAAAAACCCTAGCCTGGAGAAGTAAACAAAATATAGATAATGTCAGACATATTTTATTTAATAATCCTTTAAAAGCATATGGGTTTTTTTATGAAGTGAAATTAAATGCTAGATTTAGAGTCATACTATAAAAAGCTTGGTTGTGTGCAAAAATTTTCCACCTACAAAATTTGAAGGTAGGTTGCAGCAATCAAACCAAAAACCAAAACTGGCAGATTAGAACTTTTCATTTACAAAAAATGCTGCATCAGGTACTAAAATGGAGGAGAAACTTTATTCTGCTTTTGCTTAAGTGGCAAAGTAAAGCTGTCTCTAACATTTGTCACTGATGCAAATGCAGCTGTTCTTTCTGAGATGAAAGCAAAGAACTTATAATAATACACAGTGCTCTGCCTCAGATCAAAAAAATCTGAAGAGATTCAATTGTAAAAATAGGTCAGAAAAATATGGCAATTTTTACCTGGCTGGTTGAGAACAAGGGCCTTTGGTTGCTTTTCCACATTCAAAGTTGATGGGATCTCCAGTTTTGGCTCTTCCTTCTGAAATCAAATAATGACTCGGCTGTATTAGAGGGAGGCCTGTAACCTTCATGGAACTGATTGGACTCAAAACTTGTAAGACTGCCCAGGGCCACAGCGTGACAAAGACCATCAACAGCAAGACAGGACTTTTTTTCCCTTTTTAGTTAGGCATAGCATTTTTTTTTTAATTAAAAAAGAAAACATTCTCTGAAAGTAACTGAACAGTTTCTTTAGTAGATTAGTGTGGTAACCACATATCCTCTGAACAGAGAGAGACAAAGTTCTCCCATGATTTTCCTGGGAAGCTGTGAGAAAGCTCAGAGAAAGAATTAAAACAATTATCTCAATCTCTGCACCTGGCAGGCAATCTCTGTTTGTCAAAGATGTTTACAAGAAGGAGTTGTCCCTTCTTGATCAATAGGTGAGAGAAAATTCCTAAAGGCCAACCAGGTCTTAGGCCCACCATTGTTTCTATAAGAACTGTGAATTTCTAATATTAAAGTGCTTTTTGATGCCCTCTAATGATGGAGTCTCTGTACCACCTTTGTCTGTCCCCAGAACCCCTTTGGTGATAGATTAGAAATGAAAACCTGATTGGCACTCCCTAGCTGGACACAACTGCCTTCTTTTCATTCCCACATTCCTGACAGGGGTAACAAAGAGAGCTCAGTAACTAAAACACTGCCTGGTACAAAGCAGGAAGACACATCAACGGCAGCAAACATTACAGCTCCAACAGGCAGGAATGAGCTGTTGCCCCTTGCTAGGTAGTGAGGAGGACAATTATCCTACCTGCAAAGGCTGCATAAAAGCTGTGTCTCTGGAGCAGTGGCTGTGACACAGAAACAGTTATTCTCAGTTTGAAATTTGGGTCTAGAGTGTACCTAAGTACACTTACTAACATAGAACTACCCTAGAATTTGATTTCCACATATGATAATAAAAGAAAATCTGCAACCACATACTTTATTTCATATCTTTATTTGTTTCATACCTTTATTTCTGGGGTTTCACTCTTCCTTGTTCTCTTCATAATTTCATCTATTCTCTATAAATCAAAATAAATTTCAGGATGAGATGGCAGACAGAATATGTAACACAAGAGAAATGGGGAAAAAAGACAACCTTTTCTTTACTGTCAGGACATCCTCTCTGCCTGTCTTGGAAAAGGGAGAACAAATGTGAAAAATAAAGAAAATTAAATAGAGAAAACATCTTGCAGCTGGCTTTAACCTATCAGATCTTAAAGAGCATGACTTTCTCAGCTGGTGCACTTTAGAAACAAGTATTTTAATACCAGGTGTTTGCAGCTATGAGTTATGCTCAGTTCTGGAACAAGACATTTGTTTAAAACCAACAGTAGTTTTTTAATCTAGTTGCTTTTCCAACTATTTCCTAACAGTGCCTTTAAAAATAGTTAGCCTTTTTGGAATAGAAGAACAAAATACCTGAAGTTATTCTTGCTAGAAATGTGTAAGGCATTATCCTAAAATACTTTTGTTTTCCTTCTTTCTTCATTAAAAAGGAAATGTTATTTGAGATGTAAAACACTTTGGTTTGATATTCTAATCTGCAACTGTAACATGCCTCCAGTTCAGTGGTGAACAGTTTAAAACATATTGGAATAACATGTATGGATAGATGACTGTTTGTAACCAGACAGGGGTTCTGCAGCTGTTCTCTTTCTGCCACACAGCTGTAAACAAAGCTAATTTATGCAGCTTCAGCCATTTCCGTGTGCAGCAGTGGCCAGACAATCCTGTTCCTCTGCATAATGCAACCAGAGACAGCCAGGTGGGGGAAAAGCTGTTTGTTAATCACAAACTTTCTCAATTAATGACACAGAGCTTTTGTTGAGCAAGTTTTAAACAAAGTCACTCATGTTTCTCAGTAGTTAGTGATGTCCTGGGTTGGACAGCAATTGACATTTGCCTTGGCATGCCATTCCTTGTTTGTCTCAGGCATTTAACTTTCAGGTAGAGGCTGGCTCTGTGTTGCTCAGTGCCTAGGAGAAAGTCATCTGCCTCAGGCAATTCCACTTTGTTACAAATTTTTACTTCCATGTTCCCCTAACAGGCAAGTAACAAATACTACGTTTGCCATAACCATTCACCTCTAACCCCTCCAGATTATTGTTATTAGATACTACTAGGTGCTTCCTGGGTTATGTATTTAAACAAGAAATGAAATAATTATCCGGAGATGCAAATCCTCACCTTCTTCCGCTCCAGCCTTTCTTGCTCAATTTGCTGCATGATTTGTTCCCTTTCAAGACGGAGCTGTTCAGCTGCCTCACGGGCTTTGATTTCTGCTTCCCTCTAATTAAAATGCGTAAAATATGTTAGGGCCATTATTTATTTCAGGCAGACTACTAATATTAAGAAGAACTTTTTTACATGTATAAAAATGTCACATTTCTGTTTGAGATCATACCTGTTTCTCAAGTTTGGCTTGGAGCTCTTTTTCTTGCTTTTCCTTTAGCATTTGTTCTTCCTCAGCTCTTCTCCTGGCTTCCTCTTCTGCCTTTTTTCTGGCTGCCTCTTCTTCACGTTTTCTTTCCTCCTCCTTCTTGCGAGCTGCTTCTTCCAGACGAAGTCTTTCTTCTTCTGCCTTTCTTTTCTGTTCTTCTCTTTCAAGCCTGCAAAAAATGTAACAGAAGGTTTAAAAGGCTTAATCTCGTTTAGCATGAATCCTTTTGAATGTACATCAGTAACTGGTAACACATGCATCAGCAATATTTTCATGAAAGATGCCAGCATACAGCAAAGACATTGAGCACATGCTCAGAATTCAGGTTGCTATCAAGGTTTTACTCCAATCTTACTTTAAATGCCTAAAGTATTTCATAGAAGTTATAATTTCCATTGAAAAAAACCATGTGTGATCAAAGAAAACATTCCTGTTCTAATTTCAATTAGAGTGTCAGTAATAAAATCAAGTTTCAAGAACAAAGACAACCCTTCTTCCCCTATACTTGGTACCCAGAATGTTAGTATCTATAAACAAGCAAGTACTTTTATCCTTTGCTTCATCTGAAGATAAACAGATGGGATGAGTAGCAGCAAATTTCACAAAACACAGTGGAATACTGGAATGAGTCGATCTAAATATCACCTGTGTTGTTCCCTGGCCCACTGAGGGACATCATGCTCCTTAAGGATTGTTTTGTAAGTGATCATTCTTATCATCCTATCAGGGCCAAAATGGCAGAAGCTGGTTCATTCCACTCCAACCCAAATCAAGGGTTTAGAGAAACTGAAAGAGTTAAAAGTTTAACTAAATTTAGTTAGGGGGATAGAAACAATTAAGAGTATAGCACAAAGAGTAGAAATAATAAGGGAGAGTTAATTATTAGGAGATAAAGTAGTTAAGGCTAGAGTATACACCAGATATATCACCTGCCTATCTTTACTATGTTTAAAGAAGCAGGATGGGATGCAGATTTAATTGTGAAAAAGAAGAGGACTATAACCTGCACCTGGGCCCCAAAACCTGAGCTATAGCCAAGGGGTCCAAAACCTGCCAACAAGGAAAAGTAAAAGGTCACTTTGACCTCAGAAGACCACGACCTATTTCAAAACCCACTGACCCATTTGAAGCAAAAGACTGCACAAGCATGAAGGAACCTTGGACTCAGTTATAAATACATTTTAATATGAAGGGCAGTGGGGAGGTTAGGTAATGGATATGTATTAGGCATTTTGGGAATCATATGAATATGTAAGACTTTTTAGATAAATAGAGAGCTGGAGCCTGTGATTCTTTGGGAATCTCCCACATCTCTGGGAGATGACTCCCCATGTCTGGCACTGTCAATAAACATACCCATTTCTAACTTTAACTAGCTGGAGAGTTCTATTCCACGCTTCAATCCTGCCCACCGTGTCTGTAGTAAGAAAACCCAAAGCTGGTTTTTCTAGACAAGCAGAATGAGTGATTTACTATTAGAGGGTTGAAGGAAGTGCATGGTTTGCTGACACTTGCAGACAGCATCCCATGTGGAGAACCACCAAAAAGCCTGTTCCCAGAACAGAGCCAGAACTTCACTGCTCAGACAGCAACCTTCATCCTGCCCACACTCAGCCCTCAATGCCTGCAGCAGAGTTGGGTAGGAAGAGGAGCTTCAGGTTAATTATGAATGATTCAAGCTGTGCCATTTAATGCATATCCCGCTGCTGCAAGACCATTTCTGCTACGTGATCTAGCTCATTTAAAGCCACCTAAAATATTTTTTTACAGTGTAAAATACTTCAGGCATGTCCATGCTGAAGTTACTGCACACTGCAGTCCACTTCAGCATGGACGTGCCTGAAGTGTTTGGAAAAGTAATAATTTATTCAGGGTTCTTGAAGAGGCCAAATTATTATTTTTTAACTTCACTAATCATGGAGACTGTAAAAGACACTAGTGAAATGAGTCTGAAATTAACAAATACATATAAACTCCTGCTTGATTCCAAAACTACCACAGTTTCAAGCATCTTCAGTGATACAGATTAAATTACTAGCTTATAAGTTTCACAAAGCAACACAAACCTTTCTCGTTCTTCTCTTTCCTGTTTCTCCCTTTCCTCTTGTTCTTTTTGCAGGCGGGCCTGTCGTCTTTTCTCAGCTAGAATTTTTGCAGCTTCTTCTGCATCGCTTGTTCCTGCTGTGATCTTCCCTAGGAGAAGACAACCAAGGATGGAAAGTCAGGCAGGGAACAAAGAGAGTGCCCAGCAATTCCAGGTTCATACAGAGGCTGAAATGGGCCTGGTTCAGAGTGGTGAGACACCTTTTTAAAAGCATATTTCAGCATTTTCAGCAGAAAGAAGATGGAATAGATAAGGGCATCCCTGGATGTCAGCATTTTCACATCTTCATTAACAATTGGTACATTTGGCTTTTGGTACATTAGTGAAAACTGTGTATTCACAGGTTCCAGTATGTATCTTTACATATTCTCATAAGCCTGTGACTGAGTAGCCTCATGAAAAGAACAGCTCATCATCATTTAAAACTCTCAGGGACCATCATACCTTGCACTAACCTCTTTCAGCAAGGCTCACCTTCACTGTTCTCAGCCTTTCCAGCAGAAGGCACGTGCTTCTCAGGAGCCACCTGGCCCACGTCATCAGTGCGTGCTACTGGGGACTTCAGGTGACTGACATTTTCTTTCTCCTTGTCTGCTTTCTTTTTAGGTGTTTCCTGGCTGCTGTTGGAAGTGGCACGATGCTTCACAGGAGAAGCTGGATATTGTTTGGTGTTTTTAGGAGACTGAGGATAAGTCTTTGCAACTGTCCTGATGAGGGAAAACAAAAATCAAACAAGGCCAGATGTTACACAGCTTGGAACCAAACTCCATCTTCACATTTCTCATTCCTTCTTGTCTCTGGCTACAGAGGAGTATCAGCTGTTTTGCACAATGCTGAAAAGAACCACCTGGATGCAATCAGAACTTAAAATGCATGAAACTGACACAAAAGTGCACATGATTACAGAAAATTCTCATTAAAATAAACCAGTAACACTGTCTAAGGTCTAGGCGAGAGATAGGAAATCGTGGACTACCTAAACCAATAATTTTAGTAATTGCCATTTCAAAAGAATTCTGTCAACTTTACTGTTTGTACAGTCCTTCTCACCATGTAAACCAAAGCTATGGCTGCTCTCTGTCTGTAGAAATCATAATGAGCTACAGTGTGCTGCTTTCATCTGAACACCACCTTGCCAACTATGGTCTTTTTCTAATCGTATCTGATTTTCCAAAAAAGCACCAAATACCAGTAATACACAAAGGTAAGGCTGGGTACTACTGAATGAGACAGAACTGATCAAACCATTATATTGTCAGCAAAACTGAGTTAGTGCTTTTTTTCAGCACCAACACAACAGAGTCCAGACTCCAAACTCAGCCCCTGCAGCTTTTCAGAGGCTGCACTTATCGTGATGGCGATGCACGGCAGCAATGCACCCCATTGCTTATCTGGCTGTTGCACACTTCAGGGGAAGTGATAACCCTGAAGTCAGTTCTGGGAAAGTGGAAGGGTAAAGATACCTGATATTCACTGAAAATAGGTGCACATAGAGAGAAGAGATTACCAGGAAACATAAAACTACACACGAACGCCATTCATTATTTATGTAACACCAGTAAGTAGCACTTGTAACATTAAGAAAGACTGGGATGTGTGACTAAGTAGTATAAAAATAAAGAGATTACAATCTTAAAATAATGATTTATGTGAGTCTCATTAGAATAAATTATCTTACATTAAAGTGAACATTACACATGTATTTCTAACCATCTTCCTGGATATGCAATTATGATATAAATGTATTATCCCTTATCACTTTTTCATCTACACTATATAGAGTTTCATATACCATAATATGCTTTCTGAACTATACACTCATTCTGGCAGGCCACAAGCATGAAACACATGAACAGCAGCTGAAAATCAATGGACTGGAGTGGCAAGTTTTGTATAGATCTAACTATAGTATTGTGTGGTCAGAGAGTATTATAACTAGAACAGCATTTGCATTACAGAGCACACAATAAAAACAAGACATCTTTCAACTCCTCCCCAAACTCATGAATTCTATAGAAAAAAGGGTTCTTTTCTACCATATTAGACTGCTTTTGAAAGAGGTTGAGACATTAGACTACAAGGAGCTCACTCAGAGGTGCCTGGTTTGTGGGCAGGAAAACACTGCAGAGTATTGCACCATCCCTACTTTCTTAATCCCACTGAAGAGCCACCACAGAGTCCAAAAGCCCTCAGGAGTCCAAAAGCTGCAGGAACAGTAGCACCCAACTAAATTTGAAGTTCAACTCAGGCCCCCCCTGCCTGCAGGCCCAGGAGCTCCCTTGTCAGCTCAGTCCTTGGCTGAGCTCAGCTGTAGCTAAGCCTGTTCTTCTCGGCTTCCTAACCTGCTGATCCTGACATGATGTCCTGCCTTGTCCTTGGACTTGCCTCAGTAAGGCCTTTGTTGGCTGTCACTGGGCTCTTGGTTGACCCTGGTCACTTCTTTCGCCTGCCATGGCATAGGGTGCTGTGGGCAAGGTCCCTGTCCTTGGCTGTCCTGCTGCCACCCATGACTCCTGCTGTTCCATGACAGAAGCAGGCTTTGGAAGATGTAAACAGGCAAGCCTGATTCCACTTCTTGAAAAAACCAGCAATGGGAGAAGCCAATGAGTTTGGTTGTGTTGACCCAATCTGGTTTTAGCATTGTCTTTAGATTCCTCTTTACGTTATAGATGCATTTCCAGGTCCTTCTAACAGCAAAGGCAGATTTCAAGGCCCCACCTACAAGTGTGTATCTCACATGTGCCTCATCACTGCAGTCATTTCCAACTGCATTTCATAAAAATATAATTGGTCAATAGAAAACATTTTTCTCATGTTTTCTGCAGCACAGAGGGTGCTTCTTGCTAATTAGACACTTCTTCAAAGCAGAGTCCCTTTTTGCTGTCTTTGGTTCACATTTCCAACTTTACCGCACGTTCCTTGCAATGCTTTTGATTTGACTGTTGTGACAGAAGGAGCAAAACAGGCTAATAACTAAGGCTGAGTCATTCTTAGTGTTAGCACAGAAGTAATTGTTCTCTAATAAAGACATGACAATCAAAGAGGTTGGTAGGAAGGAGTCTAGTCATGAGAGCCACGTATCTTGCACTGCATAGGCATTAGAGCAGACTGGTTGTACAACTCAGCTGGTGGATTAGAAACATGTGCTGAATGTATTATTTAGCTACTGCATCTTTGAACTTTTAGACCTACAGAATTTTTTTTAGTCAAAGTGCTACAGGCTCTTAGACCAGAACAACAAGAAAATAGTAGAGCTTCATATAAAGTAGCTAAAAGTGAGAAAAACAGAAGACTGATTACTGCAAGGATGAGAATAATGCAGTGTGTGAAGTACAAAGCTGAGAAAGTCCATCAGGAATAAGAATATTTTTTCAGAATTTTTACATAATTTACTGGATGTCAGTAGAAAGTATTAAATTAACATTGTATTTTAATTGTATTTAAAACATACTCTCAAGTTAGCATCTTTAACATTCCTTGACACAGGCAGAATTGTTACTGGAAAAAACATTCCTTCTAAATAGCATTTGAGTTATGCTATTTTACCCCAAAAAGAGCCAAACTTGATTGAAAAGGCAGAAAAATGGAATTATTAAGAAAAAAAAAATTTAGAGTCACTTGTATAGGAGTCTGTTTAGGTTGAAACCATGGTAAGAAAGTGGGAAACACAGAATTATGCTTGATAAGGATTAGAGAATTAAGATGACAAATCACTGAAGTCCAAGAAGTGGTAGCATGTCAGTTGTCCAACACGTCACTCATTCTCAGTAACTGGATTTTTCAGGGGAATACAGAAGCACCTTCCTCTCTCCAAGAAGACATTAGTTTTCTCACCTAACTGCTCTGAGCTGACATCAGGGCAGCAGCACAAAAGAAGCTGTCCCCTATATGCTCTGCTAGAACATCTATCACGTGTGAGGATCCACTGATTCTTAATTACCATGGCTCCTATTTAATTACAAAAGAGATAGTCCATTGTGCAGAACAATGTCTCAGGAAGAGCGTATGAGGGGTTCTGAGCTTACTTTTGCAAAGCACAGAAAATAAAGCACACGTAGCACACAAATCAGAGGTCACAACCAGCTGTGGCCATAAAGAGCAGAGCAGAGAACAGCAAGCTCTCCTGAAAAGCCAGCTGTGTGGCAGGTCACTGGTTACTGCTGCTCATGAGGCTGACTGGAAATCAGAAATCTTCAGCAATGCCAGAGCTGCATTATTTTTCTCCTTTCTCCCCATTAAATCAACAAAAACTCTGCTGAAACCACACCACAGACCTGCATGTTCTCAAGCCTACTTTCTGACATTGCTCTGATCACAAGCTATTTCTGGGTTCTGATATTTTTGCTCTATCTGTGACACTTTCTCAAAAGCAGTTTTCTTTCACTCTTAGTTTTGATCTTTTGTAACAAAAGACAGATTAATTTCTCTTCTACATTTCTTGAAAGAGAGAAAACTCAGCATAGGTCTGTAGAATAGTTTTTTGAATAGCTGCTTTATTACAGATGTTTCAAAAGGTGAACTGGCCTGTTATCTAGCTAACTGCTGAAAAATCCCTCAAAATACTCTTGAACAAACATTCTACCCATTGTTTTTATCTTTCCAAGTCAACACAAAAACGAAGAGTAGCAAATGCAGCACATACAAAATAAGAACAGGTCACTGCAGAACATAGAAGCTACTTCTGTGGGGAATTCACCACATGCAGAAACCTTTCCAATACCTTATTTTTAAACATTTTACAAGTTTGAGTGGCACTTTTTTTGTACTATACTATGTTCATATTCCATTAGTATTCTGCAATTTGACTGAGCATGCACATTTGTGACATCAAAAATGTTTCCCCCAGGCTTCAGGGAGCTGTCACCCAACAAAAACACCAGGTAAGGGGTTTAATTAGAAACCATGAGCAAAGGACAATGACTTTTGCCTGGATCTGGAAAGGAAACATGAACCACCACCCATCAGCAGCCCCACTCATCAGTCACCTTTCCCTTCTCCCTTTCTCCTTTTCTCATGAGGTTATGCTTTGGCAAAAGAAGGTGACACAGAGGCTTGTCAGAGCTTTTGATTTTATTCACTGGCTTACACTATGGCTCATCTGAAGACACTTAAAACTAAATCCTACTTCCTTGATTCAGTCAGGTGCCATTGATTTATTTAGGAACTATTTACCCAAAGACATGTGAAGGACACAGGCTTTATTGCCTTCCTGATCTATAAGAAAGCACACTTATCTATTCTCTGAGGGATACTCCAAGAATAAACTGATTAATGTACAGATCTTCAAAGATAAAGCACAAAACAAAAAATTACCCAAACCCCTCATCCTGTTATTATTGATCCTGTGAGAGATCTGAAGAAAATGAGAACTTTGTGCCATCAATATCCAATAGCAATTGAAAAAAATTAAAGACAATTTCTCAATTGTTCAAACAACCTAATCCATTAACTTTCATCTTATCCACATTAAAATTCAAAATAATAGTTTTGGATTTCTTTCTGTGACATTTCTTGACATATTTACTTTTCCAAACAACATCGTGTTTTGATTCCTTCCCCGCTTATAATTGTTGTTCAGCATATTTTGATTTTTTCCCCTTTTCTCCTTTTTATATCTGTATCTGTTCACTTGTCTCAGATGTTATGTTTTTGGGCTGACCTTTTTTGCTTTCTCAGTAAAATTTGCCCATCCAAAACATTAGGATTTTATTTATGTAATTACTGCAACTCTCTTCTTCCATTAATCACTGGGTCTCTTTAGGCTGAGGTTTTACTGTCTTGTTTGATCCTGTTTCAGTTACTTTATCATGATTAAAAGAGCTTTTTATTTAATAAATAATGAAATAACATATTTAGAAGACAAGTTACTGCCACTCAGATACCAAGATGACAACTGTGAAAAACTGGTAAGTAGAACAATGCCAAGATTCAACAATTCAAGAAAACTTGAATGCCAAGTCACACATTCTTAAGAAAAGAAATGCATACAGCTAATTCTCATGTAAATCACTGGCCATACTTGATTCTTTCCTCAACAGCTTTAGAGGTTTAAGGTGCTATGCTGGATTACTAACTACTAATGCTGTACAATATGTATTCTTATTTCTTCCAGGGTATTTTTTCAGTCATATAGAGTGCTAGAAGGAGAAAGATTAAACATGTAAAAGATTGTTAGGTTTGCAATGAGAATGAGTATTTGTATACATATTTAGTCAGACTAAAATTATACTTGAATGTCAGATAATGATCTTGCTGATCAGTGGATTTAAATACAGGCAGTAAGGCTTTTGGAACCTTCCTTTAGATTGTATAATCTTCTCTCCTCAATGAAAATTAACAATGGAATTTGAGTTGTATGAAAAAATACATGCATTATCACTATTATCATCTATATATAATTATACAATATGGCCATTAGGGCACTTCTTTATTTTAGAATTATGAGGGGAAGTTTTAAAAGTGCTGAAGCAGAACTCTATTTCTGCAATCAGTAATAAACATGGATTTAAACTCTATTTACTGTATCTCTCATAAGGTCAAGAAGGGTGTTTTAATTGGGCCATGTTAAGATTAAATGCTTGGTAATACATTCCTAGACATGGTCAGAATAAGATTCCCTTGAGAAAGAGGAGGAGGGGGAAAAAAAGGGATCACTACTGTGGCTCACAGTCACAGAGAAACACACCAGTAGGCTTCTTAGTTCCTCCATGCAGCATCTGTTTCTTCTTCTTCTGAAAACAGCATTCCTTATAGGCATGAAAACATTTTACTGTACAAAGGTTATTGTAATTTGCACCTCTGGGAAAAAAAATCTCAACAATTTCCTAATCTTTTATGGAAATTAGTTCTTCAAATTAAGACTGGGCATACCTTTTTCATGAAGCACTAAAGAGCTGTCTCCCAAGAACTTTTTCTTTTAACCACTGGACATTTTTCTGATGATCTGCACTAACTTTTGCCTGCCCAGCAAGCAGCACTTGACTCCAAGCTAATTAATTTCCTGCCAATCATTTTGTTTAACTAAATGTGTCTCTTGGTGGGTCTATTTTTTTTTCTCTTATACTTTACTCTTATACTGAACAAACTGAAAAATGCATTCTGAGCACGGAGTATCAGTACTTGCCAGAATAATATACAGTCTTACAGCTCAAACTTTTTTTTTTACTTTACATTGCAGAGTGCCACTAGACAATGCTCTGCTCAAAACTGTAAGAAGAAAGCTGACTGTCATTACCATTGCATTTCATTAAATTTGTCATAAAATGGATGTAGTTCATACCACAGAATCTGATGACATTACATATATAATATTGGAAGTCTGAGAATTTGTAGCTTTATAAGAAAAACCAAGAAATGCAGCGTCCCAGTTACATGCAAGGGGATGTCTAAACCAGAAAGAATGCTGAGAGTCAGATGGTTTCCTTATGTTGTCTAACATCAGATTCACACACAAAATCATCCCCCACTAAAGGGCTATGCCCTCAGAGCTGAAAGAGAAAAGGAACACCAGCTGGTTTTTCGGGCAGAAGAAATTTGTCAGAAAGCGGATCATCAAGCCTGGTTCAAAATATGGCCAGCTTCATATTAAAAAAGATAAAAAAGACAATTTTCAAGACAGAAGTGGCACCCACAAACAAGGTCTAAGGGAAAAAGTCCAAACCAATCAACCAGCCAAATAAATTAGGCAAGTATTGTAGACCAGGACTACTTTAGCATGCTCCTACATTAGAGCCAGACTTAATATTCTGTTCTAAGAAACCCATTTGCTTAGACTTGAGTTTCAAGCTGTGGTACACATAAAACTGTTTTCAGCAAAGGACAATCAAGAAAAGCAAGACAGTTGTCAGTAAGCCCAGATATGCTATAGAACCACAGCTCTGCTTTAAAAAAAAAAGGAGCAAAAGGCGCAACAAACACAAAACCACAGAGGTCTGCAAATGAGCAAAGGTTAAAGCCAATGGTTTAGATGACACATATTTAAGTGTATTTACGGCACCAGATGGTCATGCCAACAATAGGAAATGCATATATTAAATGTGGAATTTCTAGTTAGCATTCATGATGAGTGCATTTCCTCACATTAGGCAGTTTCTTTAAAATCAAACAACAAAAAAAAGCATATTTAAAAATAAATGTGAAGGAAAGTTTCATATGAATAATGAAATGCTACTGTAATCTCTGAGAAAGAAGACTGAGGAAAGGTAGAGAGGACTGTCTCTAGTGGGTACTACCACAATATTACAGATATCAGATTTGTCATCTACACCTCTCCTCTCACCTATCTGTATATGTGTGTATGTATTAGTAAAATTAACTGCATTTTATACAACACTTCAAAGGAAGTTCCTCAAGAATCTGTGCCTTATTTACAGGTAATGAGAAATTCACAGGATATTTTTCCACTAAGAAAAGCATACTTAGGTGTTGCAGGTGATGCAGATCTTCTGGACATAGCAGCAGGAGAATCAGACCTTCTCAGAGGAGATCCCATACCAGATGAGGAACCAGGTGTTGCAGGTCGCTTCTCCTTCTTTATCTTCTCAGTCTAGAAGCAAAGTTCATTTTCATTCCCATAATTAGGATCAATAAATCAAAAACGTATTTGATTGTTTTATTAGCAAGCTGGCATATAAAGAGATTTGTGTGGCACACTTGTAAAAGCTTTTTAAACAGGCAGCTCACAAGTGAGGTGCTATTAATAGTTTTTTATTTTACATAGACATAGCACACACCTACCCCTGTCTTGCAGGGTAGGGCATGCAAATTTCAGATAAGTAATACACATCACAGCCTCTGCAAGAGTTCTTGGATGGGGTGGCGGCACTGGGTGGAATCTTCAAAATCATCCATATGCCTCTGCTTAGACATGATCAGCAGTGCAAACAAGCATCTCACAGAAATGTTGCTGCATGTAACACTGAATCACACCTAAGAATGACACTACACAAATCTTTATTGCCAGCTTTGATTCTTTCACTTGCAGCTGATTTAGATGGCATGAATCCCCCTAACATAAAGTATTACAAGATACAGGACCTTACATGAATATTATAGCCCTAACACAGGTTTTTTTTAAAGCATGCCTTAAGCTGTGCAGACTCAGTGAAGATGAGTGACTTGCCTTTTCTTTTCTGGAAACAACGGTGGATCGATAATGCATCTTTTAAGCAAACAGCATTAAAAATGTCCACATAAAGAGTTAAAGCAATTGGTGTAAAAGAGAGGCATTATCAATACACTTGGGGAATTTCTGAAATATATGAAGCTTGCTCATCAACCAGCAAGCCTGGATAATCATACTCAGGAGGGAATTATATTTGTCATCCCCATTCCCAGAAGTTATAAACAAGTCCAAAAACATACACTTCAGTGCCTCAGTTCTCTGAAAATAGGGGTGTTGGTGTTCCAACACCAGCACTCAGCACTGATTCCCAGGAGGAAGAAGATATTAAAATGCACCTTAACAGGAGCACAAAGACAACAGGTGTTGGCACAGCTCACTTTTCTACTGCTCTTTCCTATAGCAGGGGAAGCACTTCATTTGTATTCATGTAAAGGGAAAGATAACAAGCAGAAGCTGCATCAGTTTACCCAGCAGTGAAATCAAAACCATTAAAAACTCACCTGAGTAACTTCAGCTGCAGGTGCCCCTTTCATGGCATTGGCAGTGGAGGGTGAAGTTGCCTTCTTCCTGTCGGTGCTTCGGGTGGGGGAAGGCTTGTAGGGAGATTTAAGAGGACTAGCTGGTGCTACACGAGGACAGATATGGAATACTAAAGAGTTATAGTACAATAGCAAGAGCAAAAAGGAGCATGGATAGAGGAAGTAAAGGAGGGGAGAAAACAGCATACTTTTAAGTTATAATGTTCAAAGGTAGTTTTAAAGTGGTTTTCAGTGTTTTAAAATATCACATATAATGCATTCAACATGATCCCATGTTTATTAAAAATGTCTTGACTAAAACATTTTATAGGAAAAAATCTCTAAAATATAATACTCTTTTCCTCATATACCTTTTGAATCACCAACTGACTAATACTGTGACTCTTTTTTCTTCTAAAAAGTCCAGCCTCCTTTGCATATGATAAAAAGAGTAAGCAGATAATGCTAACTGGGTGACTTTTGAATGCATACTGCAAAATAGGAAAGGTGACAAAAGCATGGGGAGTTTTGTCTTTTTTAAACCCTAAACATGCAAAGGCTCCTAAATATGTTAATTACTTTCCAAATAATATTTAATTTAAAAAAATTAACAAAAAAGCCCCCAAACCTAAACTAAATGCTGCTGTCGGTATTTCAGTTATTGCTATTTGAGGGAGACATCAATTTGAGTGTGACACATGCATTACAGCTTATAGGGCAACTTTTTTTATTTGCAATATGAACAGGAATTTTTTAATGGGATATTTTACTCCTGAATATTTTGTTCATATCGCCTTCTAAGATGAAACTTTCACATACATACAGAACAATCAACAGAGTATATGTTTTATCAATAAGACAGACACTAATTGCAAGCAAGTGATAGAATGTTTCCAATTTTAGTCAACTAAAGTCAGAAGGGATATTGAAAAAGCAGCAATTATGCACTAATGTAAAGAAAGTCACATTCCCAAATTTTTTACTGGAGACAGCCCTAATAAGATTTTTATGAAGCCTTTTTGAATACTTTGAAGTTTAACTGGACCTTTGTACTCTTTGACCCACTTTCCAGCCAATTGGCATAAGGTCACTGTATATTAACAAAAACATTCAGAAACTTAAAAGCTGCCTAAGAGAAATATTTTTACTTCAACTGTTAAAAGAATTAATTATGCATCCAGTAACAATTGTGTGCCTGAATATCTTGACTTCGAGTGACATTAATAATGTGTTGCTGTAGAGTCTGAAATTGAGGGTCCTCATTTCTAAGCTTACAGAAAATGCAGTAGCAGAGCAATTTTGACCCCAGCATAAAGACAGGAAAGGAAGATCCCTCTTCCTTATTCAGAAGCTATTTCTGTGGTGAGAAGTACATGACAAATGGGAGATGTCCCTCAACTATTTTGCTGGCAATTACTGACAAAATGTCAATGGCCTCTGTTGTTTGCAACTTGTGCTACAGCCTGATTGACTTGTGGGGAAATGACAAGAGAATGCTTGTTCAAAAAGCTGTTCCCAAAATCAGCTGCCCTGTTTCAGCTCAATGAAAAAGCAGTTTTCAGAACAAATTGTACCCTTGTCAGACATGCCAGTGTTTTACTTTAAAGATCTTGTGATGAAGAGATAAACCTGAGAGTTTACAAACAAATGAGTGAGGAAGGACAAAAGTCATCCTTATTGATTTCTTTGATATCAAATACACAACAGAAAAAAATCAACACAGGTGGCCTCAGCAATTCAGCTCAAAATCTTAAGCAGAATGTACTGATCTAATTTTCACTTGGGTTTTGCTCACTCTTGACAGTAGCTGGTCCCTGAGCAGTAATCAAATCAGGCACTTTCTCAAGTGCTATATGAAAACATTTCTGCTTCCAGTAGAGGCTGTTTTTAATGTAGAAACAAGGGAAGCAATTTTAGAGGCATTCAGTATCAATGTCCCTATGCACTGAACAGAGAAGTAATGCACAAGGGAAAGTAGGTTTACTTAGCAATTAATTTCTAAATAGCTTTGCATGAAAAACACAGCTACAGAACTTAAGCCTATTTTAACCAAGATGTGTGAAAACACTCATCATAAAGATGATCTGTCTTCATCATCTAAATAGTTTAATCTTGGAAAAGTCTTTCCTTTTGCAGACAGGCATTTGGGAGGCTTTTTTTGTTTGTTTGTTCTACTAAAAGTAAAAAGAGCTGTTAAACTTTTGTCTTGTTTAGCCAATCTATGACCAGGTATGGCTTTATAAACAGAAACTACTCAAAGTCAGGCACTTGCCCAAGTATTAGCATGACTGGAAACATTATTTTTGTAGATGTTTGCAAAATATTGGTTTTATTAGTCTACCCTTTGCACATAGGAATGGTAACTATCATCTCTTAAAGATCAATAATTTCTGTAACTGACATCTTCCTATCAACAGTCTGGTTTTCTGTATGTATATTTACACCTATACATACATATAGGTGTCACATACACACAGTCCACAGTTAAAGGCAAAAAGATACTTAATAGATAGAAATTGGAGCCCTAGTAAAAATAATTAAGTCTCAATGGTGCACTGGGATTTTTGTTCTACATACTATTCGGGTATGACAGGGCTGGCATTAATAAATCAATCAAAGCCTCCCAGAGTTGTCACATCCTTGTCTAAAAACCTGTTTCTTAAATGAATATATTATTTTTTTTTATAGTCTGCAGTTTTAATGACTTTTTTTTCTAAAATAGTTATTCAGAATAGCACAGACAAGATAATGTGCTTTTCAAAGATTTTAAATACACTGCTATCTGAAACAACTTAGTTCATCATTGATTTTGTAGTATCCTGTAAATTGCCATTTGTTTCATAGTACTCTGTTTCTTCCAGTAGCTATATAAATGCAGCTAAAAACAAACCTCAGTGGTTTCAAAGTGAGGAAGTCACATTTTTACCTGGAGTATTGTATTGCTCAGAAAGCATTAATGTACTTCTGCTTCTGGCTAAAGATGACTGTGTGGGAGTCAGCAGTCGAGAAACAATAAAGTTTTCCATTGGACTAAGATGCATGCGGTGAGCTGAAGGATGGGAGCAAATAAAATAAAATTTTAAATGCAAAGAAATAAAACAATGTTACATTAAAATAACTGAAACAAAATGATGAAATGATTAAATGAAATGACAAAAAATTCTAGAACTACTTGAGATTTAAAACACTTGAAGATAATTTTCATTCCCTCTGAAAAAACCTTCTCATTTCTCCATTGTTTTAAGTTTCCCACTTATACACTACACACAGCAGGTTAAGACCATGTTGTATGTTGTTTTTAATCAGAAGCATGTTACATTCTGCAAAATGGTTGCTTTCATGACTCAGCACGAAAAAAGTTTGTCTTTTTCCCCCAGCAGGAAAGGTACAACACTTGGTAAACAGTGCAGCTGCTCACTAATGTGCCACCTGTGCTGGGACTGCATTTGAAATCTGCCATCTCACCATGTTACGTAAGTCTTATTTATACAATATGCCTGCATTACTTCCTGCTCCATAAATATAAGTGTCAACTATATAAGACATATATAGATGTTCCTATTACATGTATATATAGCCATCTGTCATAATAACCTCAAAGCTTCTGATGAGCTAAGCAATTCAAAAATTAAAATAAATTTACCTTCTCTTTTTCATTCTAGAAAGAAACCTTCATAATTTATTTCAGTAAATATATTTTTTCCCATTAGACTTAAAAAAAAAAAGAGGTAGAAAGAAATAAAACCTAAATAAAACACAAAATAAACCTAAAAAAATAAAAAGTTCACAGTGAGATAAACCCTTCAGTCCTCTTTGTAGTGTTTAGCAACCACTAATCCTACAAGATGATCATCTTTTGTGGAGTCACTTGAGGATCAGAGTTTCATAAGAAATTAACGGGCTCTACAACTCTGGTCACCAGATTGAAGTCTCCCAGGTGGCTCATCAGATATATCCCTGCATATGGAACATCCCATATCTACTGCCAGGCCACACCTTTGCTTTGCCTGTTTTTCCTTCTTCTGATAGAAGGTCACAAGCAGTACAGCTATAGGAAATTGCTGCAGTCGCAGCCTGTACTTACAACCTGGTTTGCTGGAGTATCAAAATTTGGAAAAGAATCAGTAAAAGCCCATGGCATTTGTGTTGGACTATGGTCTCCAGCATGGCAGCACAGCCTTGGGACAGGCTGCAGAACCATGTTATTAATACAGAATCTCTCAGATGTTTGAATAACAGACATAAGCAAACCCCAAAGCTCTATGGAGCAGAAGTGCTCTAAGCAGAAGGAGAGTTTAGTTGATGCTGGCAGGAGACCAGCAGGTTCACTTGCCTCTGTCGGGGGAATGCGTTATGGCCGCTGTGGAGGACGAGAGGCGTTTACTGATCGGCGACTCCATTTGCTTTGGCAGATTCATTGTAGAAGCTGAAAGTTTGTCACATGCTGCAGAGAAACGCATTGAAGATATTTGTATTCACAGCACAGCATTGATAAACTCCAAAAATTAACCTTGCATCTGTACTTGTGGCCCTTGCACTGATGACAGCACTGAACTGGCATGAGACTGTGGCTGCAGCTCTCTTCACAGAGAGCAGCAGGCACGTGAGATGAGCTCTTTCTGACCACTGAGGACCAGCACCCTATGACACATGCTTTGGCATGCAACTTTTCTGCTTGTGAATTTAACATTCCAGTTTCACAAACCCCTATTTTTTATACTGACACTGATAAATAATTATATATCAGCACAAGCATAAAGTTACCCAAAGAAATCAAACTGCATACATGGCAACTCTGAGCTCATCTTCATTCCCCCTCCCCTCTACCTTCAGTCTGGAAGAGCTGAGGTTCACATAAGACATTACTCTAATAAGAAAATGACATAAGCAACATTCATGCATCTATATGAGACCTCACTGTTTCAATGACTGAGCTGACATCAGCCATCTGGCATTATCTTTCTGTGCTTGAGAAGAATTAAAAAAAAAAAAAAGAGACAGGTTTTTTGGTATTTTTCTTCTGAAATACTATTTGATAAAATCTGCTTGAGCATAATATCCATTTCCTACCTTGGGATTTGTTCAACTGAATGAAAGAGAAATCTTACTCAAGTATTAGCAGAGTACTAGTACCTCATGATCACTGTATGATACTCAGAAGCTAAAAGCACAGACGCTTTATTCCCTCCATTTGAATTTTATTTCTTTCAAAATCAAAACTATTTTCAGCTACAGACATGTATGTGACCCTAATTTTGCATCTTCTAAGTTACTGCATTCCCTATTATGTCCATCAAATCATTGCCTTAGTGGAGTTTCCAAGATTTGGCTCCATCTACTACAGTAAACAATGCAATTCACTACATTTCCTTTTTAAAAAAGCAGATATAACGCTGGTATGCTGCAAAACATCAGTTGCACAGGCAAATACCTTTGCACATGAACAACAATCAGTAAAAAAATTGTATCTGTTTGCACAGAAATATTAGTTATGTGAGATCATAGGCAGAACAGTATTTACTGTGAATTCTGCAGGAGTAATAGCCAAACTTAACTCCTCCTTTGGGGGAGAGAACAAACCTACTTCTCAAAAGCACAGGCTGTGTTTTCTTTTCAAACTACCAAGTACATTTGCAATCAAATCAAATCACATTTTCAATTTGAAATCCTATATGCAATCCATTTGTTATTTTGGAGAACTCGTACTTCAGAGCCCTTTTATGGCAATAATAATTAAAAAAAAACCAACACAAATAAAACCCCACTAAAAATAAAACACAGAAACAAAAACCAAAAACAAACTAAACCTGAACAATAGAAAACATGATTGCTTAAAGTCAACCACTTGAGTTGGTCATAATTTGTTCTAGGAAGCTGAAAACATAACATGGCTGTTTGTACCAAATTTGCTTGTTTTCAAAATATTGCAGAAGAAGGTCATTGAGATGGAAGAAGAGGGCTGTTTTGATGAAACATGGTCTTCATAACACATTTTCTTACTGTGCAACTGAAATTTTTCTCAACAGCACCTGTGCACATCCATTAGAACTGCCAAATATACATGTATTACACACACATACACACACACACACACAGAGTACCCACAGAATTAAAAAAATGAGAATCTGAGCAGTAGAAGTCTACAATTACTTAGAAAACCATGAAATGCCTCTACTATGCTGGAATGTGAGGCATGCACTGCTCCACCATGGCAAAATTAAAAGGAAATTAAAAGACACTGGTCTACATCACTAAGGGTAATGCTGTAGAGTAGCAGACTGAAATGATAAGAAAACAGTGGTTAGGAAGAACAAGATCAGTGGATGGATTACAGTGATTAGAACAGTTATAAACGAGACACGATGGTACTGTGATTCTCTGAAATACCATTGAAGGAATCAGCAGGAGCAGTAGAGGTCACAGGGTCTGGAGGAAGGGTGTTGGCAGCTAAACCTAGAACAGGGGGTGGGGTATTTTCTGATTCACCTACACAGCAGAGAAATCAGAGCAAAAAGAGGTGAAAGAAATTACTGAATAAGTTGGGGGAGCTGGAATTAAGCACAAACTGTATCACAAAGAAAACTGGTTTTCTTTCTCAAAGTATAAAAGACTTCTTTCATTATTATAATTTCCTGGCTTTTTTAATGACATATCATGAAAACTATGATATGAAACAGTTTGTCTTTTTAAAGTTAAGTATACTTACACACTGTTTAAAAGAGAGTAATTGTTATATTTCATCAACACCCAAACATGGATGTTTTTCCCTATCACATCAGTTTATTCAAACCTGATAAATTCAAATAAATTTTATGATTTAAAAGAGAAAACATGCACCTTTCTGAAATATAAAAGTAGCACATGACTCATTATGTAATAAAAAGAATTTCCTCTGAAGCCCAAGCAAAAATAGCAGAAACAGAATGTACGTGGGGAAAAAACCCAAACTATTTTAAACTGCACATGCTGCATAGTCATCTAGAAATTCCCATCAGGTTTTTAGAAGTACTAAACAAAAACAGAACATCTTTTGCAAGCCTTAGACAGCACTCAGTCCTTTGGTGAATATTAAATTTGCTGTGTGCTTGGGAAGACAATGTGGAAGAAGCTATTAAGGGAGACAGTGCACCAATTTTAATTCTAGCATTTAGCGTCCTCCAAACTGATTCTGGTTACCCTATTAAAATGATCTGCATTCCTAAAGTTAGGAGGAACCTGTCTCCACAGAAGGTATTAGGGAGAGGAAGCCCGGCAAGCAATTACAAAGCACTTATTCACGCCCCAAGGCAGCGGTACCACCCTGACTCTAAACCCATCGTACTTACTATCTCCACAATCTCATGCATTTTGCACTTCAAGATCTGCAATGCAGGCAGCCTGTTTCACTCACCATCTCTGCCTCCTGAGCCTGCAGCCAGTGCTCCTCCCCACGACCATCGCTTCTGCTTCTGTTCCAGCTGCTGGCTGCGCTCGAGGGACCGGCGCATCATGGCTTCTAAACGTTCCTGAGAATTTTGGTACAAACCCCAGTGAGACACAAATCCCAGTCAGTTCTCTGCAGGCTTCCTTCCCCTGCCTGCTGAAACCACGCTAAAAATACACAGTCCCCCTGTTGCTCCACACAAGATGCTTACAGGAGCTTGCTCACAATAAAAGAAAATGAACTGAATAAAGAAGGGATCAGCATGCTACCTACCTCCAGATATGTGTATCCTTTGTCTGCAAGCCACTGAGGTCACTACAGAGGCCTAAGTAAATAACACAGGTTGCATCACTGCCTAGCATCTGCTCCTGCTGGTGAGGCTGCTGCTGTGCTCTGGACTTAATTTGTATAAGAATAATGCTCACCAAGCATTAACTCCTTCTTGTCTATGCAGACATCAGAATTTTTTCCCATCCCTTTCTGTGCACAGTTAAATTGCTGCAATGCCAGTGGCTCCACCTAGTCACTCAGATAAATGATCACTTCAAACCCAAAGTAGGTTACTTTGCAGGATGCCCTACTTATTTATTTATTTTTACAAAAACTCCCTTCTTTCTTCTTTTATGTTTCTTAAGTCTAGGCATTTAAGACCTTCTGACTTTTTTTCTTCTTTGTATATTTATTTTAGTACATGGCTACCTCATACTGCTCCCAAGATTTAATTTTTTTCCCCCTGCCACTCCCATGTTCTTCTCCATGAGTTAGGATTTTCACAGGGGGAAGAATAGAATTAATTTTTTCTCTCCTCAAATCTTGCTCTACCTTTAACTTACAGCTAATTATGGTAGCTTTATTCCCTCTCCATCACCTCTTGACTCTCAAAAACCTTCACTGAGTTTCATTCCCACCTCCTCCCTCTGCTAGTTTCTCAGTGATTTATTGTTGTGGCAATGATCCCTGCACTTTTTCTTTTCCTCCTTTCAAGCAGATAAAATGTGGTTCTTCCCCACCCACAATTCCATCATCTAACAGCCTCTTCCCTTCCTCCTCCCAGCACCTCATTCGCATCTGGCAACCTCCTCACCCTCACATTTCAGCAGCCCAGCCCCTACTGTGAAAGATAAGTCTACTCTTGCTGCCTCCAGCTCCTGCCCCAGCTAGTTTTAGCCCTTTGATCCTATTAGTATTTTTGATGCTATTCCTTATTACCTTTGCTATGTCCCTTTGGTCTAGTATAAAACTCCCACTCTTATCCACTTCAGACTGGATCCTGCAGGCTCCTGTGATTATGTCATACCCATTTTGATTTTTATCAATGCCCTGCTCTATCTCCAATATCTTTTGGCAGCTTAGATAAATTGTGTGGAAAACCCTTCATATATCTCTTGGCCAGATTACTTTCTCTCACTGATTAATGCCTTTGGTCTGGCTTTCCTGAGCTATTTTACAAAAAAATTTCAGTCTTTGTTTAAGTGTGTTTCCTTCAGGCTCTGCATTGGTGGTGACCCAGTTGTCTCTGATGGGAGCTCCTTCAGCACATCAGACTCTAATATCAGGCACCTCCAGTAATCTCCATACCTTTATACATGTACCTGTAAACTTTGTCTTACCTTCCTGGCTTCTGACCCTGGTCACTGACCTTCTACATTGCCAGATGTCCCCTCATCTACTTTTGGTTATCTAAAATATACTTCTGCCTCTTCCACATCTTTTCTACTACCATGACTTGCAGGAATTTATTTCTGAGCTTATTTTTTCCACCTCACCCAACCCTGCTACCAATTATCCATCAGTATCAACAGCAAGCCAATACCTTTTAATCTTTAAGCTCTCTTCTAATTTTAATACGAATCACTTGCGCTATAAAATATTCTATTACCCTCTATACAAAGAGTGAAAAAAAGGAAATTCTTGCACCGTCTATCATTCCCAGCTCTCCTGTCCCTGTTACCTTCTGGCCAGGTGACCCACCCTGCTGTTTCAATTTCTGCTGCTGTGCCCACGAAGATGAGCTTTCAGTGGTGTTGTGAGCTCACGGTCTATCAGGTAACATCATTCAAAGGCCACTGAGAGCAGGCAGCTGCTCCCCTGCCCCCTCCCCCCTTCATCCCCCTCCTCTGTCTACTCAGTGCCATCAGTGTCCAGGCAGGCATGAAAATGAGAGCTCTGCCTCTTTCCTTCTCCCCTGCAGAGCAAATGAAGGGAGCATCACAAGGCTCAAGCGCAGCCTCTTCTGCAAGGGCACAGAAATCCCCCACAGCCTGAACACCCCATTCCCTTCTTACACACACCCTGCCTGTGAAAAGGAAAAAATCTGTTTCCACTCTCTGGAATCTGAAGTCAGTCCTCTCTGGTTTAGTTTGCTACAGAATTCCTTTCTTCTCTTACTACTTGATGATACAGATTTCACATTTAAATCCTGTGTGTGCAGGCTTTGCTTACAAGTTTGTGCTTTTTTACCTTTAGCTCCCAACATCTCTAACTTAATTCTGTTTGAGTCCCTTTATTAGTCTTTCCAAACCTCACATATTTCATCACCAGCTCCTCTCTGCAGTGTGCCTCTTTCCACCACTTTCTTCTACTATGCAGCTTGCCCCAATCTATCTTTCTACCCACATTTTCTACCAAGGAAAATCACCCGCCCATTTCTTTCTCATTAAAGTATACTCTTTCCCAGAACCGTTTTTTTTTTCCCATTTCTAATGAATATTGTTATTCAGTAATCAAAAAAGATAAGACTAAAGCAGTCATGTTTCAATTATTTCTGTTTGGTGTCTTGTTTGGGGGGGGGGTTTAACAATGCTTGGAGTAAGCAATCTTCTATAGTTTGCAAACCATAGAATACACTTATACCACCTACTATCAAAATATTGTTTCAAGAATAAAATTCATGCTGAAATAGATTAAAGAAATTAAATTACATTTCATACATTTCATTTCAAAGCCCATGCTACCTACAATCTGAGGTTGAAATCTTCAGTTACATTATTTGGAGACGATCATTCATTTTCATTTGCAAAGAACCTTTCATTAGAGCACTACAGAATATAAGTATTAAAACTCACAAAACCTTTGCAGATATAGGTTAGATAAAGAACATCACGAAGGCTTCTTTTCACAAAGAAGGGATAGTTATTAAAAATATTTTAAGTTGGCACAGAACTAAAAAGGCAAAGAAAATAAGACATAAGCAAGCATAGCATAAACAACTCATACATTAATAATTTGTTCCATGATGAAAACTAAACCACAAGACAAAGCTTTCCTTCATCAGCAAACAATGCAGAAAACCCTTCCAGTCTATGTTATAGGTAAAGCACTTTCTTGAAATCATATCAGACTATGCATGTGATCTCATTTGGGAGCTCTAACAGCTACAGATAGAGGAAACAATGTCTGCTCTCAAGATATAGTGAGTTTTCACAAACCTTATAATGCACAAGCACTTCATGTAGGTTAAACTAAGAATGAATAAAATCACAATAGAGAGCTATTTACTGCTAACATCTAAAATATACATTACTTTCCAAAATCCAGTTACTCATACAAGTTTTCCTCAGCCTGAGCAATAGAATGAGCACTTGTACTGTCTGAATTAAAAACAAACAAAAACCTGCCCCTCAAAACTTAGCCAAATGACTTGTTTTCTCACAAGTAAGTTATTTCCTTTTTTCTGTGTAAAATATAACACAGATGTGACAAGGAAAAAATAATGTTTCAAGTATTATGACTTAAAATAATTTGTGCAAATAATTCTAAACCAATCTCCTTATATCTGCAAGACAAACATCTGAAAAAGTCCCAAACCATCTCTTCCTCCTCACTTTATATAGAGCACTGTATGTAAGCAGCTCACTGTTTCCTGAGATTATCAGTTGGCTCATCTTTGGAGTGGAGTACAGGAAGTAATTAAAGCTACAACATCTTGAGAGTTTTTCACTCTTTTGTGTCTAAGCACATACTTTTTACAAATGTAACAAATAGTGCACATGCACCAAACAATCTCTTCCCAATAACCTGTGTACAGCTAGACATCTATTTACAAGGTATTTCCAAGTTACATGGAAGTTCAAGACAGGAAAGGGAAAATAATTACTTTAACTAAGAAAGGACTAGCTTTTTTTTTTTGTCTAGTTCCCTGTTATAAGAAAATTTTAAATCACTTCTGTAGAACAACACACTGCTTTCCTCAAGGCTGCTTTTACTAAAAGAAGTGGACGGCTTTAAAAGTTATATGAAGGGAAGGGCAGTGATACTGAAGACCTCTGTAGATAAGAAAAATGCAGTCAATATAGACAGAATAATTTCTAAACATTATTTATTCAGTTCCTTCTGAAGAATCTGACACTTTCACTGTGCTCTGCAACAACCTCCAGCTGCCCCAAAGAACTCTGACAGAATACCTTGATTTCTACCAAGAGAGACTTTAAAACCGTCATCCCTTATCTGGCACTGTAGGGGAAACTAAGCAAAACAAATCAAATTTTAGCCACCACTTTAAGAAGTCCTTTGCAAGCAAAACAGTCAAGCATAGGATGCTCTGATATAGGAGACAACAAGTCCCCACAGTTTGTTAAGATCTAGTCCTGTCAGATTCTTTGAGATGCAACAACAATATTTTGTACAGGGAGATTTATATCACCTCTTCCTATCATGAACGTGCACTACTTTCTGCTCTGTTTAAAAAACAAGGAAAAACAATTCAGGGAAACTATAAAGGACAACCAGTAAGGCAGAAAGCAAGGAAGAAAATCTCTCTACTTGTCATTTCAGACAGCTGATAAGCAAGTAAAATGGGTATTCCAGTACCCAGCTAGTGTTAACTGGTCTTGAAAGGAGAAGATGGTGCAGCACACACTGGCTCACTGACAGGGGCACACCCACCCCCACACCCCAGGTGGGGGAAATACATGTTCAAAGCTCTTCCAGTAAAGACAGTCTTAAATGGCCAAAATTACTCACAAACAGTGAGTAACTCAAATGCCCAGGGAGCTGCAAGTTCATCACCATCATTACTCAGACCTCCACTGTTATGATGCACACCGAGTTTGAGGGGTCCATCACAAGAGCAAGGGCTGGGGAAGTTGGGACTAAACTGGCAGATCCTTTAGTAGAATTCAAACAGAATTTGAGAAATGAGGGACAAGAAACTGTGAAGGGAATCTAGGAGGGATGCCTTCTATTCCCATTTTCCTTCTTCTCTCACTCTCCCCTGTTCTATAGATTACTCCCCTGTGCACCCTCTTCTCCTTCAGAGGCTCCTGGACTTTCCTTCCACGGTTTAATCCATCTCCAAAAAGCAAGCATCCTCTCCTGTCCTCCTGCCCACATAGCCTTCTCTCAGCTCCTCAGCATGGGGGAGGAGAAGGGTGGGAAGGAAAGGGAAAGAATCCAGACCTAGGCCTGCTTTAACTTCCAAAAAAGACTTTGGACACTTAAAGCATAAAGGACCAGCCTGGTGAGCAGAGCTAGGAGTGGTACTCACATGATGACTGAACACTGGGAATCAGCCTCTCTCTCACCATTACAGAAGCCTGCCCTCACACGTGCAGTGTCTTGGGCAGCTGGATCAGGCTCACTGGTGCTTGGGAAAAGCATCACAGTGTGCTCAGCCTCTTATTCCATCTCTGGGGAAGTACAGGAGGCTACCACAGGAGATGGGGTCATCCCCCACTAAACAGATGCCTTGGGTCTGACCTGTCACTGCCTCTCACATCCAACAACTCTGCTCTCCTTTCTTCAGCAAAGGCAAACCATGAATGCAGAGAAAGCTGGTGGATACTTGCTCTTCCTACACCTCTCTGCTTTTCTGTCCTGCTCTGCTGAAAATTTTGAAGACAGGGTTTTGGATGTTTTTCTGCCCCTTCCCCTTAAAACCCTCACAAAGGGAATTGATTTTGCTTAGCTGCAGAAGGTTATTACAGCAGGAAATGCTGGGGAAGGAGCACATGACTTCAATGATGTTACCACAAGAGAGAGACCTCCTACCCTTTGTTTCAATTTTTCTCATTTTTCTTAAAAGAATTTGAAACAAAACACATAACAAAATATTTTTAAATCAATTCTCTGCCATTACATAGAAGCCATAATGAGTATGTTAAAGTTGAACAACAAATGACAGGATGCAATCTTCTCTTCAAGTAAAGTGAAAAATCAAACAAAAAATTCAATGAATAGCTGTATGTTATTGTGAAATCATGCAGAAGGGTTTTACCTGTTCTGCAAAGTTATTTTGATGAAAGGACAGGGGGGCAGAAAATTGGAGGTTAAGAACTGTGGATTTCTAAAGCTTTTTTAATCTAGGAATTGAGAAAATATTTTCTTTGGGCTTTTCTTTTTTTTTTAAACCACTGCCCCCTTTTCCAAAAATCATGAATTCTTTATCAGTTGCGGGTAGCAGTGCTAGTGTTCTCCACATAATGTCATGCAGAGATATACACACACACTCTGCATTCAGAGAGCTACACCAGCAATTGGACTCACTAGAGCAAAAAAAGAACCTTAAATGATCTCAGCAGGGAGCCTAGAAGAGAGGAAGAGCTTGAAGATGCCTAAAAATATGTGATTCTGTTTTATGTTAGAATTTGAAAACAGCCTAGATTCTTCAGTGCTTTAAGTACAAATTTCTGAGATTCTGTCACGGAGGAAAAATGGAACAACACATTATTTCTTTTTCATGGACAGTAAACAGAACAGTAAGAAGAATCTTTCCCTTTTTGGAAACACTCATCTTTAAAGACTTCCTTCCAGAAAGGTGGTGTTTTATATTTGACAATCAGAGTCCCAGATATGTTAGCAATAATGAATGACTATTCCAGAAGATCTTAAAAAATGTTAAAAATTGTTTTGGAAAGCGTTTTTGATGTACAGTGGTAGACTCCTAACAACTGTGGTGATGTGCTTTGCAGCTCCTGCAGTAATTGCTCACATGTCTCCAGTCTTGCTCCCACCCCCCATGGTTTAATGCACGTCAATATTCAGCCCTGTTCAGAGCTCCCATACATCTCCCAGGGGACCTCACCTCCTCCTCTTTAAGCTTTTGTCTCCGCTTTTCTTCAACAGCTGCTCTCTTCTGCTCCTCTCTCTGCCTCTGCTCCTCCAGCCTTCTCCATCGCTCCTCCATTTGCTTTTCATACTGAAGTTTTGCTCTTCTCTCCTTCTCCAGTATCTGCTGCTCCCTAGCAGCTTGTGCAGAGAAAAGGTGCATTTCACATCATGCAAATTTTCTTCTATTTTAAAATTATTTGGTAACATGAAACAATAGTGTAAAACAACAAATGCAAGTAGACAGGGTTTTAGTTGACTGAGATTAAAAATATAGTGCACAGAAGTGCTGAAATGATTAGTAAATCTAAGCAATTTGTTAAATACATAAATAGGGAAGCCCTTGTACGCAAGGTGCCAGTTTGTACCCCTTATCTATGTAAAAAACTGTGTACAGAACAGTTTAGCAAATTTTTGTTATGTTTGAAGTCCCTCTGAAGCTTAAAGCCAAATTATTTTTTTCAGACATACTCCTAGTAATCTTTGAAGGAAATCAGCTGTATATGTTGAAGCAAAAGCCCTTGGGATTTCTTTAATACTGTGCTTCTTGTTACAGAGCTGCCTTTAAAACAGACACATGCAGACAATATATGCTATGTTTTCTATGAAGTTTTGAAAATACATCTTTCAGCTCATTATTTGGTTCTACATCTTTACCCACTTCTGCCTTTTCATATGAAAAAAAAATTACTTCTGTCACTGAGGTTTTGCCCAGCTGTTTATTCCAACTGGAGCAATAATCTTTATGGGACCTTACCCTGATGTTTCAGAAACTCACACTGCAACAATACATACTGGACTGCTGCTTCAGGTGTACATAAAACAAGTAGCAGGAGTTAACATGGCAAATTGAGAGGAAAAATTCATTTCCCATGCAAGTGTATTCCATAAAAAGGCAGGAAAGAGGAGTTCTGTAAGCATGCCTATATACACACAAGCCTGTAGTGTCACATACCAACACACATACAGCCAATATCAAAGAGGGAATATTGCTAGGCTAAGAACTTGAAAGTCAGGGAAAGCCAGAATTAATACTGTTTATATAAGAGCTAGTCCTTCTTCCTGCTCACTTATGCCTGTGTTTCTTCAGTTCCTGTTTCCTTTTGCAGCACATCACCCTTCTAACTCTCCCACTGTTCCTAGGCTCTTGTCCAGCCATTCCAAATGCTTCTTCTCAGATCAGCCTTTTCCCCTCAGTTCCTGCCCCCAGGCTTTAACCACAGCTGTGACTTTCTGTCCCTCTTAGCCCCACTCCATCCTCACTCCCTTGGGTGAAAGCCAGAGTCTTCCCAACACCCAGATCCTTTTCCAACATTCCATTTATTTCCCTTGAATACAGAATCCTTCTACAATACTTCTTCTTCAAATCCAGCCTGCTTTCCAGAACACCTTCTAGTTTATTCTTGTCAGAAATACAGTTGATGTTGTCTTCCCCTTTTGTCCTATGAAAATCCACTCATCCTCCCCACTCAAGACAGGGCAGTATGAGGGGAGTGTCAGTGATGCAGTGAACCTGGATTGAATGCATGAAGTTCAGACTTGTCAACAGAAGAAGTTACCTCAGAAACAGTGGATAACAAGTGACCAGGCATGAATTGTTCCAACTGCTAGCCACATCAGGTAGAGCAGGTGACAAAGCATGCTGGAGTTCATAAAAACCAAAAATAAAGTGAGGTGTCCAGAGATTGTGCTAAGATTACCTTCTGAGTAAGTAGATGAAACCTGGGACTGATTCTGGACAGAGAAGTAAACAATTCTGTCATCATGGACACACATACAACTCCTGTTGCTTAATTTAGGGATGCTAAACCAGTGATTAATGACTTTTGGCTCGGGTGAAAAAGTTACTTCATATTGCTATACAGTACCTGCTGACTGCTTAAAGATCTGACCCTTGGGGGAACATGCTGCTTTTTTCTGAACTTCTAAAAGAAAATTCTGACAATCAAACTGTGACCAAAACTCAAAGCTCCCCATTACAGAAATAGCCTTAAGAAATATGCTTCCAGGAGGCATATATGATGTCTGGGAGAAAATTGCAGACACCACCTTCCAAATCCCCTAGGCCAACCACTCCCAAAATCTCCAGGTTTCAGTTTCTTTTTCATCTCTTCTACACTGAGTCCTTTCCAATCTAATACCGTATCACTTTCTTGGGAACCAGAAAAGAAGGGATAATCAGAAGGAAAGAAGAGAATAGCCTACACTGAGCATGCCTGGAAGAGAAGTAAGTCCCAGATAGACAGAAGCTTGGGCAAAGTTAAGTACTAAAGAGCAGCAGATTTTCAGCAGAACTACCAAAAGGAATCGTGCTGACCAAGCCCATGGTAATGAAAAATCTCAAGTCACTGGTCTCAAGCCCCAGACTTTGCAAAGAAATGGTCAACAGTTTGTTTATTTCTTGCAAGAAAAACAGTATTTTCCCATGATTCTTCTGACAGGTGCCCATACTTGTTTAGTTGACATTTCCTCAAAATATATGCTTACCTTAAATTTTGCAAAAATCATAAAACACTGACAATTCCTTCTGCTAGGTATTGTCAGGTTAACTCTAGGAACAGTGCTACTGATCTTTCTTGTCATTACAAGGAGGAAAAGTGAAGTTAACTGTTTAACACCTTTTTATATACATAGAGAGATATAGGAAGTCCAAATCAATGTTGAACAGAAAATTTAAATTTATGTGTATATATATGTATACACACACATATATGTATATTTTAATTGTGTATACACCCACTCCCCTTAAATATATATTTATACTTTTTACATATCTATTTTACAATTCTCTCAACATTTCGCTGGTCATATTAATAGATTAAAAATAAGCAATTGTTTTAAACAAAATCTGAAATCATTGATCAAAAACATTCTTCAGTTCCTGAATAACATAAGCATTCTCCTGAAAGATTAACCATTTTACAACTTACAGAAAAGTACATACTTTATTGCTGCACTTAAAAACTCTATTATATATTTCAATATAGCTAAAATCAAAGAGATTAAAATTGAGGTTATTTTATCAAATCATCCTACATATTATTCTGAGTATTATTCAAGGTTTATTTGGGATTTTCACAAACCAGGATCATAACAGCAGTACCTTGAACATAAACCTATATTCAAAGGCTCACAAATCAAAGAAGAAAGCCAACTTGTACATATAAAATACTAAATATTTGACTGGAAATGCAAAAATATTCTTTTCTATAATTTAAGTTAAAAGAAGTGATAAAAACCAGGAACAAACTGAACAACAAGACTTAAAAATCAGAGCACAGAAAATGCTGTATTAGTTAGTTAAGCCTATTAAAACGTCTATATAAATAATAGATACACCTCCTGCCAACTTACCAAGGTATTTCTCCCTTTCTTCTCTTCTTTCCTTTGCCAGTCTTTGTCTCTCATCAGTTTTCAGAAATCCATCAATAGCTGAAGACAGAGGGAGGGGGAAAAAAAAAGTCTTAAAAAGCTGTTAAGCGAAACTAAAGAAGGATCCAAAAGAAATTAAAAGAATCCATCAAAAAGAAAACATAACTACTGCATTTAAGAACTCCAATAACAAAACCAATTTTGCTGTTGTACGTGGGCAGGTTAATGAGCTGGGATTCGGGCACCTCTTGAGCACAGCCTCCCACCCACTGCTGAACTCCAAGCACGGCTCCTCAGTGCAAATGCCTGACTCCTCTTCTCAGAGCAAACAAGCATGCTGGTAGTGCTTGCTTCAGAATCTGAGACCTCCTTGGGAAAAATGGTAAGGATGCAATTAACATGCATTTGTCTTTGTTAACGAGCTCATTTTAAATGTTTTGGCTAGATAGAAAAAGGTAGCTCAGAAAAGCAGTAAGCAGCTAGGGAGTCCCAGCCTATATATTTATGGCTGACCACAGCCCCCCAGTTTCCTTGCTTGCTCAGCATTTCAACAACCAGCAATTACTGCTGGATGAGGCTACAGAAGCAGCAGCCCTGCTGCCTTCTTTCCCAGGCAGGAAACACTTTGTTTCCTCCTGGAGCTGGTATCTAAAAGTAAGATACTTGTTTGGGACAAGGTTGCCTAAGGATGTTTTGTACCTGGATCCAGACACCCCAGCTCTTTTGCACAGCATGAGCAGCTGAAAAGCCCAATTTAAGGAGGCAGGAGGGCAGAGTGTGACACATCAGGTGCCCTGGGGTCACCTGCCTGCATGCCCTGGAACAAGCATCAAAGGGACCTAAGATGGACCTTCTGCAACAGCAGGAGAAAGGCCACCAATGAGTGCCTTGACAGACCATCCAAGGGATGGCATCCTCTTAAAACAGCTGACATGGCCTCCAGTGCCCTCCCTTCCCTCTCTGCTCAGGATCTCCTGAGGTGCAAGCAGTGCAAACAGGCATGCTGTCTCACAGTACAGTTTACATTATTTGCAGTCATTATCTGGGCTCCCTACTGAGTTACTGAATTCTAATTAAGTCCCCTTCCTTTTGCTCTGAGAACTGCACTTGCTAATTTTATCAGATAAATATGAATGGAAAACTTACATAGACTGTAACCCCAACTACCTTCCTAAAACATCACACTTGCAGGTTCCTTTCCAAAGACATCCTGTCTGTGGAAGCAAGAATTTTGCATAGGAAATACCTTTCTCTAAAATGCACAGTTCTGTAGGAAAGCTGAAGCCAGCCTGAGTGGCCCCTGGTGACAAAGGCAGGGTCTCAGCTGTCCCCCATTACAATAACAGCTTGCTTTTCCCCAAGCAGCACCTTCAAAGACCATCTCTAATCCTCCTCAACACACACAGACTGCAATTACCTGAAGGCAGCCAGGCCCCTGGAAAAATGTGATTATAGCTCCCAGCTGGTTAATTACAACTCAATTTCTGGGTCAAATACATATTTATTTATTACCAAAGACTCATCCTACTTCTATACTAGTCCACTTGTTTGCTCACTTGGCTGACATTTATTTTCAGATTTGACAAGGAAGAAGGAGACAAGAGGTGGCAGCTCAGTAAAGCAGCCATGGCAAAGGTTTGCTATGGCTTTGAAGGGGCCTGCAGTAAGTAGCCAAGAAGGTGATTCAGCATAGGTATTTTACAGCTCCAATGGAAAGCTTTTCAGTGGTCTCAATGTCAAACAAACATGAAGCCTACAACTCAGGCTAGAAGCAGCAGAGGGATGTGAAATTCTGGTGGATCAAGAGCCCAAAGATGGAAGACTGAGCTTGGGAACAAGGAGGCTGGAGAAAGGGAAAGAAACAAGCAGAGGCACAAGTTAAGGTCTTCTGTGGCAAAGGATGTAACTCAGATGGAGAGGTGGAACCTAAAGTACAGAAACTAGAATGGGGATAAACGGAGGCATGGAGATGAACAGCAAGGGAGTCTATGTCCATGAACTATGTTCACAAAATCCTGCATTGATTCTCATCACTCTCCTGGCTTACAATAACTATCTCAGAAATCCACCAGCAAAAATGCATCCCATTATGCCTAGCAATAAAATCACAGCTAACTCATCTCTAATTTGATTGCTTCACAAACAAAAAAGTGAAAAGTGTAAAAGTGGATCTAAAAGCCTTGCTCACAACCCCATTGCTATCCAAAGCTGATGCACAATTTTTAAGGTTGGCTTTCTAAAGCATTTGAATATCTCAACCCAATTCAAAAAATACTATAAGATAACCAAAGTTGTGATGTCACATATTAAAGAACGAGAATGTATCCAAATTGAAACAGTCTGTACAATTTTTATTTTGCCTGTTCTTACATATATATTACACTTTTTCCTTTTAGGTCCCTTTGCTTATTCATTCAGTGCATAAGAGTTGAACCAAGTTCAAAGTTATTAGTGCTTCTTGCACTTTCTTTCTGAAACTGGAAAGTAGACAAAACTATACTTGAAGGCTTTTTGGAGAACAGCATTCCACATTTGGCTACGTCACAGGTAAAACTACAAATGCACAGAATTATGTTCATTACATATGCAATACACCAACATGAAAAAAAAAAAACAACCCACCAATAAAACAGTGGAGGAAAACTGCATTCTGATACATACAGGCATCAAACACAAGATGGCAAGAGTAGCATTAGAATACCACAGGCATCCTCAATGCTGGCATTTCTTAACTCAAGTACTTGACTTTGCAAATCGGCATGCCTGCCAAAAATCAGAAACTTTACTTCAGAAAGTAAATACAGTTTTGAAGGACAGAATAACTGAACCCTGGGTGATAGCTTGTACATGGAGATGATTTTCAAAGGCCAAAATGACTACTTTATGCATCTTCATATAACATTCAGGTAACATTATAAAGGCAGTGGGCACAGCAGTTACCTGTGACAAGGAATTTCATTAATGACAGGAATTCAAATCCCTTTGGCAAAGCAGACTGCAAGCAGCAAGCTGGCACAGGTAACTATCCCGGGAATAGTGTAAGGGCATCCCTGTCCCCTAGCAGGGAACTGCCAGCAGAGGGCAGGAGAAGGTCTGAATGAATAGCAAAACCCCACGGCAAAGTCGCTCTCACTGAGCTGTGACCTCGGGTTAAGTCTGTATACGCAGCTTTATCCTGAGCCTTCCTCATATTTACAGCTAAGCCTCTGATCCCTCACTTAGAGAGGCACGTAACAGCTAACAACGTGTTTAAGAGTCAGGATGTAAACGCAGGCTGGCTGTTCTTCTGCCAACCAGAGTAATGAATACAAAGGGATACTGGTGGAAAATTCCCTAAGAAATGTTTATTCCCAGACT
Source organism: Molothrus ater (assembly GCF_012460135.2). Lineage (NCBI taxonomy): Eukaryota > Metazoa > Chordata > Aves > Passeriformes > Icteridae > Molothrus > Molothrus ater. The sequence continues at coordinate 15,640,373 of NC_050479.2, read as the reverse complement.
TGCCAGACTTGCAGAGGAATAAGGAAACTGCTCAAATAAAAAGATCCAAGATTTTACTCTCAGGAAATGCACACGTACAAATTGCTCCTGCTTATTACTCTATCTCACAGCCCTCCCCAAAAGTCCTCTGCACAGAGTCCCCACTCTCTAAGGCATGTACTTAGGCACTGGGCTAATTCCTTGAGATTGTGCCTCATTTTTTGATTGAGGAGGGCCAGCTGTTCATCTGGGACTTTATTACAATGAGCATTTCTAAAGAAAAACACCATAACATAAAACCAGTTCAAATGTCAGCAGCAGACCTGCAGCAATAATCTAACAGCTGAAGCTGCAGGATTCCTTCAATACTTACTTCCATGTTACCTCAAAATAAATATTCACAGAAGTAAAACCCAACATGTTAATCACTGCTTCAACCCTTTTTTATGGGCAAGGCAAACCTATTCAGACTGATGAAACAGTGCCAGAACATGTCCACACACACTGCTCTGCTCCACATCCTGCTTGTGAAAGCCTCTTGGTGGTTGCTCAAGGCAGGGGAAGGCTCTCCTCTCCTGATGAGACATAGCAACCTCTGTCTTTTAAAATCCATATCCTGTTTTTGGTGAGAAAACAAGTACCCAAGCAGGACAATGAGGTTAGTGGAAGCTGAGGCTACATTTCAAAAGGACCAACAGGCTGCTTGGGCATCTCCTCTCCTGAAATTCATACCTGAATGACTCTCAGCAGGTAAGGTCTCTATTATTTTTACTATTTTCTGCTTTGTTATTGAACCCACACTCCCACCTGTCCTCTCTTACACCCCATGGTATTTGGTTTCACAATATATTTATACAGACAGATACTGAAGCCCTTGTTGGGCACCCCGACAGAAGAAATGTCAGCTGGGTATCTGACACCAGCTCTACGTAACGTACCTGCAAAGCTCTTGTGGTGTTCCACACACTGAGACCTCTGGCCATCCTGCATGACCACATTCAAGACATTTACACCTTTGTCCATTCTATCTGGCATTGCCCAACACTTTCAGACCTTGGCCACAACATGCACTGATGCTGCTGAATTAGTGAAATTTCCCAGTTGGGATGCAGTTCTGCCAGTGGGTGGCCTTGCCTGGGACACCACTGCACTTACACCCAACTGTACTGCTGGCAAACTCTGCTGTTTCAAAGAACAATTTTCATCTATAAAATTGACATTCTGCTCCCTAAAACCTGCTTTGTCTCTCTTGAGACTCTTCTTTGAGATAATAATGAACAGACATTTTCCACCTGTCATTGTTTCCCTCTGGGTATTACTGACTGAAGAAATATTCAAGTTTTCAGCTATTAACTATACTTGGAGGGGAAGAATAGTTACAAAGCTGTGTGTGACTGTACCTGGATGGCAATTTCTATTGGCAAAAGGCACTTTTCCTAAATTTTAATTTTAAAGCTGAGAGGCTTTCAGGTAGAGGCGACATGCAAACACCACAAGAGCTTTGCAGGTAGGTTCAGTAAGATTTAGTGGATGGTTGTCCTGTTTGATAATTATCTTTTTCACATTTTCTTTAATTAAAAAAGCTCTTTATTTTATGGCATTCAAAAATCTTGATACAAAGAATCAGAATTTCCCCAGTTTCAGATACTTAATTTTAGTTTTAGATTTGCCAGGCTGGATTTCAAATATAACCAGAAAAGAAAAAGAGCATTGTCCATTATGTCTAATTAAAATACCAGGATGGCTACTTGTTGTTATAAAGATGTTAAGTGGATGAAGTCATTAAAGACAAACAGTTGCCAAACACAGTGACATTTCAGAACCCCAGGCTAATTGTCTGAGAGGTGGCCTGGCAGATAGAACAGAGAAGCTGTTGGGGACTGCATGCTCTGGTTAAACAACTAGGACACCTGCCTTATGCTCCTGCTCCCCCCACCCTGGACTTTCAAATTATCCATTTGAATCAAGAACTTCAGCTGTAAAACGTACTTACACAAGACTGCAGTAGCAAAATATATCCTACTGGTATGTTTATTTAAGTTTAAGGTGAAATTGCTCCAAAATGCTGGCCAAATAACCTTGAAATGATACATAGAGTATATATACATCATTTTGTGATCACATATATTAACATAAATATCTTAATTACGACATGGGGAGTAAACAACTGCTAAAATATTAATGGCAGATCTTCTCAGTTTTGCACGAGCCCACAGACACCTAATTAGCTCCATGGGATTGTGTACAAATGTGTGTGCAGCCCGAAGAGTGCCCCAAGGAGACTCTAGTATCAGGCAGACACAGCAGATGCACCTCAAGAGCACTCAGAGAATGGTAAGATACATTAGCAGAATGCTTTTACTTATGAAAACACTATATAATTAATCTAGTGTTATTATTTATTTAGTTTACTGAACAGGTCCCTGCTATACAGCCCCCACACAGCCCATACCAAGCAGCAGCACTGTGTCCACGTTTCCTACACTGATGTTTTATCCATGTGCTTCCACAACCTCTCAGGCAGAAAGGAGTCCAGAGGCTCAACCAGTTCTTGACAATGTCTTTTTCACAGATTTAACACACATGAACATTTACAGCTGTATTTTTCAAACAGCCCTAGACCCCAGACCCATGTGGCATCTATAGGTAGCATCTTCCCTTCTATAGCCTGCCCAGCAACTTTCTAGAAGGAAACACTGTGCATTCTGAAAAGGATAAAAACAAACAAACACACACACAAACCCAAACAAACAACAACAACGACGACAACAACAACAAACCAACAAAAAACCTCACCAAAAATACTCTTTCTAATCCACAATTAACATTCTGAAACTTCTAGGGTTTGCCAAGGTGGCACTAGCTGGAAATTTTACACTAAAACAACAAGCAAACCTATGAACCCCAAAGCTATAAACATTTCAAAATGAAATTTTTTTCCCATGGCTGAAATACTTTTCTTCTTTCATTCACTTACTGCCTATCTCGTGAATCAGCAATAGTCCCAACATGTATTTGTAATTTATGCATTGATAAACTTGCACAGACTAGTTTCACTGACTTCAGCAGAATGACTTGTGTTAAAACAGAAGATATGGAAATACCTTGTTAGGATCAGGAAGTCCATGCTTACCCCACCCAAATCTGGAAAAAAGGTCCTATCACTCATGTACTATGATACTGAATGGAAAATTCATTTTTTGGAAGGAGAGTAGCTATAAGTACTGTAGACATCACTTGCCTGGTTCACTGTATTTTGACTTTTGCAAGAAAAAGTCTCAGTGTAAGACAAAAGACCTCAAGTCACAGTTCTTTTGCCCAAATTATCTAAGGGAAACTTTATAGGATCAGATAAAATTGTTTCTCCATCACACTAAATTCAATCTGAACAGCCTCATTTTAGGAACATATACATCAAAATGAAAGAAATTCCCTTCATTGTAACAATTTTTGTTGCCAAAAGGAAAAAAGCTTTGGATCTGTAGTGCACAGGTGTAGTCAGCAGCACTCTGTCCAATGTGTATTCTACACTGATGTTTTACTTATGTGCTTCTGTAACCTCTCAGGCAGAAAGGAGTCAGAAGGTTTAACCAGTGCTTTACAGTGTCTTTCTCTCAGGTTAAACACACATGAACACATACAGCTGTATTTATGTGTACAGTGTAGTCTAGCACAATTCAATTTCTAATTAAAAGTGCTTCTGGACTGACAATACACATCTGTATCAACATCTGCTGATGTTATATATTGATTATTAGGTATTAGATAACCAGAGCTTAGTGAAACACCAGCATCTCACTGAGAAATTCAGCTATTTTTAGCATGAGCAGACCAGATGGGAACTGTAAGTACCCATTTCTCCCACCTCCACTGGCTTGTAATCCCCAAATGCACATTAAACCCACTTCCTGCTCAAGTTAATTGGCTTTGCTGGTGTGTGGCACTGAATAGTGATCTCATGCTTTTCAAATGTCACTGCTGCGTTGCGCTCTCCAGCGACAGCTGAAGTGCACAGAGACAGCCAAAGCCAGGGAGCCCTGAGCTGCTCTCCTGTGCCCAGCACCCAGAGCTGGGGGAAGCCTTGGGCAGCCCCCGGTGGGCGAGGAGCTGAGCTGAGCTGCACTGAGGGGCTGCACTGAGGGGGGCACCACAGCTCATTCTGCTGCTGAACACCTGAGCCAGCCTTCACAGCAGCACCCACGCTGCACATTTAAACACATTTAAAACCAAGGGGCGCAGGAGCCAGTGCTTGCAAATGTTGTCAGTAGAACACAGAGAGCTCCCAGATGTGAGCACCCAGGTAACCTGGAGCACACTGGGCTCAGCTCCTGTCCTCAGGCTCTGTGGGCCATGCAGCCCCAGTCACCTTCCCCTCTGCAGGGGCAGCTGTCCTGCCTCCACCCGCAGGCCAGGCACCCCCAGAGCAGCACCCAGCATTCAAATTCAGCTCCACAGACAAGAGGGAGGCTGGAATGATTTTCCCACTGTGACAGCTACATGGAACATGTCAAGCTGCCCAGCTCAAGGCACTGAAGTGCACTGCTGAAGGCCATTCTTGGGCTGCTAGAGCTCCTGCTCACAGCACCAGTCCACAGCAGCTGCAAATCTCTAATTTCACCTGACTCAAGGGTCACAGGACAGCATTTTGGAGGAAACCCCAGCAGTCCCTGTACATCCTGCCTTCCACTGTGGCCTTTCTGCAGGCCATGGATCTCTGCAGCAAAGTGACTCTCTGCAGATGAGGCAGGCAATAAAGATTTTTTAAAATCCTATAATCAAACTGGTAATTAACCTCTATGTCTAGGTACCCAAACAAAAGCATGACAAAAATTTACAGCTTGCTTCTAAAACCAACTTCAGCCAGAAAGTTTTCTTTTGGAGTCTGAAGTGAAAATGAAAAGGATTTGTCAGTATGATCTTAAAAACAGTCCTTAAAAATATTTAAGACAATCCTAGAAGAAATGATAAAACAAAACAGAACAAAAATCTACAAATCAAAGGCTCACACTTGGGCAATAGAGGCTTGGTGCATGACCACTCAGAAGTGGCAATTTGTACAGTGCAACATAGACCATCAACCTTCCACTGCACATGTATGTACAGGGATGTTCTGCAGATTCCTTTTACTAGGTCTGTTTTAATTTCAAGTCTTATTTAATAGAAACTGCAAAAGAGACACTGGTGGCTTTGGGATTTGCTCTGAGTTGCAGCAAAGATACAGTTAGAGAACCAAGAACACACTTGGCTCCTAACAATGCTTATGGAGGCGTGAGGTGTTGCCAGCATGTCCTTTATTACTAAAGCACGTCGACTTTTTTTTTCCCCCTAGATAGTAAAATTAAGTTTTTAACATTACCTTCATCTACCACTATACTCTGTCCTTCATGAGTGAAGATTTGGAGAAAGCTCCAGGATGCTTCTGTTCTGCTCTCTGTGGTCCGCAAAGTGAATATAAAGCATTTAACAAAAGAAGAATCCATTTGCAATTTTCCATATATATATATATATATATATATCAAAAAAATAGTTAATGACTTACTAACATGACATGCAGCTATCAAGGACTGACCTAAATAACCTCCATTTTTCTCTACCCACGCCCCATGCATTCTGAAACAATGTATTATTCCAAAGAGAAGCAGCTACCAGCATCAGACCTAGAAAGTACATTTTCCCTGTGATTTGGCAAAAGCTTCCAAAATAAAAAAGAAGCAAAGCTGATTAATCCACAGCACACATGATCAAGTGAACTTCATCCTCTGTGGACTTGGCTAAGCTCAGGAGCAACAGTTAAAATGTTGCTTTTGCTGAGCTTCACACTAATTATATTTCCCAGTCATTTATTTCAGGGATAACGCTCATTAACTATCAGAATCAAAACAATTTATTCTAGGAACACGCACAGTGAATCCTCACAGGAAGAAAAGCTTTAACAATTAAATGTTTGTTTCAAAGTTTTTTCTTGTGTTTTAGTAAATGAACTACACCAACATAGTCGAAGTTTATAACGTTATGTATGGACATACAGTCATACGGTTTTAACTATGTTTATTGTCAATGTCAATTCATCAAAGTGTATTCCAGCTCCTGGTTTTGCATTCCCAGTCTAGCCCCTACATATACTTCTTAATAAAGCACATAATTTAGTGGTGGACTCCAAATACCCTTATAAATCCAGAACATGATTTTTCCCTCTGTCATTTATGCAGTCAGTCTCATTGGAGAATCTAATCATTCTAGGTCTTCCATCAAGAGCTAATGTCCTTGTTGGGACTTCTGCTTACTTTTCTACTTGTGCTTTAGCTGTGAGCTTCTGACACTCAAGGAATTCCAAGCATGAAGCTTTCAGTGCATGCAAGTCCACCTGCAAGACATTGCTGAGACCTGTCCATGTGCTGGCAACCTCTCTGCCCCAGAAAACAAAATATTACATTTACATACATCCTTTTGTACATATGTATGCATCTCTAAACAATCATTTATTATGACTGTTCTTGGTCCAACAATTTAATATTGGCCACTGTGCACACAAAGTGCTGCCTCTGTTAGAAACCAATCAAGCCTCCTGAAGGGCAGAGCTCCAAAAGCAAGAACCTCATTCAACTCTTACCCTTGAACTATAGTAAAGGGTCTGAATTACTTGGAGCTTCTAGAAGTCTGGAAAAGTCTAGGAAATAGGCCAAAGTAGAGACTGACTTAACTGACCCAGGCAAGTTCATCTGAGCATGGGGCTGGTGTTGAAGGAGTCCAGGTCAGTTAGGGAACAGTGACAACGGAGACATGTTGGGACCCACCCCTATTGCCTAAATCCTGCTTCATTCTGACAATGTTTGCATTTTATGGAAACAGAAGACCTTAGATCTATTAGGTTAGTACTTGGAAGATTATTTTTCAAGGGCAAGAGACAGCAAGGAGATGGACAGACACACAAATAAGGCTGAACATTTCTGCATCCCTTGAAAGAGTCATGTGAACCAATGTTCTTAAGTGGAATTTATTTAGAGATTCATTACCTTAACAAATGTAAAAAAGATTAAGTCTGCCTTTTTAGCACTGAAAAACATACATCTTTGTTTAATCTCTAATTTCTCAGAGGATTATTCAGAGTTCCAGTATAAATTATATTAGCTGTTTATGCAAACTCAGAATACAAATCACACTGTTCATGGAGCTCTTAACCTACAGAATTATAGAGATAATCTACCATACTCAGACTTTCCACACAAGAGAGGTGAGTGGATTATGCATCCACTGATTTTTCAAATCTCAAAAAGAAGGAGGCTTTTTCCGGGTAAGAATTTGGAGCATTTACAAAGATTTACAAAAATCTATAAAATTAACGGATAAATCAGAATATAAAATGACTAAACTGCACACAAAGTGCTTAAATGATATGCTAAGATGAAAACATACACCGATACAGGCCTGACAGCACACTGCAGCCAACACAAAGAGGCCAATTAAAACGTAGTGGGTCGCTAAGCTCTGCAGTAAGGGGCATTAGCACAGAGATCAGATCCTGCATTCAGCATTTTCTGTCAAAGTTCATCTGAACTTTTGCAGTGATGTGTGACAACACTACACAGGATGAAGGAAAACTCCACTTTGCACTGGTGTCTCCTACCTTCTTTTGTGACCTTCGTGGCCCACAGAGGAACAAGTTGGGAGACAGAGTTAATATTCCAGTCAACAGCTGCAGCTTTCAGGGCTGTGACAAGCCTGCCTCTGCCCTGGCTCAGGGAACCCCTGTGCAGGAACAGGCACTGCAGGCACCAGGGAGAGCCACGGAGACTCAGCTGGTGTTCCCACGGCACGAGCATTTTAGAGCCTTTAGACACAAACAGGCCCTTGCACGTACATATGTACTCTATAAGCACAGTGTTTTCTTTTCACTGCTACCAGAACTCATTTCAAAGACCAGCCCAGCATTTAATTTTTAAAGAAAATACAGGTACTTATAGAACATCATTTCTTGGATTTCTGTTGATGCTTCAGCCATCTGGAGAAGACTGACTTGATTCAGGACAAAGCCCAAAGCTGGCATGTAAGTGCTAGAGTCAGTAATTCAACATTAGTGTCCAGATGCTTTCTGGGCACAAAACAAGCAGAAGATGACTTTAAATATTTAAGGAAAAAATGTAGCTTATATTTGTCCAAAATGACAGATGTCTATTAAGAGGCTCATATGGGTCTTCCACCACAGTGTAAGAAAAGCTATCTGGGTCAAAGACAAAATGTTTTTATTCCTATATTCCTTCAGCCTCTGTATACTCTTGCACATGATTTTGTAGCACTTTGTAAAGCAAATTTCTGTTCTTATTTATAAATAAGGGCAAAGTTGGAAATCTTGCCCACAGATTTTTATTTTTCTGGTAACTTAAATTCTTCAAACAAGTGACTTCAGAAAAGCCTCTACACTGAAAAGCCTAATTTATTACAGGGCTCTGCCTGATTCTACCAGAATCTACCAGATTCTCTACTGAAGTGTTCTCAGAGGTCAGGGTCATTCCTAAACAATTCTCTCCTGAAAGTGGTGAATTTTAGGCCATGTGATATAGGGATGAGCTTTTACTGTGTTCTGTGGCATTACCTGGTTTTATCATCTTCGTGGGAACATAGCATCCTTTAGACTGTCATTTATGACAAATTTGGTTGAAGTTGACTGATGGCTTCAACAGCTAAATATTGGTGAGGAGAAAGAAGGATGGACAGACAAACAGATGTGATCCTCTACATTTTAGTTATTTTTCAAGAAATACAGACAACTGAGTTCTTGAAATTGTAGCAAGACACTTAAAACCTGCATAAAAATCCTTATTCATTTGCATTTCTCCAGAAATACAGCATATTAAGTACACAATGCCCTATCAATAAAGGCCTTCTATCTTCAAGGCCTCAGCTACTCACAACATGATGGCCTTGAGTAAAAAGAAAACCCACAAGAACTCAAAAAAATCTATTAAGACTCATGGAAGTTTCTTCAAAGAACAAATACAGAAATCTCCATATTATGTTTTTTGATAACCTAATAGTTCAGAGAAAAATCTGTAGGTTCTCCTGCACATTTTCTGAATAATTCACCTATAATAAATCTAACAATAAAAATGAGAGGACATAGATTAGCCAAAAAACAAATTTAAACACACAGTTTAAATATTTCAGGAAAAAGACATAGGATGTTATGCTATATTGATATTCATCTAATTAGCTGCCTGACATTTAAACTGACAGGCTTGAAGAAAGGCAGAGACAAGATATAAGATGGGAACTGTAAAAGAAGCATAAACCAGTGTCACAATATTAAACTGCCAAGATAAACTGACCAACAATAATGGCAGAATAATTTTCAGTGATAATGTCTTTTGGGTTATTTATAAAAAGCAAAACAAGAAACTGAGTGCTTGCAGTTTACCAAAACATCACTGTTTGGCTAAAAAAGTGGAGGCTGACAGATGAGTTTGAAAAAAATTTGCAAGAAACATACTGAGCTCTAAAAGGAAACAAAGATAATTATTTGCACAAGTGAACAGTGGCATAAATGTATGAAGGTTGATGATGGCTGAATTTTCACTCAGCCTTCTCCTGTGTGGGATGCCACACTGAATCCACCAAATCTAATCACACAGCCTGGCTCTCCTTTGGCACACAGATTTATTTAATGCTATGACATAGTCTAGTAGCACGTGGTGTGGATGAGTTTGTGGGGATAAAAAGCAAGCTCTTCAATAGAGATAAATGCATGATGAATGTGAGGAATTGAAGGTCACACAGCCTTGGCAGACAATACTTTGTTCTAATTCATTTAGAAAACACTTGAATGATGATTTAGCAATTAAATTATCTACTTGCAATACAACATAATTATACATTTTGGAAGATAGAGTCTAGTTGGCTTAATTCCTTCTAATGTGTGTTCAGACTTTGTAAGTCTACAATTAGCTTATATATGGATTAGCTGGTATTTTCTGTTTAAAATTCACTTTTTAATTTTCTCTTATTCTTTGTTCTTCCCTCTCCCCCTTTTCTGATGTATTGCAGTTGTGGTTTTAATAAAACAATTGCTGGCAGAAAATTTAACCTGACTGATCCTGCAAATAAAACAAACAGCTTTTTTTTGGCAGCAAAATGTAGGAATTTACAGTCAAAAGCTTAAAACTTTGCACCACAAAATAGCAAAACAATTGGTTTAATTCTTGGAACAACCTGTCTCATCACCTTTCCCTGCCCAAATATCAACACTAAATGCCAAACTATGTTATTTCCTACCTGATTAATTTTCTTTTTATGTCACAAAATCTGTAAGAAAGTTCTAGTTTTATATAATGCTTCAGGACATTTGCACCATTAAATCTTGCATGTTCAGTAATTCAGTGTCTGAGTATCTATTTAAAATTTACTCCTTATCTTTCCCCTTAGCACCTCACTGTGGTTTCCAGAGAGACTGTTCACCTCTCAGGCTGCCAGAGCTGACATTACAGCTACAGAGTAGAGACACATACAAAACTTTCCTCATATCAAGAACATCATCAATTATTTAAAACTATTCCTATTCTGGATCCTACAAAACTAATGAAGTTTTATTTAAAAAATATCTTCTCAGCTATACCTCAGGGATAAACTGGTGCAAATCTGCAACACAGTTATGGAAATAACATATAATTATCAACTGATTAAATTTTTTATCTTCCAGCAATCTACCAGGTTTATTCAAGTTAGACTGTCTTTTCATCACTTTTTTTGCTGTTTGCAATATAGTTATTTAGGATATAACACATATAAACATGCCATATTGCTATGTTATACCTCAAAAATAAATGGGCTGTAGCAAGTAAGTTTCATATGACTGACTGAAATAATTTCCCATGAATTATGCAATCTAAATTAAATTGCAAGTGGTAAAAATAGTTGCTGAAGGTATTAAAATTTCTTGGAAACCCCTCAATTTCAAATTTGTACTGTTTACAAACTGCCCAGCCAATGGACAGCAGAAGGGGTTAATCCAAAGGAATTTGCAAGCAAAACAAAAACCAAAACACACCAGGATCTCAGGAGTGCCCACAAAAGCCATGGTCCAAGCTCCCTGACCACCCATGCAGTAACAGATCTGCTGGACTACATGAGAGTTTGGGGTAACACTGACATTACCTTGCACCCATCTCCCCTCCACACTAACTCTTTCATTAAGAGGGTTTTTACACAGGCCACCACTCCCTTGAAGACACCTCTGGAGAAGGGGCCAGTGCCCCATGGGTGGACCCAAAGTGAGGTTGCAGACTGGCTGTTCCTCTGGGCTCAGTCACTGGTTCCCCATCTCCAGCCCAGCTCCTGCCCATCCCAGCTGGGTCCCTGGATTCAGCTGAGCACCCTACTGGCATGGCACTGCTGTGCCCACTCTGCAGTGCTGGGAGAGAGCACAGAAACTGTGCTGCATTACTGCCAATGCACAAAACTCTGAATTACTCCTTTGTTTCACATGAGAGAACTGCCAAAGTGCTCAGCTCCACATCTCTGTTACTCACAGCCCAGGACCTCCCTCTTTGTACATGGAGAGCACAGGCTGCACACCATCACTGAACAGCCCTGTGAAACCACAGGACCAACAAACACTGACATTCTCCCAGGCTCCTTTTTATTTCTCATCCCTTTTACTGCAACAGCAACCTGCACGCTCTTTTCCACTTCTGGCTTCCAAGAATCACTGACTGACATAAAATAGGGTGATTTTTCACCACATAAAACAACAGCAATTAAACCACAAAAAAAAAAAAAAAAGGTAATAGGGTGATTAGTCTGCCCACTAGATAGATAACAACTGAGTAAAACAATAGCTATGTCAATAGCAAGTGGTGTACCAGGTTTCAGGTATTTTTAAACACAAATGTCTCATCAAGTCCAACTGTTATGCAAATTGGTTTAAAACAAAACAAGGTTTGCATAGTGATATTTACTTCTCTCTCTTGTTTTTTTTTTTAACAGATGATTATGAAGTGTGAAGTACTTTTGACAGAAAATTAAACTGTTTAATACTGGCATTATTACATTCTTCTATTTCTATCTTAATAAGTAACACATGCCCAGTACCCATGCCTATGATCGTGCTGGGTACTTTATACATAAAAGAGGTTCATAAATAAACAATTGTAACACACAGAGATGGCTGCTGGTGCACAAGTAACCAGAAGCCAGGAAACCATCCATTTTCTCACTACACAGAGGCCACCAGCTGCTAACAGAAGGGAAGGAAAAGTTCTTCTGCTCAGTAATGCACATCCCAAGAAACCAGCAGCCACTCCTGCTTAATAAGTGAGAAGTGATCAGATAAAAACAATTTCAGGAGAAAGAAAATGTTAAACCTACACAGCTATGTTTTGGCTTCCCCCACCTCACTTTGTTTTAACCTCTCACCTTCTCCCTAAGTTTTTGGACATATTTCTCATCAACATTTCCCCAAACTAAAGGCTGAAATGTCAACAAGAATCATCAGGTCTTGAGTGATGAAATGAAGTATTTTTATTTTGACGCCTTAAAAAGCACGACTTAGGATGAAGGGTGTTTTGAACATACATCTGCTGAAGGGCAGATTCCTACCCTGTGTAATCCATCATGGCAGTTCAGCTAAAAGATCAGGGCTACTTGCCTAATAAAATCTGCAGGTCTCAAAGTCCAAGGTGATAGGTCTATCAAAACCCAGTTAAAGATCAACATATTAATGAAAACAAAACAAAACAGGACAACCCCATACAAACACAGCAAGTTCTGAAATTGATAAAGGTAGAACCAGAAGGAAATATGAAAGGTTTCAGTTTGAAAATAGGAAGCATTCAAGGTGAAAATGAAATCAGCTTGCTTCGCAAACTCTCATTATTAATATCATAAAGACCTAGCCAGATGGGAGACAATATCCTGCACAGTGCAGCTGAGACAACAGCAGGGAAACAAAATCATTCTTCTTTTCAACTGTAATAACACAGCCAGCAATAAGAGTTGTTTTCAGAAAACACTCTGCAGGGTTTATTTTGAATAAAAAGTAAAGTACAGCCTCTCCTGAGTCTTGTCTATAACTGCCACTGCTGCAGACAAGCCACAATGATTTCTTCTCTCTGTTGAAGAGGAGCTCTCAAGGATGTTTCTGACAACCACTTAAGCAAACAGCATGACAATCTCAAATACAACATTCCTGAACACTATTTGAAGAGATCATATATGTTTCCCTCCTCTCATAAATATAAAAAAATGTGTGACTAGAGGCTACTCGGTTGCATTCAAAATGACTTTGAACAAATACATCTGCAGCTAATGATGATGGCAACTGAGCTTCCTTCCTCTCACTGGAAGTGGATGCAGGTTTTGTCTAAGCACTTTCCACACTTTGTGACAAATTAATAGGTCGATTGCTGTGATTTATACAATACTAACTTCTACAGAAGAATCAGTGAGCAGCACTCTGTAAATAATGTTTTTCTAGGCAAAAATATATATACCTTATATAATGAGCACATAATTAACTTAAGATTACTTTTCTTCGTGGCAGAGTCCTGTCAGAAGTGTTGACTGTTATATGAAGAGTCAAAGACTGGATTAGCTCTTGCTCAGCCATTTTAAAATGATTTACAGTATGAAGAGTCAATAGTAAGATTCAGAAAAAGATTTATGTGTGACTAGATAAATAAGATTCCTCCCACATACATATATATGGTTGAAGGGGGAGGACAGAAATTGAAAAACAAAACCCATGAATACTGGAACAGTTTTCTATAAGCAGAGTGATAAATAGCAGCACTGTGTGAACGTCTATCTTTTCAAACTCCTCTTGTGCTTATTTATTTATTGGAGATCTCATGGCAGGCTTATTTAACCTTGAAAATTGGTGAGCATCCTGGCTTGGAAATAGTTTTAAGGACAGGAAAGTTCTCTCAAGTATCAATGAAAAAATTATTGCCACAACCTCCTTGTGCAAGGCAGACTAGGAATCGGCCAAATGGGCATGCTATAGCCATGTTATGAATTTTGATGTGTAAAGAACATTACACACATTAAGCTTCAGTGGTGGTGAGTGTTAGCCTATGCTTATTTTTAGACTTTATTTAGCAAAGAAAACAAGGTGTATTTATATACACTTGAGAAATTCAAATATGTATACAATGCTTCCGGGAAGACGCTTCCATATCTGTTTCCACCTTTATAGAGTTTGGCTGTAGAGAATACCAGTATGCTGAGTTCTGCAATTTCTCCTCATTCTAAGCAGTTTTCCTCTCTTAAAATTAGAGAGAGGAAGAAATAGATAAAGATGCCCTCTCCCTACCTTTCCCCTTCTTTTTTTGAAATAATTCAAATTACATCAAAAGCAGCTCTCTGCCTTCAGGCTCTGCCTATGCATACACACCCCTTTTCTGGCATGCCTTGCACGTTCCCACTTCTCAGCACAAATCTGCATGAGCTCCTGCCTCCCCTCAAACCCTACCCCGCAAAGAGAATGCCATCTGCACATCCAGCCCACTGTTCCTGCAGCTTTCAGCACAACTGTCCTGCACACCTCCCCTGACTCACCAAGTGCCCCAGGAAGCTCCTGAGGGACTGCTGGGGATGATGTGCCATCCTTGGCAGGCCAAGTGCCAGCAGCACTCTGCTGGCAGAGGTGGCTGGCACGCTCCAGCACAGCAGCTGCAAGCAAACCATGCACCCCACATGTGCCTGCTGTTTTGGGAAGCTTGAGAAGCCCAGAGCCAGAAAACAGACATTTTTCAGGACCATAAAGTCTCTCCCTCACACCCAGCCACTCCATTCACAAGGGAAGGTGGTTTGGACACATCCATGGGCTTTGCCACAACCTCTGCCAGCCACGAGGCTGGCACTCCTGGCCCAGGGCAGCTCTAGGCCTCACAGAGAAACCATACACAGGCTTTCCTTACAAAAATCACATCAGCCCTTACTCCAAAACATCAGTTTGGGTACTGCAAATATGTAGTTGGCTTGTTGCTTTCTAGAATTCATGCTCTGAAGGACTGCGGGTTCATACAACCACAGCACTATCAGGGAGGAAGGAACCTCAAAAAACCATCTGGTCCAATATTCCATGAGAGAAGGAGTCCAGATGAGATTATCTAACATCCTGTCCAGCTCCATCTTGAAAACATCCAGTGACAGGGCCTCCACCATTTCCCTCAGGAGCTTGCTACAGTGATTATTGTTGTCACTGCAAAAAAATTTATTTCTTTTATTGAGGTAAAGCCTCTCCTGGTACCATTCTTTTTTGCTTCCTCCAGGTAGCTACTTGAGAAGACAGAGCTTCCATTCTCTTTGGAGTCATCCTTTAAGTACTGGAATATGGTGATGAGCTCTTGAACCTCCTCTTCTCCAGGTTAAATGCCTGGTCTCCAACAGGGAGAACAGAAAAATGAAAGCAAGTGCCTGTTGATACCCAGGGGGGCAGCAGAAGGATGGGAGCAGAAGCCCAGGCTGCAACACAGATGAAAGGGCAGAAACAGGAGGTGGATGTTCTTCTCCTACTAAAACTCTAGGAACAGACCTGCAGCATGGTCCTGGAGTATTGCAAGCAGGACAGCAGCCGAGTCAGGAGCATCAAAATAATCAGAGCCAATTGTGCTAATTACAAGTCAATGAATTCTCATATTTTTGCATGTTTGGAACACAACAGAAAAGCACACTGCTGTTTCTCTCATCAGTGTGCATTAAGACAGGACAGACTTAAAATGACAGTAGAAAAGAACACTTGTTTCCTTACAGTAGCTGACTAGATTAGATATCATTGTCAATTTTATTTAAGATTGGTGCAAGCATCATTTTTTCCACTATACCTTACACTAAGAGTCTCTTTGTTTTCCAACAGAAGACAAGAGAGAATCAATGCAAACAAATGAATTATACAGTATTAAAATATAAAATATTTCAAAGCTCACGTTTTATAGAACTTTATCTAGGTGCTCCCTGACAAGAACGGGAAAAATGTTTTATACCTAACTGACTGGGAAAATAGGTTTATTTTTCTTTTTGAACCAAGTTAGTCCAGAAATATTTGATGAAAAAAATGTTAGTTATTAGTCAGTATCCAGATGTCAAAATAGAACTTTCAGTACTACTTTAATAATAAAATATTCAAGAAATGTAGCCTAAATTTAGAGATTGGATATAAATCCTCTAGTGAAAAACTGTTCTTACTCGATGTTTAAGAATTCTTCTTATGACCCCTCAATCATTCAAACTTCACTGAGGGATTATTATTCAGCTACAAAATTAAAACCCAAACTGACCCTAAATCATATACGGCTTTTAGAAACCATCTGTTGAATTTTATGCCTCAAAATTCTAGAGTACACGATTTCCTACATAAAAAGTGCACACCAATATTTCAACATCACACTTCGATAAAATCAAGTTTTATTGGATCTTAAAATACATATATGTCTCTATTTTTAAACTTCCAAGTCATATCTTAACCAAAATGTACATAGGAAGATATGTGAAACAACGTTAACTTGTTATACCCAGTTAAACACTCTTCAATAAATAATTCTCTTGTAACTGTAATACTTAAAGCTATTAAAAGGATGTACTAACACCATCTCTTCAAGATCAATTGAAATGGTTTGGCTAAAGGAGATGTGGCAATCAGAAGAACAAGTGAAATTTAACTTGAAGTTTTCTGCAAGCCTTGCCTTACACTTCAGGTGTATATAAGCATTGATATTTGACTGCCTAAGGACAAGAAAATGGAAAAAATGAAGTTTAAACAATTTGAAAGCAATGTCAGTAAACCAGAACTACCTTAAAGCAAAGACTGAATTAGTTTTTACAAAGTACTTCTGATTATTTCTTAAAACTTAACACACACCCCAACATGACATCAAAGTAATCGGCAAGTATTTGGCATATCTGAATATCCTTGCAATGACCTGACCCAAACTAGAACAACATCAGAATGTTTTTATCAATAAGGATTCAAGGATACATAGATGATGTACTGGGCATCCCTTTTATTATGACTAAAGTTGGCTTATCTTGTGGCATTACTCAGAATTCTAACTCTATCTGCTTTTATGTTTTCCATGAGAGGTAGAAAGGTACAGATTACTTCTTTTTTTAAGTGTAAGAACTATAACACCTTAACTTCAAATGGATCTTCTCAAGTTTTCTCATTGCCTCCTTGGACAAAAGGATTCTCAGTTTGTTTCTTCTTATACAACCAGCAAGTCCAATATGTATTTCTTTCTAAAGTGTTCGCTGTATTTCATAAAAAAGAAAAATCACTGATAACAATTCTGAGATTATAAATGGAAACTATTACATCATTCAGAAATAACACACCACTACATTTATAATTATGATATGCTGGAAAACCATCTTACTTTCTCATCCTTGGCTAAAGCTCTTTTGACTTGACAGTTTCTGAACTCCCTTTAAGGAATATTTCTTCCCTTTTCACTCCACCTATACTCACCTGCAAAAACATTTAATTCTGTGAAGTTACCATTTCTGAGTCCCAAATCTCTCTGCTTTCAAGCTTTAAAGCCTTATTTGCCACCTCCTAAAGAACAGCTTGCCATGCATGCTATGCAGACGAAACAACCATAATTTTTACTTCATACACCACTTTTCAAAATAAGTCTTTGGATACCAAAGCCGCTTCAATGCAAGGCTCAGAAACTGAGGGTGACAGGCTTGCTTGAGTAGAAGAGCTTTGTGAAGATGTGAAGAAACTTGCCCCTGATAAATGGGATCAGGAGAGGGGAATGGCTCAGGGTCCTTGCGGGCAGGCTGCGGGCGCTGCAGGCTCCTCTTGTCAGTCGGGAGAGCTGAGTGAGCAGAACGATTTAGGGAGCTCATTACTGCTTCAGTGAGCAAAAGGAGCTAACACACACATCCCAGCTTACAGCCAATTAAAAGCTGCACATTCCTGCATTACATCACTGAATGCAAGGTGAAGGAACACAGTCAACTCTGCAGATCTGCTCCTTCGTTATAAATAACATCAGAATAAGAATTTAAAAGAAAAAGCAACAAAAAAACCACACCAAAAAAAACCTACCCACAACAAAAGAGTTCTTTCAGTCACTAGTTCTGCAGCCATCATTTCAGTACAAAAGGATGCCCTTGAGCATCTGTACACGAAACATACACTGTTTTTACTTGGTGAATGTTGTGATTACCTTAATGCAGCTGATTTGAAATGAGCCTGCACATAGTCCTTTAAAAAGAAAATTGCCTCTTTGCTAAAGGAATGTTTTCATAGCACTTTACAGTCAATTTCAGAACAAATTCCCCTTTGCAGTGAGTAGTATTAGGCTCTCATCTACTATACATAATTATAGCAGAGAAGATCATTTGGATGCTATTGCTTCTATGCTACGGCAGCTTCAAATTCAGTAACAAAAATAACCAACATACTGGGACATTATTTTCCTAGGGCGATCAAAAGCAGGCACATTTAAGTAGTGATAATCAGCACAGCCACATATCTGATTGGAACCACAGCAGTGTGAGAAGGAACTGTATTACTTTCATTTCAAGATCCAAGCCACAGGAGAGGAACCGGGCCAGCTTACAGCAGCCGAGCAAATGGTATTTTTGATAACTGCCTTCTGGTGCTCAGAATCTAATTTCCATACAAAAATACCCAATTTCTTGCAAGTGGAATGGATATTCATAATTTTATATATATGCCCTAGTACACTGGCTTGAGGAAGCGTGGATCACACCTATTTGTTTCACAACGTGTGGGATACTGATTTGGGCAACAGGACCTTGTATCTGACTTCATAAGTATTAAAATCTATTAGGTTTATCAAATTATCCAATTAAAAAACAAAACAAAAAACCCACCCTGACGTGTCCTCCAGTTCTTCCATTATTCATTAAACCAGAAATAAGCAACTCAACATAAGGCATTCAAGCTGTTATTAAATTCACTTATTTGTAAATGACAAATGAAGCTCATTCTCAGTATAACAGCTTTTCCTGGGGAGTCAATTTATTTAAAATAAATTAAGACATTACCATGCCAGGACATAATTATGGGACTGTATAACAGCTCTGCTTTTAAACTTCTATAGCAAAAAAGGACTTATTATCCATTACACTGTAGACCTGACATATCAGATGTGCTCCAGGAAGGAAGGAGGTCTATAGGATCACATAACTACGTGCCTTTATCCTACAATGGATCTGTACAGTTGGATTCCCCAGCCCCAAACAGGAAGGCTCTGAAGGAAGGCAGAAATCCATCAGTGGCCACATGCAAGGCTGTCTCTCCAAGAGGATTGGCTTGCTGCCTGTGACAGCTGGAAATACCTCCACACTGCTGCAGCAAGGCTCCTGTTCAGGCTGCCCCTCTGAAATCTGTTTGGAAGAATTACCTACTCAATGTCCCAGCAGTGTGCAGCTACACTGCAGGGCTGCTGGCACCTGAGAGGCAAAGAACAGCAGAGCAAGACATCAGAGTCCCTACAGAGACTGTGAATCTACAGCATGCATGATTTAATATTCCAATACCAAGGTGATGAGTATTCTATGGAAAAATCATGTAGATTACTCTCCCAGCAAGTCTGTCACACACTCAAGTGTGATATTTGAAAATACTAGCTTGTTTTCTGACTACTTTTTAAGGCTTAGTAAGAAAATTTTCATCCTACTCACTGTACCAAAATAGCTTCAAGTAGAAATATTTGGCCTTGGGAACAGAATTACTAATTAGTGTGTGTGTAGGTACACGCAATCCAGAGTGTGCCTAACCAAAATAGCTCAAGCCTGCAAGCAGCAGATCCTGTTTGGGGATTTCTATTTTACATTTGCCCAGCAGATCCCTCACCTTCTTGCCTGCCCTGGGAAGGTGACTGTACACTGACTGGGCAAGGCAGAGAGGGGTGGGAGGGCTACCCTGTGCACTGCTAGTGCAAGGAAAGGAAGGGACATCCCGGGCAGCACACCCGACACCTCTGCCTTGAGTGGTTTGGCAGGTGACAGCTGGAGCAGTCTGACACACAGGAGGGAGGTGACATCACAACTCTTTAAAGCTGGGAGGTAAGTGTTGACCTGCCTAAATTAGGGAAGTTTACACCTAAGCCACACAACCTGATGTGCTTGATTTAGGATTTTGTTAAGGCTTGAATTTATTTAATCATACACTTAAATACAGTTCTACACTTGAGTATGATAACTAGTTTCTTTCAAACTATTTAATCTGTTGCAGTATTTTAACTTTATCCATCCAAATATACGTCCTTTTCATGGAATCATAAAATTGTTCAGGTTGGAAAAGACTCCAAGATCTGAGTCCAATCTTTGACTGAACACTACCCTGTTAAATAAAGCAGTCATTTCTTGAACACATCCAGGGGTGATGACTGCACTACTTCAGGAGGGAGCCCATTCCAATGCTTGACAACCCTTTCAGTGAAGAAATTCTTCTTAATATCTAACCTGAACCTCCCCTGACACAGCTCGAAGTCATTTCCTCTACTCCTGTCACTGGCTGCCTGCCAGAAGAGTCCAACCCCCACCAGGCTACAACCTCCTTTCAGGCAGAGTGATAAGGTCTCTCCTGAGCCCCCTTTCCTCCAGGCTACAGAGACCCAGCTGCTCCTCACTGACTTACTCTCTAGACCCTTCCCCGGCTCTGCTACCCTTCTCGGACATGCTCCAGCCCCCCAACCTCTTCCTGTAGTGATGGATCTGGAAATGGATATAGAACTTGAGGTGCAGCCTCACCAATGCCAGCTACAGGGGGACAATCACTGTCCTGGTCTTTGCTTAAGAACATCATTGTGTGAATCAAAATCAAGGGCACAGATGGCTCTACAGGGCAAGGAGGAAGGGCTTTTATTTGAGCAACTGAGACCATTTAATTTTCCTTATTTATCTTATTTGTTTGGGAACACCGAGGAGCAGATAATAAAGCAACAGCATCCTCCATCATCTACACACAAAAAAATCCAGACCAAGCTAACTATTTTGGTATATGGAAACTAGGGAAGAAAGAGCATCACTTTGAAAGTCTCCAGAGGCAAAAAAAGCTTTTAAAAAGAAAAACAAACAAATAGTGTATGTAGGAAGACGAAGTTAGGGTATTATGAAGATTAAACTACATGCTCTTCTAGTCTGCATTCTCTGCAGTCACTCAATCCCTCATTCACAATACTTTACAAAGCCAGTCAATTTTTTAGAGTAATCCACTGAAAATTCCCTTAATGTGCACATCCCAGAGGCCTAGAGGGGTTCAGAGCACTGTGCCCCTTTTTAAGGGTCAAAACTTCAGTTCTTTGATATCAATGTACTTTTGCATGTTGTTAACTGTAATTCTTCTCTGGGTCAAAAAAGAAAAGCACAAGAAATAGCCTGCATCATCCTGAAATGAGCCAAACTTAGAGCAGACTGTACAGCCTTAAGCTAAGGTTAGTTAAAACAGGCATAACAGCCAAGCTCAAGGAACCAGGGCTAGGCAGAAGGCTGTCTCAGGGCAGCACAGGGAGATAAATGGGATACACCACCAGGACAGGGCAAAGTGCTGCTGCCTGGGATGTAGCAAAGCAGGGAAGGGATCTCCCTTTCTCCTTTTCTTGACTGAACAGGCATTCACAAAACCAGCAAAAATGCAATCAGGGATGTCAGCATTTTAGACAGTGTTCCAATCCTCTCCAAGCGATGTAAAAATTAGAAGCTAACTTCTCTACCATACACAGCTGTTTGAAGGGAAAACAAGGTGTCCATCTAATAGACATGTAAGAATGAGATTTCAATAAGATACTCCATCAAACACAGTTCAAAATTTAAAGAGAGCATGCCGATTTGCAGCACAGCCAAGCAATGCTCTTGGTTTGTTCTTGAAACCAATAATAGAGCCAAGCATGGAAGGACATGCATGGATTGCTTTCCTTTGCAGAGACCAGTTCTGGACAACTAGGCCATACATAACAGTACAGAGAGGAGATAAAGAGGTGGACATTTCGACAAGGATGAAAAACAAGCAAATACAATATTGTGGTTGCATTCCTGAAGGTGAGAGACAGAGGGGGAGAAAATGCATATTAAGCCAGGCATGCAAATTTACATGCAGGAAACTGATGGGAGCAGGCGTTGTGGGTGGAAATCAAGAATGGAAAATTAAAATCTTGGACCATGTTAAGTTTTCAATACATTACCTCCACTTACCTTGGAACTTCATTAAGAACTGGCTCATTTACAAGTAAAAGCCATCATTTTTCAACTCTATCAGTTACACCATTTACCTTATTTAAAATGTCAACACAGTAAGAATAAATAGCCTTCTAAAACAGGAGCCAAGAACTCTGACTTGACTTTATACCACTACACAATTACAAGATCATCTGATTACCTACAGGGCAAACAATGTGCTTTTCTGCTCAGTGGCACCAGACAATCTGTGTTCTAGAAACATCATTACTGCAGATGTTTTGAGACAAACTACTAATAATACCATCATCATCATCTTCAAAAAACAAAACAATTTCTGGCTTCTGGAAAAAAAAAAGTTGCTCAATCTTGATTAAAACCACCCTAGGATTTCAAAGGACAACTTTAAAAGTCCCTTTGAACATAAACAAATAAGAAAGAATTCATTTTGGTATGGAGGATTACATTTATATCTGATTAAAACAGAAAATATTGAATAAGAAAAAAGGCAATACTCTATATATAATTAAATTTTCATTCTCAAAATTACTCCTAGCTTTAACAGATAATTGAAAATCTCTGCAAGCCTACATTATAGCTACATATTAACAAAATGGGATGCTTAATCTGTACAAGAAAAGAAGCAGAAAATACAGAGTAGACCTGTAGATTTTACAAGAGGCAGGCTTGACAAAGCTTTCCTTGTTGCATATATTCAGCAGAAAGCTACCTTTCAAATAGATTTGAGACTTCATAGTGCAAACAATGGCTAAAGGCATTTATAACAGGCAATCTTTTCACATATGCCAAATTCTGTAGAGAGATCAAGTTTTTTAAATTATTTAAAATTAACATCAATAATTCTAACATGACCGATACAGTTTCTCTCTAAAAAAAGAAAAATCATACATCATATTTAGGAAATACTTCTATCACAAACTGTTAATTACTGGTTTTAAAAAAGGTTTCACTCGCATGTATTGCATAGAAAACCTCCACAGAAAACCAGCTTCTGAATGATCATTAATACTGCTCAGAACAAAAGATTTTTCACAGCTACAGGCAGCTTCACTAACTGTGAGGACACAGGATCTGAGAAGATCCCAGCCAAAGCCATCCTCCCAAGGTCAGGAACTTTCTGCAGGGAAGGCTGTCACCCCCACAGACTGGCCTTCCTCCAAGGCTGCCCTCCCCAGTGTTACTGGGTAATTCAAAATACCTCATTGTTTATAAATTGTCTTCCACAGGCATTGCTCCTGACATCTGTCTGTACCAATGAACACTGAAATCTGTCTGCCATTTTCTGCTCAGTCACTTGGTGGTCATTTTTCTAACAAACTTAATGACTACTCTTCACATGACCATTCTTAAAACCTATTCAACAGAAAACCCCATCACAGTATTCACACTTTTTTTTCACATCAATCATGAAATCACCAGACAGTAAAGAGCTTTCAAGATGTTTAGTGTCTTTGATGATGGCTTCTACAAACATCTTTTAGAAAAGCCAAGCTTATTCCTTCTTCTGGACTACTCCACCTTGCCTGTTTGCTGACCTCTTGTGAGGAGCCCAATTGTACAAAATATATTTCCTTACAGAAAGCTCATAGGCTCTTCCCAGTGTATCATAGTTCACCTACTCAGTTTTATGCTTGAAAATTTTAATTTTTCACTTCTCTAGAGTTTTTAAACCTTTGTATTACAGCTAATTTCCTCTAGCATCAAATATAATTTAAGCAATAGATCAAGGTATATTCCATTTTAAGAAAGACTTGGACAAGAAACAGCCCTAAGCTCCTCTATACACAACACTAAAGCAAGTAACTAAGCTTCAGTGATACAGCCTTATGTCTCTTGTGTTCCTTTCACACATGGACCATTTAGCAACCTACCACAAAGTCTGGCAGGGTCTGTATCAAGGGTGACATGTTCACTGTTCTTTTTATGTCTTTGCCAGTTTGCTCCTCAAAAAGATTTGCCTTGCAATTTTAAATGTTTTTAAATTTTCAGAGATTATGCTCTCTTCCATGGTCTTGTTCCTTTATTTTCAATGTGTTCCTTTACTCTGCTGTTTAACCATGTTTTAAGGATTCAGACAAAATACTATTTTGTTAGACTTTGTTTTTTCTTTGGGAGAAAAAAAAATATTCTTTTCTATTGTAGGAAAAAATTGCACAAAGGCTTTAATATTTGGCTCAGAGTTGCACTGTGCATTAGAAACACGAGATAAAAGGCAGTCCCTGTCCCCCAGTGGTTATAGTTATGATAGTAATAAGGCATTAAAAATTACATAAGGCAGCTCTGGCAGGAGAACTGGTCAAAGATAAAATACTACCTGTATTTAGCAAATGATGCAGAAAAAGAAGTTTCATTTATTCCATTTTGGTGCATCAGTAATGGCTTCATCTCCAAAGCAGGGGGCTACACAGCCTGCTAATTCTGTGGCCTTCTACTTGCATCTGGAAAGTAATCTTACATTCACCAGGATGCTCATAATAAGCAAAATATATACCCAATATCAAGGTCCAATAAACAGAATTAATACAGTATGTTAAGTCTCAATCTTCATGACTACCCCCAATTTAGCAAAAAAAATACCCTGCATGGATAAACAATTTGTATAATCAAAACAAAACAAAACTCAAATAAAAAACCTGAAGCTTGATGATTTTGGGTTTTTTTTAAATATTTTCAAACCTCATCCCAAATGCTTTGCTGAATGACAGACTTCACAGGAATCCATGTATATATGGGTTTACCTTACACAGACTTTTCTAAAACAGAGACTGGCAATTATCATAACCTCTATCCCACATTTCTATTTAATTACTATATTGCAAAAAGCTAAAATACCACAGTGTTTGCTTAAGTGGCACATGTTGTAACCTCAATGGTCAAAAGTTATAGTGATATACAGTATATATGGAGCAGTAACTCTTTTGATGATTAGAATAAGCTTTCAGAGCCAGAGACACAAGAGCATGACATATCTTCATGACACATCAACACATCCATAATTGAAAGCGAACATCCCATGAAATTTGCCTGCCTTCTTAAAAAGAAGAGATTTAAATGAAGTGATAAATGGTTTGAATGATTACCAACAACCAGTCAGTGGTAGCAAACCAGCAGCCTCCTGGCCACATCCTGCCCATCATACAGGTCACACAGGGCACAAGCAGCTTTCCTTTGCCTGGATGGGGCATTCCAAGTCACACACCAGGGAAGGCATAGAGGTACTGAGGAAGACAGCAGCTTGGAACAAACTGCTGCCACTGGAAAAGTCCCACTGACTACATCATTGTGAGTCAACAAAAGGCCTCTGAGAAAGGCTGGCTGAGCTGTGGCTCCATGAAATGCCAACTGGTAGCAACACACTGCTACAGAGGGGAAAACATCAGAGCAGACTGGCACTTAACCTTTGCAACAAAAATGGTAAACCTGACTTGTAAACAGCACCCATGTTTCTGCCCCTGGGCTCGCAGGCAGCAGCTTCAGCAGTGCACAGAGGGGCCATAACCAGCCCTCCTGCGCCTCTTGAGCATCCTCAAAGCCTGAGCAGTGCAGAGTAAAGCAACTGCTACAGCTGTCAGCATATCATGAACTGGATAGCAGCCACAAATTGTCTCCTCATTTGCAGAGCTGTACATTAGGACAGGTACAGCACCTCCAGTGTACCAGGAAGGGTGAGATTCAGCCTAACTTCAGCTGCCCAAGTAAACAGACACTCACCTCTGAGAGCCAGCATCTCTCAGCTTCCCTCTCACTCACTTTACAAGAAGAGCTGGGGTACTTCTCAGACCTGTCACCTCCTCCTGAGGGAGGAATTTAGAAGTGCCTGTTCCACTCTACTCAAAGGAAGCCCAAGACAACCAGGGCAGACAGATGTCAGATGAATTCCTGCAGAGAACCTAATTGTGCACAGTAATGCAATTTATGCACTCTCCTGCCAGTGAGGCATTAGGGCACATACAGGAAATGGCAGGATTTTCTACAGGTATATTCAAAATACCAACTGTCTTCAATTGCCTGCTTATTAACACCTGAAAAATTACACTGCACATGTAATAGCAAAGGAGGAAGTTTTTATTTAAACTTTTCTTTTTTGGGGGTCAGAATTTCAAAACTCTACATTTTTATTGATGACAAATTAAGAACATTAAGCAGTTGAACATATATCCCTTCAGGGAAGGGACATTTAATGATGAGTTTTCAGCTAAGGATCAAAGGCTTCTAAAAGAGCTCTAAAATCAGGGTTTCTAACAATTTGACTATCTAAAGCTCATATTTTTCTATTCCATTACATATTACACTACACAGCACCATCAGCCTTTGGGTTTCTAAATGAAGGCAGCACTTCTACATTGTCAGAGAACAGACCTCAAGGAAATTAAAGGACAGAACAGCAGGACTGAGAAGAATGAAAGAAACCAGCTAAAGCATCTTAGCAAAGGAACTGAAATACTACATATTTAATTTGATAATTATCTCCTTGGACTGCTAAAGAGATAAAACAACCTCAAAACTGATTCCATGAGAACTGCAACATTTAAGCAGAATCCCTAAAATAGATTAAATGAACCCAGTTCCTGATGTAACACTGACAAATCTGCACTTGACAATAACTTTGTCAACTGTGACAAACCTCTATAAATGTTCATTAGCGGGTACTGCTTAGCAGAGTTTCAACAAATTAACCCAGTAATAGTAGCAGCTTTCCAATACTCACTTCCAGGTTCAGCACTTGCTCAAGATGATGCTCAGAGCAGCATGAAACAGACAGTGCTCATGCCCTGTTAACCTCAGAGATGGGAAACAAATCCAAAGAGAGTTCAGAGTTTTTGTAGTTTAATGAAAGCACAGCAAGAGCAATGCTGCAAAAGGTCACGAGGAAACAACAGCAGTGCAGTAATGCCAACATAAAACTCTCAACCTTTATTTAATCTTAATCCCATTATTCTTTTCCCCATCATGACAATAAATCCCACTGAACCAAAGGGATGCACACCATTTTATTTCCTGTGACTGTGTGTAGAATTCCAAATACAAATAAACACAGTACACTTCAGAAGAACTCTTCTGTGTACATATATAGATGTGCACATAAAAATTGCAGAAGTTAAACCTGTTACCAGAAGATGAAAAATAAACTGTAAGAAAAAAATAGTCTTACTGAACATCATTTTTCCTTCTGTTTACATAGAGAATTAAAGATTACTAAGTCAATGCAGTAGATGTTTCAGTATGCAAGTTCATACATTGATTTTCTTTTCCAGGAACATCTAACAGAAGCAGGATGCTCTTTTTAAAAGATCCTGTTGTAAGCAGAGATTTGACTAAAGAAAAGAAAAAAATCAATACACAAAACCCTTACGTTTTTACATTTATAAATAAATATACAACAGGACTACAATGAAAATCAATGTAATGCTCTCTAATAATGACATTTCTTCATCGAATAAGAATGTATATGGACCCTGTTTATTGTTTAATTAATGTATGCTATTCTCTATTAAACATGGGTTTGCTCAATTTTAGCTTAAGTGTCTTATTTATTCTCCATAGTTTTTCAGAGCTTCAACACTAAAATGATGAGCTTCATTCTTGCTTTTAAGTCAGTGTCTCTAAAACCAAAAGAACATACCCACCCACTTTCCAATGTCTTGTCTCCTCTCCAACACCTTTTTTTTGTCTTTTTAAAATTCAAGTGATTAAAGAGCTCTGTGCCCTTCTAGAAGATCAAGTCTCAGTCACTGATTAGCAGATGTGTCTTCCTTGCAAAACTCAAACCTAATAAGTAAGCTAAGTAGAAAAGGAAACATCAAAACAAATGTCATGAGTTAGTGATTTCAACTAATAAAGATTTTTTTACAGTAGATACTCAATATTGGAGGGAAGAAAAAAATCAATGTATCTTAAGAAGGATTAAGGAAAGCAATACCAATTACTCATTATTGATAACATACAGAACCACAGCCATGTCTTGGTAGCATGAGCTACCAAAGCAACATACTGTATGTAAATAGCACCAAATAATACCATTTTCTATTGTCTCCACATAAGACATCAGTGTGAGCTTCCTACCATTTTCCCCTCATTGACAATGTTCTTCAGAAACAGGCAGCTGCACAGAAAAATCACTGAATAACTTGCCAGAACTTACCCAAGTATAGCTGAAGCGAGATCTTATTTGGTTTCAGAGGAACATAGAAGCTTCCAGAGAAAAAATGAAAGAAAAACTGGATTCTTTCCTTACTACTGACATCAGAGCTGTCAATCCTGGGCATGCTACCTCAATTATGGTTCATGTCAGTCATGCTTTAAGAGTTAGGCTACAGTAGTGTTAATAAAGGCATAAAAATCAGATTACTAATGTTTTCATGATATAGTTCAAATGCAGGTTTTTGAAACTGAAATGTTTCCATCATTGCAATAAGTTGAGGTTAACCCCATGCTGCCTTGCAGCTGCTTATACACCAACACAAGGCCCATCCACAAGAATCGTGGGTGCTCAGTGTCTCAGCTTTGAACCATAGAGACCTCACACCTCCTCACTTTCCTGAAATCAGGTACAAGATTCACCTTTGTTGAGGTTACATTTTCTTCACTTACCACCTTTTCTAAGCATTCAGCTACCTTCAGCTTTACGTTCCTTGTCAAAAAAATGTAGTTTCATACCTCTTCCTTCCAACTCTTCCTAAAATAAAGTGGGCTGTTCCTACTATCCCTGCCAACACATGCTGCTCTGTAGTCCACCCCCTGCCTCCACACACATGTGTAAGGACAGTTTAAAAACCCCTCTGCCAAAACACGTTTGACTACTACTCTCATTCTGTCAGTCAAATGAAACTACACCACCTTTCATCTTGCTGTATTTTAAAATAGGAGACATGAAAATAGTAAAGGAAATCTCCACCTTTCTCCACAGTTTTCTGTTCCAAAGTTTAACTTTCCATCTCCTCTATGTCTGTGCTGTACACAAAAACCCCTCACACCTCCTGTCTGCAATTTGTTCTGCCAGCCATTTCAAAAAGCAAACACCCTCATGCTACAAGCAAAGTGCTAAGAACTGATAGTTCTCTACACTTAGCAGGCAATCTGTATTATATACAGGTTATATACAGATATATTATACCCTATAAATAGGATATAATATATCCTATTTTCAAAGGCAAAAAAACTTAATGATATTTTACATAACACACAAAATATGACCTTATTTCCCTCCCTTATTTATATAGCACTGAACTTTTTGTCAAGTCAAATAAAACAAAGCTAAATAACAAGAACATTTCTATAATTCCTTTGAAAGCTCTTAAATCTGAAACTAAGGAGTTGTGCTTGGCCTCATAAATTCCCTTCCCCTCAAATTTGCTGAAAAAAATCTGCCCTTGGGCATGTAAGGCTCTGACAGTGGGTTCCAGTTATGGCTCCCAGTGAGAACCACAGCTCAGCTAAGTAAGAGAAAAGGTGTTTTTCCAGATAGCTACTGCATATCCCTAACTATCTTAGTAACTGAAATCCTGAACCACTAAAGGACAGCATGTATGTGCTCGGAACAGATCTGGTATTTGCTGATGCTGTAGGTGGCAGCAGGATCTCTTAATCTCTCCTAGCTCTGGCATCCTCCAGAAAAATCTTAGAGCAAAACAGCAAAGCTGCCACTGCTTTGATGATACAATACACTTGACACTGTTAAATTCCCTTCTACTAAAGAAATGGCAGAAGCCTGTAACAGCAGAGTCCCTGCAAAGAGAGTCACAGCAATGTGCCTGCCTGTTCATTTAGCTCCAGATGTGCCCACAGCCTGGTGCCATAAATCCCACAATACCAAGAACAAAAAAATCCAAGCTTGCTAAGTGTTATGGCTGACATTTTTACTTCTTCCAGCAAGCTTTCATCTGACATTTTTCCTTGACAAAGGAAGGTCTCAAATGAGGAAAGTGGAGACTGCATCATGTTTCTCCATGCAAGCTAACCAGTAATGCCATTTATCTTTACTATACAGTGCAAACCTAGGTGAAAAACCTAGGAACAAATTAACAGCAGTACAGGAGAAAAGAGTCTTGCCTGCCTACTTAAATGCACTCAGAAATTTATTAATACTCAGCAATTGTTGCAAGAGTGCATTCAAAAGATTGCTATCTCCAGCATTTACAAGGAATCTGAAAACTGCATACAATGACTATACACGTCAGCAATTCTCTCTTGGTTTATTCTTTTAAAAATCATGAAGGATACATCCAAAACATACTGACATGAAAGATACGTCAAAAGGGGATTTTTGTTTGGGTTGGGGTTTTTTGTTTATTTCTTTTTCACCAGTTTTGTTTTCCCTTGCTAATCTGGAATTCCACCATTACAACTATAGTTAATAAAATGACTCACCAGGGTTGCTTCATTAGGTGAAAGTTATTTTGTATATAAGCACAGAAAAACCAAAACCCATCAATGGGTTGTACACTTTGTTCTAAATCCCAAGAGATGTGTCTTAACTTCACCTAGTCAGTTCTTGAAACATAATGGCAAATATTCACCCTGCAAAGCCCTTAACCCCACTAGAATACTTTTCAAAGCAACTTAGACATCTGAATTTTTATTCCCACCCTCTTGTCTAGGGCTTCTCTAGATCCTGAACTGAGTTGACCAGAATCACCCTGAGCAGTGGTTGCCACCCTGCAGCACAGTAAAAGATCACAGGTGCTGTGTCCCAACATCCTGTGTGTCTGTAAGAGCAGGAGCCAGCTGCTGCCTCAGGAACCTCAGTGCTCATGCACTCTGTCCTGTTCTTCTCTCCACTTCCACATATCATGAACTAAGCTGCTCCTTCTCCAGATCGATGGGCAAGGAACTTTGCTTGTTTGGACTGTAATTGGTTGGTCTCATAACAAGAGGTTATCTGTCCTCAAACCTCGCCTCACTGCAAAGACATTCATTGTAAGATTCTCAGCAAAGGGCAGCTGACTGCGGAGCTCCTTGCCAGGGTGATTAGACACAGACTAATTGTGGGCAGAGCAAAGTTCAGGACACACCTGTACAAGGAAAGGCTTTTGTTTGACTGTGGCAACAGAGCAGCTGTGCTGAATGTGGAGCCCCATATCACAAACACTCAGGCTGAAAGCCAGCACTTACATGGGAATCCTACACTCTTCCAGAATTTTGTTTCACATGTAGATAAAAATCAAAAGATACAGAGTCAGGGCTAGAAAAACCTGCCTACCCATAGCAAGGGAAAAGAGGAGAGAGATGAGTAGGTTGAGTTGGCTGAAGAAATAGAAACCAGTAAATATTTTGGAAGAGGCCAGGAGGAGTTGGGGATGCATGCTGTCCTGCACATGTAAGAAGAAGTCAGGAAGAAGGGAAATGTAGGTCTACACACACACACAAGAAGGCTGCTCTCTAAGCCTCAGCTGACAGTAGAAGAAAGAATGGATACATCTGGGCTAACAGGCAATGGGACAAAGAGCCATCTATACCCATCTTCTCTACCCACCATCACTAACAGCCAACTATACCCACCTTCTCTACCTTAATGAGGATTAATGCTATACACAAAAACCAAAACTAACACTTCTTTTTTCCAGTAGATCAACATCTGAACTTCTTACCTGAGAATACAAATGAGATCTGAAATTAACTTCTCCCAAACAAGCAAGCAAACATTTTGGTATTGCTCCTGTGCATAGGCAAGAGGACCATCTAACACGCAAGAAAGAAATATTTTTGTCTTTGCTTTTAGTACTTTTTTATTGATACACCAAATATTTCTGAAACAAAAGGAGACAGTTGACTAGCAGCAAAAGATTAAGAGATTCTTGTTCCTGGTTAAACATTTGAAGACTTAGGGGCAGATTACTTCAGTGTAACATGCTTCATTAAATCCAGAACCAGAAGTCAAATGCTGTTCCATCTTCTCAAAGCAGAGCTAGATGAGGCACACTGAAATTCTTTTCCTCTACAAGCCTGACACCATCAGTTCCTTACCAGTTTGTATAAACTTTGACACAGGACATTCCCAAAGACCCCAAACTGTATACTCAAAGAATGTCACTCTAGCTCTACCTACAAATAAATATGTGTATTTATTTATTTCACTATTCCCCAATAACAGCACTTGGCATCTGTCAGACAATGGTGAAATTAAATTTTTTTGCCAAACAACACCCAAGAAGAACAAATTTGGTTTATTCTGGCAAGGTACAAAGTAATGGACTAGATTACACAGCTGGAAACAGATAGGGATGGCTGAATGCTTTCAAATCTAAAATGTTGGAATTATAGTTAGCTTTCAGTTGCTGAGCAGTTTTCCACATTCCTTTAAGAATTTTATTTCTTGGTGGTTTTCAGTTGTACAAATTTACGAAGGACTGTACAATCAGCTTGAAACATTGCTCCTCAGATCCAACAGTTCTCAGCCATTGGGGTCAGAATAGGAAAATTACATCTTCCATTACTTTATACCATGGAGGTTTTGACCAGAATTTCTCAAGATGCATGCATCACCAGGAGATATCTGGATTCATTTCAGTGCAAAATAGCCATTAACAAACCATCTTGAGGACTTTTGCCCCTCTACTTCTCCAAGTCTATAACTTAAGTAAGTATATCACACTTGCAACACATTAACCAAGAGCTGCTCTGAAGACTAGGAAAACATTTGTTTTTGTTACCTTTGATTTTTCAAAGAGCTCTTTGATATGGTGATTCTCTACTTCTGAACAGTAACGCCTGAAGGAGAGGTTAAATAGCATGGAATGCAGTTTCTTTTCCTTTCCACCTTTTTCCTATTCATGGTCTCTGCCTGCTCTGCAGCTGCACAAGAAAAACTTCAGAGCTACTTCAGCCCTCTGGGGTCCCACTGCAGAAGGCAGGTGGGCTGGTGAGAGGTAAATTCCTGCTGGAGCCCATCTTATGGGCCCAGTCTCCTCCATCATGCTCTCCTCCACTCCCCAGGCTGGATAGAATGAGTGAGCTCTGCTGGGGCAGCAAGAGCAAGAATTACTGTATTGAGTGTAATTATGAAATTGCATCAAGAAGCAGACTAGAGCACGTGAGTTATCCTAGCAGGGTCTCATTTTATCAACAGCACAGATGCACCATTATCAGCAAGTAGGCACCAGAAGGTCTATGTAGTGCAGGGGTTTTTATCACCAGAGATTTTAGTGATCTTCCAGGAGCATCACTGTGCTATTTTAAACACCTTTTCACTTGCTACATGGCCTGTAAGCTTGTCACTATGCTTTAGGGAGCACTCACTACAAGGAGGTTGCATGAAGACTTTCCTTATAGTATTCAGTTCACCTTCAGCACTTCAAACAGACCATGACAAAAATTGGATCTGAAAGTGGATGTGCTTCCACTGTGTAACATGATTTTCAGTGCCACTCACACATGATTTGGACAACATCATCACAGATTAAATATATTAAAATTCAAGGATAGGCTACTTTTTTATTACATCCTTTGGCTGTATGAGACTTAAAGGAAGACTGGATAATGGCAGTGACTCTGTTATAAGAACAGAGATTGCAAAAACCTCAGAGGCAAAAAAACCCCAACCCAAAACAGGGAAAACATACTGCAAGGCATGAAAGAGATACAAAACTGCCTATAGAATATAAAATTATTACAAAAACCAAGCTATTTACATTATCTGTAAATGCCTCAATCTGTTCCGTTATTTCTGTTTCAAGTTTTCTTTCAGTTCTGTAACTTGATAATGCCATAAAAAAGCAACCTTTCGCCATAATACATTCTCTAAACCATTTCTTCCCTATGCAGGGCTCAAACATTTTCATTCAGTGCCATAACCTGGCCTCAACAAGCCATGAAACACATCCTGGCTCACAACCCTGCAACGCAGCACTCACATCCAGAACCTCATCAAAAACTCATTTGTGCCAACGGAAGGTCACTCTCTTGTTTCACTGCATCATTAAAACCACTTCCTCACCCTACTGAAAAGTGCCATGTTTACTTGTAACCACAGCACTTAGAGCCACTAAACCCAGGAAACATAATGGAAATACTCACATCTATTAATAGACCATTAAGCATATGGGAAAAATATGTCCTGTGGCTGATGCATGGCATCAAAAGTCAAGACACATGAAAGTAAAGCCCTACTGGCTCCCTTCCCTTCAGGAGAGGGAAAGGAGAACTAGAACTCATCCACCATTTATTTTGGAAGCCATAATTTTCTCACTGTTTATCAACATTTTAAGAGACCCAACAGCACATTCCAGTTCCCTCCCTGAGGTTTCTTTCCCCTGACACAGAGTGGGTCTGCACACACACACAGACACCACATTCAACACAAACAAGGGAATGAAAACTGGCAAGATGCAGGCAAGTCACCAGCAAAAGGCAAAGGAAAACTCTTCCCATTTGTTGATACCACCCTCCCATGGGAAGGGAAACCAAATCCCTTAACTTGAACTATGTAAAAATCACAGTAATGATGTGTGGATAAACACTGCAGTATGTCCTGTCTTCCCTTCCGAGACAAAAGGAAAGGGTGATTTGTCATGCAGCAAACTTAGGAGCATAAAAAAATATTTTTGTTTCACATGGCTGGAGATTTTTCAAAATTAAGTTTAATTTACTCCCAATATAATTGGATATTGAAAGTTTATTCCAACTCAGCAATCAAGGCTATTCAAACTGGAGTATTCCAGCTCTCACTTGGTCTATCACTGAAGTGAGAAGGCAGCTGAGCTCTGCCTGGACCCCTTCAGCACTCCTGCTGTGGTTACAGCCCCAGGCATGCCACAGCACCTTTGGAAAGCTCGTTTCTTTCTCTTTTGATTGTAGCCACATGAAGAATTTCATTATTCCACACCCACGAGCAAAATTAATTTCAAGCTATAAATATTTGAATGAGCATTTTTCTGAATTAAAGCAGAGCCTTGATGGCTTCTGCTTGGCATGAAACAAGTAATTTGATAATTCATATGGATTG
This sequence comes from Molothrus ater, assembly GCF_012460135.2. Classification (NCBI taxonomy): domain Eukaryota; kingdom Metazoa; phylum Chordata; class Aves; order Passeriformes; family Icteridae; genus Molothrus; species Molothrus ater. The sequence continues at coordinate 15,605,290 of NC_050479.2, read as the reverse complement.
AACTGGGCAAGGCGTAGTTGCAGATCTTCCTAAGTGAAACAAAACCACAACACATCCTCCAGCATCTGGCACCAAAACAGACAAAACTGTACTAACTGTAGTAGTATTACCACAGTTTTCTTGAAGATTTTTTGATATGCTTTTAAAGTGGCATCCACAAATTGATATATGGTATTATGTATTTTATCTAACACACCCATTGCCATCCTATCAAAATCTCAGGTAGAAGTGATAAATTCTCACTCATGTTATTAATTGAAATCACTGCTAGGAAAAAGAAGTATCTAAGAGAAACTATTCAACAAAGAAAACTAGATTTATGAAGCTTCATGTAATTTCTTCTAAACTGGTTGAATGCACAACACACCTGTGATGGTGTTAAGGTTATGGGGCATAAAATCCATTTTCATTTTTGTGCAAGCAGATGTATTAACATGCACAAAGCCAACAAGGCACCTACCTCTGGCACAAAGTAACAATGCAGAAGACACCCTAGATTAAAATGCTCATCTTATTACACCAAGTTAATACATATTCCATTGACTGGTCCTCTTGGAAGGCAAATGCAAGCACACAACAATGCAAAAAATTACTACTGAAGGGGTAGACTTCGAAAGCTCAGACAATTTCATCTATTTCTGTACTCAAAATACAGGAAACAAGAGTTTACAGATTTTTCACAAACAAGAAAAAAGGATTTGAATGTCCAACACTGCATTAAATGTATATTTACTTTTGGAAGGAAAAACAGAGCTCAAAAAGTTAAACATTATATGATGCACAGGAAACAATCTCTTCTGTTAAATCATTAGAAGAAATTGAGTTCAACACTGTTTTTCCAACTGGTCCAATCAAAAAGCACATACCTGTAACACTGGAACACAAAAAAAGCTGCATTTTACACATTGTAAAGGAATGTATATAACAAAAGTGAAACATTAATACAAGAAGGTTGCTATTGGCATCTTTATGCCAAGAAAAGTAACATGAAAGCACAGTGAAAAAAAACAAACTTTGGCACACAGAGAAAAACAGTTTAAAGCAAGCTCATGCCTAAGCAAACAGCTACCACAGCACAACTGTGCAAACCCTGCACAACATCAGGAATACCTCTTCTATTCATCACTGCTTTGGAGCTCCTCACTGAAAAGCTGCTAAAACAACAAACACCTGCTGTGTACCTGAAGTTGATGCAAAGATCACAGAAATGCTTTATCAATCTCAGCAAAGCAGGCGTTTGTCTGCAGCACCTCAATACCACAGGAATAATCAGCTCCTCCTCGATCAAAGGAAAGCAGACACAAGCACATGAAAGAAGCAGCAAAAGCCTTCAGATATTCCAGTGCAAAAGCAAAATTGATGTCCCAGAATTTAGGGCAAAACAGTTTGATCTGACATTTGGCAAACAAAGATGACACACATACTAATAATACATTAAATGAAAAGAAGCAAAATACTTCACAAAACTTCAGATCACAGAGGGCATAGATATTAAATAATTATGGGAAAGTGTAACTACTGTGGATAATGCATTTAAGAGTTACAAAAAGAAAATTACAAAAACCAAGAATGTGACCAACAAGCATTGGAATATATTAGCTCATTACAACTGCAAAAAGCCTGAAATGTACATGCATTATATATGTGCATACACAGAGGACAACTCAAAGCCAGAAGTAATTCCAAATGAAACATTTGGATTACTATTTAACTACAACAAGAAGTACTTTACTAAGATTCTTACAACATTCAGATCCACAGAGAGTGCTAGGGTTTTAGGATCTTGACAGCTTCATGACACAAATGAAGAAAAACAATAGTGTACTCTTTGAATGACAAAGTCTGTCAGATGCATTAGTCTTTTAAACCACATAACAATAAACTTGAGGGTTTCTATAATGGTTAGATAGATTTCCACTTTGTGAAACCTACTTATCTTTGCACAGCAACACATCATCATCATCATTAATCATTGTGAATATAAGACACGGTGAAAGGTATTCCTAAATATCCTATCTAAAGCCAGCCCAGGGTAATGTGACTACCCAAGATTTTAAGTCACTTTTTTCACTGGATGAGCTGCTTGAACACAGGTACATTGGGAAAACTGATACATACCATGTTCCTACATGCACTAATTCCAGGCACAGAAAATACACCAGTAATATATCAAGTTGTGATGAAAACACCAAACATGAGTCAATTACAGCAAAATAACTCAGAAATTATGTAAAATTACCTAAAACAGGCAGATTAAAATTAACCCTGTTACAGTACTGAACTTTGCTTTTGATTACTCCAATAACCTTGGCTGAGCATTATTATTTCTTCCACTATTTAAGCGTATTATCCAGATTTTCCCTCTCAACCAGTAGATGTCCACAAGAAAGTTAAATCTGAGTGTGTAATACAAGTAACTAAATGCAGTTAGCATTCCCAAAATTTGCATTAGCTTCCTGATCAGCTTCATCTCTCTTCATCTTATACCTAACTGGACCTGTACAGTCCAGTTATTTATAAAAATTCCATAAAACAGTATCTTAAACAAAAAAAGCATTATATAAATTGATGTAGAATCTAAACTGAGGATTACTGCTTCTAGGATCTGCTCAACAGCTTGAGCCAGTCACAAAGGGCTGGAAACTGCAATGCCCTATCAGAGAGCTGGTGCAAAAACCTGATTTCACAAGCAGTGGTCAGGATAAGTAAAAGAGAAGAGCCAAACAAGCTACTCAATAATCCTGACACTGGGACCTTCTTGCAAAGGTGAAACACACAAGAAGGAAATAAGATATTTTTTCCAATCATCTAAGCAGTCCAGAATTGAACAGAATTTAAAGCCTTGCTTTATTCTGTAGCCTTAGAAAGCATTTACTTATAAATGCCAGACATAAGATTTTTTAAGAATTTCCCCTGTCAGTTTTGGTCCACATACATTGAATGACTGACAACCAAAAAAATTACAATTGTATTTTATTTATTCACGAGATTTAAAAAAGCCTTACTACAAGAATCTTCATACAGTATCATCACACAGGATACATAGTTTCATTTACATTAAATACATACATGCTCCTTCAATTAGCACATCCAGAAATAATTACCCTATGTTCAAAAAAGCATTCCTCATGCCTTTCCACTGCTGTGGATACACCAGCCACCAAAGCAAATGGAGCTATGTGACACTATACAACACTGTCCTATAAACACTAAAGCTTTCAGATGCTTTACTTTCCTAACCTGTGCATTTCAAGGGATACACCTTCCTTTTACTGCTGCAGCCCTGGAACTCAAAGGCAAGACATTTTTCTTCACTGCCGTTTAGTGAACTTTACTGGAAGGGGGTTTTTGACTTTGCTTTTTTAAGGACAAAGCCAATACTTTAAATACCAAAACACTAACCTTGAGAGTGTATTAAACTGCCCTGAACTAAAGCCAATACTTGCAAATGGTAACATTACATGAAAAGCAGCACATGAATTAACCTTGGGGATAAACAACTTTGAGTATCCATATATGAGAGAAAACAGTACAGTACAAAAAGAAGAATGTAAGTACACATTGGTTAAATCATTTTGGCCTATGAGAAATCACTTGGAAAAGCAATGAGATCAAGAAGAAAAACCCACACAGTATTTTTAAAGGAATCCACACATTAATTCCTCTCACACAAACTGGTTTTGTGATATACAGTCTAAGATGGCACAATACATCATTTTTTCTCTTAAATTCTTTTAGGCATGATCATGTTTTCTAGAAGGAAAAAAACCCAAACAACGAACAAACACATCTTACTCTGAAAATCAAAGTGTCCAGTATTTCAGCCCCCTAGCACATACTTTAAGCAAATCTCACCAGGCAGTAAAAAGGAAGACAAGAGATTCAATACTGAGCCACTTGTCCTTCAAATGCTCTTTAGTCATTACCTTTACTATAGACAGCAGCAGCAATAATGCCCACATTTTGGTCACCTAACACTCTCCCTAACAAAAAGATTCCTACAGTGTCTTCTCATGCTATTGTTTGCCTCACGCCTTTGATTTTTGGCAAAGGGATATAATTGAACTCTGCAATTACTATTTTCTTGTACCACCGAATTTTGCTCCTTGTTTGCAGAATTAGAAACAATTTAACAATATTCTCTCCTTTAGTAGTCAAGATATGCAAAAAAAAAAAGTCATTATTGCAGGTTTGTTTGTTACAGCTTGGTCTGGGCAGACAGTCTGAAGTGCCTTGCTTGCACTGCCATCCTAGCAATTCCCCCAGCACTGGAGGATCCTACAGATCCAAGCTCAGATGCTGCCAGAGAACTCCAGTTTGGGAAAGGGAACGGTGGCTACAGTCACTGCCTGTTGTTGGCAGCACCCTTTTGGAGAGCAACACCGTGGGAAGGAGCATTTTACTCTGGAACAGAGAGGTAAAATTCTTCCTATCCCTATGACCAAGACAAGGACTTCCAGGACCAAGGCACACATACAAACATGAACTAAGAGAGCACCATTTCCACATCCATATTAATGATGCACTTTAGTAGCTGTTGTGCTTGTTACAAAATTGGGAAGTCCCACAAAAAAGAGCCTCATTCTCTGCAGGAGATCAAATGCTATCCATACTGCTGTCTGTAACACGCCCCACACATACACCATCTTTTACACCACATCATGTATTATCTTCTAGCAGACAATTCAAATAACAAATTTGGCCAAGACCACTGTATATATACTGCCTTCCTTGGGTATTAGTGCTCAAATGTCAATGCTTGACCACAAGTAATGACATCTGTCTGTGCCTGTCCATGCCCTACAACACATGACCCCATTTGATACCATCTTTAATTAGAGTACATGCTACCTTTTCTATGGATTCCCAATCTCATACAGGGTGAAAAATAGATTATGTACTGGTCAATATAAGGAGTGAAAGTTTTTTGCAACATTTGCCTCTGAAGTTAGAATGTATAAACTAAAAAAAAACCCACAAAAAGAAAAATGGGAAGAATGCAAGTGAATATTGGGAAGAATTCCCTATGCTTTAGACAAGAGGTTTAAAAAAATTCTCACAAATATGAATTCTGAGCATTAATTTCCTCCTGCCTTCCATGTGAAATACTAAGAAATGGAGACCCAAGCCCTAGAAGTGCCTGACTGCTCAACAGCAACAACCTTACAGCAAAAGCCACAACTGCTCAGCATGTGGAGAAGGGCGAGGAGCAGCAAACACTCCCAGCTCCTTCCTTGGCTCCTCACACTGTGTTACCTCAGAGAAGTCAAAGTCGCAGATTCCCTCTCCATAAATTTGAAAGAGTAATCCTTCTTTATCTCCCAAAGCAATTGTAAAGCTACTTTTAGTCACTACAGTGGCTTAGGACAAACGGGGAAATTAATTCCCTCTTATGCACCAGGTTTAGATGGTTTACCATCCACAAAGCGAGGGCTCCATACCAGATAATTAAGGTAAAATTAAGGTGCAATGAGCACCTGCATAACACCTTAATCACCACTCATCTCACACTGAGCCCAGAGGAAGTCATGTGAAGAAGGAGCAGCCAGACCCACCCCAACACCTACATATGAAGCCAAGAGCCAAGGTCACGACCACCAGCCTTGGCTCCAACATCTCATGGCGCTGGGGAATTGATCCCATGCCAGGTGCTGCTCCCACAAACAGCACAGCAACCTCCACACATCTCACACACCCTTTTTCATCCTCGGAAATGAAAAGTTATGTTCGCCGAGCAGCGAGGAGGGACCTTAACCAGGAGCCGTGCCTATATAAGGGCTCTGCGTGCGGTGTTCACGCCCGATACCCGCTCAACCAGTTTGCTGCCCGGGCTGGGCAGCACCGGCACAGGCAGGCCCAGGCACCGCCGAGAAGGAGCTCTACAAATCGCTGCCTCCCCGCTCTGCACTTCGGGGCACAGCCGAGCTGCCGCCCTCCCGCCCCGGCAGCACCGCCGGCGGCCGGGGAAATCGCGGCGGCACAAAAGCCACCTCATGGCAAACACCTCCCGCCCCACAAAGGGCAAGGACGGGGATCGCCGGGAGCCGCGGGCGGGACCCGCTCCGTGTCCCCTCGGGAGCGGCCGCCCAGTGCCGGCACCGCCGCGGCTCCCGCCGACAGCGGCCGCCCCATCCCTCCGAGATGGCGGCCGGACCCGGCGGCACCTGCCGGGGAGCGACCCCCGCCCGCTCCCTGCCCGGGGCTCGGTCAGCGCCGGCGCCGGGCGGCGAGAGACGGGACGGGACAGCGCCGGGGGAAGCCGCGGGATGCGGGCGGAGGAGCCGCCGTTCCCCGGCACGTCGCGGGGCCGCGGCCGCATCCCTTACCTGTGGCCCGCGGGTGGCTCCGCGCAGCCCCCGGCTCCGCCATCTTCCCCGCCGGTGCCGCCGCCGCGTCCCGCCGGGGCCGGCTGGGCTGGCTGCGCCCGCGGCCGCCGCACAGGCGCAGTGCCCGCCCCGGCACCTGACGGCGCGGCGAAGGGAGGGGAGGGAGGGCGGGCCGCGGCCGGGCCCTCGCGGCGGGGCGGGCCCGCTGCCCAGGTGGAACCGCGCCCCGCCCTCAGCGCTCCGGCTGCGGGGCTGCGCTCGGCGGGGGGCGGCTGAGCGGCGCTGCGGTGCCCGGGCGCGTTCACTCGGGTTATCCCTCAGAGCCAAATAATGCACGCTCTATGGCTTTCCCGGCCGATCCAGCCGTTTTCCCAGATTTTTCCATCCAGGTGTTTGCGCCCGCTGTTTGCAGCCTCGTGCGGCCTCGGGTGAATCCATGGCACCGGGGAAAAGGCACAGCCGTGTCCTTCCCATCCGGCTGCGGTCGCGGTTCCCGCACGGGGTCCCTTCGGGCCGGGCTGGCCCGGCAGCGGCAGGACCACTTTGTACTCGGTGTTAGAAGAGGAGAAATGAACATCATCTTTGTCTCTCCTCATCACTCAAATACTAGTGGTTTAACTCCCCTTCCCAAAATTTCAACACACACTTTTTATGCTTCTTTTGCCCCCCATTACTGGTTTTGCTGTTTCCGGACCATGTTGGGACACAGCAGTGCCAGGGGAGCGCACACGGCCCCAGGGCTTGCGGCGTTGGGGCAGCTCCTGCTCAAAACGTTGCCAGAACTGGGGTGAGATGTCAAACATCTTATTGACCCATCTTCACTGCCAATTTACCAAAATTTAAATGTAAGATAAATGTAATCCTTCCACTTTTCAATCTTACTCCTTTTTTCTTCTTTTTGCCAAGCAATTATGTTACCTTTATATTCTTCACCTGAAAGTACAGACCATGGTCAATATGAGATGAGGGAGGAGGGCAGCATTTACTTTGGTATTCCTGATGTGCCTCCTGTTTCCTAAGAGGCAATTATTCTGTTGGGGTGCTGGGCAGCAATTCTTCCATCTAGACAATGAAGTGGCTTTGAAGTGATGTCTGGGTTCACACACCTCAATAAAGTTTAGCTACACAGATTTAGGGTTTCTGGTGCATATAGTAATAATTATTTGTAATGGTGCTTTATCAATGAAATATGTAATTTTCATTGCTTAGAACTCTACCACATTTTGAAATTGCCAAGTGATATTTTTATTTCAGCTGTTTCTCCCACTAACCCTACATCAAGGGGCCCCACTTATTATTCTACCTGTCTAAAGATTAAATTGCAGTTTTGGTCACATGACAGAAGAAAAAACCCACCTCTCTTACTGTAGCTGTTCATCCTAATTTCCAGGGGCTCCTTTGGCAACAAAACCAAAAGAAGGAAGAATCTCCTGTGACAGTAATTAATCTTCAGCCTGTTGGTGTCTGATGAACACATGGGAAAGAGCAGCTGGTCTCAGTGCAAGATATATGGGCTTAGTGATGAGGAAAGGAAACACAGAGAATGAATTTCCAGGACTGGGAAACAGGACAGCAGAGAATGGATGTGAGGCATGAAAAGATGGAAGATTATGGCCAGAAACTGGAGAAAGGGGTATGAGGGAGAGAGGGTATTCAGGCAGTAGCCAGTGGCTGAGAGGAGAGGGATGGATGGGGGCACTGGAGAATCTGCCCCGAGGAACAGGAGCCCACCAGTGCTGGCTCTCAAGTAGTCCTGAAGCCCATAAGCACAGCATGTCACATGGAGAAAGGAGTATTCTCCTACTACTGTAATTTCCTCTGATAGCTGGTTCTCAGCATTCATACTGCAGTCATGCCATGGAAAAAAAAATAAAAAGGAGATTTAAAAAAAAACTTAAGGAAACTATACAGAAAACATGAGAGCTCCAAAAACAAAGCCCTCCCCTGCAGTATTGCATGTTGTTTGTGATAGGAATCAGTTTTTTAATTACCTTTGCAGAGTGGTTTTTTCCACAAGACTCCTGCCTCATTCAATACAAGGATGTCTTTAATTAATGTATAGTTCTTCAATGTTTCTCTTCATTTTCATCATGTAAAGTGGAATCTTTCATGTCATATTCTCTGTACATTCTTCAAACCCTGCCTTGAAGGCAGGTTAATTAATTTCCATGATGACTTTCCTGTGGTAGTCTTATAACTCCTTCAAAACATTCATAAATTTAACTTTGTAACAGCCTTCTAAGTTGAAGTAGTACTATTATATTTTGCACACAGGGAAGAGCTAACGGATGGTAATGTGTCTGGAGTTGTCTGTAGTGGTTTGTTAATTCTTTTATTTGTGGAGGCTGGCAGGTTGTTTTAAAGCAGGGAACAGTGGATTTAATACAGTGTGCATCCACCAGCACCTCAGAAACAAGAGCACAACTGGTTTTGCTCAGGTTTGACTTTAAATACTTCATAGATCTTCAAGCACTAGGTGTAGTGGGTTACTTAGGGCACTCTACAAAGCTTTGGTATGCACTTACACCTGGGAGTCAGGAGCTAATTTCAGCATGTCTGTATGTCCTTCTTTATGACAAATAGAAGAACTCTGGGAAATTTTTTAATATTCAACCTTCAAAAAGGAAATTATGAACAGTTTAATTTTACCCATAGTTTACAGAACAAGATTATTTTCTTGACTATAGCAGCAAAAGGGACCTTCCCAGCTGTGGTGGACTACAGCCAGCATTTGCATGCTTAGAGCTGGAGATGTCACCATGTTCCTCCCTAACTCTCCACAGCCCACCTTGCTCTGCTGTCCCTTCCTATTAGCAGAAGGAAAGCATCCTAGAGGTTGCACATCACCAGGAGCAATGGGAGGGTCCACTTCTGAGTGACAGGGGAAGGATTACACAACTTTTACATAGTCTTTGGTTGCTGAGAGATGGGATTGGAAAATTTCTCCTCATCTCCTGGGCCAGGAGTGTGAATTATCACAGCATTGTCTGCAAGGGCAATGAGACAGCAGGGAGAAGCTGTGTGCTTGCTGGGCATTACCAGTCTCTGATCAGCAGCTCTCTGGCATAGATTATAAAGCAGTGCAGGAATTTTCCCAACACAGAACTTCATCTCTGTAAGGCACATCACATTGAGCACTCCATTTGGGAAAGTGTTTATTGCAGATACTTTGGTTATTCTGCTTTCTTCATCTGAAGCCTAGTTTGTCCTGCTATGAATGAAGCTCTGGTAACACTTGTTCTAGATTGTTGTATTTTGAAGCATTGTTCTTTCTTTTAAGCTGTGTTGTGCAGTGTTAAAATCAACACCACTTTTGATTTCTTACGTGGAAAACCTTTTTCCTCTCTTCCCACACATTTTGAGGAGATTCTTTGTTTAAAAAGGTCTGTGCAAATGAGCTACCATAGGTGATGGCCAACCTAAGCCTTTGAAAATCTCAGAGGTAAATCTGCAGAGAAATAAATTCTTACAGTCAGCTCAGGATGCAGACAGAAAAAAGCTGGAGAGACTGATAATTTTTCCACCTTAACAGGCATTCAAATAAAAACTGTCAAAAGTGTAAACTAAATTTTAGAATCTTGGCTTCTTTTCTCTGTGTTTTTGAGATGGTGGTATCTATGCAACCAAAGCCATCCCACCCTAGGAATGCTTCTGAAGGAAAAAGAGCAGTCAGTCCTGAGCAAACTAGCCAAATTTACAGTGTTACAAATCTATGTTGGTCCACAGTTTTTGCTGTATTTTTTGAATCAATAGCCAAGAATTTGTGTGCCCAAAAAAAAGGTAAGGCAAGCAGAATGGCTGTCTGGGTATTTCAGTTGGAGCAACTGGCCAAGTGTCATGCAAACACTGCTTGTCAGAGATGGCAAATCCATAACTCCCAGGCACTATTTGTCTGCTTTAATTTCAAAATCATCCTTCCTTTTCTGAAACTTGGAAGTGCAGTGTCTCACAATCTCTGGATGAAATTCAGTGCTCAGACCAAAGTATTTTTACAAGCAGTGCAGAGTCATCTGAAGGGAAGTGCTCCTCTTCATCAGGTAAGTTTGTGTTCTCTGAGATAAACAGAACATGAGTCAGAAGTTAGAAAGAGTGTTTTAGCACATGTGTCAGAAACTGAAGAAAGGTGGTGGGTCTAACTAGATATAGTTGTTCCTTATTGTTCAAATATTAACTCAGCATCTGGAGCATTCCCCTAAAAGAGATTACAAGGGCACGTAGGGGTAAGACAAGGGGGAATGGCTTTAAACTGAAAGAGGGCAAGTTTAGATCAGATATTAGGAAGAAATTCTTTATTGTGAGGGTGGTGAGGTACATGGACACATTGCCCAGAGAAGCTGTGGATGCTTTATCCCTGGAAATGCTCAAGGCCAAGTCGGATGGAGCTTTGAAAAGCCCAGTCTAGTGGAAGGTGCCCTTGCTCTGCACAGGAGGTTGGACTAGATGAGCTCTAAAAGGTCTCTTCCAACTCAAACTACTCTATGGTTCTATGAAATGACAGAAACACATGGAGTAATTGACTGATAAGAAATCTTCCTCATGAGAGATCAATCTTACATAAAAGAATCATGGGCTCTGAGTCAATAAACTGAGGACCATTGTGATAACAGAGAAAATATTTTTTTTCCAGTAGCTTGAAATCATTCTATAGAATGTGTTGGTGGTAGCAGTCTTGAAGGTAGATACCAACAGCAAAATGGTGCTCTGTTTCAAAACCACAGTTTTGAAATCAGAACTCACAGTTGTATTTCTGAAGGACTTGTACCTTTTTAGTCAAAAATATTTCTATAAAAAATAGTTGAATTTGCCCAGGTGAAATGGCTTCAATTTCTGTTTTTCTCTCACTGTTTAAGAAGTCACAGGTACTCACAGGCATCTTCTCCTGATTGAAGAGCAGGAACAATGTGCAACTCCATCTGGAAAAACTTGAACTACATCTGTCTGCTTTATTCTTGTGTATACATATATACAAGAACTGTCATTCAGTGAGTAATATCAGCATAGTGTTAAAATAATTTTTAGGATGAATCATAATGAATTGCTTTTGTATTTGTTATTTGACATGTCAAAAGTGTATTCTTTCTCTTTATGTGAAAGTAGACTTTTTTTAACATTGTTAAATGTTAAATTGATAAATCACATACCCCACTATCCTATGCCATATGTGCTTTTTTTTGTACTCTACAAATGCCTTGAACTAGGGGAATATTTTCACTTGCCTCACACTTTTCACTTTTATCCTTTGTAGTTCAGTCATAGCTATTTGATTTGGAAAAGGTTGGCACTAATAGGGTTGATCTTCACAAAAATAAGTGAAAATAGAGCAAGAGAAGAACTCTCTCATCACCTTGTCTTTTGTTATTTGCTGACAGCAGAGGCATTTCAAGTCATGTACAAACATAGCCCTGTATACACACCCTGCTTTGCTGAGCCTGGTTGTGGGATAAACAGTAGTGGAATGCAGTACAAACCTATTTCACATTGATTTAAACTGATTTAAACTGATTATTTTGTCATCAATATTTCATTGAAAGGGTGATATTTATGATTTCTCCAGTTCTCCTGTAAATAAGTCCTTAAATATTTGCCACCAAATGCCTGCTATTCCCCTCCAGATTCAAAACCTTGTGAGCCATGAATCTTAAGAGCTGTGTTACTAATTGCTTTGCAGATTCGTGGGCAGGTATCATTGGGCAATAAGAACAAGTTAGATTTTAATGAGTTTTGGATTGCTTTTGATTCTGGGATGCAACTAAAGGTTATTTACTGCAGTATTAGGTAAAGAAAAGGCAAAAGCTCTGTCAGGTTTTCATGCTTTAAGAGGATGTGACAGTCTTACCTTTGCTGGGGGAAGCAGGAGAAGATAGGTCTTGCTTTGGAAAGGAAGAATGTCTGCCCTGCAGCCATAGAAATATTTTTCTGTTTCTCTTCACCACCTGCTGAAGTGAGTGATATTTGCCTGAAGGATTTGCAGTTATTTGTAGTACTTTTGTTTAACTGCACCAGGATACTTTGCCAGGAAGTGGAATATTCTTCCCCCAGCAGCACCTCAACTGAACATGCAGGAGAAGATTATGTTATATAGGAGAGAGCATGGACAGGAATGTTCCTACCTCACACTAATGCACTGTTCTCAAGTTCATGGAATATCAAACCCTAAAATGTTTCTACCTGATTGAATGCCTAAAATAGCCTTAAACTAATTAAGTTTAGCTATCATTGAATAATAATTATACTGCATCAGATGTCAGTCAGTCAGTAGAGAATTAATTTTTTTTTTTGGTTAAACTAGCATCCCAAGTATGATAAATTCAGTCACTTTGGAGAGAAGGAAAATCATGACTACCCTGGGGATGCAAAACCTCTGCAACATATAGACCAGGCAGTCCAGGCAGTCCTGTGGTCTTGAGAGTACATAACTTTATGGGTAGCACTGCAAGTGCACACCCTCACAGTCACAGTGAGACCATTTGCTCTGTGCTCACCACTTCCTAAATGCCTGGCAAGTCCAGGGCCTCAGCCTCTCTGGGCACTATGCACAATACAGCTCTGGGAGAGACATGATAATTCTAGGAGAGAAGTCTGTGTGCTTTAGGTCTGCTTTCATAACTAATTTTCAGTGATTTATTAAATCATAAACATTCATGAATTTTTACCTTTTAGGAATCTATGACGGATGCAGATGTAATTTAAGAAAATACTTAATATCTGCCCAGCACAGGGAAGTACAAGTCAAATTCTGTTTGCTTTTATTGAAAGAGAGAGAAAGAACTTTGTAAAAAATGAGGATTTTATTTACTCTTATAATCAATTTTTCATTCTTCCTTAAATTCCACAGACAAGGGTTGTGCCATGTGACTTGGCTCACTCAGACATAGAGAAAGCAATGCTGGTCCCAGTGATTCTGTGGCTGCTTCAAAGCATGGTAAATCAGGCTGTGCCTGGAGATGGTTACAGTATGAAGGCCTCCTGGTTATTAAAATGAAATCAATAATTTTTAAGCAAGCAGTGTTTGAAAAATGGTTGAGCAGAATGCAAAATCAATTAGTATGAAATATTATACCAGGCATTTTAACACAAAAGGGGAGGGGCTATTGATAAAACTTGTTCATCAAGAATGAAATGGATTTTCAGACTGAGTTCCACTGCCTTCAACACAGCTACAAATTACTCAGTCTGTCTCTGAAGAGAAAAATCAGTTACTGCATTTTATAATGTGTAAACATTCCATTAAAAAATCCTAACTAGATTTGCTAAAGAGATAAAATGACAACTTCAAGGAATCTCATAGAGATGCATTTAGATAGTTGTCATGTGTTACAAACTTGACTAAACATCAGATATAAATCAAACATTAGTTTACCTTAATGTCACAGGTCACTCTCATGAACAATTAAGCATCCATTTTCTGCCTCCCTGCCAATGCAATCATTCTGCTTCCTCTAGATTTGAATTTTATAGGAATTACAACTCAGCAAATATAGTGTGTGCTTTTGGTACATGTCTATAAACCTCTGTAGTCACCATAAGAGAGACCAAAAAAAAAATTAATTGCTAGTTATTGAATAAAAATAAGCATGAGAGAATCTGTGGAAATAGTGTTGAGGATGATTCCAAATGTATAGCGCTGGTTTTGTAGCCATTTTGTATATTTTCTGCATCCTAGCTTTATACCTTTCCCTCTCCCCCCATTGAAAATCAGAATTACATTTAGCATATATTTTCTAAATTCCATCTTTTATACATCTTAGCATGTTTTTGTTTTTAAATTAATTTGTGATATTTATGGGAGAAGTCATTTACTCTGTCCTCAGGCTCGATTTGAAGATGCAACCTGATGTAACTATCACAATTAATTGGGGAAAAATACGATGGTTAAAACCAGTGTTTCTATTCAATGAGAATTCTGACATTTCGGAATTTTATTTCAAATCAAAGTAATGGAAATTACTTTCTTGTAGTTAAAGATATTTAATAGTTCTACAAATTTCTTCTACAAATATGAAAACTATGGTGAAGTTTTCATAGCACTCTTGCATATCTCCTCACTGCAGTGTAGAGGTGTGTTAGTACATTTAGGAATAGGTCTTACAAGGTTATATCTCCATAATTATAGAGGAACTAAAGGTACTTATTTTCTTTTCCAATTGACATAACAGATATCTACACCCCTGTCTAATTTCAGCTCTCAGGCTCCTTTGGATACTGCAGGCTCTCTGATACTCCAGTACAGCACAGTATGTTTTCTAACTTTTTCTAAACAATCTTTACTTTAACATGACTCCTGCTATTCACACTATCCCTTTCTTTTCTCTGAAGTCATTCATGTATAACGGCTGTTTCATCATCTTTTTTTTCCTCCTCCATCTTTCCTAAATTATGCATGTAATTCCATCCTATTATTCCAGCCACAATTGCTAATCCTCCACAGGTATCTGTTAGCTAGTTTTGCATTCTGACACAGTAGTTTTGCATCCTCTGTCTTGTTTTACCAATCCAATGTCTTCATGCTGGCCAGCACAAGAGGCTAAATTTTAGCCAGCAGTTTCTGGCTCCATATATCAGTATTGGCACTTTCCTCTGACCTTTTGATATTCCTTTCTTACTACATTATCATCATGCAGATTACATGGACCTTTCCCAGCTTTGTTCCCTACTTTAAAATTTAAGCTTTTATCAATCAAATTAGCCTTGATCCCAGTCCAGACCTCAAACTACTCTGTGTGTGCATGCATGTATGATCCTCTTCCAAGAATGTTTCCCAATGACAGACCAGCCCTAAGCCTTCCTACAGGTCATCTGTTGGTTTTCACTATCAAGTTGCACCTTCCTTCTAAATCTTCAAAAAATAAAATAATTCAATTCAATTTTTATTGATGTTGTATTAATCACATTTAACTGCCTTATAATTTCAGACATTTTTCCATGTCTTCCTGACAGCTGCCAATTGATTCTGCAGTTGGAGCAATTTTTCCATGTTTATTCATAAGTCTTGACCTACTGGAACAAAGGTGTGCAAGAGTCAGAATGATCATCTCTTGTATGTGATTTAGATTAGCCAAACTAAAAAAAAGTATTTTAATGTCCTAAGTAAATCACTACTACTTGACACACACAAAACCTCCCACAGTGGGAGGCACTTAGTGTCAAAACCAGGAAACCAGGAACACCAAAGCCCAGCTGGAGCTGAGACTGCCAAGGGGCACTGGTTGGAACAAAGCAGATTATGGAGATTGCTAATTGGAAAAGCAAGTTCAGGGAAAATGGACTTCTACTGACAGAGGCCCCTTGTGACAACAGGTATTAACAAGAAAGCTGATGAACTCAGGGCCTTTTTTCTGCCTCTGTCTTCAGAGCCAAAGCTAGCTCCTCAACCCCTGCCTGTACAGACATAAGTGGGGAAGGAATTGAGCAGCCAGCAATGCAAGAGCCAGAGGTTAGAGAAGCTCTCTGTCTTCAGATCCACTGGGCTGGATGGGAATCACCATGGTGGGCCTGACTGTGAAGCCACTATCAGTCCTCATCCTTAAAAAAAGGCAAGAAAGAAGACAGGAGTCACAGAATCCCAGGATGGTTTGGGTTGTAAGGGGTTGAGGGTTGCCCTCTGGATGGGCCAGTCAGCCACATCTCAGTCAATGGAAAGATCAGGAGCACATAATCAGCAGAGTAAGCCCAGGAAGGCAAATCATGTTTGACCTGCTGAGTGCCTGCAGTGATGAAATGTCTGACCCTGTGGGCAAGGGCAGAGTGGTGGCTGCAACACACCTTGGTTTGAGAATGGTTTTGACAACACCTTCCCCACCCTTCCCCTCTGGAAAGAGCAGAAGTGTGGACTGAAGCTGCAAGGATAGCAATCACTAACTCAATATCTGGTTGGTAATCAGCAAAGCAGCCTGGGATCAATACTGGCACCCATATCCAGGGCCTTCACCAACAGCTTCTGAGCAGGTAACACTGAGGTTGGGGAGCAGCTGCTGGTTCAACCCAGAAGGACCCTGAAAAGCTCAAGGATCAGACAGAGACATCATGATTCTTTTAAGAAGTATGAAGTTCTGCCCCTGGAATGGAATTGCCCCAGGTATGGGTACAGAGTGGGACAGAGGGCACAATCCTGTGGATTACAGCACAGGAACCCATGGCTCTTCTGGAAGGAGGCTCTCACTGGGGTGCATTAGAGGCATGGCCAGCACATCACAGGGAATTTGCTGATTATCTCTGCTGGGTACTGGTGAAGTACCCAGCAAGTTTTGGATATCTCTGATCAAGGGCAAGATTAGAGAGTGTTCAGTGGAGGGCTGGTAAGAAAGTTATTGAGGGGAGGCTGAAGGCACTGGACTTGGGTGGTAGAAAGGAAACTCTGAAGTAACATAACATCAGCCTACAAGTGTCTGAAGGATCATTAGAAAAGTGTCAGAGCTGAACTGTTCTTATCACTGCCAGTGGGTCTAACAGAGCAATTGCCACAGTTTAAAACTTGGGAGGTTCAGACCAAGCATCAGAAAATAAAATCAAAAAGTAGATGAGCAGTAGAACAGCTTGTCCAAAGGAGTGGAGGAATCTCTGTCACCGAGGCTTTTCAAGACTCAGGCAAAGCCAAGATTGACATAGTCTAGTGCTGACCTGGTCCAGCTGAAAAACAGCCTTCAGAGGTACCTTTCAACCAACATTTCAATGATCTTGCAGCAGGTCTCAGGTCTTCACATCTTATTAATAAAGCCTATTATTAAAATAATGTATTTATTTACTTGTTTGGTTTCAGGAGTGGTAGTAAAAGATTGTCACCTAGCCTGTTTGGAGAGGGAAGACTCAATATATGGGAAACACCTTGGTGAGTTGCCTAAGTGGGACAACACCTCTCACCAGCCTACTTTGTGGAGTTGGAAATGCAGCAAGAGACTTCCGCTAAGGAATGGCTTTCAAGTCACACTTCTGCTCTACATCCACTTGCCCTGGCATCCATTTGCCTTTCCAACTTAGATGACTTATGCCTCTACCACATTAAAATATGAATGTAAACTCAGCTACTCCTCCCAACATGTCTGAAACAATAGCAATTAGCCTCTCTCTGGCCTTCTGTTATCAAATCAGTATCCAACTTCTTTATTCTGTAGAAAATTCTTTGATATAAATAGACATATTCTGTAGTGAACTATATTGATTCCATAACAGCCAGTAGATTCAGCCCAGTAGATTCCCAGACTGATCACACCACCAAGAGAACTTGCTTTTACTTGTTTTTTGGGGAGCTGTAACCTGCTTGTTTTCTGTTTAGAACTGTGAATCTTTTACCCCCTATTCTCAGAGGGTAGTATAGATGCCACACATCTGAATCCTTTCTTGTATTGTGGATTTGATTTGGGTCCACTATTCAAAGTTTCAGTGGAGAAATGGTAGGATGTGATGTATCTTAACAGGAGGAGCAGAGCAGCCATACTTGGAGAAATTAAAACTAGAAGGTATCTGATGGAATACACCTAACCCACATGGAAGATAAAATAATGTAATTTTACTGAAGTTTCACAGAGCTGCATTTAGGTATTTGTCATGCATGTCAAAACTTGAGTAAACGCATGATATTAATCAAGCATTAATTTACCTTAATTGCAAAGGTTAAAGTTTACTGTCACATATAATTAAGGATGAGGTTTTTTCCTCCCTGCAAATCCTGCAATCAATGGAATGTGTTGCTTCTTCTAGATTTGAATTATGTAAGTTGTAACAGTATAGAGCTGGCTGATGTCACTGTGAGGTCACCCTCACCAATCTCTGAAAGGTGCCAGTGATCATAGGAGGTTCCCAGGGACTGGGAAAAAAAGCACATGTCACTGCTTTCTTCAAGAAGGGCAGAAAGGAGGATCCAAGAACCTACAGGGCAGCCAGTGTCACCTCAGAGCCTGGAAAAGTGATGTTGTGAATGATTTCCAAACACATGAAGGAGAGCAAGGTGTTGGGGAGTAGTGAGGGTTGATTTACAAAGTGGAGATTATGCCTCCCTATGATGAGATCATATAAGTGACCTGGTGGAGGAAGGGAGAGCAGTGGATGTTATCTATGCTGGCTTTCAATGCTGTCCCTCATAACATCCTTGTAGAGAAACTGATTAAATATGTAAAAAATCAGGGGACAGTGGGGAGGATTGGAAACTGACTGAACTGCTGGATTCAAAGGGTTGTGATCAGAGGCATGATTGAGGTCAGTCACTTGTGATGTAACCCTGGAGTTAATACTGCATAACATCTTCCTTAGTGGCCTGGATGATGAGACAGATTGCACCCTTTGCAGATGACACCAAACTGGGAGGAGTAGGTGATACATCTGATGAGTGTGCTCCCATTCAAAGGGACTCTGACTGGAGAAATGAGTCAACAGAATCCTTGTAAAGTTCAAGAAAGGGAAATGCCAAGTCCTGCACCTGGGGAAAAGAAGTACCTGAGGATGGACTGAAACACTATATCTGAGCTCCTTTTTTCTTTTGTTGAAGTCCAAGTAGTAGAAATCTCCTTTTACCTGCCCTTGTCACATGCAGTACCTGATCCAGTCGTTCTGTAAAAGCTGGTGCTGTTTGAACCACTGGTGACTGCTGTGGGTACTTGGCCATGAAGGGCTCTTCAACTTCTGACACTTAGAAGATTGAACTGAAGACTCTTTTGTCTTAAATATTGCAGAGAGAGAACGATGACTTTAGGGGTTGCTGATACTAAGGCAGTGCCAAATAAATAGGGCTTTGGATTAGAGAATAGAGTAGTTTGAATTAGAAGGGAACTTTAAGATAATCTATTCCAACACCCCCCACCCTGCCCTCCCCCTACAATAAGCAGACACATCCTCAGCTAGACCAGGTTGCTCAGAGCCCTGTCCAACTTGACCTGGAATGTTTCTAGGGATGAAGCATCCAACACCTCTCTAGGCAAACTGTTCCAGTGATTCACCACCCACTGCTGACACAAAAACTTCTGCCTTATAACTAGTTTAAAACAAATTCTTTCAGTTTAGAACTGTTATGCCTTGTCCTATTGCAACAGGCCCTGCTAAAAAGTTCATCCCTATCTTTCTTTTAAGCCCCTTCTAACACTAGAAGGCAGCCAGAAAGTGTCCCCAGAGCCTTCTCCACACTGAACAGCCCCAACTCTCTCCACCTTCATTCATAAGGAGAGGTACTTCAGCCCTGGGATTGTAGTGGTGGCCCTCCCATGGACCAACAGGTCCATGTCTTTCCTGTGCTGAGGACCCCAGAGCTGGATCCAGGTGGGGTCTCACAAGAGCAGAGTAGAGGAGCAAAATTCTCTCCTTCACTGTTCTGCCCATGCTGCTTTTGGATTCAGCCCAGGACATGGTTGTTTTTCTGAGCTTCAAGTTGCACATTGCCCATTTGTATCCAGCTTTCCATCCACAAGTATCCTCAAGTCCTCAGCAGGACTACTCTCAATCTGTTCATCCCCGAGCCTCTGTTGATACCAGGGGTTGCTTCAGCCCAGGTGCAGCCCTTTGCATTTGATCTTCTTAAACCTCATGAGATTCCCACAGGCCACTCCTTGAGCTTGTCCAGGTCCCTCTGGATGGCATCCCGTCCTTCAGGTGTGGCAACCCCACCACTCAGCTTGGTGTCACCTGCAAACCCAGTGAGGGTGCCCTTGACCCCACCATGTCATAAACAGCAGTGACCCTGAGGGACAGCCCTTGACATGGTTCTCCATCTGAGCCACTGAACACTGCCCTGGAGATGTGACCATCCAACCCATTTCTCATCCACCAAAATCCTCCCATCAAATCCAGATAGACGCAGAAAGGGAGTTTAAAACAGGGCTGGGACAGAGTCTCAGAATAACAACAATTAAATTATTCCAGTGATTGCACTTATTTCCTCAGAAAGCACCTCCTCAGAAGAAAGGCTGCAAGCTAATTAAATAAAAGGATGAACAAGTGATCCTACAGAATGAAGACTCAGACTGATTATAGGCTTAAGAAAAACACTTTGTTTAAACATGAACCTAAAAATAACCCCAGAACCTCAGAGCTCAAGCAAGTACACCTTTGAAAGTCCTCCTGGTATGAGAAATGTCCTACCCCCTATACCACAATTTACTCTTCTGAGCTAGGATTCAGTAAATATGAATTACACCTTTAAAGCTTAGCTCTAAGACTTCCAAACACTTTCAGATCTATCTGTCTATCTGTTGTTATGACAGTAACCAGTAACACAGTCTGTGGTGCAGTTTTCAGTAGTTACAGACACTTCTAATTGTACTGAAGGTAAAAGCTAGTTTAAAAAGAAAATGAGAAAAAAGAACTTCTAAATTTTTTTTCAATACTTCCCATTTGTATTTTTCCATTTCTGCTCAGTCAATCGCTCAGTTACCTTCTCTAACAGAGAGGTGAGTCAGGAGTTCTCAGATCCTCAGGAGTCAAGTTCTAATCTTGTGATTCAGATCAAATGCTTCAACAGCTCAGCAGTGTACAAAAAATCATGCACCAGATGCCTGGTTCAGACTGCAGTGAAGAACACTGTTATGCTGACACTGCATCCAAAGCACTGTGTCCATTCTGTGGCTCCCCAACATGAGAAAAATGAGCAACAGATTCCTGAAGGAACTGGAGCACATGACAGTGGGGAGACATTCATATATCTGGACTTGCTCAGCCCAGAGAAAAGAATGATGAGGGGAATTCTTACTCTTTTCTGCAGCTACATAATTGAGGTGGAGGGGAAGAGAGAGCCAGACTCTGCTTGGCTGCATATCATGGGTGAACAAGAGGCAATGGACACAACCCAGGGCACAAGACATTCCAATGAGATTCAGGGAAGTTATTTGTTTTCAAACTCTGAAAAGATTTCTCAGAGAGGCTGTGGAACCTCCAACCTTGAAAATACTAAAAAGGCAACAGGACAAGGCCATGAGCAACCTGCTCTAACTCGACCTGCTTTGTACAGAACATTGGAGTTGCAACCCCCGGGGGTCCCTTCCAACCTAAGCAATTCTGTGAGTCAAACAGCTGCTGGAGGCCAGGATTTCCTCAAAGCCTCCAGAGCTATAACAGCTCACAGCTAGCTGTGAGCACTGAACACTGTTATCTGTACCTCCACTGCTCTTCTCACCTCCCAGCGCATTTTTCCTTCAGCTTGGCTGGCATTAATGCAAATGGAACAGTGAAAAAAAATAAATAAATGTTCTCTTAGGTAACTAAACAACTAAACTCCCCTGAGATGGTTCAGGCTGCGCTGCACAAAGCGTTGTGTTGTACACACTGTGGCAGAGGTTCAAAATGAGTATTGACCAGGGAAGGACCTAAAGATCATTTATCCAAAAATATTGTCTTGCCAGGGATCACTGTTAAAATTTTTACAGTTTCAGAAAAATTCCTGTTTTGGTTAATGTTAATTTCATTTTTTTTGTCTGCCATTTTTACCAATGCAACATTATTCTGCCAATACAACCATAAAGAAATAGGGTAACACAAATACCAATTTCCTAAAGTGGTCAGTACCAACTAACTTCAGTATCACTAAAGGACTACTTTTGCAGAAGAATTACAGTGGGGAAATTTGTTGCAAAGATTCCCAGGCTACTGCCAATTCAGCTTAGCCCAAGAGAGAAAGAAGTTTCTGCAGCTTCTGATTTCTTCTTATTGAATAATCAATAGTCCAATATAATAATAATATCTGCTGAAGAGATCATATGGATGTAGTATTTCAGCTGTGCAAATGAGGTGCATTCATTATTGTTACAGTGAAAAATATTAAAATATATGTAAACAGGCAGGAGCTCCTAATCTGAATTTGATTGATAGACCTCCACTGAATCTCATTTTCTCCTAACATACCGTGTTCTTCAGCTTGTTCTGAGGATCACTGATAACTCCCAAATTATCTTGAAAGCTTAAGTTTCTCAGAATTCTTGTTTGGGGAAAGTTCAGTGTTTTACAGATTACCCTCTTTAGGCATGCACTCATCAAAACAAATCCCCAAAACCTGTTCAAGAGTAAATAATATTTTGAGAAGCATTAATAAGGAAGGCTTGGGTAATAAAGAAGGAAACCACAGAGGTGTCATACACTTCTTCCTTTCCCCTGTTATTTTTATAATTGATTTAGATGTCAATCTATGCAAGTAATCAGAAACACTCATGCTGTCTTCTAAATATAAAGTTATTGGCTACTTGGCACTTAAGCTGTTTCCTCTAAATGCCTCCTCATGTCCTATACCAGACACACATTGATTTTTGATTTTTTCAAAAAACACACAGTGTTTTTTGATTCTACAACACTTGCTTATGTAACTATTGGTGTTAACCTAAACTGCCTGTAAACACACACAACCAGCTATTGGCTATATTATGTTCTCTTTCTTTGTAACCATACGTTATTTTCTGTATTATCCTATACTAAATATTACAGCTAACCTAGACTTTTGTGGTCCTAAACAGTAGCTTTACATCTGTTTAGTTTAAAACCCTTCATGGAGCCTGAGATCATTCTTTCTACATTTGTGGACAAAGCATATACCTGGCAATATGATAGCATCAATACAAACTGGGGAGGGAGGCCAGAAATGGAAGTTGTTGAGGATTAAAGCACAATTTAATACAAAAAAGCACAAGCTTTTTCCACTTCTCAGCAACTGTTTCACTAGTCCATGTCAGGATAACAATACACCAGTAACAGTGTTTGTTCCACTTACAGGTGACACACCCAACTTCTAATGAAACAGTCCCTAGGCTGTTGCACGTTTCCAACAGCTTTGTGAAACTGGTGCCCTGTTTTGGGGAGAGGTTTCTGCTCACTCACCCATACTCTGGTTAACAGCAGCAATCCAGACACATTACCAGGCTGGAACTCGTATAAGCTGCTGTTAAGGGGATGCAGCTGACAGCCACAGTGAGACACAGGTGCCCATCCTTGGGACCCAGTCCCTCAAGAGGAATACAGTAACACTGGACAGCACACCAATGGGTCTCAGGACATTTTTAAGGATGCTTTCAACTAACAGGGCTTCCAGAATCAGATCTGAAGATCCATCTCTGTATATTCCATCACACAGTTACTTAGCATTGGCTACTTCTGCCATTTTCATCAAAGCTTATGTTCTAGCTGCATATTGTCACTTGTTCAAGACAAAAAGGTCGCTGTGTCAGAGCCGTTGCAAGACTCCTCTGGTCAGCCACTGCTGCAACAGCTCATTATTAACATCCCAATGTATTCCAGAGCAACCTGGCAAGGCAAGTTGGGATAGTCACTGTCCAGTGGGTAAAAAGGCAGCAAGGTCTTCCACACCTTTTCAGGGTCTTGGGCTTCTTGACAAGTCTTCAAGACTACAGCTTTAATCACTGTATTCTCTACATCTTCATGAGCAGGGTGGATGTTTCTACTGGGTCAGGCAGCAAAAGACTAAAACTGTCTTTTGTCAGGGTTTTCTCAGAAACCTCGTTAATGCTCCTTTCTCCAGCCTCCACCACTGTCTACTACACTTAGTTTCAAAGTCATGTAAGTCAGAAGCTGTTTCCTCAAGCCCTGTGCAGCGCTTGGCTTTTCTCTCCAAGCACTGAGGCTAAACACAGTGCCCACCATGTCCTGTCACTGTCTTGAGGACCTGTCACAGACTGGATCCTCCCTGACAGCCAGCACCACTGATAGTGGAACATAAGTAACCTACACAGTTCTGGGTTTCCCACGGGGATCCTTCAGTATTTCTGCTGTTCTTGGCTGTATTTACTCCAGCTGCCAACAGAAGTGTCCATTGTGTGCTGCTGCCAGTGCCAGAGGTGCACCTAAGCCCATACTAACATGCTTCAATCAGCTGCTTCTTTAGGAAGAAGGTGACCTACTTTGAAAACCCTAAAAAATATTTTCATTGCTGGCAATACTTACTGCAGACATGGGCACCTCAGAGTCTCTGAAAGCCAGGAATAGAAACTTCCTACCGAGATGCTGAGGCACCCTGCTTGCTCCTGTATGTCAAGGTCTGGTTTTTTGTTTGTCTGCTCCCTCCAGAGGCCAAGCACACAAAGGCATTTAGCTGATCATCTTCCTCAACTGGGAATAAAATTCATTAATTTAACCATAATGAAGAGTACTGCTGATTAAGGAATACAGGTGCCGGTGACCACAGAACAGACTCCTACACCACCACAGCCTAGAAACACAACAACAAGCCACCCACTTTTGCAAGAGGGAAAAATGAATGCCTATGAAACACAGTGAGAGGGTTTCAAAAGAGATTTCACTGCTAAGTAAGCGATGCAGTAAGAGGCCCCAAGTCTCTGTCAGCTTCTGCCGAACCTTTCCTTCCTTGAGCTGGCAGCCTGGATATAAATAAAACTGCTGTGCAAGTGTCCTCTCTACAAACACAGAAAAAAAATGAAGAACAGTCTAATCTGTGCATTTTTTGAAAGTATTTTTTGTCCCACTAAACTAGGTGCAACTACTAAATAAAGGTACTCACAGTTTTCACTTTGCCTCTTTATTTGGTTGTGATTGCATTTTATAATCACAATGTTGAGCTCTGGCATTCAATCTGATGGGCAAGATAGCACAAGCTATAACCTGAATTAATCAATAGGAACTCTGACTCTTGCTTGCTGTGATTAAAAATGTAACGAAGCCAAGGCATCCTCCCTTACTTCTCTCTCCTTCTCCAAAAGGAAGGGCAATCACAGCCCAAGAAGTAAATTCTGAAGACTCGGTTTTGCAACAAAATGAGAAAGCATTGCCAACAGCTACCTGCAGAAAAGCCAGCCATGGGCCTCAAGTTTGAAGGGACAAATAAAGCTGCACTCACACTACAACAACGTTATTTCAGATAATGCTTCCCTCTTCCCACACATCTTCCAAAAAGCTTCACCTAATTTTAAGTCTTCTTCCATGAAGCAGTCAGCCTGCCTATAGGATAGCACAATGTCCACAGATGAAAAGCTGGGTTTGAGACCTCCAGGGAACCACAGGGAAACTCAAGTCCCCTGATACTCATATCCAGTAACAGCAAATAATTATGGATTCGATTGGAGCTTGCTCAACTGCAGGAACAGTTGACACCCCAATTCACCTGAGAGCAGGACTTACCTTATGGCCAGAGGGTCTCAGGGAGCAGCAGTCCCAGCATTGTTTCACACTCAGAGATGCCACCAGACCTACCAGTTAATCATGAAGAACCTGTGCAGTGTGACTGGATACCACCCAGAGCAACCTGCCAGCCTTGGTCATCAGCTCACTGCCATCCATGGACATCAGCCAGGGGACAAAGCAACCCCTGTGCCAGCCTAACCTCTGCAGCTTCTATGTGTACACTGATTTAGGAGTGTGTGTGTACAATGTGGTACCACATATATGAGATTTATGGCCTGTATCACATATCTGCATGGCACCAGCACACAGCACCTCAGACCTGCGTGCTGGCACACGCAGAGCATAGCCATGGCACCACCTATCAGCAGTAACAAATAAATGGCACACAGCTCAGCAGCCATGGTTAACAGCTCCTCCTCTTGAGAAGGGAACGAGAGATTGCTTCTCATACACCTTCTTCAGCTGCTGTGTCTGGACTGTATTTAAGGATTAGGGTGGAGAAGCATTAGGGCTCTCCAAGCAAAAGTACAGTTGCCCTATTGTAAGGTGAAGAGACAAGATTTGGAACAATGGACAAAAATAATTTTTCAAAATGCTAATCACAGAGAAAACCTTGAAGTGGGAAACAGAGAACACAAAGTTTGTATTTTAGCTGTGGGAGAACAATTTTTGTATCCCTGCTTTCAATTCTGTACTCTAGGGAAAAAGACAGCTGCAATTCTCACACAAGAATAATTAAAAATTTATCTAGAAAATACTTTACAGATGGAAGGCCTTTCACAGCTTTGGAGTCAGCAACCTTGCAATGCTCTAGCTGGCAGCTGCTGTTCTACCACTGTGCTCTGAACAGAGACATGGGAAAGCCAGCTTCTTGTGCAAGCTGTTTTTCTGGCCCCAAAGGAAAAAAAGGCAATAGGGATGATATTAAGCTGCCTAGATTAGACTGTGAAGGGAGCTTGAGCAGAGGACAGAAACAAGGTGACCAAGGGTACTCACAAAGGCAATACAGCCCAGCTTATGAGTAGAAACCTCAGGGTGTTTAGCTGGTGCACTAAGAAGAAATTAATAGTTAAGTAAGAAATTTCCCTAAAATCTGCAGTTTAGGTAAAGCCAGACACGAATGTGGGAGCAAAGAAGACTGGAAGGAACCTCAGGACAAAGCAGAACTGATTCTGACAGGAACAGCTCCATCTCTGACCCACAGCTGCAGTCTGTGTTACACTGAGAACTGTAGGCTCCCTCAAGCAGCACTATGTACCTGCTTCCCCTTAGCATTGACCATGCATTTACATTTCACATACAGAATATCAGATTGCAAAGTACAGTTCCCATAATACCTGAATCTTCAGTACATGTTTTCTGCAGTGTAATCACTAACCTCCCTGCTAGTACAAGTGAAAGCACACACCTCAAGAACTTTGAGAGCTTTTAACCATTCTCAGAGCTGCTTAGCCTGCAGAATACAATGAGGAAAGCAAAGAACTTAGGAGTTTTTATAAGCCTTTTTCTGAAACATTGCACCATTTATGTTCCTTCACAATTGAACCTTACAGACATACAAAGACAGTAAATTCATACATTTAAGATCAGTTAAGTAAGAATGCTGTACTGGTAGTATCTTTCCCTCAATACTTACCAAGTTTTTACAGCAAATAGTTAAAATCCATGAAATAATTATTTAATACTAAGAAAATGTTCTTCCTAGAGCAGGGTACCTGATCCATGTAAAGGAAAATAGACACCATAATGAAAGAAAAAGAGAAGACATTTTTACAAAAGCTCTGGATGTTTAAATCTCCTTAAAAATACATATAAAGCAAAGAGGCCACTCTGTATTTAAAGCCATTTTCTTTTTATCTATTGGGGTAGTCACTTTACATCATACCAAAAAGACTGTATAAGGAATACAAGTGTCAAGAATCAGATCTTTATGGCACAAAAGGAATTTTTTCATTAATCTGTTTCAGAGTTGTTAAATACATTATTAAAGACAAAGACACTAAGGCTACCACAAAATAATATTTGCATGATGATGTTAGTCTTTATTCAGTTTCTCAACTGACTCCTCCAGTCTGAAGGTGGACAAGAATCTTTCCAGTAGTCTATTTCATTGATTTATTCTGGATGAGAAGATTCTTTCTACTTTTGACACAAACTTATTTATATTGTTATTCAAAGTTCACATAAGCTTTTATGTTGCACCTTACAATGTATGGAATTTCAGATTAAAATAAAACTCTACTCTTAACATAACCTTTTATATAATGTAAAAATATTCTACATGTTTAACATATCAAGAATGTTAAGCATTTGCTTTGGGGAAAACCTATTTTATGCATTTTTCAGTACAAACCCCACTGTGAAGGCTTTGCATTTGTGTCTCCCTGTTCAGTCAGGTGCCACCCAATGTTCATTGTCTGCAGCTGCAGCTCAGCCACTGCAGTTTCCAAAAAATTGCAAATTTGAGATGCTGCTCACTGTTCATCTTTACTCCTCTCCCATCCCTCCCTCCACCATGGAAAATTGACATCTTTGAAATAATGAGTGTTTTTAATTATCAAAATCAGTATAAAAATAGCAGCATGCTACTAGACACGAAAAGCAGATTCATCATGCATTGTGAGTTTAAATGCAGATTTCTGCCTTCCTCTTATATTATCAAAATCTTTTTTAAAGTTAACATCAAGGCAAGGGTATAAGGACAGACACTGCATAGTATGATTTGATACTAATCTGAACTGGGTTATTTGCCTTTAATCAAAATCCATGATAATTACAGGGTAAACAATTTTTATTTCAAAATACAAGTTTAACTGGAATTGTAGTGATGAAAGCAGAAGAGGGAAAAATGCAGTCTTTTACAGCCCATGTCACTGCATCTCACTTACATCCAGAGATAAAAGCTCTAATTGGTGAAGAGACAAAATATTTGTGGCATGTCATTGAACCTTTGTGATAATCCAGCGTTATTCATTTCTAAAGAAATATAAATACTTTAAAACAAACATTGAAAATAAATCCTTTTGATGTAACAAACTACACTCTTTACTGAGAATTTTCAGTCTTCTTAAAAGTAAGGGACGTCACCCAAGAAATAATTGAAGTATCAATGTAGAACAATCCTTGGAGGAAAAAAGTTGGAATGTAAACCTCTGCTCCAAATTAGATCTGAAAAGCAAAAACACCACACCATGTATTTCATCCAAGTGTATTTTTCATCAATAACTTTTTAAAAATTATTTTTACAGTTCAACAGGAGACTTCCTGAACTTAGCACAGTCCTGTTTTGCTTCAGCTTATACCCTGTTTTCTTAACAAATGAACAACTGCTCCCTGCTTTTGTCCCTGCAAGCCCTGTGACAATACTATGTCACACAGGTGAGCAATTCTGCATAACCACAGCATCTGCAATACAATTATACATCACTAGAACAGCCACAAATTAGCCCATGATTCTCACAAATGAAAATAAAACCAAATTTGGGAGTCACTTCCCTAGGTAGCAACTTTCCAATCGTCCTTCTGATACAAAAAACAAAGGAAAGGATCCACCAAGTTCCTCCTGTTTAAGAATGACCTTGGAAACTGGACTTCATTCCAGATATATGACAGTGATCCTCAGAGAGGTTACTCACATCTTTTCTTTACATCTTTTACTTTCTTAGAGCATGATATTAATATTTTATTGAAGAGCTGACAAAAGCTTTAAAACAATCATAGCTTCTCACTTAACCCCACACACAGATCCATTACTTTGCAAATTTGTCCTACAGCTACTTATCTCTTTGATGTCTTACAACAGCCTCATTATTAAAAGCATGCAGTACTAGTTTTACTGGCTTCAATGAGCTAAATCTTCAGTAAGTTCAACCACTGACAGGCCCAAAGTGAAATTTTCAAAAGTCTGAAAAAAAATTCTTCAGCATTTTGGTATTTTTAAAATACTTGATCTAATGAATCATATATTGATAACCTCAAAAAAGTCAGAATAATAGAAGCATTTTAAAAGAATTAGTCATATTATCAACTCAGAGAGAGGACTAAAAAGATGAAGAATTAAAGCATAATAGTATTCTTAGAGCAGTCTATCCAATTAAGTTAACTCACTGGCTCAGTAAGTTACTACTTATCCTCTCAGCCAGCTGACCCTGCACACATTCATCTCAGCTGTAAATTAAAGTGCATCAACTTAGAAAACATTGCACAGCAGATACTACTTCTGCAATTTACTATAAAATTTGAATTGTAACAATTTTACTACTATAATTTCAGAGTGTGCATGACCAATTACTACAGTTTAGTGGTAAGCAGTAACACAAGTGACTGTGACAGTCAAGATTATGGTTAACTTTAGAAAAACTACTAGGATGCAGCTTTTTGGAGTTTTTATGTAAAGAAAAATGGAGACTTAAAACCTTTATTTTTAAAAACCAAATTCCTTAATTATTGCTGCAGTTCTGGTGGGACAGTGAGGCTGTTAAACCTAGAGGAACTGGGGGGTGTCAAATGACTGATTTTCTTTTAGGCACCTTCAGACTGCTCTCTGTGTGTGTTTTAGCAGTGTGACACTAACTGTACCATGGGTTTAGAAGTCAGCACAGGATTGACTGTAGGACAGGAGAGAGGACAGAAAGCTGGCATGAATGCACCACAGCACTCCCTGAGGCAGTCCCTGAGGAGCTATCCTGAACATCCATGTATTCCTGCTGTAGAACTAACAACAGCTTAATGCCAAAGATGAGAGCTTCAACCATATGATAAAAATACACATTTACTACTTACATCATCAATATCTTCATCATCATCTCCAATATCATCAAACTGGATTTCATCATCATCTCCAGGACCAAATGTGTCTGTTTCATTGATTTTAGCTATGAAGGAATTTGGAGAAGTCAAGGAGTGCACTCACACTGTGCCAAGACAGACTGAGTATTCTTATCCAACATGAACTTCAATTTGAAGTAAAAAGATTCTTACCATGTTCTGGAAGCTCCCCATATGCTTTCAGGCTTCTGGCTTCATCTGCATTGTATTTTAGAATAACATCAGCCTTGTTATCCTAAATAAGAATTTATTAGAATGTATTAGTCATCTAAGAAGGAAAAAGAAAACTATTAACCTCAGCAGACTGCATTATTTATAACTATATTATTTACAGTGGATTAACACCTATAATATTTACAGAAGAACATCTTGTTCTTCCTTCCCCTCCAGTTCCTTTAAATGTGAAGTAAACACATTGGAGTATTTTAATTTCTTCTGAGTGACAACTTAATTATCTCAAATTGCAAGTATTATAAATTCACAGAATGGTTTGGATTGGAAGGGACCTTAAAGATCATCTACTTCCAACCCCCTGCCATGGGCAGGGACACCTTCCACTAGACCAGGGCACTCAATCTGGCATTGAACACTGCCAGAGATGGGGCATCCACAACTTCCCTGGGCAACAAGACAAAAGAGAGTTTGAGACAAATGAGAAATCTCGAGTATTCAACAACTTGACAAGCTCAGTTTCATGCCTTTGAAATTAACCTTTCTTCAGACAACACATATAGTGAAGTGTTGAGGTCAATCAGGAATCACAGAATGACTGGGTTGGAAGAGACCTTAAAGAGACTCATTGAGTCCAACCCAGCCCTAACACCTCAACCAAACCATGGCACCAAGTGCCACATCCAGTTTTTTTTTAAACACATCCAGGGATGGTGACTCCACCACCTCTCTGGGCAGGCCATTCCAGTACTTTATCATTCTTTCCATAAAAAACTTCTTCCTAATATTCAACCTATATTTCCCTTGGTGAAGTCAAAACCAGAAAATTCCTAGTTTTATGTACTTAATTATATACAGTAAGTGACAGTATCTTAAATGTTTTATAAACCTAATGAACATTTCAGAAGCAGAATCTATCTTCAACAACTGCTGACAACACGAACATTCATGAAAGGCATTCACCTAATGAAAACCTGACAACTTTCCATTGTTTCCAGTTTCCCATTACTGTTTGTATTATGTAAAGTTACGCCACTCCATTTTTGGAAATTTTAGTACAAACTAATTACTGATTAATTTCCCTCTTAAGGTAAAAGCCTAAACATAAAGGACCCAAAATTCTGATTACAAGCAATTCTAATTGTCACCATAAAATGTTTGGTATTTGACTCCATCTCCTTTTGTACCACAGGATGCAAGCACCAAATGGCTCCATCTGGGAAAAAAACCAGGTCAAGCTTGATGACAATAAGCACCTTCACTCACAAACTTTCAGGGTGCAATTTAAAAGAACAAGTCAAACCAGAATTTGTCTACTCATTACAATCTTCCTGTAGTACAAGGAAACTAAAAATCATGATTTAGCATAACTAAATACAAATGCAAAGTTAGACAGGAATTTCCTCACAAAACCTGCTGCAATTTAACAGTAAATAAAGATACTTGTAAGATACTCCTTATAGTGGCATATTATACTGGATTTTTACCTGGTAGTCTCTTAAGCCAATCAATATAATATCAGATGTATTTATCCAGACCTGAAGGAGAAAACAAGTGTTACAAAAATTCAACTTCTGTTGTACAACACAATAACCAAACTGCACATTTAGATTTATGGAGAGACAAACCTTTCATTACAGCCACCACCTTCATTTTCTAACCAGAATGCTAAAAATGTCCAATTTAATATTTTAACAGCAAATCCAAGGTCATAAATACTCATAGTTATTTTTACATGTTATGGAGCTATTACAGGGTAATCAGAGTTCTTTGAAGAGCTTCTATCAAGGCACAAGTTGTGAACTCTGTGAAGTGAGCTCTTCAAGGGCAAAAATTAAAGAAAAACCCGATGAAGGGGGTGATGGACAAGAACAGTGAAGAGCACAAGAAAATGAACTGAGTTGTTTCCAGAAACTATGCTAACAGAAATCTGCAGAAGAGGATATGCTTTTAAATGCACAGGGTGGTTCTACGGGAGTTCTATCCCACATCTGCTTGATTTTTTTGGAGACTGAACTAATTTCAGTTGAATTTCCCTTCTTTTAAACATAAGGAATAGATAAGTGGTGCTTTTTGTACCAAGAAATTAATCCTGCACTGTTGATGTTAACTTAGTGTTTATTTATGCACATTCTCCACCACCTTCAACAGTTTCTTGCAGTCAACTATAGCACTGCTTACACTGATCCCAAGACACATGCACTCAGTGCTGTCCAAAAAATGGAACAATCCAGAATGAAGACAGTGAAAGTCTGCTTTCATTGGAAACAGACTGAGGGACCTCCTCCTTACCATACACCAGCAGAGGACAGGAAGATGTAACACCTAACAAGGGCCAGAGGGGACACCATCTGAAGATGGCAAACTTAAGAATGCAAACATTTACACCTGATATCCCTGAAGGTACAAATCTTTGCAGACTAGCTTCCAACAGAAATATTTTGGGAATGGATGAAGTGGACAATGAAACAATGGCATTGGAGGTGTATTTTCTAAATAGTCACCAAGCTCCTAATCTGCAATTAGGGAGATTTTTAGTATTTTAGATATGTATAATTTTCTAGAATATGAAAAGCTTGTATTTAATAAGCAGCCATAAAAACCTTCCCCTGAAAAATGCACATGGAAAGGCAGCCCTTCAACTGTGAGCTTCACCCAAGAGCCAAAGACTGCCTATTCTTGTGTCAGCAATGGAAACAGAAGGACAGACTAGTTTACTATCAAAAAAAGTAGTTTAAAATATTAAGTGCAGTAGAAATATTTGTTTTTGTAACAAGCTACATATGTAAATTTTTACAATTACATATGATGCTTAATGTCACTGTTTCCTATTGCAATGCTTCAGAATTACCTTTTTTCTTAGCTTCCCTCTAATGTGACATAACCTCTTCACACCATCAAAACATAATGCCTCCAGTCTTCCATTGCCTAACATCTTGATCACCTGGGCATATTCTGAAAGAGATGGTAACATAGAGAAACACAGAATCGTTTAGGCTGGAAAAGATCTTTAGGATCAACAAGTACAACCATTAACCCAGCACAGTTAAGTCCACCACTAAGTTATGTCCCATAGTGCCACAGAGCAAAACTTCTGAACAAATCCAGCTTCAAGACACAACCAATAACTTTCCCACTGTAACCCAAATCTGCTGTAATATTTTATCAAACATGAACTGCTGACAGGAGCTTCAAGCACCCACACAGGCTGCTGAATGTATCACAGTTTTGTATCACTGTTGATGTTAACATTTTCAAATACTGCTCCTTCTTGGTTGCATCCACCCTTTCGTTCCCTCTCAAATGTTTGCTACAGAAAATCTCAGAGCTACTGAGTCACACTCAAAGTATTTAAGTACATGACAACATCACAGCACCTGTCTTAAAGGACAACACCTCAGTGGTGTCACTGAGGCAGGAGAAAGCTGCATGCCCTGTACAGCTACCCACTGAGACTCTGAATCCCTCTTGCAGAGGCTCTGTGGACAGCACCCCTCTGTCCTTGAAAGGACAGAACCCTTATCAGACACTGCAAGGCAAGGCAAACAGCAGACTTCAGCTGAGGTCTGTGAAGCACCTCTCTAACCCCACCCTCAATCTCTTCACCTTGTATTTCATTTTCTCCCTCACCAAGCTGCAAAAAAATCACATACTGGAGAACTTCACACAAATTAGACAGTCCAGTGAACCAGGAGACTGTACATAACTGAGAATAATGTTTCATTAAATAGATTTTGCTTCAGAGATGTAAAGAATCTTAAGTTTCAGATGTACATAAAAATAAACTCCTTTTCTGCTTACAACCAATACAAAATACCAGAAATTTGTTCAGTGGCACTTCTACAGTGATTTAAATCAGTACCCTTCCCATATTTCTAACAAACCAACTGATTAATTGGTTACTAGGAAAGCACTCACATTATGTGAGCAACCACCAGAGTGTGACACACAAGGCAGGGCAAGCTGAAAGGGAGGTGAGCTCACTGTCACCAAAGGCAGGGCAGATGGGAATCCCAGTCATCCCCCATGAACTCTCCTATGCCTTACTTCACCACACAGCATCCCACTTACTGCTCCTGTTTCAATAACTGCTAGACTTCAGCCCAGGAGCCAAATGAACCAGGGGACAGAACAGTGAGATGAGCTGCTCTGCCACATCAGTGACTTCAGGGAGCTCAGTGAAGGGTCCAAGAGATGTTAGAGTCCATACAGAACAGAAAGTGGGACTGTGTATCCCAGGGACAATTACTGGCAAAACTGAACCACATCTGCCAAGCCAGCTGCTCACAGACCCTAACACCAAGCTATAAAGAGGTTTCTAGGAAATGTTTAAGTGATGTTTTACACAGAGCATGCACTAAGTTCAAGAAGAGGAAAACGTCATTCTTAAGCAGTGAAGGTATTGAAAATTCTCCTTTTCCTACTGTCTTTCTCTTACATTCAATATGTCATTTGGAATTCAAATACAACCCCAATAAGAATACCTCTCTCTATTCTGTCACTTACAGTATGTGACTGAAAACAATGACATTGCCATACTATAGTTAAAAACTCACCTTGCCCATCTTCTTTGAAGACCAGTTCTCTTTTTTCTGATTCATTCTCATTCTTACCTCGTCGCCTGTTTTTACCTCCTTTGCCTAAATTAAGTGGAAGAAGTAAAAAGCAGGTGTTACTGTCTCTGGATACAGTGAATGAAAAAAGTCAGACTTATGGAGATTTTTATGCTTGCATTCTAAATGACAATTTTAAGTATCCCACCCAGATCCAGATTTTTTGCTAACTTTTAAGTCTGAATTTTTATCTGGGTAGTAACAAAGTAATTAAACATTGGACTCTCCACTGTTTAAGCTGTCCTGGTTGCTCTGGAGTGACAGCAGCCTTCAAAATGATTTTCACAAGATGGCCATTTTCAGTTTTTGTGATCCCTGCTACCAAATACCTCAAAATTAGCGGTGGGATAGCCTGATGCACGTCATCTTCAAGAGCAGATGAATAACTTCAGTTACTGTGCTGCTGAAATCCCTGAAATACTCAAGAGGAAGCTTACCCTCCGAGTGAAGCTGCCCTTTTTAAAAGGCACACACGTGGCAACAGGATTAGATGCTCTTCACGAAGAGCATAAGAGCAGCTCATACTCGCCCCGCTGTTAAAATCTGCTGCTCCCTTTCCCTCACGGTCTCTGCGTTTCCTTTCCGGAGTACGAAAGAAGGGAAGCGGCAGCGAGGGCACGGAGGGGCCCGGCCGCCTCCTCGGCAGGGCCGCTCCTGACAAGCGAGCCGCGGGCAGGGCCTCCCGCTCCCGGCCGGGCCTCAGCAGGCCTCCGGAGCGCGCCCGGCAGGCGGAACCGGCCCGGGACCCGCCGGGCTGCCGGGAGGGCCCCTCCGCCTGCGGGCTCCGGGCTCCGGCGGCGCCCACGTGAGGGGCCCCAGGGCCTGCCCTGCGAGACCGCGCCCGGCCCCGGCCGCGCCGCCGCGGGCCCGGCGGAGGGAAAGAGCGACTCACCTTTATTCTTGGGCATGGCGCCGAACGCTCCGCCGCGGAGGGGCTGCGGGAGGGGCGGCGGGAGGGGCTCCGGGCGGGGGCGGCGGTTCGGGCTCGGCGGCGGCTCCGGGCGGGACCAGCGGAGGGGCCGGGGCTGCGCGGGCTCGTGCGCTGCGCTCCGGCCGCTGCGCCGACCCGGCCACAGCGCCCCCCCGCGGCACGGCGGACTCCGGCGGCGCCGGACGCGCCCAGGCCCCGCTCCCCGGCCCCGCTCCCCGTCCCCGCTCCCCGCCCCGGCCCCGCGAACGGCCCCGGGAAGGGCCCCGGGAAGGGCCCCGGGAAGGGCTCCGGGAAGGGCTCCGCCTGGGCACTGCTGGGCGTTCTTTGGTGGAGTGCAAGGAAAAGGAGCAGGAGGAGCGGGCAGTGCGCACCCAGGCAGCCCCGGGACACCGCACGGCGCTCGGGGGCAGCGGTGTTAGGGACAACTCCTTCCAGTACCCGCAGTACCTGCCAGGAAAGATGGGGCAAGACTATTTACAGGCGTTCGTAGTGACGGAATTAGGAAGAGCGGGTTCAAATTGAGAGTAGGTTTAGATGAGACATTCCGAAGAAATTCTTTACTGTGCGGGTGGTGAGGCATTGGCACAGGCTGCCCAGAGAAGCTGTGGGTGCCCCATCTCCGGAGCTGCTCAGGGCAAGGCGGGATGAGGCCCCGAGCATCTGCTCTGCTGGGAGGTGTCGCTGCCACGGCAGGGGATTGGAATCAGATTTTCAAGCTCCACTCCAGGCCAAACTATTCTATGATTCTGTAAATCAGAGGGTATGAAGGTGAGGAAGGCTGACAGCAGGAGCTGTGGTATACCAGCCCCCCTTTCTGCCTTTGCATGGTTTCTGGAGTTTACAAATGATACAGTTTACTTGTAAATAAATTAAAAAATGTTTTTAGGCAGGCAGCATAAAGCCTTGTGTGAACAAAGGGCTACAGCTATGCACACCTCTGATCCCAGGTATGAATGTCACTGAGGAAATCACAGTATCCATTGCCAAACCTCTCCATGCTACCTGAGGCCTTTCTTCTGGTACACTTAGCAAAACCTCTGGCAACATTCCTCACAAATCCTCTATCACAATTACTGTAATGTTTTGTACACTATGCAACCTTTGAAAATCTCCCATCTTTTCCAGGCTGTAAGGTTAAGAAGAATCACAGCTGTAAGCTTCCAAGTTGTATGAGCTGCTAAAACATAGGCCTGTTGTTTATGGAGTGCTTCTGCATATACTATTATGTTTCAAATGTTTACAAAGTGCATTAATTATCCAACATGCCCATATTTTCGGTGTCCAGAGCAATGCAGCATTGCAAGTGCCATTTAGCAGCCTCCCATTAAGTGGTACTTTAGAGTTGACTGGAATCTGACAGGGTCTTTAAAGACAATATCCTTGCACTGTGGTCTTGTTGTATGTTAGATCAGGTCTATAAGCACCAGCTGAACAGGAGTTTTTTCTTTACCATCTTTACCTTCCTCAACATGCTGCAATGTCAGGACACTTGCTTTTTACAAACCCTTTCTGGCTGGCAAAGCACGCTCAGTGTGCTGTGAAGGTAATTCAGAGTTAGTGATGAACAGTCAATGACTTTCATAACTGGTCAGAACAAATGATTACACAAAACAACCCTTGAAGATGTTTCAAAGTTTATTCATAGTAGAAATTTCAATTTCTTTTGAAGACTACAAAACCTGCCATTAGACAGGAAAACAAGCAATGATACTTTCCAAAACTGTTCATAGTTACATCTGGAACAGTTTTAATTACACATTAATAGCATGATTGGAACATCTCTTAGATCAGACTCTGAATAAAACAATCATTTA
Organism: Molothrus ater; assembly: GCF_012460135.2. Lineage (NCBI taxonomy): Eukaryota > Metazoa > Chordata > Aves > Passeriformes > Icteridae > Molothrus > Molothrus ater. Next base: position 15,567,555 of record NC_050479.2, on the reverse strand, counting down.
AAGTATTCAGTACAATTAATTTTTTTAAACTAGCATTTCATTCTATGACAGCAGTGCCAAGCATCTAACAGATGCTATTATAATGGTCTAGAACAAGGTACAATACCACTGATTTTCTGGAACAGTACCTTAGACTCACTTACATGCCATGCTGAGAAAACTAGTATAAAGTATGATTGTATAGAATCGTAGAAAAATATTTTATCTGTGATTTTGTAATTTTTTAAAAATTGTTTAAGTAGACTTCCCCCCCCAACTAGGTTGCAAAATAATTACATCCCTCATAAGTACACCTTCCCTTTGATTAGGTCAAGAGTATCAAGATAAAGCTAATCATTTACATCATTTTCATAAGTGAAAATTTATCTATTAACCACTGCTGCTTAGTAAGGGCCAGCACATTTTGAATCCTTTCCTTCCAGTAATAGAAAAGCACAGCTTTAGTTGGTAACACCACATTTACAAAAGCAAAACACACACACACACACACAAATCCCAGACACGTAAATCTATTTTCTTATGGCCTTGTCTCTTCAGAAAAAAGCTTTAACTATTTTCTTGAAAAACTCCTTTTAAGTTTTACTCAACGTTATAGTGATTATGAACACAGAACTTTGCCATTACTGGACATAGATGGCATTTAATAGGTATTGCAACTTCACTCTTCCCTCTGTTCCCTCATGCTCTCAAGCACAGTAAATGGTAATTTCACACTAAAAAAATTAAAAACAAACCATGGTCAACACATAGAAAAATTCACTTGTATCTGCATTCTCTTTTTTTATCCTCTATGACTCTCTGAGTCACTTGCTTTGCTTTGCAGACCAAGCAGCAGTCCAGCAATGCATGTACACAGTGTGTCATAAACTCACATTCTAACAGAAAAGTGCTGAGACTCAGAGAAGCATTATGTGGATTTCTTTACAGGTTATAACAACTGCAGCTATAAAAACATAAAAAAAATGGAAGTCATGAACATGGATCCAAACCAGGAAGTAAGGTACATAAACCATGCCTGGCTGTAAAATACACCTCCCTGATTAGGCAGGCCCTTTATACCTTGGTTTAGAAAGTAATTTCAAAATATAGTGGATCTAGACTTCAACACATTCAGCTTAGGGTGTGCTAAATTTTCCTGTTTTGCTACAATTTAAAATGTTCATCCTCTGATATATATACATGACTTAATAGCAACATTTGTAAAGTCTAGACTAAATTAACAGCTTACTTGAGAGTGTAGATACATAAACGCAGGAGTTGACTTTGCTTCACTATTTGACTAATGAGTTTGAGGACCACAAAATAAGGCTACAATAAAACTACTGAAAGTATTTTTATATTATTTTAATATGGACATTGCCAATAGTGAGGCAGCTTAAACACTTCCTCTTTTTGGTCTGTTCTTTGCCAGGTACCTATAGACACACACTGAACAGGGTAGGAACTCCTTCCTGAAGTGAAATGTTATTACTGACACACTGGCAAATACTGCCATCCTTTTATTTCAACAGCATTTAAATAATTTGGTTGACTAGATATGACAATCTTCTAATTAACACCATAAAAGCCACCAGAAAGTACAGTTTCCAGATTTTGAGAAGCCTGATATAAAATTGCTCACAGAGCTGAAAAATACATTTTTTGAGAGGTAAGGTTTTACTAAATTCCTCTGGAACTGCTGACATTGTCAAAAAAAAAATAAAGATGGCCTTTTTCTGCCTCTACTTAAAAATGTTTCTTGAAGGAAGGGTAGATGCATCTGTACAGTTAAAGGGAACTTCAGTGTTAGAGCACCAAGTAAGGGAAAAATACTGTTTGCTTCGGAAGAGCTGTGTTTTCAAACTTCTGAGAGCTAGGCTAATTTAAGAATCCTTGTTTATAAAACAAATTTCTTCACAATTATATCATGGATTAAATATTTAGCAAAATTTTAAGGGCAATAAAAGTGGGATCATTTGCAGATCTAGCAAAGGAAGCTTCCCCAAGGAACTCAAAAATTCTGGCAGAAGAAACCTTCCCATCCAGAGCAAATCTGTGGTGTCAAAGATGATTGTTCCTTTCAATAAATCACTGATAATTTCAGGGAAATAAGCCAATTAATCACTGTAAAAGAAAGTTAATTCCACTAAGCCAAGAAAATACCTTCTTATGCAAAACACAAAATTGCATTGTTCACCAACAGCCATTCACCCAGATCCGTATTTTATTAAAGCTAGAATTCCCAAAATCATTTCACATCTGGAAGGACTTTACACAGCCTGTAATTTTGGTGGAATGGAACATTCGCTGTATTCAAACACATTCCAGTGCCCCTTCTCATTTGGGAAATTTCATCTTATCAAGACAAGCCATCAAGATGGGCCTTTAATCACTTTAGACAACAAGAAGCCAAGAATATTAAAAGTTTATACCAGTATTTAAAGTGAGTCTTCCACCCTCATTACCAACTCACCTCCATCTGTGGAAAAGTGAGAATGTTCCCTCTGAATGGCTTCATCTTACCTGTCTGGGATGACACTATTTTCAGGGTAAATTAGAATGACCCTATTCTAACCAAACAGATCTTTATGTCCTGCCCCTCATTTTGCTTTGAAGTCAATTGAAATTATCAGTAAGAAACTGACAGACCATTAGATCCATCAGTTTTGCAACTGCAATGAATGCAGTTTAAATCTACTCTTTGCAGACTGCTGCTTATTAGTGACCAATATGTTTTGCTTTATCTTCAAATGTTGCCTTTCTTCTATAATGCCAACATTCATTCACTAAACAATTCCTTTGCAGCTTAAACAAAAGTCACATACAGATAAAATATTAACAATGGATTATAAGAATAAACCATATAGAAATGTCCTCTATCAGAAAGTATTTAGCAATAATTCCTGAGTCCAGAGATTAGATGGGAGAGACTAAAAGGGAGGGGAGGGGTAACAAAGACAGTGAGAAATGGAGAAAGTTATCTTTTCTCTGGGTTACATTACCTATAGGATATATAGTATGGTGAGAGATTCATTGTTTACATTTTATAATGTGACATGTGGCATCAAAAACACAGAAATGTAGAAAAGACATAGGCAAGGAAAACTACTTATCCATAGTATTACATTCAATAGCTGTTTAACAGTCAGGCTTCTTTTAGAGCTGTCCAACAATACTGATTAATCCAGGTGAACTGTTTAATCAGACTTACTTGTCATAATGATTAATAATATCTAAGTAAAACAAGGCATGTATACATTAAAGAAAACAGCACGGAAATGTACTGCTTGTGAACTGTTTACAAAAACATACAAAATGTTGGATGGCACAATGTATAGTGCTAATATAAACAGATTGTTTAAGCTAAGTGCTTAACATAAACTGTCCATCTCGACCTGTAACAAAGAATATTTTAGGGGACAAAAAAAATATTCCTTATAAAAATAATGCTATGTGGTGCAGAGTGCTTTATTCAGTGTATTTTTGACAGAGGTGGCATTTGTAATTCTTCTGGTTTACTCAGTCGCGAACACGGTAATTTTCACTGTCTCCACTTGTCACTCCATTTGCAGCTCCAGTAAGATCAGTAACTTGCCATCAACAGTTTAAAGCGAGAGTAGATGAAAGCAGTAGCAGCAGCAGGAGCAGCAGCATTATAGGTACCAGCTGGGACAGAGTGTGCTTGCAGGTATCTGTCAGATATGTGCTACCTGTCGCCATGATTTGTGCTATCATCTTATGCCATGGTACCAAGTGTCTGCTTGAGGTCACTTCACAGGGCTGTTGAGGTAATTTTTTTAATACCTCTCCTCTGAGCAAGAGTAGAACGGCCAACTGGCTCCAAAACTGGTGACTGATTACGATTCAAAGCAGAGTAAGTTGCTGCCATTGCACCCTGTGGGATAGAGGGGAAAAGAACAGTAAGAGTACGTTGTGACTGATGCACACACTACAGCAGTGCTAAATGCCAGAAACGCTGAACAGGTTTCAACTTTCAGTCTATTTTCATCTACAAAACAGAAACATGCTACTGCATTACTCAAGTCCTAGCAGTGCTAGGAGTGAGTGGTTTTTAGGGTAATAAACAGTTTTAGATTGCTTGGAGTCAAACCCAGAAGGTATAACCTAGGTTGCCAAATTAAGTTCTATCACTATGTTGTGCAAAAGAGCTGGGGAATGAAATCCCATTGGTAGACTGTCTCTGCTTATCACTTAAATAACTATTTCAGTTTCCAACAAAATATTTAAAAATCACCCACATTATTCAACACATAAAATTAATTAAAAAAAAAAATTAGAAAGTTGTGAGCTCTGGGATAGAACTCCCCCACTTCCCACTTGTGTTTTGGATGCTAGAACTTTCTAGTAGCTGACTCAGAGAGAGTGTTAATTATATTCTTCAGATCCCTTTTATGTTGCACAAGAGATTCTTGAAAGTAGGACTGAAAACAAGGTTGAATACAAAGAAGTGGAATTCAATTTCTTTTGATTTTCCTCTGCTTATTCAAAGTGAAAAAGTTCCAGGTTGTTTCAGACAGAGTGCAGAAGTGTGATACTATAGTAATTAACAATGCCCTTTTGACTTCAGCTTTTACTGTGATCACAAAGTATTCTGTTTTCCTTCAGTTACTGGCAAGTACTCTCCTCTGAAACTGTAAAGTTAACAAATGAGTTTACAGCTCCCTTATAGTCACCTCATATTTTTCACTTGAGGAAGAATTATTTAAGTTGGTTTTTAAAAGCACCTAAACCTTCCAGTGTAAGTAAGCCCAATAGATTGGGCCCAATAGATTTCAAACTCAAGAAAATTAATTTTTTTTCCAATTTATTAGATTTATCACCTGTAAGTGGTTTCACATTAAATCCTATTACATATTCCAAGTTCATTTTACGGCTTAGTGCAACATCCACTTGTAACAACTTTTTCACAGTATTTAGAAGACACACATGCTACCCCCAACCTTAAAAACAAACCTATTTTGTTTACACTGATTTTGGCTAAACAGCAAGCTGAAAAAATATCTACTTACCTTCACTAAATGGGGAGCATCCTGCCTGTTCAGCTGGTATTGAGGCAACTGGTCACAGTGAACTATCCAGGGGTGACTGAGAACTTGAGCTGCAGTCAGTCTTTGATGAGGGTCAACATGAAGCATTTTTGAAACAAGGTCCTGTCAACAAAGGTCAATGGAAATAACAGCAGAACTTCAACTTTAAAACAGATTAATAGTTCAAACTATAGAAGATTCTAGAGGTATAAAAATACGTTCATCATGTCCATTTAAAACAAATGAAAAACCACCCAGCAATGCTAACAGTGTAACAGAAAAGGAAGGTATCCAATTAAACACGGAAAATTTTAGCATTTTAAGCATCCATATAGAAGGGGCAGAGAGGATATTGCACACTGAAGTTCAGAGTCTATTTGCTGTCAAAACCAGAATTCTCAAAAATGTAATACTTCATTGGTTTTCATTATCATGATGTAGACTACCTGTATGACTTTTGAATGTCATGCTTCCACATGAAGTTTTATCAAAGCACTCCTTACCATGGATAACTGTGTGTATGAACACTGACAGAACACACAATATTTCTAAGGACAGCTGTTAACTGCTGCAGTGTAAGTCACACCTGTTCTTTCCTCCTACATGCAAGTGACTGCTGAAACATGAACAGATCAAAAACAGGAAACAAAATTCTAGGCACATAAGGGATTAGATCAGTATTTTAATATAACAGTGGGTGGAACTTAGCCAATCATCTATGATACAACATATACATTATAATCAATAATGTTACATTGCAATCTATCCCTGATTCCCCAAGAGAAAAAGCAAATATACTTGCCTTAGCTGTGTCTGAAACACTGTTCCAATAACCACCACTGAGGGAGAACTTTCCACTTCCTATTCGGGCCAAAATCTCCTCTGGGGTGTCATCAGGACCATTTGCAAAAGGAGTGTAGCTATTTAACCAAACAAATTCAATGTTAGCAACTTCCATAACCTGGGTCTCAGTATTATAAATCTGACTGCAAGTTCAACATAATTATAGGCAACAAATAGTTAAACAGCTGTAAAAAGAATTTATTCTTAACATGTGAAAATACGTGGCACTGACTATAGATCTGTTCTTATTGCATGTATTTCCTCTGTATCTGGTCTGAAAAGCAGATTTTTTCCTATAGCAGTTCAAATACTGGTGGTTCCTGAATTACAGAAAGTATTCCTTAAGCTTTCATATTCTAGTGAAGTACTAAACCAATCCATTCTGTAGTAAATCTAAATATCTGAGAAAGAATAAATGCTGGTTTAATGCCAGAGGAAGAAAGGTGCACCAGTTTTCCTTGCTTGACTATACATACTCTTGCTGCTACCAGAATGCCCCCAACCAAAAAAGAGATACACTTAAAACCAAGTATGTTTGTCACTTATTTATTTTAAAATATGAAAATCCTTGATGATGTTAACTTTTACCAAAGTGGCAATCTGAATAATCTAGCATAAAAAGATAGTTGCTATTGCATCTGCTAAATAGATTTTATTTTGAACTTCTGGTACTATAGTTGAATTTCTTATAAGCTTTTATACAATTTATTTCTGCTGCATATACAAATGCCTTTCTGTTGAATTTATTATATTCTAACTGCATCACTTCAAACATTCAGTGGCTGGATTTTGCACACAAACATGCCTTAATGCATTGTAATTGTATTGCAACAATATTGTATTTTCTTCAATATATATGCTTAATCTATCTTTTAATTTTCATATGAAACAATAAATTCTTAGTGCAAAATCACCTTTAAGCAGAGATGAAAACCCTGAAAGAGAGGAGACAATAGAAGCAAAGATTTTTTCACATCAGTCCCTGAAAACTTGGATTTTACTAAAGGCGAAGCATATTCTCAACCCCAAAGATGAGATTAATCAGTGCTTTGATAGAAACATCTGCAACAGTGGGCCTACATTTATTACTGGTTTTGCTTGCATTGGTTTATTCTATAGCAAAGCAAATTATAATCACCCTTACCCAGTGAGCATGGTATAAAGTAGAACACCAAGGCTCCATATGTCACAGGCCGCATCATAACCTTGCCTCTTTAAAACCTGAGGGAGACAAATATTTTTTCTGAAAAAAATGCTTAGAAATGCTTTGATTATGCTATAAAAATGGTAAAATTTCAAATTTTTACTATTTACAGATTGATTCTACTTGTTACACAAGAACAACAATAACAAAATGTATCTAGCAAAAAAATCCCAGTAAAATATATCAAGGCATATAAACTATCCTGAGTTTTACCTCTGGTGCAACAAAATTTGCAGTGTAACATGGAGTCATCAGAAGACCATTTTCTGCTCGCAGTTGTTTTGCAAAGCCAAAGTCACAAATTCGAATTGATTCTGGATTACCAGATTCATCAACATAAAGAATATTGCTAGGCTTCAGGTCTCTGTGAACAACCTAAAAAAAAAATCAAAAAAACTCCCCATGAAATCATTAAGTACAATAAACTAAACATATGAAAAGCTTTTTATTTTAACTGGCAATTCTGCTACTTAAAATTAAGTCTCCCACCAGTGTCCTTAGTTTCCAGAGTTCCAGCTTCCACCATCAGTTGCAGTGTTTTGATGCTCCATGGTGTCTGGAGCACATGAATTCCAACTTGGAAACTCTTAACTATAAAACCTCCTGCACACATCCCCACCCCCCCTAATTTATTTGTGCAGACAGTTCCAGATGTCTCTTCTAATGGTTGAAAAATGTGTTTCTTTTTTAACATGCATAACTACCAGGCTCTTTAAATCAGAACTTTTGGTTTCTAATATCTTTTGGAGTCAGGGGTGCCCATAACTGCTGATGTGCCACCTTGCTATGTAACCACAGACTAGTTACTGCTGGAGTAACTCTGTATTCCATTCTCTTCATTCAGGCAGTCTGAATTAATCTCAGAAAAACACTTAAAGCCTGATTAAGAAGGAATTGTAATAATAATAATAATAATAAAAAACCCAATGAAGTATCAAAGAGGTATTCTCCAAGTACCAAAAAAGCCTGTACTGGTTCCCAAGTGTCTGCTTTTGCAGGGGCTCGAGATGTAAAATGCTTGACAATACTGGAGAAGCTGCCAACGTTCTGGCAGAATTTGAAGCTATGTTATACCAAGCCTTAACAAAACCTGGAATTGCACAAGGACAGTCTTTGAAATCAGATGATCTGCTATATTTTCTTCACAAGACTAGTAAGCCTACAGCCTCCAGAGACTTTGCTCTCTGTAAAGAACAGGGTATATACCACTGTAAGACAGCAGAGTGGATCTAAGTGTCCTCCTTTAAATATTGAAGCCGAACATGAGGGCCTTTATCTTCCTTGTTGTGCTATGTCCTTCATTAATGTTAAACACAGTTTTTCATGGTTAAATTGAAACAGAAGAGATTGTGAAATATTTCATAATCACATTAGAACAAGAAGATACCCCCAGACTTCTGCAAGTTAATGATATCTAGAAATCAAAAGCTCAACACACTCATCCAAACCTAGCAGGGTTTCAGGAAAGCAGTATGAGACTAAGGGGGAAGAGTGCACAGGGTCATGCACATTGCAAGGCCATTTAACACATTAAGTCTATTTAGTAGAGACTTCTCCAGCATGCAAATCCCATGCAATTCTCAGATTTAACAAACCAAGCACCTAAAATTATGGAAATAAGCACCTTGTAAGCTGAAATATAAAAATTATATTAAAGAATTTGACTTGGAACAGTAGGTGTTAAGGGGAACATCCTGGCCTGAGATGTCAGTGTATGAGAGAATCAGTTCCTGATTGCCCTTGGTTTTTACCTTTTCCCCCCAATAATAAGTGAAACAACCTTTACTGCTCCAAGAAGCAAATAAAAAAAAGCCCCAGTTTTAGTCTTGTTGATGTTTTGGGGGTTTTTTGAAAGAGATTCTAAAAAGGGTAGAAAGGAAGAAGTGAGCAATGGGAGCAGCACATTAGCTGAGGATTTGGCAGTTTCTAGAACAGTCTGCTTGAGTTGTATGCTTTTTTTTGGAAGATTGAGAAGCAAGGCTCAAGTAGAAGGACAAATAAGTCTTAAAAGTGCAATTAAAACACTGTTTCCCAAGCAACCAGAATGTTTATGTCAAAGAATAAGTGAAACACCTTCCAATGTTAAACTGTTTTCCCAAAGGTAAATTTCCATGAGGAAACTCTTCCTGGAAGGGTTGTGGAGACTGCACACAGATGCAGAGACTGTCAAACCTGATATGACCTAATACCATATTCAAATAAGCTCCTCCAGTGTCCAAAGGAGTTTCAACAGGAAAATTCACTAAAGATATGAGAGACTCTTCCAAAAAATAATTAGACTACTGAAGTGCCCACATATTTACATATGTGGCCAGCTTTCATGTGGAGGTGTACTTAATGTAAGACTTGAAAATTTACAAAAGCAAACATTCCAAAGTGTGTGTGGTCTAATACAAATTAAAATGCCAATATTTATGGATATCTACGGTAAAGAAAGTAAAACCCCTAAAATCCCTTACTTGATGCAAGGACTCTGGGCATCTTTTAGCCACATGTGGCAAGAATGAACCAAGTTAGGATTTGTTATTCTACTATCTGTATTTCCATACAGAGGTATCAAGGTTTGATCATAATTCCCATGGGTGCTGCTGGCCAAGGACTATAATCTGTGCACACAGGCTCAAAAACCAAACCACACACATGAGAAAGTGACTGGAGTGATGAATCACAGAATGAGATACCAGATAACTTTGATCATAAGTTTTCTGAAATAATAGCTTCCAGCCATGACAGTATGTACCGAATTCTTTGTTATTTAAAGTAATTTGAGTACTATATGTTCCAAAAACATACTTTCTTGGGCAACAACATCATGTATTAGCAGCTTGGCTTTTTCCTTGCAGCCTTATTTTCTGCTTTTTCTCCATCTCCTTTTTCTTGTTTACTTAAAAATGCAACACAACTTGTCTTTCTTGCCATGCAATTATCACACTGTCCTTCTCTATATTTGAACTACTTCCTCTGTCTCCAAATTAATTTCCCAAAGTGCTAATTTTCTGTCTCCTACAAATTCCTGATCCTATGGCACAGGAGTTACAAGTCATAAACCATGTTCTTCGAAACCAAGAAGTCAAAGGAGTTACAAGTATAACAGGTGGAAAATAAATTTTCAGAGTATATCACAGGACAAGACTGAAATTGCATTAAGTCCCATGGCTATACAACAACACTGGTCCTAGCACTTCTTCCTGGACTTTCTTCCCCTCATATCCTGTTAGTAATTATCTGCATATTCCACAGAACTGCTGACAGACTGCAAAAGAACAACAGAAACAGTTGCATCATCTCAGTTATCTGAACACGTACAGAGCTGATAAGGAAAGTTTTGATTTCAACACAAATTCCTGCTGCAATGTAATTGTTTACCAAAAACTACTTAATTACCACACAGAAGAATGTATCAAGATACAAGTTTATGCTTCTGAAAGAGAAGCTTTCAATAGCAAAAACCGTTTTGTCTGAGATGAAAACTTACCCCTTGTGTGTGGAGATATTCAACTGTTTTTGTTATTGTGAACAGAACAGCACTAGCTTCTCGTTCTGAGAAAAATTTTTGCCTAAGAATTTTATCCAGCAGTTCTCCTCCTTTCATAAGTTCTGTTACTACATATACGTATTTTCCATCATCATACACCTGCAAAAAGTACATAAAAATTTAAACTTCAAAACATTTATTCTCTGCTGTCTTCTGTGAAGCACATAGAGATAGTGCAGGTGTGTCCACGAGCTGTTTTCTTCAATTGTTTTCTCCTGATTTCATACCCACATGTTATACCCAAATGTTGTGCATCTTCAGAAGTGAACACAAAACAGTCACAAAAAGGCAATGCTGTACCAAAATAACATAGAAATACTAGCATGAAAGTGTTTAAAGATAAAAGGATAAGTAACAGGTAGTTTCCCCCACACAGGTTCACTACAACAAAGGAAACCAGACATGAGAAATTAAGTAGTAAAAAATGGAAACTAGTCTAATTAGGCAAAACCAGAGCTAGTTCAAGCAGCAATTATTGCACCAAATTAAAAATAGAAACAGAGATCATTCCAACAGTCAGACAAAAAAAAAAAAAAGGAAAAAAATTAAACAAAATTTATCCCTAATAGCCCCTGTGAACAGTGAAAAACACCTATAACTTATACATCACTCTGCACATGAAGACTATGCCAAAGTCTAAAAGTATTAAAATAAGCATATTTTTTCCCTTACTTCTAGTCATGGAAAATGGTTCAATTTTTGCATGGATTTTATCATCCAGGGAAGGCATTTGAGAATTCTTTACATTCTCACCAGAGGGCACTACAGACTGAGTGATACCAAAGCACATTTTAAGGTACTTACACTTTAGCATTTCATTTCAGTTCCACTTCCACAGAATCATGGAATGGCTTAAGTTGAAAGTGCCCTTAAAGATGATCTAGTCCCAGCTTTCCTCCATAGGCAGGAGCATGTTTCACTAGATCAGGCTGCTCCAAGCCCCATCCAACCTGGGCTGGGAGTTCCAACTTAATCCAGAAACAATTCCTGCTTTAGTGAAATCTTTTACAGACTGTTCCCTTTAATTGTTTCAACCTACTTTTATGGGGATGTCCTAATTGTTATTTTCAGTAAAATGTGTGAAATAAAAAAACCCTTGTGTTTAAGTAGAAACAATTATCAAAATTATAGTAAAATACATTTAGGAATAGATATCAGCTAAGTAACAGAAAATAAGAATAAAAAAAGAGGTTTTTATCCCAATTCCCTGGTCTTAAGCTACCTGGGAAAAAGTTGCTAATAATGCTCTAAGCATCAAAATTTTTGTTCCCCTAAAGATACTAAAAGGATTTATTTTCTCAGCAAATTAAAAAAAAAAAAGCGCTAAATAATTTTGTAGGCATTACAAGCTTATGATCTTAAGGAGATGAAGACATGATGGGTTTCTGTGTTCTCATTTAACAGGAATTTTTCCCCCATAGAATATAAATGACTGAGCACCTGAATGTGTTTGTATTAAGACTTTAAATATAACACAGTACTCAAAAGCAGAATTACCTAATTCTAGATACAAAACTGGATTTTTTTTTATAGGCATGCTTCCTCTAATCCTGGTATGACATGAGGATATCAGCTTATTTCATTTGACATGACAGAGCATACACACCTCAGTATTGCCAAATTCAAGCAAAATTTGAATTTGATTACTATTTTATCTGCTGGTCCTGTCTGCCAGCCAAAAAACCCCACAGATAACTCACCCCAAACAAACCATTCCCCTTGCACCAATGGTATTACCAACTTAAGTTGTTTTACCATCCTCTAATGGTATTACCAACTTAAGTTGCTTTTTGAATAAATACTGCTGAAGTTTTCTTCACAGATGCACTGTATCAGGCTAAGGTCACAAATGTGACACTACTTTTTAAAATTAACTCTGAGCATAAGCCACAGGTCAGTCATTATGTTTGCTCTACAAGGTAAAGTGGAAGAAACTATAGTGAGAAACAGATGTAGGCATATGAACAAAACATAATGCAAGGGAGAAAGAAATTAAGGTTTTTGCCAAGGGAAGTAAGATTTTACAGACATATTATGAGGTATTTTGAAATCATAAATAAGCACTTGGACAGGGAGACTGGATATCTTGTATTCGGGTTTCTAAAATGTTTCTGAAAAGATTCTTCAGGCAATGCTTTAAATAACTCAAAGCAGGACAAAAGTTCTGTTACAGAACAGTAAGTATTACATAAAAAGGGTAAAATACTTATAATGGTCTGGCACAGGAAGTTTCTAGGTAATGTTTTGTTGGAAGCTGTGTGCTTCCTCCCTTCTTACACTGTTTCCTAGGCATGCACTAAGGGCCTCTGTCAGAGACAGGATATTGGATAAGAAGGAGCTCTGAATTAGCACAATATAGCTCCTTTTGTTTATATACTGTGTAACTGAAAAAGACCACTGATAATAATCAGAAGGAAAACCCCCAGAGGACTGTGCACTGCAGAAAGAATTTGGTCTCTTGAATATCCATTGTTTCAATCCAAACACCTTCAGAATTAAATTACATAAAAAGGCTGAACAAGAATGAAAACTTGCATCTTAAGCAAAATTCAAATATTACTGCATTTCTTCTTGAAATAGAAGAAAAGATAGAAATTGTTTCTTGCAGAATAATAATTTCCAAAGCAGGCATTTAAATGCTGAACTATTTTATTTTGGCACTTCAGATTAGAAACATTTCATTTTTGATGTGGAACTAAATGAAAAAATGAGCAAATCAACAATGAGTTTTATTTTTACAATAGTACTCGAGAGTTTGGTTTACAATGGTGCTCTAGAATTTGACACCTGAAGGCAAAATACTCCTTATCTTCTCTGAAAGCTGTAATAGCACACCACTATAATGTGGGATATGCAAGCAATCTGCCCCATGGGTCTGTATTAGGACAAAAAAAACTTAATGCCAAATTCCTACAGATTTATACAATATTCTATTACATTTGAATTCTATATCTCTTTACATCCTTCCATAATCTTGCTTGGGGAACTGATCTTGAAGCAGAAGTGAGTGAGAATTACAGCCTTTCCCCCTTTGTGGGCTTAAAGCTTTTTTTTTTGTAGTCTCCTATTTGTGTGTTGCTGTTGCTGTGCATGAAAGATGATTCCTGCTGGAAGATGACTGATGATAATAAAAGTTTAATTACAAAGTGAAATAATTCAGCATATATTGCAGCTGTTTAAGACTGCCTGGATTTCTGTTCTCAATGTAAAATATTCATCATGCTTAAGTTCAGGTTAAGTGCTCACATTCTCATGTTTGTCTTCCTGCTTAAATAACATAAGCTGTGTTATGAATTAAAGTAACACATGATCCCAGCATGCAGCACTAAAAGCACCATGAATGCTGATGCAGGTTCTGTTCAGCACAGCTCCTTCCAGGTAGTTTTACTATCCAACCACATGAAACAGAACAGAAACTGGGACTGTAACTGTGGTATCTTGCTTACAAGAAGATAAGCTCCCTGGTGGGCTTCCCTGAATATCTACCTTATTTTCTCTGTCCAAGAAAGGGCCAAACAGTATGATATCAATAAAGTGAAGACAGATTATAGTAGATCAGCTTCATGCAGAGCTCTCTAGTGCTCATCTCCACAGTATTTATGAGCTGTTGTTTTAATGGCTTCAAAATGTCTGACAATCTCCTTTCAGCTGAGCTCAGCTTCCTGGAAATGGTTTGCTGTTTTGCCTGAGGTTTGGTTTGGGGGACCAGAATATTTCCCTGCAGTCTAAGAAAGTCATTACGCATACGTCTTTTTAATTTTTAATCCTCTTTAATGAATAACCAAGGAGACAATTTTCTTTTTCAGTTAGGTCATCAGAATATACTGTTCACTATGAAAACCCTCTACCTCCCAGCTTGTATTATTCCTTGCTTTTATGGACAAAGTGTTTCCATGGTCAGAGCAAATAATACAAGGAAAAAATACCTAGATAGTGTTCATACAGAGGCCAGATAAAGATAAAAAACAGTGAAAACCATGGACATGGAAAGATTTTGTCTACTACTTGTAGTAATACTACTTGAGTAATACTTGCTACTGTCCATGAAAAATACTTCGGGTACTGTGCTAACAGTAAGTCCTTTGTTATATAATAAAATTGCTTTTGATTAATGTAGGGGAAATCAGATTTAAAGTTAACTAAGCAAGCAAAAAACTTCCTTGATCCTTTAAAAACACAGCCAACATTAAGTAAATTATTCTTGCTAGGATTTATGAAGGGTGAATTATTTGACTCCTTAGAATAATGCTGTACCACAATATATGCGTCTTTAAAAGAAAACACAGACATCCCAGTAAAAAAACTAGATACTACTGAATAAATTGCACTGTTTTATATTTAAATACTGAAAAACATGAACATAAATCTAAAATATGTAGCTTCTCATCTCTCAAATTAGAAGTTATTCAGAATTGTAATACACTAAAGGATGTCTTTAAAACACTACTTACATCTTTCAGGGTGATAATATTTGGATGCTGTCCATAGCGCAGTAGGATTTCAATCTCTTCTGTTGGATCTCTTTTGCTTTTGTCAATAATCTGTAAGAGCACATACAGACATGGGCATAATTCTTTTTGTGGATCTAGTGTAATGCTTTGGTATGCTTATTAGCATCAACAGTTAAGCAGTATTTATTGTTGCAAAAGGCATAGATTATAACCAAAACCAAGTTTGTTAAATTGGAAAAGCAAGGCAAAGCAAAAAATGTTGGGAAAAAGGAAAAAATTTCTTTTGAAAACGATTTCAGAGGATAAGTGACCTAACCTCTTTGGCTGTGATAAATAATGCAAGGCTGTTCAGCAGATAAGACTTCAGTGATCCATTATTTAATAAAATAGGAAGTTCCTAATTTAACACGAGATACTGGTTGGATGATGCTAATCAATTTTCACAATGCTAATCTCAAACATTTGGTGCAGCAAAAGAAAGTAGGAGAGAAAGAGAACAAAAAAAATAGTAAAAATAAAAATTTCTCAGAGTTAATTCAAACACATTCATTACAAAAGTCCATTTGAATCTCTGGCTCTCAAGTTCACCTTGTTCAAACAAGCAAAATAACATTTACCCTACTTAAATGTATTCTTGTTCTTCTCACTTTTTTCCTCTCCTGAACTGTAGAATTTTCTATAATGTCTCTTCCATTGTTATGTTAGCCCTTTATCCTTATGCCCATACTGCTACCCATCCCTGCTAACACATCAGACACTGGTACCTTATTCTTTTTTTCAAGATTCCTTGAAGAAAAAAATGCCCTAACAGAGGCAATAGAAAAGCAAGTGAATCTTCACAACAAATATTATAGCTGAGGGAATTATCAGCTATGCCAGGACCTTCTTGCAGTTTCAAGAAATTACTTCAAATTGAAAGGACAGAAGTCAAATCTGTTCCTGGCCAGAACCAGAATAAAATAAAGTATTTAACTACCAGATTAAAACTGGAAGGTTTAGAGGAGGCAATCTACATACTTAATAAATCTTTGTATTTTACATAATTAAGTACTAAGCTGTTTAGCAATTCAAAAAGAGAACTGCCCCATAGAATAGAATTTAAAGACTGCTCTTTTTTTCACTTATAAAGTCTGCTAATCCATACTCTTGCTTTCATAATAACCATTTGGTCCTAGGTTATTACACAGAAAGATAAAAAACCTTATCATTGCAGTTCTGGGAAATCTACTGATTCCAAGTGAGAATTTAATGCCTTCATAGAAGTGCTACAAAGCCCTAGAGAATAACAAAAACAACAATAAATACCTTGCTGAAAACCAGGAAGCAAAAACAGAGCTGAAGTTTATTCTGGAAGTTATAGCAGACTGAAGACTGTTATGAAGAATTTATGAATTTACTTTTATAGCTGTATATAAAATACTTTTACATTAAAAAAATTAATCTTAATCTCTGTGTTTCTCTATGGCAAATAAAAGATGTCCAATGCTAAAATCTGAAAAGTGTGGTTTATAACAAAATAATTACCTTTACAGCATATTCCATGTTTGAAGCTTTATGAACACATCTCTTGCAGACAGAATAAGAGCCAACTCCAATATCTTCTTTTACTTCATATCCATCAGTAAACTGAATGCTGTTCCTGTGCAACTGCTACCAAAATAACATTATCAATTAATGAATATTCTTAATGTGTAACTCATTTTTTTTAAATTAAAATAACTTTTTAAAAATTCCTATTGATTTGATTAGAATTTTAACTGATGACTCTACTAGGTCAAAGTGGTCTAAATCCCCACTACCTTCTGTTCAAACTTAGTATAAGATAAATTATATATTACACATGCTGTAAATAATGCACACTGTATTTTAGAAACTGATGGCATTATTTTTCTGATTGCTGCTTTACTAATTTAAAGATAGAAGCTCCAATCCAAAGAAAACCAGAAGACTTCAAGATAAAATAGTGATACAACAATGGTAAAGAAGTATCACTGTTTTTATTATCTGAATAGACAGAATGGCAGCTGGAAAATTCAGACATACTGAATAGAATCAGATTGGCCGGAATTGCATGGAATGGCAGTCAAAAATCCTTTCACAGAAATAAAAAGCTGAAAGGAGGACAAGTGCTCACTCTTGTAAGGGAAGGAAATGGTGTTCTAGTGTATGGAGTTTGTGCAAAGGATGCAAAGCATTTGCAGGAAACCATCTGGGTATCCTGCAGCACAGAAAAGAGGAAATAGGAGTGAGGAAGTTGTTGAGGGGCACAGAGGAAAGGCAGCAGAGAAACAGATCTTTACAAGAAAAGGAAACCATACACAAAGAGCAATAATGCCATCTACAAAACTACGTGGAAATAAAGCAGCACAGAGAAGCTTTCAGAAACTTCTAGCAAGATGCCAGGATCAGAAATAATTCTGAGGCATATATCAAATCAGAAAGCTTCTTGAGAATAAAAAAGGATCTAAAGTTATATTTTAAAAAAATTATTACACAGGAAACTGTAATGTATAGAAAAGCATGTTGTGACAATTCTAGACATGAGAGTGTTAATGAAATGCAAGGGCTATTCACATTCTGTATAAATTGTGGGTTTTTAAAAATTTTCTCAGACATTTGCAAAATACCAGTGCACTGAAAAATACAAATAAACCAAATCACACAAATAAATCTAATAGTAAATCCAATCATTTATTCCTACCTTATTATTAAGAAGTTTTCAACACAATTTGGATCATGAGTTGGTTTTCATGACTCAGTAATTATTAAAAGAAGAGAGAGGAGGGAGAAATACAATTTTTACATAGGTCTCCTTTTCTACGTGACAACCTCACAATTATTAATACAGCAGACTCTACTGGAGTCATCCAAACACATCAAGGAAGCCAAAGCTTGAGTGTGCACTGTTACACTGACTTGTAAGATGCACTGATTCCAGTCACAAAAAGCAGAGATTAGCTAACTAGTGGTTTAGGAGGGACAGAATATGTCCTGGGCCATGGATTCCAGCAGTCCAGAACATCCAGATACAATTCAAAATTGTAGTCCAGTGCCTCCTACTACTGCATTGTAGGAGTCCACTGACATTTTAATGTATGGGGGAAAAAAACAATAAATCAATGTATCTGTTATTCTACTCCCCCTTATAATTATGGCTTGACATTAAAGAGTTAATACAGTACATATGGTATAAAGTTTTCATTAAAAGCCTGTCTGAACCTGTAGCTGCTCAGTAATTATACAGGTCCTGTACCTTCAGAGATTTTGTTTGGATGAAATAATCTGATCTTTACTTTTCTTGTCTAAAACATGACAGTGATTTTGTCATGATACTTCATTCTGTGACAAGGAAACAATACATCCACCAAGAGACAGCAGTGATTTTTTTTTTAATTAGATATACTCACCTGGACAATTGAATGCACTCCAACTGTCTGCATTGCTTGGCTTTCATCATCTGATGCAATAGCTACAAAGCTAAATCCCCGAAAAAGCTGATGTGCATTAGCACTGGGTGGAATACCAGGTGAATCTGAAAAATACATCATCTACTTACAAGCAGATTCTTTACCATGTAGATATGAGATTAAGTACTGAAATTTTGGTAGCACCTTGGATTTATGAAGACAACAATTTCTATCAAATTTTGAATGAAAAAATCTGAAATTCAAATTCAATCTTTTGAATATGCAAATTCTCTTATTCATATCTCTTTACCTTTTGGAGTTTTTGCTGTAAATTCAGGGTCAAAATAAAATGTATCTTCAGGTCTGCCAGTTGCAGGTTTAAAAGGAGGATGAATTTCTCTCCGGTACAATTTCTGAAGAGAAGGGACAAATGGTAAGTGGAAAAGTTACATGATACCATAAAAGACTTAACCAAGAAATTTACTGGATTGATTTTTAATTACATACTCACATTCCAATCTATTTTGGAAAAGAATGCATGCCTCTTAATTTCTTCTACTCCATCTGGACCTGCTCCTTTTATAAGGAAGAAAAATGTCTATGAATTATCTTCTTCTTGGTCAAAGGAATGGCTAGCAAAATTATATTTCTTATTCCTTAATTTTAGATGTATGACTAGCAGAAACGATAATACTTTGGTGATCCCTTGAAGGGCAAACTACATTCTTCCTTTAAAGTCTATTTTACATAGGAAACAAAATTTTAGTCAGTTTAGTGATCACTGATGTTATGAATATTATGACCAAATTTAAAATATTCTGCTAAAAACTTTACCTAATCTGTTTGCTGGGTTTCTTTTGAAGAGCATTCGCAGAAGGCTCTGTGCTTCAAGACTCAAGAACTGGGGCATTCCAAGTTTGGCCCTAGAGAATAAAAATAATTAATAGCATACAAACATATCTAGGTAAGAATTAACTCTGCATTCCCCCTGTCCTTTGCCATTCAACAAGTCCATAATAAATGAAGTAGCATCACTGAGAAATTGCCCTCAGACATCAGACACAGAGCAAAAGTGCTGTCAGTCATGTAAACATGTTTGGGTTTCAAATTTTTCTTTTTTAGTAGTATAGTATTTTCAGCAATGACTCAGGAATTTAAGTGGAGGAAAAGGTGGAAAACGTAGAGAAGAATAGCTAGAGAACAGCAGTTTATAAACTTGTACATTTTCATAATATGCTTTGATCCACTTATAGGTCCAGTTACTAGTAAATGACACCAAACAAAGCATTCTGATAGTGATCTAATAGAAGGACTAAGAAAAGTACCACACTATGACACACACCAAGATGACCCAGGAAACAAACTAGAATACAGAAATTCAATTAAGGTAGGACAGATCTTGCAGGATTAGCTGGTAAAAAAAACCTCAAAAAAACAAACAATAAAACCCCACTCCTCTTTTCCTTTTTGCTCCCCTCCCCAGTCTATTTCAAATAATACTTTTACAATTTACCAGCCTTGAATTTTTAGATTTAAATTTTGGTACTTTAATTTCATTTTGTTTTGTAATGGCAACATTCCTTGTCATTTAATGTTGAGCCTTCATTCTCTCACTGTTACTAGGTCTTACTTTTTCTTGTAACTATGATAATGGGAAAGAGGGATATAATTCCCTCCTTTCCATCACTAATTCAATCTGTAGCTTGTATTTTTCTGTAACTGTCAATGACACAAGCTCTGTGTTTCAATCAGAACTTGATTTGTCTTATACTCCAGGTATTTGTAGATAGTCACCTTGGTATCACTTGTCTAAATGCAAATCAGTGTTGCCACTGATTCACTATTCATTACTTTCAACCTAGAACTTAGTAAATTTTCCATTCCTTTCAGCATTAAAAAAGCTAGGGCAGGGGGGAGGAAAATCTGAAAAACATTGGCTTCTTTGGACTCTTCAATAACACACTACAGACAGATGAAGGCCACCAGTGGAGGGGAGAATGGGCCATGGGCCATCCAACTCTTCCTGACTGCCATGCACCGCCACCTTTCACAAAATCCTGTACCAGGCACATGACAGAGGAGAAGGAAAGGCAATTACCAGGTCCTCAGAGTTCCTATATTATGCAACTACATGAGTGACAGCAATTTTTTTCTGACATTCCTGATGGACAGTGGCAAAATTTTATATGAGGGGATACCTCTTAAGTAAAGGAGAAAAATGTTTAAAAATTTAACTTTGTTGCAGCAACCTATGATTTCTTCAAACTGCAGGGTTTCCCAGTTTTAGGTAAAACACACAAGATAAACAAAAATTTCTCTTGATAATGTTGTGAGAAATAAAGAACCCTCGAAAAAATTTGTTGTAAGAAGAACGCATTTTCTGTGGATTTTTAGGAACAGAAGGTAAGAAAAGCAATATATTGTAAATATACACTACGGAAACCAGAATTCATATGCACACCTGTCCACTTTAAAGTTTAATGGAAAATTTAAGGAAAAATATACTACGTATGTGGAAAATAAAAAGAAAACATAGACCAGAAAAGAAGTGCAGACTTAATCAGAAAATACTTCAAAATATCTTCTGGTTTTCAGCTGCTTTTCTGTCCAAAAGAAAAACACTTCTATTCAAGATAATATTAATAAGAATATGGAACATTCAAAGAGGGTAAAATGTCTTTACATCATAGCACACTTCCTGTGCAGCTATTTGAAACCATTAACAATTGCAAAAACTAGAAGGTAAAAAAAGTTGGAAAGAAGTTGTATCTCATTAAGAGATATATTCTCAAATGAAATCTGAAAGTAATTACAGAATCATAGAAACCTATAATTGCTTAGGTTGGAAAAGACCTTTAAGACTGTCAAGTCCAACCATTAAGCCAGCACCGCCCAGTCCACCACTAAACCATATCCCTGTGTGCCACATCTTTTTAAAAAACCTCCAGGGATGGTGAATCAGCCACTTCCCTGGGCAGCTTGTTCCAACCCTTTACAACCCTTTTAATGAAGACATTTTTCCCAATATCCAGTCGTAACCTCCCACAGTGCAACTCACGATCCTCTCATCTGGTTGTTTCTTACTGTGGAGAAGAGACCGACCCCCACCTGGCTACAGCCTCCTTTCAGGTAGTTGTAGAGCAAAAAGGTCACCCCTGCACATCCTCCAGAAAAAACAAACCCAGATCCCTCAGCTGTTCTTCACAGAATCTGTGCTCCAGACCCTTCACTGGCTCCACTGCTCTTCTCAGCACTCGCTCCAGCACCTTAGTGTCCTCACAGTGAGAAGCCCAAAACTAGACACAGGAGGTGCAGCATCACCAATGCTGAGTACAGGTGACAATCTCTACCCTGCTCTGGCTGGCCACACTATTGCTGGCACAGGCCAGGATGCCACTGGCTTCTTGGCCACCTGGCTACATGCTGGTTTATGTTCAGCAGCTGTTGACCAACACTCCCTGGTGCTTTTCTGCCAGGCAACTTTGCAGCCACTCTTCCCTAAGCCTGCATGTTCCCTTAGGCTGTTGTGATCCAAGTGTAGGACCTGGCACCTGGCCCCACTGAACCTCATCCTACTGGCCTCATCCAATTTATTCAGCCTGTCCCGATCCCTCTGTAGAGCGTTCCTAGCCTCCAGCAGATCCATATTCCCTCTTATCCAGGTTGGGGACACCTGCAAACTGTCACTCAATCCCCTTGTCCAGGTTGTTGATACAGATGTTTAACAGGACTGGCCCCTCGGGAACACCACTTGTGACTGGCCATCAGCTGGATTTCACTCCATTCAGCACCACTCTCTGGGCTATGAATGACTATGAACATCAATTACCTGGAGAAATGCAAGGATATTCTACATGGCAGCTGAATACAGAAGATATTTATAGCAACAGTGAAAAGACTGTTGAGGAACAGGGCAGAGTCACATGCAGGCAAAGAGAAGAGAAAGATATGACTCATGAGACACAGAAAAAAATGCATGGCTCCTGAAGCAAGTGAGATTGCAGCAGAATTATCTCGGACTAGCTTCTTATAAATAGGAGATGGTCAGAAGGAGTTTATGCTTGCTGTGAATAGATAGAACTTTTTAGTTAAAAGATATTGAATAATCACAACATGAAGATTTGATCTCACATAGTGCTGAGGCAGCAGAAGAAACTAGCATCACTAAATACATTTGCAAATAAGATGAAGGAAAAAACCAAAGAATAACATAACATGTATGCATTATGAAAGTAAAAGCCAGGAAAATAATGAGCGTGTTTTCTAGTGATTTTCACATTCTAATTATTTAGAGAAAAGATTAAAAGTTCCATGTATTTATTTTTCAAAACAGGCTTTTAGTGCAAAAAAAATTCCAGCTTTGATATATGGGTAGACAAGTGGCTAACAGGACTGAGAACAATGATAAACAATGAAGCAGAAAACAAATTAAAAAACTAAGATAATCTTATGAACTTCCATGGAAAAAAAATGGTATTAGTTAAAAATAGATGGAAACAGAGAAGTGAACCTATGATATGAGGAAACAGACTTGTTTGCAAAGTGTTTGGCTACAGTCCCAAAAATAGGGCATTTACGCCATAGGTTGTACTACTTTAGAGAATATGTGGGGAATTGGCAAAGAAAAAAGCAGAGCTTCATTAGCAAAAACAAGAACATTAACTGCATGAAGGAAAGCAATTCCCACAATAGAGCTAATGCAAAATCAATGCTGAAAATAGCAAAGGGAAAAATTGGAGCTAAGGCGAGTCATAGGAGAGTAGAGAAGGGAGGAGTACTGGGGAGGCAAGATGCTGGCAGCACCATTAATATAAAGAGGTAGGGTGAGGAGCTGGTAAGATAAAGAAGGAAGAGGAGTGAAAATACTTTCTCAAAAAAAACTCCAAAAACCTAAAACAAAGGAAAAAAAAAACCCAACAAGGAAAAAATGCACATATTATCAAAAAGGGTAAGAAAGTTAAAAAAATATTATGGAAAGAAGATGGGAGAGATCATGTGGTTGGAGAAGTTATTATTACAGATTAAAGAGCTGCTATGAAATCCTTTGTACCTGGTATGGTGGAGGAATAGTGAAGCAAATTAGATAGGCAGCAAAGGGAATTAATAATATGGAATAGGGAGTGAGGATTTACCAGTACCTTTGAAAATGAGGGAGGAGTAGAAATTAGATATTGCAGCCCGGAGGGCATCCCTGTAGAATACCTGATGAGATATATAAATAAGAGTGTACTCACTTGAGAATCATAGTCATGGTTTCTTTTCTGTCTTTCCCTTGGAAAGGTAGAGTACCAGTGAGCATTTCAAACTGTATAGAGTAAAACTTTCATCAATTACATTACCTGGACAAAAACTAATTTTTGACAAAACTACTTAGCATCTTAACCTTCCAAAATTCATGCATGTTAACAATCAAGTCTGAGCAAAACAACTTCATTGTACAGTTTCAACTGCTAAGAACATTGAGCAGCCTTTGCCATTTTTAAAGCTGCAAAATATTTTCCTATATTGGTAACTTGCTTTACATCCTTTTATCTGAACAACTTTGACTATAATGTTCTGTGTTTAATTTCTGCCTAAAAATTTTGTCCTAGGGAGACTTGATCTGTACAACTGTATTTTTAGTTTTAAACAACAGGGGAGGGAGTAGGGGAAAAGGTTTTCCTTTGAAAAGTTAGTGATGATTTTTCCTCATGCAGAAATTTTTTAAAAGGTCAAAATTTTGAAAATTGGCATGTACACAGCCTTGGGAAGGGGAAAAGGTTAGCTGATTGACAAAGACATGCATGATGAAAAGTGGTTACTGTATGCATACAGTGGAAATAAAGCCTGAAGGAACACGGAAGAGCTACACAGTACGTGCATGCACATTCTACAGTGCCTGGCAGTAAGCAACAGACACTGCTAAAATACTGATTTGTTCTGAAAGTGACTGAGTAAAAATAGATAAATATAAAGGCACTCCTGTTGGACTGCAGTATGCTGCAGGGATATCAGATCTAAGTGAGGCAGTGAAAGCAGTCTGGGAGCAGTCACGGCAGCCAGCACTTAGGCAGAAATTGGATTTTTTTGGTTTAAAGATTGCAAAATTATTTAGTTCAATGTAATTTTATGGCATACAGTTAACGACATGAAAATTAAAATAATTATAAAGGAACCCTCAGAACAGGTTATGCAAACTTAAGTCATCCTGAACACAACGTATCCTCTATTCCCCTCTTTTCTGGTATGACCCAAACATTCAGCCTCCTAAACATAAGAAATGGAGTGGATAACTTGAATAAATAATGTGTGACTATAGTATTTGTAGATCTACAATAAGAGCATGAAGTTGCACTAATAGTATTCTTTAAAACACCATTTTATTGAAATAAAATTTGAATTCCTTACTGCCATCTCTTCACTACTGGTAGATGCTTTATAGTCTAGATAATATTTATTACTGATATATTAAAAAAATTAACTTTAATAATGATGCCAACATGAAAAAAGGACTACTTTTAACTTTAACACCTAGGACAATTGTCAGGAAGATGTGAGAGGGATAAGCCAGAACTATAAGTATAAAAAAATTTTGTGCTTTAGCAAGATCTTTATAAGGTGCACTTAAAAAAAAAACCTTTTTAAAAAGGTAAATTTGGAGTGCTGCACTTACACTTGCATGAAATACAGTTTCTTTAACAAGCTCCTAATTTGTCATAAGCACACATATTTGTATTAACAGCTCAACATGTGTATTCTTTGTCACCCCTCCCAAATACTATATTCCAACATTAAGAAGCCAATAGTACTTATAGAATAAGCCAACATTAGCCTTTCCTACTTATGTTTTATTTCAGGAGGAGAGTACCTCAGTGCTTCTGAAAACTTTAAATGAATGTTTTTACTTGTATGGCATCCCTTAAAACTGTCACTGTTTCAAAGGATAAATTGGAATATAGTTCTTAACAATGGCTTAAGCATACTTCATGTCTAGCAGCAAAAGAAAAGAAGCCAAATGATTTGTTGAAATATCTTTAAAGTCTCAATTTCTATACTATAAATTCTAGCATAGAATTTATGTTCACTCTAGTTTCTGTGTACTTATACCACACCAACCATCACTTGAATTTTTGATCAGCTCAGAAATTAAGAACAAGTTAAAAGTGGATACTTACAGATTGGTTATGAAAATTACAAACTATAAATGCAAGCAACAAAAATATGTCCTAGAAAAAGCTGCATTGTATTTCATATACTACTTTAAAGAATTTGGTTTTTAAGGTCATATTTTTATATTCAAGGTAGAAGCCAAAGTATTTAACATGCAGTGCACTTAAGACTGTGAAAGCCACCCCAATCACAGCTAACATCTTACAGCAATTTTCAATTACACCATATCCACTTGATAAACACCAAATTATGTTTTCTACCTTTATAAATTAAAGCTGAAGTTTAATTATGTTTGCGTTATCAACGATAAATATTCTGTAACTACAGTGTAATTATCTTTTAATTGACTGCTCTTAATGATAAAATGTGAGGTTGTGAGGAGTGTGTGTGCTTGTCTGGAGAGAGTTCAGTTATCAGGTGCTACTTTTACATAGTCAGTTTTCAGATCACAACAGCATTCTAATCATAAAGCCATAGGATGACCTATTTTCAGACACAGGAGTCCTTGTACTATAAAGCACACACATTAGTTGTACTGTTACAGTTATGTAGCAGAAGCAGTAAGAAATGAATACATTTATACAGTTGTTTAATTTCCATGTCAAAAATGCACACAAATATTTTAAATGTTAAAAGTCTTTCAGCATTCCTTAAATAACAAACATGATCTATTATTATTTTCCAATTCATATTCCATACACATAATATTTCCCCTGACCCTGTAACTTTACAGTAATTACCTCTTGCAGAAACACCATAAGCAAGTCAGAAACTATATCCCATACCAGATCAGTGTCATTTAGATCAACGTGATGCGTGAGAACAACAGTTGAACAGTTGTCATTATTCCACTAACTTGTAATTGCACCGTAGATTCTAATTAGAAAGTTGCCAATCACCTTTTCCCTCTTGTATGTAAATTCAAATTTAAAATTTGAATATGAATTTCTTCCCCACTTTGGAACAGACAGCCTTTTTCTGTGTACTTCTGTATTTCTCTTGGTCCCTATAACATTCAAACTATTATAAAGTATTTGACTGAAATGATAATAAAAATATGGCATAAAATTGGTGTTTATATAAAACCTAATCCATGATCTTGGTCAAACTTTGTGGTGCTACTGATTTCTCACAATTAAGACTTCCTTTGTAGTTAAAATTCATGTAAAGCTCACCTTAGGGGTTAGTATTTGATTTGTTTCAACAGACCTTGCAAATCACAATTTTGCTATTATTTACATTTGCCAGAAACCTACCATTAAAACACCAAAAGACCACCAGTCTGCACTCTGTGTATGGCCTCGTCTGTTAACAACTTCTGGTGCCATATATTCCACTGTTCCACAGAAAGAGTAGGCTTTTTTTTCATGATCAATTGACTCCTTACTTAAGCCAAAATCTGAAAGGATAAAAGTAATTCCAAATGTAATTTTTAAAAACAATAAGTTCATGGTTGATACTTTAACCATAATATGAAGTGTTTTGCTTTTATCATTGGTATAGACAACTGAACACTAATATGGGACTTACAGGATTCTCCTTCCCTCCCCACATTATTATAGGTCCATAACATCAGATATACTTGTAAAGCAGGTATCTTACTGAAATATTTAGATTTTATTTATTTCAACCAAATTACACTACTTGCTTCCACAGCTAAATTACCGATCAGTTAAAATTACTTATTTTATCTTAGTGGTTTACCAAAAGGAAAATGCAAATATTTTACTATGAACAGAAATGATCCTAGTATTGCAATTCCTTTATTCACCTGTCAATTTGATATGTCCTTCCTCATCAAGCAGGATGCTAAAAAATAATAAAAATAATATTAAAAACGAATTAAAATATCTTAAGTATTATTTCAGAAAACATACTGACTATATTTACGAATAAACAGTAGAGGATACACAAAGACAGGGAGAATTAAGCATGCATGAAAATGAATTATTAGAAGATACATTCAAACGACACATTTTGGTTTCCTTCTACTCTTTCTTTTTAAAGATTAAGAAACAGGTTTACTAGAATTTTATTCAAATATTTTATTAAATTCAGCATTTAGTAACAGTTTTGGCTAACTGCAGCACATGAAGCACTATTGTAATTGTTAGAAACAGAGACATAGTTCTATTTTTCTTATACCAGGTATGTTTTCATATGTATACATAACAGGTATTAATTTGTAATTACCATTTCAAAAGTTGTTGACCATTTCAAGTAAGATTGAGTAATAAATACCCTCATGTTGTACCAAAGGACAGGACCCACAGGCCCTATCCTATACTGGGAGCAGACCTTAGGCTTCACCTTTTCACTTCAATCACAAGAAAGGCCACACTTCTCAGAGATGCCAACTGTCCTTGACTACCACTGAATATCACTGCATTGCAAAGCATGCAAAGTATTCAAGAACTCGATTTTGTAACATCCCTTACACAATGGATTTAGTTCTTCCATCTGCATTTCATCCTTGGGGGCAAGACATTACCCAGACCTCATTCCCTTCCTCTTTGCAGTTTCCGTGGTGGGAACCATTAAAGTCTGTCCTCAAGTGCCACATGCAAACACTGCCTTCCTGCCCACCAGCATATCAACACTTCCACCCAACTTGGTGTTGTCTGTGGGCTTGCTCAGGGTGCACTCAATCCCCTCGTCCAGATCTCCAGTGAAGATACTAAACAGGATGGGTCCCAACACAGAGGCCTGGGGATCACCACTGGTGACCAGCCTCTGGCTGGATTCAATTCCATTCAGCACCACTCTCTGAGCCTGGTCAATAAATCAGTCTTTTACTCAGTCAAGAGTGCACCTGTCCACACCACGGGAAGCCAGTTTCTCCAAGAGAACGGAGTCAAAGGCATAGAATCACAGAAGATAAAGGGCTAACATGTATGTCTCAAACACTGAAAGTCATTTAGCTCTGGGGCCAACCACAGACTGTTGCTAGTAACAGATAAGGATTGCCTGTAATAAGCAAGGATTGCTGGTAATGACACACTGTGAGAAAGAACAAGATGTGCCCAGAGAAGAGGCCATGCAGAGATAGGGCAGCACTTTTCTGGGACAAACATCCTCGTTCTAATTCCTGAAGATAAGCACAACCCAGTACAGCACAAGTGCAGGAATGAGGTTGAGAAACAGACATGGACAGTAGGGGAAGAAAAGATCACCCAATGGTCCCAAAGACCCCCAATCCATTTTCCGAAAGGTCTGAAAGAACAGACTGTGCCTAACAACTAATTTGTATAGCAAACAAGAAATTTACCTTCATGGCAGGGAAACCTATCTATAAAAACATCTCCCCAACAAGCCCCAGCTGACACCCCCCAGACCCTGGATGTCCCAACAGTTGGACTGGCAATGTAGCCAAGACTGGTGATCTCTTTTTCTCTCTTCCTCTCTCTCCCTCTCTCTCCCTCTTTAATTCCCTTTTCTCTCTTCATCTTACCCCTTTACCTAAAGCCCACTGCATATACTTTTATAGTAGGTCAGGGACTAAAATACCAATTTCCATGCCAGGTATATAATTTACTAATAAAACCTTGTGGTTTTTTTCAGACTCTCTCACTTCTGTTGTTCCTTTCCACCACAAGCATTTACAAACTTTGTCTGGTCCTTTCCCTTTAAGGGTTGGATGTTACAAAAGGCTTTACTAAAGTCTAGGTAGACAATATCCAGAGCCTTTCCCTCATCCACTACACAGGTCACCTCATCATAGAAGATGATCATGTTGGTCAAGCAGGACCTGCCTTGCATAAATCCAGGCTGGCCTGGCCTGAACCCCTGGCTGTCCTGTACATGTGACATGATGGCACTCAAGATGACGACTCCATGACCTTCCCTGACAACGAGGTCAGGCTGACATCCTGGTTTCTCCTTCCAACCCTTCTTATAGCTGGGTGTCACATTCGCCAACTTCCAGTGACCTGGGACCTCCACAGTTGACCTGGACTTCTGATAAATGATTGAAAGTGGCTTGATGAGTTCTTCTACCAGCTCCCTCAGAACTCTTGGGTGAGTCCTATCTGGTCATATGGAGGTCTAAGTTGGGTTCTAAGTTGCACAGCAGTGTGCTGGCCATTTCCTCCTAGATTATGGGGGTTTCATTCTGCTCCCAATCTGTCTTCCAGCTCAGGGGGCTGGGCACCTTGATAACTGGTCTTGTTATTAAAGACTGAGGCAAGAAAGGCATGAAGTACCTCAGCCTTCTCTTCATCCTTTTTGTCACTATGCTTCCCCTCATATCCAACAAAGGATGGAGATTCTCCTTTTGCTGCTGATTTGTACAAATATTTTTTGTTGTCTTCTGCTTCTGGGATTTCTCACATATTGATATTCCTTTCATCCTTGCTGCTGAAAGGACCTCCATCCCTTAACTCTACCTCTATGGCAGACCAAAGGACCTTGGAGAAACACTGTCCCTCAAAGAGTGGTGTGCCATCCAAAGGCTTACCTCTGGCTTTGCACCCATTCCCCTTCAAACAGAGTTTAAAGTTCCCTCAACAAGCCCCTGTAAGTCCTAAGCTAAGATCCTTTTTCCTCTTTGAGACAGGTGAAATCCAACCTTTTAAATGAAAATAGCTCATAAACCTCCTCCACCTCCCTCTGTTCAATTTATATAGTAAATTACCGAAGTTTAACAGTTGGGAAAAAGTGCACAGGAAGAAGTGCTATAGAAATGAAGTTAATACACTGCATTTCTCACAGAGGAGCCTTACTTTTCTGGTTTTAGGTCCCGGTATATTATTCCAAGACTATGTAGATGGTCTAAAGCCAGTGCTAATTCTGCCAGATAAAATTTAACGTCATCTTCTGTGAACATCACCTGAAAAAGTAGCACAATGTATTTCACACGTGAAATCTGTAAAGGTTACACCAGCACAAACAAAACAACAGCAGTGGTGTTTCAGAAGGGTTTCTTACAATACTTGAATTCATTGCTACACAAAACACTAGAAAATTCAAATTTCTTAGTTATACAAAAACTAGGATTTTATAACCCACACTATTTCATACTTGAAATACTTGGACACATTTAAAAAAGAACTTTTAAAGGCAATATATTCTTCTTTCTGCAAATTGAGATATTATTTGTTTCTGATTGTTCAAGAAAACAGACAGACACATTGTAGTGAAACTGAAATACTTTGGAAGCACTTAAAAAATGTAAGTACCTCTTGGTTGGATGGGATAATTTCATTCACAGACAACAAATGGACCAAAGAAGTCCAAATGCCAGAATTTCATCCACAAAGTAAGAGAGAAGAAAAGTATATGTATCTTGATTTTGGAAGGTACTTTGAGAAAGTAGGTACTACAAAGTACTAGGCTCCTAGGTACTTTGAGAAAGAAGTTACAGCAATAATAAAAGCCCCAAGGTGCAGCCTTGTAACTGCAGATATAACTGCAGAAAGCAGATGAAGGAGTAAACTAACAGGAGCTAACAAGGAGTAAAGTGAACAGCCTGCATAAGAGCACAGGGAGCATCCCAGGTAGCAATCCCACTTTCTGGATTAGGAAGATAAACTACTCTCTGTTTATGTTAATTGATATGAACATATTGTCCCAATATATCAACTGTTGTGATCCCTGTCAGAATACATTACAATTCAACTCTTCTGAGACTACAGAAAAAGATAAAAATAAAACCAGATCCTGCATGATTTGATTCTATTTCAGTTACTACTCAGTTATTTTACTTGCTTTGTTTTTAGACTCTAAGACTCAATACCTTAAGATAAAGCATACAGACCCAGAAAAAAGGATGGCAATTCTTTTTTATGCAAAAGCATAAAAATTTATTTCAGCATAGCTGAAGATTATTTTAAACAAAAGTTAAGAATGGAGAATATGTTTTCCCCTTAGTAGTTTCATGAGAGAAAGCAATACTAAAGCTTGTACAATAGGTTGTTGCTGATGTTACTTCTACAAAAGAGCCAATATTTAGTGCAGACATATTCAAGAAAGGAAATCTGTATAAGAAACATTTAAAAGCTCAAATAATAAAAGATCCTATGAGGAGGATAATACACCCACACTTAGTTATTTAAAACCATTGCATGGGACTCGTCTTTCCTAACCTTAAATATCTGCAGTGTAGACATCTAGCTTGGAATTAATCACCTTTCCCTTGTAGACAATAGGAAAAAAGCAACAACTTTCATGTGATCTCTTTCAAAATCACATGGTGTGGTACGAGGATGATATTAATAGCATCCAGCATGCCCATTTCCCTCACCAGTCATGAACTCTGCTTAGATTCAGGTACCTATAATGAATATTTCTCATCTAACCACATTAAATTTTATAAAATGTGAGTGGCTCAGAATGAAAAAAGTCAGGAAGCAGGAAGCCAATATACATTCTTTTTTGGGAATCAAGAACGAACTACAAACTTTAGGAGTATCTCAATTTTAGAGCATTAATAACCAATTAGTTACCTGTGGCAAAAGAAATTACAAAGGGCAACTTGAAACAGATGGCATCATCAAAACAAATGTAATAATTTATGTGGTCAGCACAGAAGTAAGGGTACATCTATACACAAAATAAATTCCATTCTACTCTCCTCTTAATAACAATAAGTGGTATTGCACTTACTGCAGTGGTAACCCAGCTGCCCCTGATACTGTTGTGGCAAAGGAAAATGGAAAGCAGCTACTGCAAGTCCAGGCTACCAGATACACATTGGATACAATCTCTATCCGAACAGATATTTGTTGTGAGTTTTTGAACAGGAGTAATGGATAACAAAAACTTAAAATATGGCGAAAAATTAGATGTTAACATTTACTTCAGGAATTATAATCAAATTAAATTGAGGTAATGAAACCCTTTGAAGTTGTTATATCCTGTATCTACACAGACACATTACTATCATGACAGAGGCAAAACATTCACTCTTTGAAAATTACTAAAATAAGTGGTATACAACTCTCACTTTTTAAATATTCATACATAATGCAGTTTTGCATTCATAAAAAAAGAGAGTATCTTATCTGCCCCTGAATTCTGGATATCAAAACCAGCCATAAATATACTTTATATAAATCCAAGTTCTGAGTCTTATATTTAAACATGGTAACAAAAGGAGAGATTTTGCCAGGTATAAAAAGCAACACAGAAAGACTGCTTGTCTAAGACTTTTTTCTGAAATAATGTTAATTGCCATCAGCCCTTCTATGACGGGACTGTGCAAAGAAACCCAAAAAAACAAAAAATGTACCTGGTTAAAAACAGGTCAAAATTTTATTAAATGAAAATGGCATTTAAAATGTAAATTCTCCTAATACAGACAATTTATAAATTCTATCAACAGACAGTTTTTCAAATTTAAAAAGTGTACCTCTTTGGATAAACGTGTAAACAAGTCTCCTCCCCTGAGAAAATCCAAAATAAGATACAGCTTCCCTTCTGTCTGAAAAGCTGAAAAGATCAATTAAAGAGTTAAATATCACCTAACTTTATCCACCATTAGGAAAATAACATACCAAATAATTCACCCTTATTTTCATTATTAAAATTAATTTCTCTTTTGCCTTTGTGAGAAAATGTATTGAAATGAATCAGAGGTAACTGATCCTCTACAACAGACCAAGTAATTCCCATGCTATATGAAAGTAAAGCAAATCACCAATAAAGTTCCTTAAAAATAAACTTTACTTAGGTTAACCAGCATTTTATTTCAGATTTTAAAGTAAGAAACTAGATTTAAAAGGACAAACTAGTAACTAATGAACCTTTTAAAATCTAAAAATCTAAAAACTAGATGTCCTAGCTAAACAGGGACATTTACTATAGTCTGCAAAAGAATGGCAAATAAAATAGTGAAAGGTACATAATTTAAGCCACTTTAAAAAGTGAGAGAGACATGAGGTTTAACTATAGGAAAAAACAAACCCTAAAAGAAAAACATGAGCTGAAAAAACCCCAAACCAAACCAAACCAGAAACTCCCCTTTTTTTCCACATGTTTAAAGTACTGATATCCTCCCCTCTTAATCATAAGTATTGTGCTACAGCTGTTCATACTATTAAAATTAAAAGACTAATTTCCACCAATTTCGATGCAAGTGGAATTAATGCCATTGCATACATTTTCTATAGAATAAACAAAGCAACTGTAAGAAAGAACTTAAAAAATGTATGTCATACAAAAGATTAGAGGTTTTGGAAAATAATGGCTAGTTATTAATAGATAACTGCTTTTAATAACACAAAGGGCTACAGACTCTCAGTTTTATAAAGATTTAACACTGCATGAGGTTAGTCATGTGCTTCTTTTGCATGAGAATTATTACAGAGCAAGTCTGCACCATTGGGACTTAACACCCTAAAGTTCTGTGATTTTCTGAACCACAGAGCAAATATTAAAAGCTATCTTGACAAACACGCTATGCTATAAAAATGAATTTTTCTGCAACTCACCATAATGTAACTTGACAATAAAAGGATGGTTAACTTCCACTAGGATATCACGTTCCATTTTTGTCCGAACCCGATCTCGAACTGCAACAGAACATGAGCGTGCAAGATGAAAAAAAAAGTTACATTATGACTCAGTATTTCTCATCTGTTTCCTGATGTACTTCCCATTGTATAATATTATAATTGTCTGCAGGTCATTATACCACAGACAGCTGAGAACTCAGAAAATTTATTCCACATTTTTTTCTGCTAAATATGCATTTTGACTTGCTTCAGTTTTTGCTATTGACAAAACCTAACACTAGGCAAATAAATTTAACAAAAGCACATGAGATAACACAGCCACCCTTCAGTCAGCTCTATACTTAGTAAACCTTTCAAACATCACAAAAATTGCCACACCTATGTATAGAAAACATTCTGCTAGTGAAAAGCATAGAGAATTAAAGTCGTAGCAAAACAAACAGCATAAGTATAATCATACTATCATAAAGATGCTTGTATTAGTTTAATTCATTAAATAACTCACACTAAAAAAATATTAAGTTCTTTACGATTGGAAGGGATTTTTTTTTCATTTCCTTTATAATAAACTTAAAATAAAAATGCCATTGCTTCAATGTAGTGTATACTTCAGATTATATTTTTAAGGACATTTACTGAGAGGAAATGTGCATGGAGAAGTATATCAGACATTAGAAGCAGTTGCTGCTCGAGCTGCCTGTTCTGTCCATCCATGGTGGCTCTGAACAGGACATGTAAGTGCTCCTATGCCACCAGAGAATAAACCCAAATGAGCATCACATGCCAGCAATGCAGGAATACAGGCAGGGCAGTCAGCTGAGCACAGCACCTGCTTCAGCTGTTCCCCACAACTTTCCTGCCAGCTCCAGTCAGGGCTTGGTTCCCTTCTGAAGCTCTGAATCAGACAGGATACAGATAATATTCAGTACTTTACACAGGGGAGAACTACCAAAGTTTGCTTTCAGTGGTTTAAGATGTTGCATTTTTCTCTTTCCCTCTATTCTACATTTTGTTACTGCTCCTTTCACAAATGTATCTTCCTGGAGGAAGCACCCCAGAGCAATGAAGTCCTGTCCAAAGTTTAAGCTGACAGCATTCCTTGTACAGTTAACAAGCCAGAGTTCTCAGATATTAAAACATAACAAGGCAGAAAAGAAAAAAGAACAAGAAGCAAAATGGTGTTAAGGCATTTATCTATATTTTCCCAGAAACACACACTTACAATAATACAGATACTTATGAAAAAGTTATATAGATATGTTTTCATGAATGAAACCATGAAGTTTCCATCTGCCTGCAGAACACATCACTAAAAATGGAAGCTTATGAAATAAGTGCTCAAGTACAAAGCAAACATCACATCTGAATGTTGACCTTTGCATCTAAAGCCATTAAAATGTCACAAGATAGTTAGTTGTGCAGTTTAACTGTTTCAGCAGTTCATCTGAATTACAAGACTGAAATTCAGAATACTCTTAGGCAGGTTCAGGTGAAAAAAAAATGTAAAAGACTTTCAAGTGCCTGCAGCTATGCAGCAGTTACATGGAAAGTATAGACTTAAAACTCCAAGCAAAAGAAGTGTAAAGAACTGAGCTCACTTCAGATAATGGCATAAGCCATTATTTGACTTGACATCTGATTTTTTGACTGTAATTTCCACATGGGTTCTACTGGA
The DNA here is from genome assembly GCF_012460135.2 of Molothrus ater. Lineage (NCBI taxonomy): Eukaryota > Metazoa > Chordata > Aves > Passeriformes > Icteridae > Molothrus > Molothrus ater. Next base: position 15,531,811 of record NC_050479.2, on the reverse strand, counting down.
AGTACTGATTTTTCTTAATATATTTGATTCCAAACACTCTAGCAATGTTTTGGCTGTTTCTCTCTCCACATCATAAAGGGGCACTGAAAGATAACACTTTCTATCAGAGTGTATTAATAAACTAGTCTCTGCAGTAATCAAAATTATATGTATATATTCTTGCATTTGCTCTAAACATTAGAAAGTTGGACTGTGTAGTTACATCAATATGTTCTGGCTAATACAGCTGCATTTCTATGAAAATATTTTCTCTAATTTTGATTTGTGGATCAGGTACACTGTTTTCAAGTGTGGTCTTTTTATCTTTAATTATAGAGCACAAAAATAACTGTATGAAATAGATTTGAAAGAGCTAAAGAAACACAGACAAATCAAGTAATATGCTGTATTAAAGAATACAGTATTACATATATTAAAAAGTTGCAATCATGGAAAATAGAATTAATTCTAGTTAATTTCATATTAAAGTTTTAACAGTAATCTTAATTTGCTTGCAACTCTGCTCTTCCTAAAACATGAATCACAAGCAAGCATCTGATAATCCAGATACAAAGTGCTGAGGACTGTGGCATCCTCTTGATGTCGTCACCTTTCTGCTCAAGCCTTTTGCATCCTTGAATTCTTAGTGCCTCAGAGGGTCTCCTTTCCCAATTTGAGTCATGCTCTCAATTTCAGTATATATCAGTCTCTCCATCTGTAGGCAAAACTAGAACCACAGCCTGGACTGCAATTTTTACATGAGGTTAAAACTGCAATCAAAAGGTGATGAAGAGAAGCCCTCAAACATCTTAAAAAGCAACTGCTGAGTGACCTCTGACCAGTCCTGAGCTATTAACAGGCTGGGGAATGAAAGGCTGTTGAGGATATTAATGTACCTTAAATGAGTGGAAATCAAATTCAGAAAAATAGGAAGCAAATAATGAGAATGACACGTGCCACAAAACACAAAGGAATCAAAATATAGGAAACTGTTCAAATACACAGCCCTCTGTAAGTGTAAGAACTGTGACATTCAGCACTAGATCTTAAGTGAAAAAATTTAAACATTTTAGCCGAAGTTCATAAATCAATGTTTTTGTTCTTCCCATCATTCTATAAATATTTGACGATAAAAAGGATTAAAACTGAAATTAAAACATTAAAACTGAAATTCAATATAATAATCGATAACATCGATAAAGCACTACAGGCTGTTGGAGCCATCCCAAAATTATCATTTCAGTTTCAGTAGAGTCATAAAAAAAGGGTTTATTTCTTTTTTCTTACAGAATTTTCTGAGACAGAATTGAGATTGTTCAGGCTTAGACTTATTTTGCTACTGATAGCATTCAAGATCAAAATCACTGAAGAAACAGATCAATCCACAATTTGTTTCTGCTCAAGTAACCTAGATGATTAACTTAAGATTTTATAAAATACATTCTACACCAAAATCATGTGCCAAGAGTTTGGCCAAGTGTACTGTATACACTTGTATATATACGTACTGTATACGTCTGTTTCAAAAGAAAAGACTAAATCATGTGCTTAAGAACTTCTAGAATAAAAACAGCCAATAGAAAGTGCTTTTAAGTATCATGACCTAATTATAAACAGAGCAAAAGGCATTAACTGTATCCTTGGCGACACACAGCAAAGGAAAAACGGAAGGATATTAAGTTTCAAATAACAGCTCAGGAGCAAGTCAGGTGGCAGATGTAACACAACCCCTCCATTAACCCACCATCACCTAAGGAAAGTGGCAAGGGAAGGAGCCTGCTGTCCTCTCTAACTACCAACATGGTATTGTTAATCCTTAATCCTTCCAGGTTTATAAAACAAAGCAGTGTATTCTGCTATTTCCTGTTTCAGAGAAGAAAGCTGTAAGACACAATCTGTAGAGCAGCAGCTGTGTAAAGATTAGGTTTTGGTATAATGTCCCTGAGTAACCTTTTTTATTTATCTTCCCTTGTTCTAAACAATGCTTACCTTTCAAGGTGGCCTTTTTCAATACCTTCATTGCATAAAGCTGTCTAGCATCTGATCCTGAGATTTTTTTGACAAGGAAGACCTGCATTAAAAATTAGAAAGAATTCTTAAAAGAAAATAAAAGCAAGTCAGATTAATGTTTTTTGCTATGAAATTCAAGTAGTCACTATGATTTCAATGAAACTTTGACAGTTTTAGATTCTGCAAAGCCAAATCTCCTTTCATAATCTAAAAAGTTCATTCAGAGGATACTCTGCCAAATTAATTTTGGTCTAACTTAAGTAATTTTAGTGAGTAAAAAAAATAAATTGGATTCTCTCAGAAGTTCTTCCAAATTTGACACACAAAAATCTGCTTTTTAAAATTAATCTCTAGTTTTATCTTATTGAAAATCATAGAATGACACAGGAAATATGCTAATAAAATAATTTTCAGATATGACCATAAATATGTGAACAAAATTTGATCCAGAAACCTATATAAATCAATGTATAAATAAATTTTAAAAATATCCTAGTGTTGCATGTACCAATAAAGAACAACCAGCCTCAATTAAAGGGTGTTTCATTTCCTTCTTCAATATCATGGGATTTCTTGACTGGTATTGTTTTAAATACCCTTAACACAAAATTAATTTCAGTAGAGACAAATTTTAGATTTAGGAATGAAAAAAACAAACACCAAAACCAACTGTCACAGGTTTTCTGGCTGTGGACATGTATAGACACATGTTGTGGTTCATGAGCAAGTTAAACATTTATGTGAAATCAGTTTGATGTCTGGTTTTGTGCCCAATTCTCACTTATGTTAACATTCCTTGCATTACCCAGAGACTACCAGATCATTATCAAGAGACCTTGAAAAACATGCAAATTTACTTTTTTTTAAACTAAATGGGAAACAGAGACAGCTTCAAAAATTATTAGAACAAAATGATTTATGGATTTTTAAAAAATATTAATGATTTCTGCATAAAGGCTAAGACAACTGAGAACAAGACTGGCATTTTTGCAGAAAATTGTGTCAGTTAGACAGTTTATTATTTTTGCTTTTTAAAAAACTCACATTCCCCTTTCTCCCTCCCATTAAAGTACTGAATTTAGTATTATCAATAAAAGTGATTGCTGAAATGATCATTTATTAGCTTACTTTTCCTTGCCCTTGAATGATTTACTTCTTGCGATCTGAAGATTTCCAAATAAAAACTTGGTTATGATTCTGGATTAAATCAAACCTTTGGAATCAGGTTTCCCAGTGAATTCTTACTAGTATGAGTACAAAATTTTATAGTTTTTAAGTACCTAGATTTCCAAATTTAACTGGAACAATGATGTGACTAACAGTAACTTACTACCACCAAAAGAGAATTGGACCTATTTTTCTAATTTCCCACCATATCTAAGGTGGTTTTTTACATGCTAGAGCTTAATGTCACATTCAGAACAGCAGCTGAGGATGAAAATGGATGTAAAGGCTCTCCTGTCCTGCCTTACATATTCCATTCAGTCTTATCATGTGAACTTAATGTTTTGCTTTCAAGTTGGATTTGGACAACTAGAAGTATAAAAAATGTATGCCTAGTGAGATCTCAGTACTCATGAAATGTTAGAAACTTTGAGTCATTAACAGATGTTCAGATAAATATCAAGGTACATTGTCTTAACCAAATTATAACAGATAATGAACATGACTGGGGTGTATCACATTTACTTCAGTAGCCATTATTGCCTAAAATTTGTTCATTACAATTGCACCATGCTACAAAAACCAGCTTCTGTACTGGAGATGTCCTACAGTTAGCAAGCAACAAGGAATACTTATCAAAAAAACATTTCAACCCTCACCCTCTCAAATAGAGAAGAGTAGTTAAGAGAAGAATGACATTCCATTTTTATAGAAAATACCCAATTATTTCATATCAAGCCATTTTTACTATTGAACTTTGAAATCTACATATTATGCTAACATGAAAAAAAATTACTGCTTTAAAAAGATCTGCCACAATTACAGTGCCTAGTTAGCACTAATTTAGAAAGCAGTTTTCACTTGCAACGTTGCCTTAATGCAAAACTGTGACTGTTCTAAATATTTCACAACCAATATTCAATGCTATATTCCTGAATAATTGGCTCCACAAGAGTTCAGTTACCAACCTTTCCAAAGGATCCTTGTCCTAGTACTTTCAGAAGTTCAAACTGTGAAGGGTCTGCTTTCTCATGTCCTTCCTTTACATGGTGAGTTATTGCAATTTCTTTGATACTTCCTTCTTCCTGGCAGAGGAAAACAGAGGAATAAATTTAGATTAATGGTTTACGAATATTTACAAATTCACAATATGTTGGAAAATACCAGTGTCACTGAACCTAATCAACTAGACAATGCCAAATATAGGGAAAAAGCCACTCAGCAATGCTATTTGCATAATTAAGACAGCACTAGTTCAGTAACAATGTAGCTTAAACTTTTAGAGATGCACCAGGATCCAAACAATAACAGTAGACAGAAGTCAGCAATTCCCAAGATTTTCCTTTTAGGCCCATATTATTGGGTTCATATTTCTGTTCCAGATTCACAACCAATTAATGGAAACCAATCTTCTTAAGAATTTAGTAATCTTAAAACACACCTAGAGTGTATCAAATGGACCAGATGTCTTTGGAAAGCCCTCCTTTTTAACACTTGAATGAGGACCACCATGCTGCAGCAATGCCAATGCCCACCTTTTAAGACAGTGTGAGAGTCAAGACATTTCCACACAAAGCAACTGTCCACCCCCACTTCAGCAGCAGACCCCACCTGCCACTGACAAAAATTCTGTTGAAGAAAGTATTCTGCCTTTCTTCTGAAGCAGAGTCTATCCTATTAAAGCTGCCCAGTCCTCATCCTTTCCCCTTCTGTGAGAAAATGTTCATCAGAAAGCTCTGAGCAGCAGTGAATTTTATCTTCTTGTGCTCTGCACTTAATTCAGCGTTTTCTGCACTGAATTTGAAAATCCCTGAAAAGTGACACTCCTTGCCACACAAGGAAAGAATTTCAGAACTTACAATCATCAAGTACGTAAAAAAACCTGCATTCTTGTTAATGTCATCTGAAGATCTATCTAGGCATTACATGCAATCCAAGCTACTGTAAGTTAACACACAACTGACTGTTAGTTAACAAACAGAAAGCAAGATACTATCTACAGTTCTAACTTCTTGTTCATTCTCTTTCTATTTCTTCTATGGGTTATAGCAAACAAAATAAATCTGAGAATACTTTCCATCTATTTATTGAGGAACTCTTAGATCCATTTCATAGAATTGCAGACTGGCTGACATTGAAAGGGACATCTGGAGATCATCCTGTCTAACCCCATACCCTCTGCTTAAGCAGGGCCACCCAGAGCCAGGACCTGAATATCTCCATGGATGGTGACAACCTCCCTGTGCAGCCTGTGCCAGGGCTCAGCCAGCCTGACAGTGAAAAAGTGTTTCCTGATGTTCAAACTTCTGTATTTCTCGTTTTGCCCATTGCCTCTGGTCCTGCCACTGGGCAGCACTGAAGAAAAGTTCTTTTTACCCTCCCTTCAGGCTGGTTGAACATCATTTCACCATTGTGAATCCATGCTGAATAAGCCTGCTACCCCTTTTGTACTCCACGTATACAGGAACGCTTTGTTTCTCCATGATTTCCCTGGGGATTAAAGCCTGGCTGACCAACTTGTAGTTCCCTGGACCCTCCTTCTTTTTGAAGACAGGAATTGACATTCACTTTCCTTCAGTCCTGTCACCTCTCCCAGTCATTGTGGTAATTAGAAAATAATCAACAGTGGGCTCACAATGACAGCTGCCAGGTCCCTCAGCACTCAGGTGCATTCCATCAGGGCCCAGACTCAGACACACTCTGTCTGCTTATCAGGGCCCACAGACTTAGATACACTCTGCTTGCTTAAGTATTCTCTAACCTACCCAGTGGCAGGACCTGAGGGAATGGCCTGAAGTTGTGTCAGAGAAGGTTTAGGTTGAATATTAGTTAAAGGTTCTTCATCCAGAGGGTGGTTGAGCACTGGAACAGCTACCCAGGGAAGAGGTCACAGCACCAAGTCTGACAGAGCTTAAGAAGCATTTGGACAATGCTCTTGGGCACATGGTGTGACTTCTGGCCATGGTGCTGTGCAAGACAAGGAGCTGGACCTCGATGTCTTGATGAATCTCTTCCACCTCAGGATATTCTATGATTTACCTCTAAGACTATGTCTTCCTTGCTCCAGTCTTTTCCTACATCTATATGCACCAAAATGTGCACTAATTAGCTATAGTGATAGGTTAGTACAGGCCAAGTTCTAAAACTGTGTTTCTGAAGCACTAATTTGTAAGCTTTTCAAGCATTCTGCAAAATTTATGTGCATGAATTAGTGCTGAAAGTACCCTTTTGCATCTGATTGTTTCAGTACTGTACATAAATGCAAAGCAACTGTCCACCCAGGTCAGCATATTCCAACACATGCTTCTCTCAGACAGACAATTCTTCTTCAAAAGATTCTTATTTTCAAAAGACTACAAAGTTGGAAACGAGCTGCACACAAGAAATCCTGAGTGTGTGTGATAGTCAGTGTATATTAAAAAACTCCAGCACATGATTTGGAATAATGCACAGAACATGCTGGCAACTTTTAAAATCAGGGAGTGAAAAAAAGATACTTTAGTGTGAAGAATTTAGTTTAAAGAATAGTTTTAGAAGACCCAAGACAAATCCAAGATGTCCTCTAAGTTTAGGTGGCTGTTTCCATTTTAAGACAGCAAATTTTGCATGTGTGTGCACATAGTCATGCTGAGTACTCCACCTAATAACCTGAACTTCTGTGTCTTTTCAGGAGAAAATGCTACCATCATTGATTACCAGCTGAATCTGTACAGAGTCTGAAAGAAATATTGTTGAATAAATTGCTGGTGGACATTTTTGGTTTTATATTTTATATTATAATGTGATCAGTTGGATTACATACTACTTAAACCACCCATTGAATCTTAGAGAATCCCAAGGGAGGAACAGAATAGCTCAGCAAAACAGACTGCCAAGCACACATTACTTCAGATACTTTGATCCACTTCTGCTTAACGGTTTTATCTATTTGCCTACTGGCAATCTTGGGAAAGTCAAAAACATGTGAAACACAATGTAATAAAATCTTCTTTATTTACTGCTTTCAGAGATGCAAAGGAATCAGGTGGACATAAGAAGGACATGGAAGTGTAGGAGGAAATCCAGAGGAGAGCCATGAAGTTGGTAAGATGACTGGAGCTCCTCCCTGCGAAGACAGGCTGAGAAAGTTGGGGTTGTTCAGCCTACAGGAGAGAAGTTGGCATGGAGAGCCCATAGCAACTTCCCAGTATCTGAAGGGGACTGCAGGGAAGCCAGAGAGGGATCCGTCATCAACAACTGCAGTGACAGGACAGGGAGTAATGGGGACAAACTGAAGAAGGGAAATTTAGGTTAGGTATTAGGAAGAAATTCTTTACTATGAGGATGGTGAGATACTGGAACAGGTTGCCCAGGGAGGCTGTAGATGCCCCAACCCTGGCAGTGTTGAAAGCCAGGCTGAGTAAGGCCTTGAGCAACCTGATCTAATGGAAGGTGTCCCTGCCCAGGGCAAGTGGGCTAGGATTAGGTGACCTTCATGGTCCCTTCCAACCCAAATCCTTCTAAGATTCTATATTGCTTTAAAAGCACTACAAAACTCAACAAGAACAAGAAAATATATTAACTTGCTCTCTATACTCAAACAAAAATTATTATTTTTGAATGCTATGCAATTATTATGCAACCATCTTTCCAGCGGTTATTTTGAGCACCCTCTAAAAAACAAAACAAACCCCAAACCACCACTTCACATTCCTGATACCAAGAGAATATTCCCAGGCTTTGCATTTTCTCAGGGCTCAGTTACTCTTCAGTCCATAAAAGGCAGACCTAATAGAACTCTGTTTTAAACTAAAAGGAACTCCAATGATATCCAACTTTAAGTTGTCGGTAACTCTCATTTGGGAGCAAGATTTATGATGAGTGGTTGTCCACAAATTTGCAGTTTCCTTTTCTGACATAACTGCTGAATGTTTGTTATTTTAACCTGAACAGTGTTCTGAAAATGCAAAAATACAAAAGCTTTTATAGAAACACAAATCATACGCAGAGGTAATAAGCCTCACTATCTACCTGAATTAAAATACAAATCTTACACACTGCAGAAAGAGATCTCTATTCTCAACCAACTGCACTAATTACATCAGAATAGTGATGTCATCCTGCAGTAAACTAGAAGAGAAGCCAGCTGTTCCATCTGGTATTGAATTGCTTGATCATTTCTTGGTACCTGGCAAAACCATTTGTCCCATGTGATGAACTGAAAATAAATGAGATGCTGGAATACTTGGGTCCTCTGCTCCTTTCTTCCATTCCTTGACAGTTTTCACACAACTACAGTCAGTCAACTCACCAGCTGCAATGGTAGGGTCTTCCCTCCAGTTACAATTATACCCAACTGCCTACATTTTATTTCTGTTATTTATAAGCTTGGAAAGCTCCCATTTCTCAAGCATTATACTGCAGGAGGGTCTAAATAAAAGTCTCAAGACATGATTGCCTCTTCCAGACACACAGTTCTCTCAAGGCCTTCCTCACATTAGAAAGTTGCACTGCCTCAGAAAGCCATTTAAAAAAATCCCCAAAACAACCATGTGTGTCAACTTTTAAGTGGTTGCTACTGGCTTCCACTACAGTGAAACTAAATATAGAAAACAAGGAACAAACAGAAGGTAACATTACTCTGAGTTTACTTAACAATGTAATAGTGTTAAATGAACACTGGCCTAGAAAGGAAGTGAGTGACAAACAAGTTCAGGTATGAATTTAAAATACGATATTCTAGAACAATTTCCTGTACTGAACTAGTCTATTCCAGGCAGTATCTCCATATAAGTAAGCTTATAGTAATATATTTCACAATATATGCCTGTGCACAAGAACACACAAATACACATAGGAAAGAACATCAAATGGACTGTATGGCACAGACAAGTAAAACTGGAATGAAAAACTTTATAAAAAAAAAAAGAAGGATTCTACAACACCAAGGGCAGCTAATTTTTATCATAAATAATCAGCTACAAATTGGAATAGGAAACATGCTTGCCAGTAAAACAAAAAGACAGACACCTTCTAGGGAAGCAGTGAAAAACTATTTAATCATTATCAGACTATAAAACTAATAGCCTAATCATGTTGCTGGGAAAAAAACTCCCAATATTTTAGGTACTTAATTAACAATTAAACACTCATTTTACTTCTAGTAATTGAATTTATGTGAATTTCCTTTACCATCACGTTTTAATTCAAAAGTAAATTAACCCTGTTGCAACATAAAATATTTGTATTTGTTTGAGATCTTATTACAGGAACAACTAATAGATAATATGTTAAAAGAAAACCAGACTTCAAACCCTAAAGGAAGTAGAAACAGTCTTACTAGGCATGTATTTCTCAGTATTAATGAAAAGGCCCAGAAAAGCAAGAGAAAAACATGAGTTTACATAGACTCTTATGCAACTTACCCTTTGGAATTCTGAATTTTCAACAGGAAACCTGAAAACTGCTCTGTGTAAAGAAGTGGCCCATGCAGAGCTGGATGGCATAAGCTCATCAGTGCAGAAGGAGCTGTGTGTTATCTGCAGACCTTTCTCTGAGCATTATGGTCCAGGGACAGCTGAATAGCTGCTCTAGGACTACTAAACTGGGCTCTGAACTGGTATTTAGGAGAACTACCAGTAAAATCCACAATACCATTACGACACTCATTAGTGTTTAAATAGTAAACGTTAAAAAATGGAAGCATTCTTAGTCCGCAAATTTTACATTAAAAAGAGAAATAATCAACTAAAGATTAAAATAATTTTTAAAAATATATAAGTGTATGCTGCAATATTGGTAAAATTATTCACAAGGAAATACTCCAAATCATCTAATTAGGCAGCACAGGATCAGATCTGTGCTCTTACTCGTAGCAGGAAGAGGAAACCCATTCAGAATATTAGCACATCCAAACATCATAGGAGTCTCACTGCACCTAAAATTCTCAGCCTCAGCTTCCTGAAAAAAATGCATAAGCAAAGTGAACTTGCATGATGAAAGTGCTTGGCAAAGAAATTTCAAAATACTGGGGCAGAAATAGGAAATTCAGCAAGAATTTACTCTTAAAGAGGTGTAAGAACTAGATGTGAATTACCTTAAACACAACATCAAAGAATAAACTGCTATGTTACGTATGGAACATGTACTTTGGAAAGGTATTTCTGGATGCCAGATTTCTTCTTTTCTAGATACTGAAAATTACAGTATGAGTAGAAATATTTTAAGCACTTTAATCTTAATGACAACATATTTTAGATAACAGTTGTTAAAAAATAATTTGTTCATCAGCTTCACAATGAAGGACAAAGACTTGAGTATATACTTTTCAATATACTGAAAGTATATATTAAAATTATGATATGCATATATTATTCCAAAGGACAAATGCAGCAGCTACCTAAAAAATGTAAAGTTTTAGTGCAAAAATAATAATGGACCAGTGTATTTATATGGATCCTACACAGAGGCGACATTTAAGGGGTGTAAAGACATGAAGTGACATAGAATTGGAAAGGTGAGAAATAAAAAAGTACAGGGAAACATTTACAGCTTAAGGCATTCAAACATTAAAGTCAATAGCACGTGACTCTAAAAGTAAACTGGACCCATCCTGAACAGAAAGAGTGACTGCATAGTCTCTGCTGTCTGCTTCAGTGAAATTAAACTAAATAGAAAGCTGACTGAAAGCAAGATACCAAAAAACTAAGATTCCTAACAAAGACAAGCATGCACAACAAGACTGGGGGGTTGGAAGGGTCCAGGAAGATTTTATCTGATTCTGTAACTGTGGGATTTAAAAAAAAATCAAATTAAAAAAATCTTTTTGACTAACTATGCAAAGAGCAACAAAAAACCCGTGAGGTTTAATTTTTTTACCATACCAAGAGCAAAGTTAGGTATGTGCAGTACATGCCACAAGTACCTAGAGATTAAGGCTTTTTGAAAGGACATTCTATTTATTTTTAACATGTTGAACACTTTGAAAGGATTTGCATTACTTTTTGAATTATTCTGAGGCCTGTTATTGTGGAAAATGGATGTTCTTATTTGATGAAAAAACGGAGTAACAGCAGCTAAAGGCTAAAGAAAATAAATGACTCCTTCACCATACCCGAGTTCTACCTGGAACAAATTCAGGAACAGATTTCTGAGAAAGTGCTCTTTATAAAAGGTTGATTAAGAAAATCCTTAAAGTCATTATTGACATGAGACATGTGATGAATAACTATCCTGAGTCCTTTGCATCAGGAAGGGGATATTGGAGATAACACAGAACATCTGCACGCTGTTACAAGAAGGGACCCAAGAACTGAGTGCAAATCAAGGCTGGCTGCACGTTCACCTTCCCATGAAAGGAGCATTATCCAGATGAAGGTGACAATCTCCTCAGAAGTGCAGTAAATTTCAGCTGGCAGATGACTAAATACTGATCAAAAAGCTTCCCCTCTGCACACACACTTCTTGGCTTTACAAAATATAGCAAGAAACACGGCACCAAACTTGTAACATCAGAATAAAAGGTTTCATGGTTGAAAAAAGTAAAAGGCCACAGACCAACCCCTTCTGCAGTTAATAGAGATGGAAGTTATGAAATAAAGGACATAAGAAATGAACAAGAACAAACTATTAACCTCACACTCATTTTAAATAAAATCTCTAAATTTTACAACACAATTTCTGGACAGAAAGAAACCCCTCTGTCATATCTTTGCTTTTAGAACTGAGAAAAAACTTGACTAGCAGGACTTTTAAATAAACTGCCACCTTCCAATAACAAACACACATCAGTAGGATAGATGTGCTATACATACTCAAGTTCATAAAAACCTAGTGGGAAGGAAATCTGACACATGCAAAAAATCCTTGGATGGGTTCAGTAATCATAGAAGTTCTTCCCAGACATCAAACATTGTTGACATGCTGACCAAAATCTGTAAAAATTAGGTTAAGGCTTTGACTTAACAAAAACATCAGATAAGAAGATGAACAAATTTTAATCTCAATAAATAATTAAAACCTTTATAATAGCTAAGCCATCTTAAGCAACTGCTGGAGAAATTAATTTAAATACTGATAATCCTGGTTCCAGCATTACCCAGGTTTCACCTTTACCTGTTAATTCTGTACTGCCTTACAGTACAGAAGTAATTCTGTACTGTACAGTAATTCTGTACTGCCTTACAGAGTAAAGAAGGTACAAAACAGAACCATCTTTGACATACAGTTCCATACAGACATAAGTTATCTTAGTTATGATTTAATTTGCTTCTTAAAGACTTGTTCAGATTTCTCACTGTAAAGTGATTTTCTAGCTCGTGTTCTTGTAAAGTCTTCACTGACTGTTTTATTTTTACTACTTGATTGTTCATGTTATTATGGTAGCCTCTGCATCACTGATTTCTGCTGCACAGAGCAATAATCCCCACACTTCCAGCCACAATCCTCCTGCCTCAACCTGCAGTGACCACAGCTGCTGAGGGACCAGCCCTGGGGCTGTGTTCAAAGGGTACTGAGAGCCCTTCCAAGAGTCGCTGCCTGACAAAACCAAGTCACTCCCCCAAACTGGACATTTTTTTCTAAATACACCATTTACCACTTAACTGTGCCAATATTGTGACTTTAACATTTCTTTTAAACAGACCCTATGAATACATTAAAAAATGTTGGTGGATCCATCAGAAACCCTTTAGGGAACTATTTAATGAATATGTTCTGCTTAAAATCACATACTACAGTATTTTTTATATCTATTTTATATGGGGATAATTTACACATGAGAAACAGCCAGAATCACCATTAGGAAGGATACAGTTCTGGAACTTCAACTTTGATGGTCAGGAATCAGAATAAGAGAAAAAAGAAATCCTTTTTGATAACTTTGATCATAACAATTAAGTCAAAACCATTTTGCCAATATTGGCGAACACCTCCCTCAAACATCAGCTATTTTTCAAGATAAGACCTAAATCAGTGTATCAGTCCTAAAATCAGGGTATGCTGTTGACCATACAATTTTCAAAAAAAGCAATCCAAATGCGCAGCAGCCAAGATACTGCTTTTATCATTTTTCATTTGTTAGTATTGATTATGTAGCAACATAGATTTTTTTTTCCATTTTCATTACAGAAGTAGCAGCTTTGCTTTCACCCCTCTTAATCTCTTTTCAGGAATGTTTTGCTTCCTTTAGACAAATGCACTTTCCTGAAGCACATGTACATTTAGTACAAGCAAAGATAAGGCTGAAAACAGAAAAATGGATTCCCCAGCAATTTACTTCCCACTGCTCCAACAATGGCTATAGGTTGCCTTTTACTACTTTGCTAGCCTTCACTGTACTGCTAAGAGCTCTGCTGCACATGGCTGTGTTTCTCTGTCACAGGCATCATAATGTTGATCCCCACAATCAAATAAACTATTTCTGAAGTACTGACTGATATTAAACCTTGGTGCTGAAGTTACATAAAGCAGTTATGTCCTGTAAGGACAGTAAGCTTATTGGATATCAAGTGATTTTAAAAGGATGACTCAGTGTTGGCGCAGTGCCCCAGCTCATATACAGAACTTCCTTTTCCTCCCCTCCCTTGAGTCAGGAAGTCTCCTAGATACATTTTTACTTTCCCAACTTGTTATGAACAGAGGATGAATTTTCAGCATTATTTGCAGAAATTAAACCCTCCTTTTGAGTTATACTTTTAGAAGTAATAAAGAGCAACAAACTGAAAACCAATTACTTTTACCTCTTTGACTAGAGCTTATCGAAATCTTCATTAAGGTAAAAATGGGAGTTAAAAATGTGAAGAGTACATCAGTCTAGGTTTTTTTTAAATACCTTAAAAACATTTTATATACATTCATACATTCTACACTGTTTAATTCTCCTACCTTCAAATTCAAAACTACCTTAAAAATAAAATTCACATTGCAACAAGTACTTCACAATCTCCCATTACTTTGGTAAGCAGTGTTAGTGAGCTAAATCATGGTCTAAAAGCCATTCCTTATAACTGTGACTAATATTCAATTTAAGTCAACACAAGTAGCCACTACTTATCCGCTCATACAAAAACAATTGTTCTAAAAAGCTGATTAAAAATCCTGCTTCTGAAGTAGCAATTATTCCAATACAACAAAAAACAAAGCAGTACCATGCATAAAATTAAGTCAAGCTGATGGAAGGATATTCTATGTATGCTGTCTGTTTTACACTACTACCAAAGAAAAGCAAGAGTAGAGCAGATGTTCTAAATGTGGACATCTGAAGTCAGAAACACAGGCGTTCACAGTTTATGTCTTTGCTTCTTTTTACAAGATGGAAAAACCTACAATTTCAACTAACAGCATATCACTTGTTGCAGACAGCTTCTATTGTTTTACCTGACAGAAAATACGATTTCTTAGAGAAAACTTTATTTGTAAATGTTTAGTTTCAGGGTCTGGTTTTTTTTTTAATCCTTAAATTGTTAAGTCTTTCAGAGGAAAATAATTTGTAGAGATAACAAAGAGAAAATTGCATTAATGTATTTATTCCTTAGCCTCTTTCTACTCTTTTTCATTTTTGTCTTTTTCTGCAACAATTTTGAGATCGTAGATGCCTATGTCTGTATTTGTTTCACATAGCCAACTCACAAAATGAAGACTGCAGACCTGGCTACTGGGACAGAACCCCTCCCATTCTTTTGGTTGTAGAGATGAAGCCAGATAGGAGTTTGAAGAATGAATCCTGTCCCAGAGAAACAAGCCAGAGGACAGGTAAGGCCCTATGGACACATGTGGTTCACTAGGCTGGGAGTGTAATTCTGATAAATGCTTTCTTTCCTTAGAATGAAAACAGAAAAGGAAAGGACAGGACAGGACACTACCCCCTCCTTCCCAAAGGAACTGTGAGCAGTAAGCTGAAGAATTCCTGTAAGCATTTTAAAAGCTCAATGTCACCAAAAGCAGTTTTGCAATGCAGTTCTCTTTTGATCAAGCAGCACAAAATTATCTCATGAACTGAAATGTGCTCATCAGCATTGGAAAAAAATACTCATTGGGTGGAACTTTCATTTCCCAGTAACACTGATATAAATTTTTTTCCTACTTGGTAAGCACTAACAGAGAATTGCAATTAAAAACCAATTAAAGTTAAAAAGCCCCAAACTATTTAGAAGGAAAAATAATCCCTGAGCATACTCAGCACTAATCTATGAAAACTATGAATCCTGTTTTATTATCATAATTTCCTAAATATATACTCAACTCTACATGGGTTGAAAACCTGTAGTTTGGTCTGCAATAGCTAGCACTTTAAAATCAACAGAATGTTGATGACAACCTAAGCAGGCTGCTGTAAGTAGATAAAACAATGCCATTGTTGGACCAAATTTCTTAGGAATACCTTTCATGTTGCCTGTGGAAAAGAACTATAATTCAGGACTATGAGTTGATAAGTATTTATTTTGTAATGTTTATATTAAAAATTCTCTTGATTATAACCCAATCTATGTTCTATTGTTTTACATTCATGTCTGGTTTTGGTGTTTCACTTGTGGCAAGAAAATTCCAATTCATTTTTTAATATGCATTGCAAAAACTAATACAAATTGTTTAAACCAGTACATGGGCTAGTAGGTGTCTACTGCTTTTACAAGTTAACAGACCCTCACTTAAGATGTTAAGTCATTACAGAAGAAGGTCATGGGTTTTGGGGTTTTTACCCCCTCATAGAAAAAGTATTTGCAGACCTACAAAAGGAGTGAAAGCTGATTTGACTTCCAATGACAGAATGTTTACATGTAATGTTAAATAGTTCTGAAACAGTGCTTGGCACAATACAGTACTCCACTAGTAATTTTTCTCAATGTAAACCAAACTTTTTAATGCTTAAATATATGCCCAACAAGACAAATTACACAAAATAAACATTTGCTATGACTAAATTATCATTTGAAATAACCCTAACCCTGTTATGCAAGCATCACTACTCTTCATACCATTTCAGAAGTAAATTTAAGATATGAATATGCCTGAGTTACTTTAACTATCATCACACAGAGCCATATTTTACAGTTTAAAGCACTATATTAGGATGCAACTATTAAAATTACCACTAAGTATTAAAAATACAAAGGCTTTTAATAAAACTTGACTCTCAGTGAGAAAACATACAGCTAAGCTCACATTTAACAACCCCACCTCCCCCTAAAAGAGAAGTTTTACATTATTTACATACAGGTAACAATTTCCTAATAAGGCTGAATTTTATCAGCAGGTACCTTAGAAACTTCTAAAGCATACAAACATACCACAGACTTTTTTTAAAGGAAATACAAAACACTTTGTATCCAAACAACACTGATCCCTAAGCAGCGAAAGACTAAAATTGCTCTGAAATCCGAAGTTAAATTAAAGTAAAACTTTCCCTGTTACTCTCTTAAAAAATAAACTAAGCTCACCCGAACAGAGCGAACACGCAGAGGCAGAAACTTAAACATGACTAAGAAACCATGATGTTTGGATTTTCTGACTGAGCAGGGAAGACCAACCCTGGCGTTTTTGCTGTGACCAGCTGTTCCGGCAATTAGAAAATTTCCTGTCAGGCAAGTCAGACACAGCTGGGGGGTGGGGAGAGAGAAGGGGGAAAAAAAGGTCAAAAAGAAAAGAAAAGAAAAGACATTTAAAAAAAAGACACTGATTTCACACACACACACAGCGTTGTGATAAAGACTGGGCAGCAGTGGTACTCATGCTGCTGATACTTACAGAGATCAGCACAGGAAACTTAAGCAGATTGCCTGATAGCAACAGGCTGTTGCAGATGTTACCGATTCCTGGTTCCCAGAAAAGAACAAAAGAGACCAGCATCTCTTTCAGAAATCACACTACTACACAACATTTCACTGATTAAAAACGATAGCAAGTATTTTAAAGTCCTATATGTGATTACTATATTTTTAAGAATTTAACTTTACAAAATGTTTTAAGATCTCAGATATCATTATCTTATAGACTTCAATGCAGAGAATGCCTAAAGGTTGTTTTTATTTACTAGAATTTAGTTAGAGGATCAAAATGACCTTGTACCTAGTCCTTTGAAATCCTGCACACAGAAAATGCTACACAGATGTTCTAGGCCAAGGCAAACTGCAGAAATATTTAAATTGGATTGCCCGGCTCAAATGTCTGACTTCTGCACCAATATTGTATTGGTCTGTAGAAAGTGAACTTCTTGAAGTAAAAAAAAAAAAAGATCCCTAAGCTTTCTTTCAATGTTTAAAAAGCCCCAGAACCTTCAAATGTTCTAGGAATTAGAATTCAATCTATTTACTGCAAAGAGTAAGAGAGGAAGTTTTTAATTTGATCTCTCTAGATTTACCATGGGAGCTATTTTCCTGAATATTGACACTATCTTTAGCTTTTTTGATACTTGTTAAAACAAGGAATTGCAAAGTACATGCTCCTTTAGTGGAACAAGATTGTTTTTCAAGTAATAAATAAACGAAGGCAAGTAAAAACCTTTAGTTAAAGGCATATACAAGTATTCAGCTATAAACATATCCAGGTGATTCCGTTTAGTGACTGAGTATCAAAGGAAACATACAGCAAAATACTCTAGTCCTGCTTGCACAAGACATGAAAACAAACCCACCCTGCACACAGCTTCCCTTAACTGGGTTCTAACAAATATCTGGATTACTTCATTTTTTGTTATATTTTAATTCCTGTTCAGAAGACAAAGCCAGTAATTTAAGTGACAGACCACATTGCTATCTCTAGCCCACATCCTGGCTCCCTACAGTATCAGTTTCTAGCTTTTCCTTTAAATTGGGATTACACATCTCCTCACCATGAGCCAAGATCCTCTTGTCCAAATGGAGAGGTGAAATAAAGACCTGACTTTAGCCATATCCCAGAAGTAAAAAGGTGCCCTTTTAGTGTTCTCTTGTACTCCTCTAAGTCTTTATTTGTGTCACATCTGCAGGGACGATCTTTTAAACTCTGTGTACTGAATATACACAATTATTATGATAATAAACACAGGCCTTCAGGAACTGCTACTACACAAAGGAGGACTTTGTAACTCAACTGAGGGCTCAGAAGTCCTCAATGCCAATGTGCTTTTTACAGTCCAGTGTGGTACAGCCTTTTGGGAAGAAGTCCTTCCTACAGCAGCAGTAACACAGCATAAAGAATTATTAAACATTAGTTTCAAGATGAACAAAGCTTCTTGAACACAAGAAGCTTATAGCAACACAAGGATTTTAAATATTTCATAAATATTATAAAATTACTTGAAGCTTTCCCTTCTTCGTTTCAAACGTGTAGCTACTTCCTCCTTCAAAACTGAAATACTTCAAGAACTTAAATTTGCAGTTTAACAGCAATATAGTTATTTGCACTTGGAAAACTTAAAAAAAAAAAAAAAGGGAGACCATTCAAGCTCTCTGCCATTACCTTGCAAAGAATAGATGCAATTACACTAAAAGCAGAGTGACCAGGAATCTTCCAAGTCACTAAATTAAACTCTGTTGTACCAGAAAGAGCTAAAGGCAGAAATGGAGAGTAAATGGTAAGAGCAGCTCTAACTACAACATTCCTTAAAGATGAAAAGATACTGTGGGTAAATAATAATTTTCTTATCTTGTGGCTGTAAAGGTAAGAGTGTATTTTGCTGCAGATACGCTGTATCTGCTAAGGGTGATGGGAATAAGGCATTTTAACTGAAACATTTGTACAATTGCTGACTACTGCTCTCCAAAACCTTTTATGTGACCTCCCAGAGAAGTACAAAGCACAGTGCTCAGGGGTCAGTGGGGTTACTGCACAACAATAGCTCTCCTATAACTGGCATGAGTCTGGCAGGTGGAAGAAATTTCTTGTGCTCTGGGAGAACACAGCCTGCATGGTTCCCAAAGAGCACCAGCAGCCAACCAGAAACATTAAGAAACAAGCTACACAACTCTGAGCATCTCTCAGAAGAGAGCTTGCCCTTTTAAATATTCCTTCATATATGAAGGAGACAGGTTTGAGGGCAGCAGTCCCCAACAGGGAAGTCTCTGATAAAAATAAGAAATTGCTTCAGCAAGTTGCTTCCCTAATTTAAAATCTTTGATAAGATTATTGTACTTGTTTATAAGGAGACACAACTGTCTCCAAAACAAAGGGAATGTGGTGAGCCTGTCAGTCACAGTCCTGTCAATTGCAGAACTGCACTTGCACAATGCATTTCCTTTTCCTCCAGTACAGAAACAAAGTGAGTTCATCTCCCCCCATCCCCTCCTCATTGTTTAAATTGGATGATCTGAGTTTAGGAAAATTAAGAGAAACGCTGTCTAGACTTTCAAGAGAACAGAGCTCACAGACACTACAGAGAGCAGGAGAAACGAAAAATGCCGAGGAACTCTCAAAGCAATAGAGAACATTTGGGAATCCATGAATTCTATTGAATGCTGAAACACTGAATGCAAGTGGAGTCCTTCAGATAAACTGACAATCTCCTATACCCTCAGTTTGAGAAGTGTAACAATGCAGATTAAGTCTTTACAGTGCTAGAAAAGCAAGGCTCTGTAGTACGGATTGCTTTCAATTATTTGCAAAAAAACAAGGAAGCAGTACACATATGGAATGAAAAGCCCTTGTTTGACAAAGGTCAACAGTTGAAGAACAGAGAGATAATTTTTTGAGTTTTCAGAAGCAGAATAATGTACTTTTCTTCATAATAAATACATTTGTATAGCCAAAGAAGCAATATTCTATTAAACAAGGGGTGTGGCAGCTTCCATCTGTCAGTTTACAGGCTTTGCAGGGCTACCATCTGTTTTCTCTCCATGTAACAAGTAAGCAGCTTGACTTTCAACATTGCTTACACTCTCAAATTATTTAAATTTTCTGACCAAGATCCAGAACATACCCTGCAACTAAGACACCAAATGCACAAGAAGTCACTCAGAAAATCCAGTAGAACACATTACTGAAATTTTTGCTGTAATCTTTCCTCAACACCTGATGACATCTTAGGGAAAAAAAGTATTCCAGGGCTTGCCTTCTTTATATATTAGTTTGATATCTAAGAGTTAACATTTCAGACCAAATGGTCTGCACTGTTTACAAGGATGCTGTAACTTCTTACATGAGGATCTGCAAGTTCATTCTCAGAAAGCTAAGATGCACCCTATCACAAAGTTGCTAACAAAATTCACGCAAGTTTCAGCAGAGGAGAGTGCCTTGGAAGATAATGAATTTCTAATTTTATTACATTAGACAAAGAAAAAAATATTCAGCCTTTTACAAAGCACAGTCTGGTCATTGAGAAGGAAATGACTGGATTTAAATTTTTACAGATGTAAATTGCTTGCCTAAAAAAAACCCCTTATTTGTTCCAGAATCAAGTTATTTGATTGTAAAATAAAATTAAATACATGAGTACATATATCTAAGTATATTTAGTAGAATACACTAAAAGTAACGTAAGAATCACAGAATACTTTCAAGTGCAAGTTTAGTATTTGCAACCCAAGCTACAAGTAGCTACACAAGTAGCTGTTTCAGCTAAAAATAAGTATCAGTCTGTAAATAACGAGAAATCCAAAACTTGGATTATGGATTACGAACACCTGTGAATCGAAACATTTCCCTAATGTTTAAGAAATCATAGCTATGTCTTAAAGCCTCTACCACAGAGCCAAGAATTTTAATCAAAAAACTGACAAACATGCACACACAGAAAATTGGAATGTGAAGGTTGTATCAGCAAAAGTAAAACAAACATCAAAATCAGAAATGTCTTCATTGTCATGTTAACAGATATGACTGTTCTTAAACATGGAAACTGTTACTGATCACCTGAGCAGGAATACCCAACACAAGTTTAGAGCAGTCCTGAAACAGTGCTTCAACTTACCAAAAGACAAACAAAAGTTTCTGAAACATTGAGTTCTCACTAGTATAGAATATTAGAAATTGAGGCTAAACTTAAAATCAGCTAAAGCCTCTCTGAAATGTTTTAAAATCTAAAAATCGTTCAGTTTAGTTATGCTTTTTCCCTGAATTTTCCTGAATAACGTTCTCATCCTGCATTATTTTCACAGATGAAGACACAACAAATGAGATTACTCCAGATTACTCTGGATTTAGTATTACTGCTTGAGTGATGGGGGCTGTTTTGCCCATGGCTGTAACTGGTAAATTATATCCCTCTCCTAATCTTGACATCCCCATTCCAGTGCTTTACAGATTTAGCATAAATTCATGCATGTAAAATAGAGAATCTCAGCACCAGCCAATCAAATGCAATACTTCAACAAAGAGATTCTATTGTCCACATGCTTCAAATTATTTTTCCAATGTATACTGAAGCCTTTTTTAAGATGACGCTTTTCTTATAAACTCTTTTAATAAAAAACACTGACTAGGAAGACAATGGTCTTAATTTTCATCTCTCCTGACTACAAACAGATGTGTTACTTAAATTCTATCAGAAAAACATAAATGAAAAAGACTTTTTAAACTACTGACTTCTCTTTGCAAGCATTTCTTACTCTACCTTTGACTACCCACTGACTAGTCATTGTTACTTTAGTTACATATTTTTAGTAAGAGGATGACAGCTACTGAGATTTAATTTTTTATCACCTTGATCAGTATATTTCAATATGATTTGTTTTGATTTAGTTTTAATTCTATGTATGCCTTAATTCTGCTTGTTTAAAAGTAGGGCCAAAGCAAGAAGTCAAGGGTAATATGACCCCACCACCTGCACTGAAGAGAGGTTCATCCCAGGTTTGAGCCCGAACAGGTTCCACTTCTGCCTGTACTGGAAAAAAAACCTTTTAGTCCTTGTAGATTACCAAAAAGAAATTTTCCTGCAACTTACAAATGAAACCTTCACTTCTAGTGAAAAGAATTTTTTTTACAAATTCTTGGAACCTAATATTTTTCATATGTTTAATAATTAGGCTTAAGCTAGTAGAATGCAGTGGTAATGCATCAATTAAACTAAGTGTTTATTCAGTTACATAGAATCCAGAAAACAGTACATAAAGAACACAGCACAAATATGATATGCTCTTCACATACACATAAAATGGGAAGCCACCTGTTAAACTAGCTGCAGTTGCTGGTTAGCTTTAACTAGCAATAAAGCATGAAGCATGATTGCAACAGCTCAAAACAATTAATTTGCTCAGTTAACTTACTCAATCTCTGTGGACACAGAGGTAGAAAAAGCAATGGCAGCACAAGAGTGAGAAAGGTAGCAAATAAAAGGCTTTAAATAGCTTCCCCTTTCAGTAATGCTCACTTAAGTTTTCACATCAGGTTAAGCTTCAGCCAGCTGCTCTTACGTTCATTTCCTGCTGGTCCCAGGTCATTTATGAGATACAGATAAAAAAATGTTGGCAACAAGCTATAAAGTCAGCTATAATCAGCACACTAGTTGCAATAAAACCATAGTACTGAACGATTCCCCTTTTAAAAGAAGCAAGACTTTGAACCATACAGCATCTTGGATTCCTTAGAAATGGATATCTTTTTAGCTCCTGATTTTCCTAAACAACTACCAAATTTGAGTCACAGCCATGTAATTCAGACTTTCCTGTTAATTAACTTTACTTTCAACCAAAAACCATGGATCTAATGAAACAATTTATCTTTTGATACACAGAATACTAGAGAGTTCCTATGTACATAGGACGATACATAGAACTGTGTTAAGTTTTAATATTGATTTTAAACTTCCTATCTCATTTGCATTATCAGCATTCTATCCAACTACTTACAACAGAAAAAGGATGCAGATTTCAAGCTTTCACCTTCTATCTCCATAGAATTATGGCAACTTTCTGTCCTGAACTTGCATACTTCACACACCTACCAAAGTATTTTGTCTTCTGACCTGTTTTGCTAGTACACCCTAGGCATTCTACTCCTCAGTTACAGTTGAGAAATTTCATAAATTGTTAGCAACTATCTAAGTGCCCCAAGTCCATTTAAGTTCAAAGTTAAACAGTACAATTTAAATGAGTTTCAATGGTAATTTACAATTGTCTGTATCTTGCACCAAAACAGATTATGAAGGACTGACAGAATCTCACATCCCAGCTCAAGTAGTATTTTATCACCTGACTGACAGCACTGGTTAACTTCCAGCTATAACTGACTGAGCACCTGAAGTAACATGTTGTTTAAAAACCCCTAGAGTAATTTACACCACAACTGGCAACCTTTTACTCACCACAGTCTAGAAATAAATGCAAAGTATACTCCTAAAATACTGGTATGAGACATTAAAAAGCTGAAACAATCTTAACCAAGCAGCTCAAGCATGACAGAAAGAATATCAGATTAACGCTTTAACTTTTTGATGGTTATACTGTATTAAAATCAGGTGCTCACAAAAAAAGCAGCAGTTTGGAAATTTCCAAAGAAAATATAGGGAAACATTTGCAAGCATTCTGTAGTTATCAAATATTGAAAGAGAAGTTTGATAATTTTGAGGGAAAAACCTTAACTGACTGCCAGACACCCACCCAGCCACTTTCTCAATCCCTCTCCTCAGCAGGACATGTAGGAGAAAAGCTCATGCCCTGCCTTAACAACAGGGACAGCACACACCAGTTACCACCATGGGCCAAAGGGTATCCATTTAGGGAAAAATTATTTCACCTGTTGCCAGGATAGTGAGAAACAAAGATGAAACTAAAACCACCTTTTTCTCCACCCTCCCCTTCTTCTCAGGCTGATACCACTCCTCTACCTCCTCCCTGTCAAGCAGCACAGGTGGAATGGGAAACAGCTTGGACCATCTACTCACAACCTGAAGTCTGCACAATATGCAACAGCAGCATATAAACCCTGAAGTCCAACCATATATGGAATTTCAAAAATTGTTTTTATTGGCAAAGCCATTTATCACCAGACCTAAGATTCAGCTAGTACTCTCTAACATGAAAGCACAGCTAAACTTCATGTTTGACAAAATTCACAGGCATTGCAACAAGAAAACTGAACTCAGTATCTTCACATTATGAAATTTTGTAAACTGCAAGTCCGACGTGAAGACAAGGAACCTTAAAAATTATCACAGTAAGGAAGGTTCACTGATCCTCTCTTTAGTAACAATCTCTATTTTTAAGAAGCCTAGGTTAAGAACTCCTTTGATGAATGCTTTTCAATAACCAGCACAATGGAAACTACACTTTCACAGTTGTTCCTCACACTCAACCTTCCCTGAAACACTATTAAAAGCTGAGGGATGAGTTTTGAGAACAGCAGGATACCAAACTAGACTGGAGTCAGTGAGAAAAAACCTCTCTCAAAAATATTAAGATCTGAGAGTGCACCCCATGTCCAGTAACATCAAACAACAAAACACTAGTGGCAAACTGCCATTATGAATTAAGAGATGTCAACATGCTCCAAAATTGTACTGTTTTTATTACAGCCATCTTTTACTTACAGTTTGTTGGTTGATATCATCTTCTCCCATAGGTTCATCCACAATTTGCTGTCCATTCTATAAAAAAGACACAAAGTGAAAATAAATACTGAATCCAAGTACAGAAATAAATATATTGGAAATAGGCTTGCATAGCATGTTACTGTACTCTCTTCTCCATATTCTACAAAAGCAGGTAATTGAAAGTAAACATTGAAATTGAAAAAATGAAAAGTGATTGAAAGTAAACAGTAAATAGGGAAAATTCCCTATTGCTGGCATGTAATGCCACTCTTGCTTTGATCCTTGTGTATTCTCAACCTGGATGAAGTCACAGGAAGAAATACATAAAACCACCTGGCATTTGAAGCCTCATTACTACACAGCTAGACATTATTTGCATTACTACAACTTCTGCAAAACAGTTAAACCCGATGAAGACTGAATGGCAAAAAGTCACACAAAATGAACAGATAAAGGGGCTCCTTCTAAGACCATGACCTTACATAGCAAGTCAGTCTTTATTCCACCTTAAGGAAAATTTATAACTACAGTATAGACTGTAGTTATAAATTTTCCTTAAAAAAATACTGAATGCAATTCTAATTTTACTATCAATTAAACAGCATTTACCACTTTCTGTACTTCCCAAGGGCTATGCTAACAAGCAATACAGAAAAAGGCTTTTGAATTTGAAATTTAGTAATAAAGATTTTAAAAAAATCCAAAAACCTTGAATACCTTGTTGGTCAACAAAGGCTTTCCTTTGCTTGACAGTGATACTATAATTGGAGAATTTCTAAGAGATTTTTCCCTGAAAGAATCTGAATGACTTTGTTTACACAACAAGCATGACCAATAGGAAGTTGTAAATAAAAGTATATATTTACTAAGTTAGGGAACAGGGCATCACCTCAGGCATTAATTCTTAGTTTGCTCCTAAATTTTAACAGTGATTCAGTATCATTTTAGAAACAAATGAAAAACTGTAGCCATGATATTTTCTAAAAAATCCTTTCCTTAGGATTTTTCCTCCTGAGAAGCTGAGAGGCCTCAGGAACAAAATGTAAACAATGGTTATCTGCTGCTGTGGAATGCAACAGGTGGATCTGTGATTGGTCTCATGTGGTTGTTTCTAATTAATGGCCAATCACAGTCAGCTGGGTTGGACTCTCTGTCCGAGACACAAGACTTTGTTATTCATTCCTTCTTTTCTACTCTTAGCCAGCCTTCTGATGAAATCCTTTCTTCTATTCTTTTAGTATAGTTTTAATATAATATATATCATAAAATAATAAATCAAGCCTTCTGAAACATGGAGTCAGATCCTCATCTCTTCCCTCATCCTCGGACCCCTGTGAACACGGTCACAAAAAACTATTAAAAATGGTTACCATTTTCCATTACCATTGGAGACAGAATCTGAGCTCATTTGTGCATTGTTTCCCTAGAGAATCCAAAGTCTAATTAATCAATTTTTTCAAATCCTAATTTACTTAAAAGTTACATACATGTATAAATAGTTACCTTTTAGATGTCAGAAAGTTAGTAAAAGCTGTTCAGAAATTCAGATTTTAGCTTCATTTCACACCTTCCTTCCCACTACTCGGTTTTTCAGCAGAATTCTTCAGAACTTTCCTAACATCTTCTGTAACCACTTCTGATTAATAGAATCTTCTAGCTTGCATATGGCTAGAGGAGAGTCTTTCATATGTGTCAGATGAAATCCTAACCACTTCCAAATTCTAATTTTCAAATATTGCAAGCACACTGAATGTTCAATCAGATGATTACCAGCTCTCTAGCAACTTTTCTCCGGAGCTTTTTTTTTTTCCTCGAAGATGCAGCTAGAAAAAGCTAAATTATAGGAATCATGGATTTCCCAAATATGACACAGGTGGGCTGGGTTTTTTTGAGGGGGTGTTTTTTTAGGTTTTTTGGGGGGCTTTTTTTGTGTTGTTTGGGGCTTTTTTCTGTTTTTGGATTTATTTTTGGGGGTTTTTGGTTGTTTTGTTTAGGTGGTGGGGAGGGGAAGAAGACAGGATTTTCTGATTGTCTTCCTAGTGCAGACATCTGGCACATGGTAGCAGTGCTATTTTCTCATCCTTCCTTCAGGAAAAGCTTCAGGAAGATACTAGAGACTTCTGACATGACTGTGGTCGACTCTGGAAGTCATCTTTCCATGATGGAAAGATTTCTTTCTAGTAAGAAATCAGTGGCATGTGCTATACATAACTACAGCAGTGAATATAATCTTTAAAAGCTGTCTCAGTTAAGGGCAGCTAATACAATCTTTTATCTGTACAGCAAAGGGTAATTTGATGATTCTCCAAAAAGCCCACATTCCCCACATTGTAATATCTTTTACTTATAGTGTACAGGCAGTGCATATTGTATTGTACTATCCTTCCTTAAGAGACATAAAAAGTTAATATTATCAAATGGAAGACCAGAAAAATACCAGCTTAGCTAAGTAACAGAAATGAGTGTTTTTAATAAAGCTTGTTTACAGGGACAAGCTGTATATTGAGTACACATATATCATTACCATCAAGGCCACAAGTCACATACTTCCTTTTTTCTCAAATTTAAGACATAAATTAACATTAGTATTTTAGCTACACACCTCTACATTCTGTTCACACCACAACATAGCTTCTTTCAACCTTGCAATCAGAAAAAAAAAAACAAAAAAAACAGTGGAACAAATAAAATAATTGACTTTAGCTGAAAAGGAGGAGTCTGTAATGTCCTAACAGCAACAATGGCTAA
Source organism: Molothrus ater (assembly GCF_012460135.2). Lineage (NCBI taxonomy): Eukaryota > Metazoa > Chordata > Aves > Passeriformes > Icteridae > Molothrus > Molothrus ater. Next base: position 15,504,492 of record NC_050479.2, on the reverse strand, counting down.
ACTCTGGGGCCTAAAATAGGGCAATTTGTATATCAAAACCATGTGCTCTACACTGACTCCACTCCACATGCAGATTTTCAGAAATAGTAATTCCTGCTACAATAGTCATTCTGCTAAATAGTAATGTACATTAACTGCAGGTTAAAAAAGAATTCACAACACAGTAAGTTTAAGTTCTCACATTTACTATTTTAAGACAACTGAAATCAGTTGGAAGTGAAATGCACCCTCAGAAACTTCAGAGAAGCCTCCCTTCAAAGAGAAAAAGGCGAGATCAACCTCTGTTTTTAAAAAGGCTCTAATCTTCAACCTCACTGACTTTCTCAGCAGTCAACCAGAAAAACCACAGCAAACTTCTGCAAAAAAAATAAACTGTTTTGCACAATCTGGTCTTCCTGTTTAATCCTGCACTCCTCACAGTTACTTTTCAGCTGAACTCAAGCAAAACACACTCAGTGGAACTAGGAACAAACTCAAGCAATCAGCATGAGCACCATGCAGTCCTGTCTGAGCCAGAGCACTGGCTTAGCAAGATCTTTTCAAACAGGTCTACCCAAGCAATGATTATGCTAAGGGAATCACTGGATGGTAGAACCAGTTTTTCTCAGAACAGTCTGAGCCATGTAAGGTAAAGAAGAATATGTATATATGATTTATGGTTTGCTGGTATATACCATTGAATGGAAAACAGCTGTGTATTCAGAAAGGCTGTGTACTTTGCAGCCTTTCGTAGGAGTTCAAATGTAAAGCCCAAAGGTTCCTGTTGGAAATGGCACTGTTGAAAGCAGTGTGGAGTGAGGAGGTCAGCAGCACACTTAAGAAGTGAGCAAATGAAACATGTTTTGTTTTGCTGGTTGTAGACTCCCTCTAGTATTTAACTAGCACCAAGGGCATGCCTTGATGACATAACAGGCTGGGAGCAGATCTAATAGTCTGATGAACACAGACTAAGAGAAGGCTGAATATAAATCTTTTGCATTCTCAGATTAGTTTAATTCAAAGGACAGACTCCAGACCTTGATTATTCTTCAGGTGCTCTCCTCCCATAGCAGGACAATTAATTAAGTAGAATTGATCCACGATCTAGATATTCCCAGTACTCTGGTTTCAAAAGTAAAACCTATTTCAGATGGCAACACAAGAGAAGAAAAAATAACAGAAAAGGTCCTTAGAAAATTTCTACTTACACCTGAACGTGGAAACAATCAATTTCTGCCAGGGAAAGGAGGGTGCCCATCCCTTACAAAGGCAACCTATAAAATGGTCTTCCAATCCACTCTGATTCAACTTCCTATTCTGTTTTCCAGTGGAAAAAGTCATGCTAATTAAGGTACAAAATTTGTTTCCTCAAAGCTTTTAAACCTGTTGCCATATCTCACTAAATTAGTAGAAATCAATACCTAAACACAGCTGGGCTCCAGCAGTTTTCCTGAAGGCACATGGACAGGAACACAAAGAGATCCTACAGGTTCTCTACTAGGTATAAAGCAGGCAGACACCAGGGAATCTTTATCAGGCAGCTAGTACATGAATGTCCCCCAAATGATCTGACAGAACATGTGACACAAAAGTCAATCAACCATCAATATTTCTAGCAATCAAAAATTACAGGTTTCAAACCACTGAACTCTCAGAATGTAAGAACTCCTAGGAATTTCCTGACAGAAAGACAGTTTAAAGAAAGTTTTTTAAAATTCAAATTATTTCAAATCTGGACCAGTAATGCACACCCATAAAAAGCACATTGCAGGGACAATGTGGTCACAAGTAGTGTCACATGTTAAGGTACTGGCATCAAGAACACACAGTCATACCAAACCCTTTGTAAGAAAGAAGTACACCAAGAAATGCAGCCCACATCTCTCTACAATCAATTAACCACTTCCTTTGAAGCACTGAATATCCTGCACTTTACGTACTACAGTTACATATTGATCTGCAAGTTGTAATGCCACTTTTTTTTTTTTTTAACTATAGTCCCAGCATTTACTGTAAGAGATTCAATTTGTCTCAGAAGTCTGGCAAAACTCACCTGCACAATAAACCTAATGCTTTTCAAAGCTACCTTTCTGATTAGCACTGCATCCAGATGGATAATTTTGTACATATAATACAGCACCTAGCATCCATAAATACAATTAGGACTTTGGAACTTGGGGCAGGATATCTTGTTTTAATAATAATGTCAGGTAACCATCATTTCCAGTACATGGAATGTACTGTTTTTACATGTATCCAAACCATATCAATTGAAATTTTAAGTGAGCAAATAATTATGTTTCCTATTGTATTCATTTTTCATATTTTCCCCTTAGTTTCATCAATAATATGATAGATAGTATACACTTGAAGTTTTTAGATGTAGTTTAGCATCTCCATTCCTACATTCTGTTAATCTTTGTTCTTTTCTACAGTCTAAAAGGATTTTTTTCTGAAGGGCATTAAGTTTGTCCCCAGATATTCTTCAATATTTGACACCTCCTCCCATCCCCAGAATATTTTCCCTTTGCATTTAGACTATTTTGGAATGTTTAAGTATTCGTTCTGGTAAATATTTTAACCTTTTTTCCTCAACTATGTTTGTCAGCTACTTAAAAACTCTTTATGAAACTGATACCAATTGCATCTTTTGGAATAATTTTTCTGCCATTAAAGTCAATATTTCCTAATTATTAATACTGGAATTGAGCATATAAATTAGTAGGCAGTCCTTATACTATTAACAGAGTTCAGTAGACTTGGCAACTACTGGCTTTTCCATGTAATTGGTGCCTTGTAGCAGAACCACAAAACTCAGTAAACACAAAAAATGCTATATTCCTAGACTCAGCAATTAATCAAGACTTGACAAGCGTTAAATCAAGAATTAAACTGTAAATCAGTGCAGAATGATTCTTTGAGGACACAAATAAGAAAAAGAGATAAGATGTCTGAATCAGACCCCTCACAAATTGTTATGTGGATGTTTTAACATGCCAGTGAGTAAGATAGGTGATGAAGGCTCTCTCAGGTAACTCCTAGTTGTCAACAATGAAAACTTCCAGATCTACCCAACAACTGCAGTTACTGGATTTAAACACATGAGAACTTGCAGTATTATTTAGTCATTAAAACACTGGGTATATATAGACCCAAGCTCCTTCCCTCTGTGTTTTCAAGGGACTCTCAACTGACAAAGCCCAAGAACTGTGAGGTCCTTGGATAGAGTAAAGCTGTGACAATGCTTCTGGCTTGTTTCAAAGCAGCACAAAATGCAGCACTCCATTGAAACACTCATAACACATCTGTGCCACAAGGCACTGTGTGGAACCAGCATTTAGTTAAAACCTTTTGAACTGTGCACACTCAAAACTGCTATTCTAAGCAGCAATGAGCTACCCTGAGAAAAAATTTGTTGGTCTGCAAAAAATAGTTGAAAATAGACCAAAAAGGACCTTAAGAGGTCAGCTGATCTATCTCCATGTACCAAAGCAAGATCAGCTATTCCTACAATGCTGCTCACAAGACATTTATGTCTAAGCTCTTCTTAAATCTTCAGGAGTTTTCACAATCTATTCCAGTGCCTAAATAAAATATAAGGCTTTAATAGGATCTGAATTAATGACTTGTGCCCTAACTTCTGAGCTGTGAAGCCACACAGATCCAAAGCACTTACCTAAATCCTGACCTGATTAAAATTTACTAGATGCAAATAGCAGAAGTGAGCCACCATCTTAGACTTCTCTAGCTGTTCTCTTATAACACTCATCCAAAACATTTTACATATACTGTTAGAAATAGTACATGCAAGTATTAAAAACTCCTTCTTAAAAAAAAAAAAAAAAATCCCACCAGCATTTTAATATAAAACTTTGTTAACTTATGTTCCATGAATTCCACAGAATTTATTTTCAATTTTATTGTCTAAGGTGACAGACTTCTTCCTTTGCTAAGTATTAAGAGAAACAACAGGATGTTGAAACTTGCCTCTCCATAGACAAACTGAGATAAAAGCCATTAACTTGCAAATCATTTAGGTACAAAGCCAAACTTCTTTAAGTTAGGATACTTGGGCAACTTTAACTATGTGATTTTGTAAACCCTATCTGCTTTGCCACCTTCTTCCCATCTAGTATGACTCAAGAGTATAGTTTAACAATACAGAAAAGCAGTCCCCTTTCCTGCACCGCAGTGCTTTTCTTCGCTGGCATTTCTCCAGCACCATGCCAAGGAACATTAGAAAACTATAGTAAAAAGCTCTCAGCAAGTTTTATTCTCTGAATTAACTCATCTTGAAGTCAAACAAGTGCCACAACATTATTCAAGATGCTGTACATATACTGTTATAAAATCTTTGTCTTGGACAAGCAGGCTGTGTAGCTAAAACCAGCTCCAAATAATGTGTGGTCATGTGTTCACAAAAAAACCCCAGCCAATCAACAAAAAACCCAAGAAAATGAGAAAAAGACAGGGAAGAGAAAGTCTCAGTTCCCTACCTAAACAAGTGGATGGGTAGTAAATTATTACGCTTTACACATCAATTGACCAGCCTTAGTAAAACAAAGCCAAAAACCCCACAGCACCCAATCTCTGTTCATCTGCTCCAAAGGGGAAGAAGAAACACACACATTATTAGAAATCACCCATCTTAATATATCCAACTACTGCTGCACACCTGAAAATAGAAGAAATTCCTTCTGCTTGCACGCATAATCTTAAGAGTGACTCTGGCACCTGAGAGTGTACAAATCTTATTACCAAGCCTGCATCTGCACGAGAAGGCAGGTGCAGCTCACCTTCCCTTCCTCCTGCAGTCCCAGGGCCCTGGAAATGCCCTGTGCCTTCCCAGGCTCCTGCCAAAGGACTGGATGCACTCAGGGAGGATGTGCCAGGCCCTTCCCTGAGCAGGGACAGGTAGCAGGCACAGCAAGGCTCTGCACTGCACTTCCCTTGTGTTACACACACAGGTTTTCAGAAGTTAGCTAGTTTCTCAGAATTCATAATAAATTCAAAGGGTGAAATTTAAACATTTTTACATTGATTTTATAGTTTACTATTTTCATACATTCTGCTAAGAATAGAGAATAAGCTGTGGAACAACTTCACTACTTCCTAAAATTCAGGATTTCTGAAGTATAGTTCTGACTATGAAACAAAAGTCAGCTACAGGAAGACAGAAGGAGAAAAAACCCCCATGAAGCTAAAAGCATTTTTTCACAAATAAGTCTAAGTTCTAACAGTAACTAATTTTGGCAAACATCTTATGCAAGAAATAATTCAAATAATATTTACATCCTAAAAACACTACCTTTTGAATATGCAGGACAAAGAGGGTTTTATTTTTCAGAGCTATGCATCGTTGGATATTTAAAATCACAAAATACCATTTCTTCACATCATTTGCATCCAGCTAAGCATGTTTCAATAAATTAATGCTTGGATTAAATTATTTAAATATTCTTTTAACATTTATTTTAATTTCAACTTAGAAACTGTCAGGAAACAGACCCAGACCACAATAAAGTATTTTTAAGATACATACTCACTCACACAAAATTGAATGGCTTCACTGAATAAATAAATAAATTAATAATAAAAATTATTTCCTCCAAAAATAGTTAAGTGGAGTGTTAAGCATACCACAGAGGTTTCTTGCATCAAAAACAACATATGGTAACTCTTACTGATAGGAATGAACTAGCAGTAACTTTGTGGTCAAGGCACTGGAGCAGGTCCCAAAAAATCAGAGTTCATGTAGTTCTAGAAGAGACTCAATGAATGATGCTAGATGGGGTCACTAAGCTGTTGAGCCTCATTTTCCCATCTGCTACACAGGATTTTTTTCTCCCCTCTGTTTCCAGTGGGTGAGGCATTTAATCTTATTTCAGGGAATAAGGAGAGAATAAGTAGCATGGTATCACGTATGCAAGCATATAGCACAGCAATGGTGGTACTCAACCACTTTGCCCAAACTTAAACATTCCCTGAAGGGATTCTAACTTTTCCCAGTTTTACTGATGAAATTGTTCTCCTCTTGAACATCACCAAATTGAAAAAAAACCCTAATTATATGAATCTACTCTGGCCTGAAAAACTGCTTAAAAGTTTCACTATTGGTATATGGCTATGAATTATATCTGGTGGAAAAAAGAACCCAAAAAAAGAAAGCCTCAAATTCAAAACAAAACATCTCCCCACAGGAAAAAACACAATTCCAAACCAGTATCTTGAGTAGGCTCTTAAAGCTGGTAGATCTGCCACCTGCCAAGATCAGTCAACACCCAAAGCTAGTATTTTTGATGTGCAGAAATAATTAAACGCCCACCTCAGTCTATGTTTCAATGTGACTTTAAGTTTAGCATTTCAAATGACAAACAACTACAGTCAGTGTGACAGACCACAACCAATTCAAAGATAACAGACACACCTTTAAATGTGTCAATCTGCTCACATCTACTTTGTGTTACAGCTGGGGCAAGAAATATTGCCTACACTACAACAAACAAAACAATAACAAGATAAGAACTGCCGAAGCCCGAAGAAAAGCAACAGAACCATTCAGAGAAGTTAAATTCAACACCTTTACAAGGAAACCAAGAGCTGCAGAGAGCACACAATAGTGAGTGCATGGAGGTACTGAATTCAACAAAGTAAAGCTCCTGTCTTGTCCTGCCCCACTCAGCTGACCACAGGACATGATTACTGTGTTACAGATTAGGATTGCGTTAACTGGAAAACAAAGCAGGTAAAATGGTACCAATAAGGATATGAAAAATCTGAACATCCCCCTCCAACACTTCTCATGCAGATTATGTGTTTCTCAAGATAGTATTTACATACATATAAGATCTGTTATCTGTCTATCACAACAGTTTGTGAAATATAGTGTATACTACTTATTTAAATGAAAATTAAATTTCTAATTCCCATTTTTAACTCAGTACAAGAAAACATCACCCCACAAATCAGTGAAAAATTCAGACTTCAGAATGCACTATGCTGACAGCAGTTCTGCATGAGAAGCGACAGCCGAGTGCTGCACAGAATTTTGTCTATAATGGAGAGAAAATGGATAGTCTTCAAAACCCCCACAGACCAGTCCATTTAGGTGATTCCACTTTGGCTTTAACTATTTACCTGTGTTGGCTATACCAGAAATGACTGTAAATATAGCCTTTGCTTCTGTGGAAAACAAGTACAACACTGATTACATGGTACAGAATGTGAAGAGACAATCACAAACACAGGCTCAAGGCTACAGGTGGCAAGACATCTGACAAATTTCAGCTTCCAGGCCAGAAATATATATTGACATAGAGAATGCCACACTGACAATCAAAATGAAATTACAAAGCAAAATTTGCATTATACTAGCTTCTTTAAAATATCAGCATGACTGTTAAGTGCCAGCATCCCTTGTCTCATGGAAAGTTCAAATAATCCTGGATACAGAATATAAAACAAAGAAATTTGTGAAGGAAGATTCATACCACCTACTTAAACACCTGAACAAGTGACCATAAACTCTGTCACGAGCAGTGGAAAAAAAAAGAACTTTCTCCACAGTCAGTCTGGAGCATCTAAATTAAAGCTCCTAATGACAGCTGTCACAAATGCTTCCCAGAACGTCTAGCAAATGGCATCTCCTTATGATGGCCAGTTCTTTCAACATATTGGTGTCCAAAATTTGGCTGCCATAACTGTATTCATTCTCCTCCAGTTGATATTAATATGCATGGCTGGGAGTACAGATCAAAGGATCAGGCTAGTTATTCAGGCATTCAAATGCAGACTCAAGTCATCAATACTTAATTTGCTCGAAAGCAGATGATTTGCAATAACAGGCATATTCTCACCATGAAAGACTAACCTGTGCTTGTTATGAATCCTGAGTAGACCCTGAGTCAGTAAGAGACAGCATCATTCCACAAGCTTTAAAGGTGCTGTGATTTACAACATGAAACTGAAACTACACGTACAGACAAAATATTTTAAAAATAGTGTAGCTACTTTACACATTAAAAAAGCCATCAGAGATGCAATGTGCATCACTGGCCTGTTTAGACCTGTAGAAACAAAAGTCCTGAAAATTATAAAGCCACATTTTATCTAAAAAAAATTTGTCTGCTTTATTTTTTAAGAAAGAAAGACTATGTTCTGCACACCTAAGTTACAGCAGCTCTTTGTGGTTAAGTACACTTCTACTCTAAAGTTATTTAAAGGTATCCTAGTCCTCCTCCCAAATTTGCTCACCCATCACAGAATATCACCTCCTTGGTGGTACCACTGTAACTTTGGGACTGCACTGGGAAACAAATGAAACATCAAGTCAATTAAAAATTCCATTAGTCGTTAAGACAAGGAAAGTGTCTGAGCTGAGTTTTAGAGCTCAAAAATTTGTAATTCCATATGTGGCTAATCAGCGTTTCAAGACTTGTGTCAGCAAATCTGAGAGGTTAGCAGAAATGCTTTACTCAGAGTTACAGCTAAGACATTATTAGTATCAAACTATGACTGAAATCACAATGAGTTTCAGGCAAATGTAAGAACATTTTTGCCCAAGGATACTCTTGCAGAATAGGGTCTGTAATTAGGATATCGCTATGCTACAGATAAACACAACTCATGCAAATCAAAAATCCAAGTTATGTATTTAGGTCACTTGTCTATGTATTTGAATTAAACTATTTTTACTAAACTATCTTTTCTTAAATAGTCATTTCACATAAGCAACCTTTCTAAGGAACTTTTCCTTTTGAATGTCATCTTAGAAGCTTTTGCAGGTGCAACCTGGTCTTTTCAAAAACTGTTTATTCTAGGCTAGGGCCTTGGAGTGCAAACCTGTCAGTTCATGCTGTTTCATGTTTTATTATTGGTCCTAGACATTTTTTGGTGATAAACTGCTCTATATGATACACTCATGTCAATAAAAAGTTTAATTGCTTTTAAGGAAGTGATAAAGTACACTTATTTCAAAAAGTTTAGGACAGCAATTTAAAAACAAATGATGTCTGAAATATGCTAAAACAAGTAAAGTATAATCATGCAAGTACACACATTGCAAATAACAATCTATTTTTCTACATATCTAGAAAATACACTATTATTGAAGTTAGACCGCATGCAGTGAGCATCAAAGACTAAAGCAACAGTTCTTTTCTCTAAATGATTAATCTGTTTTCCCCTACCACCCTCTGCCCCACCCTCAAGCATCACACTCTATTGTAGTTACTCCCAGTTTAAAATAATCTAAGATCACTACTCCAGAAGTCAGTGAACAACTAGCACGAATTTAAAAGTAACTACAGTACCTGACAAGAATTAAAAAAAAAAAAAAAAAAAAGTATGCGCCTGTCAGATGTGAACTGTAGGTTCTTCCGACTCCCTGAGATACAGTGACTTTCAGCCGAAGGATGACAAGACAAAGACCAAAAGGACAAATCCTGATACTGCAGAAACTCTGCATTGGTCCTTCTATGCCTGTCTCACTAAGGAGAGAGTCCTAACCTTGCGACTAATTGTTGTGAGCTGGCCTGGGTCCACACCGCTCCACATCAGCATCACTTGAAGCAGCCTGGCTGAGTATCAGCTGGAGCCGATTCAGGTCGAAGCTGCACTGTCAAAAGCAGCTTTTTCTTTTCAGATGGAATCTGGTCGCAAAGTAGCACACGCACTGTAGGCTACTAGGGACTCACGGAGCAAGCACAACTGACTGTGTAGGTGCAGTGTTTACACAGATCCACCCCAAGAGTAGTAGGAAAAAATATTAAAATAGCTGAAAGCTTCTATGGCCTCGGTATCAAGTGACTAATTTCCAGCCGCTCTCATTATTCCAACCTAGGAAAGCTGACACGCGTCCTGCCTAACAAGGACAGGCACAACACGCACTCCCCGCTACCACAGCGGGAAACCCACACTGCGCGGCACCCCGGGGTTGTTCCCGGCAACGCTACCGAGCACAAAGCTTCACCCATGCTCCACCACCCTTCACGTCCCTGCGGTTTCCCAAATTCTTGCGAAACTACCGGCAACCCCATCCTGCCGAGATAAGGGGGCAGCGGCACCGGGCGGGGACCCACACGGGGAGCGGCCGCAAGGCGAGGGCACCGGGCAAGGCGAGGGCAGGCCTGGTCCTCCTGCCCACCTCAAGCCGCGCCGGCGGAGGCGGCGGGGCCGCCCTGGGAAAGGAAACTCGCCGTGACAGTAACCAGACACCGCGCTGGAACAAAAGCGCCCGAGCCGGCGGCCACCGCGGAGGCAGGTTACTGCCTCCCGGGAACGGGGCGGAAGGGGAGGGAGCGCGCCGGGAGCAGCCCGGTCCCGGGAAACACGCCCCGAGCCCGGCGCGGGCGGGGGAGTCCCGGCCGGTGCCGGCCGTGAGTCAGTGCCCCGGAGAGGAAGCGGCGTGCAGGGGCCGGCGCTCGCCGCGCTCCCCCACCGGGCCGCTGCCGCCTGGCCCCCGTCCGCTGCCCATCCCGAAACCTCGTTAGGGGGAAACTCTGCCCATCCCCTGAGCGACGGCAGCACCGGGAGTCCCGGTCCCGTCCTCTCCTCACAACTTTCCCCGCAGCACCCCCCCGCCCGCCCCGTACCTCGGTGCTGCTCTCGGCCGTGCTCTCCACAGCCATCTTCTGCCAAGGGTCTGCCAACTGCGCCAGGGGCATCTTCTCCGCCCGGCTCCCGCAGCCTCCGCGCTCCGCGTTCCCGCTACCCGGCGGGGGCGGCCAGGCAGGCAGCGAGCGCTGCGGAGGGCGCGGGACAGCCCGGCTAGCTCCGGCGGCAGCTCCTGCGGCGACTGCTGCCCGCTGCCACCGCCGCCGTCCCTCCCCCGCGCCCTCCCCGCTGCCGGGCGGGGCCGCGCTGCCGCCCTCCCCCGGCCCGTCTCGGCTTCCGCTCACGACATGGCGGCGGCCGGGTCCCGGCCGCGCCTGCGCCCGGCGGCCCCGACCGGCGCCGTTCCTTGCCCGTGAGGGGCTGCGCCCTCAGCTCTGCCGCCGGGGCGGGCGCGGCCCACGGAGAGGGGCTGCGGGAACCGGGACTGCTGCCGCTCCCCGGGCTGAGGGGAATTGGAGAGGCGGAGAGTTTGTTTGCACAAACAAGCGCGGAGGGAGAAGTCGAGAGGCGGGTGAGACGTGGTGTTGTGCAGAATATCATTAGGCAAAGAGGGAAAGGAATTAAGGTGTAGGAATTTGTTTTTGTAGCAACACCGTTCTACAAGTAGTGGTTGGACTGCGTGAGTAGGAGTTGCGTCGAAGCGGGAAAGTCATACTTCCCCAGGCCAAGAGACATCAAGGTAAAGCTGTCAAAAAGTCCCCCACAGGTTCTGAAAACGGCCCTTGTCTTACTTTTTTACTCTCAGCTGTTAGCTGATACGCAAACAAAAAAACTGAGACCCACAGCCTCTGGGGTGTTACATGGTTCTCCTAAAATGCTAAGCACTGTCATAAACACCCATCGTCTTGCAACATTAGATGCCTTGGCTGATGCTGAAGAATCCTTGAAACATGAGACCAGCAACTGAAGGTGGCTGAACGCTGGTGTCAGACTTCTTGCTGTTAAAGCCAAACTTTCCAGAACTCTCTGAGAAGGCCACTTAGTTTTCGACAGCCCCCAGTGCCCCGACCATTTATAGATTTTGATAGGTCACATGATTTACTCCATCCTTTATAAAAGTTAACGTTCTTTAAATACTTAGAAGGCTTTTTGGAGTGGGAGAGATGGCAAGAGTGCTAGTAATTAAAAGAGTGTGTGTGTGCCTGTGTTTGTGTGCATGTGCACACTGTTGTGATGAGCGCAGACTGTTTCTGTTTGGTAGCAGTTTCTGTTTGATCCCCCTTCATGTTCATGTAAGCATAAATACCCACCTACAAAGAGGAACAAAGGAGTGGATAGGCAGTTGCTCATAATGAAACAGTCTTCAGTTGGTCCTACAGAGACTTCCATATCTGCAGTAAAAGGTCACAGTTGAATGATCACCTGAAGCCAGGAGGAGCACATGTGCCCTTATTTACTGCACTTCAATCTGGCCCTTGCATCGGTGTCTCTTGAAGGGGTGCAATTGCTTGTGCTGTCATGTGGTGAGTTATACCAGGGAACAGATCCACATCAAAACTTACCCTTTTTACCTCCTGTTGTCCTCAAAAAAAACCTCACCAACCAACCACCAACCAACCACGACCAACCCCACCCTATTAAAGGCTGAAGAGGAGCTGGGACTGCTTCCTTCCAATGTGGTCAAGTTGCAGAACTCTGGCTGGTTAATGATATGAAATTTAGAACAATGCAAACGTTACGATATTAAGCACAATGCAAGAAATAATTTTTCATAGTCTGATCAGCACCAGGTCACTTCAGTCTCAGACTGGCTGCTGGAATGTTGAACATAAAACTAATTTTTTACAGCAGTCATGCATTATGTGGTTGACACACAAATCAGGACTTTAAAAAATATCCCCGAGTTAATGTAAAAATTCATGATGTTAAAAAAAAATGTTACCTTACATCCCTCTGGAAATACAAGTTTCTATTCCCCCACAGAGATATTTCACTTAACTTTATCAAAGTTCATGCATTTGTACCTGCATCAACTGCGCAGTCAGGTACATACATCTGAAACGTGCCATTAGGGAGAAGAACCTGAGAACTGAAAGGTGGCAATCACAAGAAAAATACACCAAACCTCAACTTGCATTTCACATAGTTCAACAAGTCCCTCTTTATAAAAGACTTCCTTCCTCTAACTAAAAAACTCCATGATCTCTTTTCCTTTCATAGTTGTCTAGTCCTTTCTTGCCATGGGTACATATTCTAAATTACTTGTTTTGAATTTTGAACTCTTTTTAGAAGGGGAGGGGGGTCATAGTTTGCTTATAGTTTTTTACATAGATCCTCTTTTGTCCTTCACTGTATGCATCTTACAAATCCAAAATAAAACAGGGGCAAAAATCTTCTGCACTAGCAGGTAAGAGGGCTGCAAACAATAGGAATATGACCTTTTCTGAAGTACAGAGAGTAGGTAGAAGTATGCCATTTCATTGTTCAGGGGTTTCAGCATTATCACACCACACATTTAAATTTTATAAAAGAGAAAGCTGCATCAGGATTTTAGTAGGAGTTACTATGCAAGAACAGACTTCAGGGCAAGAAAATCATCTGGAAAGTGTCTCCACAGGGAAGACAAACATATCAGTTAATCTCAGGGAGATGCAGGGGATTCTGACTTTCAAATCCTGCTAAGCTCAGAGTTGGATCATCCTCCCAGCAAGAGGTAAGATGCTGAAGATATTTTGCCTCAAGACAGTGGCTCCTATTTTTCATTCCTTTTGTCTCAGGCCAAAGTAAGGCAGTGCCTTCACCTGTGGCAGCAGACCTCTCCTTTTTCCCTCTTTCCCTCTAGGCACAGCTATCTCTGCTTGACTGCAGTCACTGCTAATAACTGTCTGTCACCAGGCTCGGCTGTGGGCGTTGATGTCACCTTTGCATAAGTGCTTGCAATTGTGGTGCATCCACATGGATGTTTTATATGCATTGCAACCAAAAATTTGATCACGTTTGTTAGAAAAGGGTAGCATATGGCACTGAAATGACAGTGCTGTATAAAATCCCATTAACTTGTCATATGAATTAGATGGGCTTCACATGCTGCACCATTTTTTTTCCTCTTGTTTCTAACATACGTCACTGAAATGTCACTCGATTGCAAGGCAGACATCAGCTTAGTAGTACTTACCTGTCTTTTCCTACAGGCAGCCTCTTGATATATATGTGACAGAAATTAGAGAAGCTTGCTTATGGATGGTTGTATCTAATGCTTTGCTTACCTTTGAAGTAGTACCTACTTACTCTTTGCAATTAGTGCAGAATTAATTCCAGAATTAATAAATCACCATAATCATGCCCCCCAAAATAATAAGTATAAAACAAAATTAGTTTACTAATATTACTATCAGAATAATATTTGGGAGCTTGAACTTGCATTTTTAAAATACACATAAAAGCGGGGAGAAAATGAAACTATGGCAACAAACCCCACAATCTGACACTCATCTAGAAGGTCTAGTAGTGCATTAGGTGGGAATTATGATGCAGTATCTTCTGAATAGAATATGAAACAGTAAATACAGTGCAAAAGTGTGAAATTCTGTTTCAAGTATTATGACCACAGCACTGAGGTGTATCATTTGAATTTAATGCACAGGAAAATATACAGAAGGTACTATCTGAATTTGTATGGGAAACAACCTCCAAGGAGTTAAAAAATAATCAACACACTGTATAGCTAACAGACAAAGAGAGTCTCTTACTCTCAAGACACCTGGATTCAATTCCTAGCAGAATATAAAGGACAATTGTGTTATCTAGTCAGTCACTTCATATAGATGAGATTCAACTAAGAAGACTTAGTCTATCTTCATGATCTTTTCAAAAGTGTGAGGAGGCCTTGATTGAAGAAGCATAAATACATTCTGCCAAAATAAACTAAGGAAACCTTAGTGCTAGTTAGAATTGGCTCTGTGCTTTAGGTGCAGATATAAAGAACATCTCCTTAACATCATTGGGATATTGGAAGGATGGTTTCAGTGATGTTTGGGAAGCTGACAAAGACCAGGGGAAGAGAGACAAAGTGCTGCAAGAAGTTTCCAGGTGGTATGAGTTGTTATATCAGAGACACCAGAAGGATTTGCTGTATGAATCAGAATTATAATCAATAACTAAAAAGGGAAGAACTGAAATGAATGTCTATTGTGTATTAGGATTTAACCTGACCTTTCAAACAACATCTGCTGAAGGGTGCTTTCACCATTACAGGCCCCTGGATGATAGAATCACACAGGAATGCAAACATTTCCTGTATTTTCCTCTGGCAGGCTCTTCTTTGAAGTTCTAATCCTGAAAGTGTAGTAAATGTGATAATGACAATAAGAATGCTTCTAAATCCTATATATGTTAGAGATACAATGTCTGACTCGCTGCTTAAAACTATAGCTTTTCTGGATGTAAGTATGTTTACATAAAATTGCACTGAAAGGGTAAAACATAATGCATGAGGCTCGATGGAATTACTTATGCGAGTTTTATCTGTGGTCACTATGCTAGCAGGAAATAATTGTGCCTGTGGTTTCTACATCCTGAGTGGAAATCTGGAATTCAATAAAATATGGTCTCATTACAGCATACCTGTCTCCAACATATGTTCTCATTTTAGTGTTTCTGTACATACAGATAGCTCAGATTTATTGTCTGAATGACAAAATTTATCATGTTCACCACAGAGTATAAGAAACCTCTTGCTGAGCTTTGAGATCTTACATGGGGACCTGCTGTCAAATTCGGAATGTAAGTTGTCACCCCTTTGCAGTGGAACATTGAGAAGCAGATTAGAATTTCAGATTGGGGTATTTTGAGACAAAAGGGACATGGTCAAGTATGAACAAGCATCAGTGTGTAAAGGTCAGGGTTCTCTTGTGTTAAATACAACACAAGATAGCTATTTACAAAAAAAAGCAACAAAAACCAAACCAACCAACAAAAAGACCCAAAACAAAAGCAGTGGTGATAGAAGATGATGTTATATTATACAATATAGCAATGAAAAACTCATCAGCTTCACAAATCATTGCTATGAAACACACTGCCTAGAGGAGGCCACAGCATTATTTATGCACCCTACCCCCCACAGATCTAGGACTTTAGGGGTCACAGACCCTTTTATTATTCTTAGCAAAGTAAAGAGCCTACTGACAAGCAAAGCCTACTTTATCCCACTTTTTTGCTATTTAACCTTACTACCTAAATTTCCTGATTTTATGCCCTCACAATTAAATAGTGCCTTGGTCTCTTTGAAAGCTAGTTACCAAATCTTCTCTAACCACCTTACTCTTCACTTCTTTTATAGAATATCCAGCATTTCTTATCAAAGAATCCCTTTTAAATCTAGAAAGCTTTACTTTCTCTTTACTGACCCTTAATTATACTGAACAGGATTCTCCAGACTGAGCTAACAGCTGTCCTTTATCCTGCCTGACAACACCTGATGCTCATTCCCAGTAGTCTGGGGATATTTCCAAGATATGTGCTGTTGAAGTGATCACACCTAAAAATAGAGCTTGTTACCTCTACTGGTTTGAAAGATCCATGTATTCTCTCAAGACAGTTCACTTGCTTTTCCATCAGCATCTCACCTTTGTGCCTTGCCTTTTGCCCTGTGGAGAACAAAGCAATGCCAGAGGGGGCCCAGGTTTGTGATCATGTCCAGAATGTTCTCCAGTGATCAGTAAAACCTGTTACATCATCAGATGTAAATCAGTAAGGATCTACTGATTGTATGTGTATGATCTACTGATAATTGTGTACATTGTACAAGAGGCTGTGTAGAGGTAATATTTTCCTCAGCTCCCTGTATGAGCCCTGGGCCCCTCTGTGATTCAGTGAAATGATGGATTCACACTCCTGTGCGCTGTTGATACATCAAAAAGGAACTTCACTGATGACAGCCTTACCCTGAAGTATTTATTCAGCACTCACTATTGGCTAGGAGCTATCAAACTATACTGACACCCTTCCTTGTGTACTACAAGTGATTTTACTGGTGAAAAGGTGCCTGCTCTAAGTATAAATAATTTACATCCCCAGCAATCATTTCAGCACATTGCAATGACACAGTTCCACAGTGAGTGCATGTTTCTGTCCCCCAAAGTCACTGCTTACTGAAGGGAAGCATGAAAGTGATGGAAGACAGCTTTGGAAGCATTATCCAGAAGCAATGAAGAGAAATATGTTAGATGAAACCCTGTTCCCCCCTTAAGTACCTCACTCTTTCCCAGCTGTGTTGACCCACTTTGTCCTATTTCATGGAGCAAAGACACGCTCAAGAACTTGCCCCAGAGTCCCAAACTTGCCAAAAGGAGTAGCAGGATGAGGAGGCAGCAGCATTTATCCTGTACTGCAGAGCAGCTGAAGACTGTGTTAAGATGTGGTTCCTTACTTAGAGCTTTAGTGTTGCAAAATGGTATATATGTGACAGGTGAGTCAGAAACTGTAAAGTCTGATACCTGTTGAATGTTCTGGGCTTAAGCTAATGAGTGATATGGACTTGATCTACTACTAGATGGGCAAGATACAGGAGGAAGGGAGATTGTGGAAGATTTTTGGCTTGTTGGTCATTCTTCATTAAGTGCCAAGGAAGGTAATGTAAGATGTAGGATAAAATGGAGAGGGAATGCTGAGAATAGAAGATAGCTTTTTAAGCAAGGAAAAAAGCAGAACAGTTTTAAAGGAGCTTATAAGTTTATAAGGAATGGTTGTGTCTTGGAGGTGAATATCCAGTTAAATCTATATATACTTCAGTATATATTTTGTGAATCACAGAAGATTGTAAAGGCTGTTCATAATGTGTTCATAATGATAAGCCAGAGAGATGCTCTAAACATTTATAGAAATCTGTCAGTATTTTCTTTTTTAAAGTCACTTGATACAAGATTAATGAAACAAAAAACCATTCACTGTCTCATTAAGTCTGTTACAGCTGGATACAATTTCCAATGGCTTAGCTTAATGCTTGCAGTAAGAAGTAAACTTTCAGCTCATGAGTGGATGTATAAGTTAATAGTGTTTTTGGCATTACATCATCACAGACAGTAGAAGGGATTAAACGAGTTGTCAGGATTATATTCTTCCTCTACTGATTCACTTTCAGCAAACTGAAACTTTGTCTGACTCAAAGAAGCTATTTTAAAAATCACAATTTTCAGGAAGGAATGACGTTATTTTGCCTGCTTCATCGGAATGAATGCTCCTCTGCTGTGCACAAACACGCTGCTTGCCCTAGTTGAACAAAAACCACGATGAGGGTTTTGATCAGTATTGACAGTGTTCCTGCAGTATTTCAGTGCTTCATCACTTTTTGCTTTCTAGAACCCCTACTAATGACGTTGGTTAAGAGAGAGTGTAAATTGCAATAAGATGGCCATCTCCACAGAGTGCTGAATTGGTCTGTTGCAAGGCTTCCTTAACTATTAATTTCATTACTCCAGATTTTTTAGGGTTTAATAGTTTCTCAGGACAAAGACATTTCTTATTAGCTCCTTAAAGCACCACTCATCTGTATGACAAAATTTGTACACTTTAGTCAACAGAACACCTTGTACATTCACGGCATATCATGTCATGAATGTTCTTGTCTGAAGTGTGACATTCGGCACTGAGTTTATTTTTTCCTTGGACACATGCAGGAAATCTGTCACTAATTTCATTCCGGTCAGCTTTGACTGTCTTTTCTCAGTCCTCTTAGTCCTCTGTACATTTCTTCATTTCAGCTTCTGAAGACAGACCTTGTTTTCTTAACTTCATTCTCATGTTTCTTTTAAGGTTTTCATAATCCTTCTCACACAACTTAAATCTGGCACTTGGCAGAAGATTGCCTGCTCTCATTGCATTATATTAAGTAGATCTGAGGTGCCCACCCACCTCATGTACATCTATTTCCTCGCTTACTATGACTCCTCTTTCTGCCCTGTCATCATTATTTTTTAATTATCTGCATATTTTATGTGGTGCATCCAAAATTTTTCTTCCCCTTCTCTCAATGATTTCCCACTTGCTGCGCAAGAAGCCAACCTCTCTAATCCTCCTTGTCAAGTCATCAGCTTCTCACTAAATCATGTACCTTCAGGAACTGCATATTGGCTATTCAGCATTTCCTTCCTGTCTGTTGCCAGTGCCAGGAGTTGCAGTCCTGTTGCTGCAACGTTCTCATCACCTCACATCTCATCACTCACCAATACAGCCAGGCTGCTCCCATCTCCCTTGACACTTCCACACTTTCACTTCTTTCTGCTTCTTACTCAGGTTCAGCCTCATAGCTTGGCAGAGCTCTGCCTTGGCTTATTTCTTCATTTTCTCCTTTGTCTGGTTCACGGGCCTGTATACTCATGCATCTTCTTTTCCACTGCTTCTCAGCCTCATGCATTTTTTATGTCACTCTGTGCTTCAGGCTTCTCACGTAGAAAGGCCTGCTTTTCCCCTAATCCCCTCGAGTCTCCCTGTATCCACCTTAATAGTGCCTCTCAGCCACTGTCCCAGAAAGTCTTTTTTTTCCAAGTTAGAAAACTCTTCAAAGCACAGTTTTTGTACTGGCAAAAAGCAGAAGCTCTTCCACCTCCACTTTAAAAGGAAGCAATGCAGTTGAGAGAGAGAGGTATTTTTGCAGATGTAGAGCCACATACTCTATACTGGCCACAGGGCCCACAGGTTGTGCATCTGAAGAGTGACAGATTTCATATAAGGTCACTTTTGAACATTTTGGGAAATGGTTTAGACTCTTCTCTGCTTTATTTAGATGTAATTCTAAAGTATTTGGAGGACATTTTCCCACTTCATACAAGTATAAAATTGCTGTAAATCTTATCTTTTGGTGCTTCCTAGAGAAAGAAAGAAAAATGTCTTATATGGTTACAATCTTTTGAAAAATGCATGTATACTTTTAAACACAGAATGACAAAAGCAAAAAAGTACCTAACTTGAGGGAAGGGGTGCAAAACAAATGTATTAGTAGTAGGCATGAGTAAAAAATTAATTTTCCCTTTCTCACTTTTATGCTTCTCCTTTACCGGTGCTGTAGAGACTGAAAATAACTCTGCTCTCGGTGATGTCATCACCATTAGAGGCATGCTGTCAGCCTAATTTGTTTTCTGACTTCAACAAAGGAAATAGAATCTGACTGCTGACTCACTTGTTAGGTCTGAAGCAAGTAGTTATGCTTCTTTCATCTATTTTGGCCATGAGTTTGGGTCTTTAAATATCCACCTTCTTTGTAGCAGATACTGGCACTCCTATTTATGAAGAAAAATGTAAATGAAGACTGAAATAATTTTGCACTTTGTTATCATACAGCAGATGTTGTTGAAAGCAGGAATACATATGATTTTTTCAGAGTTGTCCTACTGATGAGTTTTCTCCTTCCATACCAGGCCACAGTGTTATCTAGTTGTTGGTTGTCTGGGATGGTTGAATTGCTACCTTCACCTCAGCTGACTCAGTGCCAGTGGTGTCAGCAAGCGATGCTTTGGCTGCAGATCCACTGCTCAGATGCTTTTATTTTTTCTTCCTGGCCTCCCCCAAAATACCTGCAAGCTAAAGTGAAAATGTCTTATGGAAAAGGAGTGTGCAAATGGACCCTCTTTTGTCAGTTTTATTATCTTTTTTTTCCATGTAGCTGCAAGGTTGGGCAGAATTGCTCCTGCTCACAAAGAATATTTTGATTTCTACATGACATATTTTATGCACATTATAGGGGGAAAAAAAGCTTGCAGTTTAGTTTGGATGAACAAAATAGCAGCAAATGGAGGATTTTCAGCATACTTTTTTTGGCTCTCCTTCTATATGTAAGTATCCAGGAGTCAGATCCTTTGCTGGCAGATGATGAAAGGGGCTCTAGCTTTTCTGACCACTTTGCCTTTTCAGGGATGCCACTGACTCACCTAAGCAGAATGGAGTTGTGTCCATAATCAAAAGATAAGGTATGTTTGAATGCAATGAATGGCTGTATATATTCAGAGCAACGAAGAACACACACATGAAATAAGAATAGGCAAAAATATAGAGATTGTTTCCTTTGTGTGTTTTTCCTCAGGATGTTTAAGTAGCATTGCCTTACTTTAACTTTATTTTTCTGTAAACCTTAGAAGTTATTTCATATCAGATCTCATCTAATTTTAAAGTTTAGGTTGGAAGCTGCTCCTTGCTGTTTTTTCACCCTTTTGTTAGGATGTAGAAGAAAAACATGCTGGTATATTTCTAAATTCTCACTGACTCAATGAATCATTTTTCAGTTTGTCACACTTTTAATCATGTGTGTGCATTTCTGTGGGAAAAAAAAATCAAAGAATTCTAGAAATTGATGTCACAACAACACTAACAATACTAACAGAATCTCAGAATTACAGAATCACAGAATGGTTGGAGTTGGAAGGGACCCCAGTGGGGTCATCTGGTCCAACCCTCTTCCTAAGGCAACTTCACCTAGATCTGGCTGCACAGGATTGTGCCCAGGCAAGTTTCAGATATGACCAGAGAAGGAGATATTGCAGTGCTTTGTCACCCTCCACGTAGAAGTCAAGGTAGACAACATCCACTGCTCTTCCCTCATCTACCTGGCCATTTGTACCATACAAGGATGTCAGATTGGTCAAGCATGTTTTCCTCTTGATTAATTCACTTTTATAAGTTTCCCTCTAGACATTAATGTCAGTTGTAGAATGTACTTTCTTACAAAAAACCTGAATACTAAGTCAACATTTAATTTAAATATGAGGTCCATGGAAAAGCAATCTCTTCCCGCTGAGAATATTATATTTTGTGATTCTCTGATTCTGTAATGTACTAACACAGTAAAAAAATGAATATAATTATTTTTCTGTTGAAACCATAAGCATAATTCAAATAAATACCTACAGGAGCAAAAATCAATCTGGCTGTTAAACTTTTATTTTTAAATGGGACAGTTCATTTGGTCATAGAGGATTGCTGCATAGCATCCTTCAAATTAGGAGTTTTCAAAACAGCTTTCTGGTATAACACCATGCATTTGAAAGACATGTGAAGAACTTTAATTTACAGAACCAAAATTTCCATGCTGTGTCACAGACTTCATCTTATCGATCCCACAGTGGCATCTACAAGGTTCATGCTTAGTCTTGCTTTTAACTCTCTGTACAGTTTGATGAATTCTTCACATAAGCTGCTCTGCAGCCTATTAAAGAGCTTATACTCATAGCTTTCAAAAGGCAAGGACCAATCAAATCTCATGGAAGTTTTGTTTGACAAAGAACTGAGTGAACTTTAGATAGAAACATCAGGTTCTGGCCCAGAGAAAGCTCAAGTAAATAATTCTTTATTGTTACTACTGGCAATTATTGACCTTGTTAAACAACCTGAAGGGAGATTTCAGCTAAAGAAACAATATCTGGAAAATGAAAAATTATAGAAATAATAAGTAAACAGCAGTGAAAAATTGGGAATTCAGACTTGCTGATTGATATGTGGTTTTTAAAGTATTAAAAACCATTATCATTAGTACTTTGTCTACCATAATATTATTCTTTTATGTATTTGCTGATGTTTACTAAAATTGGAATAACTGGATTGAATGTCATGCCTTCATAGGCATGTGTTCAAACTCAGAGTCTAAAGGCTGAGGGAACATAAAGGACACCAAAGCCATTTCTATGTTTCATTATGTGCATATGAAATACAATACAATAGAAGTGAAGAAACTAAGGAAGGAAAATTCTTATTGCCTTATGGATTGTGTAATTTTGCCATAGAAAACAGAGTAAAACCCAAGTTTTCTAAGGTAATGTCTCAGATCAGATCCTGAGGTAAGCTAAGTATTTGTTCCATCCATCCATCCATCCATCCATCCATCCATCCATCCATCCATCCATCCATCCATCCATCCATCCCAGCACATCTACCCATTTGTCCTGCTTTTTCTCTCTCACAGGTTAACCTTTTTTAACAGCAATATTCAAAACAGTACCTGGGCAGCAGCTGATCTGTATGCTTTATACTTGTCAGCAAAGCAAAAGAAATACAAAACTCAACACAAGTTCAGCAAAAGGTAGTTCAGCTTGACTTTTTAGCTGGAGGAGGAAGCTAATACTGGTGTTAATTACACGCCTTTAAAAATGCAAATCTTCATTACAGCTATTGTTGCCAATTCAAAGTCAGTTAGATTTACTGTCTGTCACAATTCCTATCTGCAACTGCCTCCATACAAAAGACTGCAATCAAGAACTTGCCAAAATTAAATAGATGCGTGCATTGACATGCTTATTATAGCATTTATGATGCATTAAGTGCCAGGTGGATGCATGGACTATGAGAGAATAAAAAATACAGAGCAATCCCAGTTTTATGAATTTGTATTGCTTTGTGAAACGTATCTGAGACCCTATTTTTCAGAGGCACTGAGATCACATACTTCCAAAAAAAACTTCTCTAGGTTGGAGGAGCAGGGTTTATTAAGGTTGAGAAATGTTGGTTTTTCTAGCACATTTTTATAGTAAGGCAACTGAACTTCACTGTCTGAAAATTGTAAAGTAGAATGTGGGCATTATCACTGACAATTCTGTAATATTGAGACATGCACTGTTACCATTTAACAGTCTTTAAATCCACGCAATAGAAAGATGGTACACATGTAGCGTACCTATAGCTGTCTGTTGTGTAAGTGGCTGAAGATGAGCCTGAAAATGTGAGGAAAAATGTCAGTCACTTGAAATCAAGCTCAGTGTTGTATCTGGAGGAGGCTTTCTGCACTCAGACAGTACTTTCTCAAGTGGATTTTTGTTGCAGACTAGCCTCTTCCAAGCTTTTCAAGCCCCTGGACATCCACTGGCAAGACCAATGTCTCAGGCTGCCACTCACACACAGACCTTCTTACCACCCTGAATTCCTTTTCACTAGGGCAAGGCAGATGTGAGAAAGAGAGACCATATCTGGCAGAAACCTCTGTTCTTGCACAAAATCAGTGTTGTACAAGAAGATTATCCAGACACTATAAGGGCTTGCTGGGAATTCTTTAGTGTAGTCCCACACAGCTCTGCCCTGATTTTGAACTCTTCTTGTCCAGAATGCAAGAGTTGCTTCTCCTTTCTCCTCTCAGCCACATGTCAGATGCCATGGCAGGAGATGCCCATGTGCCTTCCAGCTCACCATGTCTTAAAGATAGCCTTGAGTGTCTGGACAGGCTTCTCAGCAGCCTCAAAGCTGACAGATGAAAGAGGGGTCCAAGTGCATCAGTGAGAGCTGAGCCTCACTGATAGCTGCAGATTGGTGGCTGCATCTGAATATGTCAGCAATACACCGATCAACCTTCACTCCTTAGACTGAAATGCCCAACAACAACAATAACACAACTTCAAAACCAAAGAAATTGAAAAAGGGATTCCTAGTGTTTCCAAGTGCCAGAATACTTACAGTGATAAGAATGGGGCGGGGGGGGTTGGCCAGGGCAAAGGATGGGAGTGAGCCTGAGAGCAAAACTTGGAGCGACAGCTAAGCAAACCACAACAACCAGGAGTTGCTCAGATAAGCAGGTTCAGAGAAAGTCCTGCTTCCCTGGCCTTGGAATGAACAGACAGACCTAGTCCTACCTAACTGACCTGCCTATCAAATCAAACATGACTGCTGGGCTCCTGGGTTTTTCATACATGAAAAAGAGTCAATTATTTTCTAACCATGATTTTCTTTTAGACAGAAACAACAGCTTTTAAAGAGATAGTGTGGGCTTGTCCCATGTCTGTTCTGGCTTCGCCCATTTCAAAAAATGAGAAAAAAGCTGGCAAGTGTAGCCAAAGGCGGTTTCCCCAAACACTGCTCTGGTCCTGATTGACCTTCCCATGTTGTACTCAGTAATCATTTGAGAAATTATTCTGGAAAAAAGTCCTGTGCTCAGATCATAAAGAAATGCCAATAAACATTTTCATCTTTAATGTTTCTCAGTGAGAAAGGCCATGGTAGGGAGTTTCAGTTGTTTCTTTGATATCCAGGAGAAAGTGTTTTCCTCAGGAGCTCTGCAGCCATGGCTGGGGCTGTCCCATAGTCTGTGCTCTCTCTGGTCCACCAAACTTTCAAGCTGTCTCAGGTCTTGGTCTGTCCACACAATTGTTCCAGGAAGATGAGCTGTAGTCCAGTCCTTATCTTCTTGCTAATATCCCTTCCAAGCTCTGTTGCTGTCTTCCAGTTCATTCTACTCAATCCCATCAGGTTTCTGTGAAAACACATTTTATGTATCTTTTTGGTGTTGGGTAATTCCTGGCTCAGTATTTACACAGAGTGGGTGAACCTGATTGTCATTGTGGGAGCTTTGGTTTTTACATGTTTGGGTTGGCTAGGGATGGTGTAAGCTCAGAGACAACTGGGAAGATGATGGAGGAAATGGGACTTATAGGGCCAGCATGTGACAAAATGGCCCCAATGTATTAGGCAAGGGCTGAATATTTACATGGGAAAATGGCCCATGTGTCCCAGACTCTTGTGTGACCTTTGGGTGGAGACATCAAGTTAGTACTAGAAATCTGTTGGAGATAGATGGAATAAATCACAGTGGGACATACCTATCTAAATTGCCTTTGACAGATACTTTAAAGTTGATGAGCCTGACCACTAACTTTCAAATTGCTAAAATTGCATGAATGAAACTATTCCTGCAGAAATACCGTAGAGAAAGAGTTGTGAGAATGCCAGGTGGGAATAACAGAGAGGATAAGTGCTATGGGCTGTATTAACTGATCAGAATCAGACTATGAGCTACTAATGAGAAGCTGCATTGAAGCACAGTGCTTGGATTTGTCAATTGAAGTAATTGTAAGGAAAAAAGAGACATATTCATGCAGGTGTAAGTGACTCTGCCAAAACCTTATCTGCAGTATTGTGTGCACTTCTGAGCATCAATGACTGAGGGAGAGGGAATTCAGACTGGAACAGGTGCAGAGAATTGATTACACTTATGGGAAGTGTTTTGAACTAGAGAGCTTGCTCAGCTTAGAAAAGCAAAAGCTGAAAGAGGACCTGGTTGCTCTCTGTGGATGCTGAACAGGTAAAACACCTGGAAGGGAAAGAGCCACTTGTGCTCAAGAACAATACTGACACAGGAACTAATGAGTATAAATTGTCTGTGAACACAACTAAATTGAAAGCTGGGATGGTTTATAACTAGCAGAGTAATAAGGTTTTGGTTGCTTTGAAACTTCTGTGGAAATAAGGGATGACAGAATCGACAGAGTTTTAAACTAGAACTTGGTCAGTTTATTAAAAGGATGATTCAGGCTGTTTGCCAGTAATACTAGATAGGTAGAACTTGTTGCACTGGGAAATCTCATCCAGTCCATTGCTCCTGGGTCAGTCTCTATTCTTGGGCAGATATAGCGAGTGCCCATAACAGAAAAAAATAAAGCTAAACTAAAATTGAAATATGAGTGGTTTTCTGTGGAAGGGCAAGTTATTATTTAGGACACAATATGGTCCTGTAGATACTAGAATCAAGTTCCTGCTGGTAGCATTCAGGTACTTAGTCATGAGTGCCAACATGCAAACCTGATTAGATAAAGACAAATAGGGTAAGATAGGGAATAAGAAATAATGCTTTGTGAACAGAGATTACATTACAGAGGTGGCCTAGCAAACACTATTAACCTAGAACCTTGAAAGCAAAGGAATATGACATTAAGGAAAAAATACTTTCTTTTCTACATGGTCCTTAAAACTCAAAATACTCAAGGACTGCAGAGTTTTACTCTACTGCAACAAAGGCAACAAAGAACCACACAACTTCTGAGCTCTGAAAGAAAACCTTACTGGTGGCTGATACATATGACTGGAATAAGAAATACTGGGCTAGATGGGCCAAATTGTCTGTTCCTTAATTTCTGTTCTAATTGTCTATTCCTAAATTTATTCCTGAGAATTATTGGCACTTCTATCATCTTCAGTGTGTTCTTCATACCCTGGAATAAGTATCTCATTTTAGGATCTCTGATGCTAAAATTAAAGTTTCTGGTAATGACAATCTACAGTGTGAACCTCAAGGATCAAAAAGAATGGCCAAAGAAGAATATAGATGGCAACAATTAAACCAACACTCTGCACCTTTATTTTTTGGCCCTGCAGACTAAAACTTGCTTAAAACACATGTACCTCACTCAGCAGCTGTGACAGAGCTGTTATTTTCTTCTCCTGTAGAAAAAGAAGTCTTAAAATCTTTCAGATGAGAAAAGTCTGAAAGGTGACGTCTTTTTCATCATGTTTTACATTTTTGGACCTAAATTTCAACACTGAAGATTCCAGATGCTATAAAAACATCATTGAAGTGCAACATGTATTAAGGTCATGTCTCACTGGTGCAGACTGTACTGGTTTAGCCACCCAGCCTGGCAAACTGCTGCTAGTGCCAAACCAATATATCTTTTTTTTCCCCTATAATTATACCATTTTTATCCCTGAGTGAGATTTTTCAGACAAGCTATTGTTGTCAGGGATATAAGACTCCATTTACCACTAATCTGCAAAATTTCCCTTGCCCCCACAATGCATTCAAATGTATGTTTGTTTTTACAAAACAATGGTTTCATAATCACATATTGAGCAAAGTATAGCTGTGCTTAATAAAGTGGTGAAGTACAGACACGGTCATTTTCTTAATTAACTCTAAAAAAAAAATCTCTGTACAATACTATTTTGTTTTTTCAACTGTCAGAATCCCCTTCTAAGACTCACATGCTGTATCAAAATTTAAAAACAAGTCTTTGGCTGGAGCATGGTAAGACCTGTGGTTGTCATGCCAGAAAATAATTAAAAATGAAAACAAACTGGAAAGCTATATTTCATTTGAAACAGTTACATCAGTGATTGATAAGCAGTAATTTGAGCTGATATTCCTGTTATTTCCAGAAAGGAGTTCAAAGTCCAGATTTTAAAAGAAATACCATTTTCATTGTATTAAGTATCGCTGTAATTGAAAGTAAAGCTGTCACTTATCTAAAAATAGAGGACCAGCTCACCTCTTCAAGGCAATTATTATGGAACATTCTTATGAAGTTTAGTAGTGTCTGTGGCTGGCAATACATGGCTGTACAGACAGACAGCGCTCACCCGTGGCAGAAAGGTGCTCACTCCTTGGGAACAGGCACAAGCTCCAAACCAGCAGCCCCATCCTGCTGGCAGGCTCTGCTCCTCGGGGTAATGCTTTGACTGAACCCCACTGATTGACTCAAGCTGCTTCTCACAAACAGGAAAGAGCTCTGGTCACACAGGGCAGCCAGGATGCAGCGACACAAGATGCTGGAGGTTGGTGAGCAGAGGACCCTGGTCTTTGCGGAAGCAAACAGGGACTGGTTCAAGGTTTACCTGACATGATCCCTTATGGAGCTGCTGTGAAGGGGAGGAGTGCCCAGGAAACCTGGCTGGTTTCTGAAGGTAACTTACTGAGAACTCAGGAATGAATCCCACCATGTGGGAAGACTGAATTTCTGGAGAAGATCTGCATGGCTAGGTGGGGAGCTTCTCATTGAAGTAGCTCACAAAAAGGAAGTGGAGAAGATGTAGAAAGAAGGACAGGCAGTATAGATGGAGCAGTGTTAGAAACTTAGTGTCAAAATTAGGAAGGCCGTAGCCCAGCTGGAACTGAAACTACTGAGGAGCACAGACTCTGGAAATGTTGGTTTCAAAGTAAATTCAGGACCCAGAGATGGATGGAGAAGAAGCACTAGTTAAAAGGGAGCAAAAATGGCTTAAGTATTCAGTGACATTTTTCCTTCAGTATTCACAAGGAAAAGCTGATTTGGAGCTGGCAGGATGTGGGATGGAGAAGGACAGCCCTTCCTCAATGAGAGAGATAAAACAAGTTAGAGACTTGAACGAAGCTGGATGTACTCAATACTGGGGATAGGGCTAGGAAGGATTTACCTGAAGGTGCTGGAGAAGCTGGCCTGTGTAATTGTGAGATCAGTATACGGACAAAACATTTTTAAAATAATTTTTTTTTAAGAGCAAAGGTGCTGTGAAGAAGAAAATGGAACAGGCATGTGAGCAATTTTAGATGTAGCTGAGCTATGTTAGCTGCACTGGTTATTATAATGAAAGAAATTCCCACAACTGAGTGGGCCATGGGATTTGATTTTCATATCTCTTGTCCTACTTTTATGTTTATAAGACATTACATATAGCAGCTTTCATTAAGACCTGGGATTTGGTGTTTAATATTTCTGAAACAAAAATGAAAGATTTGCTGAATTTATCACTGAGGGAAGAGGGAAAAATCCAACACCAGGTGAAAGTACCAGGTACTTTTAGAAGCTGGACTTGATATGAGCTTTCACAGCTGGCCTAGGTGAGATAAGCTGGTACCCTAGTGAAATACTCATTTGCCATCTGGGGAGGAAATGATGTGAGGAAGTGAGCTCTTACAGCCACTAGGCCAAGTCCCAAAGTTTCTGCTTAGATTTAGCTCAGCCAAATGCCAAATCCAACTCATGTGGATTCCTCTTCAGAACTTAGATATTCACAAGGACTGCGAGTCATTATCAAACTGATTCCTCCTCCTCAAAAAAATAAAAGTAAAATAATAGAAAAAATAAGAGAACATCCAGTTTGTGAGTTGTCAGTTGTGAATCTTGATTTCCAGTCTGGCATCCGATCTGCTTAAGGCTCCTGTCAGACTCATCCTGACTCATCCTCCTGTGTGCTCTGTAGTACCCAGCTATCAGCGGTGCTATCCATGCTTCCCAAGGACTGCCTCTCCTTGAGGGGTTGCAGCCTGGCAAAATGGGGGGGAGTAACAACCCCCCTCACACTGCCACCTTTCTCCTAGAGGGGTGACTGATCTGGTTGTCTCTTCTCTGCTATTTCTCCAGAAGGCATAGAAATAAAACCTTTTGGAGATCAGGAGCTCTCTCAAGTTAAAGTACATTAAGCCAGAGGGCTCAAAAGTGAAGGTGAGCATAAAGACAATGTGGTCAGATAATCCCTATCTCCTTCAGAAACCAATATAAATGTATAGTGAATCTAAGAAGGAAGAGAAAAAAGGAAGCTGAAGCTGGGAGTGAAAGATACCAAAATGTCTTATTTTCCTTTTCATTTGTGTCATTAGGTTTGAATAGGAACTGAGCTGGACCCTAATTCAGCTATGCATATTTCAAAGAAAAATATTTAATTTGGGCCATAATTAGAAAAGATGTAATTTAAGCAGAGTAAAGAGGAGACAATATAAAAGAAGCAATGATGCTTGTTCCTTTTTTAAAAAAAATCTGTTTGATATTAATATTTAGGCATCTATTGACACATTAATAACTGCTTTAGGAAACAATTAAAGGAAAAACAGCTCCTTTGGAGCTAGGTGGCAATATAAAATAAATTACTTGATACACTGGAATAAGTAGAGAAATTGAGAGAAATGTTTTATTACCAGTTAAGAATCAGTGAAAGGGACTCATTTAAGATTGAATGCATAACCTCAGCATCACTGTTTTCCATCTTGCTGTGCTTAGGCAATTTACATGTTCTTTGAATGTATTGCTTTAATGAACATAGGGATGATACAGTGTCTGTGTATATACTGAGATAAATTCACTTTCACCTTGGCTATCTGCTGTACATTCTGAATGACTGTAATATCATTATTAAAGAGCTTTGGTCTCCTAATATTTAAGTCTAAAATTTTCTTAGATCTTTTCTAGCGACATCATCCATGTTAACAAATTTTCAACCTGCTTCTTCAGATTCAGTACAGAATGAGCACTGGCTTTGTTAGTCTGAGCACACAGTTTCATAACCATTGAGCACTGGGGTTATTAGTCCTTATGCCTTTATTTGGCAGCGTATGAGCTAAGCAGTGGTTAAACATTTAATTTGGGCAAGAGCTTTAAGTTATGTGAATTCTGCTGGACAAACATGTCCCTTCTTGGAGTTGTGCCTAGGGATGCTGTGATTCATCACACATATTCAGGCACAAGAAAGAAAAGGCAAAGAGAGAAGGGGAGAAGTATTTCTGAGGCAAACTCATCTTCCTAAGACCCTGGAAGTGGCTCTGGACACCTGCAATGTGCAACCTTCAGATATCTGGAGATGAACACTGCAGGAACTGACTTTGCAAGTTAGTTCCCTGAGAAGCCAGAGACACGGGCTTGTTAAATAAGAATCCATGGAATTTTTCTACATCAGGTTTAAGGTGCTTAAATTTGCAGGCTATAATTTAAAAAAAATCAGACTAGGCCTCTTCTGACAGAAGGTTGTCCACTGACTGACAACCTTCCTTGCTTCTGGTTTATAATTCCTCCTGTATTTTTCCAAAAATGGATCTTCTGTGTTATTCTCTCCAGGTGTATTAGCCAGGGGCTCAGCATCTTCTTATGACATAATTTATTGCTTAGCTGTCACTGACCTTGAGTATTCAGTGCTGAAAACTGGTGAAAACTCTTTACCCTGGCCAAGAGCCAAGGGTTTCCAAGGGTGGGACATGAAGTGGCTAGTCAGGCTTCACTGTTCCTGTTCACCCTGTGCTCCATGCAAGAACTGGCCCTGTGTCCTCCCATAGGTTCTGTGTCAGCTGGGAGGGCAAACACAGGAAAGGAGGCAAAAGAGACCCATGCTCAAATTGTTTTTAATCCTGGCCTCTGTATGCAGATGCCTGATGTGATTTAAAAGCCAAATAAAGACATTTCACTGAGGTCTGCAGGACCTCAGGTGGTTGTTGGTCTGCCATACCCCACACAACTTGCAGTCCTAGGCAGTAAGCTGTGAAATCAGCTGAAGCACAATGTGACTAACAGGGAATGTTCACTATATAGGATGAGTAACTCTATATGGTAGAACTTCATAAGCTTACAAAAGCTGATCTTGGTTATGCAGAAAGAGAATGGCTGGGATCTGAAACGGAACTACTAAAAATGCCACTTTCTTGTCTGATTTATAAATTCCAGTTTTGGGCTGTACTTAGAGCTGTAATCAGTGTTTTGAAAGAAGTTAATCCCAGAGCATGAGGAGTGACTAATACTATTACTCTCCTTTTATATTGCTTGCACAGTGCTTCTCTTTCTGATTAGTAAGAGGAATTCTCTACCCAAAAGTCTCATCTATTTGCAGCCTCTGCTGCTCATAGTCAAGGATTACTTTCATTTAGAAAATTACTTGGATAATTTTCATAATCTGCCTAAAATTTTCCTTTCTTATCTCCTATTTTTTCTCTTGCTTATTTTCTTCTCTGTCTTGCATTTCACAGAGGGCTATCCAAAAAAGAGAGAGGTTATTATGATCTTGCCTCTTTTGCTGCAATAGTTTTAGAAGATTTAGCGTGGAGATAGTTTCAAAATTACCCCACTTTTGAGCTTCCAGCTCCGTTTTCCTTCTCCAAAGAAAGGGATAGCCTCTATTAAAGAGGCTATCACCTCTGTAGTCAGCAATTCAAAAACAAACAACAAAATCTCAGCTCTTCTGCTGCTCAGGAGTTTTGCATTGGTTTAAACAAAGTTAACAGTCAAAATGATGCACAGGCAGAAATCCAGTGATGCACATCCACACACCCAAAGCCAGCCTGAGACACCAATGATTCAGAAAAGGGGAAAATCCTCCTTGTGCTGCTTCTTTCCAAAACATTACCTTGTCTGCTTTTAATTAGGTCCCTGTTGGTTGCAAGGTAATGCAGTTACCAGTGGCTCAAAGCTTTAGCAGTTTGTTGTTGCTCTTCTTCTACTTCCCAGTTTCAGAAGAGATCAGTACATTGGGTTGGGACTTCCCTCCCAGATGGTTGTCTCAGTTTTCCAGTAAGTTGCTTTAGTCATGTCAGGTCTAATAACACTTTCTCTTCCTAAAGACACTTTCACAGAAAATCCTCTGCCCTTTGTGGTTCCTTTCTGGGGCTGTTGCAGCCTCTCAGGGGGAGGCAGCATATTTCAGAATGCAAGGGAGTAAAGCTTATCCCCAGAAATGTATCTCAACCCAGAAACAACGTTTCTCAATCCTGATAATTGTTCCTGGAATGGAATATTCCTGTCTCTGGCCTGCACTTAATAATCACTGTGAGCCTAATCTTCACTTGTTCTTTATCAATTTTATATAATGAATTTGTTGGAATTACAAAGGTTTGATGTAAAACATAATTAGCACAGGTATTTTTATAGATTTCAAAGAGCTTTTTATTATTTGATAGTTCTCATTCAGTAGGAGGTAGACAGTTCTGGCTCACAAATGGGTAACATTATTTTGCTTTTCTTTCATAAGTAACACTTAACTACTGTTTCTAATAATACTGCAGCAAAACAGTTTCTAAATATGACAGAGTGTTGAAAACACTGATGTGCAGGGGAAGTTGCATAATTGAAAAAAATCTTCATTTCTTGTGCCTAACACTTTAATCCCTCCATTCAAAGCCTAGAGGTTTCTTGGTCTTTCAGCTGTGCTTATCTGATAAATGAGCTTTTAAAAATAGAGATGGCAGTAAATTCAAAAGGAGTTTCAGACCTCTAAGTACTGGGAGGGCGTAGATAAACCAAGCTTATATTACAAGCAGCTGCTGTGCTAACTGTCTACAAAACAGAAAATAGGCCTGAAGTTGAATAATTTATTGAAATATCATAGTATTTGGTTATGGTTTAATCTGGTTCTCCATGTGTTATTCTACCCAACAAAACGTGATTTCAGTTTAAGATCAGTGTCATTATCTTCTGGAAGGCATATGCTGTTACTGTGCCTGCTGACAGGCTGCACACATGTGCTAGGAACCGGCTGTGGCTTTGACAGCTGGTCCCAACTAATTGCCTCCAGCAAGATAAACATGGTCTGGATTTTGATCAACTATTTTTTAGGATAAGGGACCAATGGAAGGGAGCTGTGCGCTGTGGGAATCCAGGAGACTAATGGGGAAAAGATGAACACTGTAAGGATATTGTTTCAAGGCAAAAAGACAGTATATTTTATGCTTATAAAGGTACGTTCTATACGAGCAATTTAGAACAATCTGTGATTTTACCTTTGCTACATCCCACGAAGAGTATCTCCTTTCTTGCAGTGCCATTTTATTCAGTAATTGTCCCAAGTCATTAGACTTCCCACACAACAATTCACAGTCAGAAATGTAAGTTTGGAGGGAAATGCATTTCTTCAGTTTATGGAAGAATATGTACCCCACTTCCACTTGGAAGGAAATTCTGATCTGATTTATTTGCAACAGCCCAGACAACCTATTTTTATTTAGCTTTCCACATGAACTTGTGTCTTGAAGAAAAAATTGCCTAATTGGTTATACTGCTGTTACACAGGCGCAGACTTGATGGATGCACCTCTCCCTTCTCATGCCAAACCCAAGTGTCAAGAGGAATAACATGAAGAATGCCAAAATTCATTTTGAGCTGTGTCTGGGTTTGTATTTTGTGGCATACACTAAACTAATATTCTGTTAAGGCAAAGGAAAAACTTCCGTTTTCACTGTGGATTTGTTTCAGTCACATGCAAGTTTCTGGCTGATGAGGATGCTATGACTATTATCACAAGAAACAACTTTGAGAAGGGGAAGCTCAGAGAAGCTAGCAAATTGAACTTCAATGTCATCTAAATTTGAGAGAATTAAGGCTCCTGGTTGCCAACAATCTTGTGGTAGTTCCACTGTTAGCTGCCTTCTGCAAAAACCCAGAATGTTTTCTTTCCAGACCACGTGCTAAAACTTCCCCAAGGACAGAGGTGTTAATAAGCAAGATGAGAGGTCCCTGCTCTGGCACAGCACTGAAAGGGTGACACCAGGCTCACAAAAGCACCGATGCCAAGTATGTGAGTGCATTCATTGTACAATTACCCTGTGTGTCTGCCAGTTACAGTAATTGGATAATTGGGTCCACAACTGCCTAACTACATTAGCAACTACTCATTGCTAAATTATATGTGAGCAATGTATAAAAAGCCTCAGTGCCTAAAAGCCTTTGTTACAGAAACTCTCATTTTGTGAAGGCTCATCCTAGTTGAGAAAAGCATGCCTATGCACCATGATCTATCTTTTTGTTCATTCCTTTTGAATCTGGACGGGACTGAATCTAGACAGGAAAACAAACACAACTAAAAAGGAAGAGAGGCAGTTGTGAACACAGGCTCTTGTTTCTCTCTCCTGCTGATTCTCAGAGCTTTTCAAGAAGTGCCATGGGAAATTAAGTCAGGAGGTTTTAAACATTCAGCCTTTAAATGAGCATTCTGACAGGGTCTTTAACTGACAGGTTGTTACAACTTATTTCTCCTCTCCTGGCCTTTTCAGAACTCTCATTCAGTTAATTTTATAGGAATAAAAGAATTACTACAAAATGTCCTGACCTGAAGGAGTTTTGGAGAACTGAGCCTTGGCAATGGCAAACCCATGAAAACTCAAATTGCCCCTAATGGCCACTGCATGGAGAGCTAGCAGAGAGCTACCAACAGGACCATGTTTTTCACCTGAGGGCTCTAAGTGGATGCAAATGAACTACTAGTTTAGTGTACAGCCACTTGTTTCTCACCTATAACCAGTAACCTGGATAACAGAGGAAAGGAAATGTAACAAATGATGATGCCTGATGTTGAATGGAGTTTCAGAGACTTCAGAAGATTACAGACTGGTTTTGTACATTAATAAAAGAGCAGAATTACTGAGTATGTAGGCAAATATGCTACATTCAGAACGATTTTTGATGGTTCTGTAAAGATAATGAATTTCTCATAAACCTATCTGAGTTCTCTGAAGGATTGAACAGCCATGCTGCTCTGGGAGATACAGCTGATATGGTCTCCTTGGATTCCTGAAAGTCACTGGACAAGATCCTTCAACAAAGTGTCTTAAAAAAGTTAAGACTGGGATGAGATGGACAGTGCTGACATGGATAGGCAAACAATTAAAAGAAGTTACTTCTCTCACCAGAGGCAACTTAGCACTGTGGTTCCATAGGGGTATATCTGATGAGCCCTGCTCTTCATTACATTCACAAATCAATGGAATATGAAGTGACAAAGTTGAGTGACTGTTCTGAACTCTTCTTTGTGTTAAAACCAAAAGCTAGCAAAGTTTGAAGAGCTGCTGTAACATCTTGTGATACTGAGTAACGTGGCAGGGTGGGGAAAGGGAATGTGTGAAAATGTAAAAAGAGTTCACAAGAGGAATTCTAATTTAATGTATTTGATTGCAGACTCTGAAGAAGCTATTATCAGCTAGTACAGAGATTCTCAAGTTATAATAGCAAAATTTTTTATGCAGGAACATCAGCATAGTCCGAATAGCAGCAAGTATGAAGAAGATTACTAGGGAAGGGGGGGAGAACGATGCGTAAAACAATATTAAGCTACAGTATCTTGGCTGTGGACATTTTTTAGCCTTCATATCAATGTGTGTGTGTGTATATATATATATATATATATATATATATACACATATATATGTATGGATTTATAAAAAAGTACAGTTGAATGGCAAGGAAAACTGTGGGTAAAAAGGCTCAATACAAAAAAGAAATCAAACATGGAAGGACTCTAGCTATGAAAAATGTTGACTCAGAGGAAATATGAAAGAGAGCTGTAAAATCATACGTGGCATGAAGATCAATAAGGAAGGATAATTTTGCTCTTCTAAAAT
Source organism: Molothrus ater (assembly GCF_012460135.2). Classification (NCBI taxonomy): domain Eukaryota; kingdom Metazoa; phylum Chordata; class Aves; order Passeriformes; family Icteridae; genus Molothrus; species Molothrus ater. The sequence continues at coordinate 15,468,380 of NC_050479.2, read as the reverse complement.
AAGAGGGAGCATCCAAGGAAATCACTAGGCAGCAGCTCAGCTGTAGAAACCAGACATGGGGATAATATGAAGTACTAAAAATCAACTTTAATTTGAAATGTGATTAAACAAATTCATGAACATAAAAAAACCCAAACCAAAGGAAAACACAAACTTCTATTTAATGCTGAGGTAAAGTAAGAGATGTCTCATTAGCAGACTTTGGCAATGCCTCTCCCAGCAGTCCTTTATGATGACTCCAACTTTTAACAAGTGTTAGACATTGACAATACTTACCTTTTCTTTGGCACATAGTTGCTAGGGAAATAAACAGTAACTTGGCACTGACCTCTTTGAGAAACTTCAGATCAGTGAATGTCACAGACATTTCATGAATGAATTTAATCTTGCAACCTGCACACACAGTTCTTCATCTGCCAGGAAAACAATTTTAAAGTAAATAATGCATATCAAAACAAGACATATCAAAACAAGTCACTGTGTATGGGAGGTTTTACCAGTTTCACTATTGTTGAAAAAAAAGCAAGCGTCCCAAAAGGGAAGGTAGAGAGAAAAAGAAAAAGAAAGAAAAAAAGTATGCAGCTTATTTTCAAAGTAGAATCATTCCCAATTTTTCCAACTGATGATTCATGAAAGGGCTCTTTCTTTTTTATTGCATGCAAGCAAGCAGTTTTTTGTCTTCCTTGTTCTAGCTTTTGGATTTTATTTCTGTTTATTTTGCTTTTATATCATAATGCCATGATATTCTTGATCCAGGTTTAAACACTCCATTCCTGCTTAGCATGTGCTTGAAGTACTTTAGAGAGGTTCCCTGATTTTTTTTTCAAAATGTCTGGAACACTATCCTTGTCCTTTTTCATTCTGAGAGCCCTCAAAGAGTCACATTCACACACTCATATTGGACTCACTGGCTCAGAGAAATGACAGCTTCCCTTCAGATTGCCATCTCAGTGACACAGCAAGCATCTAAAGATGTTTAAAATGAGGATGGCACAACCCAAGGTCTGGAAATTTTGCAGACTGTGAAAGTTATTTAGTAAGTTTTAAAACTGGAAACATGTGATAGCACTGCAGAGTTACTAGTAGATGAAGTTGCTGTCAGTAAATCCCCAACCCTTGGGGATTTCCGTGAGGAAGAAAACCATGGGGTTTTCTTTCCTTTTTCTTGGGGGGATTATCTTTTTTTGAGGATATGATGCTGAAAGTACTGAAGTTCTGTCTAACAGCTCTGGCTTCTGTCCCAGAAGTGCCCTGACCACTCAGTCTGCCAGCCAGCTTGGTGGGTGAGAAAACCACATCTTACAATGCCTAAAATCTGGGGTCTTCAGGAGTCAAATACTTCTTCTGCGTTCACCTCTTGAATACACACCAAATATATGCAGCTCCCCTTGTCAGAGTTCCTGAGGAATCTACCACAGCTTTTGGAAAGTTTTAGCACCCAGGGACGTGCTATAGTCACATACCCAGAAAAAGTAAATGAGAATGATAAATGCCAAGGAAAGCAAAAGTTCTGTTTCAGATTGAGTTCACAAAATATATGGTCACCAGTAGAATTTAAGCACCACCCATACACAGCTGCAGATGTTAAAGACAGTTAACACTAATAGAGATTAGAGAGCAAGTGAAAAAATGGCATCTTAAGAGGCAGCTTATGGCCTATCAAGACTGATGCTCCTTGCACCTGTTGCACCCTGAAAATAACTCATATTGCCATTGCTGTTAATGTTAAAGGCATAATAGTTATAACTCAGCATAAGTTGTACCCATGGTCTCGTGAGGGGCAGAGCCTGGAATGGAGATGGTGGCTGGCTGCTGGTGGTTTTGGTGCCCTGGTATGTATCTGCTGCCTGTACCTGCCCTGAAGCCAGTCTTGGACTCCAGCCGTCATGGAGATGGCCTAAAATGCCAAAGGAAGTGACCTGACACAAGCTACGCCTTTCGGTCAAGCATGACCAAAGGGCCCCAGCGCTTGCACTGGGGTTAGTATGGGGTGCAGAGTGTTTGCTGCTCTCGGGATGCACTGGCACAGTCAAGCAGCACACTCCTCTTTGTGGCTCTGACTCCAGGATCTCCTCCCCTCGTGCTGTTCCAGTAGCCCCAGTTTCACTTCAGGAAGCCAAGGTTGCACAGATCAACTTTCAAAAGTAACCCAACAACAAAATATCTTACAGACTTAAACTCTTTTTCTCTTGGTATCCTCATATTTTAAATGTAGAATTTAAAAGTCTTTTTAGTTCTAGGTCTGTGTGTGTGTGTGTGCCACTTTTCTCAATTTGCTTAAAAAGTGCATAGGAAATCACACAGCAAATAATATAAACATGTCAGCAGATTCAGGATCATGAGGCAGTATTTGCCAGTTATGTTTAGCTTAGAGTCAGAGTCAAGCAGTGTGACTTTTTGCACTTGATAATCTTGGAGAAACAGCCCTGCACAGTAATTAGGCTCATGAACTCAGGTCTCTATCTATGACTAGCATTAGATTCTGCAGAAAATCCATTATGAGCTGAGTTTTCTTCTAACTTTTAAATATGGGAGAAGGAGTAATTCCTTTCTGGTTTTAATTCATCCAGGCAGCACCAGTCTCAGCAACTGCAGAGCAGTGATCAAAACAGAAGATCAGTGTTGGCATATGTCAGACTTGTGGCTTTCATGGGTACCATCTCCTCCTATCTGAAGCATTCAGCATGGCACCATAGTGTTCTGTGCCTTGGTGGGGTAGAGTGGAAGTTACTTGGACTAGAAGCCTTTTAACAAAGTCTGTGACATATAATATTTGTGTGTCATGTGCAATCTCTATGAAAATCCAAATTAATGGTAAAGATTGTTTGATGACACATAGTTAGTAAGAGTATGTGCAACTAAAACATAATTAGTAGCACACAGGATCAGACTTAGGAATGTTGTAATAAGAAGGAAGTGCTTTGAACACTTGAGATAACTCTCAACCCAGGATAAGCCATGAATACCTCACCTGTACATGAACAGGTCTCTAGGAGCTGATCATGATACACACAAGTAATTTTTCATCTCAATTAGGGAACAAGTAGAAGGAGCCAGTAGCTCAAAGAAAATCAACATCAAAAGTAACCTTGAAGTATTAAAAGCAAAAATTTCCAGGTAAAGCCTGAGTACCTCATATGTACTGAGGAAGGAGTTTTGAAACAGCGTAGGAGAGGTTGGCATTTAGCTCTTGGGGTGCTGCTGGAGTAGTTGAATGCTGCACTTTGACTGGCTAAGTCCTGATTTAGGAATCATAGATGAGGGACATGAAAATGGTCTTCAAGCAATCTGTTGGTGAGCAGCCTAAGCCAGGCTAGAACCCACTTAATTGCTGTGCTTGCCTCCAGGAACTTCATCTCCAGTTTTGCAACACACATCAACCTTTGGCTCTTCTAGAACAGCCCTTTCTATTACCACTTGGAAAGAGGCAAAGTCCAGAGTAAAACCAGTGGGTTTGGTTTGTCCTCTTTTTCTGGAGGCGGTAAAGCCGGATTAGCCAGCACACACGTCCACCCAGAGATGTGTTTAGTGGAGACTTGTTGAAAGAGTAGCACTGGTCTGGGCTAGGAAGGAATTTCAATGCAGTGAAGAGTGGGTATTTGAAAGACACTTTTCAGCTTCAGGCAGGCCCTAATTCACCACCATGACATCTCTATTGGATAGAAGGAATAATTACTTTCATCTAAGCATTCAATATTTCTGGTTTTCAATCATAGCCTGAATGCTGTGGGAATCTTACTACAAACTCCACTGCTAATAGTTTATGTGACACTTGCCTAACTGAAAGACCTCATTGACCTGTTAGCAGATTATAATCATTGGACAAAGCTGTTGGACCCTTCAGGAAACTCCAGCTCTGTAGCTGGAGCAGAGACAGGCTCCCATGTGTACAGGAGCTCATTGGCTCACGGGGTTGGCCACAGGATCTGGGCTCTCACTCTTGACTCTTTCTCTGTAGTTTAAACATTTCCTTTCTCAGAAGAGCAATGGAACGTGAGCTTCTGGCTTGTAGCTGAAACCCTCAGAAGCCACAAGACAAGATGCAGACATTTTTTGCAAAAAACTTACACTCCTGCTAGTACTGGACCTAAGATGAAACTGGAAGGCTTACAGAAAGCACAGGCTGATTCTCCCCTCTTGGGGCAGCTGAAGAGAGTCTTTCCCCATCCCACATGGTGAGGTATGATTGCAACTTCTTTTCCAGCTAGTGTAAATTTCCGCAGGAACAGATTGTGTATAATTGCATGATCCTTCCCTTGCTGTACAAATGTGGTTCCCAGAAATGAGTAGATGTAAATTCGTATGTGGTGGTGTTGCAAAATAAATAGCTCATTGCTTTTTAACTTCTGGTGGTTTATTTGTAAATAATTAAATTTTTTTAGAATCATGTTGATAATTGAGTAGCAAAACTGTAAGGCGGTTTGGCTTGTTACTGGTATCTCACTGCTTTTCTAAGAATGGTAACAGCCACAATCAATACTTAAAGATGAGAATGTGGCCTGCCCTTTGGGTTATGTTCTGTCAGTGATGTTACAGTTTCATACCTGTAAACCCCTCTGAATGCTTGATAGATATGCTTAGTGGACATAGCTCACTGCTATAGTTCTTACTGTAGGTGAGATTCATTAGCCCATCCTAAAATAAAGAAATAAATTAAATAAAGCTCAGACAGTCCAACTGCAGTGGTTTAACAAAGTGAAGCTCTTCCTGTTCCCTCCAGACCCTCTGTTCATGAATGTTTCAGCCTAGTTGAGGGCCTGTCCCTGCTTCACAGGCATTTCATGAGTATGAATGAACGTATGCTGAAGCCCTCAGGGGTTCCTCACATCTTGCCAGTGGCAAAATTTTAATGAGAGGACTCAGTCCCAATATGGAGGGAGGAATTGGAGCTGTAGTGAATATCAGCTGCTCACAGGTTAACATGAGGGAGTTCTTTCCCACTGTTTAGATTACAGTACAGATTAGCTGAACGTATCAAACTGCTTTAGTTCTGCTTTAGTATAGAAATGGTTTTAGCTCAAAACCTCAGTGTTAATTTCCTTTTATGCAAGTTGAGACACGCTTGGCCTGGACGGCAGAAAAACTGCTGCAATTCAGTTACACTAAAGCTGAGGAGCAATAAAATGCCAAGCGTTTCATAAGCCAGGAGACCACACACACACTCTTCCTGCTCAGCAGAACAAAACCAGCAGAAAAGTGCCCTTTTTGCTTATGCCCAGTGAAGCCTCCCAGGTGCAGGGAGAGCAGGGGCAGCCCATCGAGCTGCCAGCCCAGGGCTGGCATGACCTCCTCCCTGAGTCTGGGTAAAATGCACCCCACTCCATGCCCGCAGCAGACCTGCACTCTGAGGGGATGGGGCACTTCACTTCTTACTGTACTAATTCCTGCTGCCCCTCTGTGCTGCCTCTTCTCTTGCCAGCCAAGCTACAGTGCTCTTTGTGGGCAGGCCTGCATTCAGCCTTGGAAAAATTGGCAAGTGACAGGAATAGAGTTTCCCATCATTCACTGCTGGCAGTCCTTCCTTGTCCCCATCACATCCGACAGTGAAGCCAATAAACTGAGCTAGGGACCATCACACTCACTGCAAAGTCACAGCAGTGTCATGGAAAGCCTCCCCCCACATCAGGATTTTCTTAATTTGGTAAATTATGGCCTTGAAGAGGGCATTTAAGTTGTATACCAGCATTTGGGCTCTAATTACTTCTCCAGTGCCTTATGCAATGACACTAAATCGCCCTAAGAAGCTGTTAAGTAGGACAGGTATTTTTTTGTAGTTTCATTATAATGGTAAAGGCCGAAAAAGAAAAAAAAAAATTACTATTGCTTATGCATATGCTTCCAGTAACATTGTATGTATATTTGTGCAACCTTCTGATGTCCTGGTGTGGAAATTTCAAAGCTGTTTTACCTTAATTCCCTGGCAAGGAAATTTCAGAAGAGTTACAATGGGACAATGCTTCTCTCAGGTCTCTTCCAAGGCTCCCTTTCACTAGGGAAGGTCACACAGGCCTCTTCTGCAGGTATTGCCATGTTGGCAGTGGTGGTGATGGCATTTGCCAGAAATGTACTCTAAAGTCATGGGGTCCCCACGGTGGCATAGGGACCCTTTTGGCTGGTACAAATGTGACCCAGAAGTGAATTACATGGCTAATTCCATTCAACAGCTAGCTGGTCAAGTAAGGAAAAGAGTAGTGGTTCTGGGTGGCAGTTTTATGTTCTTTTGTTGCTAAAAGGAAAGCAGATGAAGATTTACATCAGCTTTTTTTTGAGGTACCATAACACAGTGGGAATTACAATCCTCATCCTCAAACCCATTTAATTTTGAGATGATAGAGGTAATAATGGGAAGCAATTTTCTCTTTGCAACATTGAATTACTACTATCTCATATCTGTGTAAATGCCTGGATCAAGCACCTTTTTGAGAAATGATCTGTCAGACAATGTGTAGGAAATGCATGTGAAACAACTGTCACCAATCCTTTTGTAGATGTAACAGTGTATTTTAGCTGTTAAAGCGTAGGAAAGCCTGTTATCATGAAAGCAGAGATGAACACAAGGTTTTATGGTCATGTGGATTAAAGTGCTTCCTGATGTTTAGCATTTGGCAAAGCTTTGTGGGTTTTTTTTTCCTTGAATAATTATTCATGAGGATATTCCTAGCATGTCACTCTTAGTTTGAAAAATGTGAAGTAAGGTATCCTCTGCTTATTCCATTGTTGGGATTAATGCTTTCCATATGTAGAAGTGCTAAAGGTGGTCACTCTAATGAGTTTATCAGAAAATATGGGAATCCTGCAGAAAAGCCCACTTGCACTCATGGAGCTATGCATCCTCCCTTCCTACCCCGCAGAGAAGTTTCAATGTTTCCTTTCCCTCCCAATCTCTCTCTGTTTGTGGGGGTGGAAGAAGAGCTTGCCTGTGGTGCACTTCGTGCTCTGCCTGTGGTGAGTTCAAACTCCTGAGTGGTCCACACTCCCAGATGGTGCAGAAAGTGAGCCAGGATGCAACCCTGGCTGCTCCTGCAGGTGCCCACAGGACACCTCTGTCAGGGCTCTGCTCTGCTCCTCTGGCGATGGTTGTGCTCCACTCATCCTCACAGCTGCAGATTTCTTGGGATGTGCTTATCTTACACAGTCACATAAATAACTGGTCAAGGACATGTCAGAAACATGGCCAAGGACACTGAAGGTCCCAGTTATGGCTGCCACCTCCGCTTCCTGCAGCCTTTGTCTTGGGACAAAATGTACTTATTAGTTTGCAAGAGGGTATACATTCTCCGGTTCTTACGTAAGTCACATTCCTCCTCCTGACAAAGACAGCAATTGTATAAATGTCCAGAGCACTTGGACATACCAGGCACAATTAACACCTGGTCTCTCTCCTCTTTTATCAGGGAAGACACAGCAAGGATAAATTTGGCCAGGAGTAAAACCTCTGCTCAGTGTTGTGCTCCTCATGCATGAATGTTATTGCAGCATTTAAGGAACAATCACTTGCTGACAGGGTTACTAGCAATTACAGGGCATATTTCATTAGTGCATCCACACAGGGCATTGGCCAGCTCTAACAGCTGCCAGGGGTTGCACTTGTGAATGCCAAAGAAAGTTTCTTTTATTTGTCTGCCTGGGTACAGATGTTGGACCTGAATTACCTCTCAGCATGAGGTCCCTCATTGTCTCCCAAAATATCTCCAAGTCACTTAATTCCATCAGGTCATTGTACCTGACCTTTAGCTAGAACATCCCAACCTGTTTTTCCCAGTGGGAAACAAGGACTGCGTCCAAGCTGGCAGTGGGAAGGCAGTGCATGCACACAAGTGCAGGGTGCTTGTAAACAGGAAAAAATACAATGTGAGGGTTGGGAGAACCACAGGAAGGATTATTTGAGCCTATTTCTAATGTTCATTTGTCACTGGCTAGCTGAGCCATCCTCTGAGGGTTCTCTAGGCTGAGTCCAAGGGCTGCACCCAAAAGGAGACTGTCTCTGAGTGGCTGGGCCCAGCCTAAGTGTCAGAGGACCTGTATGCAGGTTGGAGAGACCCTTCTCTGGGTTTCTTCCATTCTGGGTGCTTTGCTTCAGCTCTTGGGAGCATGCAATTGTTGAAACTATGACATGGAACTTTGGCAAAGCAGTTTTTGAACCCTGTGCTTTTCTCTAGGGCTGCGCTGCAGCCACAGCAACACTAGCACACCATTTTTTTCCTCAGTTTCCTTGCTAAAGCCAGGGATCTTCAGGGCTCTTCAGAGGAGAAACCTTCAGAGGAGGTTTCTCTGTGCCTGCAATCAGGAACAAGTGCATGCCCATTTGATGAGTCATTTTAACCTCTAGTGACTAACCCATCCAGCCTGCAGGAGGGAAGGGAATTATAATAGTAATAACAGTTTGTGTTGCCACTGGAGGGTTTCAAAGTGCTTCCTAAGCAATTTTCCTTATCAGGGTTCCTCTGAGATACGACAAACATGCTACTCATATTTCATGGCCATTTCTGTCTGTTATCTTTTTAAACCGCTCGTTGCTTTTTGTCGCTGAACTCACAGAAACCTGAAACCCTCAGAATTCTGAAACCCACAGAATTCTGAAACTCTCCTGCAGGATCTCAGAATGGATCAGGTTGGGAGGGACCACAGTGGGGTCATCTGGTCCAACCTCCCAGCTCAAACAGGGTCATCCCAGAGCACATGGCACAGGATGTGTCCAGACAGCTCTGGAATATCTCCAGTGAGGGACACTCCACACCCTCTCTGGGCAATCTGTTCCAGTGCTCAGTCACTGCACAGGGAAGTTCTTCCCCATGGTCAGGTGGAACTTCCTGTGCATCAGTTTCTGCTTCTTGTCCTATTGCTCAGCACCACTGAGAAGAGCCTGGATCCATCCTCTTGACACCCCCCCTCCCCGCTTCAGACACTTACAGACCTTGATGAAATCCCCTCTGTTGTCTTTCCTCCCAATTCCTGATTTTCCCTGGCTATAATCAATTATAATTTCCAGTCTGGAAAATAATATGGTGAATTGCACTGTAGTGAAAGTAAAACTGAATGCATAAAATACCCATCTGCTTTTTAACACAACAACCTGCCAGTTTAAAAAAACATGAATGGTTGCAATGACTGCAAATTAATCAGATGTGAGGGAAGGCAAAAGAGCCAATTCCACCTATTTAAACCCTTGGGACTGCTCAGGTACACCTCCAACAAAAAATGAGAGACAGTTCAAGGAGGCAGATATTGCTGTAGTATTACATTTTATTAATATTAATTGGGATATTTCTTCAGTCAGTTTTTCTCCTGGCTCTTCAGCTGTTTTCCCCAGTGCCTTGTGTACAGTCAGAATGTATACAGGAGAGTCTAATTGAAAAGTTATATTAATCATAAATAGATTCCTGATTGAATTAGGAGACATAGTGGACCAAACTAAAGCTGCTTGGCCAAATGCTTGGGTTGTATTTTTATTCTGTAAATGCAGAAAAATGGCAAAAGAATTGTTCTTCCTGTCCAAAACCTACTTTTCTTGCTGTAGATTGAGTCAGTAACCACTGAGGATTGCACTGAGATCTGTCAGGAGGAGACTTGTCTACTCAGCCTCTTTCCCTCTGTATTTTAACAGCTAATTTTCCTTGGTTGTATCTTTTATTAATTTTTATGAAAGTTATCCAAATTGCAGAATACACATTAAATACCTTAGTGTGTGTGAGGAATCCAAAATTAGTGAAGTTTGATTGGGATAAACACACAGTTACTGTTCGCTAACTCTTCCCCTGCCCACCAATCCCTAATAAATCAAATTCACAACAGCAAAGAGAACAAATCAACCATCCACAGTGAAGTATTGTTTAAATAATGACTCAGCCAGATTACAGATACTTTATTTATATAACCATTGAGAAATGAATTTTACAGAAAGCACAAAAATAGTCTGACAGTTGAATTCTGTCTCAGACACTGTAAATGGTTCCTTTAATGGGAAGAAATGAAATAAAATGTGTACAGGTGTCCACACTATACAATCACACTCTTTTGTATATAAGATATATAAATATATTCACTTTATTTATTACAGTTATAAAAAGTCCCTACTGTTAATGATGCAATCTATGTGCACAGTGTTTGTATGAATATTTAATGTGTAAGCTGTAGATTTTGCTAAATGTAGGACATATTATCCCAATGGCAGGGAGCAGTTTTTTCTCTTGAGGGACCATCTACCCATAAATATCTGTAAAATTGCTCTTGTCATTTTTATGGCTTTCATGTTATAAAAAGCTGAAAAAGCAGACAGATAATAAGGAGCTATGGATGGCTAATTGAGCTGACATTATTTCCCCAGTAGTATTTATCACATGATGTCAGACTTCCAGAAAATGTGAGATGTTTTATACTACCTCAGTGATATACAGTTCAGCTGGATGGATTAGAAATTACTGATCCTGTTGGGTCATCACTTTTACCTGCATGGTAATGAAACTCTTATCCAAACCTTTTTTCAGAATTACCAAAGATATCTGATGTAAGAAGTTTTTCAAAATTTCCTTAGTATGCTTTTTGGACAATGATTTATAAGAATGACAGAATTGACTGTTAGAAACTAGACTTACATTAAATCTAAATATATTTTCCATGTCATATTAGCATGTTAAGCATATTTCTATGTACACTTAACATATCTATTTTCTCTGTCTGGAGTGTTCCTTTCCATGGTCTCCAAAAGTTTATTTTTGGTCCTTATTTTTCCCCTGTTTGACTGCCAGCCTGTCTATAAGTCTGTTTTTCATCATATTAGGGGTGTTAACCTGAGCAACAAGGTACCTAAAATTTAATGCCATTTTTTACAACAACTTGATGAGACGTATAGAGTTGCTGTTGCCAACCTGGAGAACAACAGCAGAGGATATTTGTCTGTTTTACTATTTCCTGGTTTTGCACTCTCAGACATTTTATCCCTTCTGCTAACACACACCAGACCCTTCTATTACAGTTGCATTTTAGTGCTGGGATTTAGTTTCAGATGTTACTTTAGGTTTTGAGGGCAGAGCTCAGTGGGACACTCTAAGCTGCACAGTTCCTACAGCAATTTCTCTGTACAGCTATAAATAGGATTAAGATGCATCTAATTTAGTTGTGCCTTCTAGTTTAGCTTGCTGCTTTGCAGAGGAGGAGTTAGGAGCTACAGAAAAGGTGAAGCAGCATAATTGAAGTCCACACCTGATTCCCTTCAGCTAGCTTGCCCAGCTCATTACTGATACACATTTGGAGCTGAGCTGGTGCTTTCTGCCAGTCTCAGACCCCCACTACTGACACTGACACATCTCATGTCAGAGCAGAGGGCTGCACTCATCATTGCAGGAATACAGAAAAAAACCTTGGAAGATGAATTTAAGTGACTGCTCTCAGCAGCACAAATTTACACCTGACAAATACTGAGATATATAGGAACAACAGAAAAACAGTTTAAATCTAATCCTATGGTTTGCCTTGTATGCCCCCATTAGATGAAACCCAAATTTGTCAGCTGTTAGCTGTCAGCTGATCAATCACCTGGGTATATTGGCAACAGAATCACTCCAACAGGGGATTTGTAGCAGATTGCTAGCATTGAAATGTTTTTATGATTGTATATCTATCTAGTTCTATTCATCACTGGATTATCAAAGATGAAATGCGATAGAACAAAAGTGTCTGATACATCTTAGTTGGCTTTTTCACTGAATTATTTTTAAAATATCCCAGCTACTAGAAAAGTACATAAAACTTTCTTAATAGCATCACATAGAGTTCAAATTTAAAAATTGACTGCAAGAAGATCTCTCTTCTCCTTAAAACTATGCTGATCCTATTGTGTGACTCTGCAAAGTAATCAAACTGAGTTTATGTAAGTGTTCTCTTTTATGGGGAAAGCTCACCCGTGCTGGAAACAATAGCAAAGTATTCATTAACTTTAATGGAAACCGGATTTCCCTCTTACATTTTTTATTTGGTTTTGGTTTTTTTTATGGACAAACTATTGAAATTATATTAATTGAGTTGGTCATATATACTACTGAATGGTCTATAAAAATAGACAGATACATACTTGTGCACATAGTGTAAAAGCAATCACTGTCCCAAAGAAAATATTGTTGCATTACATTAGAAGCTGTGGATTCAATAAGAGGGTTCTCAATACATAAATTAATTCTTTAGAATAGACAGTCCCCAATGATGTAGCATACATCCAAAAATGAAGTCGGCAAGATTTTGCAGCTTTGCAGGTCTCCCTATGCAATGCTTGGCTTTTTCCTTTGAGTACTCATTTACTTCCTGTGCTCTAGATTACATTCTCTTTTTTTTTCTGGAAGAAGAAAATTAGTTTTGCTGACTTCACTTAAACCCTTGTCATTGGATATTTCCCCTCCTAAAAAAAAGCACTACCACTTACAGACCAGAAAAATATATTCACTCAGCAATTTTCCAAGATGCTTCAATTTTAAAGTTAACAATAATACAATTTCACCTGAACAGAAGTAGATTTCCTGAATCACTATGCGTGTATGCATTACTCATAGCAAGTAATGAAAATATTCGAGATATAGCCTTTGTGATGGAAAGCTGATTGTGATGAAAGGAACATCAGGACAAAATCTCTTAAATAAAGGAAAATGGCACAAGACTATGAGGCTGACATGATATGCAAATGGAAATCCATGTGATATATGTGGTAAAAAGATTGAATTGACATATTTTAGGTCCATGATTCTTAAAGGATTCTGGGAGAATTCTCCTCTGAAGATGCAATTTTTCCAGGTCATTGCCAAGTGCCATGTTTTCATCAGATGGATTTGCATGATTCCATCATCTTGTAGCAGAGCTCAGGGTGTGATGCTTTGGTTCCTGACTGCATCATGCTGCATAATTGGGTGAAAATAGTTCACACATTTGTCATGACGCAGTCCAGCATCTGTAGCTGCACAACATTCCCCACTTTTGTACTTTGAGTTTAGTGGCTCCATAAACAAATCCACATGACTCATAATAAACAAATGCAATTCTTTTCCATAGCATGTATCTTCAGCATGGCCTAAGTACAGAGTGCTCCTCTGGCAACTCTCCTCTGTGCAAATGGATTATGCACACTCTGTGTTACCTGGCTTGTGGTTATTCAGGTCTTTTCTCTGTAGCTTTAGTTACCAGTTCCACTATGACCAGCAAAAGGGGATCTTTCACCCAAGAAAAGTACATCAGTGGCAAATAATTAACAAAACTCATATATGCAAAATAGATTTGAAATCATTTCACCTCTACTTTTAAGGTGTATTATTTACTGATGCACTGACAATTATCTCAATAATAGAAGAGGTATTTAATGCATTTTGTTTTCACTTTTTATAAGGTCTAAGTGAGATTGTTCATTCTCAAGTTTACTGTGGCTCTGCTGCAGCTCGTTACTGTGATTGCTTTTCCTGAAAATTGCATCTTCTGAGTCTTTGCCTTAGAAAACCCTTTTTTCTCCACTAACTCCTCAGACTATGAGTGTACTTCTTGATTTGAGCTACAGTAGTGTTCACATGCTGAATTTTTCTTCTGTATTTGGACTCTATAGAACAGTCATCAAAATACCAAGAAACTGAACTGATTCTTTTTAAAAAAGCTATTTTAAGTGTTTATCCTCTTAAATAAAAGAATGATTGCAATGCCTAGCATGGTCACAGTTTAAAATGTTGATGTCTAGCAATTCTCTTTTGAAGCTCTCCTACTGTATATACAAAAACATCCCATTGTTCTTGGGCTTTTGAGAAATACAACTGCTGCTGTAGCCTGTTGTGAAATTAATTCTAGAAATTTGTTTCCTGTTCAAAGGCTGGGTGCTTAAGACAGCAGGGGATGTAATTAAAAACCCTTTAAAAAATTCATGGATATAATAAAGCTAACCAAGCCATTTCAGAAGTATGGTTTGTGTAATTGAGAAATAATGAAGTGATGCTTGTGGAGGTCCATGCTGGCATCTGCTCTGAAGAGCAATAGAGCATTTGCAAAGCTTAGAAAGACACAGAAATAGGAGGAACCTTGAAAGACAAAAATTATTAAGTCCATCTGATGATTTAATCAAAGTGCATTATGACTTGAAGGGAAGAGTAAGGAGAATGTTTCACTGGGCATGAAGGAATATAAAACTCACCCACACCCTTTCTTCTGAAAACAATAGCTCAACAGCTACAAGTGCTTGGCAAGTTAAGCCATGTAGCCAGTAGGAGGTACAGAGATTATGTAATTCTTCAACCAGCTCCCATTTTCATTAAAATGGGTCAGCACAGCTTGTACATAGAGTCTACTACAGGCCATAGTTTCAATTTATCTGTAATTGCCTTGCCCATGCTCAGTGCTGTGCTCCCACTGTTTTTTATAGACTTGGCTTCCCTTAAGAAAAAGATTGGAAGAGGTTTAATGGCTGTCAGGGTGGCTGCAAATAGTGCTAAAGAGTCAGATAAGAAACAGAAACTTCTTGTGAAGAACCAGCTGCTCCTGGACACATCCAAAGGAACTGCAGGCTGAGCAGATTGGTGTTTGGGAATGAGTCAATCATTAGTGTATGGTGGGGACTGCTGATGGCTTGGTACAACTGCCTGCTTGGTTTTCCTGGGCCAGGAGAGCACAGATTATGGGGCTGGCATTTTGCTGCGTTTCTATTTTCTCAGGATATGTAATTTTCTGTTCTTTTCAAAGTCAAATTTAAATAGAAGTAGAAGCTACCTTAAAGCCATATTGCCCCCTGCATTTATATTCTAGTATTGCTCTGAGCAGAGACATGAAATAAAACAAGATCAGGCTCATATGTTTTCTCTTATTTCCCTTACTTTTTAACTTTCTCAAATAAGTGTTCACCTGTGAACCCCTTTTACAGAGTAGTTTTCCTAGGCTTACTTTTTAGTGAGCTGACTATTATACAAAGCTCTTATGTAGCATTTATTTACTATGTATAAGGATTCCCTTCATGAAGTTATTTTCCTGTATTCTTTAAAGTCCTTTAAAAGTGTATCCATATGGCAGTTGCTCCATTATCTGCCTCCTCCTGATTTTTTAAGAGGACTGGCTGTTAAAAATAGTTATCCTCCTGAGATTTCAACTAACTTCTCAATTGCTTACTGACCTTTACCTTTGATATAGACATAATATTTAAAGGAAATATATTCTTCAAGAGTTTCATTCCTTCTGATTATGCCAGCTCTTTCAGAAATGAACAGCTGGTAAATTCACTGAAGCAGACCTGTGTGGTGCCACATTAATGGAGTGCTTTCTTGGAGCAGAACAATGCATTACAGCTTTAGCCACAAAGTGCAATCTAAAAATAATTCTACTCTGCTCCAGACATATGTATGGATTGATTATTTTTCTCCTTTAGAGGTGATTCAAGCTATTAAAATGTAGGATGAGTTCAAGAAAGGAAATGTGATTAGACCAGGTGCATTATATCTTTATCAGCTTCCGGCTTTCTTGTAAGAATTGTTGGTTTTAGCTTTGAAATGAATCACTTATCATTTACATACTTAAGTAAGACTTTACTTTTGGCAAACAGTTAATGTTGAAGTTTTAATGCGGAGGAGTAGAAATGAAAAACATGATTGTCAGGTGACTTTGCTGAATTTTATTAACGATGGAGCTGTGTTTAATGCTTAATATTTAATGTTTAATTGTTCATTGACTTTGGCACTGAAAATAAAACAGATTCAATCATTCTGCATGACCTAATAAAATGTCTTTAGAATGTGAAGCTTAATTCCATATTTTGTGCATGGCATGAACACACAAAGAAACAAAAAGAAGTAGGCAGGGTTCCTCCTGAGCTGCTGGACTTCACTGAAGACCAGCATATTCCTGGTAATCCATCAGGCTTTGGGGATGTTGAGGGGAGGAGAGGGGGAATTGCAGGGTTCTGTTCTCCAGGGCTCTGACTCCCTTGCCAGTCAGTTTGTGAGAGGCCTCAGCCATGCTCCCCTCTGCCCAGCCTCTGCCTTCCTGCACACACTTTTTCTGCAGTGTGTTTTTTCCATGAAGGACAGGCCTTTACATGCTGTTAAACTCCTCTTCTGTCCCCCTTTGGCAAAGCTTCTTAAATAACTGCTATTTCTTTGCCCTTGCCTCTTCCCAAGTACCCAAGAATGCCAGTGTCTCAGCTGGACTTCTGTCAGGTCCTGGAAGCAAATGAAATTGTAATTACCTGCACGATCTGTGGAGCAAGAGCAACAGAAATCTAGCAACAACATTAACTGCATTTTTTTTCTTAAATTCAAAGCAGAATAATACTGCTACTTGCACAGTGACTACTCTGTGGTGGTGAATAGTTCTGTCATGTTGAAGAGCTCAAGAAGTATTTGGAGGGTGCTCTCAGGAACATGGTGTGACTCTTGAGGATGGTCCTGTGACTCTTGGGGATGGTCCTGTGCAGGGCTAAGTGTTGGAGTGATGATCCTTGTGGGGCACTTCCAACTCAGCATGTTCTGGGATTCTGGGATTCTGTGTAGACTGAATACATACGGTAGTTTAAAAATACAGTACAGCCTATAATATAAGGGTTTCTAATGCGGCCCCACAATTTGAATCTTTATTGTCTCTTAAATTCCCTCAAAGATAGTCCCAGCTCAGCTGATAAAGGTGCAAAAGGTGGATAATAGCTTTTGGCAGCTGGCTAGAGAGCATCTAAAATATTTTATATGGGAGGGTTTTTGAAAATAACCAAAACCCCAAATCACTTGCAACTTCATTAACATCAGTAACCAGAAAATAACAAAAAGTTTGCATGAGTTGTCATAGTTTGGTATTTCAAAGATGAATTGAACACTACAAAGATGGCAATAAGGCTACTTCAGGCTTCTTGCACTATGACTTAAAAATATTCTGTGGGTTTGAAGACTTTTTGATAACCACCAAAACTGTAAACATGATTATACTATATTTAGGGACTGTGAAATAAATGTGAAATAATTCTTCATGAGGGATAAGAGGATGGTAACAAACCAGGGAATCACATGGACTTTTTTCACCAACAGTGATTCATGTTTGGGATAGACCCAGAGGCTATGTCTTAACCAGAGACTTGGAACCACTGACATACTTATGGGTCAACAAAGTACTGCAGCCAGCTCCAGAGGAGATACAAATTGCTGGCAGCACTGCCACCCTTTTCCTGCTTCCACAGAAAATGGGGCAGATGAAAGCACAGTTTGTACAGCCCACTGGTTAGATGCAGAGTGTGAATAAAACAGTATCATTCCCATGGATGTCTCTCACTCCTGTAGTTTCATATAACTGCTGAGTTATACTCAGAGATTTAATACAATATGTCTGATTTATGGTCCTGGCTGGAAATCAATGAAAGACAATCGGCAGCAGAAATGTCCATTACTATTGGCATGGCATTCGTACAAGGAAGCTTCTTGTGCTACAGACCTAGTTTTCTATTTTGAAGAATGACAGAGGTGTTTGAGAAAGATGCTTCTGCATCAGTTGTAGTATTATTCAGAAAATAAAATTCAAGGGGAGAAAAAGACTCACCAGTTGTCACGTTTGTCACTTGAATGGAGGTTATCCCTTAGGAGACTGGCAGAATGAGTTATTAACTCAGCTTCTCTGTTAGGGCTGTTTTTGAGAAAAGTTATGAGTGAAAAATTTGGCTAAACTTTTTATTTATAGATGAATGAGACTATTTTATCATGAAGTGCTGATAAGGCTGGAATGGATGCTTACAACCATATTAGGCATCAGTATTTTCTTCTATAAGGAAGAGGAAGGAACTGATTTTTTAATTTTCTCCCTTTTGTCTGGGATGGGGATTCTGAACTTCTGTATGTTTAAAGAAAGACTTTAACAGACTCAGAATTATTTTACACAACTGGCAAACTGCACATGGTCACACGCCACACGTGGACATGCTTTAGGGAATTTCCTTTGCTCTATTAAATGCTAATTTCTGCATGTATGACAAATTTAAGGGGCCACCGAGCAAACTGAGGCGTTTCTGTGAGTTTTATATTCCTGATCCTAGTTCTAATTGCAGATGGAATTTCCTGTGCATTTCTCCATGTTCTGAAGTCAAATGCTTGCTTTCACTTTCTCTTATTGCTCATGATGTCACATTTTCAATGAAATAATGACAAAATGAAGGACACCCATATTTCCAAGGAGTATTTCACACCAAGTAAAATTTGCATATATTTGTTTCTCTGTCTAATAAAATACTTGTGCTTCATGAAGTGTTTTTCAGCAGGGTGAAAATGCAGAGTGAGTTCCCACTGTCCCACCAGCATGGTGCATTAGAAAGACAGGGCTGTATGAGGGAGACTGAGTCCACCACCATCTTTCATCTCACTTTGTCTTTCTGCTTGCCATTAAGCTCAGAGTTCAGACTCAGGGCTGGTGATGGTGCACTTGTTTCTCCTGCTGAGTGAACACAAGATGGCCTAAAAAAGGGGAATCTTTCAGCATAATGACATTATCAGGCAAGCTGATTTACTATTGGGGAAAGAGCCCATTGCAGCTTTTCTGATCATGTTTCAAGGTTTTGCCTCTTTTCTCTCCAACCCTCCCAATAATAATGATGTAATATATTAAATTAAGTGGTAACAGTCTATGAAGCTGTGGTTATCATTAAGTATTTATGCTTCTGGAGTGTTGTAAACACACAGTGCCCTAATTAACCATAGGTAGTCTGCAATTATCCCATGGTAATTACCCTAATTTGAATTGGCTTATTATGGGAAATAGAATAGAATTTGTTTTCTGCTTGGTACTGAGAAATAGAGTTGGCAATTAAGTAAAAACAGCAGTTGCTTCATCCAACTCAAAAAAATTAAATTGCCCTCTTAGAGCCTGTCACAGTTTACACAATTGGAGCAGTTTTACAAACAAAACCAATAATCAGATCCAGCTTCCAAAGAGTACATACTTTCATAACCTTGTCTCTCTGTCAGCGTTGACTGATAGCTGTGCTGCACAGAGGTCCATAAAAAAGCCCACAGGGCTATGCACAGCACCCAGAGGCACACAGATCATTTGTTCTGAGAAGCTATTAGAGGAGTTAAGGGAGCAGTGAGAAAGCACACGCTTTCTTTTGCTCTGGGAATAATTCAGCTGTAGACATGCAGAGCAGAGTCTCTTGTTTAAACATGATGAGCAATATTTCTGATCACTCCTCTCCTCCCTTGGCCACTGGGAAACCTTGCAAGTGTAAGACAGGGAGATCCCAGGCTGTTTGCAAGAGAGCAGCCATACTCTTGTGGAGCTGCCACAGGCAACTGGATCTCTCCAATAGCCCAGGGAACTTGGCTCATTCCAAATGCTCATTCCCAGGCCTCTGCCAGCAAGAGAGTGAAACACTCACATGCAGGACATGGCAGGTGTATCCAAATGCTCCTGGACACCATCCTGAACCAAAGAAGACATGGGATCTCTGACTAGGCTGACTCCCACTGGCCAAGGCCATGGCCTGACATGCTGCTCTGCTGTTGCTGCTTAGCTCAGTGAAGGTGCTGTTGCCCCCAAAATCCCATCTCTACCCCTCCTTCCCCACCAGACAGCCCTGATTCCTTACACACCAATGTTGAGGTTCTGGGAATAGCAGGAAGTAGGAACAGCCTTACCTGGAACTGCTCCTGGCAGAAGAGGATCTGTAATTGCAGCATGAGGATTGAGGACAGAATACTGCCACTGTGAGGAATCTCCTGTTTCTAATTTTATTTTCCTATCTGTTCATTAATGTCATGAAAAATTAAAAAAGAAGTGTAGGGTGTTACAAAGTCCTGTCATACAAATGTATCTTCTAAGTCATAAATTAATGATTTGTTTTCTCCATCTGCTTTGCCTGATACAAACAGGAACAGTCTGATTTTGCTGAGAGTGGAAATGCCTCTGCTGAAATGATCTCATGGAAATAGGAAGATGCAAGAAGAAAATGTTCAAGTAGTCTGTAAAGCCTGCACACTGGTACAAACAGAAGAAAAGTTCACAAAAGAAAATAAGAGTTGGAGGATAGTGACTGATCTGTATCATATGCTGTCCTCATGTGGTATGTATCTGTTTTCCACAATTAATGAATACCCACTTTTTATTTTTTTACTCTACTTCTAAAACATGACCTGCCTTTCTTTTTGTCATGTCTGTGACTTTGTGTTTTTGGGACTTAGTTCCATTCTTTCCAGTGTTGTTTTTATTTTTTTTTTTTTGCAACAATTACATTAGCTGACATCTCCAAAGAGGAGTTTTTCCAGGTATAAATGAGGCTAAATGTGAAAAGTAAGAAAAGGAAGATGCTGAAGATATGCCTGTATTACTAGAGCACTTCGAAAAGGGAATATAAGCTAAAGCTTTGGAGGCAGTGAACAATGGCTTCAGTCAGAGTAAAGAAGGTAAGTACTGTACTTCTAGTTAAATGATTTTTTTTTTTTCATTGCAGGAAATATGCAAAAAAATTTCTAAATTGCTTTTCTCTGTTTTCCAAATATCTTGAAGTTGAAGGCTAGCAAAACTTGGTGGGTAGATGTTAGCTATTTGCCTGTGGTTATGCCTGGGACAAGGAGGTATTGCACAGGGAGGTTGTTGGTGAAGTTTTCTGCATTCGCATGGTAAATTTTAGAAGATCTTAGGGACAGAAGATGGTGAAATATGTTGGTCTCATTGAGAGAATCAGCCCTGAGCTGTACCATGGTCTTTGCTTCTTCTCCAGCCTCTAACCAACGTATGCTAGGACTTTGTGGGGCTGAAGCAAGTGGAGGCATAATAAAGACAGGTGAGATTACAGAAAACAGTATTTTTGCTTGTTAGCTCAAATCAGGCTCTCAGGAGGAAGATAACTGAGGCAGCACCTAACTGGAGAAAGAGCCAGAAAGGGCAAATCTCTTTGCAAGGACAATTTATGGAGTACATTAAAAAATGATGGCTTTCACAGAAATATTATAAAAATTGTATTAAAAAGTGTGCATAAGCATGTCAATTATACCTTTTAATTTATCTCTCTTAGCTCATCCACATGTTCTCACCTCTTGTATTTTCCTTTGTATAAAGCATCTTCATTTCAATAGTCTTCTCTGTGAAACTCTTCTTTCACTCCCATGCATTTCCAGCAGAACTCAGCACAGTGTGACTCACATGTGACATTCTGCTCAGCCCTGCCAAGGGATGGGGACCCTGGCCAGGCTGCTTTGTTATCAAGGAGGGCTGCAAAGTTATCACTCAAATCAACCCCCCTCCCCTCCCTTTTGCCTGAGATGTTCATGTTTTTATGGAAGAGCCAGTTCCCTTAGTCCCTATTTTCAGTTTTGTGCTAGCAGGCCCTGAGAATTAACATTGAAGATGGAGGGGAAACGACATCTGTCAAGGTGAATGTCTGCACAGGCAAAAGAGAGTTTTGGCTTTAAATGGAGTTTACTGGCCAGTACTACCATAGGGACTTCAGACATGGATTTTTTGAGCAGTGCAGATTGTCACAAGAGCCCTAAATATGATACTCTTTCTATTTGCTTATTTTTGAAGTACCTCAAATTTTTTAGCTGAAGCAAGAATCAGTTGCATTTTATGAACTTGTTCCCCTTCAGTGTTGAATCTTTTATACAGAGGAATATAATGGCAGAGGGAAACCAAGCACAGTATCTGGAAAGACTGCTTGAAAACCTCTGCAAACCAGAATGAGCTTTAGGTGAAGTGTCTAAGTGAATGTAGCCTCCTTCAGGATTGCAAAGGGCATTGCCATCCAGAAATTTTGGCACCACTTGTCTGCAAGTTAATTCTGATTCTAGAAGGGACCTGGCCCTCACAGCACGACTCTGCCTTGGTTCACCATCCTTCATAAGCAGCAGCAGGAGTTTTATTTGCATTAAATGTCTCCTTGCTCCCGTGGTAATACCCTTGTCCATAATTCAGTGTAAGGGCATTTTTACATTATACCGCATTGTGCTATACAAATATAACCTTTGAATCTAATGTCATTTTAAAAAATAAATTTAACTGCTTAATAATTGCCAAAATGACATTTACCTTCTGCTTTTTGTTTTGAAATATAAATACTTGTTTCAATTTCAATACTCCAGTAAGAAATGCACTATTTTTAATGGGCTCAAACACACCATTAAACTATTTACATGTCACCACAGTATCCCCATTTTTCTTCAAGGTATTAATTTGTTCCAGCACTCCTTCCTTTGGCAAGAAACTCACTTGCATAAGCTGTTGGATCAGCTTTTGACTGATTTTGAACTCAGTGATTTTTTGCTTAAGCAGAAAGAAGAGCTGAGTAAAAGAGGTTTTAGTTTAGAAATATTTTTTCTCCACCAGGAATTTGGGTGTCCATTAATTCCAGCAAGAATGGAGACTCTTAGCACTTGACAGGATGGGCTTGCCACCTTATCCAGGTTCCAAGGATCTGTGCTGCTGGAGTCTCATTCCCACTTGTCCTCTGTTTCTCACCCTGTGCTTTTCTGACTTTTTTCTTTAAGTGAAGGCATTGGTTTTCTTGGAAGAATTTCAAAACTTACCCCTCCCTCTGCCACAAATTTCCTGTAAGATACAATACAGGTAATTTCCTAGAAGTGTGCTTTTTCTTTTTAGTGGGCATGTAAAGTGCTGCTAATCATTAGTGGGTGTTTAAGGCAAATGAAAGCCAAGCTGATGAGTGAGTGATGCCTGGCAGGTAAATCCCTTGATTCTCTCAGTTGCTGTTGTTAGTAATGTTGCTTGTAGCGACTCCTTCCTTGCTTTGCTTCCATGGAGTACCTGGGAAACAAGGAAAATATTTATTAAAATTGTACTACTGCAGTAGTGTAAGACATTTTTTCCTTGTTGGGATTCATTCTAAAACAGTACATTACGATGGAAAATGCAGTCCTTTGGAGCAGGCACTGCAGCAAAGCAAACCTTGAAGTGCTCTTGAAAGCTCTCAGCGGCTCCTCTTGTGGGACGTGTTGAATGTAACGACTGCGATAAGTGACTCACCTTGCTCAGTCTCACAGATGCCAAACTGAAATGCACAGCTGGCTCTTTGGGGTTCTGCAACACTTCTGTTCGCCGTGGTGGAGGCAGATGAAAAATTTAAATTCTGTGAGAGAGCCCACGTGAAAACCTTGTGTGCCTGAAGTCAGGCTGAGTTGTGTGTCCAGATTCTCAGGGGACAGTTGTTTTATGCTTTAATTTTCAGGAGATTTCAGTCTTAAGGTGAACTTGATTCCAGGCTTCAGACAATCTTTGCAAGGATACAACCCATGAGGCAGGAGGCTAAATTTGGATTTGATCCACTGTCGGCCAATAGCTCACTGTTGATGAGTGTTGAACACAGTCTGCTGGAGGCAACCCTGTCTCAAGAAGTCCCTACACTAATGGTCAGTAACTATGAAGGAAAAAGAAGGGAAACACAGCTCAAGGCCCATTACTTACAGCACTGTCCTGAGCCTCCATTGCTCACACCGTTCAGCACAGTCTCTGGTGGTTCTTTGCTCTAAGCCCGTGGGACTGTTCCTGTGTGCTTCCTCAGGTAAATGATTCAACTTCTGTGCACCTTCACTTCCAGTTACAGAAAATGGGATAATGCCTCACCTTAACTCCGTGCCTATGACAGGTAAATAAGGGTAGACATCTAAAAATATTCAGACATCTGACGATGGAAATTATCACACAATAAGGTTTTCAAAATACCACAGGTTTTTAATTTCTCCTGGAGTGAATCACAGTGAATCACCTCAAACACTTGCTGCTTGTATGGGGCTCAGCTCCCAAAGGCTGTGTGAAAGGACTTTGCACAAAGCTTTGACCCTTCTTGCAAACACGAATATGATTTTTTTTTGTTTTGTTTTTCTTAAAAAATGACACTACTTTGGTTCAAATTTTTCACTGAAATGAAGATTTACACGTACAAGCTCCAATAACACCCTTTTTTCACCTGCCTACTGTTGCTCCGTACAGCTAGCTGACTTTTCAAGGGGTTTAAAGATTAAAATGTACATTAATTTGCAACTCTCTTTCTTTTGTCAAGTCTTGGTCACAAATGCAGCTTTATAAAGGCTTCTGGCTGATAGGATTCAGAACATATTTTACAAAACCACTAGGCTCTGTGGAGAGATTTGATTTCTTTGTCAGCGAGAGTGATTGACAACCAAACCCCACAAAATCTAAAAGGAGATTCAGAGGCAGGATCTGACAGTCCATCACCACAGACCTGGCGAGTTAGCAAAGCCCTGTGCAGGGACCCTGCAGGGGGCTCGGCGATGGGGCAGATATTGATCAGGGGCTGAAGGCGTGTGATGAGCGCAATGTGCTAGGGGTGGCAGGGGAAGCCTGTGCCGTGGGAGAGGCTGTGGATGAACGCTGCCTGTCCCAGAGCCAGCCCGGCCGCCGTGTGGCTCCCCCTGCCCTGGACACCCTGCCCGGGACACCCTGCCCGGGCCCAGCTGCTGCGCCCGAGGGGGAGCACAGGGATGGATCTGCAGAGCAGCTGCCCCTGCCCGGGGAACACCCTGCCCGGGACACCCTGCCCGGGGAACACCCTGCCCGGGGAACACCCTGCCCGGGATACCCTGCCCGGGCCCAGCCGCTCGGCGGCCCCGCGGGTGGGCGTGAGGGGGAGCACAGGGATGGATCTGGGCAGCGGCTCCCCCTGCCCGGGGGACACCCTGCCCGGGACACCCTGCCCGGGGAACACCCTGCCCGGGACACCCTGCCCGGGACACCCTGCCCGGGACACCCTGCCCGGGACACCCTGCCCGGGGAACACCCTGCCCGGGACACCCTGCCCGGGACACCCTGCCCGGGGAACACCCTGCCCGGGACACTCTGCCCGGGCCCAGCTGCTGCGCCTGAGGGGGAGCACAGGGATGGATCTGCAGAGCAGCTGCCCCTGCCCGGGGGACACCCTACCCGGGCCCAGCTGCTGGGCGTGAGGGGGAGCACAGGGATGGATCTTGTCATCATCGGCGCGACTCGGTGAGTCTGGCACCACCTCAAGCAGATGTTTTTGGCCACTGCTCCAGTAGGCTGAGCTGGGAAACAGCACCAAGTTTCGGCCCAGCAAAGTCTCTCCGGGCTGTGCTTGTGAGTGTGGCCAAGTGCTGTGGGAATGGATTCACAGAGCTGAATCTTTGCTGCAGCCGTCATCCGGGACAGCTGCTCAGAAACCTGTGTTACCATAATCATGTTACCAGTGCTAAGAGCTGAATCATGCACCTACCAAATCTGTCAGCAAAAAAAATTTATAGGTAAAAAATAAGTCACTACATCTCTTTAAAATGTTGGCAGCATTTTATCAGGGAAAGTATTTGGATCTTGTAAGTGTATGAGCTTTCCAAAATATTAATTTAATTGCACAGCCGCCTTCTTATCTAATTTGCCCCTAGCCAGATTTAAAATGATTCAAACTTCAAAGACGATAGTAAACCCACATGCACAAAGACACTTGGAAAAACGATTTCTTTGAAATGTAAGTGATTACAAACTAGTGTTGGTTGCCTGTGCTTTCCTTGCAGCATTAGCTCTTCTGTGGGCATGGAATGCTCTTGTAATTTGTCAACCGCTACCACCATTTAGGATCAGTTAAGCTTTCTCACATTAATTAAAAACTGTAATTAAATAACCAAAAAGCCCTCACTACGACTCAGTCTCAGAGTGTGCATCTGGCCCTTGTTTGAGATGGGGGAAAAAAAAAATGAAGTTATGTCAGAAATTTCCGGGATGTTCTCTTTTGATTACCTCCTAAAGGAACTCTGCTGAAATGGTAACGGCTGGGAAATAAAAGAGAGAGAAAGACGTCTTTTATTGAGGTGAAAAAGACTGTGGCAAATCCTACTATTTATGTTGCGTTTTGATCTGAGAGCCCAGTAGAGGACTAAGAGATCAGGAACAGAAGCTGCAAAATAAATATTATTGCAAAATATCTTTTAATATTTAGCCCTGTAACATCTCAGTGA
The DNA here is from genome assembly GCF_012460135.2 of Molothrus ater. NCBI lineage: Eukaryota > Metazoa > Chordata > Aves > Passeriformes > Icteridae > Molothrus > Molothrus ater. The sequence goes on along the minus strand of NC_050479.2, from coordinate 15,442,473 downwards.
ACTTTACTTGAAATTTACTCTTACTCTCCCATATTAACACAAAGGGGGAAGATGAGTGCTAAAGAAGCAGATTTACCCTTGGAAGTGGCTACGACTGTATTTAAAAGCTATATGTTTACGTATTTTAAAGGATTAGGATATGGTTTCTGAGTATATTTGGGAAAGAAAGAAAGAAGAACTCTGCATAAGGTTGATCATATTGCACAAGATCTGCCACCACTAATGAAATTTTACTCCTTTTGTGTTGTTTTAGTGAGCATATGAAACAGGGAGGGTAGGATACCTCAATATCTCTTGATGGAGAGGATGTACATGTTATAGTTAAAGTTTTCTATGATTAAACTGTCCTGATTGTAAAGACAGTTATTTCCTCATAACTCCCCATCTAGATCTCATGAGAACTGTTAAAAAACATTTGTTGAGCAGCTGTCTCTAGAAGGAAGAGTGCACTAGTGAAATATATTTCTTAAATTGATACAAATTTTGGTGGATTGCTGTTTGGAGTTCTTCTTAAAAAAAGATTTCAGAGTGAAAAAAATATTCACTTCGAAATACACTTATTTTTCTACAAAAAAGACATTCAAAAATATATATATTGAACAGAAAATTTGGAGTTACACAAAGTAATTTTTTGAAGGTGGGAAGCATGTATGATAACTGCTGGCTTTATAGCTGAATTTAGTTTAAAAGAAAAAAGATGTCTCTTCCAAGACAGAAATTCCCTTTTTATCAGCTCAAGATTGTTATTTCTATCATGGAATATGGCAAAAGAGTAATTTCTTCGTTTGCTAACTTTTTGTTTATTCCTATGTTCAAGTGAAAAACACATCTTAGGAGACTGTGATGTCACTTGTGAAATCATAGTCATAACACCATATTTGGGTCATCTAACCCATTTGGGTTGGAAATGAGTGGATGATCAACTAATCCAACTCCTCATCTTCCACTGGACCAGATTGCTTGGAGCCCCATTCACCCTGGCCTTGAACACTTCCAGCAATGGGACATCCACGCTTCTCTCTGGGCAACCTGTGCCAGTGTCTCACCACCCTCACAGCAAAGAGTCTCTCTAGTATCTTATCTAAACCTGCCCTTTTGTGTTTAAAACATTGCCCCTTCTCCTGTCACTGCAGACCTTGGTAAAATGTCCCTTTCCAGCTCTCTTATAAGTCCACTTTGATATATTGAAAGGCCACAATGAGGTCATCCTGGAGCCTTCCCTTCTCCACGCTGAACAGCCCCAGCTCTCTCAGCCTGTCCTCATGGGAGAGGTGCTCCAGCCCTCTGATCATCTTCACGACCCTCTTGTGGACTTCTGTGCAGACTAAAGGAAAGAAATATATGTCCTGTGCTTTATCTGGTCCCCTCTTCCCATGCAGTAAATCTCAAGAATTAGAGAAGAGGAAGACCCAAGAAACACTCCTCTAAAATGGTAGTAGACAGAGGGAGTTGTATAAGCACAATCTCCTGTGAGGCTGCTGAATGTGATCTGTTAAAATTTATATCACTGCTTTTCTATTAATTCTGAAGACAGTGAAGTGCAAGGTTGAATTTGTTCTAAGCTTGTCAGATGTAGCCATTTGTCCACCATTTCCAGGAGGAAGAAATGGCTACACTTGGACAGGAAGGCAAAATCATGATCCAAAAGCAAAGAAGGGGATTTTGGTAATATTATGAAGCATTTCTTCAGAATGTGCTTTGCTAGAGAATTATTTTAGGAATTCAGATTTCTGTTTCCAATTATAAAAACCTTAAGAAGTTATCAGAAAATGCAAAGCTGTGTACATCAGCTTCAGAGGCACTGTGGCTAATTTATGTGTGTGTATGGGAAAAGGTGAGGTGCCTTATCCTTGCAATCTGTATATTTCTGATGGGACAGTCCTTTCTGAAGGTTCTGGCCCCAGATCCAGCATGTTACTTAATAACCTGAAGATTCCTGGTGGCAGGAGCAAGAGTTAAAGCAAAAACATTCCAGAGGACCTGGATCCTCGTGACACCCTGGTGGCTTGAGAGGTGTCTGCTCAGTGCATATCTCTGCTTCTGGAAAGGGAGGAGAAGGTGGGTCATGACATGTTCTCACTGCATGGTTGAGGGTCAAGTTAAAAAACCGGATCACACTGAAGTGAACCGCTACATCCAAATCATGCAGCACAGTGTGCACAGAGATCATGTTTGGCTCGTGCCAAAACAGTCTCCATGTGAAAAGACATCTACTCTCTCCATATGAAGAGACATCTACTCTCCACAAGGTTGATTAGCTCAAGCACAACACAGGGGCAACCTACACCACCAGAGCTATCTCTGTTTATGTTAATTTGAGCTAAATCGATCTCTTATGCCTTATTACAGCATGTAGAAATATCCTTTCATTTTTTGTGTATATATATGATAGCATTCATTAAAACCACCCATGTCTGTCTCCTGTTAAAATTGAGCAGTTTCACATTTTAGATGAAAATCAGAATTCAGGCTGAAAGGAAGCCAGGGTAGGGACTTTCTAATAAGGAGCCCCTGCAGTCTGTGGACTGCTATGGACTCTTTTAAGTTTTTCTAGGCATATTTTCAGGTTTTTGATTGCTTGGCTCTCAAAATCCATGTACTAAATTGAAGCAGCCAGCTGATGTTTCAATTGTTCAGTGTGTAGCTGTGCCGACCAGCTTTGCAGCTAGATTGAATTTTTGCTAAAATCTCCTCATCTGTGTCCTGGAAAATGCCTCTTCTGAGAATTGTTCAAAACACATGGTCAGTCCATGGCCCAATCCTCTTTCTATTGGACATTTTACCAAGAAAATAGTAATTTTACAAGTCAGTGCAGTATCTTTACAAACAATAGTTCTACAGTTCTCTCAGTGAACAATTAATAGCAGAGGGTTTCAGAAACATATTCTACAGTGGTATAAACTAACATTTAAGTAGACATGACAAAGAAAACTAGTCTCTTTCTCAAGGGAAAGGTTCTGTAAGAAATAAAATAATGTTTCAATCTATAAAAAATTTCCTTGCAAGTAAGACCTCTTACATTTGATCCTCTCAAATATTTGTATAAAAAAGGGTGTCAAAATTCTACCAGAGCTCTGCTTGAAGTTTATTTGGATAACTTGTTAAGTTTGCCTGTTGATGGCTATGCTATGACTGACTGTCACTGGTCTGGCTAAGCAGCCTCATTTTTGGACAGGGAGCTGTGTGGAAACCCTGAGGTAGGGAGAGGACAGTTTGAGTGAGATTCAAAGATTAGATATCTGCATTTCAGACAAGTGCATCTTGTGAAGATCCTTGAGAAGCAGTGCATACTCTGTGTGATTCACATTAATCAGAGTAAATGAGACTATGGTCTAGAAACACTTCAGGTTGTGTAGACAGAGGCATCTGCACTTGATAAATACCAGCCTTGGCTATCATGGCAAGTAAAGTCACAGTAAGACTTTATTTGGTCCTGTTTTCACTACTGACATAAAGCAGAAGGAGGGTCTATATAGGAAAAGGTATATTCTGTTTGTTGTTAGTGGTTAGATCTGTATTTGCAGAGTGTGTGTTTGGAAGGTGTCAGATATTAATTAAGTACACAGATTACAAAGAAAACAATGTTTATGCTTCCAGGGTCTGAATTTCAATGAAGGTTTGGGATGAGGCTACAGATGCTTCCTGCTCTGCCCCGGGCTTACCACCTCAGTTTTGTAGAAATGCAAAAGTCCAGTGTAGCTGATGAGCTTTTGTTTTCTGTCTCTTTTTTATTCTAGAACTGGGGACTATCAAATGTTTTTATCAGCCCTCTCACCCTTAGTCCTGAGAGCAGTCAAGTACCTGTGTGAGTCAAGTCCAGGGGAGGTTCGCCTTGCAAGCGCATGGCTAAGGCAGGTGCAGGGAAAGGGAAAGGGAGACTTGTTTGTAAAAGCTTCTATTGGGTGTGTGTCCTGGTTTAGGGCAAATTTGGTAGAGAATTTCCAAAGGAGGGCCCCTCCAGAAAGCAAACCCACACGGCCCCTCCCGCCAACCGGCTCAGGAAGAATTCCTTGGAGAGAAGTGGAAAGAACCTGTTTATTTAATAGGCACAGCACCCCCGAGCACACAAAATGAACAATACCGGATGACACCACTCTGAAAAAGAAGACAAATTCAGAAAGTCTCTCTTGGAGGTGGTTGCTCTGTTATCAGTCCCTCCAGCGCTGGGGCAGCTGCTGCAGCCACAAGGTGCAAACTCTCGGTGTTCCCAGGTCCCAGTCAGGAGCAGGTTTGAGATAGTCGAAAAAAAGGAAGGGAGAGACAGTCCAGGAAGAAATTTGAACTGTTTAGCTAAACTAGCTAATGAGCAGGAGCAAAAGCAAGAAGAAGCAAAGCAGAAGCAAGAGCAAGAGAGCAAAGCGAAAAGCAAAAGCAGCAAAAGCAAAAGCCACACTAGCTATTGTCTCTGTGTGTCACCAGGTTGTTAAGAAAACCCAAATAAAACTTTCACTCTTCAGAGCCAGTCTTAAAGGCACAGAACATAATATCCAGCATTAACAGAACACATGAATGGGGATACAAACATCATAGCGTCACCCTAGGACAGTGTGGAAAGATTGGGGGAGCTGCATTGGCACCCCGGTGCAGTAATGGTTGCCTGCTTGCCAGTGCATGCTCCTTCTTGCCCCAGATCCAGAGCATTTGGCTCCTGGGCTGAGAAGGAGCATGTAGAATTCTTCTGTTGGTTACTCTGTCCTGAAACTTCCGATGGAGTAATTTTGATACCAGTTTGTTTTTTTATTAAAAACCAACCAACCAACCAAAACCAAAAAAACCCCACAAACCAACCAACCAAAAACCACAACCCTCCCCCCAAAAAACCCACAAAAAATCCACAAAAAACCTCCCCCAAAAACCCAACAATTTTCTTTAGTTTCTCAGAAAAACAGGAGATGATTTCATCTTATCATAATTGCTGAATTTATTTTCAAGGTGGGAGTGTCAAAAGCTATAATCTTGCACTCCTCCTTTAATATATAACATCCTGATTGTAGTGGCCCAGAAAAATTAACAAGTATTCAAATAACCCTAACTAAAAAGGATGCAGGTCCACCATTATGCAGATTGCATGACTCATTAAAGTGAAGGGTGAAGAGCACAGCAGAGTAGCATTAATCACTCAGTTCTGCTACAGGAAGAAAAGCATTTGTGTGATACTTTATTTACAACATACCATATGCAGAATTAGCTGATAGTCTCACAAAGACTCTGGGGATGATGATGGCAAAGGAACATCCCACTTCCAAATAATTTTGCAAGGCTATTTAGTTCAATTTCATCTTAGACTTTGCAATTTTCTTGACAATAATACACAAAAGATGCTCATATTTTTTGCCTTTTTGATGAAAAAGAAAAGCTTAATTTCTTGGTTAATGGCTTCTTCTCTCTTTGATGCTAGAATATGACAAAAAAATCACACAAGTCTGAAAATACAATTTCGTGACTAGATTTTGTAAGACCAAGAGAGGGAAAAAAACCCCAAACTTATGACAAGGCTGAAGGCATCTTTTTTAGAGTAAGTTTTTGGATGAGTTTTCTTGAAGATACTCTCAGAAAAGTCATATGGTATTAGCCGAGTTCTCATACCGCAGGCAGCTGTGCTATTAGAAAAAGAAAAACAAATGGGTGAAGTAAAACACTGGACACTTAGACTCTGAAGAATACCCAGGATCAGAAAACAGAAAAGAAAAAGCAATCTGAATGGAGAAATGGACCAAAAGGGGTATCAGTAGCATTGTTTCTGATGACAGGTGGTACTGGTGTTTTTGGTGTGTAAGTGTTATAAATTACCATTAAAGAAAATGTACCTGGCTCAGAATAAGATTACTGGTGGTAATCAGTGTAGCTCTACAAGGATCTCAGAGGAGATGGTTAGAGCCCTGGACTGTGTTGGGCAAAGGTTCATGTTGCACAGCACTGCTCATAAGTGGGGCAGCAGACAGAGAAAATCTCAGATGTGGCTGATATTGCAAAATCCAAACACAGAAGAAAAGAGACTTGGTGCATGAAGAAGTGACAAATTCAAAGTTGACAGTACAAAAAACAACATATGGAGCTTCATATGCTATGGCAAACACCATAAACTGTAGAATGGGCTGGCATTTGAAAAAATTTTAATATGGTTTGATTATTGTTGTTGTTTTTGACTGGGGTGCTGTTGCAGAGCTTCTACCAGGAGGCAGCTGGGACTGATTACTGTGTGGATCAGGACACGCTCAGCAGTGCAGAGCAGCCAGACCTGAAGCCCTGGTGCAGCAGACCTCTGCCAGACTCCTGGCTTGGAGTGGCTGCTGGATTTCCTGTGGTAGAGAGCACAGTCTGAAATTGCTGTGTCTTGACTGGAGGGTGTTCAGATTTGTCCACACACCACCATTCTCACCTTCCATAAATCACTCCAAAGAGCTGTTAAGAACGAGGATTCTTTCAATGTAGTCCATGGGTTTTCTTTTGGTGTTGTCAACAAGCTTTTCAATTATTGTTAATTCAGGTGGGAAGGGCCTGTGATATCAACAGAAAAATTTTGATTACAGTTTTGATGACAATCATGGCCTTTTAGCTTCAAATGCTTAGACTTAAATTAACTCTCAAACATTTCTGAATTTGCTGAAGTAAAAAAATGCTCTTGGTTTTTACATAGTCTTCAAAATTTGCAATACTGCAACACATGGTAAACATAGAATTAATACAGTGATATCAACGGGACTGTTCTTATGCTTAGAGATGTACACATCTCCAAGACCTTAATTCTATATTGTCATAACTATGGAGCAAGACATAGGTGTGAGCTGGGGCTGATTTCACTAGTAAGCTGAAAATATTTTACTTTGAGTTGTCATGCTCAAAAATTAGTAAAAAATTCACTCATCATCTTTCCTGGTCAGTTTACCAGTCTGAACCCAGGCTTTGTGTTAAAACGTGATAGCATTTTCCTCCTTATGATGGATATATTTGAAAAAAATCAATGCTAATGCCTTCCCTTGTAAAGTACTGTCAGGATGAGCTAAACACATTCAGCTGGTTGTTTCTGACCCACAGGAGATAATCACCATCTGTCTTAACCAGCACTTCCTACCTTTGCTGCCTGAACTTCTGTCATATCTTAGTATTCAGCAGTCAATTTAAACTCAGAAACTTGTTCTATATTTGTTTACCTTTGCAAAATGCTTCTATTGTTTTAGACCTGTACACACATTTGTGTGCCTGAAATCTTGTTTTCTCAGTGATGTAAATGGGCCTAATAGATTGCCTGTCTTTGCAAATGGTGTCTTTTCAGCAAGAAAGCCTCTTTAACCAATTCATCTGAACTGATCTGAGTTTTGTAATATCTTCCAAACTAACATATTTTTAACACAAAAAAATCTAGAGTGAATTCTCTATGATCATGATAGGGTAATTTTTTTCCCCTGTCATACTGGCTTATTGAAGCTCAGAAGTATGTGTGCTCAGTACAGCTTATCTTACTTTAGGACTCATAAATTATTTTGGTGAATTTGATTTCTATTTCAAGAAATTATTTTAAAGTTCATCTTGAGAAGACAACTGTTTTGTTAACAGAATTATTGACTGAAATCCAAGACACTGAATGAAGCATGATATGATAAAAACTGACATCTTAAACATTTCTCTGTCCCTGAACACAACCTTAATTAAATCAGAGCTGCAACACTGAAATACTCTATATACACTAGGTTCATGCTATCTGTAAATTATAAAAACCAGAAAATCATGGATATCTTAATAAGGAAATCTGTTTTTCTTTGGTCTCATTTTCTTACAGAAAGTTTCTCTGTCACATTTTCCCAGTTGCATTTTAAATTGCAATATTACAGCTCTTTCAAGCTCTGTGAAATAAATCACATGTCAAGAAGTTCAAGTATCTGTATTTCCTTCATATACACAGTCTGTGAGAGGACTCATATAGGCTTCCTACCTTGCCATGGGGAAGTATTTATATTTTACCTTATTTATTCATGGTACAAACAGGTCTTAGGTAGTGAAAACAAGGGCAGTGGGAAGTAATGTCAACAAAAAGTACCCAAAAGATTTACATAAACTGCCATCTGAACTTCTGTAACATGCAGATGTAACTGCTGTGGATAATAGAAATACCTGTCATTTCAGCTGTCAACATATCTTGGCAATTTTACCCAGTTGCCCTTTGGGTGCTCCATTTGCTGCAGTTCTTTGACTGGTCTTGCCTTACTACCTTTCACAGGCAAAGTTAATGGCTCTGATCATTCCTTTCTACTCACTTCACATATTCATTCTGACTCAACTTTTTCTCTGACTCACAATCTGTTTCTATTTCCATAAGCATGAGTGCATGTGAAACATGCTGGGCTAATGCAGAATGGCACAGGCATGGCAGCGCGTTATTCATACCTGTGTGAGTAACAGCCACTCACTCCTTGGTACATGTGTATTGACTCCACAGCAGCTTCATTTCCAGCCTTCTCCCACTTATTCAAGCACTTGGTAAACCTTCTCCTACAGTGCAGGGGATAAATCCTCTTGTTCTTGTGTCAGAATGCAACTGCTCAACATAATAGGATTACACCTTCAGCCATTTATAAAAGAATTATCAAGAAAAAGAGGAAAAAAGTTTAGGAGTTCTGATGGACTTGCCATGCTCTTGTTAAATCAAGATCAATAGCTGACCTGTAGGTATTGCAACTGCTTCAAATATTGGAGCTTTCTGGTGGAAAGCCCACTGTACATTCTACTGGGTACATTCTCCTCGTGGACATATCTTATTATGTGCTATGTAAGATGCAAAACTGCAGGGAAATTTTGAGCAAACTGTGTGAAACTCCTGATACATCTCCAAAACCCACAAAACAAACAAAAACTATTAGCAGAAGGAATATCCTTTTCTATACTAACATCTATATATGCAAACATCTATATTAACATAATAAATAATCACAGCATTATCTATTACTTTAAACATGACATTAAGGTAACAAATTGGCTGCTTTTTAAATTTTGTTTTTGTTTTTTTAAATACTGGAGCACTGCACATACAAATGTGAAAAACCTGGAGCTTTTAGTTTATCAGAATATTCTACTAATCCTACTTTTATACATAGATTATTAATTGGCAAATTTGACCTTTCAGAAACCTCCTAAGAGGTCATGACTTCACTGATTACTATAGAACAGCAGAGTTAAATTTTCTAGGAGCTCTTACTGGCTATCCAGAAATGTGGCAACGGCTTTAGTTCAATTGCTTGATGGTTAAAGAATATTGGTAATATGCGCTGTGTAATCTACAATGTCAGTACACATGAATTAACTTCATTACATGCACTAAGTCAGGTTCTTACCCGTGAAGACATCCAGGTGTAACAAAGAAATCCTGACATGCATAGAACATCTGATGTTCAGTCTGCCTTGAAAATGGCATAGTCTGTCTCTCAAAAACTTCTGATGGACAGGAAAGTAAATCTTAAAATGCAGTTTTAAATACCAGTTAGTCAGAATTAGAGGAAAATCTGGAGCTGGGTGGCATAAGTGCAGAGGTTTTATTATTTCAATGTTTTTGCTCTGCACAATGTTGCCAGGGACAAACACATCATATGTTTTGAAGAGGCTTCCCTGTAGTCACTGCAGCATCATACTGAGCACAGGCTCCAAAAGCCTTGCTCATAGGAGGATTGAGTCCATTTGGAAACGTTGGAGATGACACATCTGGTAAATAGGTATGATGCTCTGCTGTTACAGCTCCAAGTGGGTGGATCACTGGGTGTCACTCTTGGGTATAGTGGTAGAGGCAGGGGAGGAAGGCCAAAAAGAACTTGATTGGGCCAGGGGGAAACCTCATTTCTTCACTGTAACATTGAAAAAGTGATATCACAGAGCAAATATTATAGTAAAACATGATTTTGGCTTGCTTATTTCCACCCTCCCTTGTTTTACTGCAAAACACTTTCTGGAAGTTTTCGATGTTTGATTTATTTGTTTGGAGTTTTTTTGTTTGGTTTAATGTATTTTTTTCTTTGGCCACTATGGTGCTATAACAGTAATTAACATCCAGTGCAGTAGAGTATTTTGTCTTGCTCAAAATTATTACTAAACAAGAATTGATCAGACTTTTTTTCATCTTCAGTTTTCCCAAATAGCATGACCCTTCCAATTTGAAATTTGCTGAACTTACTCTCTTTACAATAGCAGCACAATCTTTACACACAGAAATTTTGTCTTAAGACTGCTGTTATTTTAAGCTGGCCATGCACTAATAACTGACATCAGCTTGGTTTTTCAGGAAATGTTTTAAAAAGCAGGCATCAGTGAGCATAGATGCAATTAATATTTCAGAATAGTGAGCACCTACCACCCTTCTGAGTAATTTTCTGGATTATCTGAACAACCTGGAGATCAAAGTTTAAAATTTGCTGGTTTTTTTCATGCAGGATATTGCATTTTGTAGGAGAACAAGATATGAGTTGCTTATGCTGGTAACTAAAGACATATGAAGCACTTGGATACTTCAATTATCTTCTGACTCATTGAAATTTGTAAACTCTCTGTGGACCTTCTAAACACTCCAATGAAAAGAGTGGAGGTTATAGATATCTGGGTAATTTTTTTTGAACTCAATTAAACTCAACTCAAATACTTCATCTGGTTTCAGCAACATTTTTTGTATTTCCTACTCTAGAGTTCTAATTTCTTCTTGTGAAATCATCTTGCTAGGAAAAAAAATCAAAACCAAACCAACAACAACAAAACTCCACAACACCCAAAACCAACTGCAAAAAACAGATTAAACAAATTCTCCAAATCGCATTTTTTGCTATGTATTAAAGTTGGTAGTTGAGTGCACAGAGAAAATTAACTGGAGGGAGATGTGAGTGCATCGCCTCACACCCTTTCCTTGGGAAACCCCAGGGACCTCTGGTGTTGGCAGGTGTTGGCATCTGCTCTTCCACCCATGGTCTTGGTGACATTGGTCTTTGGCCACCCTCCATGTCACTGGCCTATGGTCTCTCCCTGTGCACCCTCCTGAGCCCCAGGGCTGCTCCTGGGAGTTGCCAGTGCTCAGCCTGTGGGGAACTTCCATCTCTGCTGCCTGGCATGAGGTCTTCCATCCCACCAGGGCTGCTTGCTTACACATGCCTTTCAGGAGGCAGGTGCAAGAGGCAGCAAGTCTTTCTGAGGAGCCTTTATATAACATTTAGTGTGGGGTTTATACTCCTGCAATCTTCTTTGGGACTCTGGGGTACAGGGATCTTCGTACAGTAAGTGTGAACTAATGCTCTGTGCTGCATGTGGAGTGAAACCAGGCAGAAGCTCTGCTGGAGCTCTGGCAGTGGGAAGTGAGCTGTCTCCCAAGATTAACCAGAGTATTGGTAATTTCTCCCTGTTTCAATATTTTCTTTAATGTTGGATAGCATTAAATAGAATGCAGAAGACACTTAAGTGGTGCCAGGGACTTTGCAGAGGAGTCTCGTAGCCAGTTCCCAGAGGAAACCAATCACTGCTCTTTGCTCAGCAATGATGACTGAGTTACAGTGACTGCATGGGCTGTAGATTTAAACCCCAGTGTCGTCTTACTGCAGTTCCAATATCTTTATTCTTCCTGTCTGGAAGATGGAACTTCATATGGAGAAGTTCACTGAGAAATTCACCGCTTTAAAAGGACATAAGTAATGCTGTTTGCTATAAACTTGTTGTTAAACTGTGACATCAATATTTGGGAGGAGAGTGATTATAGAATGACTCAGTGAGAAGTGATCTCAATCAATGGACAACAGCTCAAAAAATGAACAGAAATTTCTTGCCTTTAAGACAAAACTTAACTTGAACATGTGTCAGTTTATAAAGATACAGAAAGGCTGCCAGTGGCAGAAAATGTACATTGAAACAAAAAATTCTGTGGAACTCTTCTCAAAATTGTTTATTGTAGTACTGAAATTCCTAGCATGCTGGGGAGTAGTAGGGAAGATTCCTGGACATAGCTCAAGTCTTTGCAGTTAGATACTATCAGTCATTAAAGAAAAACATAGCTGCTTGGAAAGAGCAGAATGACTTTTTGATTGAAAATCAAAATTACAGTAGACGCTTGCATGGCTTCCAGCACCCTTTGCTCAGCATTCACTGAGGTCATGCATTTAAATATATGTTGCTTTAGAAACTACTAAGGGAGTATAAGGTACATTACAGCTTTTCTACTCAAATGAACCAATTGAAAACTACATTTCATCTCCTGGAAACAGTCATCATCAACAGTCGCTATCATTGCCTACATTTGGCAATAGGTTTTGAAAGAGGCTCTCTGACTATGTGGGTTGTGTGGGTTCCTAAAGCTCAGAACATGTTTGTGACTACACATCTCTGTCTCAGGGACACAGTGGCTTGCTTCTCATAATTTTGCTTTTATTTGTTGCATTTTTACCACTTCCAAAAAAACCCGTTAATCAAGTGAAGAGAGAGTGAATTAGCCTTGGAATTAATTTATGGGTAAGCATGCTCTTGAAAGCTCTTAAGTTTCTCAGTGTAGTAGACTGACAAGAAAACACACAGAAGCAAGAAATCAGAGACCTGCCATAGTGCATCTCTGATTACAGTTGTAATTTCCTCATTTGAGAGAGTATGTGAGAGATGCATGATTTACAAATAGTACTCTTATAAACCTGACCAGTCCTTTGGGCTATGGACTCCTGATTGTACAGCTCATGCATGCCAGTGAAAAATTTGTGTTCCAGCTACACTGCTTCTTTTTAAAATTCTTCTAAATTCTTCTTCCCATTTCACTTCAGCTCTGCCCATCTCACCTAAGACAGCAGCAGTCATCATAGATGCATGTATTCCTCTACTACACTCTTTCTTTCATGGCACACATTCAGTCTCAGGAGATTTGCTTTCAATGCTTCTGTACTTTGAACAGTTTGAAAGAAGAGATGGCTGAAAGAAGGGTCAAAGTTAGCTTTAAAATGATAAACAGACTGGTTGCTGGCATGCCTGAGCATTCTTGGGGCATATTTTATATTTTCCTTCTCACTGGTGCTTCTTAGTTTCATACAGAAGCTTGAAAGGACCTCTAGTATTAATGAAGATCACATAGAGAATATATTTGGCAAAACCACAGTGTGATCAATCTGCATCTGTTATCTGAAGTAAAAACTGAGGTCAGAATTTGAATAAAGAGTATATGAATATTTTTGCACCTATAGAATAGCACATGTCAGTTTTCAGTGCAACTGCATCAAAATTACTGCTACTGCCTACGCTGACTGTGTCAGACTGCATAGTCCTCTCTCTCTATTAGGCTGGTAAGGTCCATGGGAAGCAACTGCCAGCCACTCCTGAAAACTAAGAATTGCCTCCTAATCTTGATGATGATGTAGGCTTGGTACAAATTTGCTTTGTGTATGCCAAAGTAGGAAAAAAGAAGAAATCAATACAAAAGAATACTGAAGTAGTGGGGCAACTTTTCAGCTAATATTTGGTGTCAAACACAGGAACTTTCATGGTGATTTTCAAAGGAGGAAGAGAACTATCAACGAGACGGTCATAAGAAGGTAGACTACTGAACTGGAGAAGAAAACAGTTTGGATGGAATGGGTATGAGTTGAGACACAGGCTTTCCTTAATCTATAGTCTGCAATGAATTTTCTGTAGAAATCACACCCAGATGTGTGATTTCTACAGAAATCACACAGTTTCTCATTAAGCAAAACCTTTAAGCTCAGTTTCTCATTAAGCAAAACCTTTAAAAAAGTGAAGCAAAGAACCACTGCCCACTCTGGAGATGCACTTGGTGAGCCCTTATTTTCAGATAAGAACATCACTGCCCATACTCAGTTTACCGCCTGTTTTTGATATTTGAATGTTAGAATTGGAGAACTATAGCTGGAAAGAAATTATCCCTGGCTATGAAATCATATTAGCCTTATCAACACATTTGAGAGTTGTAAGTGAAAATTTTCCTCTGACCAATGTAGGAAAGCCATTGCTCAAACTGTCTGACCAAACTATTAGAATTTTTCAGTGAACCTAGCTCAGAACTATAAATGTATCTTGCACTTGACAAGGTAGACTATTGAATAGTTTCACTTCTCTAGTAAAGAAGCAAAAAAGGAGAGATATTTCTCCTAGGATACCCTGGAGCTATTTTGTCCAATCAAATATTTCCCAAGGCTTTTGAAAAATGGACAGAGGAGGATCATTGTTTTGCCTCAATTACGTACAACAGAGAACTGAGTTCCTGAAGTGAAGGGAAGTCTCCAGGGTAATTGTCTTGAAATCAGCTGTCAGACACTTAAGATTCAGTTTATAAGAGCCTGCCCATACAATGAGAAAGAATTCTGTGTTACTGTGATCATCTGATTTGTTACCAGCAGAGCTCAGGATGAACTCAGCAGTCTTGATGAGACTTGTACTAATGACAAGTATGAAAGAAGTATGCTATATCCCAAATATTTGGATTTTTTTTTGAGTTGATAAGTGATCCCTTTAGAATTCTGTTTTTCATTAATGTGTTGTTACCTAAACCAAGCTTTCCTCTGAATGTTTGTGTATTTTATAAACATTATAGTGTCTATATTCTACCTTGACTACTATCTTGAGACCACAAAAGTGTTTGCCAATGAGACAGATCCTTTTTTAATATAAATCATCTTTTAAAACACACTAAAAAGCCAGAAGAATGCCAACAGAATTTTCAGCTTGTTGAGATTTGAAATTCTCCTGGAATTGTACCCTCTCACTGACAGGCAGCTGCATTGTGTAGCTATTGTTTGGAAAAGTTTCTCCAAGCTCTGTGCCAAATATGATACTGTGATTTAATTTTAAAGCCAGAAATTCAAATCTCAGTATGTAGACACTCAGATAACAGCAAAGGCAGAGTCCTCAGCAATCTGAGTCACTAAGGCTATTTCCAAGAGTATAGAACACATAATTTGAGAGTGAACCTGTAGAACTGGGAGGAAGAGCACAGGAAACCTCTCCATGTAGGCAGTTAGGATCTAGTCAATTCTGTCCCACAGCACTGGCTCCTCTCTCCCAGCTGCAACCTCTGCCTTGGCTTATTAACTTTCCTTTGAGGCTGTTGTGCAGGGGTTTGGAAAGCAGTAGCACTTTCTTTCAGAAAAAAAAATTTCCTTTGTGCCACTATGAAGACACCTTGTCTTTCCTCAGGGACTTTGTGTTTGAAATAAGCAGAAGGCCTGACAAAAACAGAGATACTGTATTTGCTGCTGGGTAATTGCTTGGTTTCCTTATCAATCTTGGTCTGGGAATCATCTGGGTGGACAAATGATTGTTTCCATGTAGGGCTTGGTTTGAGGCAAAGGGAAACCTGGGAAGGCAGAAGATAAAAGAATATGAGCTAAGGAAATTGGTGTCCTACTTATGATTGTGGTAAAAGAGGTCAGAATTTACCACATCTCTCGCTTATAAGAAAAGATTCTGCAGCATCACTTCTGAGGTCCAGAAGATACAAGCAGGAAAAACACAGTAAACAAAAGCAGAACATATGTTCTCAGCCATGTCTTACTTGTACTGCTATGAATATAATTACAGTAAACATGTTGATATGTATTGCAAATAGAATCTCATTACTGTGAAAGGAGACAGTGGGAAAAAAAATTAGTTAGAGAAGTCTAACACTGAAAAACAGGGCTAAAACCACCCCTACAGACTAACTGTAAAGGTGTAAGAGTAGATAAATTCTCCACAGTTCTTCAGTGAATGGAGAAAAAGCGTGTGTCAAAAATAATTAAACCAGCCAATATTTCACAGTCACAGTGTCTGAGTTACTCTTTTTTTTCTGTATCTAAATTTCAAAGCAGCAGCCTCCTTTCCTTGCCTGCACAGCACGCAGCTTCCAGATGGGTGACTTATGTAACTCTGTAAGAGACACCAAGTTGAGGTCTGAGGCATGCAGAGGAAACACAAGAAGAAACCGACCAAGAGAAGAGAGGACAGGAAGTCTCAGGGTAGCCAAGAACATTGCTCTTACTGCAATCCTCAGCCCGCATTCCTTTCTGACCCCTACAAGGACTGACAGGGCTGGGAGACAGGAAATTTTGATGGACTCCATCAAATTTACACATTTCTAACTGCTTAAGAAAAGTTTCTCTTCTTTCTATGCTAATGTCACTGTAACAGTGCAACTCTTCTAGAATATGAGGTATCCTTAAGCCTGTTTCTTATTTTCTTTCCTCTGATTCCTGCCCTTTTGCATCCTTCATGATGTATCTTTGTCATGTATGACTCCAGAGTCCTCCCTCTGTTTCTGTCTCCTCTTCCTTTGTCTCTGTTGGAAGATTTCAGTGCAGGGATGGAAGAATGGAAATAACACTGTTGCAAATGCAACTTCATATCTTCATTTTTCTCCACTGCTCTAATGATGGTTATTACTGGGAGCTGCCCAACTGTGGTACTTTTGTTGCCTTCTCCATTCAAGAAGTCAATAACTGTGCAGCTCAGTGTCAGATCCATGGTAGCTGACTAAAATACTGCCTAGATACTGACAAAAAAGGAGTGAAACCCTTTCCAAATGATTTGCTCTCTGGGCTATGCACCTGCATCACTGTTTCCTACAGGATGCACAGTACTTTAATGCCTGTGATGGGAAATCAGGGAATCCTAGAGTGACAATTTCCTTCAGTCTCCAGTTCCTTGCTAACACTTTATTGGTTCACAACAAGCAAAATTAAGGGTATCAGTTGCACTGAGAAAGACAAGAAAATATATTTTCTGCATCTTGAATCTTTCATTGAGCTCTATCCCATCTGTCAATGTCTCTTTGATGTGCAGATACAAGTGTTTGAAATTCCCTTGATCTCAAACAATGATAATACCTACTGCCTTAGCTATAGCAATAGAAGTTCCTCTTTGCTGATACAAGGCAACACACATTTAGCTGATTACATGTTGGGACCTCTACAACACTTACAGCAACCATACTTTCCAAGATCTCAGTCTACATGTCTCAGAATCCACACTCAGTGTTTATGACTGTGATAAAACCTCTGCCTGTTCAAACAAGTTTATTCCATCTGTCTATTCAAGGTCTGCAGAGACACACTTGTTTGTGCAACTGCTGTATTACAGCATTATTTACCACTATTTATATGAAAATACTTATGTTGTCAACACTTACTTTATGTACTTTGTCTAGATGTGCAAGATAATGAATCTTTGTGCTCACTAAAACAATCTGTTTCTCTATTTCCTGTGCCCCTGTCAATATAATCATCAACTTTTAATTCCCTTTATATGACACATTTTACTGGAATTCTAGTCACATGAAATGAAGTGTATATTCAGGGGTGAGCTGCCAACATTTTCTATAATCTACTTTTTGAGGTAAATAAAAGCTTTGTCTTCCAAAGCAATCAGTCATGTACCACTGGGCTTTGTCCCATCATCTGGCACCATCATCACTCTCTACCTTTGACATGAAATAATTTTGCATTTGCAAGTCCCTAAAAGAACAGGATGAAATCTTTGTCTCAAATTCCTATATGTATTCTAGAGCAACTTGCCCAGATGAGGACAAGCACTCATCACTCATGCAACCAGTTCCTTTCAAATCAGTCTGACACCCAGGAAAACAAGAAGCTTTGGGAGGATGTCATAGGCTGCGGTCAGCAGTAATAGCAGCTTGCTTATTTATAGTACTTTTCATGCCGAAGAACTCTGAATGCACACATGAAGGCAAAATTAAGAAAGTACAACGTAAGAGGAAAGAATTGATTGAGTAGTGGAGACGCCAGCCTGTGTCTAAGGAATGAGGGGCAGCGCTAATTATAAATGTATTTGCTTTTATTGTCATGTTTTAGAACTTTAATGGTCATCTAATGTATTTTTTATGAGATGAATATACTTCTTTCAAAACCTCAGGAACATGTGCAACTGCTTTTAATTTCAGTGGGAGTTGTAAAAGCTCATTAGCCTCTAGATTTGTCCTTCAAATACATTTAATTAAATATATAAAGAAGATAACCAGAAAGCCTGAAGAGGCTTAGACACAGTAGCACCAAACCATCTTTCCTGCTCTTTTTATCCTAGGAATAGTCATGAATTGATCAATTACCACTTTGAATTAAATTAATTGCACAACTTCCTGGGCTGAAGTGGGCTGCAGATCGTGTGTCCCACTTTGGCATCTCCTGTGCTGATCCTTTGCCTACACAGAGGTGCTGCAGATATTTCAGCGTTAGCTCAGAACAGACAAGTGGCAACAGAATGTTTGTGGCAGCTTCACGATTTCTTTGAACTACCTTTATCCCAGAACATGAAAATAACCCAGATTTTCAGCTGACAGACAAAGTACTAATCCATTCCGTGCCTCACATTTTACAGACGTTGCATAATTTTCTGGCACCCAGCCACAAAAATTCTCATTTGAAGGAATGCTTTGTGGAATGACAACATCCAGAAGCAGGGCTTGCAGGACTTGAAGTGACCAGCCTCTCTGGAGCCCCCTAACCTTGTCCCAACTAAACATGCTGGGAAAATTGTTTTTTTATAATCATGGAGAACCTAGTAAGCTTTCAGTAATGGAAATGGAAACACAGTGTCCCTGCCCTAAATAACTCACTTCAGTTTCAATGCCATGAAGGAGGATGGGTAACAAACCAGAATAGAACAAGGAGTTCTTGGGAGGAAGCACACACTAGCTTTGACAAAGTTATGCATAAACTGAGGAAGTATAAAGCCATATTCAGAAGAACATCAGTCACTTAGCAAAGGCCTTGCATAGCAGGGGACAGACAGAAGTAAAAGATTTTTAGGAAAAGAAAACTGTAAAATATTTTTTTCCCCTCACAATTTTCTTGGGGGCTTGAAATAAAAGTGGATCAATATGGAAAAAGCATGACAGAATGGAGCAGCCCACTGCCTTACACAGGATGTTCTGAGCATGGAGGAAACTGGCTGGTGGGGGATGTGCAGCTGCAGGTATGTGCCAGGGTCTTGCTGGTGCTGCAGCAGGCCTGCCTGGGGAGGGCGTTTACAGCTGCCAGGGTATCCAGGAATATCAGGAACATGTGAAATGGCACATTCACATGTGGGACACAAGCAGGACAAAAAGGTCCTAGAGTTTATTAAAATGAGGTGGTGGAAGTGGTCACAAGAGATAAGATGTGAAGAGCATTGGGAAGGGCAGAGAAAATAAAGATTTCGCAGTAGCATGTCACTGATAATGTGGCATCTTCCAACTATTTGGGCATCTGGATCTAGCTGTCCTAACCTGCTCCTGTTTTATTCATTTACTTTTTATGTTCTTGCGGAATTTGCCTTCATTCTCTTCTTTACCATCACCTTTAAAGTACTTCTGCAAGAATGTTTTCCTCCTGCACATGCTGTGACATAATTTTTCCTGACTTCTAATTTAATTTGCTGTCAGCAAGCCTCACCAGAAAAATTCTCTCTCAGTTCTTTACTTCACCTCAGTTTTTTCTTCATCTGCTGTTCATTTTATTGATACTTTTTTCCTCTCAAACTCACTGAAAGCCATTTCCAGGAAACCATACAGAAAATTCAGCATTTGTTTCATCAGGGATTTATTAAATGGATTCTGGTTTCCCTTTGCTGGGAAATAGCTGTTTCAGAAGATTGCTGCTTAATATGTAACAGTCAAGAAACACAAAAATAAATAAATAAAGATCTGGAGTAAGTAAAATAAAAATACCTATCTTACTCAGAATAGGTAGAAAGCTTCCTACTTGTTTGCCCCATGCATAGGGGAAAAATGCAGGAGTTATTTCCTGGGAGATCACCATGAGCTGTGCAAGTAAGAACACTGTTTTGTGCATTGTAAGGTAGCTTTTCAGGATGGAAATACCAGACAGAAATAATTTCCTAAGAGTGCTGTGGTTGATGGTAGATAAACAGGAGACAGAGCTGAACTAGCAATGAACTCTTCTCCAGGATGGCAGGGCTGGCAAGATGTCAAAGCCCATTATCCCCTCTGGAAAAGCAGAGGGAGATACCAAAGCAGACAGACGCTCCCCTAATGCCTTGTCTAAACTACATTATTGATCTCTGTCAAGATCCTCTGCCTCCCTCTGTGTCTGACCTGCATGAGGCGAAGCTGCAATGAGCAATCCAAAGCACTCAAATGACAAGAAGAGCTGTATTGATAAAAAAGCCATTTTTGGCTTTTACCTTAGCTGTAACTGGGATAGAAATCTCCTGGGTCAGGCTTTGCAGCCCAGTGGGCAGATCATGAGTAGATCACTGAACATGATAAATTCCTACATGTGCAGGCAAATTTTAAAAAGCAGTGTTTGAACTGAGATGCCTTTGCTTTTGCTCAGCCCGAGGTTCCTATATCCAGACCCAGATTTTTTTCTTCTCTGAGCATTTGAAACTTCCACTGATCTCTCTCAGAGTCAGGAACCAGCAGTTGTTCTGAAAATCTAGCCTGGGGTGAAATTTGGACCTGCTGTAGTTAAAAGGAACTTTTCCAAGATTTCATCTGATGTAACTAATTCTGAACACTCAAGAATTAAGTGCTTAAAATGAAATGAATGCATTTCCTGCCAGGCAAAATGGAGAAAACTTTTAGCCACTTCTTTAAATTGTAATACAATGTCTGAAAAGCAGCATCTGTGTGATCGGGGAAAAAAAACAGTATCAGTGAAATATTCAAAAACTCAAAAGAAGGATTCCTAAAACTTGTCTTATATGCCTTTACTTTAATTTAGATTTCAGTTGCGTCCCTTGAAACAAGGAAAATTTTAATACTTTTTTTGTATTTACATAAATTAAAGTTGTTAATACTGACTGTGAAGCCTGGCCCCTGGGGCACATGGCACATGTGGGCTGCCAAAAGGGCCAGGCCTCAGACTGTTGAAACAGCCTCTAATGAGGGAGAGTATTTATCATATATATTTTATTCCAGATATGGCATATAAAATATATATAATGCCAAAATTCAAGTTTGTAACTGCAAGTCTGTTAATTTCCTAAGCTAAAAAATAATTATGGGGGAAGAAGAAGCTCTATGAATAACTCTGGGAAGAAAAAGCCCTATGGAAAACTCTTCTCTGTAGCAGAGAGGAATCCATTTCAGACAAGCATAAGAGTGCTCCATTAGCATTTGTGCAGGTCCTGAGCAGTTACACAAGAATGCAGCTCAATGAGGTTTTCTGAATGAGGAGATAAGTAATGGCTCTTGAGACACATCATTTGCATTCAATAATAGCTAGAAAATGCCATAATAAAAATGAGCAGTAGGAGTACAGGGATGGTAGCCTGCTCACAAGATGGGATTCTGGATGTGGGGTTTCCACAGATGTGTCCTAATTTAAGGGTCTAATTTAAGAAAAAAATAATTATACCCCAGAATATATGGTTTTTCTCCACTGACTATGAAATGGACTAGAGGTGAGCACTCAGCTGGGACATCCACATTGTACTGCTGGGCACAGAAGAACTTTACCTTCCTATAGTAACAGTTTATTACAGCAATCATGATTTTTCTTTATATACCTCATTATATTAGCTTAGCCTCCATCTCCCTATCATAGTTTCCTAAAGTTTTAGTTATCAGGCATTTGGTAGGGCTTTACACTGAATTCCAGTGCTTTCTATCTCATTACTCTGATGGTTTCTGGGAGTGGATAAGTGATTTTGAAAAGTCTGTCCCATTACTCATGTGGAAAAACATACAGGATGTCTGTGTTAAATATTGGATTAAAAATTAAGTAATTAGATTAATGATATTCTGTCATTTTCATCCTGAAATAGTCTTAAATAATCGTTAAATAATCCTGTCTCCTCTCTTGGTTCAAGCTTTCTTTTGGGAGAATAGCTGCTCTCCTTAGCCATTTCTGAGCTGGCATTATTCACCAGTCTCTGGGCAAGGATTCCAAACCAAACACCACGTCCAGTGGTTTCTGTCTGGAGAGGATATGGGTCTTCCACATTCAGCTATAGTGAAGAAGATGATAATAAAATAAAAAGGAATAAAAGATTGTGTTGTTACCATCTTCAATATTTCTGTTTCTCCTGAGGTAAGCAGTAGTACTGTCTACTATACTTATTGCTTCATTGCTCTTATCTCAGACAGTATTTAATCCAAGCTAGGGTCAGAAGATTGCCTTATAGTCTAATTAGAGATAAAAGAAATAATTCTAATATGAAAGACTTTATATAGGCTGTGTTTTGTGAATATTTCCTTGACAGAGGAACAAATATTTTTATAAGCTATGTTTTCAGAGTAGTTTAGTTGCTTAAGAGCATTAGCCAGTGCACATTAATTTGCAGTAACATTTTAAAGCTTTAGAACAAGATTCTCCCTGGATATTTGCGCCCTGGTGAATATTGCATAAAGGAAAAGGAATAAGATTTTTTTAGAATATTTTCTTTTTTCTTTTTTCTTTTTTTTTTTTTTTTTTTTTTGTACACCATGAGTTCAGCACTTTTCCTTTGTATTATTGTCTGTAAAACAGATCTCAGAGGTAACTTTACCAAATGTCTCAGGATTATATTAGCTCTCTCAGTGGACTGTTGTGGGAACATTGCTTTTTTAGAAATGTAGCTTTTACCATTAACTTCTGGAGGGAACAAGCTGAAAGCTGCAAGTGAATGATGCCCTGCCAGGCATGACTCTTGATGGCTGTGACAGGTGATTTGGAATGGAAAGGATGGTGAGTAAGATGAGGCAGAGAAGCTGAAGCACACATATCCATTATAAGCTTGCTCTTTCTGTGGAAGACCTGACGCTACAGAAATGATGCAATGATGCAAATCATGTTTCCAAGGAAAAAGTAGAAAATCAAAGCATTCTGATACTAACTGTAGTGACATTATGGTATTCTGGAGCCAAGATAATGCAGGAATGGGGGACAGGGCATACGAAGCATGGCCTGTGCACAGCTATGCCCTCTCTGTTCTGGGAAGCCTGCATCCAGCTGGACCAGCTCCTGGCTACATATGAGCCCCTTGCCACATGGCACACAGGGCAAAGGGAGCTGCATTTTCCCTGTGTGGGAAATCACAAAGATGCTGCCCTGTAGACTTCTGGTAAGCCCAGTGCTCCCCTATTCCAGCTTTGAGGTCTTTAAAGAATGTGATTCTTGGTTTTTTAGTCCATCAGAAAAATTACGTGGCTGCAGCCCAGTGAGATCTGCGTGGGAAAAGCAGGATTCTTCTCACCTAATTTATGATGCCTCTGCCTCTGACGTAGATAATCTGCATCTGTTCCACTCACTGTAGACTCCCTTGGAGTCAATGAGGAGGAATAAACACTTTTAGGACATGAATCATCTGATGCATTTTAGACATTTACATTAGAGCTGGATCACTTCCACTGTAGCACTGCCTATTTCCTCTCTATTTGATTATAGAGAGAACTTGGCTCAGAAATAGATGTCACCATCTAAAGTTAGGTGGGATGAATCCCACACAGACAGCCTGTTGTAGATGTGCTAACTGAATGGGAGACTCACTTTTTTTCATGGTGTTCTGAGGAGGAAGCCTAGAAAAGGACTGAGAAGGGGGCGATGACCATGTTCTAGAAAAATCTGTGTGTGGTGCAGAGAAAAGAAAGTATAAGTGCTGGAAAGAGCTGGAAAAGGGAATAAATACTGCATTGAGATGATTGCAGCTGATAACAAATTATTCACAACAGTCTAATCTAAAGCTGACTGCAAAGAGATGCAGCAGAATCTTTTAATACTGTGTAACTAGATAATAAAATGACAAATGAAAATTAATACTCATAAGTGCAAAGTAATGCAAATGGAATAAAAATAACTCAAACTATACATACATATTAACAGGCTCTAAATTAGCTATTACTAACCAGGAAATAAATTTTGGAATGACTGTGAATAGATTTCTGGAAACATCTGATCCATGCCCTTGGGAGGTCAAAAAACAAATGAAACAGTATGAATTTTTGAGAAAGGGATGGAGTAAACCCAGGAAATGTTCTTATGTCACTGCATACATTCACAGTGCTTCCACAGCTTGAAGGAGTGTACAGTTCTTCCCCAGCAGCCTCAAGGCAGGTATAAGAAACCTGGAGATGAAATAGAGAAGGGATGCAAGGTGATCAAAGACACACAACAGCAAAGTCAGACTTCAGCTTTCCAGTCTGAAAAGGAGATGGATGAGAAGGTAATATGATAAAAGCTTGTAGTACTATAAATGGTCTAGGGTAGGTGGATTGGGAATTCTTACATGCAATTTTTTTGTCCTTGGGGTTGAGGAGATATCCAATTATATCAACAGTGAATTAAAAAAAAAACAAACAAAAAGGAAGCATTTTTACAATATTCAGAATTAAGTCATAGCACTTTTTTCAAGAAAATGCCAAGAGGATTAAAAAGCAGATATTAGATTATATAAAAACTATCAACTTTCAGAGTATTAAACATTGTGGTCCAGTAAAAGTTCCCAAATATTGGCTCCTAAACAGCTAATTGCTGGAAAACTGCATTTATTTCATCACTGTACTTCTATTATATCATGGGTTACCTCTGTTTCCTGAAACACTGGCTAATAAGTGCTGTTGAGTTCATGTTCTGGGCTAAACTGGCATTTAACCTGATGCAGTGTGGCAGTTTTTGTGTTTCTAAGTGCAACAAGAGACTGAGGAATAGCCAAAAAGGAAACATGTTGGAGGAGGTCAGCACCATGGAGGATGTTTGTACCATGGGCTAGGAAGCCTGGGCTGAGTAGAGAACAGTTGTTGATTTCCTTGGATAGAAGCCTGGCATAAGAGATGGCAGCAAAGAACTCCACTGAAAGGCCACCAAGATGTAGCAACATAAACCTCTATCATGGGAAAGCCATTTGACTTGGGGAAACAGGTCTAATTTATTGTTCTTTTTAGTTCAACATTACTGTGAAGGCAGAGATCTTAGCCTTAGCTGAGGTGGGTTCTGGCTTAGCAGCCCTACTTGAGTATCATACCAAAATCACTGGACTTGGCTGAGAGGGGCTGCACTTTGGGCACAAAGAGCTCAGAGCAGCTGGGGCTGTGCTGCAGAGCAACTGCAGGATTGCTTCCCAAGGACTGCAGGATGGGCTTTTCCCTCTCCCTCCTCCCACAGTCACTATGCACAGTCCTGGACATTTAAAGGCTGAAATAAATAAACAGACTCGGATGTATTCCTTTCTTAAAGTACAATCTGTTAAAAACTAAGGTTAGAAACCCTAGAAATCTGAGGGCAGACATGCAGTTTTCTTTTAGGATAACTGGGCGGTGGATCATGATATCTTAGTTAGATCATAAGTGTAACTTTTCTCCCTAACTGTGACTGGAAAGGCTTCAGATCTGACTGTGTCCTGAATTGCTTATTCCATAAATGTTGTTTACATTATAATGATATAATTAGGATGGCTTAATGATGTAATTAAAAACCCCCTTGATTTTTATTGTTTACATTTTTGTCTGCTGACATGGATTCTTCTTTGCCTGGTATTAGCATGCAGAGTTGGAGCAAAGGCTTAATCTCTTCTCATTGCATTCAGAAAATCAATTTGTTTTGCTAAAATGAAACAGACATACGGTGTCAAGGAACTCCATTTGAGTGTGACTAGAGATACTCATGACTTCACCAAGGTGTCAAAAAGTGTTCTTACTGCCTGCATTCTTCTGAAGGGAATAAAGTAATTTAGGAAGTGTCATACCGAATCTACTGAATTGATGGCAGTATTCAGCAGGGTTTGGGATTGCACCCAAAGGGTCATTCTGTGTTGAAAAGTAAGATGAAAAAAAAGAGAAAATGTATCCTGATATTTAATCAAAATCCGTCTATCTCTTCAGAACAACATCTGCAGCTTCCAGTGATTATCATCCTTCCCATGTTCCCCCCCCCCCCCCATTAACATTCAGCAGAGGAAGGATGGGTGTCCTTTCTGCATTATCTAGTACCTACAGCCCTGTTCACTTGATTTCTATTCCAAACCTTTCAAAACCTCTCTTCCTGGTGATGCTGCCAACCACATGGGCTTTTAGATTCCTGGTGAAGTTGTCAGAACTGGCATAAACCAATTTGAATTTATAATTTCTTTCAAACTAGGGCAGATTTGGCTTGGCAGCCTGTGGGATGTGATAAACATGGAATTCCAGCAGCAGTAAGTGTTGTTTCAAGAAGCAGACAAATAATGTAAAGTTAACCTTTTATTTCACAGCTTTGTTTATCATAACCAAATTATAATAATTGTAAGTTTAGATTATAATGGAGTTCTGCTCACACTGAATAACAATCAAGGTCATGTAACATGTTAGCTTTTGCAACCCTAATCTAAGAAAAGTGACAGGTGCTCCTGGAGTCTTACTTCTGCACTGCAGCTAGAGCCATGACACACATCATTGGAGCAGGAGTTGAGTCCAATCCATCAGCTAGGCAGGACTGGTGGGATGAAGGATATGGAATAAAAAATGACTAACATCATTTGGGTGCAAATTCTTTGTGAGAACCAGTGTGTTGTCACTTCATCCCTTCCAGTGTACCATGAGCAAATCTGCATCTGTTATGCAACCATTTTATCAGCAGAATTTTAGCATAAAGTATCAAGAAAATGTTGAAAAAATAAGAACTTTTCATTGGAAAGATCAGGGGAGTTTGTTAGAAGCAACAGTTTTACAGCTGCCTTGCCAGACTTGATCTTGAGAAAAGTGAATTTCTACACTTAAGCCAAAACACTGTGATGCCTGTCTTCTGCTCTTGATTCAACAATCTTTAGATATAAAATATTCTGCTGTTGTCTGGATTTTCTTTTCAAGGCTGAAGTAACATTTGAGGAAGCTCAGAAAGAAATCCCCCCCAGGGAATTCAGGAGGTGTTGTAAGGGCATTTCAGATGCTCAGGTTAATGTACCTAAAATCAGTTTCCTTGTTTCTAAAAAGTGTTACATATAAGTACAGCATTATAAATGCCCATAATTGTAAATTATTTTCATCTTTAATGCTTTAACAGTACTACTAACACAGATATTCTCTAATTCCTAAAAAATGTTTTTATGATCTCTAGTTTGCTTTTAATGAAAATCTTGAGATTGCACTCTATGATCTCCTTCCTTGTTTTCCAGTAGCTTTACTTTTCAAGAATGATTTTGAATTAAACCTCTTATTTAGGTGCTTTTTCTTCTATTTTCCTTACATGATATTTCCTCTCCCAGTCAATGTAATTTGGATGCTTTTCAGCTCTGATTTTAGTGTAGGCAATTTTCTCGAGAGAGGTTCAACATTGCATTCTACAGAGGATTTGTACAGCATTTTCCAAGGTGCTTAGCTTCATATATACATCAGAAATCACATGGTAACAACTTTGAATCATTACTAGAACCCTCATCTCCTTCCACTTGCCTCCCAAAAAGTAAAGTAATTTCATTGCATTCCATGGTTTCTCTCCCTGACTGCCAGGCACAGAACAAATGGTTAATGCTTTTAAAATAGGAAAGCTAAAACTGGCTGGACTTGAAGAGGTTGCAGCCTGGACAAATTCCTTTACCACCTACCAGGTCCAATCAATACCCTCCTTTCCTTTAATATGGTTCAAAGTAAAAAACCACCACCACCACCACAAACAGTACTCAAGGGTTTAATTTATCAAGAAAGGCATTTATATTATCCAGACATAGTATGTAGTGATTAACTCTCTGGACAGAAATTAGTAACTCCAGATGAAGGCACATTTTTTTCCTATGAGACATCTTTAAATGACATGTACTTCAAATTCACATTTTCCTTTGAATGATACCTTCTGTCATCGATGACAATTCCTATGTGTCCCGAGACACTCCTCTCAGGGCTCCCTGCAGCTCCTGGGACATCCTACTTGCAGTTAGCTAGGGAGGAGTGTTTACTCTAAATACAAAGCAGAAATGCAGAAACTGAACAGGAACAAACCTCTGGGCACTTGCAGTCACCCTGTACCAAGACTGGCAGCACTGACAGTACTGCTGCATCACAGCCAGTTGCTCTGCCACTACCTGCAGCTGTCAGCTTCTAGGAAATGCCATGTGTCATCATCTTGTACTTGGACCTTAAATACATAATGCCTCCCAGCACAACTCGTAGCTGAACATAACTGAACATAACTGCAGGGCCCCAGCCATGCTCTGTTCAACTCTAGTGGCTGATCCATTTTGCCAACTGGTTCACATTTCACAGCTTAGGTGAAAAAAATATGAACTATAGTTTAGCTCATTTTTGAAGCTGCTGTGTCTTCTTCTTGCCTAGACTGGGGACTTTCTATTTGCAGACTATCAAAAAATAAGTAAAGTTACAATTTGAGGGCCACCTTCTGCTGCATGTTTTATTAACGCCAACAATCAGGGGTTCACCTGGAACACAGGCAAGTTAATTCAGTATGGCCAACTGCTTCACCTCCCTTCTCATCATCTGAAGTGTGGAGAGTGAAATTTAGAGGTTGGTTATGTAGAACACAACCCACTGTGTGGGCACATCAGTGTCTGCTGCTGCTACCTGCCGAATGAATTGCTTATCTAGGGAAAACTGTGGGACTTGTGTTTTTAGCACGGAAGGACCTGGTTTTGCTCTGTTCAGGCAGTAGAGTTAGTACCCTGGGAATTGTTACACAAGTACAGTTACACTTCAAATCCATTAGAGAAAAGTGCCAAGGCAATTTTGTAATTCATATTTATGTATAGATATTTTCTATCTCTGTATTGCCCAAATTGCAGTACACAGTCTTAATTGGCCTGAGCTCTTCAAGAGATAGCTTTCTGAAAGCCTAATGCTTTCTGAAAATGGTAATGCTTCCTGAAAAAGGAAGAAGGACTCAACAGATGAAACTTGATGTACATTTCAGGAATTCAGCATGAAAGCAAACAGGTTCTACCTGCCACCCACTCACTGTTCCCATGGCTAATTGCTGCAGGATTACCGCTTCTTTCTCTTCTACTGCCCATGTAGGTGAACAATGAGTTATATAAGGGACCAGACACAAAATGGCCAAGTTAATTTTGGCAGGTTATTTTTCAGACAGGACAGTATTTTTCTAACTCTATTAGAGTTTGGGGCAAAACCACTTGCATTGCACCACAAAGATGGAGAAGAGGGTGTGAGGAAAGAGGCCTGGGATTGTTTAAACTGCTGTAAGTGACACAGTTGAATGAGAAACTATGGCTGGAAATCAGTTTTTCTCTCCTTCCCAGCAAATTAACATTGTGATTGTTTCTCTGCTCCAGTCTCACACAGAAGCAAAATGGAGGACAGAGAACTATAAAAAGGAAGTAATTCATCTCAGCTTCCTGTGAAGATCATTGTTTTTCTGGATGATCTTTTGCTTAGTGTGAGCTTTGTGTGCTGCAACTGCAGGACTGTCTAAGAACTGCTCTAGCAAGTACATGCTGGTATCAACACTTATCAATGGGGAACAGTAGTTGATGGCAGGGTCACATTCTGCCATCTGTTTGTTCATCTTTCCCATGTGGAAGCCTGTGAAAATTGGTCCTTCTTGTTTCTGCTAGGAAACAGTTGGCCACAAGTGTGGAGTGGACCACAGGAAAGAGGGGCTTGGATCTGGGGTGTTTTTGTTTAATCTTAATTATTTTCCCCCCAGAAATCCCCATGCAAACACTGAAGGTATGCAGTTGTTTACAACTTTTTTGCAAGGAAGTTGCTTCAGTCACCTTTGGAAGCAGCAGGTCAAATGAGGGTGTCACCTTCTTCAGACTGAAGAAAATTCAGGTTTCTTAAATATTGAGCACTCAAATTCAGGCAACATAAGAATAAGTGTGAAAGGCTTAAATACAGAAGATTTTTAAGGGAGATCGTTAAATGGTAACTGTGAGCGATTATCTTGTTTTAAAGTTTATCTATTACCAGTGTAACTTCACTTGATTCTACTGTTTTTTCTCTTGATTTTGTATCTGATTTACATCTTTATGAAAGAGAATGAGATCAAAGGAATGATGAAACCACTAAGAGTCACTTTGTCATTTATTCTTCTCACTGTCACTAAAGCAGGACAGTTTCATAATCAACACAGATCTCTTTATGAGTTTTTCCTTTACCCAGGAAAGCATTGAAGTGCCAGCCCAAGTCTACTGCTGTTCAGGAGGACACGTCTTGGGCTGATGTATATTACTGAGCAGAGATCCCTTCCCTTTACTGTATTTAATTTTCTGTGCAGATGTTTATTATGTGGGTATTCTGGAGATATACCTAAGGAAAGAACCATTCTATTGAGCAGGACACATAAACATGTAACCAATAGACTTGTGTTGCAATAAAGCTTTTATCTTTGCATTTTGTTGATGCTTGTTTAGCTAATTATTTTACTCATTGGTCACATCAAAGTTCCTGCTGAATTTACTTCAGCAATTTCACAGAATCTGATTAGAGGAGTTTTTATTTTCAGAATCAAATACAAAATGTAATAAAAGGAAAAAATAAGAAAAAAATGTCACTGAACTGCATTTAATTAAACATAATGCAAAAAATAAGAAAGAAGGACATAAGTGAAGCAATTAATATACAAGTTACAGTTGAGAAAAACAGCAGCCACACATAAAGGAGAAATAGTTTGATGGAATAGTAATAAGGTTATCTGAGCTTTTTTTCAGTTTATGTGATACTTCATTCACTTGCAATCAACTTCCCTTACATTTCTTAAATGGTTATACTTACATAAGATTGCAAAAAGAAAACTGCACTTACCTTATTTGCATTTTCAGCACAGTGTAGATAAACCAGCCACAAGATGGCAATACACCATGCTGTGAAAAGAAAATTACTACATTTTGTCTGATTTTAACCCCTCCACAAATGGCTGAAGCGTGCTGCCTTTTTAGCTTTGGAAAATTTAATGCAGACTTTGGGAATCTGGATGAGGAACAGTCACAAAGTAATAACTTTAAGAACCACCCCCCCTTCCCCCTCCCCCAGCTAATCCCTCTGCTACAATAAACAATTTATTTCTCATTTCTTTTCACTCTTCTGTTGTTTCTCTCCATTGCAATTGCTTGCAGGAAGCTACTGTTTGAAGGACTGAAAAAGCTATGGGACACAATATCCATTAGCATCCCTGCAGAAAGGGACAGGTCTGTGCTGTTGGAGGCCACAGACACTAAAGCTGATTGCTCTTGACAGTCAAAGCATGGCTCCATCAGTAGTGAGAAAGAAACAGATGCCCTTGTCCCCTGGAATAATAAAAATAGAGACAGCCTAATCTTATGAAAAGGATAGAAATGTGAGGGCGCATTGTTCAAAGATATGCTTTTAGGGACTTCAAATGGAAAGTTATGTAGTAAACTTTCGACCATAATAGGAAAAGGTGGCAAAAAGACACTTGAAGGTTTTGTCTGACCATAAAATAGCACTGAGTCACCAGTATGAGGTATTTGCAAGCAAGGTTAATGTAATTACAGGAGTTAGCAGGTGAAGCCTCAGATGTCCTGGAAGGATGTGGCATTGCTGTTTGTTTGTATTCCATTTGCACCACAGCGATCTGGGACGTCAGGGCACAGCTGGCAGGGCAAGGAGACATTCTCCTCCTTTTCCCTGGAAGTGTAAGCCAGCTTTCTGATGTGGTTCCAAGACAGGATGCCGGGAAGTGTCTGGCTGACATACTGCATTTATGGAGTCAGGAATAAATTAATCACCAGGTCTGAAGGCAGGAGAAGTTTTCCCAGGTCACAAGGTCAGGGTTTGTTCAATGTGGTTTATGTTCTCCTGGGTAACAGAAGGGTGTCGCCTACATCCTAAGGCAACCTGGGAATTTCATCATTTTCTTCTTGTGAAGTGCTGCAGGTGACTTTTGATCTTCTGCTACCGCCTTCAGCTTGTGTCATGTTGTGCAGAACAGGTAAATCTGTGGGCTGTCTTGGGTAAATGCTTGTTACACCATGCACTACAACAGAAGGGCTGTGGACTAAAACATCTAAACATCTCTTTGTTATATGATCCTATAGCACAACACTTCATCAGTCCCTGTTTTGAAGTGCTTGGGTTAGAAAATGCTAAGGAATCACTGATGTAGCCTTAGATTTAGCCATAAATAAGCAAAATATGGAACATAGAAACATAAAATCATTTTGGTTGAAAAATAAAATCTTGGAGTTCAACCATTAACCCAACAATTCCAAGTCCACCACAAAACCACATCCCTAAGTGCTGCAACTACACATCTTTTCAAACACCTTCAGCAGGAGGACTCAAATACTTCCCTGGGAAGCCTGTTCCAGTGTTTGACAACCCTTTCAGCAAAGAAATTTTTCCTCATATCAAGTCTAAACTTCCCCTGCTGCAATTTTAGGACATTTCCTTGTTGTCATATCTCTTATTGCTTATAAATGTAACTGAGAGACTGACCCTTACCTTACTACAACCACCTTAGTTGTAGAGAGCAACGGGATCTGGCCCCCACCTCTCCCAGACTCCTTCTCCACAGGTTAGATAACCCCAGCTCCCTCAGCCACTCCTCATAAGACTTATGCTCCTGACTTTTCCCCAGCTTCATTGCCCTTGGAAATATTCCAAATGTCAAAACACACTGTAGTGAGGGGCCCCAAACTGACCTAGCCAGTGCTGAGTATATGGAGACAATCACTGTCCAGGTCCTGATGGCCACAGCAGTGCTGATCCAGGCCAGGATGTCATTGGCCTTTGTGGTCAGCTGGTTCTGCATGTTCTGCTGCTGTCAACCAGCACTCTCAGGTCCTTTTCCCACCAGGCTGCTTTCCAGCCACTTTTCCCCAAGTCTGTAGTGATGCCTGGGGTTGTTAAGACCCAAGTACAGGACCTGGCACTTGGCCTTGCTGCACCTCATACAATTGGTGTCAGCCTATCAATCCAGGCTGTCCAGATCCCTCTGGAGAGCCTTTTAACCCTCCAGCAGATCAACACTCCCAGCCAGCTCGGGGTCATCTGCAAACTGACTGAGGGTGCCTTCAGTCCCTCCATGCAGATCCTCAGTAAAGATATTGGACAGGTCCCATACTGAACCTTGGGGAACACCACTCGTGACCGGCCACCAGCTGGATTTAGCTCCATTCACCCCATTCTCTGGGCCTGGCCATCCAGCCAGGTTTTTAGCCAGCAAAGAGCACACCCATCCAGGCCATGAACAGCCAGTTCCTCCAGGGAAATATGATGGGAAATGGTGTCAAAGACTTTACTGAAGTCTGTGTAGACAACACCCACAGCCTTTCTCTCATCCACTAAGGGGGCCACCTTCCCACAGAAGAAGACCAGGTTAGCCAACACATTTATTCCACTTCTGTCATTTTGAGTAGTTTATTCCCTACCCCACTGGCTTTGAATTGCCATCCTGCTACTACGTTCTCAGACTGCCTGCTGCTCATAAAGATCCAAATAAGCAAATCTGTTGAATTGTTGACTAGTTCTGATGACCATGAGAAAGATCACATTTTATGCTTTTCTATCCTCTAAAGAAAATCTGACAGTGCAAACTGAAATCCTTCCTGCCTCTTGTAGACAGCTGGGCTACAGTTTATGACTGCAGTTAAATTGCTAATACAATTTTGACTACAGTTCCCTATATTTCATGTATAGCTTAAAAATTTAACAAAGAACAATATGCATCAACCTAGGAATTTTTTATTTGTTTGCTCTGCATGTTTCTTTATTACATCCATGAAAGGATTGATGCATACCCTAATTAACCACTTTGATTCTTTTTATTGTAAATTGCATTTCAGCTACTGTCTGCTCCTTGCTGATGAAAACTTACAATGAAGACAAACGTTTTTCTTGGAGAAATCACATTATTACAACATGAAATAGATTGAGAGTAGTTTAATGAGTAGTCCAGTGTCTTCTTCTGAATACTGTTTATTCTGGGTACACCAGAACAAAGACATCATGATGCTGATGGAACTGTTGTATGAGACTATAATGTACACATGGAATATACTCAAGCTGTAGGGTAATATATTCATTGTTCACATTGAAACTAAGAAGGACAGAGACCGCTGGCATTTATAGGGTTTGTGTCTTTCAAGTACTAGATGGTTCTAGCTGAGTTTTTTACTTTGGCTCCAGTTTTTTTGGTTTTTGTTACCATAATCACTAATCTGTAGCAATCTGTGTTGTAGTTGTTATCAAAGTTGCAATTATTTTTTATTAGACTTCATTTAATTGATTTGGAAGGAAAAAAAGAGTAAATTCCACCTCTTGTTTCCTCTCTTTCATGTGCATGAATATGTCCAGAAATGCCTTCACAACATCTATTATACAAGAAATGTGTCGTGGTTAAAAGGGAAAGGTCTAGTCTCATTTTTTATGAGACATCTCTCTTACTCTTCTGAAAAAAATAAACAAATCCAGTTTCTTTTTGACAACTAATTTTTCCTTTGTAAAATTAAGGCACTTCTAAAAAAATGACCTGCATAATGAACAAAACAGAATCTCTTTGTCTAGACAGGGTTTTTTGCATTTGCTTAATTTATGAATGCATTTTAGATTTTGGCTTATGGTGATTTAGTAAGGGAAACTGAAAAATCTTAGGAATTTTCATAGAAGGGGAACTGAGTTTTTGTGCAGCTTTACTGATTGTATGGCTCCCTGATAATTTTCTTTTATTAGCTCCACAGTCTACCTCCTACATGTGGAAAAGTATTTTCCTTCTATTCCTGTGCTCTTGGTCATAAGTTGTGCATCTTTCTGATTTAAAAGAAAAGGACTCCAACAGGTATCAGTTTGGTTTCCTCCTAATTCATGGCCTTCTTGTTGGTACTTTCAATTTGTTGCTTGCTGGGTGTGGTATATGTCTCTATAGCTTTTTGTGACCATTTCATTCTGTGTGAAACAAAGGCTACATGCTGCTACTGGCACCTGCAGATGGGGAAATCTGACTGGATACTGATTTTGCACACTTTATCTGAAATGCATAAGAATGTTATAAAGAGAAGTCTTAGATGCATGTTACTACTGGAACACATGTAGAACTCCAAGGGTTAAAAATCTGGCTGCAGTTATGTAGGAAGGAACAGAAAAAAACAGGAACAAAAATCAGGACCATTCTCAGTGAGTTTAGCTAAGAACCATGAACAGCTGTTCTTCTGGGCACTATACTATCAAGGAACTTATGTGTTTTGTGGAGTTATTTTCTGTTTGCTTGTTTGTTTCCCGCTCATATATCCAAACAAAGTAATTCAGGAATGACTCAAGGAAAACAGAATCACTTCTTTCCAGGCAGTTAAAAATGCAGGTACCAAATTTTTCAGCTCCAAGTGCTGTGCATTTAAATGACTAAGTACACATTAAGATCACTATAAGCCTTTCAACCAGACTTTTCCCATCTCTTTGTTCTCTCACTCTTTTCAGCCATATGGATTTTCCTGATATCCTTCCTTTCCTTTTCTTTACTCTGACTCATTGATTACACATTACTAATGGGTTTTTCTGTGCTTTAGTTTCTCCCTTTGTGAAATAAAGAGCATCTATTTTTGCTGTTGTGCAAAGGTAATAGATTTATTAGGAATACCTCAGCTAGTCATTGATATGTTCCCATTAGGAGGCAGCTCCTTTAATCAAACCACTGAAGTTCTACTTCTCCATGCTCTGAGGTACTGTAATTTGAGGTATTCAAATACTGCTCCATATTCTATGCTATCTTGAAAGAAAGTGAAAATACTATCTTATATAAGAGTAGTAAAGTATTCCTGGGAAGAAGGTGGCTGGCTTGTTTGTAAATGGGATAAGATATACAAAATTTAGAATATGTTGTGATAGTGATTTCTATCAGAAAGTAAGATGTAACAGTATCAGTTTTGTTTTTTTCTTAATGTGTTTGTATGCTTGCTCTGAATATTGCTTTCAGTAACTTATGAGAATTATAAAAGCAATGGAGAAATAGGCACTGGATTTGGGTGCTTTAGTAAAAGCATTGCCAGCAGGTCGAGGCAGGTGATTCTGCCCTTCTACTCAGCTCTGGTGAGGCAGCATCTGGAGTGCTGTGTCCAGTTCTGGACTCCTCAGGACAAGAGAGACATGGAGATCCTGGAGTGGAATCAATGGTTGATTAAGGGACTGGTGCACCTGTCTTATGAGCAAAGGCTGAAGGAGCTGTGCCTGTTCAGCCTCGAGAAGAGATGACTGGGAGGGGACCTCATCAGTGAATGTAAGAGTGTTGGGTTTGCATGGCCAGTTTTGGTAGCAGGGGGGCTACAGGTGGCTTCTGTGAGAAGATGCTGGAAGCTTCCTTCATGTCCAGCAGAACCAATCCCTTGTGGGTCCAAGACAGATGTGCTGCTGGAAAAGGCTGGGACAATTCAAAATTATGGTAATACCTCTATGACAACATTCTTAAAAAGAAGAATTTGAAAAAAATTATTGTGCAGATGTAATTGCAGAGCAGGGGAAGGACTTTTCTCCCTGAGCAGTGGTAGAAACAACATGTAATGCACTGACCTTAACACTCATTCCCTGTCTCTCTGAGTTGCTGCAGGGGAGGAGGTAAAGCTGGAAAGGAGGGAGAGGTGGGGGGAAGTTGTTTTTTTAGATCTTATTTTACTTCTCATTTTCTGCTCTGATTTGGTTAGCAACAAATTCATTTAATATCTCTAATTCAAGCCCATTTTGTCCATAATGGTATTTGGTGAGTGACCTCTCCCAGTCCTTATCCCAACTCATGAACCCTTTGATGTATTTTCTCTCTCCTGTCCAGCTGAGGAGGGGAGTGAGAGAATGGCTTTGGTGGGTGTCTGGTACCCAGCCAGTGCCAGCCCACCACAGTAAGTACCAGAAGGGAGTGTGTCAAGAAGATGGAGCCAGAATCTTTTTGATGGTGCCAAGCAATAGGACAAGAGGCAACAGTAGAAACTGATGCACAGGAATATGAGGAAGAATGCAGGTAGGTGATCAAGCACTGGAACAGATAGCCCAGAGAGGGTGTGGAGTCTCCCTCACTGGAAGTACCCAAGAGCTGTCTGGAAACAAGCCTGTGCCATGTGCTCTGGGATGACCCGTGTTTGAGCTGGGAGGTTGGACCAGGTGGTCCACTGTGGTTCCTTCCAACCTGACCCAGTATGTGATTCT
Organism: Molothrus ater; assembly: GCF_012460135.2. Taxonomy (NCBI): domain Eukaryota; kingdom Metazoa; phylum Chordata; class Aves; order Passeriformes; family Icteridae; genus Molothrus; species Molothrus ater. Next base: position 15,405,527 of record NC_050479.2, on the reverse strand, counting down.
GTAATTTGTGCAACAGGTATAGAATAATGGTTGAGGTTGGAAGGCACAACTGGAAGTCATCTAGTTTGAGGTCTCTATTCAGACAGGGTCACCTAGAGCTGTTGCCCAAACCATCCGAGTATGGGCAACCTATATAGGTGGCCTGCACTCAGGTGCTTGCTCCAGGTATGGAATACGAGTCTCCTCTGAGGACAACCTTGGCAAAGCTCAAAATCTCAATGCTGGTCAGGCCTAACCTTGAAGAATGAGCAAAAAAAGTCAGCAGACATGCTATGAACTAAGCCTCATCCTCTCAATGTAGAGGGAGCTAATCTGGCATGGTCATTTATCATGACTATTCATAGTCTATGGCTGTGATATGGCCTCCTTCCTGTACAAACAGAGAGAAAGAAATTCTCAGTTAACTTCTGCTTAATGGGAATATTTGGACTTCCTCATTTGGCCAAAGCTATGTGGAGAATCTCTCAAGGAGAGTGTTTTCCCCTCCTGCCTCCCTCCTGTAACTGCTTAAAGCCTTTGAAGCACAGTGAGTGCTTCATCTCCTTTGTTAACTGCCTTCAGACTGCTCGTTAGACAGCACTATTCACAGCTCAGCCTGGCTGTTCACCAGGAAATGAATGTTATCCAAATTTCAGTTCAAAATTGAATAAATTAAAGGCATTTAATCTCAATTTCAGTCCTTGCTTGTTTTTCTCCAAGCTGCATAATTGAGCTGCCATTTCTAAATCATTGTTCCCAGCTTCTTGTCACTTAACATCTCTAGCATTTCAAGCAGATTAATCTTGAATCCTTTATTGTGTAACCACATTTCAACTAGAAATAGCAAATCCTAGACATTCTGAATCTCATCTTTGCATCATATGTAGCCAGTGTTATTGCTGCATATAAAAACCAAGCAAGGATGAGTGTGTAGTGCTCCCTTGCATTGAGTGGATAAAGAGGGGAAGGAGTCTCCTCTGCACATGCAGAGAAGTGGGATAGCACACTGTTAACAATCTGCTCTGTGTGGCATTGGCTGGGTTTCCTTCTGGGAGCTGAAGGGGACTCTTGTATGGCTATTTCCAGATCTCTAACTTTATCAAACTTTACACCTTACTTTATAGTATTAAATATATATAACATTAGATGTTATAAGATGAATCTCATTTGCATGGGAGGCTATAATTAGTGCAGAAATAGCAGAAATTGGATTAGGTACAGTAAAATTGTGAAACACCAAGGACGAATGTGGGAGAAACAGGTACTGTGATCCTCACCAACAGGTTGGGAGTTTAGTGAATCCATAGGTTACAAAACATGTTATGTCAGTACCAAACAGTGAACTTTATTTCCTTTTATAACTTCAGTATATTTTTTTCCTTAACTGTTCTTCCACTGTCTCCTATCTCTTGTTGCAAATAGGGCTGTTGAAAAAAACCCCAAACCCAACAACCCAGTATGACATGGACAGTTTAATAGCAGACCTGTATTACTTGGGAACTGTGTTGCAGTCATGAAGGTGCAGAGACTCAAGAGGCTTAGAATCACCCCATAGGATCACGCCATCTAAGGCATGAAAAGAGCATGGCAAAACGGGATCAAAGGCTGAATTTTATGATTTGACTTCTTTGAGTAGTGGAAACTAGCTGTTAATATATGTAAGCTAGTATGTATTAACCACTTGCAAAAACAGCAGTGTCAGGTAAAAGATATACATGCTCCCACTTTAGCTGTGAATCCTTAAAGCCAACACTGAAAACTCAAAATCCCTTAGGTTTAGAAAGCATTTTGAAAAGGTTGTGTTCCTATCTTTTGTGCAATGCTGCCTGTGAAGAAATCAGTTCAGGAGTGAAAAGGCACACCAAGCTGGTCTCTGATGGAAAATATATGAGGAAATTATGTGGGAACTGAATAGAGGACCTGGAAATTCAGTTCACTGTTGTGGTGGAATGGGAACATTCTCTAGGAGGAGGAGATTCCCCCTACAATAAGATTTGGGGGTTAGGATGGTAAAGAACTAAGAGGATTTAGAAGGGTTTCAGTTTCAGGTTGATGAGGGTTTGGATTTCATCTGTGGAAGGAAACGGTACCTAGAAAAAGACTGTCTGTGGGGTTCTCTCTTCCCTGTCTGCCCCTATGGGACTGACAATCTTTGCCCCTTATTGTCACAACCCCCTTGCACACACGGTCACCTGTGCCCTCCCCATCCCTGCTGTCCCTGCAGACGCTCGCTTTTACCCCGTCATTCTCCACGTAATTCCCCGCTCAGCCTCCCGCACGTCCTCACCACAAACAGCGCGGAGAAAAAAAGATGTATGAAAGGTGTATGGCAGCAACCCTGTGATAACCGTGGAGATAAGGGCAGCACTGCCGAGGACAGACACCGTACTGCAGCTGGCTGTGCTGCCGGCGCCAGCCCTTCTGCAGCAGGCCACGGCGCTAAGAGAGGGTGGCGGGCCGCGGAGCTGGGAACTACGGTAGTGCTTTTTCCGCACAAGGCGGCACGGACCGCCCACAACCTCCGCCCGGGGCCCCCCAGACACCGCCCGGCGTCCCCTCGACACCGCCCGGGGCCTCCCCCGAATCCCGGCCGCCCTCAGCGCCTCACGCCGGCCTCGCCGGCAGGTGGCGCTGCCCGCGGCGGCCGGCAGGTGGCGCTGCCCGCGGCGGCCGGCAGGTGGCGCTGCCCGCGGCGGCCGGCAGGTGGCGCTGCCGGGCCGGCCCCCGGGCGCGGCCGCCATTTGTCCGTTTAGTTTCGTGCAAAAGTGAGGGAGAGAAAAAGCCTCTAGAAGCATTTGAGAAAATGAAAGTTCAAAGCAAGCAGGGTGGCAATGAGGACAGAGCCAGGGAATTCCTCCAGACAGATTTGAGAAAATGAAAGTTCGAAGCAAGCAGGGTGGCAATGAGGGAGGGAAACAGAGCCAGGGAATTCCTCCCTCTTCTTCCCAACGCCCCCTCGTCCCCGCCCCATCTTGCACAGAGTGTAGAGTCATACAGCATATTAAGGATTGGAAAGGGCCTCAGAGACCATCTTGTCCCATCGCCCCTGCCCTGTGTTCCTGGCATGGACGCCTCCCACTGGAGCAGGTTGCTCAAGGCCTTATACAACCTGGCCTTGAACACTGCCAGGGCTGGGGCACCCACAGCTTCTCTGGGCAACCTGTTCTGCTGTCTCACCACCCTCACAGTAAAGAATTTTGTCCTAATAGGTAACTGAAATTTTCCCCTCTTTCAATTCGTTCTCATTAATCCTTGTCATTCCAAGACATCACTACCACTACAGTCCCTGACAAGAACTTTATGTCATTTGTGGGTATTTCTGTGTGTTAGGACTTGTTTCAGCTGGGAATATGCTTTCACAATGCCAAGGAAGCAGAAAACAAGTCCTGTGACATTGGCCTGGGTGCTCAATAAAACTGTAGTGGATTCAGTGTGGGGATGAGCTTGTGGAAGAGTCCCTGTCAGAGCTGCCCACCTCCACAGGGCTTGGATTCATCTGGAGTTGCTTTAATGTGTGTTTTGCTGCAAATGGTGCTTGGACTGCTTGGTGTTGGGTTTTCCAGCTGGCACCAGCTGTGTGCCAGATGGGACACACTGTGTAGTTGCACTGACATTTTGAGACTTCATCTGGAAGCTGGTCCAAGGAAGCTGAGTTCTGCCACTGGTAGTGCTGCAGTCAAATTCTACTGACCCTGACTGGAGAAACCAGCAAGGAGTTCACGTTACCACCCAAGGCTTTGCAGCAGGTAACCTGCTGATATCTGTTTGTCTGTCGGTTTCTCTGTCCTCTCAGCGGTGGAGTTTAGCCATGTTGTCCTTGTCAAAGACTAATAGCGTTAGTGATATTTCTACCAGTTTTTCAAAACTTTTCAGCAGACCTGAAATTGGCTAACTGTGTTAGATAAGAGGGAAAAAAGAGATTTATGTTTTCCTGGTTCTGCATAAAAATCTTTAAATGTCAGCCAGCTTGGTAAGGAGAGTGAGACTTTTCACTTCAAGAGATAAACTTCAGACTAAAAGTTTGTTTCTATGACACAGCTAAAAGGGAATTAACAGTGGGAAATTAATCTTTAAGAGCAGCCCGAAGTATCAGGAGGGAAGGAATTTAAATAAGGGTAACATTTTAATTGGCTCTCTTTTCCAGAGTTTCATCTGTTTTGCATAAAACTAGCTAGAAAATAGCTGCTCTAAAACGAGTCTTGTGTTTCATGTATATACACTATTCCATGTGCTTGAATAATATGTTTAAAAGGACATAACATGAGCAAAAAATGGCCAGACTACTTACCAATATAGATTTCAGCAAAGTCTGATTAGTGATTTATGTTTTCAGCTGTCTATAAAAACATGTGGTAATCTGCATTACTTTTTTTAGTTTATTCCTTCCATGACAGTTCAAAAAATTAGGAAAAGGGGGAAAAAAGAAGAAAAAGCTGGCTGTTATGGCTACATTATAAAATTACTAATAAGGTTCCTTAAAAATAAACTTTATAAGATTACTTTAGACTTCTCATCTGACAGTGATTATGGTAAGTTTCAGTTTAGAGGATGCCCACCTTTCTGTAGGCCTAAAGGCGACTGAGGAAAGATGCAAGAATTTAGCTCCAATTCAGTATCAGTCATTATCTGCTCTGAGAGAACCAGAAACACATTTTTTTTACCATGATAGAGGTTGTAGTCTTAGAATTAAAAAAATGCAGCTTAGGATACTCCTTTCATCCCATTCAGGTGAGCCTGCCTTGCAATGCTATGCCCTAGACTTGAATAGGGATTTTCAGCTCTGTTTTCAGGAATAGCTGCAACAATAAGGCACCTTTTTAGCTGCAGTGCAGCACAGGTGTACATTAAAACTAAAGTCCCGTGGTGGCAATAAGATCATTAGCAAATTGACTCATGTAGTTTCAAGACTTTCTTCTCATTTTCACCTGCTGAAAAATGTTCACCTCCTGTTTGAAAAGTCTTTCCCTGTCACTAGAGGACACTCTTGAACAGAAAATGCTGCACTTGAGAAGTCTGATGAGGATGAGAAATTGCCTGTTCCCAAATGCCAGAAACTCGAAGAGAAATTCAGATTTCAGGAACTGATTTTAACTCAACTTCTCATGTTTTTTGGTTTGGGTTTTTTTGTGTTTTTTTTTTTTTTTTTTTTTTTTTCCCCTGCCTGAACTGTCACTTTACTATCCTTACTCTTCTCCACTGGGAAAAACCCACTGGAATCATGTCAGCCAAGTATCAGACCTGTTTCACTATTTCCCTCACTGTTTCATGCATTTAAACTATGTATGTCAGGCTGAAATAACAGTGGTTGTGCCAAAAGACATGGAGTAAAGAGAGTACTGGGTAAAGGGAATTTCCTCCATAAATATGAGGATGGCCCTCTCGTTTTATTTGTGAATGTTACTGATGTCTTTCTTCAGTCCTGTTTCTTATCCTTCATTTCAAGATCCAGAGAAAATTACCAAGAGGCTTTCAAAGTTTCCTCTTGAAAAAACTTGTGTCTTTCCTATGGAAAAAAACAATAACATTTAACTTACGACAAATAACAGGCACAAGAAATGTCTGTCTAAACAGAATGAGAGTTGCTGAGTAAAAGTCTGAAGAAACCGAGTTTGGACATATTTACAGCAGACTACTCCATCCCACTGGTATTAGCTTGCAGTATGAAACACCTTTATTTTGGAAACCATTTTGTGGTTTGATGTAACTGTCTGCTTATAGAATCTGGGAAAAATTCTACATGCTACACCCTGTAGACCTTTTCTGAGAAATGTAATAATGTTTCCTCATATAGGGAGGAAGAGATGTGATGACCTAAGGCATGTATTGTTGAAAACAAGGATGTGGTTTTTCCAGTACTGTCCATCTGGTGTCTTTCATAACGCAGTGTTAATTTAACTAAGTTTGTAGGAGACCAGAAGCAAAAGCAACTTCTTCAGGAACTGCAATAATGAAACCCTTTAACCAATTTTGTTCTGAACACAGTAAGATTGTAATAGATGGCTGATAGCCAACACTCAGCAGTGTCAAAGAAAGCAAACAGATGATGAAAATAAAGAGATAGAGAAAAATGTTTATGATGAGTTCAAGACATTGAGAGTGAAGAAGACATAGATCAAAGGACTACACAGAGCTGCACAAACCTGTGCTTTGAAAATTATCTTGCAAACCACTTGTAAAAAAATATATTTTGTAGTAGTCTGGCTTTCAGTAAAAAGAGGGAATAAATCACTTTGCCTATATTTTGGTAGTTTTAAAACTGTATGCTATATATGCAAAAATTTTTTGGAAGTGACTGCTTATGCACAAGCACTGATTTTCCTGGAGAGCAGTATGGGTTAATTATTTGTTGAGTGAAGTGGAGTGCCAAGATACAGTTTGTGATTCCTTCTTCAGACACAGGACTGGCTAGTTTCTATGTCCTTTTCCTCTCCTTTGAGAGAGAGGCCCTGTAGAGTAGCAGTCTTGTGAAGCATGTGTTAGCTTCAAAACTTATAAAGCAGCTTAGACCCACAGCAAATTAAAATACTGTGTGAGCTGGCACAGGCAGGCCACAGGAAGAAACACAAAACCATGTGTGAAATGCAAAGAGTAAATCAATTTTTGTTACCTCCCCAAACAGGGGATTCCCAAATCAGCACCTGGCCAGAGGCAGACAGACAAGGATGCACCAGGGAGCACTGTCCATGCTGGAAGATGGCCAAACCTGCCCTTCTGGATTGCTGAAGGTGGAATTTACCACTGTGCTTTGGTCTTTCCCACACCTGGAATGTCAAGCATGTTTGATTGGGTGCCTTTAGGTCTATCACAGGTCTGTGTTATCCAAACGCAGGTATTCTTCTTGTCCAACACACAAGACCAAACAACAATTAGTATGATATATGTGGTTTTGGCACCCAAGCTGCAAGTTCTTGAGTGTATTTAGAATCCTCCTCACCAATCTTCCATTATTTTCCCACAAATACTGAAACTGAGGCTAAAGAGGAGAGTACAGCTGGATGTTCCCAGAGTATGTTGTGGCTCCATGTTGTGGCCTGCACAGCTGCTGGGGTAGAGGACAGTCTGTGCAAAGATGCTCAGGTCTGCTCAGTTCTACACTGCAAAGCATGGTGAGAGTCTGCTCAGGTATTGTTTTTTCTCTTGCCACTGTTATATACTGGGCTGTAAGAGGATCCTGAAGCCTCCCAGCTGGTATTAGTAGAGTCATTTACTGAAAATTGGTATCCAGACCTTTTAGCTTCCCATCAGATCTCAGCTGGCTAATTTTTTTGAACTTCCTCTTCTGTTTTTCTTATTGGTGTCTGAATCTAAGGCTCAGAGAAAGAAAGTAAAAAATAACTGGGAGGAAAAACATAAGAGTACAAGATCAGAAAGTTCGTAAGACCCTTTTAAAGTCAGCCACTGGATTACAGAAATGCCATAAGTGCATGGGATATTACCTGGGTTTCTTTCTCACTTTATATACAAGGTTATTCAAACAATAAACTGCACTGCCTGATTCTCTCTGTATATAAGCACTCATAAGAGTGCTCTGGTTTGACCTGTGCATTTTCTGTGCTTCTTTTGCTCAGTTTAGTGGGTGAAATCTGGGCAGTGTCCCACTGAATAATACATGTGTCTTTTAATAGCATTCATGTGTTTTGTGTAGGCACTGCCAGAAGCCAGTGCTGATGCAAGGCCTGCACACTTGTGACACCGAGTAGAGACAAGTATGTGGGACTACTGTGTGCAAGTCCTTGTCAACCTCTTGGGTGAAGTTTTTCTGGTTTAGGGCAAATTTGGGAGGAAACCTCTGGGGGTCCCTGTAGAAAGCAAATTCAAGCAGCCCCTCCCCCTGCCAGTTCAGGAGACATAAATCTCCTTCAAGAAAAGTGGGAAAAAACTGTTTATTTAACAGCAAAGTATTCACAAACATGAGAAAATGAATAATATTAAACAATGGAGCCTGTCGTAGTTCTGAAGAGATGGCAGATTCAGAAAGCCCTCTTGTAGTCCAGAGTCCTTTCCGTGGCTGTTTCCTCGGCTTTCTCTCAGTCTCTCCGGGCTCGGCTCCGGTGTCCCGGCCACAGCGCAGCCTGGGGAGCCCCGGACGATAGTCCTGGTGTTCCCTGATGGAACAATAGCTGAACAGTTCCTAAAATCTTCTGGCCTCAGCTAACTGAAAAAGTCTAACTAAAGACAAAGGAGAGCTCTCTCCTGCTGTCTGTGCTCCAGACAACACACGGAGAGAGAGGTGAAGCTCTTATCTCTGTTGGTGAGTACAGCCATGATAAATTCCACTGCTTTTCCTTCTCCCCCACTTCACTCTCAGATCTAGTTTTAAAGGCATGAAACTTATTTCTGGGCCAAACAGACAAATGGGGGTACAATTCAGCATCATACAGTCATCTCAGGACAGAAGTGCATATGACACAGTCTTTTAATGGAGTCAGCAATTAGAGAATAACCTCTTCCATGCCTTCATTTAGATGTGGAGCTAATATGTATGTTTGTCAAAATCTGCCAAAATAGCAGCAAAATAAGGTATTGAGATCATCAGTGTAATTGGTTTCTACCTATTTTACAGGCACTGGAGTTAATTTTCATAGTTGGCATCAGTTGTATCTGTTTTCTTTCCAGCCTCTTCACTTCTGGGTTTGGTTGGAGTTTTTTGTTTGTTTGTTTTTCTTTTCTTTTTGTTGTTTCTGTTATTTGTTTCTGTGTTTTTAAAATTTTCTTACTCTTGGCTCATAATTTATTTGTTAGAAGAGTATTTGGAGGTGTTTATGTTTTTTCTCTGAAATACCCCTGCCTTGTAATGACATTAGCTGCAGAAAGGTGTTAACCTTTGAGTAACAGCTAAATATTTTAAAAGGCATGCCCTTCTGCACTCTCAAAGCAGTGCCAGCTCATTTAATTGTGCAGTAGACCCCATCTCTCACTTGTGCTTGTATATGAGAAGAGAAAGAGAGGGATCATCCTCTATTACAGATTTAGCTGCGGGATGAGGAGCAGAGAGGAGAAGAACTTAGATGCCAGATTTATATAACTGGATGCATGCCACTGCAGTCTCTGCAGCACAGGCCACATGCCAGATCTCTTTCTTAGCTTCTTAAGGCAATTGATTAAATCGAGTTAGCTACTGTATGATTCTAAACTTATCTTCTTGCTGGCTCCCTTTTATCTAATTTTCTTCCTTCCAGAAGATGCTGCTACAGCTACTCATAGCATTGCTGACTGTGAAAGTGGCAGAAACAGTGGAGTTTTTTTGTTAGTTGGAGCAATATGACAGTAAAGAATATCTGCCTAGGACATACTGCCCTGATAAAAATTCTGTACAGTTACTGCAGGCTTGTGTCCTCCCACTTGTATTTCCTGACTGGTGTTTAATGAGGCTCTGTCCTGATCTGAATGGCTGGTAGAGCACGTGAGATGCCCATGGGGTTGTGCAGCACCACAGGCAGTGCTATTGAAGGAACTGAAATTCTCCTAGCCTTTTGGCAGTGCCATGTCTGATGTAACTGGAGTAGGTGACCAGTTCTCCAGAACTTTGAGGTGGATTTGCTTAAAACCCTCTCTTACATTGAACTCTCAAGGTTCCACAAGATTTTAAATTAAAGAGACATGAGATTTTATAAGAGTATACCTTAGAATATTTAGCATATTTTTTCCTTAAATAATGAAAGCTGAAGGTGACTAGAGATGGAATAAAGGCCCCTACTTGCATCTCCTTCTGTCACTGTCACTGCAGTTAGATTCTTTTTTCCTTCATGTTTCAGACAGCCCAATAGCATCCTGGGTTGCAGCAACTCTGTGAAGTCCACTCTGATCCATTGAAAGTTTCTCTTCCATTACTTCAGAGCTTGGAGCATCAGCTCCCCTTCTTTCCCAAGAGTCTCTTTTCTTGTGCTGCAGACACTCAATTCTTTGCTGAACCCCTTCTCTTCTTGTAGCACCTTGTAGACTCTAGAGTTTTCTCATGCTTACAGTTTGGTGACAAGGTAGAAGCGCAGACATGGTAGTAAGGGGAAATATGTTAAAATTGATTAATTCTGGATAAAAATTATCTGAATTTTGCAAGAACACCCACTCTGAAATGAAATGAGGTCACTCCTGACTGGTGATAGCTCCCATGGCTACATTAAATCTTCTTCGTCTTACACAGGAACTCTTAGCATTCTTCCAGGTCAGGATCCCAAAATCTGTGGTAGATGGCCCCCATAAGTCCCATGACAAGATTTTTTAAACTTTACTCTTTCTGTGTAGGACTATTTATGAGTAATTTTTATGATTATTTGATTTTCATTTCCTCTCCTTTTAAAACTTCCTGATGCTTTCCTTAAGGTAGAGGAAGTTGCCCATCATTTTTCCATTCTCCTCTGTGGTTATAGTTACTCCTGCTGCGTAGCTCAATGCTTGCTATGAAATGTTAACTAAGAGTGACATTTTTAGTGGTTGCATGTGGCCCACCTACTGCTGTTTTGAGTCCCTAAATCTGTTGCAGAAAAGTCTTGGTATTGATTGGAACAATACTAAGAAGAAATTTATTGCTGATGGGAACACTTACAATGGGGCTTTTTTTAAAATGTGTTTTTTTTACTGGGAAGAAAATGGTAAAACCAAAATTCTTTTCAGAAAGCGTATGCATTTCAAACAGGGACTTGTAAACACAATAAAATATAATTTAATCTTGATATTTTGAACACAGAAGTTTTCAAATATGTTTCTGGGGCAGTGAACTCAATCTTCTGTCTTGTCTTTGGGAAAAATAATTTACATTGCCAAATGTGGTTTCCAAATTTTCCCAGATGAAAATTTCTATTATTGAAATTGAGCATTGAGGTTGAATTTGAGCAATAGAAAGCTAGAACAGAAATTTACCAGCTGATCAGTAACCACTGGACTGGATCTGCAGGTACAGGTATTCAAAAGTTGCCTGGACACAAGCCCAGCATTTACTCTAGGGAGCCCTGCTTGAGCAGGGAGGTTGGACCAGATGATTTCCAGTGGTGCCTCCCAACATTACCCATTATGTGCTTCTGTGAATTCTATGAATTCTTCGTTCAGGACTTCAGCATTTCTGTGGCAGTACAAGCAAGATAACTTCTCATTTTCCTGTTCCTTATAGAGGAGATGGTTGACCAGTATAAAAATCACCCTGGAATTGGTACCCAATTGGGGATCTTGTTGACTTTGTAAAACGTGTTGGCCCACTCAAGGAATAAATCATCATGCCAACTTGGCCAAATTTTAATGTGAGTAACAGTAATCTTAAAAAAATATACAGACAAAAACTAACTATAAAACCAGACCATGATAGAGGTTCTGTATTTATTTAAACCCCGCAAAGTTACCCACATATTCTTTCATTTCTTAGGGGAACTTTCATGTTAAAAATAATCTCAAAGTTTATTAGCTTGAGAAAAAATGTGATGAATATTTCAGCATTACCTAAACCTTATTCTCTAACTGAAAATAGAGAACAATGACTTAGAAATTGTTTCAAATTTAACAAAGTATACTGTTTCACATAGCTGCATCCTTTCATTGATTTGTTTAAAATTAGCAATGATCACTCTGAAATAGACAAGCCTTTTGAGGGAATTTATAGTTTTTGTTTTGTTTACAGACTACATTTGCAGCCTTCCTTTAGAACATCTTCATTTTTTTTAACAGTTTATGCTATTAAATCAGAGAACAAAAATAGTTTTTATATGTAATTTAGTTTATTTTGCATTTTATTTTTCACTTGCTTACATGCTGAAAATGCAGAAGTGTTCAGTGTCACAAATGGTTCAAAGTTAACACCAAATTCAAGCACCTCAAATTATTTTCCTAAGCACTGATTCAGAAAAAAAAAGATAGTCTGACTGTCAAAGGTGATGAGCATCAGTTATAGCCACAGATTTTGTCATCCATATTATTTAGATACTCCATGAAGGAGGACCTGCAGTAGCAGGTCTTGTGGAGAGGTCTGGGTCCTTGTCTTCAGTTCTCAGGTAGAACCCATCAGCACCCCAGCTATGGCTCAGGAATTGGCTGAAGCTTGGGTTGCAATGAACTTCTTTACCTTTTACCTTCAAAAGTCCTATTTGAGGATTTTTATAAACAGTTTTAGGGTTGTGTGATTTAGCTTGTATCTGTACCATACCCTGTCACTTCATTTTGTTAAGATGGACACTGCTGTCAGAAATCTTGTGACTCAGATTTAGAGTTTGATCTCACCTAGAGCTTCTGTTTGGCTGCTAAGTAATAACCTGTCTCTCATTTGAGATGGAGGTTTTCATCAGTTCCTTTTGTTCTGTTCCTTTCTGCATCTACACACACACATATATATACTTAAGCTAACCCCAGTAATTATCTCTCTTGGCTGATTATTTTGGAGGTGATGATGTGAGAGTCATAAGCATTCATTTCTGTAGTGCTATCCTACTCCACCCCCTCACCATGTGTTGAATTGCTATGGTATTTTTGTTCGTCTCTTGTCTAGTCCTCTCCAGCCTTCTCTTTTCTCAACATGGATTTACAAGCTTATAAGAACTGAACCTTTGTTATTTTCTCCTTTCTCCCCCCCTTTTTTTCCCTGCTCTCTTCTAACTGAATGTGTGTTAGTGAAATCAGGGAAGAAGAAAATTGGGCTGCTTGCTTTGCGTTGGTGTTTACTATGAGTCATAACAACAGCTTGGTGCTCTTGAAAACTTTTGTGGTGGGAGAATAAACAGCATGGATGCAGTAAGAGAAACGACAGAATGTACTGTACATGCAGTTCTCTGAGTCAAGGACATAACTGTGGATGATGGGAATGCATTTTGATAGAGGTTTGCACTGACTCATGCCATGGATATATAGAATTTCTGCTAAGGAAGCAAATCTGATTGCTCAAAGTTTGCCCTGGTTGCATTGAAACTGGGCTTACTGGGAAGGATTTTGGCAGCAGCTGACTTTTCATAGAGCTACCTAAAATAAGCTTGGTGTGAAAAGTGAGTTTTGGATGATAATTTTGACACTGACAGCACTCAGAAGTTTAACATGAGATGATGTATTCATCATACCGCTCTCCAGTTATCTGTCTGGAACTACCCACATTCAGAGTTTAAGAACTCTAGTTATAATTCTTATGCCGAGAATTACCTTGTTCCCAAACTGCTGACAAATTCTTACAGTTATATTAGAGACAAGGGTTTGTCCTCCATTGTACAGAACTGAGCATAGATTAGGATCCTAAATGACTAGTCACATGCCACATGAAGTGTATATTGTCTTGATTTCTAGTTGAACAATCAGCTATAAAACACTCTATCCCCTAGTAAGTCGCTGAAACAAACAGGAAAAGATAAAACTCAGCCCTGTGGCTGAAAGTCCGTTGATCATGGTGATAAACAAGACTCAAGATCACTTTCTTGATGCAAAGTCTACTGGAAAATAATTTTTTGACTTCTCTGTATTCAAAGAACTTAATGCTGTTACAGGCAGCTTCCAAGATTGGTTCCAGTTCCAACATTTGGTGCAGAACACTGGGAAAACATGAATACTTGGACATAATGTTAGGCTGTTAAGGTAATATACTTAATAGAGTACATGTGAATTGGGACAGGACAAAAACATCAGGATAAAGTAGAAGGATTCAGCCCAGTGATTTCAATTCACAGTGTCCTGTAAATTTTTTTAAACTATTTGAACAAAAATCGCCTGCATGCAGTAGGAAAAAAATGCTCACTAGACAAACAGCTCTAATGTTCAGCTGTGCTGGATGGTCAGTATTTGCCAGCTCCCCAAGCTATGCCAATTTACTGGCAGTAATTTTACAAGTGAATAATGGTATTGGTTGCTGGTCAATCTCAGCTGTCCTTATCTACCAGTGGATGGATAGACTATAAAGAAAGAAGATGGGGGCTACACTTGTCATGAAAAAAATCCTTTCAAATTGATGGCCATGCAACTCGGTCTTCATACAGAAAACATTCACCAGGAATACCAAGGAGCTGTTACTTTTATAAAATAATAATGTTCATGCATTGGGGAACTGCAAAATTCCACAACTTTCACAGAGTACATGAGACAAGACTGCCTGATATATCATGATATTCATGCTACTTATGGATGCAAAAGGCAAATAATGACACAAATTTGCTTTCTGAAAGAATATATAGCAAGTGATTTGTATCAGTACCAGCAGAATTTGTTGTTATTGGCATTGTTGTTATTGCCAGCATTATTGTTGGCATTGCCAATTATAAGCAAGAAGTAGGCTGGAGTATTGGCCCAGAACATGCTGTATTAGAATCTGTTTTCATTAGTAAGACTAAAGAGAGAGAGAGAACTATAAATGTCATTGACCACTTAAAACTCAGTGGGCTGTTTATGTTTCATACCTGGGAATCACTTCAGAAAAAAGTAAAATAGCCTGAGAGCTAAGTATAGTATCAAGTTCTGAGAATAAAGGCAATTATATGAATGCCAGAGTCACACCTGAGTGTGACTGCTGTGAACTGCTTATAGCTGCTGGGCGGGATCAGGGTGCACGAAGGTCAGTGGCTCTGCTAAACCTGCTCTCAGATGTTTCAGTGTTGGCTAAACTTTAAACAGAAGAAAAGAAATGTAAAAGCATGACTTCTGTCAAAGTGGTTCACCTCCTCTGAACAGAAGATACCACATAACTTCTTGACTCAGGAGAAAGATCGATCTGGGGATAAATTTTTGGACAGTGGTAAACTGTATTTTTCCAAAGACCTGAAGTGCCAGTTTAGATTCACAGGAGTTTATGAGCAGAAGGGATCATGTACCTTTGCCTCTTCTATGATCCAGGATGCAAAACCTCATGCAAGTCCAGCATCAAGGCTGTGGGTTTTTACTTCATGATATACTGTATAGAAACTGTCTTAATTTACATAAAGTGGAAAGTGCCAGGCATCTCTAGTAACCTCTCCTCCTCAGAAGTTATTTGCCCTTATAATTGCAGTGGTATGCTTTGTTTTTAGTCCAGATTTCTTTAATATTCATTTTGCTGAGATATCTATGAAAAGTATCTTTCTAATGATGGTGTTTCTATACTCTGATCAAGGGGGCTAATTAAACATTCTCTTGGATAGATTAAGTCACTTAGTCATAGTCACATATTTTATGAACATGTGTAGTTCTTGCAGTTTTTCCTAAGGCACTTCCAATTCTTCACTTGCAATGTGGACACCTATATTTGTCACAGCCTTGCATTTGGATCTTCAGTTCAGTCAGTAATTTAGCCATGAACCCCAGCATCCTTCTAAATTTGAGATTAGAGTCCTCCATTCATTATGTGCTTCAGCATATGTTCTTTTTCATTAGATTTGTGTCTGGCTGTATTCAAATTGATGTTATGTAAATGAAACTATATCACCAAATAGTTTCACCATTCAATCTGATCTGTTGCCACAATTAATTTGCACTCTGTTGCCCTTTTGTCATCTGCAATTGTTGGACTCCTGGGCTATTATGAAGAGATGGGTTTGCATGAGGACTCATGGTCAGTTTAGACCCTGCCAGTCTTGGCAAAAAAATGGTCACAGCAGAGCAGTCTGACATTTATCGTTATTGTTGAAACCATGTATCAACCAATCCTCAATCTGTTTAGTTTATTCTTTTATTATGTGACAAAACTAAATTGTTTATCACAATGTTTTTGTCAAGAAGTTTTATTAACATTCTTGCCATTAACTGAAACACAAATTAACCAAATACGCAGTCTCATCAACATTTAGGACCTATTTTCCATAAAACAGTGATTATCATTAAATTGTGGCTGTCTTCTGAATAATTCTCTTTACTGCTTTCCCTATGATGATAGTATACTAATTGATATGCAGTTAACCAGGTTATTGTCTATCATTTTTATATTGCTAGCTCACATTTAGCTTTTTTCTCCAATAATCTGAATAATCACTATTTTTAGTAAAAATTATTTTCATTGTGTACATAAAAAACAATAAAAGATGCCAGTTGTGCCAGGCAGTGAAGAAGCATGAAACAGCACAAATTATTTTTCTGGTAATACTGTGCAGGATGGGTTCTTCTTGTTATGCTGGTGTTTAAAGATAATTGTACACTAATGGGAATGTAAATCAGGAGAAGGCAAGACAAAATGATCCTCTTCCAGGTGACTGTTTCCTTAATTCTCAGGTTTTTAATGTTTGTAGCGCTGGTTTGGTCACATCCTGCCTCAAGTCATCAGCCATGTGGTTTGAAACATTCCAAAATTGGTGGTCTGGAATTGGCCTAATAGATTTATGTATTTGTATGCCAAATAAAGTATAAAATAAAGTAGTCACTGAGGATTGGAACAATTACTGTAGGCTGCTAACCATATGTGAGAACAAAGTGCGTGACTTTCATATGATTAGAATGAATCAGAGGTAACCCACTCTGTATTGCAGTGACACTTTTATCAAATGAATTCATAAAATGAGTGTTTGGAGTGCTTTAGATGGTATTAACCATAGATCTTTTAGATTGAAGGTTGTTTCTGTTTACATAATTTTGTTTAATGTGTAGTGTTTGGTTTGTACCTTCAGATTCTTAGTGATTGCTGCATTTGAATGAGGCCATAAAGGAAAAAAAAAGCCAGATGCAGGTGCTTTCCAAGTATATGGATGTCAAATGGAGCTGAAGTCACTAAAAGTGGCATTTCATTATATCCACTGGCTTACAACGTAAGAATCTAAATATAGAAATAATTAAAGGCTTGCTTGTAATTTCACAATCGTAACTGCCAAGGTTCCTCTAGTGTCTAATGGGATTTAGATCAGACCCGTATTGTCGTCAGTCACTGTTAATCAATATAAAAATTTATTGCTAAGGAATTAGGAGATTTGGGCTTTTGCCATTTTTAATTCTGTGAATTTTTCTACTATTATTGTAGAAAGTATATTTTAAAGCCCTGTGTTGTGTAAGCCCTATGTCTTAGGGGCTTAGCAAACATTTGCCAGAGTTTGGAGGACAAAGGGTTTTGAAAATAGACTGGTCTAGGAATTAATAAATATGCATCAATTTATTGGATTTCTAAGTATTAAATGAGCTGCATTTTTTTTTCCTTTTATAAAAAGCAAGCACAGTTTATTTTCATAAAAGTAAGTAATTGGTATGTAGCAACCCACCTCCTCATGAATAGTAGTCTTAAAAAAAGACCTGCCTGTCAAAAAAGAGGTCTCAAACCTCTCTCTGTTCCCTGCTAAATAAAAAGTCATCCATTTCTATCTATCTAACCAATATAATCTTAATTTAATGTTTAGCTTGGGCCTAATACCCTGTGTACATTTGCATAGGGAAAAATACCCCAGCTCATGCATTGCCCAGGTTCAGATCAGTTCAGATCTGAACATTTGTGTTCAGATCAGTATTTAGAAGAGGCTGGACTGAATTTATTCCTGTCTTTGTGTTCAAGGAATTAGGTGGCAAGTAGGGGAGATATATATGTGTGTCATTTATAAATCAGCTGGAAGTCAGTGAGGTGTCACCATTGTTTTTGGCTGGAGCAGCCCTGGCAAGCATGTAGCAGTGCACAGTCCCTGTGCAGGAATGCAGCATCCACTGGATAATCTGTCTCCCCTTGTGTGAAGATGCATTAATCACTCGGCTCACATTTCATATGTTCCTGAGCTTAATATGGAATACATCCCTGTTGGCTCCACATGTTACATGTTTTATGTCTTCATGAGAAAGAGAAACATGATTGCAGCAGACAAGTGTTTGGTTAATCACACTGATTTCCGTGTGTGCAGTTTACACCTTTACAAAGAAGTAGTGCTTGGAAATGCATCCCTTGGGTGGAGATGGGAGTCAGAGGGAATCTGTCTTGGGAAGAGGAATAAGGCTGTGGGGATTAGGAGTGGGAAGATAGGAGGAAGACTGGTCTCTTGGGTAACCTTTATATCAATTACACACACTTGCAATCCATGCTGTAAATTTTTACTTTTGCACAGGTAGCATGTGGGAGATGCTTGTGAAAATGTGATGGTTTTAAACACAACCTTGCACTGAAAGCACTCTACAAAGTTTGGAGAATAAAGGTAGAGGGTGAGGAAGCATGAGAATGCTACACCCTTCAGGAATCATTTAACAGTTTATAGCCAGAGTAATAGGTCTTAAATATCCTGACTTTTTTTCAGGTGCCTAATCCACTAGATGCCACTTATTTAATAAGAAATAATATTATTAATAAGTATTTAATGAGGTAGTCTTGACACATTTAATATGGACTGATTTATCAGCTTCTTCTGTTGTCCTTTTGTGTCTGACACATTTACTCATGTTTATTCTGAGTTTGAATTTTTCAGCTTCAGACCAAGCTGGATATTGCTGACCTAAGTACTTGAGAAAGGTCTCTCTATATTTGTATTGTGGACATTGGACAGCTCTGAGTCTTGTCAGCACATTTAATGTACTCACTTCTAGGTTAAGAAGTGAACTATGTTTCAAGGGTAGCTGTAGGTATAATTTTCAAAGTTGGTGTAACAGCAAGTTTTTCTGTTCAAATTTTTTTCCTCTGTCTGGCCTCATATAGTGATGAATCAAGTGATGCTATGCTTTGTGTCAGATTATTTCCCAATGGATAGTTTAAACTGAGCAGGATTTGCCTAAAATAATCAGCATCCTAATATATTTTTTTTGAGCAAATTATTGTTTAGAAGTGTGTCTACAGGAAGCAATTCACAGAAATTGGATATACCATTCTTGCCAAGAGGAAATGAGAAACAGAATACATTGTTTGTGGACGATATTCCTTTGGAAATCATAATTCCATACTGTTCTTTTTGAGCAGGAAGACTGCCCGTAATCTTGCTTGAAATGTGCTTTTAAATTTTATCCATTGGTAGCAAAGGTATCCAGTGTTAATGGCAAGAAAAAGCAGCTGGACAGTGAAAAAATGGCTGCCAAGCACACAGTAGAAGGCACTTCAGACTGTGCCTGAAAGAATTAAAACAAAAAATAAACCTAGTGTGGGAGGAAGATATTAAACTCAATGAGGAAGCAGTGGCTTAAGTCTTCTTCCAAAGAAAACAGTTTTTTATTCCCCTCAAGGTCTGTGGGGTCAATCTGTTTCTTTGCTTGTCAGTGTATAGTTCTTAGAGTTTGCATGTCTATGAATAAAATACTTTGAGAGTCCCTGTGTGAAAAGTGTTGCCTGGGGTAGGTATAGTGGAATTTTGGGGAGAGATGTTATAAGGATTGCTTATGTTTATATCCATTGGGCCTTTAGATAAACTTCAAAGATAACATATGGAACATTGCTTTTTGAATTCAACAGATACAGATGTACTCTTAACGCCTGGGTTTAGTAGCAGCTTCCCAGGAGGGAATCATCTCTCTGATGTCTGGTTCACTTGGAGGCTTGAGGAAAGAAATTTCTTGTTTCAAACTTCACAGAAACAGACATGAATTAAGGAGGACTTTTTTGACCCAAAGCATTCTCCATCCAGCCTGTTTTATGATGTATATTAATCAAAGTTGCTCAGGGATTCCCCCTCTTTTAACAGTGATATAAAAATACAGAAATCACCATTTGTAGAAAACTGGATATAGAAATATGTATAGAAAAAAAATTTTATCGGTGTTGGGAAAAATAATCTAATCATACTGACCTTTGATTGAATTATTTTCTACCCTGAAACTAGTTAACAGTATTTGCAAACTACACTTGTATCTCATAGTATGAAAAATTATTATTATTAGTAGTAGTACAGTCAGAGTCTGGTTATCATAGATTCATCTGTTGAATTTCTGTGGAAAAAGCCTTGCTTTATTTGCAGATTGATATATTTCAAGGCTAAATAGATCTCTAAAGTGTAAGGCCAATAAATAATGTTATGTTTAAAGTTATGTGTTATTTCCAAGCCCCACTTAGAAATTAAAGAGCTAAAATTGTCTAGTATTTCAGGCAGGTCCTGAGTTATACTGTGTACTCTGAGTACAGAAGTACACTACAGTACTTAGAGCTGGTGCCTATTTTGTCTGGAGTATTTAATTTTAAATGCAAACCTAAAAGATAAGAAAAGAAGAAAAAGCTAAGAAAAGCAAAGAGAAAAAAAAGTGAAGCAAATTTTGCATCAGATAATTTGTTTTTCCAGTAATTACTTCAATAGGTCTGTAGTTAGGCTTTGTATTTTCTATCTCAAAAGGAAAGTAGAATGTAAACAAGAAGTTTCACTTCAGGGAGAGTTAATTATTGAACTGATTAATACAACTGTCTGGATACCAGGTAGCCACCAAAGCTGTCCTGTCACTCTCCTCCTCAACTGGACAGAGAAGAAGAAATATAATGAAAGACTTGTGAGTTGAGATAAGGATGGAGAGAGATCACTCACCTGTTACAGTCACGAACAAAACAGATTCAACTTGGGAAAATTAATTAGTTGAATTTATTACCAATAAAATCAGAGTAAGTTAATGAGAAAATAAAACCAAATCTTAAAAACCAAATCTTAAAACCTTCCCTCCACCCCTCGCCTTTTCTTGTGCTCAACTTTCTTCTTGATTTCTCTACCTCGTCCTCTGCAGTGACTTAGGGGGCTGGGGAACTGGGACTTGGTCACTTCATCACATTTCTCTGCTGTTCCTTCCTCCCCAGAGGAAGAGCTCCTCACTCTTCTCCTGCTCCATCATGGAGTCTCTTCAATAGGAGACAGTCCTCCATCAACTATCCAAAGTGAGTCCTTCCCATGGGCTGCAGTTCTTCACAAACTGCTCCAGCATAGGTGCCTTCCATGAGGGCAGGGGTAACAGGTCCTGCCAACAAACCTGCTCCAGTGTGGGCTTTTCTCTCCACCGGGCCATAGATTCTGCCAGGACCCTGCTCCAGCATGAGTACCTATGAAGTCACAGTCTCCTTTGGACATCCACTTTTCTCCAGCATGGGGTGGAGAACATGAATATGTGGTGGAGAATATGAACACAAAGCAGGTTCATATTGGCTGCAGTGTGGACCTCCATGGGCTGCAGGGGCACAGCCTTCTTCACCATGGTCTTCACCACAGAGTGTGGGGTAATCTCATTTTTGGCACGTGGAGCCCCTCCTGCCCTCCTTCTGCACTGACCTTGGTGTCTGCAGAGCTGTCACTCTCACGTGTTGTCACTCCTCTCTTTTGAGGCTGCAGTTGCTCCCATGCAGTGACTTTCTTCCCTTCTTCACTCAGTTATCCCAGAGGTGCTGCCACGATTGCTGATGGGCTCAACCTTGGCCAGCAGTGGGTCCATTTTGGAACCAGCTTGGATTGGGTCTGTGGGACATGGAGGAGGCTTCTAGCAGATTCTCATAGAAGCCACCCCTGCAGTCCCACTGGTATCAAAACATGGCCAAGAAAACCCAATAAATCAACCAATTATTAGACTGAGGCCACAGCTTCCAGCATAAGCTAAAACATGGATCTTTGGGCAGAATAAAATAAAGAATGGCAGAGAAAAAAACCCCCCATAACTCTGAGAAGATGTACCACCTTCTTTCAAAGTCAAATAAATCAAAGAAACTGCAGTCACATTGCTCTGGAAAGCACTGCCATTGTCCTATTCTTTGGATCCTTTGTTGGTGCATTTTACTGTCAAAGTTTTCCATAGGCCAAAACATTCAGGTTGATTTAGATTGAAGATACTTTGTTGTTCTTTGTAGATAGATAACAGGAAGGATAAATGTGGGATGAGAATAGCTGCAAAGGAAATTGGGGCTCATTCAATGTGTCTTTGGCACTTTATGGCATGCACTCTAAGCTTTTTGAATTTTAACTCCTGTCATCTTAACATAGCTGTAATTATTCCTCAGGGCATGTCAATTATTCAAAGCCTTTTAAAAGTAACTAAAAAGCCATACATTGGCAGTTTTATGATTTGAGTTCTATTGGCATTAAAGTCACCGATTTTTTCCTCTTCAATGAATATTTCCCAATAATTTGATGAAGTTAATTTGTTATTTTTATGCTTGTGCTTTACTAGAAAAAATATTATCTACAAAACCTTACATAAATTTGGTACACATTAAAAATGTGAAAATGAAAATTAGACAAGTTGAGCTTTTTTTCTTTTGGCTTAAGTGCCATTGTTTGTATTCTTGAGGTAGGGGAGGGCACAGTACTGCAATTTAATGATCACAAGCTACAATCACTGATTAGAAATGTTTTACTGCACTGAAAGCTTATTCTCAAAATGGATACATTTGGTAGCATCTGGATATTGCTGGATAAGCAACACTTTGCTACACTCTTACAAAGCAATGGCTGCTGTGTTTCCTATAACCAGAATTGGGAAAACCCCTTTATGGGCGAGCTAAAATTGCTTACAGGTGTATGTGCTTGTGTACTACACATCACATGTTTTGCATGAACTCTCTCCTCCTCTCCCTTCCCTAAAGTAGGTCTTGGAACTTTTATCAGCCTAGGACAGAACCAGTAATAGTCAAAATGTGTGGGCTTGGCTGATGGGCACTTGTAAATGTGGTAAGAACCATGTAAGTCTGCTAAGAGCTCTCAGAGGAAATCCAGGCATCTTGCTCCTTTTGGATTATTTTATCACCTGTACTGGGGTGGCTAATGCAGGAATACTGCTGGTTGAGACCCAGCGGTGACTCACTTTCCACTCACTTTTCTTTGCCATTTTTATTCTCATAAAAATACCAAATCTTGTGACACCTTTTCATCATAAAATGTTTTGAAAATAGCTGTCTTCATTTCTGGAAAGTGTGTAAAGTATTCTCCTTCCTTCCTTCCTTCCTTCCTTCCTTCCTTCCTTCCTTCCTTCCTTCCTTCCTTCCTTCCTTCCTTCCTTCCTTCCGCCACTTCCTTCCTTCCTTCCGCCACTTCCTTCCTTCCTTCCGCCACTTCCTTCCTTCCTTCCTTCCTTCCTTCCTTCCTTCCTTCCTTCCTTCCTTCCTTCCTTCCTTCCTTCCTTCCTTCCTTCCTTCCTTCCTTCCTTCCTTCCGCCACTTCCTTCCTTCCTTCCGCCACTTCCTTCCGCCACTTCCTTCCTTCCTTCCGCCACTTCCTTCCTTCCTTCCGCCACTTCCTTCCTTCCTTCCGCCACTTCCTTCCGCCACTTCCTTCCGCCACTTCCTTCCGCCACTTCCTTCCGCCACTTCCGCCACTTCCTTCCGCCACTTCCTTCCTTCCTTCGAATAAAATGAAAATCTAGAGGCTGTGACAGTAGAAAAAAGGTTTGATTTTGAAATGCTGTGCTGGTGTGTCAGTAACTGACTGGTGGCCCTTTCCCCTTTTTGAGCTGACAAGAGGGTATGAAACTGGTGGTGGCAGGGTTTAAGCAGCACAGAAGTTGGAGTATCTGTGGGAAGAATTCAGTGTCCTGGGATGAACTTAGTTGGCCAAGTCATTTAATATTGTATTAGTGCTTTGGGAAGCCAGTGACTAACTGTAGGAACTGTAGGGATGGTTTCCAAGCAAGCACAGTCCTTGTACAAACCTACAGCATTGTTCTTGTGAAAGGAGATTGAAAGAGATGGACTTTCAGCATAGTGATCACTGAGGAAGAGAGGAGGAGGAACTGCTTGGGAGCAGGCTTAAAAAGAAAGATGTAGATCAGAAATAAGGAGGTTAAAAAGAATGGTGTAGATCAGAAATAAGTAGCTTATAAGAGGAAAGAGAAAACATTTGGAAGGCTCCCTTATGAAGAAATTACATCTAGAATAGGAAAAGCAAGGAGCAAAACAATGCAACTGAGGTTTAAAATTTCCATTACACCTTTTAGAGCAGTGTTTAGTTGTCTCCAGACCAAAGCATCATTTCAATCATAATCATTTCCTAAGAAAGAAGCCAGGGAGGTTGATAAGCATCACCTGTAATGTTACTCGTGCTGACAGAGACAGAAACTTTCAGGTATTTCTAATTTTCTGGAACTGTAGCAGAGCTAATCTAAGAACTGCAAAGGGGAAAAAACAAAAAGACTTACCCCCACCTTTGCTTGGTATTGTGCCTGGGCAGAGATCAAATCTAAGTTGTAATCAGCAACACAGATTCCTCTGTTTGTGAAAATTTAACTGTCCATCCATTTAAGTTTTATTTTTCTTGTGGGGCAGATCAATAGCTGAATAATTGATTGGCTGACTAATTGAACAGCTGAATTATTGAAGATTTTAAATGTGAATTTCATGATGTGAGATGATTAGAGACCAGGGCAGGTGCCAGGGGAAATTTTAAGTAAATGATTAAAGTAGCAAAGGTAGAGTAATTCAAGATCCTTTACTGAAGTTAAGGGTATGCCTGTCAATTCTTATTCTGTGAATCCTCAACTTGTCCTTTCCATAAGTAATAAACCTCCTTTTCTCTCTAGACTCTGGAGTCCCAACTTTCCCATTTCCCAGTACGTCATACTGCCAGCACTTCTCAGCAAACACAAATTTACACAGTATCAGGATTTCATTCAAAATTATAAAATGTGTCACGGCCTGATTTTGCAAAACATTGCTCTTTTTTGACCC
This sequence comes from Molothrus ater, assembly GCF_012460135.2. Classification (NCBI taxonomy): domain Eukaryota; kingdom Metazoa; phylum Chordata; class Aves; order Passeriformes; family Icteridae; genus Molothrus; species Molothrus ater. The sequence continues at coordinate 15,381,130 of NC_050479.2, read as the reverse complement.
AACTGAATATTTCCTGAAATAAACAGGATTGGTGGAGCGGTGGCCGGTAGAAAGAAATGCCCAGGCTAGAGGAAAGGTCCAGCCACACTCCAGCCAGTCCAGGCACTGCCTCGACTCGAAGCCAAGGCCCTGTGCCTAAGCAGTGTTTGGCTTGCGAGCAAGTTAGCGCGGTAGGTACTCCAGGTGTTGCGGGCGAGAAAGAAGGAGCGACTCCCAGGTCTCTTGGGGTAAGGAGGTTTAATGGAGGAGAGTGTAGAGGGTTCAGGGAAAGGAGATCTGAGAGCCCTGAGGCCGGGAAAACCTCGGGATATAAAGGGAAAGGGCGGGGCTAGGGATAACAAATCAGAAGACAGGCGCGGTGGATACATTTGGAATTGACAAGGGTACGGGGCCAATGGAACAGAGTTAGGGGTGGGGTCCTGGCCCCTCAACCAACCACCCGACGCCCTAGCCAGAAACTTCTGGAAAAAGAGGCATGGGTGCCGAGTGACTGGCAGGCAGCCAGGGGAGGGGAGCAGGCAAGATACACTCGGTAACCAGGGAAACTGGGGAGGGGTACAATGATTGACAAAAACTGAGACCTTGGGCAGAACCATTAACACAATCATGGGGGGAGAATGGAACAAATACAAAGCAAACCACAACAGATTGGAATAGAAGCAGACTGCTCCTGCTGTTGGTTGGAGGAGCTGTAAGTCTAGTATTACTATACTTCTGTCATTTGAATTTTCCTAACCATTCAATTAGTTGTATATGTCAAAGTTGGTATCTTGGTGTTTGGCTATGTTTTTAAGATCCAGCCTGCTGTTAAGAGCACCCCAAGACTTGGAATGGACATATTGGCATTTTTGTGACTGTCATTTAAAAAAATTCATAGAATCATCAGGTCAAAATAGGTTTTTAAGATCATCAAGACCAATCTTAAAGTTTGTAACCAAAGGTCTGACCAGCATTCTCAGCTGGTATGCACAGTTGTGAATCATAGCAGAGCGTGAAAGCAAGGGCCTATGGCTGAAAACATATGGTTATTTCTTCTCAGGAGTATTTATGCAAGATTTTCAAAATTCTCTCATAAGCATGCATTAATGACTCTGACTTATCCATATGAATTAGAGGAAAACTTTATGGTTTCCCTTGTATTTAAGTCAGCTTGTACTTTCCGCTATAAAAGCAATGTTTTATTTAAGAAGTCTCAAAGCTGTCAGTTTATAGCTCATCTCTGATGATAATCAGAGAGATTTTCTGTTTTAAAACTTATTATTTCTTGCTTCTTTCAGAAAATATTTGTAGCTAGAGAAAATAATAGAATATTGCAGCAGAAATACTATACTACAAACACCACAAAGGTGTTAAACCCAAACCCCCTAAATTTCAAGCAAATTCTAGCAGTAGGCAGGAAATGCTGTATTTATGTTGTATCAAACAGTGCATCAAAAAAGGGCAGACTCATGGGAGAGCAGTTGTTATTTAATTGTTTAAAATTACATGCCTTTTTTTTTCAGTTTAACAACTTTAAGGTTCCTGGAACATAAATATTTACAGTACATTCCAAAAAAACTACTGTTAAAAATTGCTTTGTATATGCTGTGGTCACAAAGGGCAGACAAATTCTCAGATGAGAATACAGGACACAAAGATATGGTACAAAGGTAATACAAAGTGATGAGCTTGCAAAGGAATGCAGTTTTCCTGTTTTTAGCTAGTGGTGTAGGCACTTCTGTGCTGACTAGTGACAGGTTATTAACAAGTTTGTGAATTAAAGTGAAGGAAAAAATGAATAATTTTATAAAATCCACTTATCTGTTGTGCTGGTTGCCCATCTAGGGGCTTTCTAGTTAGAGGTTTAGAGTGTAAAGGAAGAGTAATTGAGAACTGAATTGTGTTGACAAATGTAGCAAGGAGACACAGGGAGACGTAGTTTGTTCTGGCATGGCCTTAAATGGAAATTTGGTTATATTAGATAAGGGATCACAAATTCCCTGTTTAATATCATGTAAGGTAATCTAACATTGTGTCAAATGTATGGTAGCTTTTGACATAAAAATTTTGCTGTGTTGACTGTGTTTTAAAGCTTAGTATTCTTTGGACTAAGGACTTGTATTTCTTTCTCCTCCTCAGAGTCTGGAGTGCTGGGTGTCAGTGAGTGATGAAGGAAAGGAGAGGGGTGTTCTCCTGAGTGCTCTGGCATATCCTGATTTTTGAGTAGTGTTAGATAGTGCTTGTCTGTAATCTTTTGGAACTCCATCTGCATGTGTATTTATTATGCAGGACATGCTGTAAATCAGGAGTGTTCCACAATCCATCTCTGAAAACAGAGGAGAAAATGTCCTCTGGGAAATGACATGAAAAGACACTTTTAAGCTAGAAGTGGAAGCTTTGTGGGGCTCTTTTCCTTCCCCTGTATTGATATGGTGCACAGCACAGCAAGCAAATGGTGATGCTGCTGCTCATGACAGCAAAAGCCCAAGAGTGAATTGAAACTGGAATTTGTGCTCACTCTTTCTGTCATTGTGTGTTCTTGAACAGTCAGCTACATTCCTAAAGGAGTTATATATGAAGCATAGTGGATTCCAGCTTATCTTTTTTTTTTCAGTTTACTCCTCTATCAGCCCTCTAGAAGGCATGTCAAAAGCTGCACAAACACTTAACAACACTGATATTTTAACAGAAAGTTTGAATTGCACAGTGCTATGATTTCCTTCGCAGTTTCTGTTTTGGAAAATCATTGGCTTGTCTCCATGGAATATTGAATAAACACAGTAAAATAAGAGTGAAAGATGAGAAATAATTTCTTTCTCTGTGCAAACCTATGCTAGGGTTGCCCTTACTGTACAGGAGACACAATTTTTTTAAAAGCATCTTATTTAATTCAAATTGTGCAAATCAGTTTGGCTTGTACTACCCTTCTGAAAAGCATTTCAGAGCAGAAGGGCATTCGTTGTAGAAAGTAGCACAAAACAAATTAATTTGTTGGATTTCTATATTTCCCAGCTAGAAAAGTGTTCTGAAGGTAAAACCCCCTCTTATATGTGACTGAGGTGTATATATATTATTTATCTTGTATCTCACAATGTAACTCTCTAACTCTCTATCTCTGGTTTTAATAAAGAGAATAGAACATTAAATAGTTGCATGGCTTTCATGGCTAATGGATGAAGGAGGGTCTGCTGATAAGCTATGGATAGGTTTATGTTTCATTCCAATACTGGTTGAATAGTCCCTTAAGTAAATAGGTCATGCCAAATTAAATATGGAAACCTTATCATGTATTAAGATAATTCCATTCATAAACTTAAAAATCAAAAGCTGTTGGTGAGCCCTCACTGTTGGTATGAAGGATGCAATTTGTAAGATCTGCTTCCTTAGTAACAGTTTTCTTGCTTTTTAAAATTGCAGTTGGTCCCACACCCTTACATAGGAAAAAAAATTAGACATCACAGACACCCATTAATTCCTGTGTATCATAAGACTCGCAGTTCCTATTTTATCTGTGTTGCTGTAGGTACTGAGACATAACTGAGTGTTAGGATTTTCATCTGCAGAAATCATTAAAAACTCTTTCATGTAGGATTTCATAGAACAGCATTCCTTCTGCTCATCTCCACAGAGATGAGCAGAAGGAAAGCCTTTTTCTAGAATTTATGAAAAAAGACCAAAAACCATTCTTGTATATGCTCAGTCATGGGTAAAAATTCTGTCCTTTGTCACTGGCCTCCCAGAAAAAGAGCTGATCTTTGCCATAGAGCTGTCCAGAGGGCAAGAATTCAATCTGAATGACTTTCAAGGGTTTCTGTTTTGTTTTCATTTCAATGCATGTTGTAATTAGTGCATAACTAAAGCCCTCAAAGCGCTGTGTAGGAACAGAATTCTGATTTTGCATTTTGATTTGAAGCCAGGACCATTTAATGGAGGAATTCCTCCATTTAATGGAGGAATGTTTCTTACATTTGAGTAGTTGCTCTCTCTTGGTTCACTCTGGGTTCAAGCCCCTTTCCTAATGACATTTTCATATGCCTGTAAAGCAAACCATTTTCAACAAGGCCACCAAATATTTCTGCTCTTTACAATCCAGGCCCTTGGAACAGGATAAATTGTTATCTTGAAAAAATAAGTTCATGGAGATAAGAAGATTTTTGGATCATTTTGCTGTATTTTTAAGATGCAGAAGTTATTTGCAGAACTCTCCATAATGAAAAATAGATGTGTTTCTGAGAGGATAAATACTCCCCATTAAGGTGGAATATGTGTGGAGAATAAAAGTTACAGGAAGGGTGAGAAAGAACTGGATCAAAACTACTTTGTTACTGCAACTTTGAATGCTCAATTTCTAGAAACTTTCCAGAAGTGCTAATTAACCTGTAAATGCAAGTCAAAGTACAGGTTTGTTACTTGAAACATATAATTTTCTGTATTACTAGTGTATCTAATTGGCAACTAATAATTTGTAATATGTATAGGTAGATCATTTAGTTAAAATATATTACCTCTCAGATTAGCAATGAAAAAGCTTTGACATTCTGCTGTGCAAATCCAGGGCTGTGTTACAGAATAATATATTTGGATTGGAAACAACACTGTTTTGGTAGTTTTATAAGTATAAAAAAAATTAAAATATGTTTCTATATTTCACAGAGTACTCATGTAATGGTAATTTAGTTGTGTCACAGAATTATTTGTTGAATCAGGCATAAAAATATTTATTACATCATAATATGTACCTGAGAGCATCTCTCCAGCTGGTACAGGATTATTACTTACTAGGTATTCTTCACAGTTTTGCTCATTGTTTAAATGTCACAGGATTTCCCCACTCCTTTGGTGTGACAAAGCATTAATCCTACAGGCGGAGCTGTGAGTGGAAATCTAGTAAAAACAGAGTTGTGCTAGTTTTGAACAAGATGGCTCAGGCACTGGTAGCTGTCTGACTATAGCTTAGAAGGGGGTAAGTGCCAGGGGAGCTAGGTTGTTCCTTGTGCTGCCTCAGGAATCCACAGCTGGAATGCTGCTGTGCCTTGTGCTGCCTCAGGAACCCACAGCTGGAATGCTGCTGTAGAGCTGTCGCAGAGCTAAGGGCAAGAGGTCCCTATCTGGGACTGTCTGCACTTCTTGATTGTCACAACAGGGATTACAGCCTGTTTCTGTAGTTTAGGAACTGATGTTTTGGAGTAAGCTTTGGCTAACCTAGCTTGAAGAATTCAATTTAGCCTTCCTCTGTATGATGTAATCTGTTGAGCACACCAGTTTTATCCACACTGTGCCCAGCTATTGGGAATTCGGTGAATTTTTCAGGTACAGGAGAAACTGTGGTAAGGTTTTCTTTTTTGCAGTGTTATTGTCTGCAAATCAGGGGATTGAGCAGGACCTCTGGGTCAGTCCTGACTATGGGTAAAGACATTTCTCTTTCACAGTTAAGGAAAGAAGGAGGAAATGAGTGCCATGAGGAAATGCAAAGCAATTTACATGTGGTGCTTAATCCACAAGGCATAGGATGCAGTAATTAAACTGTGACTACCATTGACAGAGGACTTGCATTCTCTTTCTGTGTTGCTCTTAATAGAAAGGCTTTCTATTCTTAGTATTCAATAATGCTGCAGCTTTTTTTCTAAAATCTAATAGCTATATCCCAGCTTTCTTCTTAAAGTTAAAAGTTCCCCTCGGCTTTCCTTACAGTCTTTTCTGTCTCTGGAGAGACACTGCCTGTACTGCAGCCTTTGGTCAGAAGTGATATTGTTGTGTTTACTTAACACTTGACCTATTATCAAAGAGGAGGATGATTGTCTCTCTGCAGCACATGCTGGGATGAGGTGCCTGGGTCACACCAAGAGCAGAGTAATACCTGTTAAGATGGTCTGGTGAGGTGGATGTATATATGGATGTATATATATACATCCATAGGCAACAATAGGGACCTATGTGAGGGGAGTATTCAAGAATGAATCACTTGAGAGAGAGCAACTTATCCTGGCTCCACTGAACATAGGACTCTTTATGACCCCTGCTTGCCTAAAGCTACTCCTGCAACACTTCCCTTGAAAAAGTGCAGTGAATTGATAGCATCTGTCAGAATGAATCAGCAGGTATAGTCAGATGTTCCCTGAAGGGCTTGTGCATTAGAAATCATGGTAAGAAGGGAGCTTGGTTGAAGGTCCCTAGCTCACACAGGAGGTCTTTTCTGTGCTGTGTTCCTTACTGGGAATAAAAAAATGAACAGTATCACGGTATTGCTAAAGGTAAAAAGTTGAAATGGTAGCTCTGTTAGTTAGAACCATATGTACTATCCTTGATTCAACAGAAGTGTCTATTGACATTGCTGGCACTCAGAGTGATCAAGGGTGACACAGACTTTCACGCAGTCTGCAGTAGTTTGCAATTTCTCTGAGAACAGGATCTTCTGGGGTGCAGTCCTCAGGTTAGGCTAAGATGTGTGTCAGAAAGCTTTTTAAATTTTTTTTGTGTAATAGTGTCTTTTCAAATAGTACTGGAACAGATCTTCTCTACTGACGTCAGCCTTCTGTGGTGGCTGGTGACAGGACTGAGGGAATAGCCTGAAGTTATGTCAGGGGAGGTTTAGTTTGGACATTACTAAGAGGTTATTCACCCAGAGGGTGGTTGGGCACTGCAACAGGCCCTCCAGCGAAATGGTCACAGCACCAAGTCTGACAGAGTTCAGCAAGGGTTTGGACAATGCTGTCAGGCACATGGTGTGATAATCAGGGATGTCTTGTTCAGGGCTAAGAGTTGGACTGTATGATCCTTATGAGTCCCTTCCAACTCAGCATTTTCTGGGATTCTGGAATTCTGTGATGTTGCCACAAAAAGTGCCAGTGTGACCCATGCACATATTTTCTACTAAATTATGCTTATTTAACATCCTAACTACTACTAAAAATGGAGTTCATTAAGGTGGATAAAATTCTCCTGAGTTCTGTGCTTGAATTTCTTCTTTGACTTTGTATTTTTAAAAATGAACAAAGTTCATGTCTCAGATTATCTTTCAGACATCAAGTGGTGTGGATCCATTTTACTTAACATTAGACATCTATAACATTAAACTTTGCCTTGAGCTAGATCTCTCTGAGCTGTCTGCAGCCAGTGCCAATGAGCAGGCAGTTTGAGAGCAGGGTTCATGTTGTGTATTACATATCCATCTTGGGCTGAAGTGAATTGTGTTCCAGAAATTCCTCTCTCCATAGGACCAAAGAAGATTAGATTATTCCTTCAGATACAAACATCTAATCCTGGTCACATCACAGTGCTGTCTCTGTGAACTCACACCTTAGGATGCCTAGTACATGTACTGGTGTGCCTATAGGTAGTTTTATGTCTGATACTGGACTTGTGTCCTTGTTATGGGTTGAAAGTATTTGGTTAACTGGGTGCAGTTACACTGCACAAGATATCAGTTCACCTCACAAAGTAGAACAGAAATCCACTTGAGGTTTCTCACATTTATTGAGCTGAAGTTTATGTGCTTTCAAAAGGAGGAAACATTTCCATGGATGTAATTTGTACCCAGGAAGGGTACCTTGAACGTCATGTGCTGTACAGCATACATACAGCTCACAGACAAACCATTTGACAATATCTGTGAGCTTCATAGCTAAAAACTGATTAATTTCCCATCACACTGCTGTACAGAGTGTATTGCCTCTCCTCCACACCACGGGGACACTCTGTGTGGAATTGCACTGTTGTTTTTGTTGGCTCTGCTCCTTCCCTCCAAGAAGCCAAGTCTTGAAGGATTAACAGAGAGATTTTATCCTGAAACTGGAGCAGATTTTTAATGTGCGTCTTTGTCATTAAATAGTGATCAATTTCAATGATGTCTTTAAAAACAAAATAAAGGTAAACAAAATTATTTCTCAAAAGAATCTGTCAAGGAAGAGCTAACACATCTCAATGATCCTCATCAGAATGAAGTGTCAGCTTATGTTTACTGAGGGATGATAGTTTTCATTTGGAGATAGAAAATATAATCTCTAAATTTAAACTCCAGAAACTGAAGGAGGAAAGATGACTAAATGAAACTATTTTTGAGCTAGAAAAACTTTAGGGTTACCTGAAATACTGTGCAGTGTTAGTGCATTTATTTTTTTCATGTTTGCTTTTTTGGTTTGGAAAACACAATTAATGATATTTAGTATTTTAAATTTTTTATTAAAATTCTGATCACATGAGCTGTAGATTACTTGTTCCTCAGTGTCTGTGATTTTTAGTCTCATCCACTTTTCATTAAAAAGGTGGTATTATAAGGAAAGAGAATTTTATTAGAATGGTTTTATTTTCAGTAAATTTGCTAGAAGATTGGTACAGCTGCTCTTTATGGATACACAGAACAGTAAATCTTTCATCTTCAGTTGAAGCTTGAAGGACCTGAAGATACTCAGTTCCTCTTCAAATTAGGTTAAATGTAAATAACTCTTTATTTATAAAGAGTATCAATCTGAATTTATTAGTCATCCTTAATTCATACCTCTTCCAACCCAAAGTGTAAATGGCAATGCAGACAAGTTCTGGCTTGGAAAATTTATCTAGAACTGTTTCCCCATTTTATTTGTCTTCTTATTGCACTTTGAAAGATGTATTTGGGTAAACAGTTTTCCAGTTCCAGAAAGAGGCCATCCTGAACTCCACTCAATAGTGAAGAACACCATCTCTCTTTTTGCATTCTGGAAATGAAAAGCTTGAATATGCGGATGGTTTGCCTATAGGAATTCCTTCTGAGTTGAAACCTGACATATACAATCTTCATAAAATAAAACTCTGCCTTGTCTATTTTTGTATAACAGCCAATAGATAATGGGGGTGGGGTGGGGGGAAGGGAAAATGAAAGGAAAAATAAAAGAAGAAAATGGTTAGGACAGAAAATAATAGATCTGGATAATTTTCTGATATACTGTCAGTGAGTTGTCCCATGTACAGAATAAATTATTAATAAATCTGCTCCCAGTAAATGCATTGTGAAAATCTAGTAATTTACAATTATTAGGTATTTCATATACAAAGATAACAGCATATTTCACTGAAGACAATGAGGATATATTACAAAGTCTTATGGCAAAGATTAATTCTAGTTGTTATTCTAAAGGAAATATTTCACCTGTTGCTATTTCCTTTCTTCTGTGTGAATTAGAGTGTCTTTTGAATATGATAATGCCTGATTTTATTGCTCCTCTGTTTTCCTTAGAAAGCTATAGGTCAGATCTTGTGATAGTCGAAACACACAAAATTAGTCTGCTTCTTTTTTCCCCATTAAAAAAAAATCTTAATTTTTTTATAGTAGAAGATTTTAAAGGCAAAGTTTTAAAAACTAAAATTTTGCAGTAGTATGAATCAAGAGAGTATTTGGAGGGTTGAGGCCTCCTCCTCTTCTTTTTGACAGTGTCATCAGAAGTGAAGTGGCGTTATCTTTTAAATAGCTTTTAGGGCTTGAGGTATTTTTTTCAGATAATATGTAGTGGAACTGTTGCTTGCAAATGTAGTGATGGGATTAATTAGGCAGTTGACAAAACTCTACAAATGTATAGCCCAAAACTGCCCTCTGACTTTTTATGCTTCTGTTGTAAGGGGCCCTGTTGAATTATTCTAGATATAACTTTTTAAGTTGTAATGAGTATTCCTTTTGGTATTTTTAAGAAATATTGATCACCCATAATTTTGTGTGAGGGTTTCAGCTCCTCTAATTGTGGGAGTGCAGCTTGTTCTCAGAAAGGAAACTCACTGAAGAAAGGAAACAAACTGTTCTCTACCAGAAAACTGAACAGCATGTTGAAACCTCATGCAAACACAAGTTAACTGCAAATGGAGGGACAAATAGGCTTGGCAGCCTGTCCCTAAAGTGTCATTCAGAGAAAAAAAATAAACTCCTTCGCATGGAGTACATTTGAAGGGGGTTGGGAGATTATTTGAGATTTCATGTCAAGTATATTTGTTTCAGCAAAATGGAAAACTTCATGCTGCATTTCCTTTATTTTTTTTCAATGGGTTGAAATGTTCTTGAACTGCTCCAGGTAGCACTGAACATAAAGTTTTTCTTATCCTTCATTTTACTTAACAAGAAATAGGATCCACACATCATACCTGTGGTTTTCTTCAACTGACCTGAGGAACAGAGCAACTAGTAAAGAAGATATTAGTGTTCAAAGAGCCATTAATCAGCTCTGGCTGTTATCTTGAATATCTGCCACTCAGTCATATGTCTGTGCCAGGCATCTACCTGAACAACCCAGGAACACTCTAGACAATGATATTTTTTATTCTTGTAGTAAATCTTATGTGGTGCGTTGCTATGCACCAAGTTGCTCTAGCAATCACTCACTTCTGTAGCTCCCCCGCTACCAAAACTTTGCCATGTAAACCAATATTTGTTAACTTTCATTCCATTCATGTTGATGCTGTCCACAGTCTATAGGAAAATGCCTGTAAGAATATCTGCCAGATAGAGAGATAGAAAAAAGCATCATTCTCAGTAGGACAGGGCAGAAAATACAGAAAGCTATTACAAGGTAAGGTTAGGGAGCTCATTCAACAATTGCCATGATGGGAATAAAAACCTCAACTCAGGTAAGCGAATTTTATATTTTACTGACAAATGATAAAAGAGTGGGATAATGATGAATTAAAAAACCCCTCAACACGCTTTCCCCCCACTTCTTCCTTCCTTCCAGGCTCAACTTTATTTCTGACTTCTCTACCTCCTCCCCACTGACCAGCTCAGGGAAACAGGGAATGGGGTTTTCAGTCAGATGATAACACTTTTTCTCTGCTTTCCTCCTTCCCTTGCTTCACTATGGAATCCCTTCCATGGTACATTGTTCTTCATGAACTTCTCCTATGTGGATCTTTTCCATGGGGTGCAGTCCTTCAGGAACAGACTGCTCCAGCATGGATCACAAGTCCTGCTCCATGGATCACAGGAAAACCTGCTCTAGGATGAGCTCTCCATGGGGTCACAGCCTGCTTCAGGTGTATCCACCTGCTCTGGTGTGGATCCTCCAGGGCTGCAGGTGGATATCTGCTCTTCTGTGGACCTCCATGGGCTCCCTTCTGTAGAGTGAACTGCCTACTACACCATGGTGTTCATCATGGGCTGCGGGGGAATCTCTGCACTGGTACCTGGAGCATCTCCTGTCCCTCCTTCTTCAGTGACCTTGGGGTCTGCAGAGCTTTTTCTCTCACATATTCTCAGTTCCCTTTCTCAGCTGTAATTTTTCCAGCTTTCCTACCTTTGCTTAAATATGTTAGTACAGAGATGCTACCAGTAGCTCTGATTGTCTCTGCTTTGGTTTGTCTTGGAGCCAGCTGGAAATGATTCTGTTTGACATCAGAGCAGCTTCTGGTTTCTCCTCACAGAAGCCACTTCTGTAGCTGCACCCGCTACCAAAACTTTTCCACATAAACCAATATGCATTGACTTTCATTCCATCCATGTTGATGCTGTCCACAGTCTACAGGAAAATGCCTGTAAGAATATCTGGCAGATATCAAGATAGAACAAAACCATCATACTTTAAGTGTTGTGCATGTGGAATGTGGTATTATACAACTGATGTGCTTAGTTGATGTGTAAAAAGTAAAAATAAATCTATTAGTGTGCATGCTGTAATGAAACAAGCAATAGCTTTAAAATTAAGAATACAATAAATTCAGCCAAAGCACAGGAAAACAAATAGAAAAAAATACCTACTGCAAAAATATAAAACCAACCAACCAAACCACAAAACAAAATCCAACAGATAGGAGAAAGAACAAAGGGAATTTTACTTTGCATTTTTAGGAATCAGAGCTGACTGCTGTAGGGTGGTTTCAGCACACAGCCAGTAAAAGGTGAGTAGTTATTAACCACAACTTTTTGTTGCAAAGGAGCTGACTATGGGGCTTTGCAGGAAAGAAGGGTAGACTCTCACCTTGTCCTTCCACTTTCCTTTGAAAGCCGTAAACTTCCCACCTCATATCCTGCTCTGCCTCTTAGGAGATATCATCCATCTTTCATTTCAGCGAAAAGTCTCAGCACTGCTCAGTGTCCTGTATTCTTCCATTTGTGACACTTGGTGGTTTTCGTTTCATAGAACTGACAGTTGAAATTCGGAGCCATGGAGGTCACTGGAGGCCTTGCTCAATGGTGACCCTTGGTTTCATCAGTTTCTCATCTAAAAAAAGACCTGGACAAGACTTGTTAATACTCTCATGTTTTATTTAAACATTTTTTAAGCTGTAGCTCAATAATTGCTATGATTACTGATAAACAAACTACAAAGCACATACTCATTTACTTGAACAACAAAGACACCTGGTCTTTCCCCAGATCTCCACAGTTCATCATTTGGGACTGACAGGCAGTGTCCAGCAGCAAAATTTTGTTTGCCATTGGTAGATGAAGTCCTAAAAATCAGCTTGAATATGCAGTAAAAGGCTGGAGAAGGGTGAGTGATTGTCTTAATGGCAAAAACATTTCTAAAAAATATTCCTCTTCTGTAATGAAAATTCATTTAATATCCTGAGATCTGAGCTGCTTTCCACTAGTGTCCCAATAGACCATGGTCTCTCAAATGAAGTTTAAAAAGTGAAGTTGAAACTATTTAACTTTTCTGAACTAAGAAGTTGTGTTAGATGGAGTGATGAGAGTGGACTTCCAGTGGGGTAAGTGAAGTGGTGGTGTCCAGTGGCGAGTATTTGTTCGAGCCTCCTGTATTTATTACTGCTGAATCAATTTTCTTCTCCATACATGATCAAGTTTATTAATTTGAGGTTCCTTTTCAAACATGATAGTATTTAATTCCATTTCAGTATTAAGTTTTAGATTTATACTTGTCAGTTTGTACCAACATTTATAGAAATTATGTAACATTGTGATTGCCAGATTAAAATGGTAGGAGTCTTTGCTAGGTAAAGCTTAACATCATACTGCATTTACATTTGATGAATTTCAAAGAATATTTTCAGCTTCAAAAATACATTTTTGAAAAGGCAAATATTTTCTCTAATAAGTTTTCAGTGTCCATAGTTTAAATGTCATGATTTAGAGAAGCATAGTTTTTATTTTTTGCAAGTGGAGTTATATTTAAATAAAAACAATCTGACTTCTGTAGAAGCACGAAGACATAGTCAGTTTTCCCTTCATATGACATCTGAAGTGATTTAGTCAAGTGCATTTTTCATTTTAACAATACTGGATAGGGAAGGGGGGGAAGAGAGTGAGGTTATTTGTCTTGCAAAAAAAAAAAAAAGAGGACTGTCTTTCAAGTATCTTGTAGTTTTATGAAGAAGACTTTAAGACTTTTTATCTAATCAGGTCACAACTCTTTTCTGAAGACCTGAATAAACTTTAGATAGTCACAAGTTTTGAAGTAAGATGGAGAATCATGGGGGAAATGTATTCCACTCTTCTACATTTTGAAAACAATTTGTTTTACCCTATTTTAAAACGTTTCTTTTGTCTGTGAGGTCATACTATGAGGTCATTTGTGTTAAAAATAAATTTTTTGCTATTGAACATCAACCACCATAGTCCAAAGTTGCTGGCCTTATCTGAGAGCTGCAAACATACCTTTTATAGTCAGCCACAAGTACTTTCTTACAAGCTGTTTTTCAGAAACCTCCTTTTATGTCTTGGAAAGCCATCCTATTCTTCTCTGAAAGCATAATACCTCTCAAAATGCCTTAACTTTTTTCATTAACAGATTGATCTCCTACTGTAAAAAAGCTGCTCACACAGTGAACTATATTGATTAATTAAATTGGTAATGTGAGTGCAATTGACAAGCTAGAGATATGGAAAACTGCAGGGAAAGAAGGAGAATGTTATACTTCTCTCTGTGTTTAAGTGTTCACCTTTGATAGCAAACATATCAAACATCTTTTCAATAACCTTTCTTCAAAGAATCTTTCTTAGAGAAGCCAGGCTGATGCAAATAGTCCCTTACCTTTGAGCTCTCCTACTAAGTTTGGATCAGACCAATGTCTCCAGGGTGATGCAGAACAAGGAGAATGAGATAAATTCCTTCTACGATAGCACTAAAAAACGAAAAGGAGAAAAACCTCAATGGGAAACCAGACATATTTTAACTATCTCCCACACCAGACATCCATATTTTCATCTCTAGCCTTCACAATCCAAATGCCTCTCTCTCAGTAATGCAACAGGTATCTTAGTCCAGCATAAATGGGCTACACAGCTGCACATTTACAATCCTTCTGTGCTTTCCAAGTTCTTTTAAAGAGTGGAGGAACAAGTGCCACTGATGGCAAGGGGAGCAGTGTCTTGCCCTGTTTTGAGATGGAGCTTGGTTCATTTACAGCTGAGATTATTTGGCACAGTTGTTTGTGGCAGCCAGAGAGAGGCAGATAATTTCACAGTAGTTATCTGTGACCTTTGAGAAATCTATCTGAAGGTGGTTTCAGAGAGTAGAGTTAGAACAGATTGCCTTGTTGCCACCCTAGTTACACCTATAGAAGGAAATAATATGGTGAAGGTGGTGTTAGCAAAGCCAAAGCAAAATATCTTTATTTGAAAAATACCTGAAGTTTTTAGCCAAACTCTTTGAAAACACACTTTGTAACAGCAGAGGTTAGATGGTGATTGTTGGAACTTCTGTCTTTGTTGGAACTTCTGTCTTCCCTATTTTCAGTTTGGGCAGAAGACCCTGAAAAGCATGTTTGACTTAATTCAAAGCATCAGCATTGAATCAGTGATATGACAAGTCAGAGAAATTATGTTTGTATTTTTTTTTTATTTTAACTCAAATTGTTACAGATGCACATTTCTCTATAGTTATGTGGTATGGCTATTAGGTGAGAATGGTGTTTCCCATTGTCAGTTTCTGGAGATTACATTAAATTGGTTTCATTAATGACACATGGATCAGAAGGGAACCCTGAATTTCTAAATATAATTTTCTAAAAGTTTCAAGTTCCTCAATACGCAGTCTAAGTGATAGTTCATCTCCAAAAAGCTGCACTTTGAATAAAGCTGCCTGGCTTTTGGCTCCTCTTGTATAGCTCATAAATATTAATTTGATATGAAGAACAGAAAACCCATAGCAAACTTAAGCATCTTAAAAAAAAATAATACTAACTGAAAAAAAAATTGTTTTTTTCCTTAACCTCTTGCTAAAAAGATATGCAAGGCAAATATGCAAATATCTAAATGTCCAAGGGCAGTATATTGACTCTCTAAAGTAATACATGGCCTTCAATTGTCTGAAGAAATTATTTTATACTGGGGGGTTAGCATATACAGCTGATGGCATTTTATAAGAAAGAAAACAAGTATGAGTAACTTTCTATGAGTAATTTTATTTATTAATAAATTCCTGTCATGCTCCTGTAGGTTGGTATATTTGGAATTTATATGGATTATACACAGAGAAAATCTAAGGCAACCAGCCATAATTTCAATGTGACCTTGACTTGTCTTGTGCTAGTAAAATGGTAGTAAAAATGATTGAAAGGATGGGCAAGAAGTAGGACTGTGGAAACTATGTCCAAGTGATTTACTGCTACATACACTGTAAATATCTCCAGAATCCATGCTTTCATTTACCTGTGTAAATTGAGGTGTATTCTTCCATTCTAGACACTGTAGCCACTCCAAGGAAATCACAAAGAAAGATGGAAGGCAATGAGAATATGGAAGGTAAGTGTCTTGCCTGAGCTGAAGGAGACTGCTTTTGTTGTGGACAAGTTCACTTAGAGCAGTCATGAGCTGGGCTGTACCAGCTTGCAAGGGAATGGTGCTTACCACTCTCAAATCTGGAATATTTTTTGTTTCTCTCAAGTGGGTAAACCAAAAACCTTAAACTGATAATCAGTTTAAGAAAAAGTGTGACCTTGACTTGTTGGGGTGAAGTTATGTATGTGTGCAGAAGGGTTACACATTCTTCCCTTTTTCCAGAGACAGTGCCATGATAAGAACACTGAAGATTATGAGGGCCCTGGGGATACAATGGGAATGTGGCCTAGATTAGTATAACTGAAGTTAATGTTTTAGCTTTGTGATCACTCTGTACTGGTGTCATACACTCTAATTCTCTAGGAATTACTAGAAGAAATTTGCAGATTTTATCAGAAACCTGTCTTTTGAAAAAGAAGAATTTTAAGATTTTTTTAAACTGTACTGTTTCCCAGTGCAAAGTATTCATCAAAGTACAGAGTCTGTGCATAGATCAGCTTCAGGCACCTACGGTACTGCAGTTTCTGTAGCCAGAGAAATCAAAAGCTCTGGCTTTTTTTGCTCTCACTATCCCACTCACCCAGTAATGATGGAGCACAAATAGGAACATTCTCAGAGTATCATCTCTCTGATAATATGACCAGTAAGTTTGCAGGTAAAAAACCCAACCATTTTCTTATCCTTTCACGTGCTGAGACAGTAGCAACTGCTGGTTTGAAACAGAAATTAATGTCACAATATACTCATATGCAAAAATAAGTGGTTCTGCTCAAGAATTTTATATTCCCTATTTTCAGTTTGGGCAGTATTTTGCTAACTGTAGCAGGTTTCAGAATGGAAGAAACTTTCCTGAATCTCTTGTAGCTGTGAACTGACATGTTGAGTTTGTTACTCAGAGTGAGTGGCAACTGATATAAGATAACCAAGCAAATCATATTAACGGGTTTTTTTAAAAAGATTTGACCCTTAGAATACTTTCTGTCTTTGATTGCAGCCTCATGGGATTTGAGCTCATCAGTTTTATATTACAGCCCTAATTTTCATAGACTCTGGCTCTTCTGAGCTTTTGAAATATACACACTCCTAAGCAGTAAAAATGTCAGACCTGCATTTTCAGGTCATGACTTCTCCTGAACAGGGACAGGAAAAATACTTAAAATTTATATTCTGCATAGTTTTTTATGCAACTTTATGTAATTTTACTAGAAATTTGATAATATTGCTGGAAAGCCTGAATAGATTAGTATCAACAGTCTAATAAGAATGGTGAGTTAAAAAATCTCTGACAATTGTGGTGAACTAGATTTTATTTTTCTCAGTGCCAGTTAGAGAATAAGAAAGTCAAGGTAAGGTGTCTTGCAAAACAGTGCATGAAAGCAGCATTGTGCTTGCTGCAGGTTGTAGTTC
This sequence comes from Molothrus ater, assembly GCF_012460135.2. Lineage (NCBI taxonomy): Eukaryota > Metazoa > Chordata > Aves > Passeriformes > Icteridae > Molothrus > Molothrus ater. Next base: position 15,364,053 of record NC_050479.2, on the reverse strand, counting down.
TTACTATGATCTTATTTAAATTGTTACATGAGTAGTTCATCCTTTTCAATATTCTCTCTTTAATGTACCTGGTTATATATAGGAATTTCCTCCATGTAGTCACATCCAGTCCTCTAGCATACACAGAGGGAAAGGATAATATTTAGGAGGTCTTTCCCATAACCATTTCAGGCAGCCAGCCTATTTGCTGGGGGTCTGGGAGCTTAGAATTGCTGGAGCTGTTGTAACCTGAGTGGAAACCTAGCAATCGAAAGTCTAATTAAATTAAAACTACCACTAAAAAAAACCCCCCAAAACCAACAAAAACAAAAAACCAAAACCAACCAAACAAACAGAAAGAAGGCAAGAGAAACTGAGAGCAGATATGTTGTTGTGTCATCTTAGTCCTTGTTTGCAGTGGTTTCAGATCTCTCAATGTCTCAGTGATCAGGATGCCCACTACAGAGTACAAGATGTGCCCAAAGCACACTGAGCAATCTGTACAGATGTTCTGCACTCAGTTTTGCACAGCTGTGGGCTACTCTGTGCGAGGGCCAATGCACTCAAGAATCAGGCTGTGTTCTACTTTAAACACGTCTGGGTTTTAGACTGAAAAAGAAGCTTTGATTTTTTGAGTTTTCTTTTTAGGCTGATCTAGTGAAGGAATTAATGCAATTTTTTTCAACAATATTGCAATGAAAGGTGATCGTGATCTTTCCCATGGAATTTTGTGAAGCAGAATCACTCCTAACAGCTTCATCATGGCAGACCTCAAGTAAACCTGTCAGCCTTGAGGGGATCAGCGGGTACATCCTGAGCAATGTGACAGTCAGAGCTGGGAGGTGTAAAAGCTAGTGACTGGCCTTTTAGGGTGCTTAAAGACTTTGTGGAGCTTTGCATAGGGTTGGAAGTGGTAAACCCAGTATTGTGACCCTACACATAAACAATTATTTAGCAACTGCTTTAGTTTCTCTTGGAGTAGTTGCTCCCCACTCTCTGTCCTGAGTTGTTCTGTACTGTTACTAGGTACTCTTAAGTGCTTCTTATGTTTCACCCCAGTGGGGAATTGGGGACGTATGGAATATTAATCCCAATATTTCTGGGTGGGACGTGCCTGGCCTCGTCTGACCCTTGCTGCTGGTGTGTCACCTCAGAGATACCTTTGGCTGGCTGGATGCTGCAGCCAGGCACTCGGAACAAATCCAGGCATAGTGGAAACTCAGTTTACCTCTGGTGGAAAAGGTTCAGGCGACAGTAAAGAGAAAAGGAGAGGATTCTATCGTAGAGTTGTAATCCAGAGTTTTATTCCAGGATGACAGACCTCTGAATCTTGTAACAGCTCCCAACAGAATCCAGACCGCATGGTCTCGTCTCCTTTTAAGCCCCGGGGACAGGGGGAGGGGAAGGGACAGGTGAGGACCAACCAGGTGGGAGGAGGGGAAGGCTCAAGGGATGCAGACACTTGGACAGGCCAATGAGCCCGGACCTGAGAGGCATCTTTTGAACTTCTGCCAACCACATGACGCCCTTGCTGGAATGTTAAGATTGATGGACAGCTCTTAGCAGGAGGGCAAAGGGGAAAGGAGAGTTTGGCACACCTGAGGGGTTGGAATAGGTGAAACAGGAAATGGCATCACACTGCAACAGGGATGTGATAATTGCAGAACAGCGGAGGTGGCTAATAAAACCATAGTTCTAAAATGAGCCCTGCTTTTTCTAGCTTATTATTTTTTCAGGAATTCTTCCTTTGGGATAAAAATCTGTTGAGTCAGAAAGGGATAAGGACAAGTGATACAAGTCTAGATACTAAATTAGTGTGTTCAAGGGATATTACCTACGAAAGAACTAACTCCCTGCCTAATTCATGGTTTATCAGGATGTGCCTGTCTTTATTCTTCAGCTGGAGTGAGATGCACAAATGCAAAAATTGTGCACCTAGGATCCATTATGGACAAATGCCCCTGACCTTAATAATGTGAAATAACAAAATTATTACCTTATAAAAATGTCTATTTTTTAAATTATTGCAGAATCTTCAGAATTTCTCTTTTACATGACTGTAGTTCTTAAAGATAGGTATCACTGAGCACTGAGAAAATAATAAATACAAATTAATATGCTTCATATGTATGTCTACAATTTCTATATACAAACCAGGATCTTGATGTTATTAGCCCTACCAAAATGCTGATGATCTCTTGGACTTGTGTTATGAAGAATCATAGCCAAGTCAATAGGAATAAGAAACAGCCAGCTAGATATGAAAACTCCCCCAGATCTTAAAAAATGGATGCTGTTCTTCTCACTGTAGACAAGAGGAGGCCAGACAGCAGCTGAAAAGAAAAGCACTTAAAAGGGAAAAATCAAATAGAAAGGTAATTTCTATAAATTACAAAGATGAGATGAAAAGATGTGAGTTTATATTAAAAAAATATTATAAAAGTTTCTTGAAAAAAATCACACACCAACTTACTTCCACTATAATTTGAAAAGTGAGTTTATATTTTCGTAGCCATGAAAATGAAGGACTGCTCATCTTGGGAGAGTTTACAACTTTGATTTTTGTGTGTCTTGGATGCTGAGAGCTCAAGAAATTATCAAGAAATGGGCCTCAGACCACTCAGCAATACTCTTGATAGCCAGCTAAAACATGCTTACAAACACCTGTGTGTAGAGCAGCCACTGCCACAAACTGGTTTGAGTGGGGTCCCACTGGTGAAAGGTGTGTGTGTGTATCTTGAAGTCTTGTATTAAAATTCTTAGTAGCTGTGCTTGTATAACTGGAGGAAAGCACAGCCGTTTTAATTCATAAATATGGCTGAAACTCCCTGGCATTTTTTAATAAAGTGTAGACAGGTTGGTTTTGATTGTGAAAGACTCAAAGACTTTGCAGAGAGACTGAACAATGAGCCAGGAAAACACTGTAAAGCATGTGCTGGCAATCCCAGGGAAATCCTGGAGGGCTTAGACAGAGAGCCACCAGACAGACATAAGTCACTGGGAAAGACTGACCTGAAAAGACCCATATAGCAGGTGCTCTGTATGGATGCACACTAGTGCAGAAAACTATTTTAATAATTAATGATGACCATAAAGGCCTTATTACAGCACAGAAAAAAAAGTAATTATAAATGTTCTGCAGCAGAATATTGATTCATTTATTTGATGTACAGTTTGGGCTTTTTCCTTGAGAAGTGTTTTATGTGGATGTATTTCAAAATAGAGTAATGTTTGTACTTTTGTCCACCATAGGATTTATTAATTATACAGCTTTCATGCCAATAAAGTCTAGTATTGCAAGAGAACAAGGATTTAAACTGAGAATGGATGATAAAAAGGTGCAAAGACCACAAAAAACTGATGTTTGATGAAAATGCCAGATAGAGTGTAGGGTCATTGCATAACCTTGCCCCTGACCAGTCTGCATGGTCTGCATGCTCTGTGTTGCTTTCCTTGGCCCAGCCCTGTTAACTGAAAAACAAATTTTTGAATTTGGGATAAAAAAATTTCTACTAAGTGGCTATCTTTTTTCCCCCTCTGTGTCATTTGGAGACATGCTTCTTAGTTCCTGTCAATATACATTCTTTCTTTCCTTATGGGTGAAGTCTAGAAATTAACTTTGAAGTCCCTGGAATAGTGTCTGCAGATCATTATCTATGTATGTCCCATTTAGTTTAATTGAGCTCCATTTAAACTTAAATATGTTGTCTTGAAAACCATTTTGCAGAACAGTCCTCAGAGTATCTTGGAAAGAATTCCATCCTTGAAAAAAATCAGTTCAGTGTTCCTAAACTTCTGCCTGTGGGAAGTTAACATGATCTTTACTAATTTTCCAGGGCATTTTCCCCATTACTTTTAATACATTTTTAAGGAGCTCATTTTGTTAAGAGCATCCCAGCACTCATAATGAGTATGAGTAATACTCTGGTTTGTTTGCCTCAAACTGGAACAGAGTTAAAACACAGTCTGCTTCCAGGAGCCAGCTGGTTTTGGATTCTCTTTAAACAAAGAGAGAGAATAAAGGTTGTTCTGCCTAGGAACTGTGTGCACTGTAGCCTTCACTGTGTACACAGTTCATGAGCATACCTGAGCTCACACTGACCTGAGCAAGCCCTGGTTCTGCTGGAATGACAGGGAAGGGGAGGCTGTGAGATAATACTGTGCTGACCCCTATGACAGTGACCACACCTCACTAAGCTCTGGAGGGGGGCTTGGAATTGTCCCCTGGAGATGTCTCAGTTGTGACCATGCAAGATTCCATTCACAGTTTGTGTTGTGAGTTTAAATGGAGTTTCAGGATGTAGATCCAGAGCTCTCTTCTACCCTTGATGAAACCTGCAGTGCTTTTACCTTCAAAGAGGTGAATAAAGCCAGTCAATCTCTTTTCAGTACAAAAGTAAACTGTTTGTAAGAGGAATACATTATGTCACAACAGAAAATGGAAAGAAAGAAAGAAAGAAAGAAAGAAGAAAGAAAGAAAGAAAGAAAGAAAGAAAGAAAGAAAGAAAGAAAGAAAGAAAGAAAGAAAGAAAGAAAGAAAGAAAGAAAGAAAGAAAGAAAGAAAGAAAGAAAGAAAGAAAGAAAGAAAGAAAGAAAGAAAGAAAGAAAGAAAGAAAGAAAGAAAGAAAGAAAGAAAGAAAGAAAGAAAGAAAGAAAGAAAGAAAGAAAGAAAGAAAGAAAGAAAGAAAGAAAGAAAGAAAGAAAGAAAGAAAGAAAGAAAGAAAGAAAGAAAGAAAGAAAGAAAGAAAGAAAGAAAGAAAGAAAGAAAGAAAGAAAGAAAGAAAGAAAGAAAGAAAGAAAGAAAGAAAGAAAGAAAGAAAGAAAGAAAGAAAGAAAGAAAGAAGCTGCATGAAACTGCATCTGTTTCTTGGATGGCACCAGAGGCATTTCTTTTAGTGAGCCAAGTTCTCTGCAAGGATTTTGCTGGGAACATCTTGGAATGTAGCATGGTGCCACACTCCTTCCCACTTTTTTGCCTGGCCTTCCTTTGCATGGAAACAAAGCATGAGATAAAGAACAGAACTGGGCCAATGTGCAATCAGCCCTACTCCCACCAGGAGACAACCAAGGTGTATGAGCGGCCCTTAAAAACTGGGAAGCAGACCTTTGTCTAGTAATACAGACTATCTTAGTGGTACAGGACATAGCAATAGATTCCTTTGGCTTCCTTTGTCACTGATGTGAGAAACAGGCAGGTTTGAGGAGCTCCTGTGAATACCCTTTTGGAGCTGCCTGTCTCTTTCAATGAGTATAAAAGGAGTTTGGGCAGCTGAACTCTCACTGTAGTTACCGAAGTCTGATAGAATGATCTGAGGCCAGAGAGTCCTTCAGTAGGGCCTGAGCAAGGGCTCTGTCCTTTGAGTGTTTCAGGAATCTGAGGACTCAAAGTGATGCACAAAGTCTAGATTCTGGGAAAGATCCCATCATACTTAAATATTAGGAAGAGTTGTTCACTCCTTGTTTTTTCAACAGAAGGGAGAAAGGGAAACAGATGCAGTCCTCACTGAAATTGCATGTAAATTCTATTTTCTAGTGACTAAATAAACACTCTTCTACCTTGCTAGTGGTGTGATGCTATGCAATCTTTTGTGATGTAAGGTTTCAGCCAGAGGGGACAGGAAATTAATCAATTCTAGCATGTGAGTGTCAGTAATTGTTTTTCCTAATATGAATTTGAAATGAAATGTATACTGCAAAGAATGTTTCAGTTCTGGGAAAGATCAATCCACTCCCGAGGCCCCTATCCTTGTTAATAAGTTGCTTCCTTGCAAATAGAAACTCAGTGATCCTTAAAATATCCAGAGGCTTGTATTTTAAAAACATCGATGTTGCTGCAGGCAAGGTGATTGCAGCCATTAGTTCCTCTTTATGTCAGAGGAAGATCTGGCATCAAAACCCCAGAGAATTCCTAAACTGTCTCACCAATGCCTTAAAACCAGAAAGTCCTTATTGCATTCACAGTAGGAAAATCACTAAAGTGGGAAACTTCCCCTTCACTAGTGTCTCTGATGAACTGGAAAAATCAAAGCAATTGTAGATAAGAAATATTGCCTAGGTTTCTTATTGTTAAGTGTTTTACACCCTGCATGTTTGGTTCAGTTTTCATATATTCTCCCTAGTAGCCATGAAGAATGAACTGGGAGACTGCTAAACTGTGATCACACAACTTTATGGTTCCTTTTTTAGTAACCTGATGTTTTATGTGGTGTCAAAGATGTTTATAAAATAGATGTCTATCTAGCCTTTCTGCAGCAGAGCCAACCTTTTCAAACCAAACAGATGTGCTACTAGTACTAAACATAATAATTGAATAGTAATTGTATTGCCTTAATCTTTAATAATGTCTAAAATAAAAATTGTCAGAAAAACTACTGCCAACAAAAATTTTTATATAGCTAAATAGTCTTTAAAGCTGAAGTTACAATACAGAAAGCAATACCCCCAGCTGATCCACACTAAAGGGAGCAAAAAGATGGACAGCTGCTTTTTTGCTAATTTGTTCTAGCCTATTTAAGATAACACAATGGATAAGATCATTCAGGCAACTTCAGGACCTGTCATCTGCTTTACCTGTTTGAAAGTAATTCTTGAAGAAAACCTTATCAGAAAGGTGGAACAGAATTGAAATTAGCATGAAATACAGCACGTGTTGCTCACTGCTCCTGATATTTGTCTGAGAGCCGACATGTAGGAAAATTCCTAAAGCTGGAGAAGTTGGTCAAGAATAAAAATTCTTCCTTTGCAAAGAAGAATGTGTTTCAGAGCAACTCCAGTTCAATGACCTTCTGGTGAATTTGGAGGGGAATTCTGGATAGCTCCAAGGTTCTTGTTGAATCTGCCTGGATCTTGAAGAACTGGATAACTGGAGTTTCCCAGCCCTGTAGCTCTGGGGGCTGTTCATGTGACAGGAGAATGCCACATGAAGATCCCATACACTTACAGCAATGTGTGTTGCAGGTGGTGATGAAACTGACTGCCAAAACTATTTGCTATTTCATATTGCTGGCTTTAAGTATTTGCTTCCAGAAGTGCAGTGAGAGACTAGGATGATGGGGATATATCTCTGTCTTCTGTTCTGCTTTGCCTCACTCCTCTCCCCTGTCTCTCTACAGACTTTAATACTTAGTGAAGGCAGTGTCTTTCTTTTTGGCCTTTCTGGTTCTCTTCTAGTTTCTTAGAGTCATGAGCTGCTCCTCTAGCTGATGGATAATAGGGCAATAAGGCAATAGGGGCTATAAGTGGCTGGAGAAAATGTCAAGAGCCAAGGATGGGGAGGAGGTAGGTGACTGTGGTAGAGAAGACAACAACAGCTACTTGTTAGCGGTTTTCCATTCTGGTGGAGAATCCCTTCTCGTCTAGGAGTGGGACATTTTGCTGCTAAATTACAAATGGAAATATTTAACTAAATTGTGAAATTTCTTTCTTTTTTTTTTTTTGGTTGAGAAAATTCCTCAGGGAGAGTACACTTTGTGTCTCCACTGTTTGTGAAACAAAAATATGAATGAACCAGGTTCCTTTCATCCAAAGATGATCCAAAGCTCTAAAGTATTAAGCATCATAGAGCAAACTTTAACAAAGGTTGCTTTATCCTTACTTACAATGGGTTTTCATTCCTTGTCCAGGTTTTATGTAGGAATGAGTGAAGACTGTGCCAAATAGATTTAGTTTTCAAATAAACCAATAGAGTTGTGCTTAGGACATGATTAAAGAGGGTATGTCATCCAAACTGAGCATGTGTGTTAATAGAGATGACAAACTGTTACTTAGGACTTCAGACAGAGTTATTGATGCCAGGCTGAGCAGGTGTATTGATGAGGAAAGTTCCCTCTCAATAAATATGTAAATGTCTGTGTGTAGTTGAAGAAGATGGGCAGAGACAGTCTCTGAGCTAATGGATGGTTGCTTTTACAGGCAGCAGTTCCAACTCAAGCATAACATTTTCCTTTTGTCTAGAATGCTGGAGCTTGCGTGCTCTGACCTTTACCTGATCTGACTTCATGACTGTGCATCTCCCACTGGTGTTAGTGGGAAGAAACACTGTTAATGGTCTCTGTCAGTGTGTTTGCACTGGAGAGACAGCCAAGATAGCTGTAATTAAGATAGAGTAGCAGCAGCAGTCTAGCTGTGGTCATAAAGAAACACCATGCCTTTGTGGGAATAGTGCTTTCACCAGGCTGTCTTGCTGGTTTAGAAATAGCTGTAAGGCTTTGCTCCTTCCTACCCCATGATCCAAAGATGCTCCTTGAGACATAGACTATGTCCATGAAATGACTGGAGTTGCTTTATTTTCTTCACATAAAAGTTCATTTCTTTTCAAAGCAATGATAAAAAATAAAAGGAATGAATGAACACTCATATTTTGCTCTATTTTTTGCTTACTTATCAAGGAACAATTGCAACAATGCAGTGAATTGTGGTGGCACAAAATGGGCAAAGATTTCTCAGGTAAAAGGAGGCTGAGAAACTGTTCAACTCCATGCTGTTCTGTTGTAAATGGTTTGTATCATATATCCCCCCAGAAGGAAAATATATTTTGAAGCCTAGCTGTGAGAGAGGAGCAATGACTGCCTAGTGGAAAATAACTCTTTCCACAGTTTATAACATGGAAAGGCACTACTTGAAAACTTTTCAGAGGTTCTATTTTTGTGTTAAGGACCATACAAATATAAATGCAGAGTGGCAGGTCAGAGCAGGAACAACAACACTTTGTGAGCCATTTCTGGCTGTCCTTAGTTCTCTTATCATTCTCCACTGAGCCGTCACCTCCTGCGGCATTGAACTATCATTTCGGGAACTTCTGATTTGGTGGAAGGGTGGCCTTTCCTTTGAAGGAGAGTAGGATGTATGCCAGTAGTTCAGAAAGGACCACAGAAAATTGCTGCTTGCCTCAGTTTAATTTGCTTCCAGGGCTTTTCCCCGTAGCTATTTTTTAATGGGGTGTGTGATTAGTGGGGAAGCAAAGTTGACTTACATTTACAGATTGCATCATCTCTGCTGAATACCAGGAATCCCCAAGGCTCTGGCACTGCTCTCAGTAAAAAACAGCAGGCTTTTCTGAATGGCTTGCATTTCTCCTGCCATTAATTCTCCTTTGGCTTTTTCTGCTTGTCTGTTTCCCCTTGCTCATCTAGTAAACTAAACTAACCTTATTTACCTCCCTCAGGTCTTTTTTAGATTTTTCCCCGTGATTAGTCATCTGTTAAGAGAAAAGTGAAGCAGGTTTACAGTCTTGCCAGTGCAAAGGTTGCTCACATGAAAAAGAAAGACCTAGCTTCCAGGTTCATTGACAGAATTATGGAAATTTCCCTGTTGAGTAGATTACTTGCAAAGCTTTTTGCTTCATTGCTCTCTCTTTGCACCTTCTCACTTGGCCTTAATCTGAATATGTCTTCTGGTGCTGTATCGTGTGGGTTACTGCTGCTAGTTGCAAAATATGTCACACATTAAACCCAGAACACGGTGATATTTGGGCACACTTGTGCTGATCCTGAAGAAGTATAAGCAGTCTAAGCAGCTTAGTGCTTTTAATTTTAAAACAGTAAATTTCTATTTGTTGCTTATCCATTACAAACTTTTAAAGGTGGAGAACTTTTCCTCTAAATGTAAAGTAACCAACTCTTTGAGACTAAAATATAAGACTTTTTGTGGTGGATTAGGCTATTTTGTCATTGTCTGTAGTATCCTGATACTGTCTGTGACAAGTAGCAGAAAGGTAGAGTAGAAAGGAAGGAACAAGACTTTTTACAGAGTAACATTTTAAGGAAACTTTATGGTGGCTTGCACAAAACAATCTTGGCCCGTGCTTGGGGCTTCCAGGTACTATAATAACAGCAGCTTTTAAGGAAAATATAATTTATTTTTTATTGCTCAAATTCAAATGTATGAAAAATTTCCCCTTCATCACTATCCATGCCATTAATAACACAGCCAGTCTGAAGTTATTGTTGTTATGTTATTGTCTACATCTTTAGATAGATGTTATGAGGAAGCGAGAGCACAGAAATAGTGGTAGGCTTAATGATTTCTGCTTACATTTAGCACACAACAAAGCCACTCACCATACAGTTGATAAGAAAGTCCAAATCAGAGTATTAGTCCAAATCAGAGTATTTGAGCACCCACTAAGTGCCATGTATCCTTTATGATGTTAAAATTAGGTTAATGCAGTTCATGTTTCATACACCTGGCAAACAGTCCCTGCCCTGACTGTGTTCAGGCTTTCCATTCTCTCCCTGATATACCGGGAGTAGGAAGGAGCTGTTAGAAAGGTGCTGCAGAGCCTCATGGCAGTGTGGAGGATCTGGGCCTTGTAAAACCACATGTATGAGGTTTTTTTTTCTCTTCTCTTTTGCCTTCTTTTTTCCCCCCTGCATATTCTTTGAGAGAGATTCAGTGGGTTTCCTCTGCACAATCTTATTAGCTAAAAGTCTGGAATGGAAGGTCTTGAGGAAGCATTTTTTCAAGATGCTGGCAATGACAAAGTCATGGGTGACCAGCAATACTGTGTTCACAGTCTTAGCTGGAGGGGTAGACATGACCACGGACGGATGATAGGAAGGATGAGTGACAGGAAGAGATTCTGCAGGGCACAGGATGTTAGCAGAGCATCTACCTCTTCATATAAGCTTCATTTCCCACTTTTTAAGCTCTTTGCTGCTATTACATGCTTGAAGACAGCTGGCCCATCCCTGTAAACTTGCTTGTTGGCTCCTAATAGTGGGAAAGCACTGTTGTTTTTGTAAAATAAATACAACTTATGACTATTTGAATCACTTTTTAGTTCATATGTAAAACTTTTTGTGTACTGTGCAAGCTATTCTATCACTTCATAATTAATTAAAGTTGTCATGCCTTAAACTGAGAAACTATGCTGCATAATTTCAGTGTAATAAATCCCATACTATTTTGTGCCAAAGTTCCTACTTTGACTATATTTCTCTGTCTTCTGATCTCCTTATTCCAAATTGACATTCCATCTTCAGGATGGAATGTCAATTTGGAATAAGGAGATAGCACAAAATATATGGGAATTGGAGGAGGTGATGAATCCAAGGGTATGAGAGCATCCTATTTCTGTACCTACTGAAAAAGGATGTAAGCAAACTGACCCCAAAATCCTTAGTGTTTGAAGTGAGGACACCAAAATTTGCACAGCTTGGAAAAATTTTATTGCCCTAGTGATGCTCAGGGGAGGCACCACCAAATGCAGAAGGAAATAGGAAGCCCACAGCAGATGCTGGAGTGGTACCTACTGCTCTCTTGCCGAGGTTGGTGAGTTATGGGATGGCAACTGAAATTTCCTGCAGGATGGTTCTACTTGTGGCTGCAGCTGGCAATGTCATAGTGCCAAAGATAATAGAAGATTTAATCTAGAGGATGGTTTGGCAAAAGTGGCCCTGAATAAATTGACATTGAAAAAGGTTCTGACGGTGATGTAAGGTTCTGGAGCAAGTCTCAAAGAGAGGCATTGAGGAAGTGGATGTCACTGGTTCTGAGGGGGGTGTTGCTGCTGTTGGATGGATACCAGTGGGTATTAACAACCTGGTTTGACGGGACAGAATTCTGAGGTGGGGGGCTCAAGTCCCACGCTGTCTCTCATGTTCTTACTAGTTTGCTGTTTTTTTGGTTTTGGGTTTTTTGTTGTTTTTTTTTTTTTTTTTTGACTCTGACCTCTTCCTAGTCAGGATTGAAAATAATGATCAGTACTTTTAATTTTTAACAAGGCAAAAATTGTGCAGGAGCCTTGGTCTTAGACATCCAATGGTGTAACACCAGAATGCCAAGATACCTTAATCAGCCCATTTTACTGTCTGACCCTGAATCATGATAGGTCGATTCTGTTGTTTAATAAATGTTGGAACAGCACCACTTCCTTTCTGTCTGCTTACCCAGCCTTCCTGAGAGGCAGGACGAACAGGTTTAACTGACCAAAAAAGTGGCTTGTGTCTGACATTAAGTGTGATAAAATGTGACATTCTGAAACTGCCCTTCAGATCCTGTAGAAATGCAAAATTATCTGGTTCTGGCCACTCTGGAGACTCAAGTAAATATTACTATACTTAAGATGGGATGTTAACAGCACCTGTAAAAATTCAGGAGGAGAACCACTGCAGTTTTGGCCATGATTTCATATAGTTTTGACTTTCTGAAATACTTATTTTTCAGCTGTAGAACTAAAACACGCCTGTATTCTTTGTCTCTTTTCAGAAAACTAGAAGTCCCAATCATTTAAATCAACTTTGTGTAAGTCAGGAAGACTTAGTCGCATGCAGTATGGCCTTCAAATGCTGTATTTCAGATAAAGAGCAAGACTCCTATCAACTCACTAAAAGTCAGTACTTAACAATAGCTCTTTTTCGGAACCCCAATGAAAGATGCCTACTGTGTCTAAAAAATGGTTATTTTAGCTCTAAATTGCCACTTACCTCCTACTCAGTATTCTGACACTTGGGACTATTTCTGCTTCATCCTTGAAAGCTTTCCCAGTACATATTATCAAGCTAAAACTCATAGGCAAAGTCCTGTCCTTGCATGACTTTTTCCTCTAATTTAAATAATTTTTTAATAAGCCAAAAAAAATCCACCAAAAACCAAACACAAACCAACAACAACAAAAAAGGAATCTTCTTCCTCTTTCCTCATGAAGATCTACGTAGCTAGCTCCTGCATGAGTCACCAGATTTCTCAACTGATAATGTATCTATTAGATTTGTCTGTCCCCACCTTTTTTATGCATGAAGTATAAGTAATCTATGTGGGAAGATTAAACATTTTCTTTTCAATTTATGCCATTTCATAGTATAAGCCAGGTCATCTTAATACCAGTTATTTTATAAAGTCAAATTGCCTTAATGTGTGTACTTCTGTCAGCATTATGGTAAATCAGTTTGTTGTTCAGGCAGTGTGCCATATAGTATCTTTTTATAAATCTCTAGATGTCTGCCCTTACCCAGACTTTTCTCATCCAGTTTAAAACTTGATTTTACCTTTCATTCCTTTGTGACTTTCCAGGCAGAGTTTCCAGAGCTCTAGCTATGTCAAATCTTTAGGTCTGGTGCCTCAAGCCAAAGAAAATGTTAATACTTCCCATATAAGAACAGAGATGGGAGGGTTGTACACATCAGAGCAAAACTGCATTTTATTTGTTGTGTAGCATGCCCATTTGTTTTCAAGGGTCCCTGTAGCTGACTGCTCTGCTATTAGGATTAATTCCCTTACTGTGGCTCTGAATTCTGAGAAGCTTAGACATATCTGAAGAATTTAATTTACAGTCATATTAAGAAACTTAAAAACTAATGTTTTTTGGAAGAGCTCTTTAGTTTGCTCTTAGGCAGTGCTGCTGTTCTACAACAGAAAACAGAAGAAGGCTGTCTCAGGTTAACAGAAGAGAAAAAGGTCTTCCCAGGCATAAAGAAACTTTAAAATCCTTAATATTTGAACATTAAGAAAATGTTTTGAAATAGCTATACTGTTGTTTTTCATGCTGCCCTCTCAAAATATGAGTTAAACAGTCTTGTGTACATTAATATGCAAAATCTCAGCATGACACAACTGGGGAGAGATGAAGAGGAGTGAAGAGTCCTTACCCTGGCCTTATAGAATTAAAGACATCTTCTTAGACCTAGATAAAAATAGATACCATTAGGTAATGTTTGGGAATTTCTATTTTTCAGATTGGACTTCCAGTAGAGATAGGGACTGGACTTCCAGAAAGATAGGGAGCCACCTCTCACTGAAAATCAGTGTGAACTGACACCATCATTCTTTTCAACATCTTCTGAGAAGCCCAGCATGCAATATTCCCTTCCCTTCCCTTCCCTTCCCTTCCCTTCCCTTCCCTTCCCTTCCCTTCCCTTCCCTTCCCTTCCCTTCCCTTCCCTTCCCTTCCCTTCCCTTCCCTTCCCTTCCCTTCCCTTCCCTTCCCTTCCCTTCCCTTCCCTTCCCTTCCCTTCCCTTCCCTTCCCTTCCCTTCCCTTCCCTTCCCTTCCCTTCCCTTCCCTTCCCTTCCCTTCCCTTCCCCTTTTTATGGGTTAAGACACTTCTGGAAGTATTTTTAATCATTTACTCCTTTATGATGTTTTCAAGCAAGAGAAATGTAACAGTCCTTATAAATGTAACAGTCCTTATAAACATCCCACAAGACTGGGAAATTTCTGGGAGCAAATTGATCCTAGAGTGGCAAGTGATGATGACCCAGCCCTACCAGAAGCAGAGTCTGAGAGGGCTTTTTAACCCACGTTTATTCTGCTTTGCAGCCTGTTGTGAGCAATAGCTGTAAAAATACTAATTTGTCTCTTAAAAAATATGAGTTCAATTGATACAGTGATATGACTGCTTACAACAAGCTCAAGGGTGTGTGGTCCTCTGCTAAACTCACCTACTCTTATGGGGCATGGGAGTCTGGTTTCCTCTACCACAAGATTAGGACCAGTCATGTGATGTGACCTGAGTTTCAGTGGAGGGATCTTTCTTTATGGGGCTACTGCCTTGTTGTTCTTTGCAGATCCTTCTGCTAGAGACTAGTGGGGGTTTGGAGGGAAGGTCTCAATAATGCTTAGTCACAAGGTGATGTCCTGGTCCTGCAGCAAAGATGTTTGGCAAGTAAAGAGAGATGCTGTGGGTGGCACACTCTGGAGATCAGGCTCTAAGAATAAAAAACTGAATTCTGTTGTAGCCTAAAAAAAATCCAGCCAGTGTCTGTAGTTGTTATTTCCCACGGGCCTTAGCAATACTTGCCCTCTATGAGCAGGATTCAAATTTAAAAAAAGTGAACGCAGCTAGTGAAAAAATTCTAGTGTGGGTGGAAACTATTGTGTACCTTTTGGAGTTATATTGAAATTTTTCCGTAATTAACAGAAGAATAATATGAGAAGTGTGTTGGTTTCAGGGACCAACTAATTAATATTCTGGAAGCATACAATATGCTTTCTGCTTTAAACAACTGAATCCTCACTAAAGAGGTAAGAAGCTTGTTGCAGAGAACTGGAATTACGGCATGTGCTTTGCTGTGCTCATAGTTGTGACTAAAGTCAAACCAGAAAAAGGGAGCTGATTCTATTAATATGGCTCTTTTTAGGAATTGAATGAACCAAAAGTCTGCATATGCTTCACATGCTGCTCTTCATGGCCAGAAGTAGAGAAAGGGATGTACGTCAGGGAGTTCAGTCAGTAATTCCACTGGGATAGTGAAACTCACTAAGCTTAAAAAGAGAAGGGGAGTTCCAGGCATGACAGTTTCTGACAGTCCCACTTGTGTTTGTCACTTCAAGAACACTTCATGTTGAACTTTCAATAGCGGCTAATTCAGTGCTGAATCAGTCTCTAAAGCCTTCGGAGTAGTTGTGCATTTGGAAAAGAAGAATCTGAGGAGAGAAGAATCCTGAAAAATGAAATGAAGGAGGAGGGAATTCTCAGTGTCTAGGCCCTGCCAGAATAAAAATTTCCCTATGTGTTTCACAGTTTGAAATGAAGCAAACTAAAATGTCTCATTTTCTTGAAAACTCCTTACAGTGAATCCCAGCTATATGCTTAAGACTTACTGTTCTCACTGGAAGTAAAGCATCAGAAACATAAAAATTCTACTTGCAGAGAAGTGTTCTATTTGTCCCTTTCTGCATCCCCACAGCTCTACTCTTGCAATGACATTGACGCAGGAGTCAGTTCTGTCCAGCAGCATTTTGAGTTATCTGTTTTCATATGGCTGGTTCCGCTTCACTTATTTTGACTCCTCTGAATTCCATCTGAGTTCCAAATTTGTATTTGGCTCTGCCTACCCAAGTGCCTGTCTAGACATGTGAGTGTGCTCTGGTAATGACGCATTCCTTCCCTTGATGATGATGTAATTTTCCCCATCAATCCTAGTTTTGGTGAAGAATTTAGTAATAGCGATCATTCAGATGAAACATCAATAACATCTGCTCACCCTCTTTCTTCCTAGACTTGTTTCTCTTTGAAAGGACCATCTGTTTCAGAGTACTTGCACTCTTCTGAAATGTCCCTTTTCCTTTTGCTTTTTTGTCTCATAGTTTTATTCCTGTCTTTCCATCAAGCTGTATAAAACTCTACCTTCTTCTGGTTCCAATAACTGTCTATAAGATTTGGATCTTTCCATCATGTCATGTTCTCATGACTCCGTTGTGCCTTAATTTTCTTTCAGTGCCCTGCCTCTGTTTAGCCCTTCTTCCTCTGTTCCCAGAAACTCTTGAGATAAGTGACCGTAATGATTTGGTTTAACAGTGACACTTGTGAAGTCACTGTGTTAACAGATTTTCCTATGGTAAAATATAAATGATATATGCTGTTACATTCAGTGAACTAAGTGTTGTTTTGTTTCTTTTTCCTACCTCCATCTTACATTAAACACATCTTTGTGTAATCACTACTACTAAATGAATTAGTGCCATTCCATATGGCGCAGAGGCTTTTTGGAAAAAAAATAATAAAAAAAAATTTCTTCCTCACAAATATTTTCAGAACTGCCAAAATTACTATTGACATTTGCTAGACTTATTCTCCTAACATAGCCTTGGTTAAGCCAAGGCATGATGCTTAAAATATTTGAATTTACCAGGAAATTTGCTTTTCCTTCTAAAGACTGTGTGTTAAAGGCTCTTGCTTACCTGTGAAGCTCTTGTTTACCTGTGAATGGAGAGAAAATCATGTATTATGTTTCACATTTCAAGTTGGTTTTGCTCATCAGAGATAAAACAGTTTTTATACCAAAACAGTATGCTTTGGAAATCAGGAGGGCTCACTCTCTGTGTAGCCTGAAACATGCTTTGGGATCTTTGGCTTGCCATGCACTAGTTACAACAATACCATTCTCTTCAGACACCAATTGCCCAAAGGTTTATTGTGTAAACACGTTTAGATCCTACAGTGGAAAATGCTGCATGAAGTTTGCAGTTAATGATGCTCAACATAAAGAAAAGATACTGTAAATCTTCCTCAAGCTTTTTGCAACTGTTCTTTTGGATAATGTCCTGGTTACATCCCAGTGCAAAATCCTGCCTGGATTTCTCATGTTCATTTTAACTGGAATAAATGCCATGAGTTTAGTCACACAGAGGAAGTATTCACAATGTTCCTCTTGAGGCAATTCTTTCAGATGATTATCTTAGGAGACTGGGCTCCTTAAGCTCCCTCTGTCAGTGGAGTGGGACGTTCCTCCAGATGACAACTGACAGCAGGAGCTTAACAAATGTGTCAGTAGCTGTATCTGTACTGGTAAAAAGGAGGGGGTAGAAAAGATTGCACCCACATTCTTTTGGCAGATTTTGTTCTAGGTCCAGCTAGGTCCCTTTCCATAGCACTGAGCATGTCTGGATTTCTTCTGGCCAGCATACAATGGCTAGATGGTCTTAAGATATGTGAATTTCTTCCTCCAATTCAAATTGCCTTAAATACTCTGATAGGCTGTGCTACAAAATATTATGCATACTCTCCAGACAGTGGTCCCTAGCTGGAATAAACCAGATTGGAAATTGGAGACATCTAGTAAGCTCACTTCAGAACAAGCCTGGGAGCAAAACACAATACATGGAATTAGAAGGAACAGAACAACAGAGTAAAGAGGTAAACACCAGCAGTGGACCTTCTGTAGTGTGGGTGTTCATTTTTTCTGGTTCTTTGTTTGTTTGTTTGTTTGTTTGTTTTTCAGGGAAAAGCAACTGAATTAAGCTGTGATCTTTCCACTGTTGCTAAGCAATGCCCAAGTCACCAATATCCTTGGCTCTTTACTTTGGTTCTTCAGTGGACCACTGAAAAACCAGACTTGAGCTCTGAAGTACACTGTTGCCCCATATTGGGTGAAATGATTAATGTGGAAAAATTACAAAATAGAGAGGAAGACAGATGGAAACATTACAGAATTCTTTTTATATAGTTAAACCAAGGTTTTGTTTTCTGACTGGCAGCTCCCCTCTCTCTGGACTCTTGGCTCTGTTTTACCTCTCGTCCCATCTGTCCATGTCCTGATTTCCCTTTGGAAATGCCAACTTGAGCCCAAGACTAGGCTGAGACTTGAAACTCTTTAACATTTCCAGGCAGCCATGTGCAGTCTTATAAGTGGGAATAGAATCTCTGTGGGTTAACATCTACCTACTAGAAAATTAATAATCTCCTTTATCCTTCATCTTCCTCATGCCTCTTACCCAGAAGAGATGCTCTGTTATGCAATGCCAGCAACTGCATGATGCTGCAGGGAAGGCTTTATATCAAATAACATGGAGGAAGAAGCATCTGCTAGTAAATAATAAACAGTTCTGAGCATGATTGTGATTATAATGATCTAAATCCTAAGAATCCTACCCTGTATCTCCTGAAGTAGAACCATCATAGAGAGAACCCTATTTTGCTAGGCATGGAATGAAAATGATTCCTGCCATGGAGAACTTACAATCAAAGTACAAGATGGAAGACAACAAGAGGTTATTGCACATAGATAGGGAAAATACATGCTAAAAACATAAAGGTGTGTTTCAAGTGTTTCTTTCTGCTCTTCCCTTTCAGTCACTGCCAGTGGAAGGGTGAAGCAATTCTACATTAGGGTCATTACAGTGGTTTTGGGTTTCCTTAGGTAGCTGTGTTACTTTTATGCTTACAAAAAAAGACTATAACAGGAAATCTGTTGTCCTCAATAGTGTAACTTTGCAATCAGGAACTGGAGAAGTGAAAAAAGTAGGTATGGAAAAGACAATGAGGCCTAATCACTTTTGGAAACCCTGACAGTTTTTTTAATAGTGGTTCCCTAGCTTCTTGACTCTTCAGTGTTCCAATTTCCAATGGTGGTATACTTAATGGTTATGCTTAAATGACATCTTTCAGGGAAGTTTTGTCAATATTTTTGAAGTAGTACTGATTTGATAAAGTTTTGAATTTTCAAAAAAAAGGATGTGCCTCTGTGGGGATAATAATAGGCTAACGGATGAACAGATATTGGTAGTTTAGAGAGGCTCCTCTAAAGGCTCAATCTGTTGTATGTTAGATCCAGCTGCCCATTGCCCAGGGGCCTCTTATAGCTGTTGAGAGTTACTGGGACACAAGAATGCTTCAGCCCATGCCCTACTTACACAGTCTTGCTTTGAAGGCTGCCAGAAATCTGTTGGCGAAAACATTCTTTACCACCCAAAAATACCCTTCAAAAAGAGTCTTTTTTTTTTTGAAGGAGACAACCTCCCCAGCTGCCTTGCATTGCTATTTTGGTTTCTTGGTACCATTTGCTGAACAACTGTGCATGCTGCTATTCCTGTCCCCCTGTGAGCAGAGTTTTACCAGGGCCACTGAGAGGGCTGCAGTTCTCTTGACCAGGCATATGATGTAGGAGCACCTTCATGGTTCCTCATCCCCTCAGGTTTGTGGCTTTTCCAGGATGTTTCCTGCTTGGTTTCAACCTTCTGCTCTAGGCAGGAGGCAGCAGACTCACTGCTTTGTGACAGATGGTCCTCCTTGAGGTGAGTCCTTCAGAGCTCTGCAGTACTGCAAGCTCTCTGGGATCAAGGAAGGGACACTGTTTAATACAACAGAGTATCAGCATTTAATCTTTCAGATCTTCCTTAAGATCTGTGAAAACAAGACAAAGGAGAGAGGCATTAGGGGGAAAGGAGGATGATGAAAGGAAAATCAGAGAAGAAGGGAGAGTATTCTTGCATCAGTAGAGCAGGTGTGACCCTCTGTCATTGTTCTCTACAGATAATGAAACAGAGGGTTGAGTGAAAGGGAAGGTAAGGTGGTCGTACCTTACCAACATTTTGCTGTGGATAAAAAGGTTTGTAGTAGGAAATTATTAAAATATATACTAAAATATACACTGGTTCAATAATTACGTTTGCCAATAACTCTGGAGCCATCAGAGCATCTTCTTACAGCAGTTGACAAGAGCATTATTCTTTCTGAATGTAGGTAAGATAATTGTTTTCAACATATATTGTATAATTCCCCATGCTCAAATGCAACTATACTCTTTTTTACTTAGTTATAGAGAAAAGGACATTTTCATAATCTACTAGAAAAAGTGTTTGTGAAAAATCAACTGCTTTTTTACTCAATGGATTAGTTTTATGGGCATTCAACATTGAACCTCCTTAGCATAACCCATTCTTGCCTTCCCAAATACAAGTACTCCCAGGTTTTTAGTACTTTACACTCTGTGGCACTCCAGTTTCTGTGAGAGTTAACTGCTCTCTTTATTACTTCTTCCATTGTCAGCAGAACGGTGCTGAAATAAGTCTTAAAGAATCTTCCTTTTTATTGAATTTTAAGAATAACTTACTTCAGACAGCAGGTTGAATACTCAAGAAATAAAACAAAAAAAAGTAGTAAATGTTCTTCCCCATATAATTTTATTCAAGTCCTTGCATGACTGAATTTAATAATAGAACTGTTACTGACTTCAGCTGGGAAAGGTTTGTACCTGGTGTGGAATTTATTGGAACACCAAGCCTGGAAATTGTGATGGATGCACTCAACTCCTAAACCAAACTAGTGGTGATTTGGTTCATTCTCTGAAGGAGGTAAAGGCCTGGGCCCTAAATGGGCCAGCAAATCCTTTTTTTTCCCCATCTGTTCTCTCAAAAGCCACAAAGAGGCAGAACAGCCCAGTTATCATCAGTGCACATGAGGCTGGAACACCAACCATGTGATTTACACATGAACAGAGTGTGGGCTTTCCAAGACTCATTTATCAAGGGGCAAAGAAAGTCGTGGGTACAAGGAGACTCATGCATACCTTTCCCATGGCATTTAATTTTGTTAATTAAATAAGTGAGTCAACACTTTATCCCCGTAACTCTGACAGCCTAAGGGAGCCATCTTTGAGCTCTCCCTGCTAAGCAACGTGGCTGCATGGCAGTGAGCTCCCCTTGAGCTGGGAAGCCTCTCAAGGCTGCTCCTTGTGACTGAGACACTTTGGTAGGTGACTGCCATCATGCATAGCTTCATACTAAAGTGCACTAAGATTTTGTCTTGGTAACTTTGATCTTTATTTTGGTAAGTTTGGCTCTGCCTCAGTACTTTTGAATCATTGTTGTATCCTTTGTGCAGTACCATAACAGAGTGAACCATGCCATCAAATGGTAAGTTGCAGTTTTATAACATCACATTTCAATGAAACCAGCTTTGCTGATATTGTTGACACTAGTTCTTTAAGTGGTATGAATTGCCTATTTGCAGCAAACTGGCATAGTCAGATCTTGAATCAGGATTCACAACAGAAACACACAATATTCTTAGAAGGTTTTCTTCAGAGAAGAACGAAGTTGAGGGATCAGAGCTTCATGGTAGCTTTATGTGTTTATCTGTAAGCAATGGACATTTTCTGGTATCTCACTTCAAGAATTCTTTGCAGAATTGTTATGGATATATATAGATATATGTAATAATACGTAATGAGTATTATGAAATATCATCTGAACTAAATATGGGATACTTTAAAAACCAGTAATCACTCCAGAGAATACACATGTTATGAGTTTTCACTTTCAATTTGAGATACCACAGTAACCATGCTGTTTAGTTGGAGATTGGAAGGATGTTTCTAGTCTTCTTTTGTATGTTTCCATTATACATTTTTTCTTGTACTAATTTTTGTTCAGAACAAATGCTAATGGTTTTACAAACTGCTGAAGAACTTTTTATTTTGTGCTTTATGCCTTTCCTTACAATAGTGTTCTCATATGGATAAGAAGGGCAATTATGGAACTGGTTTTTATGTTTTGTAATTTTCTTTTGCACATTATTTCACTTGATCAAAAGAGACTTCAGGGCTGTGCATGATGCTTGCACAGCAAATCACAGACAATATTTTGCCTGTCTTTCAGCTCAGAATGTATTGTTCAACACTACACTACTTTGTTTTTGAATAAGGCCTTAACCTGAGAGAAACATCCCAACTAATCTTAATTAATTTTCTCTTTTCATTCACAAATCCCTTTTCTTGCATTTGCTCTTCGTCCTTGATGCCTATTAAATCTCTGAAACTAAGGTGAAAGGGGCTTCTTAGAGCTGAGCAGCACATCATCTTAGCCTTGTCTATCCCTGTGACCCTATTTCACAACTGGGGTTTTTTTCTGCACTGAAAAATTTTAAACCACTGTCTTTCTGGCAGTTTCATGTTTTAACCTGAAATATGCTGGGGCAGGCCTTGAATTATGATTTAGTTTTGCATTACAAATTCATTGCTTGTGGATGCTTGTCATGTTGTAATGCATCTCTACACAGATGACAGGATTCAACTCTTGCCTGTGCCTGTTTTCATTGGTTTCCAATGGTTGACTGAGAAGTGCTTTTTTTATGTTTTCAGGAAGGGCACGAGAAATGTGCAGAGCAGAAACAAAACACATTACACTGTAATTCACTGCAGTATTATGTACCCTTCATGCAATTTGTGTGACAGCCACTGCCTTCTCTCTGCTGTTGGAAATTTTGCCTCTCTGCTATTCCCTTGTGAATTTCTTACTTTTGTTCATGAAATGCCAAATTTATTTGCCACTGCAAAACATTGTATATTCTTGCTAGCTGGGGCATTCTTCTTTTTTTCCTCCCTCCCAACCTGATCAAGACACAAGTTTGTTCTACAATACAGACTCCGGTGATAAGTCTCATTCAATTTTAAATATCTTATATAAAAGAGCTCTTCTTCAGAGACTATTTAATGGTATTTGAAAGCCAGATTGTGACTTGAATTTTGTATATCTATAAATCATGAAACCTCCCTGAATCTTGTTTCCAAGAATACATAATGTAAGGTATTGTATTCAGAGATACAAAAGAAGTGTCAGTGAGCTTTCTGCTTTGCACCACCTCAGATCCAGAGCAAAGGTGGAAGTGCAGGGTAGTTACTGCAGAACAGGCCATCAGTAAAAAAAGTGTGCTGGCAAAGAGATGAGCATGACTTCTTTTACACCATGAGGCTTCTCTGTTGCTCTTGGTCATTTTTTGTTTCATTTGTGTTCAAACTGATAGCTGTGGTGATAGGTAGAAGAGGTCCTTATCTATTTATCAACTGAGTATCATCCTCTGAATTCTGCAGAAAGTGTTTCCTCTTTCTAGTTATACATTTTTATCAAAGCTGGGCCATTTGGTGAATAATCAAAGGCCTTGCTTGCCTGTCCTAGATTAATCTGGGAATGAAACTCCTACAATATTTTAAGCAGTCAGGTTGTAAAATACAGATGGACTTCATGTAACTGTGAAGTGGAAGTTAGTGCAAATTCTTCCCTTTCCATTAAGATTTTGCCAATGTCTGTGGATAGACTGTAAGCTAAGCTGTATTATCATGGTTCCTGCAACAACACAAGATCTCAGCTAGACTTTATTTGTGATAGGCTGGAAGCCAAAGTTGACTAAACTTTGTAAGTTTCTTGATCATGACAAGTGAGACTATAATAAAACATGGTATAAATTATATATAAATTATATATTATAAACTATATATGCTATTGGTCTGAAAGGGGCAATAGTGTGCTCATTGAATCTCATCTGACTGTTCCTTCAACTTTTCCAAATTCCGGTGGACTGCAGAAAATAGGACTCACAATTTGTGTTCACCTTGGGGATACCCTTTGTTGATTTACCTCATCATAAAACTTCCCTGTCTTGTTCTCGTTGTTTGCTCAGGTGAAAAAAAAATAGTGTTTATTTTTCTTTAGCTATTACAAGGTTATTTTGCATTTAAAGTTTCATTTGCCATATGTAGTGTCAGCTTCCCTTTTTAAAAGAGATTTAGCAAGTTCATAGTCAAATATTTTAGTATAAATCTGTTTATGACTATGAATACTTGACACTGGTGAGATTTCAAACAACCCTGTAGTTAAATTGAATTTATTCATATGGTCCATTACTTTTTTTCTTCTACTGCAGGTGGTTCTTGTGTAGTTAAGGTCTCTTAAAGGCTGTTTAGTTATTTGTGTTACTTTTGCCACTAATAACTTCTCAGAGCAGCAGATAAATTAATTCTTTCCAGGGGGAATGAGAAGGCAGAGTCCTGATTATTGCCATTCTGGGTGTGAATGTAATGAGGTGTCAAGGAAAAAATAGATTTGTGGTATTTCTTCTCAAGTTGGATGTATTCAGTTCAAGAATAGCTTCTTCTGGAATGAAACAAAATTGTTGATGAGGCTTTCATAAAAAATTAAAATTTGACTCACCTAGAAGTTTCTATATAAAAGATCAATAAGCTTCTTCATTTAAAGAAACTGTTTGGAACTCATTTGTAAGAAAGAAATAGTGTAGTTGTGTTTTTATTGCTTTGTTCCTTCATCCTGCTTAGGCATAACTAAGTCAGTATGTGAACATCTTTCTTCTGTCTTTAAATACAGTGAGTGGAGACTTGCTTATCATCAGCCCAAGTTACTGCCAAGAACTTCCTTGAGAAATAAGAGATTTATTTTAAGACACTTGGAAAAATGATCTGTCTACAAGAATTGGGACAGAAAAGTTTGATGACATTCAATTTCTGTTCCTGAGCCTGTTTGACTCATGAGAGACCATTTGACTAAGGAGCACAAGCATTCAACAGAGGGTTTGTTCTTTATAAGGAGATGATGAGATGCTTGTTATCATAGCTCTTTTCCATCTGGCTTCCTATCATTAGACAAAGCATGTTGTTTGATTAATTTTTTTTTTTTTAGGGTTTTGCTAAGTTCTAAAAAACTAATTGTTGATAATAGAGTCAAGCAGCCATAACAGCTTACTCTAAAGATACAATGCAGCATAAACAAGCAGAATATTTTGCATCTTTTGATGCCTTCTCATCTACAAAATCTTTTTCCTTTTCCTAACAACCAACAGAACCAGCAAATGATCATACTGGCCTGTTTCTTCTTTATTGTGTACTTGCTTCTTCTCAAGATGATAACAAAACTGCTATTCAGTTCAGCATCTGTACAAACATCTGTACAAACAGCAAACAAACCATCTGTGATAAAGAAGTCCCATTGTCTTTGTATGTTAATACCAAAATCCAGAAGAGCTGTGATTGGTTGGGAAGCCATGCTGCGGTCCCAGAAAACTGCTGGGATGAAGGCCCTGGCAGCAACTAGAAAAATGTGGATACTAAATCACAGCCTTTTTGTATTTGGTGAGATTAATCAGCCCCCAGATGTATTGGAATGGCAGATGGACATCCTGTGGCTGTGTGCTTTGTGCATAGCTCAAGGTAATTCTGCTCTGGCAGATATTGATCAGTAAAGAGGATGTTCTGTAAGCTGTGACTATAAAGTTTTGGTCTAGGTCCATAAGTTGATTTTATTTTTTAAAAAATAACTCAATAAAAATATGAAATTTGACATTTTAATATAGTGAGAGTCCTACACTCAGTTTTATTGGCTATGCCAAATGTTTTGTGCTAGCATGCCCTGATGTTGTCAAGCCTTCAATATATAGCACCTATGACACAGATGAACATTTTTCCATTCTCTTTTATTTCTATATAAAATATTAGAAATTAATTCTCTATTTGCTTGATCAGTGAAAAACTGCTTTCATCCAATAAACTGGGAGTCTGTTGCATTTAAATCCCTAAAAAATTAAGCTCTAATCAGTACAGTGACCTAAGTATATGATAATATCCAGAACCCAAGACAGAGTAAATTTTTCATTTGCACTATAAAGGCAACTCTTTCTAGGACCATCTTAAATAAATACACTGGCAATAAGGAAAGACAGTTAAAATTAAATTAAGCAAAGGGAATTGATTACTAGAAAGCTATCTGATAAAATTCATGATAGGTATACAATTAAAGTTCAAAACCAATATAACTTGGATTCTGGCATAGCATGTGGTCCTTCTTCTTACTGATATGATAAGCTGCAAGGTGGCTTTTTGAGTTCACCTTCAAACTTAAGAAGAGAGCTAATAAGATGAAGAAAGGACAGGATTTATGGGAGACAAACAACAGCCAATTTTTAGAATATGGAATACATTTCTGGTAATTCCACCAAATCCAGTAAAACTATTGTTGGAGGAAGGTAGGCTTCAATGGAGGTAAAGATGACCATTAAAACTGAACCTCAAACTTTGATACAAAGTGAATTGAAATCAGTGAGAAGACTCATGTTCTCTACTTTGATTCTTTCTCTCTTCTGATATACAATTCTTCTTGCAACTATTCTTTTTTCTTAAAACACACAACTCATTACTTATCACAATGTACACCAGTCTTGATAATTATTTTCAAGCTATTTTCATGATCTTGTGCATGCCTGGATCTTGACAGTCTTGAGATTTGAATCAAAACTGTAGCAAAATTACACCTTTTTTTAGGAAAGGCATTGAATACTCCCTATGTCTACAAATGCAGATTTCTCACAGCAGTATCTAGTGACTGGGAGATGTGGACACCAACCAAAACTGGGTGTCATACCTATTTTAAGGAGCATGAATACATTCAGTAGTAGAACAGCAGCAGATCTTGGCTTTTTAGAAGCATTTCAATTTTTTTTTGTCCAGATGCTATGAAACACATTTTTTCTTTAAGCTTAGATAAAGACACCAACTGACTACTGATCCTTGAGTATAATATATGTTCTACTTATGTGTTTCCTTGATTCTAATGGAAAAGAACAATATAGGATAGTGAAAGAAAGCACATTTATATGATATTGGTAAGTAAATGTGAGTTTCCCGCAAATAACTATTTACCTTACATGAGATTCCTCCCTTTCAGGCTCAGGATTCAGGAGCTTCCCCTTTACTAAAAGCAGAATAAATACTGCAATGTGAAGTCATGAATTAGTGGGAATACATGTACTCTTTTTGTATCTGCATTATTATTCCCAGGCCAATGAGCACTTGCATAGATAATGGCAAGAATATGTTCTTCAGACAAAATATCAGTTCAGGAAAATACTGATCATTAGGAATCGTTGTGTGACATCTTGGTAAGTGGAGGTGACCTGGTTCTGCTTCCTCACTGAGCACATTTTCTCTGTAACTGATAGATTCATCCTGCATCAGCAGAATTAGGGAGTGGGTGAAATGAGATTTGAATTGGAATAATCACTATTCTAACATATAGAAGTTCAGAGCAACAGAAAAAAAATAACTTTTCTTTGAAGGAGAAGAGGACTTTGTCTAGAAGGTCTTGCAATTAAATGGTGTTCAATGCTGTGCTGTTTCTGCTGTCTTCAATCTCATTTCTTCATTTTTGTTTTGTGTGACCCTGAGACTGTTTCCTTGATATTGTTGCTAAAGACCTGTTCAGACTACAGTTCCTGTTCTCCCATCTTTACTGTCCACATGCCACGAGTCATTTCCCCATCTTGCTTTGTTGCCAGGCTCTTTCCTTTCCTTGCTGGCATTTGAAGTTACTAAGCAGCTTCCCAGATTTGACCATGACATGCTTTAGTACAGAGCTCTCATCAGATTGTAGATTACTTTTATCACCTCTGAGACAAAGGATTGTTAATGTGCTGGTGTGCCTGTTCGGTATTTCTAGGCAGAGTAATTGTCACTTAAGAGGACCTAAATAACACCATAATACACCACTCAAGATTGCAGCCGTGCAATCATGGATAAACAAGCTCCTGTCACCACTGTGTGTTACACTCTGTTCTTTCTATTAAACTAGCCTGTAAATTAGCAATCCATAAAAAAATTGGCTCAATAGCAAACCTTTTGTTACTGGTAGAGAAACAATTCAGGGATATTTTACAACTCCAGTGGTTAGAGCTTTCTCCTCACAGTCTGAGGGAAATGATTAAACAAAACACCTGATAATGAGGTGGCTGTTGAACAGTAAACTTCTGGGGGTTTTATTATAATTTTTATTCTATTGTTTGGAACAGCAAACAATAGGGGGATCTGGAGTGTGGAAGGAGCACTGTTAAAGTTTGTTTCTATAACAACACGGTGTAAAAATGGAGTTCCCTTTCTTAGCATCTTTCTTGAAGTGGAAAAATACCAGTTTATTTCAGATACAAGATATTGGACAGCACTAGCAGTGTGTGAGACTGTAAGTAGTGACAGATGGAGTTAAAAGCAATGCTTGTGTATGTGCAATATTGCTCTAGGGTGATAAAGCTGTTTTTTAAATTGTCCTAAGTTTTTTTAAAGCTGCATGTATGTGTGCTCACCTGAAGTCATGTTGCTGTGTCTGCTTTCTAACCCCTCCTTCTGATGTTAGCATTTTAGGAAGGAATCACATTAGGGTATTGTACCTGAGTAAAGTCAATTCATCACCAGCTTAAGATTGAACATTATTGTGAAAACATGTCCTCTATGTCTTCCCATTTTCAAAGAAAGAAGAAAACAGAATGATTTTAGGGGCTGCCTGAGTGAATGTCTTTGAGTCAGCTAAAATCCGTGTACCTGGTAGTTCTCTTCATCCTGTTACCTGCAGGACTCCCAGGACTATTCAGCCAGAGCTGGATTAGTCCTATTCCACCTGGTATTAATATGTCAGAACTCATAAGGTTTATGAAAGTTCACAATATTGCTGATTTAGTGTTACCTTTGCTGCTGTCACCTCCTCTTAAACACATACTGGCAAGTGGTTGTCTAACTTTCATTGAAATATACACAAAAGACTAATTTAGAGAAGCCTTTTTCTGGCTGCTGAAAAGATGTGGCTTGGTGACTAAGTTAGGCTTTGTTTTTTAGCTGTTTGTTGCATAGTTACTCAAATTCATGAGAGATATTTTAGGTGACACACTCAAAGATTGCACTTCAAACCAGAGAATCCAATATATCAACTTCCTGTCATTGTTCCCATTACATTTGAATTAGTTTATTCTGATTTCAGCAAGGAACTTCCAAACTTTTTTAAACTGTCAAAAATGCACAATTAGAATATTCTGTGATGGCTACCTATGGATAAATCTGTTCCCTTGAGATTTGGGGAAAAATGTTCCCCAAATCTATGTTCCTTCCAGTACCTCTTTTTAGGTCGTAAGGTATAATTCTTGTGGTTTTATATGTTGTGCATAAAACTGTGTAATTGTCATTCCTTGTAGCTAGTCCCTGGGAGTCAAACCAGATGTTCTAACTGATTTGTAGTTTATACAGTTTGGATTCACTGGCCAGCTTAGAAGAGATAATGTTACACCCAGGTTGTGTTGAAAAAGGGAGCCCACTATGGCTCAGAGGAGAACAGCAGGCAGTGCTGGGTCGATGGGGTCAGTGCTGGCATGATATGAGCAGTGCTGGGGCTTATCCTGTCCAGATCAGCAGCCTGACTGGGTGAGTTGGGTCCTTGTTCCTCCTGGAAACCTGGGCAGGAGGGTTGTGGGGAGGAGGTGGCCAGAGAAGGAGAATCTGATGTCCTTGATGGCTTTGCTCCAAGGTGCAGTAGTATTGTGAGCAGGTAACATCTCCAAGCCTTGTGAGAGAAAAGGATTCCTTGGCTGACAAAGAGTCAGAACCATCTGTGGGAGGAGCAGGTACTGTTTGGTCTCTGTCTCTCATGTACCTCTTCCCTTCTTTGTGGTAATGGGTGTGCATTTTATTTTGGCAGTGAGGGAGAGAAATGTGCAATAGGTGGAAGCACTTTGGATGTTGATAAACTGAATTACATTCTCCTATCTGAAAAACCATTAAAATTATGTGCTTCATCACAAAAGTGTATATTTGTTTTCTTTAAAGGGAGCTCTCAAGGTTAGCTTTGCTTATTTAAGCACCATGTTCAGAGAGAGAGAGAATTACACTGGAGAGAGCATATGTGACCATGTGCAGAGAAGCATCCTTGTGGGGAGGACATGGTGTGCATACCTTCAGGAGGAAATGGTCTTCCAACCCCACACCTTCTCAAGAAGGAATGCAGGCAGCAATACCTCTGCTGGGCTGCATGCAAGGCCCAGGACACATAGAGGAGTCTTTTCCCTTCCACCATGGGGAAAAGAAGAAAGGCCAGGTCCCTGGGAGGCTTTTTCTTTCACAGATGGGATGTACATCCCTTCTTTGCAATCTGAATTCTAGCTGAATATTAAGATAGAACAGCACACAGTTGGAGCACTACAGGCTTGCACGCTGACAGATTCAGCTTGTTCTTTCCAGATTGCTAAAGCTTATTTTAAAAGGTCTTATTATTGGAGAGCTTCCATTGTGTATCTAAAGCCACTGATATCTTACTGTCAATTAAAGGAAAACAAGTTGCTGTTACTTTTCAATTTAAGGGGGACCTCTCAATAAAAATATGTTTACCAACAGTTACACATATGGAAGTGTTTTAAAAATATTTTAAGTGCAGCGCAATTACCTAAAGGTGTGAAATGCAGTTGCTTGTGTTCACTGTGTCACAAGCAAGGCCTGAAATTTAGTGCCTATCAGGGCTGCTGGGCTGTTTTTCCATATATATGACCAATAAAATTAGAAGCCTTATCTCTAGGCAAACTCATTTATATTTTTTAGGTTTAGATGATCTTTCAGCTAGGAAAGCTATAGTATGAATTTCTTAAGCGAATACTTATCTCTTTATAGTTGCAGAGAAACACTGATATGTGAAACACTGATGCACTGTTCCATGCTCTTAAACACTTACTTTATACCATATACCTGTCTATAATGCAGAAAATTTTGAGAGATAATTGTGGATTTCTGAGAAAAGCCTCTACTTTTAGATCAGAAAAATATTATTGTGGTTTATGCAGTCAAATTGTAACAAAATAGATTCTGGTTTTGGAGGAAAATGCATTCACATGTGAATCTATAATTGTAAAAGTAAGCTCCTGTGATTCATGAAGCTAAAATACTTGTGGGTGCAAAACTGCTATAGTTTTGTGCAGAAATAGAAACGTTGAAGCACATGTACTTCACTGCACATGAATCCTGGGTTCACATCAGAAAAGCTGGTTAACTGTTTTCTGTTGCACGTCTGTTGTGGTGGTGCTGTTCTCCTTATACTTTACAGCACTTAGAAATGGCTTAGGTGACTCACAGAAAAAAAAGGGACTTGGAGCATTTCTAATAATGGAAAGAGTGACAAGGGAAAACAATTATTTCCAAATCTGTTTCAGTACAAAGCTCTTAAACTTTTTTTTTAAATGTACTGGAGCACAGTAATTGTAACAGAGGCTTCACTGCTTCATATATGTGAAATTCAGTGCATAAATTAGCTAAATGTGTCAAAAGACAACTGAAATAATATAGAAGGGCATATTATCAGTGGTGTTATAGCTGTGGGTTCTACTGGTCACATCAGTCCTCTCACTTCAGTTGAAATTGATCTTGAAATCTGTGTAAACTGAACATCTTCCAGTGAGTTTGAACAATAATTTAAATAAAATTAGAAGGAAAAAGCTTTGCATTCATGATATTTCAGGCATGCTGTGAGCTAGAGGTGTTTGTTCAGATATACAGATATACAAAAGAGATCTGTATCTTGTACCTGATCTATAGGTACATAGTATTATCTTATATTTCCTAAAAAAGCAGTAACCATGGGAAATTTCTCCCTTGCTGCTACTGATGATGTCATCATGACTTCAGGTTCCTTCTGCCTTGCTGCCAACCCAATGCATGCATATTTTTGTACATTGTCCTACTCTTCTTGAGATCACTTGGACAGCTGAAATCCCATGCAAGGGGCCCCAGTAACATTTGTCAATAGCTCTGTTCCAGCTTGCATTAACACTGTCAAATGACTTTGGCAAGGTGGGTGAAATATTAATGTATACTCTTAGAATTGCTATGGTTTGAAAAGATCTCAGAGGTAATTGAGCCCAACCATTAAGATGTCCAAAAAACATCCTGTAAGGGCTGGTTTTCAGATATTCCTCCTTGTCACAGGTGGAATAGTGATCTGGAGGAAATGCTTTTTTTCATACAAATTCAGAGCTTGGTCTTCCTTAATTTCCTCTAAGTGAACTCATTGCAGGTGAAGCCAGAAATTTCTTAGTACATAAGGCAGAGACCTGTGCTTAGAAAGTACTAGTTAGAATTGAGATAAAGATATTCTGACACTTCCTTAAGTCAATTTCTATTGTATTTCTTGTAGGAAATGATAATAAGTTGTCCAAGAATGAGAGGGTAGTTTGCCCTGCTGCTCCTCCCCTGTACTCAAGGTCTCTTTTGTTATTTGTGTTGCCACACTGTGTCTCTAGACTCCAGCTGTGATCAAGTTCTCATTGTGTGAGGGACCATAGAAATGGATTGTATGTCACAGTCCTTGCCACAATGACAGCACAGTTTAGCAGGGAGGACAAAAAGGGGTAGCTAAGGTAACAGAGCCATGCTGAGACTTGGGTAAAGTCACTCAGTGAGCAGCAGGAAGGAGCAGCCATGGGACCATTGTTTCCAAGTCCCAGTTGCACTGCAAAACTAGACAGATGTTTCTTTTTAAAGGAAGACTCTCATCATAAAAAGAAAATGTTATTTTTGAAAATTTTCTTGCTAAAGAATCTTTAGAAACAGCAGACAGAAAATAAATTGAGAAATCCTAGATGGATCATTTGAGGAAGAATTAGGTCTAAATCATCTTGAAAAAGATTTGAAATAAGACTTGGACCACTTTTAGTGTTATTCTCATAGCTACCAGAAAATTCAGTGGAAGTTTCCTGTTGTTTCCTTACATTTAGATAACTTAGCAAACCCCAAACCCAAACCGGTAGTTGGTTCGTAAACAAACAAACTCCAAAGCTCTACACTGGTAGTTGGTTCAGAAAAATGGTACAGAAAAAAAATTGCACTCACAATGACTTCTTTTAAACAACATTCTATCTGTATTTTTATTAAAAATAATATTTTCAGTTGGGCTGGGAAATATAATAACCAAAGAGAATCTGACCACATATAGTAAATTTGAATCTGTTTAACTTTTATCAACATAAGAATTTATAAGCAGATAGATAAATCAGAAGTAGAAAGAAACACAAGAAGCAGTCTTGGAAAAAACTTACAAGTATGTGCTACAAGTCCACAGTTTATTATGATGTTAAATAGACAAGAAAGTAGAAAGAACAGACAGGGGGATGAGAGCAGTGGAGTGGTGAACAATGTGAAGGATGCTCAAGTAAGGCTTTATTGACTTTATTGATGTTAGTATTCATACCCACATTTAGTAGGAATATATGTCCAAATATCTATATGCTTTCCTAGTCATATGGGTTTTTATCCCCTAACTAGGTCTTTCAGAACAGCTGGGAAATCTGCCCAAGAAACAGTTCAAGCCCTGCTCATTATCTTCAAAAAGGGTCAGTATTTGACTCATTTGCAGGTAGTATCTTTTTGAGCTATACTGGTACAGACAGAGGGGTTAGTTTTATAACACTAAATTCTAGAGAAATTCTGTGGCATATGAGTAAATCCATTATTCCTTATGTTTTAAACATGAAATTTGACATTATCTAAGATAGATACAACATGTAATAAATTGTACATAATTTCTGTTGAAAAAAAAGACTCTTGTAGACTCAGAGTGTTCACTGACGTGTGTTGATTGCCTTGGTAATTTCAACTAAAATTAAAACACCTTACCTGCTGCATTTTTTGGAATTATATTTGTATTTTTTACCAATAAAAATACAAGAAAGGTTAATAGAAAATTGCCAGTCATGAATTATGAGTTTCAGACTTGTATTCCACTGGCTGCTGTACCACCTGTTAATAAGTAAACCAAGCAGCAGTTGCCACATCACTGAGAATGACTCATTTCTGTAATGAATACCAATTAGAATATCAACACATTCAACGTTCTTATTCAATATTCTTGTTCACTCTCAATATTGCTACATTATTGCAAACTCATTTAAAGAGTTGTGTGGTAAAAACATTTATTCTACAGAACAGAGCAAATGAAATCACAAAAATATTTCTGTATCTCAAAAAATGGGTAAATTTCTTTGAAATTAAATGGGCTGATTACAAATTTACATCTTTCTCATGCAATGTTAACATTTTGATTTGATTTTTCTTATTCAGGATGCAAGAAAAAAAAAATCCCCCCAACACAATTTTCTACCATATGGCAGTGCTGGCTTCAGAGCAGTTCTTGTGCTAGGCACTTTACTGTCTTCTGTTCTGCCCTGAAAATGTAACAGTTCAGCAGAACCCTGCTTCCATTGGCTCCTCTAATTTTAGTTCAGACAAACAAAATAGGCAGGTAGCACTGACAAGGGACAACAGTCCTGCTATTCAAAGGCAGAGGAATATTTGATGTGAGAATTTTTTTCACTTGTCCAATTAGAATCCTCATTAACACGTAGGACTGTTGAACAGAAGGAGCTAGGATAATACACCAGCTCCGAGTCTCATTTACCAAGGTGCACATTTTATAGCTTGTCCTCCTGACTACTGGTGAGCCAGAAATGAACTTCTTATACTCTATACCACTAGGCTTTGCCTGTGCTAGATGGATTTTGCAAAAAGTGAATCATGACATCATCAGTGTCATCACAGCTCTGCTTGGGACCAGATCTGGTTATAGGATGTATATAGTTACATACCTGGCAGCAATGACTTTTTATTTTGGGTGCTGGGTCAGATCTTTCCTTTGCCTCTTTCAACTTTGG
Organism: Molothrus ater; assembly: GCF_012460135.2. Lineage (NCBI taxonomy): Eukaryota > Metazoa > Chordata > Aves > Passeriformes > Icteridae > Molothrus > Molothrus ater. Next base: position 15,329,634 of record NC_050479.2, on the reverse strand, counting down.
TGGTTTTGTCATTGGAGAGAAAGGGTGTGGTTGTTTCAAGATTTAAACTTTCAGTATTTTCCTATTTTCCCCTTTTCTGACCAACCTTTCCTTTGAACATATTCTATGATTGTGGTTATTTCATTTGATTGCAAACTTAAAGAAAAAAAAATAAAGGGAGAAAGTAACATCAACCCAATAGTAGAACTGTTCAAATCCTGTGTGATGCCATGCAGACAAGGAGCCCAAGGCTTCAATTAATGAGTAGAACAGGTTTCCCTCTAGAGAGCAGCAACAGCACCTAACGTAGCAGCTAGGTGTCTGCTCTCCTTTGTCACCTTGTCCCCAGAGGTCCCTGGTGAAGTAACTGAGCTGCTCATTACTCTTTTGCTAAACTGCTTGAGATACTAAGGTAAGAGGAGCCATTTTGGTTCTCTGTAGCCTACTGGGCTGTAATTCTTGTGCATTAAATAAGGCAGGAAGTGCCTGAGCTGCCAAGCTGGACTCCTGAGAGCAGCAATGCAACCAGGATCTGACTTGCAGAAGAGCTGTTTCCTAGAGTCAGGCTTTCCAAGGTGAAAAGAAATTAATGCTTCTGTATAAAAGGATTTTCTCCCATGAAGATTTAAAGATAGATAGATAGATAGATAGAGATAGATAGACAGACAGACAGACAGATAGATAGATAGATAGATAGATAGATATTCTAAAAAAAAAAGTGTACATATAAATATATATTTGTGTAGGGTCTATTTTAGTACAGTTTGGTTCTAAAGCAGGCATGTGGCCATTTTGGTTATTATTATCTATAGTAATATATCAATATGAAAGCATCAAAATATTACTTGAGAAAATGTATAAAGAAAAGAAAGAATAAGAAAGGATAAGAGTAAAAAGACGCATAATCACCACCCATGGATTTACAATGAGATTTGATTGTTGTTGCTGGTTGAAGTGATGGTCTTGATCTATCTTGATCCACCCCCAAGAAGCCCCCAAAACACAAAGTCTGATGGGTTAAAATAGACTCAGGCTGGGTGGGAAGAACACCCAGGTACCTCCCCTGTCGGTGGGGGAAGTTTTACACTGTCTTTTGCAAAAGGCCCTGGATCTGCTGCAACGCCTTTGAATTGCATGGAGTCCTCTGGTGGAAGGCTTCAGAAGTGGGTCTGGGGGTGCTTCAGGGGTCCCTGATGGTTCATGGTGCCTCCTCAGCTGCCTCTCACATCAGCACAGTTAAGGCAATAGTGCCTCATCAGACCTTCCCTGCAGGGAGAGGGGAGTTTCACAATTGAGTGCAGTCTCCCACACCTTGGAACTCTTGGTTTGTTCCAAGCATTGTGCTGATTTCCTAGGACATAAAAGTAAATATGATTCAACTTCACAGTGACTTCCTGATGCTCTTATAGATCCCCAAATAAATATTATATTCACACTGCACGCAATGCTAACATGTTCATTCAACGAGCACTTACTGCAGATGAGAGTTATGTACACTTAAATTGTGTATAAACCTCTTAAAGTGATGAAGGGTACTCAAAGCTCCCTGATAGCAAACCTGTCATCCCTGGTATTGCTTCAGGAGGAACCCCTACAGAGAACCAGAAGTGAGGGTTTGTGTGCTGGATAAGATGTGCATACAGAGTATTCCCTGTGATACACAGAGAATGCACAATATTGTGGCACTGTGAACTGCATGAAGGCCATTTATAGTGAAGAATAATAGAATCATAGCATCCATTAGGGTAGAAAAAGGCCTCTAAGGTCATAATCTCCAACCATTACCCATCACCATCTTGTTCACTGTAGTGTAGAACTGTGAGCCCAAGACTCCTGAGTGTAAAGTCAGGAAAATTCCCCCAGCATGGTCCTGCTTGCTACACAATGAGCCAAAGAGGGGAGAAAGAGCCTCCAAATCCAAACAGAGATGGGGAAAATAAGGGCTTTGTATGTTCCCAAATGCAAGATTCTTGGGAGACAAAGAAACCAGATCCCCTCTGGTGAGGAGATATATCTGCAAAATGGCTCACAGTTATGCATAGGCCCAGTGTTTGTCTCACACAAACAGAGAACTTACAGGCCAGGAAGATTTATTTATATTAGAAAAACTTTGCATAAATACATAGTAAAAGGAAGTTTTCTTCAGAGAAACGCAAATGATTTGTGAAAAATATTGCCTAAGGCTTACATGCTGTAGTGTAAACAAATATGGATTTCACATAGATAATATGGGTGATTTACTGATAAATTCAAAATGAACAAATGTAAAGATAGACATAAAAATGTCTGTTCTAAATTTAATCAAACATTAATTAAAGAATCCTGTGAGGTAAGTGATGTTCCATTACATTTTTTTCCTAAAGGAAGGAGAAAGGACTGGCTTTATACTCAAGTAAAGCAGATGCTTCTCCACCACTCCCCATACAGAGACTTGACGTGTCAAAAAAAAAATGCTGACGTTTCTTAGCAATTTTTGCCTAAGTTATACTTGCCTGTGCAAGTGCACAAGTAGTGCTCTGCTAGATCTGGCAGTAGAGATGGATCCAGAAAACCAAATCAGGTTATGGTTTTGAAGATCCTCAGACTCCTTACTATGCAGAGCTGGAGTTTGATTGATCAGTATTCCTACAAAGAACTGCTCCAGGCACTTAAAGGGTGGAGAACTTCATTTATCCTTGAGCAAAGAGTCCCTAGAAGGCCCATCACAGAGAAGAGATCATTGAATTGCTGGTTTGACAAGGATAAACTACTAGGGAATCTATATTTTTACTTGAGATGCAATTCAATTTTATGTTCATTTCTAATTCAATATAATTTTCTGCATAATAAGGACACTGTGATTAATGAAATATAAATGATCAAATGAAAAGGCAGTTATGTTCTTCCTTTGTTAAAGGTTGATACATGACCAGAAATACTACCAATCTGGCTGGACAGTTATAGTACAAAAATCACAACATTGATTATTTCAGAAATGTAGTTTTGCATTCAGCTGCGATCTGACCACTTTTGATTTAGTTGAACTACCCAAGCTTGGATCTGAAATTGTCTGCAGCATAATTCAGCTATCTGATAGCCCCCCAAGTGTGTGATTAAGCTACCTGACCTTTCTGTGCTGTTCTTTCTTTTTCTACTCCTGACTAGATAAGGTTCTGTCCTAAAATCCATTCTCTCATTCCAGCTTTTGATTTCTAGTTCAGTATAATAATAATAATAATAAACAATTTCCTTCATTGCTTCTCACTCAGTTACTGAAAATAATCCTTTAGATGTGTTACTTTAAATAAAATTAGTCAAAGCCACAGTTCCACCTCCTTCACTCACAGAAGCACTAAATCTGGTGTGAACCTTGTGTTAACAACTCCTCCAGGACTTAATCCTTACACTTGAGTCTTGGTTCACTCTCCCTAGGCTTTGGTTTCATCTAGTTTAACAAGTGGGTTTTGGTTTGTTGGTTTGTTTGTTTGTTTTTAACTATTCCCATTTGCAAAGTGAATTTTATTTTGGTGAAATGTGGGATTTCATCCTGTGTCTGTGGCCCATGTACACATGCTGCTGTTTCAGCTGCAGGCATTGCTCAGCCCAGGTCTGTGAGGGGTGGCCCTTATGCTCAAAGCATCTGACGATGTCAGCAGTCGATCAAACAGCTGGTGTTGCTTGAAGCTGAATTTAATTCACCTTCTAGGATGACAAGAATTCTTACTTGCCATGCAAACAGATAAGGATTTACTGTTAGTACTTTCTAGATATCATGGCTCTTTGGCTTTCAATTTTTTTAATCAAGTAGAATTTTTTATCAGAACTAGCTAGCTGTGAGCATCCGTAGCAAAACTGCATCTAAAATGCAGATGATCTTTTAGGCTCCCTATGTGTTTTACTAACACTTGAAAAAAGAATTAATTCTGTGTGCAGTCTGAGTCATTTTGCAATGAACAAGCTGTTATTTATGTTTTAACATTTCCTGAAGAGACAATTTCTATAGAACATCAGGAGGTAGCCATAAAATGAATATGGAAAAAATTGGGACAGAAGCAAGTAGATTTTTTTTTTTTGCAATTGGCTATGCAGAACAATTTCATAGCAAAAGGTAGCACATGCAGTAGAAATTGCTGGCTTTTGTGAGTTGGCAGAAAATATAATTAAAATAAAGAAGTGACATCTTATGTGACAGAACCTGAGTAGGCAGCACAGCATTCATCACCTCCTGTTCACTAGCTTTTCTTTTTTAAAATTAGTGAGATTTATCTTATATGACGCCTACTCATGGTCTTGTTGGCATGAGAGAAAACAAAAAAAGAAATATAGCAATGTAAAATAACACCAGGAGTTACTGCAGCCAACAAAAAGGGACAAATTCATCCCTGATGCTGTGAAATAGAACTGCACAAGAGTGGATACAGGCTCCAAAGTGTTTTACTTCCTGGGGTTATTCTTGTTTGTTTTTTAGTTTTGTGCTCATATGTTCTAATCCTATCTAGGCAAAGCTATAGATCTAGCTATCTTCTACAAAATGAGAGTTGGATTGAGATCTTGATTTCAGCTGTGTAAATTTGAAGTTATTCTGTCAGAGTCAATGAAGTCATTCTGGGTTTATACTTGAAAGCCTTTAATCAGAATATGTCAGTGAGCAGGAAGATGTGGCACCTGAAAATCAATGGTTGGTGCTCCTGTTTTTCTTTCAGGCTGAGAATTTTGACATCTTGCTTACTTGGTTTTCTGTGCTGAGTTTTCTGATTCAGCCAGGCTGTGGAATGAGACCAGTAATATTCTCTATTAGGAGACATGGAATCTGGGAGGTTTCTGAAAAGAAAACCAAACCAAATCAAACCAAGACAAACCTAACCTAACACAGTTTAATTTTAGAAGACTCAAACAATCAATGATTCGGAATGCAGGATGACATGACTTCAACAAAGAAATGAAGGAGTGCTGTCAGAGAAATCTGCAGATAAGAGGAGCAGAGCAGGGAAGAAGGTGAATAATTTTATGCATATATTTATTAAGCCAGAGCTTGCAAAAGACCTCAAGTAAATCTGCATGGAGTGGGTGGAAGGACTGGAAGCACGATCCTTAGAATAACTATATATACAAGGTTTTAAAAACCTACTTTTAGGAAGGCAGTGAGGTGAGAGAAAAGGGTTATCAGTATTCAGATTTTAATTATTTATGTTGTTTCTGATGAGTCACTTTCCAATACCCACACTTGAAGAATGCTTCTAAATGTACCCCGCGGGTGCATGGAAGCACACACTTACAAGCTCGTGTTGATACAGTTATTCCTCCTTAGTGAATGGGATGGAGGCCAAAATCCCCTCTCCTCCCCTCCCCTCCCCTCCCACTCTCCTTAAGATGCCACTTTACATTAAAAGTCGAGGCAACTATTGCTTGCAGTCCAGAGAGAGCTAAACCAGCTGTTGTCCCTTTCTCCCCTCCTGCCTGGTGCACCTACAACATCTATCCTGCAGTCATTTGGAAACAAACACACCAAATCTGTCCTTACATGCAAAGCAATGGCTTGGGCAGTATGTGGCTGGTCCTTTTTCAAGCTCTTTTTATTCAAGCAACAAATATCTGTGGTGTGAGTGAACCCAGTTTGTCTGCATACAGAACCATGAACTGCACATCACGTTCTTTGGTTTTTCAGTAAGGATTAGCACCACACAGGCCTAGAAGAAAGGTACATGAATACAGCACTGCACATCTTGGTGCACATGTCACTGTGAAAAAAGAAAGGTGTGGTATTTTCTGAGACCCCTGCCGAAAGAAGGAAATAATGAATCTGACTCTATGTTCTTAGAAGGCTAATTTATTATTTTATGATCTATATTATATAAAAGAATACTATACTAAACCTAAACTATACAGAAAGGTTACTTACAGAAGGCTAAAAGATAATAATGAAAAACTTGTGGCTCTCGCCAGAGCCCCTGACACAGCTGGACAATGATTGGTCATTAAGTAAAAACAATTCACATGAAACCAATGAAACATGCACCTGTTGGTAAACAATGTCCAAACCACATTCCAAAGCAGCAAAACACAGGAGAAGCAAATGAGATGATTGTTTTCCTTTTTCTCTGAGGCTTCTCAGCTTCCCAGGAGAAGAATCCTGGGCAAGGGGATTTTTCCAGAAAATATGACAGTGACAGAAAGGTGACAGGCTCAGGTGACCACGTCATTGCTGAGGACTTCACTGTGTGATTTCACTCTGCACTGAGTGCAATGGGAATTTTGGATGAATGATGACTGCTCTGCTGTACAATTCCATTACCCTGTGCTCATGATCTTGCCTGTTGTTTTTACTTATTAAGTGAGCCATCCTCAGACCATCTGTGTTTTTGTAGTAGCACCTTGCAGCCTTGGAAGTAAACCTCATAAAAGCCTAGTAAAACATCTGTGACCATTTTCTAGCTATCAAGATATTTGAGGACATTAAACACCAAGCTGTGTGGATACCATGAGGCTGGGGAATATGCAGAACTTTATCACAAAGTTTAAGGTGGCTGAATGTTCAGTAATATCTGTTGTGTAGCAGTGCACTCTTTTAAGAGGTATCTCTAGCAATGGTAGGACAGTTTTACATAGAGATCTATGGCAAACAGCACTGCTGCCTTCCTGCAAGTTACCAGTCTTAAAGTCATTCATATCCATTCATATTTTCATGATCAGAGTATTGGCAACAACAATGAATTTGACAAAAGAAAAAAAAAAAGAAAAAGCATTTGCAACAGCAAGTTATAAACTGACATGTCTCATTTAAGCAGTGTCACTTACAACCAAATATTTAGACTCTGAATCAGGATAATGAAAAAACATTTTCAGGAGTGTGATGGAGCTTCTGTCTAATTGACACTTGTACTTCCCTGCAGCTGGGGAGGATAAAGTTTCACAGAAGTACGAGCAAGTTGACAGCCCAAGTTCCTGCAGGCTTGACACAGTTTGGGTGGACAGTGCTTAAATCAGTTACATCTCTTACTCTTCTTGCTAAATTCTTTTGCTAATAAGGAGAGAGGTGTCACCATAGTTTGTCACCTAGCAACCCCAGATGAGTGCTTTGAACAGCTTTGAATGAATAGCTGCCGATGGAGTCTTAAAAATAGCTGGTTTGTTTTGTTTGGTTTGTGCAAGTGGAAGGTGTGGTCCCCCATATGTGCTTGTGTGAAATGATAAGCAGGAAACTGAAGGGAGGGTGACACAGAAAAGGAAATAAAAATGGAATCATATGGTGTAATTGGCATGCATATATATAGAAAATCTGCTTCTATTCTTTTAAGTCAGCTCTGCATAAATTTGCATGACATACCTCAAGTTCCCTGCCTGTTCCATGGCATGCTACTCAAATTCTTTCCTACAGAAGAAATGGGAACATAGATACTTTGGTATGTTAAACAACACCCCCCTTATCACACAAAGTAGAAAAATTGGTTCAGGGATTCATTATTTGCTTACAGGAGGTTGTAAGATTCATTCTTGCCTGCATTAGACTTCACCCTTGGATTTTAGACTTAAATAGCAACTGGTAGCAATAATTGAAATTGCATTAATGGCAGCTGGTGTAGGGGACAAGGGTGGGTGTGGCCAGCTGCAGAGGGGAGGAAGGGTGGCAGCTACGGGCAATGCAGCCTTTGCACCCTGCTCTCCAAACAGTGCTGTAGGGAGGGGGACAGAGCCCTCTCAGCTCATCTGGTGAAGTCACACCTGGACAGGACAGGGTCACAGTTATCCCACAGCAGGTTAATGTCTTGTAGCAATTAAAAACCCTGTAAGCCTTTGGGGGCTGGGTTTGCTTAATACTCCCTCTACAAGGACCAGCCCAATGATGCAAAGCACCTTCATGGCCACTTCAACTGACCACCAGCAACTCCTCTTCCAAAGAGTTGTCTCTTGGTGACTAAACTGAGTAGTTCTACAAGGCCCTGCTGCCATCTTACATGTCATGGGATGTTCCTGTGAGAAAAGGAATGTGGTCATACTATAACCAGCTTCTCTTTGTTTGGAATACAGTATAACTGCTTAAACTTCTTGACAGATTGTATTAATAAATTACAGTGAGCTCTCATTTTAAATTTGTCTGTAACATAATTTTGGACATAATTTGAGGGCATAATTTTGTATTGTGCCCAATAAGGAACAGAGAGGTTGATTTCTTTTGAAATCCAAAGCTTCTGATTTCCCCAACATTAAAAGCCAAAAGTATTGCAGCTGCTATTTATTTTTGTGAGACACTTCTTTAATTCATGCAGTAATTTAAAGCATATTATTTTTGTTCAGTGTAGCCACTTTAAAAATAAAGACAGCACTATAGAATGCTTCTGAATTCTTTAAAAGCTTTCTTGGGTTTTTCTTTCAGTTTCCAGTGCTTTGTTTGAAAAATAAGAAACACATTTTTGTGATGAAGCCTGTATTTTGAAGCCTATACTAGAGGACAAAACAAATTTTTACACAAAGGTGGAGAGAGGTCAGGTGGGCCTGGCTAACAACAAGGTGTCTTTAGTGTTTTTAGGTTCATTGTCTCTGGGGTAATCCATATCACAACGTAGGCTAGCTTTTATTTAGTTAATTCAATAATTAAATAAACTGGTTGTCAGTTGTGTTCAGCTTTTGCTCCTGTCTGCAAAGGCCATTCCACACAGTGCCCACATATTCATTGCAAGCTGGGTGTGTGCTGCTGTTGGCTCTACACTGCCTGTGGGTGTGAGATGTGTGTGGCTGTGCACGCACACACCCCAGGGGTCCCTGAGCACAGCACCAGGAGCATCCTCCTCCTCACACAGGAGGAAGGGCACGAGTGAGCTCAGGCAAGGCTCCCTCTGGTCCTGCAGCCTGGTTGCAGCCTAGGAATGCCAGAGGTGTAGGAAAAGCCGTGATGTGAAACCCAGGGACCCCTTATGGCACATTTGCTTACCAGCAGGGTCTTGATAAAAAATGTGAATGGGACTCCCCAACCTCATTTTCACCAGAGGGAAAAAAGGTTTTGGTTAGCTTGTGGCAGCTAATAGGAAGTAAAATCTCAGCAAGGTTTAGGCAGTTTGCAAAAGGCTCTTAGCAAAATTATCAAAATAAAAGAGAACTTCCCATAGAGGCAGAAAATGCTTACATCAAAATGTAACTCTGAAGTTACTGAATGGGTCCTTTCATGCATTAGAGACTGATTGTTTCTTCTGAAAATTACGCTGGGCTTTTCTAATGTACATTTTAAGGTCTAATCAGTATCCCATAGCATGGTGTGTGCCTGGCAGTACTGAGACTACGTTTCATCTCAGAAGCTGGTAAAGGATCATATGCAACTGATTGATGGCAACAGTGAGAAATGCTAATGGGAAGCAAGTTAGTGTTGTTATTTAACCACATCCTTATACTGAAATATACTTACATTTCCATATAAATGTAAAAAAAAAGTGAAGCTGTAACAGTGAGAATCTAAATATTTTAAGATGTCCAGTATATTAATTTTGCACTGTCTTTTGGGTCAGGAAAGAGTGATAGATCATCTTCATTCTTCTCTTCTGTTGAATATTTTTAATGCCCAATTTTCTCTTAATTTTTAATATTTCCCCATATTTATGTTGTTATTATTCAGTCTTCTACCTTTAGTAAGTGCTAGATTTCAGCTTTTCTCTAATTCTGCCATTATTTCAGTCTTCTAGTTAGTTTAACTTTTTATCCTTTTTTTTTCCTCTCTCTAATACTTCCAGAAGATAACTGGACTGTCATGAGCTAACAAGTCTCTGTGTAGGGTCAGAAGTTTTGTTTAACATTATTTTCTCCCTCTGTTATTTGATCAGGCTGCAATCACACCTTCCATCACAGTCTCTTGGCAGTATCTTGCCAGAGACATTGTACTGAGGGAACATTGTGCTCATGTGTGTATGGATGTGGCTCTACAAAACTACACATTAGGCAGGGGTTCCATCCTCCAGTTTGAAAGGACCTCCAGTAGAAGCCAGTGAAAGCATTGCCACATATCTTATGAAGTATGACTGATGTATGTTATTTTCCTACATGAAAACCATATATAACATCACATTTTTTCCTCCAAGCCCAACTTTGGTCATCTGCTTGAATACTGAGCTGCTCAGGAACCCTGGGTGTTGCAAAAATACACTAATTACATGTTATCATACCCATGCAACTGACTTGCTGTGTGCAGTGTTTTTCTATAGCACTGCCAATTATCTGACAGGGCTTGCTCACTGAGCAAGGGATGTGAAGTAGTTTTTTGGATGCAGTTTCTAGCTGTATGCTGGGGCAATTTGCTTTTCCCCCCCAAAATCCTTGCCGTGGCTGTGGTAATGATATAGCATTTCTGACTCTTGTCTGCATGTCACTTAGCTGTGGTTGGGGCTTAGATCTTCTCTGTACACTAGATAATTACTCCCTGAAATTTGTCTCTCTGTGTAAAAATCCTTCAGTTGCTAATCCATCAAAAAAGCTAAGGGTATTTTTAGAAATCCTGGGATTTTACTTGTTCCACCAGTGGATTTAAATTTTTAAAAGCCAGTTATTGAGTTCTACTACTAGGTCCTCTTTTTCATAAAACACTGTACTGACTATGCATTTTTTATCAATATAATGTGGAAATCCAGTATTTTGATGTTAATCTAGTATTTTGACAGTTATACAGTGATAAAGCTTGTAGAAAATAAGAGATGAGAAAATAAGGTCAGGAAGGTAACAGGCAGGAAGGTAAGTGTTAAGTTTTTTGAAGCATGAAGTGTGTGAAGTAATTTGAGGGATTCAGTCATGAGGTTCACCTAGGCAAGTACGCTTTAACAGCAACCAATAAAAAACAGAGAAAGAAAAAATCCCAACATGTTTTCCCCTAGGTATGTCTGCTGAACTTCCAGACACCCATGGCTTAGGCACCTCTTGAGATAGAGTGTCTTTTCATGCCTAGTAATCTTTTGTGCATTTTTTTCATCAGAAAACATGTCTAAAATTTTCTTTAATTTATGTAAACTTTCCTGTACACAATACCGAGGCACAGTGAGTTCTGAAGATGAAACACATATCATTCAGAAAGCTACCTCCTTTTTCTTTAATCTCTGAACATTTGATGCTCCTAGTTTCTAAATTATGATTTTGTATACCTTTATTTCATCCTTTTTTGATTTTGTTCTTCCAGGCTTCAGGCCTATATACTGTTTTCTTGTCCAGATGCCTTTTTTGCCTTGAGTGGTGTTGCTGTTTTCAGCATCCTTCTCTGTACCTTGTTCTTCTGTATGTTCATGGAAACATCCTAGAAACATATTGATGTGATGAGGGATTGCTCCTTGAACAAAGAATTCTCAATCGTATATGAAGTGATTCCTCTCCATTCTAATTTCCATCTCTCTTGGCTGTCATGCATTTACAAGTTTGAATCTTAGGATTTTATGCCATTTATAACTGTTTTTATTTTCTCTCACGTTCATTTGTACTTATAATAGCTCTTGGCAGATTGGCAGATTACCATGCATTTCTGAAAAAGGGAATTTTCTCCCTTTTCTGTGGCTCTTGTTCAAGCAGTTTATATGTCTGAATTTACAAGTGCTGATCCAGAGTTTAGTATTACTTTGGGTGTATGTGAACCATAATCAACAATTTTAGGCTGCAGTTAAGAATGGTCCATTGAATCCATTAGCAAGGAACAAATGTGAAATGCAAGATAGAAATACTATAAAATTACTTTACTTAATTATGCAGGCAAAGAAGGTTATTCCTGAAAAAAAGAAAAGTAAAGCTAATAGATTAGCAAACAGGCAAGTGCCCAGGAGATACTAAATAAAGAATTTTAGACTTTTCTTGGTGTCGTGGTTTGATGCTGGCCCAGTGCCAGGCTCCGACGAGAGCTCCTTGCTCACTCTCTCCTGCCACAGCTGGGCAAAAGAAAAGGAAAAAAAAATTAACAAAGGCTTCATGAGTGAGGTAAGGACCGGAAGAAATATTTCAAGGCCAAAACAGACTCAACTTTTGTTGAAAAATGAAATTTATTACTAACAGAATCAGAGGAGGATAATGAGAAGTAAAATAAGCCCTTGAAACACCTTCGCCCCCCAGCCCTTCCCTCCTTCCCACCGACAGGGCAGGGATACAGGGCATGGGGGTTTGGTCAGAGAGATTTTCTCCAGCTGCCCCGGGAGAGGAGCCCATCCCCTGTGAGGCCGTGGGTCCCTCCCACAGCAGGCAGCTCTGCACGGCCTGCCCCGGCCTGGGTCCGCCCTCAGGAGCAGCGGCCGAGCCGCCCCTGCTGCAGCGTGAGCTCCCCCGGGGCCGGCAGCGCTCCCTGGACTGCTCTGACCTGGGCTCTGCCCTCGGGTGCTGCCCTCCAAGGACAGGGGAGCAGGGCCCGAGGCCGGGCTGCTCCAGCCGGGGAGCGGGGCCCGAGGCCGGGCTGCTCCAGCCGGGGAGCGGGGCCCGAGGCCGGGCTGCTCCAGCCGGGGAGCGGGGCCCCAGGCCGGGCTGCTCCAGCCGGGGAGCGGGGCCCGAGGCCGGGCTGCTCCAGCCGGGGAGCGGGGCCCGAGGCCGGGCTGCTCCAGCCGGGGAGCGGGGCCCCTCTTCCCTGGCTCTCCCACTGAAGCACAGCCTCTTCCAGGAACCCACCCGCTCCGGCCTGGGCACATCCCCATGGGCTGTGGGCGGATCTTTGCATCCCCATTGATCCCCATGGGCTGTGGGTGGATCTCTGCTATCCCCATAGATCCCCATGGGCTGTGGGTGGATCTCTGCTATCCCCATAGATCCCCATGGGCTGTGGGTGGATCTCTGCTATCCCCATCTGATCCCCATGGGCTGTGGGTGGATCTCTGCATCCCCCGTGGATCCCCATGAGCTGTGGGTGGCTCTCTGCATCCCCCGTGGATCCCCAGGGGCTGTGGGTGGATCTCTGCATCCCCCGTGGATCCCCAGGGGCTGTTGGTGGATCTCTGCATTCCCAATGGATCCCCAGGGGCTGCAGGGGCACAGCTGCTTCACCATGGTCTCACCATGGCCTGCAGAGGAATCCCAGTTCGGGTGCCTTGAGCAGCTCCTCTGCCTCCTTCTCCCCTGACTTTGGTGTCTCCATGTTGTTTCCCTCCCATGTCCTCACCTCTTCCTCTTCTCTGATTAGAAGGAAAAACTTCTGACTTGGTTTTGATTTTGTTCTTAAATATGTCATCACAGAGGTGTTACCAGCCTCTCTCATTGGCCCAGCTTTGCCCAGCAGCATGTCCATCTTCAGAGCCATCAGGGTTTGGCTCTGCTGGCCATGGTGGAAGCTTCCTGCAGCTCCTCACAGGAGCCAACTCTGTGGCCCCCAATACCTAAAACCAGGCTGTGCCAAACCAATGCCCTTGGCAATGTGGATTTTCTTTGTAATGAGTTGTAGGGATCACTTCTCAGTACTGAGAGTAAGTTAACAGCAATATTTGACTTTGTTTTGGTTTTGTGGTTTGTTTTTACAGAATAATCATAACTCAGACTGGATCAAAGATAAGTTTAATAAACCAGGGACTTCATTAACATTTTGCATTCCATATCTCATGACTGGATTAAAAGGACTTTCATGTTCTTTGAGGAGAAAATGTGTCGGCCCTCTATAGGACAGCTTCGGAATCCCAGCTGGACTTGGTACCATAGGGCCAAGATTATACAAAACAGAAATAATCTTCATCCCTTCCACTGTGCCTATATCTCTGCTTCAAAAAAGTTTAATGATTCACATATTTGTGCTTAGCTGAACAAACATTTATATTTTATTTTATCCTTTTTTCCCTTGTACTTTGTAACTGCTGTGTTTGAATTTTCTTTTCCTTACATTCTTATAACGATAATATTAAAATGTTACAGGTGTATATGTGTGCTTGTTTTCTCTTTTTGGTCGAGAGCTTAAACAGTAGAAAACATTTTGTTCTCCTTCTGGCAGGAAAGAGCTGTTATTTTTGCTTGCAGTCCAGCCTAATTTGCACCTGTGTGCAAAGGGGACCTGAGGGAGGAGGAGAATTCCAGTGAGACTGGCTTCATTTTGCCACGGCTAACAGGAGAATAGGAAGGGTCAGAATGCGAACTGTTGTTTCTGAATGATTATGTCTTTGCAAAAAGTACCTATTCAGGACTAGTTTTCACTCAGTATTTACCATGAATCCTTACTGGCAGAAGCAGCAGCCAGTCTGGCTTTCTGGAGATCTGCTGCAGGCAATGCAGGACCAGTGATGATGTATTTTCAGCTTTTACAACCTGTTATCCTTCCTGAGAGCTGAAGTTGCCTATAGCCCAACCCTGCAACACCTTGTCAGAGTACAAGTACTGTGTTCTGCAGCCCTTCCCCAGCAAATCTGGATCACCTGACAACATAAAGCAAGTCAGATCCCAGACTGTTAGTGCAAGAGAGACTATTTGTAGAGTTTCCAATAAAAAGTGTTGTGATCTCATGGAAACCCTACAACTTACTCTGATGGACTTTGAAAAAAAAAAAAGTCGAATTACTGCATTTCATAAATTTCTTTGGGTGAAGAAGTGAACTAGATGATTGGATCACTGTAGAGAAGCTGCTTTTCTGCCAATTGACAGTCAAAATTAGGTAGAAAATTGCTCAGAGGACTGGAATTTAGTTACACAAATTTAAAATTAGAAGAACGTTTTGTAATTTATGAAGGAAAACATATCTGTAACATTTGATACAAGTTAACATTAGTCAGGGTAATTAAATTCAATGTTTTAAAGATTAATAGATGTTTTACTTCAAGTGCTTTATCAAGCACAGAGCTAGGAGGAAAAAAGTATTGCTCTGCTGTGTTTTCTACTTTCATGTGTTCTCATACATTAATTTCCCAGGGTCAGAGAAGTGGCTGGTTGGATGGATTCTCTTGATTTCAGGTAGTTTTCATAAGCAAATTACTGCCCTAAGGAGGTAAACCCCCATCTTTGAAGTTATCTAAGAATTTAAAAATAGAACTGACTGAAAAAGTATTTTCAGTACCAAGAGAAGTATTGATTTATTATTTACCTTGGAAATAACCAGAAGTATTAAAAAAAAAAAAGAAAAGTAAAAAGTAAACCTAATCTTCTCCCCCATGCTATTTGCAGAAGTTTTCATTGTAAGACAGATTCTTGACACCTTCACATAGAATTGAAAGGGAAGTTGTATAAAGCTGTTTTCCTGTATTTCTTACCTTCCAGGCTCATAGAGAGTCAGGTGCACATCAAAATGATGAGGCCAGCAGGAATGATGTCAAGCCAAGCTCTGCAGCATGCCACGGGGAGATGGAGCTGTGACCTCTGAGATAGGCGAGGTGATTCTTGCAGTCAGGTTGGGGAAACTGGGATTTAAGAATTTTTTGGAATCTTCAATATCTGTGTCCTCTGTCTAGTCAAGCAGGATCCCATAGCTGCTTGATAAAACCCTTATGAGCCTGCCTACCCACAGCAAATCCCCAGCACAACAGTCAGCACTGTTACAGAGGAAGAAATTAGGTAACTCCCACTGGTGAGCATGTGGCCTTTGCTGCATGTGAGGTAAAACAGTTTCTCTGCTGTTTTGCTTTGTTATTTTAAATCTCAGCTGTATTTTTAATTCAGTTCTTATTTTTACAAAAGCATTGTATAAATATAATATCTCTCTGATCACTGACAATTTAAAAATGCTGAAAAAAAGTTTAGTCTTTGTGGGGCTGAACACTCCCTCTGTCAGCTCTTGTGGTGGCATCACTATGCCTCACAAAATTATCTGATTACATGAACAAAGTCTCAAAATGTATATATCCCATTTCATGGCATCAAGTATTCCCCACAGACATATGGTAACTGGCCAGGTGTCTCCTTTTACTTGGGAGCTTGTACTATGCCAAGAAAACCCCAAAACAAAGCACTTCATGCAGAATTTGGAGATACATGATAGCAGAACATGCTTTTTCTCTTAAGGTAGTAGTAGAAGCCAAGCACAAACTAGCACACAGGATAGCAGACATAGGTAATAAGAAGAAAAATTTCTGCTCTGTAAAATTTACTATAAATTAGACCAGTATTAACACTGACAATAGGCCATGCTAAATAAGATGAGGTGATTGTGCTAAGTGCTTTTGAAAGCAATTTTATTAAAAGACATGGATCTTATTTTTTCTTTTAGGTGGCTTATTTGATTTGGTTTATTTTATTTTTTTGTTTCTGTTTTTGTTTTAGAAAAGCCCTTATTTTTTTTTCCCTTTGTGTTTTTAATGGGCAGGCAAGAGAGGGGGAGTAGACTGTGGTACAACAGAAGTGAGCAGAGGAAATCTCACTTGCTGGAAGCAGTAGTTACAGGGGATCAAGTCATGCCACAGAACTCATCCTGGCAAGCAGAACTTGCTCTCACGCAACCCAGTCTTGTGAGTAAAAAGTCTTTGCATTTGGATATTGCACATTGATGCATTCTATATTTGGCCCTCTAACAGTGATAAATTCAGAAAGGAGCCAGGGAGGAGTGTGCAGCAGTCTTGTTATTAGGGCAGCTTAAAAAGAACAGATTTGCCAGCCCAGAGAATCACCAAAAGAAGGGACAACAAAAGACTTGATAGGAGATAGGTAGCGTTACTTGGAATCAGCCCTGTTAATCAACTAGGAAGTGAAAAAGAGACAGCTTTTGAGATCTAAACAGCAAAATCACAAACCAGAGGATTAATTATTTTGAACACTGGGTATCAAGAGAAAAGGTACTTGGTTAGTAAGCAGCAGTTCATTAGGAAATGTAGGAATTGGAAGTAGCAGTTCCAAAGAGATGGAAGTGTTGGCCAATTAACATCTGCAGATCTCATCTCTATCCTATATTTTAAATCAATTCACCTTAGTAGAAAATGCTTGTGAATCTTGAAGATATTTTTATGTAGGCAGTTCTGAGAGTGAGATTGAAGCTGTGTGCTTCTTATCTGACAGTATATAAGGCCAGTCACTAAAAGAGGTCAAAATTGGTTACTCTCTCATAATTTTGAGTATTAACATTTTTATTTTAAAAGATTTTAGAAAAAAATTTTGATGTAAGTACAGAAGTTCATGCAAATTGAAAAATGACAAATATTTGATGATGAAGAATAAAAAACATCAGACATGAATTTTCACAAGAAAATGGGAGATAATGCTAACAGAACTGGCCAAAATAGCGGTGTTTCAAAATCAACATGCATTTCCAAAAGGAGAGATTTTAATGAAGGAGCACTAGTGAAGTGAGCTGAAGATTTTTCAGACCTCCGAATTTAAAAATTCTTCTGGACTTGATCATATTCCTGCTGGGTTCACTGAATTTATTTTGACATTCAGAGCCAAGTGGTGGGGGAGAAACCTGTTTGTTAAAAATTATCATTATGGAGAATCAGAAATGAGTACTCATTACTGAACTCTGGGAGACTAGTCAGCAAGCAGCTGGCTTTGACCTTGCAATGCAAAGACAGAGGAATGTGTGGGAGTCAGGGAGAACTCTGTCATGGCTTGACTGACATCCACCTACTCCTGTAGATGTGTTTGAGATGCACATTCTGTCTTCCTTTAGAAATCAATCTTTTGGGAGCCTGTTTTCTTGGAATGCAGTGTCTTAAATTGCTCTGCAGGAAGGGGATACAGTATGAGGAGCAAATGGGAAGTTTATAAGATCATTCATGTTACACAGCAGCCAAGAGACAAAAAAATACCCATGTCAACTATTATGAGTTCCATAAACTCCTAATGATTGACTGTGACATTGATTTTAATATGCAAATTAAGGCAAATGTATTTAGTGTCAGGGGAGAAGAATGAAAATGAGAATCTGTTATGATTAAAAATCCCATACTGTGGCTGAGAAGGAAAGGTATTCCACTGTCAGTGAGAGGTATGGCTGACAGAAATGTGTAAAGAGTGCAAATGAAGAAATGTGTATGCTGTATTCTGTAAAGAGGAATGAGACATGGAATGAATGCAAAAAGGAAAATGTAAGAATTGTTGTCTTTACACTAACATATGATATTGGTCTGTGAAGTAAATAAGCTTAGCACATGTACCTGTAGCCTCCTTACATTCTATAGAAATCAGTATTGAAATAACAAAATAAAACACTGAAGAAAAATTGTCTTTTGATTTTCTGGTTTATGTACGTGTAAGTACTTTGATAAATGCTATTGGTTCCTATTAAAATTTGAATATAATTCCTATGAGGATTGGAATTTATTATGCTGCCCTGAAATGTAGCCAAATGTGAATTGCTGCAAAGTGAAATTAAATTGAGTTCCTTTCAAATATATAAGTATATGTAATACAAAAGTAGAAATATCAGAATAATGTTCTTTTTGTGCTACTCACTGGAATTTTGAGCAAATATATAAAAATGTCTTTTATGACATTGATGAAGCACCTTTATAGATAATTCACCACCATTAACCTGAATCCTGATTAGGCTTCAGCCTTCTAGAGCAGAGCAGAGTCTCCTACATTCTGTGATGGGACAGTCCTTAATTCAGGGCTGCAAAGGCTGTGCCTCCTAGGAGCAGTCACTGAGGAGGCAGTGCCCTGTTTGCACATGGCCATTTGTATAGGGCAGGCTTGATTCCCTTCTCCATTGAAAGCCAAGGACACAGGCATCACCTCCAGGTGAGAGAGAGGAGCTCCTCTGTTCCCTCCTGCAGGACACTGTGGCTTTGATGCTAATTGCAGTCGTGGTTAGATACCACAACCTATGTGAGAATGCACATTTGCCAGGTAGATGGTGACTGCTATGTTAGAGTGACAATTCCAGCTAAATATATTGTACTTTTCATGAGATTTCTCTATTATCAATAAAAATCACCCTAACTGGTTGTAGGGTGAGAACAGAAATATCTCTTTAAAAGCTTTTAATGGCTTGAGTGCTTTAAAAAACCCATCACAGAGAAATTTCATGTTGGAGCTAGGATGAGGAAGATCTGTATTTAGATTGTGTATTTTGAAATAATTTCTGATTTTTTTATGAAGTATCTGTGTTACTGAAGAGCTCTCATAGAATCACAGAAAGAGGAAGGTTGGAAGGTCATGTGGTCCAGCCTCCCTGCTCAAGCAGGGTTATCCCAGAGCACATGGCACAGGATTGTGTGTCCAGACAGCTCTTAATCATCTCCAGTGAGGAATTCCATAGCCTCACTGGGCAGTCTATTCCAGTGCTCCATTGACACATTGCTGCACATTTAACATCCAGATTTATAGCTTCCCTTGCTACATTTTATGCCACCAGTGGGACTACACATATTCTGTGGCATGCCTTTTATTAATTAGGCTTTATCTGTTTGATTTGGGGACAGACAGAGGAACTTAATATATTATTACTAACTAATGAGCAAATTCTACTTTCTGATGATTAAATTTTCAAAAGTAATTTGAAATATAGATTGAACACTCTTCACAGGGAGGCCTCATCAGATGGACTTCATTAATTAATCAGCAACATTTGCTGCATAGCATGGCTATGCAGGTGCTAGAATAAGATAACTATTATTTGAAGTTTTAAAATAAAATAACTATTATTTGAAGTTGTTTTTCACATTTTTCATTGTTCCATAGGAAAATGGCCCAGGGCTTATTTTCTCTGTGGTGTTAGCTCCATTTATGAATCAAATTCCGTACAAAAGGAAAATGCCTTACTTTAATACATGCTAGTACTTCTGGATGGCACTATTAATCTGAATCACCCCAACTGATCTTGTCTGGAGTTAGTGTAGCTGATTAGATTGTGTGGATGTGGACTGTATTTCTGTTGGTGCAGCAAGTCATGTGTTGGTTTGCTGTAATTTCCTTCTTCACAATACAATAAGACAGACGGTCAATTTCTTTCCTGATTCCTTCTTGGAAAATAAAAAATTGTGGCTCAGCTCATTGCAGCAGATAAGGTTGTGAGCAATCCCCTTTAGGAATCTTTGTGCCAGATGCAGCCAGTGGTAGTGCCTTTCATGGGCTCAGCTCTCTGTGTGCTGTCCTGCAGTGACAAATTTACAAGCTAACTCTTGCAGTGAAGACAGACTCTCCACTTTCTGCTTTCTAATGTCTGAAAAATGCAAATCCTTCCTTCCTTCCTTCCTTCCTTCCTTCCTTCCTTCCTTCCTTCCTTCCTTCCTTCCTTCCTTCCTTCCTTCCTTCCTTCCTTCCTTCCTTCCTTCCTTCCTTCCTTCCTTCCTTCCTTCCTTCCTTCCTTCCTTCCTTCCTTCCGCTTCTGTCCAGGAGGCCATGGCTGACACAGCAGAGAGGGTGAGGCAGAAAAGAAGCACAGGGTGAGGTCAGACACTTCCTTTCTGTGCTATGGACAAAAGAAAGCATTAAGCTTTACTCTGTAAAGCACCATGTCAGATGTCTGACCACAATGGTCTGTCACCCTGGAGGACCAGGACCTCAAACCAGCACTGCAACTGAAGTTCCTACTGTTAAAGATTGGCCTGCTTCATTGTTTTGCAAGGATTGTATTGATACAGAATGCTTCAGGGGCATTGCTGGGGGGGAGTAGCCACAAGACTGGTAAAGCTCTCTCCTGGAATCTCACTTCCTGGCAGAGGATCCCTTCAGCTGAACATGAAATTCCTACTGCTGATTATTCATCTGTGTAGTGACCTTAAAAGTAAAATTGTTAGGCACAGAAATGAATGTGAGCAGAAACATGCTGATTAAAGGAAAAAGGTTGGAAGATGCAGGTTTTAGTCCTGGCTCTAGACTATTTATAATCAAATAAAGTAAACAAGTTACTTCCATTGAGAATTAAGCTAAAGTCTTTACAGTTTGAAATTATCCTCTGAATGTTGATTTTTTGACAGCAACAAAGACATCTTCATGGAGATGGCAGAGATCACACTGACAGAAAAGATTCACCTGTGTAGCTCCAGGAGGGAAGGGTGAATGTCAGGATGAGATGTGTTCTGCAGAGAATAGCTTTTAGTCCCTGAAAATGCCTGCTTCTTAAAGTAGTCATTGGAACAATGTCAGGAGAACCAAGTCCTGATCTGGGTCTGAGTCTGAACATTACTGAATAAATAGCTGCAACTCAATAATTATCACAATAGGCTCAGATTTAGCCCTTTCCCTGCAATAATGCAGAACTACATAAAAATCAAGAAACTATTTTAAAGAAATGAAAAGGAGCTGCCAAAAGAAAAAAAAAAAAGTGGCATAACATGGTGATTGCATAAATATTATACACTGGAATGTCAGAATAAATGTATTCTATTTATGGAAAAAGAAAACTTGGAAGAGAACTCCAAACAAGTCTTCAAAGTTAGACATCAGAGGAAGGGGGATTACTAGGAGTTAAGAGGCTAAAATGAACATCACATTCAAATGGAAAAAGAACATAAGTTAAATGCAAAATTAATAAGGTAGGAAAAAGAATACTTTGGGCAACAATTTTCTAAAGACATAAAAATTAAAAATATAGTTATTTGTCAAGCATATTAGAAAGCCTGCCAGAAAGACTGTGGGGCCGATAGATGATCATTGTTTAATAGCAATTCTCACAGGGTAAAAATGCAGAAAAATTAAACCAATTCTTTTCACCGAACGTCACCAGCAAGAAGGCATTGAAACCAGAGGGCTTTGTATTACTGGGATCAGAGTTTTAAACAGAACTTTCTCAAACAGAAATGTCAAAAGAATAAGGATTAGAAGACATAGATAGAGTGAATGCAGACAAATTACCAGAACCAGGTGCTATTTATTTGGGATCCCTGAGGGAATATAAATATGAAAATGAAAACCTTCAGCTATGCTATGGACTCTATTGATTAAATCAAGTGGTACTAGATGAGAATGAAATGGCAAATATAAATGTAACTTTTAAAAAGGATTAAAGTAGGATGGGGAATTCAGACAATCTATAAATCTGGTGTTGTGTGAGCTGTTAGAAGCCATCCTAGGAGTAATAGGCAAAACAATGAGAACAGTATAAGGAGGACAGTTATAACAGTATAACAGTTATAACAATAGAACTGACACAGCTTTTTTGAGGGGATTAGTATTTTTCAAACCTATTTGGATTTTTTGATCATCACTGAATACACTGAAAAAAGTGATCCAGTTGATATTCTGCCAAAAAAACTTTATTACAAGGTCCTTTGCTGAATTTTCTGAGAGAAATTAAGTTGAGGTAGAATGGGGAGAAGGTCCTCTGCATGTTAATAACTGTTTAAAAAGTAGGAAATGTAAAGTAGGGATAAAGAGTTTTATTTCATAAGGAAGGAAGGTAATGGAATTCCTTAGGCATCTCTGCTGAGCTATTCACTGCTAAATCTACTAATAAATAGTTATGCATGGTATAATTGAAATATGTGTGCCTGTATAATATACATATATGTATACTTATATCTGTATTTGAAATATACAGATGACAACATAGCATGAAGTTCCTATTCTGTGTCTACAAATAGAAGTAAAGCACTGAGGAAAACCTATTGTGTCTATACACCCACAGTGAGATCAGCAGCACATTACCATGCAAGAGAGAGAGTCCAGACTCACTGGGGATTGTTCTCTAAAAACATTGATTCAGTGCTCAGCACTGCTCAAAAAAAGCAGACAGAACATTAAAAAAGATATTAGGAGAAAAAAAGGGTGGTGTTTACTATTTTGCCTTTTATGGTAATGTGAATAAGCACAGTTCATCTGCATCATGAGTACATTTGTGGAGGTCTGAGCATCATTCCTGGCATTTCTAAGAAAAGTTATTATAAAAACACTATAGATCTCTCCTTTGACATATATATACACTATGTGTTATTTCTATAATGTGGTAAGGATTGTTGCTGTATAGAGCAGATCCTATACAAGGAGAGATCCCTGATATGCTTCAGGTAGCAAGGGAGAGGGTTGAGAGGACAGCTATCATTGGGCAGTAGATTTCAGACATGTGCCTTTTCATTCAGAGCAGAATTAGTTTTGGGTTTCACTGTTATTAGGGGGGGCTAAAAATGTATGTGGGTCCAAATAATGATTGCAAAACCAGTACATGGAGATATGTCAGCTGAAAGTTGTGGCCACAGTGCCACAGCAGTGTCACTTCATTAACTGGCACTGCTGTGGTCCTGCCCCATCCAAGCCAGATGTCCTTTTGCTCCTGGCCCATGACTCTCTTGTACTGGCATTGGTGTACACCTGAGGCTGTTTCAGGTCTCTGAAATAAAGCACAATTAGTCTCTTTCTTGTAGGGTTTCTGTTCTGTCATCTCCTTTTAGTGCCTTGATGAAGGGGTGAGCAGGACCATATTGTTGGGGTGGTGTTTGTGTTTATATTGGCTCAATCTGCCTTATACCTGCACCCTGAGCTGGGAGAAGGACAAGGAGGAAACTTGTCTGTTCTATTTCTTGCTGAAGCATTTTGCACAGGCTCTTATCAGGGGCAGGGTGAATGGGGTCTGGTTCAGCTTGCTTGTGTTCTTACAGCTTGTATTAGTTTGTTGGTTTGTTTCTGTTGGGTTTAGCTTTCTGGCTGCAGAGAAGGAAAGCCAGACTTTTTCTTGTTTTAAGAGATAGCTGAAAGGCTCAGAAATTAATTCTAGGCCAGTGCTAATAGAGGGCCTAGAAAGTTTTTCATAGAGTTCTTTTTCCTCATCTTGGTTGTTTAATCTGTTGCCAGAAGGGAGAAGAGCTTGCACGGTGCTCTCACATCCTTGTCTAAACATAAGGCTCAATACTTACATATTTCCTCTCATGGCCCTGACACAGTTAAGCATAAGATAACACATTTTGAGTCAGAATTGGTTGGTCTTAGGAGTCAGGTCTCAAAGCTCTGACTTCATATCTCAGACTCTCTGCCCTGCTTGCTTCATGCCTGAGGGGGACAGAACAGATCTGCACAATCCTGCTTGGGAACAGGAGGGATCTTACCTAAGCTGAGCTCCAGGCTATGAAGTTGTGTATCACACAGGGGATGGTGAACCCAGCCTTACTTCATTTGTGGCCCAAACTGGAGTAATCTCACAGACAGCTCCCATCAGGTAGATATGATTTGTAGAAGCATTGCTGAATAATCAATAGCTCATGTTAACTGCATGTGTGGGAAGAATCACACACTTCACATATTTTGTGAATTGTATATCTGCAATTAAAGTAGAAGTGGGAATGCATGGAAGAGCTGCCTGTTGAAAACTATTCTCTCAACTCTTTTGAGAGCCAAGGAAATTCAGAAGCCCTCTGAAGCAATTTCTAGGTTGCAAAAATAAATATATAAATAAAAAAAAGGTTAATTGAAAATTGGTGTCACTTAAGTATTATGATATTCTTAGAACGGCTGACAACTCCAAGAGGAAATACTGATGCTTTGCATGAAATATAGTTGTTTGATATCAACATTAGCACTCTGTCTGTATTAGAGCCAATGTATTAATTTCCTAGCCTTTGGAATATCATAATTTTACATCATTAGGTGCTATTCAATGCAATAATCATCTATTTTTCAAGAGTAGAGAGGCTTTAAACAGAATGAAGGAGGAAATGAGTGTTTGCACAGGCCAGTAGATTTGTCTGAAACCATGTACACCTATTTCTGGTCTCTTGTTTCCATAAATAATAGATTGACAGTGGTTAGCAGGGGAAACATGGCACATGTAAATGTCAGACAAATAAATTCAAACATCCAATTTATTTTTTTTGGTGATGAATAGCTCAGTGTAAAGTTCTTATTGTTCAAAATAATACTCATAATTTAATTTTCCTAATCCTTTAAATGAGTTTGTGGGTATTATGACAAAAAAATGGGGGTGAAAATAGGAAAATGAAAAAAAGGAAAAGGAAAAGAAGGAGAAGGAAAAAAAGGTGAGTCTTCTCATACCTCCTGAGCAATTACAGTTGTTACATGTTTAACAAAAGGCTTCCTAAGTAAGACAGGGTAATTTGATGGAAATATTTGACTGATTTTTATTATTTGGTAGAAAAATCTAACTAATTTCTATTACTTACTGTATCTTATACCAACCCCAAGTGATGGCTTTAATACAGGAATGTGTTTTTTCTAACTGCTCTGTGTGGTGAGATAAGGACACTGAACTTGACTGTTGCTCACAGAAGAACAGAGCCAGTTTATAAGGCATCCTGGGATGGAGAAAACCATGATAACATCATCTTGTCATCAGGCATTAGTAATCTTTGGCAAGTAGCTTTCTCTTTTTGATCTGCTACCCCCAACTGTTTTCTGGTGGATCTGTGGACTCTAAATTGAAAGTGAATGTCTGATTGAAACCAGACATGTTTTCCTTATGATTCCTGGATTCCTTTGAAGGGAAAATATTCTCTGTGTGTGATTCTCTGTGGAATATGGATTTTTGATACACACTGCACTGGATTTATTTCTTCATATTTTTTCATGCTAATTTTTAGTGATTAAAAATAATTAGCTTTCTACAGAACCACCTGGAAAGCAGTGAGAGGGATATGGGGGCTGAGAACAGGGCTGGCAGCCAAGGGGGCCAGAGCCCAGGGCTGGGCTTCTGTAGGGAGACCAGCACAGTGGAGAGATATAATGAATAGTCAGATCTCAGAAAGAACAGAAATTCAGTTTGCTGGGGACTGAGGGACTGTGCAGTACTTGGGCACTTCAGAGAGTCACTGGATTTGCTGGAACCAATCCTATCAGCAGAGATACCACATGGAGGGAGAGACTGGATTGTAAACCTTCATTTGCACTCTGAGACAGTGGGTTTGGGTTGATAATGGTTAAAAATCTGTTTGGGGAGCTCACTTTAAGGAGATGGTCTACACAGCTCCTGGTCAGATCTCTATCTGACTTGGTGATCCTTTACAAACTCATCTTTGCATGTACTAGTTGCCACTGCCAAATACATTTCACACTTAACACACAGGTCTGACAGTTGCACCTAGAAAGGAGACATGCAAACTCATGATCCAGTTGCAATCCATCATTTTGATTGATGTAGCATTGCAGGATCTAGGATTGCTTGGAAGAATTGGGTCTGCACAAAACAAAGGCAGTGTTTCAGAGCCTGTTAGTCACCAATTTTTGTAGGAAACCATGATCTTAGGAATCTCCTTTTTTTTTGGAAATATTTGCTCTGAGGATCTCCTTACCACAGAGACCTCATTCATAGAGACCTATGAATGTCTGCAGAGAAAAAGTCTCCTGTTTTCTGCTTTGCCTCTTCATGTACTGAAACCCAGAGTTGTGGGATAGAGTTAGGATAATGATGAGATATTGTTATACTTGTTGTAGACCAAGAGGTCAGAAATCTCTGCCTGTGAAACTCATAAAGATGTTTAGAAAATGAAGTAAACAACTTTTTATGTATACACAGAAGTGTTACAGAACAAAACTGACTGCATGCCATCTGCTTTTAGTTTTTGAGTAAAGCTCTTGGTACTGATGAGCATTCCTAAAATCAGGCCCTCTGAGAGTTCACTTATAAAAGTGAACTTGTAAAATAGACCAACTTTCAGTGTACAAAATACTCTCCTTTTAAAGTTATTTGTGTGTCAAAATATCTCCATGGAGCCTAAGAATGGGTTTTCTCCCTATGTGTCAAAATGACCTCCACTGTTACTTACAACAGTTTGTGATCACATCACCCTTGGCATACTGGCAGACTGCTCATGTATAAAGGCACATCATATTTCCAGTCAATTTGGTGTAAAGGTTCTTTTACTACTGCAGGCAGCATTTTCATCTGAGTTATATCTGTGGAGAAACATCTACAGGTACTTCTTTTTTGCTGAGACTATCTAGCATATCAGTGTGCCTGAGATGAATACAAACCAAATCAGAAACTGTAGCTTAGTGTTAAAGTAAAATATTTCCTAAGAACTTTCTGAAGGTTGACACTGATGACCTAGAGTGGTGTTTGTCATCCTGTTTTCTGCAGTGTTGCTTGATTCAGCAACAGATACCAGTTCTGCAGGAGTTGCTCAGTGAGATTAAAGACCTAAGTTTGAGAAAATTTTGAGTCTGAGGCCTCTTACAGTTATGTCATAGGTTGAGTTGGCAATGGTAATGGTTGAGTGGTTTTGGCATTTTCTGTCTCTGTTTTTAAACAATACCTTTATTATAAATGATGTATATAAGATGTAACATAAAAATAGTGTGTAGCCTTTGTCTCTGATACTTTAAAATTATTCTTCTCTGAGAGCAAGGTGAATATTTGGTACCCTGGCAGTGAGAAGAAGGCTACTTTCAGAACATGCCTTATATTTCCTATCTTCTCTCTTTTTCTTGTATTCATCAGATGCATTTTTTGTGTGATTCCCAAAGTCATGAATGATTTACATTTTGTATTGTCTCTGTCTCTGTAGTTTAAGATACTTGGGCTAAAGTTTGATGTATTAAGAATTTCCAAATATAAAAAAAGGCAAAAGAAAAACTGAGTAGCTGGAGCTGGGTTTTTTTAACAAAAACACTGTCCTAAGGGGAACTGAGAATTTCAATGCAATAAAATTTAAGAGCTTTCCAAGTGAGAGTTTAAAAATCCCTAAACTTGATTTTGGTGTACGAATTAATGTAAATTAGTACAGTATTTTAATGAGGTGATGGAAAGTTGCATTAAGAAAAAAAAAGGTGACTCTGGAAGTAAATTTATGAGGATTGTGTAGGATATGGATATAGATATATATGAGGGTGATAGATCAAAATCTGAGCATAGAAAACAAACATACCCAACCAAAGTATTGTGGAACTCACTATGAATGCTATCAGTATTTGGAAATGCCATTTTTGTACTCTTAGTAAATACTAAAAACTGACTTTGCATTTGGTGTTGAGACATGAAATGGGTGAAAAAGTGTCCATTATGTTCTCTGGAGAAGCTTCTGCAATGAACTGTTGCAAAATTCTTAAGCATTTGTGGTGATTTTGCCATGAAATATGAGTAAAATTAATTCATCTGAAGGCTTGGAAAGTTTATTCTGATCTGTAAAACATATTCTGATCAGATTTAAAAGAAATATTAAATAGATTTCAATAGTCTATTGAGGGATGAGGAGGAAAATGGGATTTTACCTTTTTCTGATCTTGTACTAGATTGAAAACTCTCTTCACAAGCTAGGGGCAATAATTGGTACACCCTTCACAATAACGTACATATCACAGAAGTTTTATTGAAAATTTAAGGAATTTTCTGAAGGCATGGGACATACACTGTTTAGACCACACTGTCCTCAACTGGACAGAAACTGGGGTTTGTTTTCCAGTATTATGGCTGTAAGAAAGTGAGCAAAACCATCGAGAGGTGCTCAGAGACCTGCACACAGATGTGCTCAGGAGTGCTTCAAGCCTAGACCTTTGAAAGATACTTTAGCCTAACATGAAGAAACAGGTCTAAAGTGAGAAATGTTGAGAGCCAGACTAATTTTTACCTCCCTGTAATTTCACAGAGATAATGTTTCAGTGTCATGTTTCAATGATCACCCAAACTCACAGGCTGTTGGCCAGTCAAAAGGAGAATTTGCACTGTTGAGCCACAGTGTCAAAAATGCAGCATATTGTACAAGCTGCTAGATAACTATATGTTAATAAAGCCATCAAAATGCTATGTTTATTATTTATTTTTTGTTTTTATTTCTAGAGATTGATGTGCTAATTTGTGTCAGGTGGTGCTATTAAAGAGCAGTATAACTTGCAGAAAGGTTATGCCCTGATGGTTCATTTAACAGAAATGAGGTTTATTATATCCTCTAAAATTAATTCGGGTAAGAACAACATAAAGGCAAATAGAGCAGGATATAATTGCTCTGTAGAAAGTGCTCTGCAGAACAAGGGCTCACACAATGCCAGCCCTTCCAAAGGCAAACTTCATTACTGGTGGTGATGTCTCTTGGGGAGCAGGGTGGCAGCAGAGGCTGCTGAGGGGGGAGTCTTGCTGGTGCTCCTCAGGTTGGAGCCTCGGGCTGGCACTGAACTGCACTGTCTCAGATCTCTGCTGGGGACTGCTGTCACGTTGCTGTACAGGCTGCTGGGAGGGTGGAGTGAGTGGATGAAATCTTCCCATTTAATGAGCTTGTTTGACATCAGCAATTATCAGCTCACTGCTGTCTGTGAAGTATTTTCCCTGTTCCAGCAGCCGGGGTGCTGTTTTCCCGCTTGCTGCAGTGCAAAGATTAGATTGCTGTCTCTAGTGCTGAGATGCTGCAGGCTGAATGATAACTATGGCAGGCAGAAAGGGGGATTCCTAAAGTGCTCCCGAGAGCCTCGTTGATTTATTTATTTATTTTCCCCCTCACTGCTCGCCCGCAGGAGTCTTACAGCTGCTGCAGCATCAACAATCACTGCGGGTCAAGCCGCATTAGCCCGAGTACTCACCTTCTAACAGATTCAGATTGATGAATCCAATTACAGGGCTTTACAGCCTGGTTAGCTTTGTTGTTGCTGTTATTATTGTTATTTATTCCTCTCTGTGTTTAGCTGTGCTGCAGCCCATTTCAGGGTGATTAAGGAGGTTCCTTTTGATAACGTTTAGGCTCAACAAGATAATGACAGGGATACAGTATAAATTTTTCCTTTTGTACTTCCCTCATCTGACAGCTGTTGGTGTGAGCCTATGGTCTTGCAGGTCTCAGTATCCTTACTTCTTCACAGCTTTGATTACATTATATAACTTCTTTATTTTTTTTTCCCCAAATCATTCTGACACAGAACAGTAAGGAAAACATTTGTTTTATCTAGTTGTTAACCAGATAAGACATTATAAAAGAGATCTTCTCAGAAAAAAGATAAGAATCTCTACTTGCTCTTTTAAAATGCTGCAGTTTCTTTCTTCTGCCCAAACTTCTAATTCAATGGCTTAGGGCTGACTCATGATTTCCATATGCTTGGGACTGGCAAGAGAGACTATGTCTGTACAAAGGGCAGAGAAGGAGATAATCAGAATTGTGATGCATGCAGAAAAAGTCTGTAGCATTTAAGATCTTAACCAAAGTACTCCATGAGTCCAAGTAAGTTACAGTAAGAAAATTGTCTTTGAAAAAATTATGGGATATTTAACTGAATTTTCTACCATGGCTTCCATCAATCTTGTAGTGTGTTCTGGGCTTGATAACAATTAAAGCTGGTGATTAATTTTCAGACATAAAGCAGCTGAGAGAATATATAGAGGGGCATAGTTTAGAAAATATGCCCAAGTTTTTCTTGCAGCTCTGAATGTCACCACACAGTTGTGTGAACTTCTAAAATTCAAGTCAGAGAACATCTTAAATCTGTCAGGAAAGCCATATTAAGGGAATTTAAGTAATGATGACCTACTATTAGGGAAAAAAAAAAACCAGCTGTGGTTTCTTTTCAATTTTTCATACATTTATATGGTATAAATGTCTTCCTTCTCTTCATCCCCCTTTTCAATATAAGTGTTTCTAAATAACCACTCTGATGTTTTCTAACTACCTGAGATCCATTATGCTATCATCCACCTCTAGATTAAAATACTCTATACCTACATAATGAAATTTATGTGTTAACTCAGTCCCAGCTTTATGTAAACTAGTTAAGTGAAAACTAGGACTGAGCCTAAGTTTCTTTCTGAAATTAAAAACAGGGGGTTGAAATTGAAAGTTTTTGCATTTTTGTCATCCTCTTTTGGTTTTGAATAAGAAAATAACAATTCCAAAGAAAAAACTGGCTAAACCTTTTCTTCATTTCCTTTTATATTCATACATGACCCTGTGAATTATGAAGCATCTGATGAGAGGTTATTTTCTGCTGGGATCCTTGCAGTTTGGAGATGTCAGACCACTATGCTGACTAACACAAGAGACAAGATTTAGTAGCACAAACTATCACGTATTAATGTGCCTAAACAACTCTGGGATTGAAGGTGATTCACCTATTGCAGTCCTGGAGAGCTGGCAGCTAGGACATAACCATCTGCTTCTCTTTGCACAGAGATACTCAGAAGTTTAGAGGATTTCTTGGACAATGCTTTTCTTTAGACTGGTGGAATTAATCACCCAATGTGTGAAACACTTGATGGATAAAAAGGCAATGAAAGAAAGGCAAAATATCACATAACATTTTTTCTTCAATGGGGTGTAGGGCTCATAGAAGAACTGGACTAATTTTAAGCTGCTTTGATAAGTGAAACGTGGAAATGGAGTAAAAGATGGTTTGGAGTGTGTCATTAAAAAGCAGAGAAAATATTATGAGACTAATTGTTAACCCAGGTGTCCTGGTTCTCTGTGGTAATGGGAACATGACAGTATGGTTGACATAGGTGTTTGATCATTCTCAGTATCTGTAGATTCAAGATCTTCAAGCAAATTCAACATGACTATTCTAGTTCTTCATCTTCATGTGATAGATTTTTTTATAGAAAAGTGTTTTCTCTTTGGTGTGATTGTAATGCAAGTTCTGGCAAGGTTGGAAGGGTTTGCTCCATAATTTCACCCTCTGGATTCTTTTGTTAGTATTTATTTAGCTATACTTTCAAATTAGTAGTTTGCAGCAATAACTGTCCAAAGCAGAATGGAAATAAACTGCTCACAGTTTCCTGGGAGATTTGTTTTTACAAATGACAATCAGCTTGCACCAATTATTTGAAAGCATCCCTCTTTTAAGAACTGATGTAGTTGAATCTGTGAGTACCATGACAATCTGCACCAAAGCAATCAATCTAGCATGCCAGTCCTTGCACTGCAAGTCAGTTGTAGGCCAAGTTGAGCTAAGCTTTTTCTGATACAATATAAGTCCAGAAGAGTTCAGTTTCACGTGCAATCTTGTTTTTCATTTACAATCAGTTCCCAGATCTCATGTTTGTTGGGTGTTTTTTTTTTTTTTTTTTATCTTGAAGTACAATTTTGGTGAAGCATCTCAGGTAAAACACCTTAAAAAGGAAAGAACTTGTTGTGAGAGCAGCTGTAAGAAATAATAATGTGTTTGGGAACTGGAACCAGTTGCGTAAGATGGTTCTTCAACAAAGAATAAATCATTATCTTCCTACTAAATCCAAATTCAGAATTACTCCTTGCAAGACATCATTTTCTTAACGTATCTCTTAATTTTTAAGGCTGATATATCTTGACACAATGGTAGCTGATGATAGAATTAAGAATGATTAGTCAAGACAGTGTAACATCTGAATAAAGCTTTGACAGGGAGCCTGGACCCAGCATGCTGATATTGCACAAGCCATCTTGTTAGATACTGTGGTATGAAATACCCTTTTTCTTACATTTCTGATAAATATAATTATAAACTACCAGCTAGATATTATTTAGTGGCTCTTCATAGCAACCACTCTTCATGGGGTTTCAGCTGAAACATGTTCAAGCTGCCAGTAGGGAGCCAGGACCTATTTCTGCGTGGGAAAGATCACAGTTTCACAGTGCTGCCTTCCAGAAATAGCAGGGAAATTCGTCAAGATTTTCTGTACATTCTCTCCTTTTCTCCTACATACAAACCCATGCAGCTTTCTGAGGATAGCAAGCTAAGCCAAAATGAACAGTGTGATGTAATGGTCTTTGATGCTGGGGTGAGGCAGGACTGATCCTGCATCTCCTGACAGCAGTGCATGGTCTCCTTGTCACATGAGAGACCTATAAGCCTGGCCCAGTCACCATCAAGGCCAAATACCGTGCCATAGGGTATCTGATGGCACATAGACTCTTCCAGTTGTAAAGGATAGCAAGGTGGCTGCTGTCTTACAGCAGAAATTACCAAAAACAGAGTATGCTTGGTCCTGGGTACATAGCACAGGGGATACTGAATGGAGGTGTTGAGGATTCTAAAAATATGAAGGTAAAATCTTGATATCTACTGTTGGAAAATATCTCATTCCAGGATTATTTAGAATTCCACCAGTGGGAGATATTATTTAAAACATAAAAACACCTGAGTGTAGAAAATGAAGTCAATGTCAAAGATAAGCTAGAAAATATTATGCTCATGTGTGTAGTACAAGATGATGTTTTCATGGGTTTATTTTCAAGTGTATTTTACTGCAAAATAACATGGTGGGACTTTTTTGTTGGTGTTGGGTTTTATTTGTTTATTGGTTTTGGTTTTGTGGGTTTTTTCTATTTGTAAATGGAATTGGGTAAATCATGAGGTCATGGTGTATCAACGGTGTCAGACTGGCTTACTTATCTTAATTTCAGCTGAGATCTAATTACATACTCCCCTGCTGGACTTTGCTGAGAGAAGAATTTGCTTATATGATGTTATGTACAGGGAGTTGTCGTTAAGTGTCAAGTAGAATCTAAATCAAAGTAATCATCAGTGTTTTTTTAATACCTAGTTCTCTATGTTAGGCAGAGATTCTAGTTGCAGTGGGTCTGAGATGCTAAACCTTAGGGACATTCTGTTGTATGTTGACTTCCTCAAAATCTCTGTGCAGGATAGATTTGTCTCCTCCACATGTATACATAAAAATGTGTGGAGATGGGGCACTGTCCCAGTGCTGTGTCTCCTCAGTGAATACTGGGCAAGTGAATTTGAACAAGGTGAGTTTGCACCAGCTGAAGGTAAAGTGAGGTTAGGAAAAAGAAAGCAGTAGTTTTTTTTGCTTTCCCTAAAGTCATGGACTTCATTAATACAATGTGATGAGGCTGCAGGGCCTTCTCTTCTAGGAACCTCCGTTTAAGTGGGAGCATTGCATGGAGGTGCCACTGGAGTTGGAGCAAATGGCAGTTTCAATGTCTGGACTTCAGAGATGTCTGAAGGTAATGTCAGACAGGCTGCTTCTCTGAGGCCAGTGTTTCTCCTCCTTAATCATCATCACATGCAGTTAAAACAGAACTGACTCCACTGTGTACTATTTTAAAGGAGGGTAAGGAAGACAGATCCTCAGCTATTATCTAAACCTTGGTGGGGTGAGAATCCTGTGCACTTTTGTGACATGAGAATGAGACATTTTCATTGAGGCATGAAGATTTAAGGTGCCCAGGAAATGGCACCTAATATTTTACTGCAACATCTTAGAATTTCCATTGCTTTCTAAAACAACTTTTTGCATTTTAAAAGTTATTATTAGATGATGTAAATTTAGTATAGATTTAACAATAAAGCGTATTTTAATTTATTATTTAAATTACCATAATAGCAGATGTTTTCCATGCTGTGGTGGCAGTGCAGATTTTATGTCCTTAACACATACCCAGGTGGACGTAAATATTAGTACAGCTGCACTGTTTTTCATATTCATCTGAGGAATCCAAAGACTAAATTTATTCTTCATTATCCATGGAGAGAGTAGTTATAACAGTTCATAGCTAGATTAGTGATCCAAACAGCAGCCATATGCATATGGGTTGTTTGCTGGGTTGTGGATTACTTTTGAAACAATAGACGAAAGACAGGCAATTCCTCCAAAAGCTGATGACAAATGCAGACTGATCAACTTACTTCTAAAATATTTATCAAATGTACCTGTGGGTAAGGTACATTTGCAAAGAGCAAACTCCTCCTTTAATGATGGGATTTATGCTTCTATTTGCAGCTTGGTGTTTTGGCTCTGCTAAATTTGCTCATGGTTTCATGTTGCCACCATTCATCATATTATCTGAGCAATTTCCAGACAATAACAGGCAATTATAAATTCCTGGGAACAGGAACATTTGTGGGTTGTTTCATTACAAATGGGAACTGACTTTAAATAACTCCTCACTAGTCTTTTAGATAAAATTCCTAAACCCTCAAGGATCCTTGAGCTGCAGACTCACAGCCACTCACTATGGGGGCTGGTTAGAGTTTCCATCCCTGTTTGACTCAGGCAGTTTGTTTTTCCTTTGTAGGTAGGGGTTAAATACTGGCAAAGTGTAATTCTTTAGATACCATTTGTTGTATCCTTAAAAATATTCCAGTATAAAGATTATGAGCAAGCTTGCTGATGGTAAGACTAGGTTTGTCTAACTTCTCTGGAAGCTCTGCTTGTGAATAGCTGTTAAGTTTCATCTTGACTTCTCAATACTTTCATTTTAGTTTCAGCATGAAACCTGGCAAGCCTCATTTGTTTTGTGTTGCAGTTGCATTAGTCTAAGAGTGCACCAAAAAGACCCCATAACTGAACTTTATGAGAATATTATCCCACAGCAACACACAGGATCACAGGATGATCAAGTTTGGAAGAGACCTTCAGGATCACCTAATACTACCATCAACCCAGCACCACCATAATGACCTCCAAACCATATCCCCAAGTGCCACATCCAAATGCCTCTTGAACACTTCCAGAGATGCTGTGTGCACCAACCTCCCTGGAAAATTCTTTC
The DNA here is from genome assembly GCF_012460135.2 of Molothrus ater. Lineage (NCBI taxonomy): Eukaryota > Metazoa > Chordata > Aves > Passeriformes > Icteridae > Molothrus > Molothrus ater. The sequence continues at coordinate 15,294,556 of NC_050479.2, read as the reverse complement.
CCAATATCTAATTTAAAACTTCCCATGTGCAACTTAAGGCCATTTCCTTAATGAGATGACCAGCCCCCACCTGGCTACAACCTCCTTTCAGGTGATTGTAGAGACCAATGAGGTTCCCCTGAAATTTCTTTTCTCCATACTAAACACCCCCAGCTCCCTCAGCCACTCTCAAGGCTTGCGCTCCAGACCCTCCACCAGCTCGGTTGCCCTTCTCTGGACCCTCTCCAGCACCTCAATGCCCTTCTTGAAGTGAGGGGCTCAGAAATGGGCAGGGGATTCAAGGTGTGGCCTCACCAGCACCGAGTACAAAGGGACAAGAACTGCCCTGGTCCTGCTGATCGCACTGTTCTTGATACAGGCCAGGTTTCCACTGGCCATCTTGACCACCTGCCTCATGTTCCTCTGTCTGTTGACCAGTACCCCCAAGCTGGGCATCTGTCACACCCCAGTCACTTAAGGGCTCAACCTAACGGTTCTCTTGCTCTAGGTAGACACAAAGGTGGAATACCAACCAGATGTCCTCAAAAAGTAAAATTCACACAAAAGTTTACTGGCAAACTATGGGAAGTCAGGGATCTTTGTCATATGATTCAGTTAAACATAACAACACTTATCACAGCATAGACTTAGTCCACTGATCATAGAAAACCTTTAAACCCATTTGATATAATGTTCCTTGAAAAGAGAATTGGAAGAAGAAGAAAGGAAGAAAAAGAGAAGGATGGGAAAGATATAGAAAATCAGACATATAGATAATAACTCCTGGGTTCCAGTGGTTTAAAACTCTAAGATGAAGGTAGAATTAAAGGACGACGTGCTTGTCTTGTGGTCAGGCTTCTTGAACCCTTGGCCCCTTCTGGGCCTTCCTTCCAGGGAGGACTTCAGTTGCTTGGCCACTCAGGGGCTGGGTTAGGTGACAGTGAAGGGCTGCTTCTGGTGTGTCATGACTGACAGACACTGTGGGACCGGGGGGTATGGGGAGCAGGGCACTACCTCACCAGACCAAGGTCTGACCCACTCCCTACCACACATTCCAAACAGCCCAAGATGTCTCAAACCATATTACTCTGTTAAGTCTCTGACAGAAGCTCTCAAGCCCCTCTTCCCCCATTCTGTAGCACTGCATGGGGTTGTTGTGACACAAAGGCAGGACCTGCACTTCACATTATCGAGCCTCATGCAGTTGTCCTCAGCCTATCAGGCCAGTCTGTCTAGATCCCACTGTAGAACCTTCCTACCCTCCAGCAGATCAACACTCTCACCCAGCTTGGTGTTGTGAACTTACTGAGGGTGCCCTTCATCACCTCATCCAAATCAATGATACAAATATTAAACAGCAAACTCTGGGGAACACCACTCAGGACCAGCCACCAGCTGGATGAAGCTCAATTCACCACTACTCCCTGGGTTCAGCCATCCAGCCAGGCTTTTGCACCGTGAGAGTGCACCCATCCCAGCCATGAACAGCCAGTTGCTCAAGGAGAAAGCTGTGAGAGACAGTGTCAAAGGCTTTACTGAAGTCTATGTAGACAAGATTCACAGATTTTCCCTCATCCATTAACTGGGTAACTTTCTCATAGAAGGAGATCAAGTTGGTCAAGAAGGACCTGCCTCTTGTAAACCTATGTTGGCTGGGCCTGATCCTCTGGTTGTCCTGCACATGCCAGGTGATGACACTCAGGATGATCTGCTCCGTGACCTTCCCCATTACTGAGGTGATGATGACAGACCTGTAATTACTGGGATCATCCTTCCAACCCTTCTTGTAGGCAGGCATCACATCTCCTAGTTTCCAGTCACCTGGGAGTTCTCTGGTTAACCAGGACTGCTTGTAAATGATTGAAAGTGGCTTGACAAGTTCTTTTGCCAGCTCCCTTACTTTCAGGTGCATCACCTCTGGGCCCATAGATTTATAGGTGTCTAATTGACATAGAAGGTCACTAACCATTTCTTCTGGATTATGGTGAATGATGAGATAGATGTAAGTAACCAAGACACTATTAAAAATCGAATTTGTTTCTGAATGTTTTTGTTCAAACTGGGAATCAAAGGAAATAGGTCTCAAATGGTAAAACAGTTTTTGCTACCACAATTCTGTAGTACAAAGTAATGAAAATCAACCAACTAAACCAACTAACAGGCAATGTCCCTGTATTGAATAAGGCCAAGGTTGTTATCAAAGAGCTATTTAGAAATCAGAACAGAAAGATCTACCTGGGACAGCTGTGTTTTAAAGGAAATGTTTGCTAGCAGAACCTTCAGACCAAGTTCATACTTGTGTGTGCTTTTAAGATGGAATATAGAACAGAAATCAGCAGCACCAAAAAGCTAGCAATGCTTTCTTACCCATATTGTGGATGCTAAGAGACTGAGTCAGAGGTTGTTGCAAACCTGAAATTTAAGGATACTTCCTTTCTGAGAATTTTGGCTGGCTAGAAATGATCTTAAAAATAGATAAAAGACATGATCTTTTACAAATGTTTTCAGCTGCAGGAGAAAATTTTGAATGCTTCTAAAGTATATTAAGATAAACACAAATGAAGAGAAGGTATTGGATCTCTTTGCATTTTCAGTGCACCCAGGGGTTTTACCTGCACAGTGTCTCAGGTGTAACTGTGTATTATGTAAACTGCATATTTTGAAAGTATGTCAGCAAGTATTGAACTGCTTCCCTTTGATCACCAAATCGGCTCAATTTTACCTAGCTAAGGAAGGATGTCTGCTTCCTTGACAAAGACATTTCTCATTTGCATGAGGCTTTTAGCCTCTTAATCTTTAGGGACTTTAGGGAGTCAAAGCACTGTTCAGCATCAATAACCCTTCACATCAAATATCTGTCAAGAGAAGTACCTGAGGTGTTTGCTCCTGCTGCAAATATTCTTTAGTTTTTCAGTCCTTGCATCGGCTCTCAGGGTTCTTCTGTTGGCCCTCTGCTCTTCTTTGCCCTGATATGGCTGTTGAGGTTGACATTTCCAAAATTATGGTTCTGCAATAGGGCTTTCATGGATCTGTGTAAGAATGGTGCATGATTTCACCCTGATAACAGGATGAGCTTCAGTGGATGTGTGATAGAGCCAGTGATGAGTGGTGCCCCTTAGGGGTCTCACTGGGGCTGATACTGTTTTTGTTGGTGACATGGACAGTGAGATTGAGTGCACCCTCAGCAAGTTGGCTGACGACACCAAGCTGTGTGGTGCAGCCAGCTCTCTGGAGGGAAGGGATGCTATCCAGAGGGACCTGGGCAGGTGGACAGGTGGGCCCATGCAAACCTCATGATGTTCAGTGAAGTGAACTGCAAGGTCCTACACCTGGGTTGTAGCAATCCCAGGTACACCTAGAGGGCTAAGTGAGGAAGCGATTGAGAGCAGCCCTGCAGAGAAAGATTCAGGGCTGATGGTTGATGAAAAACTCAACATGAGCCAGCAGTGTGTGTTCTCAGCCCAAAAAGCAACCAAATCCTGGGCTACATCAAAAGGAATGTGGGAAGCAGGGTGGAGAAGGCAATTTTTTCCTCTCTACTCTGCTCTTGTGAAACCCCACCTGGAGCATTTTGTACAGTTCAGGTGCCCCTAAGATAAGAAGGACATGGAACTTCTGGAGCAAGCACAGAGGAGGGCCACAAAGTTCATAAGGGGAGTAGAGCACCTTTCCTATGAAGACAGGCTGAGAAATTTTGGGCTGCTCATCCTGGAGAAGAGAGGGTTATGTGGAGACCCCAAAGTAACCTTCCAGTATCTGAAGCGGGCCTACAGGGAAGCTGAAGGTACCTTCCATCAAGAGCTGTAGTGATGGGACAGGGAGTAAAGGGTACAAACTGGAAGAGGAGAAATTTAGGTTAGGTATTAGGAAGAGATTCTTTACTATAAAGATGGTGAGATACTGGAACAGATTGCCCAGGGATGTTGCGGATGCCCCAAACCTGGCAGTGTTTTCAGGCCATGGTATATAAGGCCTCAAGCAACCTGATCTAGTGAGAGGTGTCCCTGCCCATCACAGGGGCTTGAGATGAGATGGTCTTTAAGGTCCCTTCCAGCCTTAACCTTCTATGATTCTATTAATGAAAGAGCTGTATTCCTGCATGAGGTTTTCAAAGAGACAAGCTGTGTTACTTGGGAGGGCAAAGTGGAGGCATGACTGTGACCCACCACCTGTACTTGAGGGCCATGGTGGTAAACAGCAGCTGCTCAAAGAGCAGGAAGCTCAGGTGCACAGTGGCAGGGTTGTTAGAGGGCCAAAAAAAAACCCCTCTACAATGATTCTGAAACTCCTTCTACTGCTCTTGGACATACCTGGGTGACTTCTGGGGCAGGGGACAGCAGAGGAAATAAAAGGGCTTAGCCACCGAGGTACTTTGTGAGGCATTACACAGCATATGCAAAGCCTGTGTGTCTGAAGGAGTTTCTGAAGGCCACCTGCAGTTCTAGTAAGAAGCCAGATGCTTTCCTGTGTCTGTACAAAAGCAACTGTGGTATATCTTAGTTTCTTAAGATAGTTACATTCTACTCAACTTTCATTTTAAGAGAACTTGCCTCCACAGTTTTATTCTGTTCTGTTCATATGACAGCTTATGTGAATGAGGCCTTCTTCTCATTTCCCTGCCATGATGCCACCCCTTTTCTCTTTATCTCTCTTTCTGTCTTGAAAGAGAATTGGTTTTTAATTATCTGCCTTTTAAAACTCACTTTGTTCTATTTTTTGTCAACAGGGTCTAAAATATAAGTGCTATTACTAACACAGCAAATGCAGATCATTTTTAGCTATAACAACAACAACTAGGCATTCATATCCATTAAAGGCTAAAATAAAAAAAGTTTTGATATAATCCAATATAAAAATGTGTTCATTTTGCTTACAACATTTTTGATGCTATCCACATTAATGAAAAGATACTGGGTTGGATCCACTGTATCATTAGCAAAATTTCTAGTTAATTGAGGACATTCAAGATTTCACTTATGACTCATCCCAAGCAATCAAAAAAGGATATATAACCAAGGTGGGGAAAACAGGATTAAAATACATACATATTTTCTTTTAAATTTTAATCAGATTTAAGGATTCAGTCATGAATGGTTGAATTGGAACATCCATGAAGGAAGCACTTTTGCTTTGTCTCCTTTAATGGGTGTTGATGCTTGTCAACTAAAATTCCAACATGGGGAATTTGTAGTTAAAAGGAAGCTTATTCAAATAGATAATCTAAAATGGGATATTTCTCAATAGTCTAAACAAATAGTATAATATCAGATGTAAAGGGAATTTATTAGAATGATATAAAGAAAACAGTCGAAGGATTTATCTACATTACATGGGTAAGAGATAAAACTAGAACATCCTTTAACTTGGTGTACCTTTTATATGTTCCAGTGATGAGAATACCTTAATTTGACAGTCAGGTGATCTACAATGATTTGCATCTTTTTTATCTATTACTTACACATTCCTCAATGCCCTGTTACTTACTTTATTATAAATTGTTAGACAAGCAACATTAATGAAATTAAGTAAGTTGATTAAGTGTAGAGAGATCCAATTTTCTTTGATGAAAAATTATTTACAAGTAAAATAGTGGTGAACGGGTTGGCTGTGAGCTTCATGGGCTTAGTCATAGTCCTTAGTTCCTAAAACAGCTGAAGATCACTCTTTGTGAAAAAAAAAAAGATGAGTTGTTCTACTTCTGTGTCTAAGCTTGCAGTATACTCTGGGATTTAGATGCTATTTCTCCCACATTTTTGGCTTGGAACTTATTTCCAGTGATTTGAATTAATGTGGAGTTATTTGGAAACTTTAGTTTTACTTGAGGTGTTTTTTTATTTTTTATTAAACAAGCAAAGGAAAAGCGTTTTGTCTTTCTTTAGAGGCTGGTGCAAATATCTTGTGTATTGTCAGTGTAGCTTTCTTACTAAACATCAAAATATTATTTTTCAGAGACATTTGAGGGTAAAAAGTAGTTTCTTTTAGTTTGTGTTTCTTCTAGAACTACAGTGTGGGTGCCATCCAATATATCTGTTCAAGAAACCAGTTGATGCCATTTTACACTTGTTCAAGTCCATCTGTACACTGTCCTGAGATGACCATTTCAGCTGAAAAAGGATATGAAGACTTTCTGAATCAGACTTAGGGGAGAGAGCAAGGCACATATAGAGAATGTCTTCAGTGGCAGAACATATACACTCATTTACTATCATAAACACATACATTCACTTACTGTCAGATTAGGGAGATAGCTAAAGTTACATACGCACACGCACACAGAGAAACACACAGAAGGCATTTCTACCATATTTATATTGCATACTTTTATGAAACAAATCATTTGTGTGTGCTTGTTCTTTCCAGGGCTGTGGCCTTGAGTCTTTGTCATACATCAGCCTTTCTCCATGTCAATTTATCACAAATAATGTATTACACCCTGGTCCTGTAGATAGGGGTACCTCAGGTTCCTGTTAAGAGATCCTCTGGGGCAGACAAAAGTGAATGATCAGTGTTTATATGTGTATTCAATCTCAGATTTCTGAGTAGCCAGTGGCTCTTTTTGCCGTCCTTCAAGGGCAGCAGCCAAAATGGGACAAACTGCCTTTTCTTTGCCAGATTTCAGCTTACATTCTCTTGTCAGAATTGTAATTTCATCCACCTCTGCTTACAGATCAAGACAATTGTTATGAGGGAAGGCCATAGTGGGAGGAGAAGAATTATCATTATGATTTCTTCATGAGGGGAGGGCCCCTACCTACTCTCCCTCAGCAATAATACCCTTCAGTCACCCTCTGGGGTCAGTGTCTTTCTCCCCAGTACCCTCTCTGAGGGCTGGCTTGACTTCTCCCAGAGGAAATCCTGCAACAGATCCAGGTCATGCCAGAAAACTCAACAACAGCTTTGGACCAATCATTCCTTCATATCCAAGGGATCCTGTAATGCCCCAGCCTATTTGATGCGTTTAGGGGAAGATAGTTTGATTTACTCTGGGCAGTGCATGGGAGAAACAGCAAATTCTCAGGAGGTTCAATAACAAGCTGGTCATTAACCCAGAAAGTGTTGATGTTTTTCTCCCCATTTACCTTCTCCAACCAGCTTGACTTTTCTCCCCATTTACCTTCTCTCAATCAGCTTGACTTTCTCATGGAGAAAATCTTACAGCAGGTCTGGGTTACCACAAAACCTTTAAACAGGTCTGATGTGTCCAGGTCATACAGAAAAGAGAAAAATTATAGTAGTGGGGAGCAGTCGAGATGAGATATCCTGAGTTGCCATGATCTTCAGCCAGAGATTCCAGCTTTGACTGGAAATCAGTTCTCCTTTGTCCAGGGCTCTGGCTGTTGTCCCTGTGGAAAAATCTGCTCAGCACTTTTCAGAGTAATCCTCCAATTTAATGCTACAACCCACCCCTGAAGGCAAAGGTGACTGAGGTTCTTGTTAGTAGATCCCTTGGGATGGATTAGAGTGCATTGACACGAAATGACCGGTGTTTATAAATGTATATAGGGCAGGTTTATTTTCAACACTGGCTTGCCTTGTCAACAATCCACTTGTGTGGCAAAGCACCATGAAGTTTGATATCTTGTGATGCTGGGTGAGGTACAGGCACATAAAGAAATAACAGACTTGCATTCTAATTAGCAGAAGCTGTGAGCGGTGAGGATGACAAGAAAGGGATGACAGAGCAACACATGTAAAGGATGCTATTGTGAGTAACTGAGTGGTTCTAAATCATTTCAGGGACTGTGAGAAGTTTTGCAGATGACTGCTGTTTGATTGATTCTAGTGAGCATTACAGCAAAACAACCTGAAGAAACAACACCAGAACAAGTTGAAGAATGAGCTAATAGAGGTCAATTATCCTCAATGTGTGAAGTAATATTTTATTATGCTAATGTTTCCTTGAAAAATGGTGGCACTAAATAAGCTAGGGGTTTAAAAATAATGGCAGATAGCAATGAATCTTCAAATTAAGTACACACAGAATGTAAGCAGCCCACAGGAGATTTGTGTGTCAATTACTCAGATCTCCCATGTGATCTGGCAGGAGAGACCCTAAGGAAACAGTTGCTGTCCATGGCAAGGTAGTTGGTGAGTGTCAACCAATCTGGAGAAATCTCTTCTTAGTTAAGTAAATTATAGACAAATCCTGCTAAAGTACCTCCTTTCAATGTGAGGAATTCACAGTGCAGGCAATAAGAGAAGTTCCTATCTGTTGATACAGTCAACATCACAAGACTACAGAGATCACTTCTATACCAATCCATCTGTTGAGATAAGACTTTGTGCTTCCACTGCCTCTGCTATAAGTGACTTCAGGAAATTTCAAAACACATTTTGAGCCAAATTAAAATCAGAGGGTGGATCAGACCTCCTTGGAAGACTGAAAACAAGAAAAATATCCTCTGCTTAACTTTCTCGTGTAATTCTAAGATTTCTTACCTGCCGCCAAGGACAGTGCACATCAATAAGTAATTTTTGTCTTTAAGGATTATGTGATTCTTGTATCCAGTCCCAGAAACAAGAAGAGGGCAATGAATATTTGAGAAATACATGAAATAGGGACCTCTGTCCTAAATAATCTACTGAATGAACAGGACTGAATGAAGCAACAGAAGTTGCCTTTAGAATGCTGGCAATGTCTGGGGACAGTCTCTGGATCCTCACTTTTGGGATGAACACAGGCTCCCTGATTTGTCTGTTGAGAACTGTCTGGAACAGATCCAACTTTGAAAGAAGGTGATTACCATGAAGAAAAGATTTTTCCAGACTGATCCAAAATCAGACAAGACTGTCATTTTGAGCTTCTTCACAGACAGGAATTATTATAAATAGAATGGCCCAAATTGCAATAAGGACAGTTCTATTTAATTTTTTTCTATTAGGCTTGCAAAGCATTTAGTTCATGCCCTGGTATACATTTATGGTGAAATGCTCTCTCAAGTACTCAAAATAGTATGTAGGATGCTAAGGATGAATTATTTATGACCTTTCATTTTATCTGTTCCAAGAAGTACTTAGATTATCATTCCTTTGTGATTGACAGTTTCATGAAAGTACCTGGCAGGTACTTCCAACCATAATTTTTATCCCATGTTTTAACATGTACTTATATATTATTATTTATTACTGATAAAGCTTTCATTGACTTCTATGGGAGCAATGAAATTCTGCATTTTTAGTAAATCTCAGCTTCAGAATCACATTCATGTGGATTAAAATCTTAAACTCCCAGTGACTCATTAGATGTAAAACGAAACCTTCTCAAAGGCTTTTGAGTTTTTTGGATTCATGTGCACATATGCTTATGGGGATGAGTCAAATGCTCTAACTTTTGAATATTTAGAACAGTCTCACTCTTGAACTTCAGAAAATTTTGACATTGAATTTTCATGTTATTTAAGAAAAAATTGTAAGGAGGAAAAGTACACAGAAACAAAAAAGGAGTATTAGAAGTGTCACACTGTTTGAATTGCATGTATGTGCCTAGAATTTTGTTATGAAGCCATTTGACAAAACCACTGTGAAAATTTCTGTCAGTAACTTTATTCTCTTCTGTGCTCTTAGAGCCACACAAATAGCACTGTCACTTCACAAAGATGTCATGCTTGATATTCACCAAATAGTATTTTACTGTTATCTATAGCTCAGGTTGGTTTATTTACTATTCTGAAGAAGCTCGGAAAAAGTTTCTATTGGACATGCATGAGTATGGGGAAGTTTTAGTTTTTCAAACTTCAGCCATTTTGGAGTTACTGAAATTTGAACAATGTACTGCTATCTTAATCAGAGTAATGTGTGTTGCTGTTGCTGCTGACCTCTGCCAGACATTCACAGGTGAAACTTTGTATGAGTTTATCACTCAAAAGACAAGTCAGCCAAGGGAAGTCAGTTTCATTCTACTCATCCACAAGCATCCTCCTCGGAAATTACTACTTCTTCCTGCTTGGGAGAGATTTTAACCTTGTCTGTAGTTTTTGAATCCTTTGTCAGTTTAAGAGGTGCATTCCCAGGTCTGTGTGCCACATGCCACTTACTTTCTCAGCCCTTTAACTGGCAAGTAAAATGTAAGCTGAATACTTCCATTTCCCCCTGAAGGAATCTGTTTCCAGCACCACCTACCTTCTGAGAAGTTCTCCCAGCCATCTTTGGACTGGGAATCCCACGGGTGCCTTTGCCATGTCAGAGCAAACCCAGGCACTCCTGAACCCTGAGGGGCTGTGCTGTGGAGCAGGACAGGGCTTGTCAGTGGGTTAGAACAGCTCTGGGATGGCTCCCAGGTGACTTCTCGCAGCTGTAGCTGACAAAGATTTTCCATCAGGTTCCTTTCATCTTTGTGCCTGTGAATGGCTCTACTCCTGCTGCTGTTAATAGTTCTGTTTTTTCTCACAAAGTTTTGTCATCTTTCCCACTGTTGCTCTTTGTCTTTCCATTTCTTCTGAAATCGCTGGGGGCTTATATTCTTTTCTAGCTTTTTTTCTCCTTTTTCCTCTTTTTTCATCCTGGAAAATTTATGCTTAGATTCTCAGCTGCTCTTATATTCTTCCATGTTGTAGTGCCTGCTGCTGAATAAAAAATACCCCTGTTTGTTTTCTGTCTTCATTTTCTCTCACACAGAAATCCTTTCCCTGTGTACCTGTTGCTTCTTTCCAGGATTTCATGCCCACAGAAAGTTCAGAGACTGAATAGAGATCATTTAGTGACTCACATGCTGCTATGCAAGGCACAGATGACAGATGCTGGTGTAAGATGTCAGCAAAAGTGACTGAATGCTGTAACTTGTTTGGTCACCTCAGGCAAGTAATCTCTCTTCTTTGTTTCATCTTGAAAATGGCTTTAATAATATCTAATGCCTTTGTGATTTATGGATAGAAAACACTATGCACAATCCAGTTGTAAATTACTGTTGTTGCTGTCGATGATTTATTATTATTATTATTATTATTATTATTATTATTATTATTATTATTATTATTATTATTATTTCTTCTGCAGTCTAATTTTTCCCTTTAGCTCCTTCCAGTTAATGTTTATATCAACATCCTGAAAGTACATGCAAGTTTACCAATAAAGAGCAGCTTGTTATTATGAGGCTCATCTTTCACAATACAAATCTAAAGGGTTAAAGGAAGGGCTACATTTGTGATATATTTTGCTTTTATGAGATTTAGTTGATATTCAGGTGTCTGCTGTGAAACCTGCTTGTTGGTCAGCTAAGCTTTTATTCTGAGAATCCTTTTTGTGAGTGGTTAGGAAACAACAAAACACACGCTGGATATTTGGGATAATGGTGCCAACTGGATTCTTTAATGGTGAGTGGTGGGTTGTCTCTTTCCAATTCAATGAGATAGAGAGTTGTATCCTACATGAATGACCAGGATGCAGACTCCAACTGACTAACATTTATCAAGAAAAAGGTGATCCTCTTTCATGTCAGTGTCAGACATTGAACTGCACTGAAGAATTCAGAATGCTACTCATACAGGAGAGTTGATTCACTAAGAAAAGGTTTCAGTATACTGAGGATTGCTATTTTCTTTTAACAAATTTGTATGGCAAAACCACTAAAAGCGGGTTAAACACTGCTTCATGGAGTCCTTCTGCTTTTCTTTCATTTTTATTTATCCCTACTTTCCCAAACAGCACCATTTGTACTCCTGATTTCTGGCTGGATATATGGGAACAGAGGGTGAGGTTAGGGGAAAAAAAATTTCTGAACAATTAAGGTGGAATTTAGGCCTTCTAATTTCAGAGCATGACCACCCAGGAAGTGGGAGGTGTGGGTTATGGTCCTTGCTGCTCATTATACATTCAGCTAAGGAGTTAGACTCACTCTTGTTCTCCTGGTTTGATGAATCTTGCATTCTTGGATGCACATTTCAAAGAAGCTTTCAAGGTTACTTTCTGTCTGGATTTACTTTGCAGGAGCTGTGCATTTGAATGCCCTTAACCAAAGACCAAGTGGACTCTGTCTCATGTATACCAGGTGAGAGGTTCAACCAGTAGGTCACTACCCAGCAAGAAGGGAGTCCCCATCACTTTTGGAAGTCTCCTAAAATAGGTATCTAAAGCACTTCAGCTCACACCATTGTGTTCAGCTGTTGTCAGACTCTCACATGAGTATGCCATATCTATATACAAACATCTATCCTCCACCAAGAGATGGACAGCTTTTTATAGAATTCCTGTTTGGATTTGGGTCTGAATCATGGTTTAATTTTAATTTTTAGCTATTTTTTTCCCACTCACTGGAATATACTTAGATGTCCAGTTTGTTTCTTCATGATGCACTTCTCCTGGATTTGATATCCTGAAAGAATGAGTGAAGACACTGCACATCATTCTGCCTAAATACCTCCTTTGTATTTGGTTCTTTAATCTGAACGACTGAGAATGTGTCTTTAAAGCACTTTGTTACAAACCGCTTAAAATCTGCCTCACACATAGTTCATTAAATGCTGAGTGATGAGCACATCACACATTTCTTCAAAATGACCTCTCTAATTAGCAGCTGTAAAAGAGCTGTCTGATCTCCTCCATTTATCTAAATGTACTGCAGCTTGTGCCTGTGGTCTCATGTCTTGGTAGTTCTGTTTCAACCAGTTTCTTCAGTCATTGGTAAAGTCAGCAGGAATTAAGGCGGCTCAGCATTTTGAAAGATCCTGCTACTTTTCTAGGTGCTGAGATGTGGCACACATCCATGTTTGACCCAAATTCTGGGATGAAAGCCATGAGAGCCACCGCAGCATACACCACCAGGAGTAAGGCAGAACTCCCCAGTGCTCAGGAAGCTCCTATTTTTGGATTGTTTATGGCTTTGGGCAGCTCTCCACCTGCCTGTATGAATGATAATGCGATAACACAGCCATTAACATTCACAGTACAAATGATAAATCCAATTAAAAAGGAGACAGCGAAAGCCCCTTGCCATGGCAATGGTCCATATGAAAGAGGCGTGTACAATATTTTACTTAAGGAAACTGTGGCATGAAATTAGGAGACCAATGAGTGTATTTTTGAGGCTCTTTTCTTTGTCTATTGACTGCCACTTCAGATCAAGATTACTAAATCTATACTGGGCAGATACTGAAACTTCTCTGTATTAATCCATTATTATTTTGTCTTTCCATGGCAGTGTAATGATACACTGAACATTTATAATCTCAGAAGCAGGCTCTAATTCAGTCACAGCATCTCTGTTTAGCAGTGTTTACTTTAAACACATGGGTAAGTTCAGTTAAACACATTTGTTGAGAACATCAGAAATATGTTGCTGGGTCTACCTGGACTTTTGACCTGACCCAGAACATCCATTTATTTATTCTCAAGTATGTTTCTAAATCAGGAAAATGCACTGTATTTTATAAAGATCATATGGAACCATTATTAATGTCCCACAATTCTTTTGTGTTAAATACCAAGAAAAGAATTCAATAGCTGCTTCTCTTAGAAAAAAATACTTCTATTCATTTTTTTGGTAATTTCTTTTATTTCTATAAAAGTTTGCATGAAGTGGTCTTTTACAGAAAAGACAGATGAACTGAAATGCCTGCAAATCAGGCATACAAAATTTTCTGTCTCTGGATCTCTTTCATTTGTTCCTGTTTTTTCTAAATCTGTGAACAATATTCTGCTGTGAGATGCTGCATGTGTTTTGCATGTAGGTAGCAGCTGGATAACAATTACAGGAGGGCAGCTCGCCAACCAATTGGCAAGTGCTAAATTGAATTGGATATTCAAAAGCAGGAGTATAAATATTTTGGTTCAAAGTTTAAGATATTGAAGTATACCATTTGGCACTAAAAGCTTTTTGTAAATCATTTTTCTTACTCTGCAGTCATGAATCATTCCAACAGTGGGTATATGCATTAGTGATTCCAGCCACAAGCTGCTGAAATTTGATGTTGGCTGATGCAAAAATGTAGCTATTACAGTGATTTGACATCTAGCTCCACATCTTGAGTAGACACCACTACCCCATTTAAAACTAATTCCTCAGGAGTGACATCTCATGCACAGGGATTATGAGTCATTAAATAATCATTTGGTAACACAGTGAATCCCTTGCCTCTGGAAGTGGTGTTCAGCATGGTGCCTACTCAGTTAATCAACCTTAAAATAATACTTTCCACTCTTCTAAATTACACTTCCCTTCTCAAGTTTGTAGAAAGGGCTCATTTGACTAGAGCATGATTTTAAAGGTAGAAATGAGCCTGGGCAATGTAACTGGGATTCAGATTTGACCTCTGTCAAAGGGCTGGCTGATTGGCTCTGGTGCCAAATGCTACCTTATGGCTGATTTGAATTGCTCTGCTGGTGGAAGTCAGAAGGAAAATCATCAGATGGAGCTCCCTGATGACCTTTCCTGCAGAAGGAAACCTGTGGAGCATGGAAATGTCTTGTGGGGAGCTTCAGCAATCCTCATTTGTTTTAGTGGCCTTTTGGGGCTCTGAGCATCAGGGAGCATTCCAGTGCAGCTGGGGTATCCCTGATCAATGACCACTTCTGGACTAGGCTTACTTGTCCATGAAGGAGAGCATCTAGTTACCACACTCAGTCTGCTTGTAACAAATACAGCCTAAGTAGTTTAAAGCAGAGATTTAAAAACTATTTTTATAGGATTCCATAGGGGCAGCAGCTCCTGGGAACAGCAGTATCAGTAAAGAAAAGGGCAGATCTGTCTGGCTCTGTGTCAGCTTGTATATGGCTCAAAATAGCTCCTGCACTATTAATGACATGTATTATAGCTGATAACTCCTATTAGCCTCAGCTTTGCAGCTGAAACTCCTGCAAGTCTGGCTTCCAGCCCATGAACATTTAATTCATGTTCTATAAATGTAATTCAGTATTTAGGTCTGAGTCAAAATTTCTTCAGATTTGGGGCTTTGGCCTTGACTCAGCACTTCTGAAAATGAAAATACATGGAAATACCCTACTGAAAATATATACTGAATTAACCATATTTAATGGATTTTTGATTTGAGAAAGCATTTTTGTTTAAAATATAATTTTATAAGCACTTAAAATGAATATGCACTTGAAACTATTTATTAGTTGTCTTATAACTGTATTCATCCTCTTGCATGAAAAAGCAGTGATTTCAGCAAAACTTTGCTACTTTATCTTACTCAAAGGCTTGACCACAGGCTGAAAGATTGTAAAACTATTTGTGTAGATGAAGTTACCGGACATGAGGAAAGATTGTTGCTGTAACAATAAGCATTGCTATTCTTCTTGTGATTGAACTGGTCTAATGGCATCTTTAAACATTTATTTTTCTTCAGCAGGGTTTGATAACATTAAGCTACAGTAAATAATATATTTAAAAATTGCACATTTAATGGCAAATGGTCACAGAGTCATTGAATTGTTAGGGTTGGAAGGGACCTTGGGAGACCATTTAGTCCAGCCCCCAGATTCTTGGTCCATTAAAAATATTTTTAAATTTATTCAGTTACTAGGCTTTTATGAATGATTTGTAAATTTGTGGTTAATGAATGATTTGACCTTTATGAATGATTTCATGTAATGCAGTTTTGTAAAGTTAAATTTACCAGGAAATAACAGTCATTCACATATAACTGTTCATTTGCCTTTATGGTGGGACTATTTTTCCCCTTGAATTAATCTGTTTAAAAGTAGTTATCTGGTTGTCTATGCTTGCTCTATAATCAAAGAAAGAGATAGAGCAGTTGAGTAGTCTTCTGAGGACACTTATCTTTTTTTCCAGTGACAATAGAGAAAACTGGAGGAGCCAACTATGTTGGCCAACTATGTTGTCCTCATGCCATTACATGGCATGAGGACAGGGACAGATTCTGCCAATTAAGATAGAAAAGATAAACTCCACTGTAATCATATTCCATATGATAACCCCACTGTACCAATCATATTCCATCTGCTCATTGGCAGTTTGCTCTTTCAGTGGAACAGGCCAGAACTTTGACTGCATATTTTTCATTAGATGCTTATTTTTCCTGTACTGGTTGTAATCTATTGTCAGAGAGGAGCACCATGATCAGCTTTGACCTCCCTTAGAGGAAGAATGTGAGACTTTACTGGGTGAATTTGTTTGAGTACTAGACTGCATCTTTTGAAAAAAGCTACCCCAACTGGAGTAAAGGTGTGAATCATACGGATCTGGTATTTTTGCCTGAATGACTAGAGTCTCAGCTTTCAGCTGTAGTATCTTTCCAGATCTTTGTCTGCTGGTTGGATATCCCTTCATCATTGACTTGATTTCCCTTATAGATACTTTGAATTAATTCAGCTCATGTCTTAACCCTTTACTGATAAGCTTAATCAATTCAGGTCTTTGAGTCATTCAGTTTCTGATTTTTTTTTCCAATGCCTTTATAGATTTCTCATGGTTCTAGTCTGATTCCTTGTCAAAATGTGGATACTGTCACTGGACTGTACCCTAGTGCCAATTTTGCAGATGATAGAATTTCCCCAGTCTGTTATCCCTTTTGGCTACAACATTTTGCTGTAGCTCATATTCAACAGATTATCCAGTATGGTTTGCAAATTGATTTCAGAATTATCATTTTCTAAGACTAAGTTTGTTCTTCTGTAAGGATGACATCTGGCTTCTTGTCCTGTTTTGGCATGAAACCGTTTTAAATTGCACAGATTTTGCCTTCACCTTTTTTTTACCAACTTCTTGTACATGATGTATTCCCTGCTTCATTTGAAATTCCTCTGGTATCTGTACACCCACAAGCTTTATCAGCAACACTTTCATACTGAGTCATCAATAAAAACATTACATGGCATGAGGACAAGGACAGATTCTGGGAAAGCCAAACCAGGACACTGCAACTTGGTAGATCCTTGGTTTACAGTCCAGATCCTACCTTTTAACTATTTCTGTAATTCCAGATGTAGGATTTATGAAACAGCAGTGTCTGAAAAACACTAGGTTCCCACTTTAAAGCTGTACCAGCTTCTCTTTGCACCCAGTTAGTTGTTTATGACACATGGCTCTTGAGGCACTCCTTGTCAAAGGGACACTGAGATATTTCAAAGAAGCATTGAGCTGCAGTGTTTGGATGTGAGGGACAAATATCTGGCTATGTGCAGGTTAAAGGTGTGAAGTTTACAGCCCTTGTTCTTGCCATTGCTTGGGATGTTGTCTGCATAATATAATTTATTTGGTATATCCAGATGCAAATACAAAATTATTTTTTTTACAGACAATGCTAGGTAAATTCTGTTTCGTTATTGAGTCAAAGACTACTGAGCATCTCTTGAAATTTGCTGGTGGCAAAGCACAATTTGGGTCTTACAGCCTCTGAAATAACCATACACTGTTTAAAGATGGCCTTGTCTTACAGACACCATGTTCACATTAAAAAGGTCTCAAATCTCAGAGGTTTTTAGGTTTGGGATGCTGTTTGGGACTGGATTAACTAATATGTAGATTCCTGTAGGATAAAAATCAAACCTGTTTTTACTGAATGAATGGTAGTGACATTATATTCACAGAAAGACCAACATCAATTCACTTCCTTATTAGTGACATGGTAAAAGGTCAGACGGGCACTGATGTATGTTTGCCTTGTCAGTTTTTGCTGTAATAAAGATGGATGGCCATACTGTTGTGCTGAAAAATGGCTGTTATTGGAAATTGTTAAGAGGAACATTTTGTGTAAGGTGCTTCAGTTTTTTTAATTGTGAAAATACCTGTCTCTGAAAAATTATAGAAATTCTTCATTGTCCAGAAAAGTGAGACACTTTGCAGTCTCCAGTGTCTTAGATTTAATCTCTCTGTTTAAAGTTCCACACTGGTGACATTTATTTTTCTATGTTTTAACACATGCTTCCTTTCAGCAATGCTATCTGCCCATCAGGAATCAAAGCAAATCCAGATGGCTCAGGAACAGATGGCTTATGGTTTAAGAAGCATGGGTCAGATTCATCCATACAGTGCACCAAGTTCACAGGAGTGCTCTTCTTACATCTAGAGACTGGGAGATGCTGAATCATGATTTTTTTTGTGTTTTGCTATTGTCAGGCTGGAAAGTTAGCATGTATGAGAGAGTGAGACAGAAGGTGCTGTAAGAGGGAAAGTTCTACATGCTCCACTCAAGGAAAAGAACTAATTTCTTATATGGTAAAAAGGCACAATGTAGCAGTTGCAAAGACAGATATCTAACAAGTATTTAAAAAATCTGCTTTGCTCTGAAATTATGAACGAGGCTCATGGAAAAAGTCTGATAAAAGATGCTGGAGACAGCCAAGGTGTTTCCAGGGAAGAAGAGAAAGGGAGATCTAGCAACCTCACAGCAACTTCCCTATTAAATGACCAGAAATGTGTCTCTTGCAGCTACAACAGACAGATTATTGCCTGACTAAGTCTAAACAGAGAGCTGTTTGTAGCCAAGTAGCTGTGATACAGGACACCAGCAGCAATTGCAGGACACTACAATTACATACTCCAGTAATGAGTCAGGTCAAAATTCTGTTTCAGAGGTCTAAAAGGCATGTCACACAGATCACTGCAGTCAAACTCATTCTCTTCCCCAAATCTGTAGTAGCAAAATAAGTCTCCAAGACCATGTTCATCACTACTCTTCACTGTCTGCCTCCACTCTAGAGGGGCAGGAAAGAGCCCCAAAATTATGTCCACATGTACTTCAGATGTTTTCACATCCAGTTGTGTGAGGTAACTAAAAACCAAGACATGCTTGGTTCAAGCAGTAAGACTATTAGACATGATATATGTGCATTGTGCCAGTAAAGTGTCTTGTTTTGGAATGCATGTAAGGACAGAGACCACACAGTATTTTTATCAGTAAATCCCCACTACAATAGAGTCAGGAGTGTTATCCCTATAATTTAGGTGAACAAAGAAACAGGGAAGTACATGTACACCAATCTAGTCTTTCAAGGTCATGCAATACAGCAGTATGTGGAAAAGAAACAGCTCTCTTAATTCTTACTTCAGTGCTTTGTTTGCAGGCTCTAAAAGGGAATGAAGTTTTTTAATCCTCATAGCTTTTGCAGAAAGGGATAGTTTTGAGAAGGGAGCTTAATGGGTAGGACGATTCGAGGTAACCCTACTAATCTAAACTTAGTGAATATTTGTTTTCTCTCCTTTCAAAGACTTTCTGCTCCCTATGTTTTGGATTCTTCATGGCACTCCAGGTGTGGCCTCACCTGTGATGAGTAGAGAGAAAGAGTCACATCTGTCCTGGATTGCCAAGATAACATCCCTTAATCTTGCCTAATGATGCCCAGGGCACCATTAGCCTTTATTGCAACAAGGCTCATTGCTCATGTCCTTCTTGGTCTCTACCAGGATATTCCAGGTCCTTTTCTGCCAAGTTGCTTTGCAGGTGGGCCATGCCCAGCATGAGGGTTGTTTCTGCCCAGGGGCAGGGATTTGCTCTTCCCCTGGTTGAACTTCCTGAGATTCCTGTCAGCCCTTTTCTCTTGGAGGTTGAGGTTCGCCTGCATGGCAGCACAACCCTCTACTGGATCAGCCACCCCTCTGAGTTTTGGGCAATCAGCTGACTTGCTGAGTGCCCTCATTCCCCACGCTGCTTCACCATCCAGATCCTTAATGAAGGTGGTAAGTAGGATTGGATTCATTATTGTCCCTTGGGATGTAACTAGCATTGCCCAATACAGGCCATCATCTGTAGACTACATGCCACTCTGTCCTGTGTTTATGTCTGTATTGCTTTTTGTACTTGCCTATAAACTTCACACTAACAAGAAAGACTAAAGAAGGGAAAGGCATGAGAGAAAAAAAAAGCATCTGCCATATAGAAATTGAACATGAAAATTTTATTCTCTATTGCATTGTGTTTGTTATATGCTAGACATTGCTCAATATTTCCATTTGGTCCTTGCCTTATCTCTCCCTTTCTTGACCTGGTCTTGAAAAAGGGAGGAGGAATTCCTTCCTATCTGGAGGAATGCTGCCTCCAGGATCCTTGGAGATCAGCATAGGCAGGCATAAATCAGGAGAAGCTTTAACATACTATATTTTAGAGTAAGGGCCAGTCTAGCCCAGCCCAGTACTAAAGATATAACTGGGATCACTCAGTTCCTAGGGGTCTCATCTGAGCTTGAGGACCAAGACCCTGATGTTAGTTCTTACACACAACATTGCCTTTCTACAGCCTTTTATTTGGCTGAACTTTGCAAAACCATCCTGTCTGGTAGTAAATGCAGGGAATAATATTAAGCCACTAATGGCTTGGTTTCAGATATCTTGATCCTACTGTATATGCAATCAACACAACTGTGACTACCTGCTATCATCCTAAGTGTGCCTTTTTCTCCCAAATATATAACCAGAACAAACATTCATCTCCTGTGGAAATGCTCAATGCTGACATGACATGGATTTATGGGAGCAGAGCCAGTAGAGCAACATGAGAAATGTGTTCTGCCCAGCTCTAGCTAATATTCTCCATCTCTAAGATTTCTGAATGTCATCCCAAGTATAATTTAGACCACTGAGAGGGTTACATATCCCTGTATTTTTCTCCCTGCCTCCCTGCCAGTCATCTTCAGCAAGCAAAATCAAATCTTTCCATGTAAGAGTTGTAACATATTATATCCACTTTCAATAATTTACTATAAAATATGTATAGCAATGGAAAATAAAAAGTCCAGTGATGGCATCATCCAAAACCTCTCCAAAACTTATAGTACAATCTGATTTTAAAATATTCCCTTTGGCTTTGAAGAACTTTAAACCTTTATTAATGAAAGAGTGATTATCTCTTCTAATGGGATAATATGACATTTTGGATGCACAAACCATGGAGTTTTCCTTATAAATTGAATTGAAATGTTCCTTGTATGATAAGTTTACATTGAAAGAGTATGTATGGTGCACTTACCCAAACCAGCTCTAAACAAATTATCTTGGGTACCAGCTGCTGTGTAACTCTGTTAGCCAAGAAGTCCATCAAGGCTAATGAGTTCTGCTGAGAGGCAGCCAGCATTAACTTACCTAAAGTGTCCTGTTGCCATGGCAATCTCTTGCTCCTAATCTGATAATTTGACTATTGTAGTGATTTTCAGCAGCTAATATCTGTAGTATCTGTATAACTGTAATATATTTTGAATATTGTTTGCATGTAGGCATTTAGGATTTTAAATAATTCAGAATTATTAAATAATTGGAATTAAATAATTCAGAATAAAATTTAACTCTAGTCTGTGTATTTACACTTATAGGGTGTAATGAACAGAATCTATTTGATATTAACAGGTCTTTATCTCAGTGGAACTAATTGTACTTCATGTGAAGGGAAGTATGGAACCTGAACTTATGACACTATTGAAGATAATGTGGAATTGTCTGGCAAACTCACAGTTTCCATAAATACACTTCCTAATATATTTCCTAATGAGGGGCTATACATTTTTTGGTAGGGAAAAGGTGAGGTAAAGCCTTTCTCATTCTAAGATTCAGTCTGGCATAGAATTGAGACTAGTATGCCATACATAACTTATAAAAAGATGCATGTTTTAAATGTGCTGTATACACCTTGGGGACATGGTAAAAAGCCAGGTTTTCCACTGGGTGTTCATGGGTACCTGGTGGGGGTATCATAAGTGTGCTGCAGACCTTCCAGGCTATTCTTTAGGCTTCTCTGTGGTTTGGTACCATATCTATCCCAGCTTTTTATCCCGATTGAATGGCAAAAGCTACATCTGCACCAAAGCAGAAATGTCTTTTTGGAGCTTCAACTAAAAGTAAAATCTAGGTGGTCCTATAACCTTGAAGGTCCCGAATGAAAATAATTTAGAAAAAACTTAATGGAGGCTCATACATACAGAAATAATTTTTAAAAAGAAGAGGCTTTTAACTACATATGTTCTACAATAATTTTCTTGGTATCTGATTTCTCTGACTTTAAAGCTATTGGCAAATGTTTTGTGGATCAGCAGGAAGGAAGCATGTGTATGGAAAATTATTTGTCCTGGGGCTGCTCTTTTCTATAGATTCTTATTGAGTATATAGATCTAACCTACAAATTCTCATAGAAAATGTCATTGAAAATAGAAGTGATTAAACAAAGGACATTTTTGTAATATTCTTCTTTCTTACTGACACTCATTAGAAATTTTAAGAACCCACCTTCCTATAACAGAATATATATTCTTCTCTGTGACAGGAAAGGAAGAATTAGGACATGAGAAATATTAAGTTATTTCTTATTAGGTGCACTGAGATATTACAGTGACAGTGGCCCATCAGGAGCCCCACTAGATATATCTGCAGAGTTAAAGACCACCAACAGACTTTTCTTCCAGATTATTAAACCCCCACATTTGCTAAATATTTGGCCTTATGACAAAATCTAAAACTGTATGGGTGTTACATGCAGAAACATAAAACTCCATGACTTCTCTGCCTCAAAACAAAAAAATCCACTTATACCTAAAGGCAAAACCCCATTGGCATGCGTTTGAAATTGAGTGCTGAAAATCACTAGTCTTTTGGAAAATGCAATTATGTGCATCGAAAGTGTGTGTGGGTGTAAGAGCTTGAGAGACAGAGCCACATGGCATGGCTGTTTGCAAGTCTCCCAAGCTTTTTCCACTTGAATTCCTTTACTTCCCAGAAACTATTCTCCAGAATAAGTGGCACCTCCTCTTGGCATTTCCAATTTGTCACATTAAAAACATAACCAAAATTAACATTTTTTGCCCAATATTCAGAGGATGAGAGTTACATTAGCTTTTTATCCAGGACAGTGTGCTGAATAAAAGCGTTTTGCACTATAGTTTTTTTAACTTTATCACGTTAAACTCCAGTGAAATAATAGAATTCTCTTTCTGAACTCAAGCAATTTATGTGTTATGAAGTATTGAGAGTAGATTAATAATTTTTGGGAAAGAGATGGTAATAACCAGTCATTCAGCTTTCTGAACTCTAATAGCACAAGCTGCAGAGCAACCCATGCAGTCCTTTGTCAGTTTAACAAAGTTAAGCTAAAGCATACTTTTCAAAAAGGTGTATTCTAATAGGTTGAAGATTTTGAGTGTGAAAAATGCCATACAATCCTTTATAATGTCTCCATTGACAGATTATGGTCTCTTTCTCTGTTCAAAATTACTGCAATGGAATTCCTATTGTGCACATTGTTGTTCCCTGGAATAAGAATACGTTATTGAAAAATCAGGAAAAATCAAGCTATTTCTCACTTTTGCCTGAGCAGTTCTTCAAATTCTGTGCAATTTTATGACTACTCACTCATAGTGATGGCCACATCATAAATATCCAGGGATTGTTTCCAAGGCGCATCCAGCATTTGTACATAGAATGTCAGCGCAGGCCAAGCTGGCTCTGCTGAGTGAATGGAGCTAACAGGAGCAGCACTAGCAATGGCACAAGCTCTGTCCAGGCTTTCCCATCACTGGGAACACACATCCTGGGGCTCTGTGCCATCCCTCTGCTGGATGCCAGCCCAGACACAAGCCTGTGCCACTTTATCTCACCTCTGTTGCAGCATGTGCTGCTTGTGTGATGGCGGAGGGGTGTGGGGCCAGGAGAAAAGTCAGTGGTGAGACAGAGGTTCAGAGCACACGCAGTGAAGAGCTCTCTTACCCTGGGAGCTTTGCTGGCTGCCTGTGCCAGTGTAGCTGAAATAACCAGCACCGCTGCCTGTGGGGAGAGCTGGGAAGTGACCAGTTTCTTCTCTCCTGTTCCTCTCATCTGCTTGCCACTGCTTACTTAGCTTTCTTCTGGTGGGGGAAGGTCATGGAGTGGTGAATGGGCTCCCTCTTACTGGACTGTCTGGAGAGCTGACTGCTCAAGTGGGCAGTGGGATGCAATGCTGCCAATGCTGCCCATAAGGCTGGACTTTGAGCCATGTTAAATATCATGAAAATTGTAGGAGCTCTTGCTCTTGTGTTTAAAACTGATTTTTGCCCTACTCTGATGCCCACTACTAAACATACCTGCCTAGCTCTGAACATGCTGCATGCCACAGTCACACTTAATTTTTTTCTTTTGCAGCAAAATGAGGTAGTGTCATGATCTGAAGAGGGAAGATCTGTGCCATTTGCACAAGTAGATTTTTATTTCTACATGGAATTGGAGGAAAATTAGGTTCAATGTGTTAGTTATATTAACTGTTGTGAATGTTAGGGATGTTTGATGGGAATTTGATAATTAAAAGGATTTCAAGGGCCTGACAACAAAACTTCAGCTCCATAATGGAGCCACTTGAGCAGAGTGCTTGCAAATATATGATGGAGTTGAGAGATTAGAACATGGTGAAAAGTACTGTACATTAAAACAAAGTAGTCAAGAAAAATGCAAACACTCTGAAGTGTTTGAACAAGACTACACTAAATCACCCTCAAACAGCATTCAGTAACACATATAACAGAGATTCAGGGCTGCTTATCCAAAGCCTCCCGTTCCTCACCTTTTTTATAAGAAGGCTTAATCTTTGCTGAAAGATTCAGATTTGTCACTCTCTGACTCCTATACATTCTTTTAAATTACTCTGAAGAAGCCTTGTATATTTAGGCCTTATTGACATGAATCTTGACCTGAAGTCATTTGGAATCTTCTGCAATCTATGGAGCTGGATGCATGTTTGAACCCATGGAGGTCATTAAGATTAAAATGCTGAATGGGGGTACAGAGTTAAGTCCCTGTGCATTCAGCTAAATGTACATCACCTTCTTGTCAAGGAGTTAAATACATATTGAATAGATAACCATGGAATTCTTATTTTCGGTGGGAATTTGAACAAAATATTTTGCATTTTGTTCAGTTGCCAAACTCTTCTTCAGCTCAAAACAGGGTAAGCTTTTTGGCTTTGCCTATAGACTCTTTGACAGCAGGGTTTGGTTTTTTAATTTGTTTTTTTTTACAGAAGGCAAAAATCTGATCAATTTATGATCTTCAACAACAAGAGCCTATGGACAGAAGTTTTTCTTAATTTCTCTACTAACACTGCTAGGTGGCAAAATGCACATGTACAAATATTTCCCATTCTGCTGCACACAACAGCATTAATTGTCTAATAATGCAGCACAAATATGGACAGCAGTTTTGTCAGAAACGTTCTCACCATTTTTTTCTTTCTTTATTTGCTGGGGGCTCTTGTTAGCACCTGGAGGTGAGTTGCTCCAACATATCGAGCACCAGCAGTCGTGCTGAGCAGAGAGATGAGTCAGTCCAGCCCTGAAAGGTTCCTGCAGGGTGACCATACCTACTCACAGCCACCACTGCTGCTAAGAGCAGAAAATGAGCTACAAAATGTACAAGACAGGTTTTCATGCCAGCCTGTGTAGGGTTCTGGCACCTGTCTCAGCCTTTAGGGCAGTATTTTTCAAACTAACAGCTAAAAAGTAATCTACAAAGGACTGAAGCATCTTAAATGCTTTACCCCCACTCTTATTTCCATTCTGAAAAAACAGAAGTAACCAATTCACCTTCAGTGTTTCAGCTGTTAAATGATTAACAGTGTTTTTGTAAAAGAGGAAGACTGGGGTTTTTCAGACTTATTTTCCTTTAGAAGTAACAAATGGTCTTTGGAATTTAAAGAAGTTTAAAGGTTAAATCATATTCTCTGGGAAGCGTATCTCTAGAGCATGAATTTTTCAACCTGTTTTGACTAAATGTTTTTGAAATATCTCAAAAGTAAAATCCACTGCCCCTTAGCAGTTTCTGATGGCACCTGGTGCACTGATCACATTACTGTATTTCAGGTGAAGCTACAGCCCATTCAGTCTGATGTTGCAGGATCAGTCATACACTCTAAAGACTTACCACAGCTCCTCTTTTGCTGATGTAGCTTTTCAAGATCATATTTGTCATAATCAATGAAACACTAATTTTTATCTCCATTCACTTTCCCAAGCAGCCAAAATCTCCCTGCTTCCATTTTGAGTGGTTCTTCAGGTTGCTCATAATTCAAGTATTTGTACTTTCAGCACTTACAGCATTCAGAGCTTCTGTTGCAATGGGAATGAGTCATGTATCTCAAAATCTTTTTTCTGGGACTGTAGCCAAACAAGATCTTTATTTTTCTTCTTGCCTTCTTTTCTTTTTTATTTTTTTCCCTGTGCCTCTGTAAAAAAGACACGTCACTATCTGAAAGGGAAATACCTTAAGCTTGAAACTTTGCCCTCAGGTGAAGCTGTTCCACTGTTGAAAAGTCTTGTGTTTTTAAGTGTTTAAACAACAGATTAACTGATGGCCTGCATGTTTCTTAGAAACAGAATGAAAAATTTGGGTGATTTAAGGTGATTCTGGAAGTTACAGAGGCTGAAATGCCTCTCAAATACAGAGGATGAGGACAGAGAAGCAGGAGCAGGTAAGGACAGTGCTTCATCATAACAGAGCAGATCACCTCACTTGTATGCTGTTGAAAGACACTGACTGAAAAAAAAGACGAAATTCCAATTTTGTTTTGGAATAGTATGTCTGAAACCCAGAATCATTCTTTATCTCATACTGCAAATAAAGAAAATGGTGATTCCCCTGCAGCCATGATAATAAAGGCTCTGAAAAATATCAGTTACGCAGAAGAGACAATCTGAGGAAGTGAAAGGCAGAAGATTAATCAGGATTGCTATGCAAAAAAAATTTCACACCTAATAATCCAGATTTTTTTCAGTACAAGTTCTAATGTCCATCATCATGTTATAAAGGGAAGCCATGTGAAAGAGGAATTTTCAGGTTTGCAAATAACAAGTAGGTCGTCCCCACACTGTGTTTAATAAAAAAGGTGGGTTTTTTTTTCTATTTGTTTCTCTATTTATGTTGTGTAGCTAATGGTGCATTTGAAAGGAAGATGACAAGCCAAGCTTCTTTCAACCCTCTAAGAACATGTTTAGTTGTTAATAACATTCAGACTTTATTTGACAGTACATAGAGAAAGGTACAGACAGAAATCATGCTGGGCATTATTTAATGTATTCCCATTACGAACTGAGAAGATCAAGGCTGGATACATATCTTATTTCTGGTGGGTCCAGACTTTTTGAAGGCAATCAGAACTCTATTTCAACTTCAACACAAGAAAGCTTGAAGTATTAGCTGAGAGGAACGTTTACTAACATTGACATATAGATGTGAATTTTTTCTTCAGTTCTCACACTACAGTTAAAATTGGGAAAGGATCTATTTTAAGTTATTCTTGTCAACATGATATTATTAAAAACTTGAATCTCTGAGAAAATTTTGGAAGCATTGTCCATTATACTTGGTAACTTGCCAGATAAGGAGCTGTGTGTTTCAGTATTTGAATTAAGTTCAACACGCATATAAAGTGTTAATATATCCCATATTTACAAAATATAGACTGCAAGTAAAAATAAAATTGGCATGATAATGCAATTTTGTAATTATGGAAAACTGCTACAGATACTGTTTTATTGAAATTTGTCACTTCACTGTGAGGCTTCACTTCTATTAAGCTTTTTCCATCCATGCTGTAGTTTCAAATCATCTCTAACAATGATAGATGTCAGCTGGGGAAAGATCAAGATCCAGAAGTTCTGTGCAGCAATGCAGTGTGGTGATAAACAGTTGTAACAAATGTGAAAGAGCTGCTCAGGAAAGCAGCACTTTGCAGATAATGGTTTTAATTCAGACACATGCAGCTAATAGTAAATGGGCATCAGTCTCAACCTGCCAATGAGTCAGGCTGAGAGGTTCAGCTTGAGCATGGGTCATAGTCCCGCTGCATGGCAGAGGTACATGAACCATAAAATGTGCCAGTGGCTAAAAGGCAAAATTCAAACTAGTCCAGTATCTAAGGAGATGGGATCAAATTGCATACAGAGTTTTGGAGGAAGAAGAGATGTCATCTAGGGAAACAATTAGTTGACTGTTGTTAGCTGCACTCCTTTTCCAAAGCTGAGGTGTCTCCTTTAGAAGTGTGGGGCAAATGTCAACAAAAAAAAAAAATCACCATAATATCCCAGCACAGCAACACAGTGTATTTTCCCCAAGTCTCCTTCACAGAAATGGCTGAAGTAGCTTCCTTGGGAAGTAAATAAAAAACTGATGAAATGTAATTTGAATTTTATTGTCTACCTTGAAAGGAAAATGGAACAACATGTTGCAGGGATGCATTTTTTACTCTAATCCTACTGGAAGATGCTTTGCTCTGATGTTGATATGAGTAGGAAAAAAGCGTGATATTTTTCTTTTTTAGTAGAAAGGATGCCTATTTTTGCCTCTTTTTCCTTTAAGTTCTGGTTGGCAGCTCCAAAAATTCAAGCAGAGTATCAGAATGGGGCTCAGTCCATTCTCACAAATACAAGGTTGTGCCATTCAGGTTGTCTCCTTGTTACACAGGGGCAAGTCTTGCTCTTAATGATGACCAAAGTGTTCCACTGAAAATGTAATGTCAAACTGCTATGAGTAATCTGATTAATCAGTGCTGGAGGCACTCAGCGGCAAGTGAAAGACAAGGAAGCAGTTTACATGGAGAGGCTTTTCATGAAAGCGCACACATTCCTTTTTATCTGCATGTTTATGGATGGAGTCACGTATTTGTAATGCCATGCCCGATGTAGGGAAAAAATATCCATTCTGGTAGTTGTAACTAACTCAGAGCAAGGAGGATAGAAGTGGAGGAATGAAAGAGAGAATGTGTCTTCTGTTTCCCTGACAAAATTGCTCATAAAGAAGGTAACTGATGTGCCACACTTACATCTTAACCAGCAATGACTTACTCCTTCATCCTCTCTTGGCTTGAGAAAACATATAATTAGATCAATTCTCAAATATATTACACCTGATTCTATTGTTGCTTTCTCATGTTGGACTCTCCCAAAACAGCATCACCAGCTATAGATCTTAAAGGAAATTGGCCTCAGAAAATATCAAAAAATATTACTCCTGTTATAGGGATAGATAAATAACCATTAGATCAAATAACTAAATTTAGACATGGTATTGTTGTAGGTAGTGGTCCAAGGTGACTGTAGCTCATTACAGTCAACAAATAAAAACCAGATGCCTATAAGGGGCTAAATTCTTGCTGGTTTGCCATCAACAGAATTTTCTGAACTAATTTTCTGAACTGCTGTATTATGAACACCTGCATAGTTACTCAAAAATATAAATCACTATGAATTGCTCAGGTTCCTACTGACATCACTCTCTGAATAAATGAAGTCTTCATATGTTGGGGAAAGCAGTTTTGGTAAAACTGATGTTTTAAAGGTGTGTGACTTCAAGCTGACTGAATGAAAATTTTATGTGAAAATACAGGCCTAGGACAGACTTGGGTTTTTTGACAGACTTAATTTCACTATAAAGTTAGCAAGCCAACTTTCCTTTACTGAAAGGATAAACCTATGATCTTCTGCTCAGGTTGTACCATATTGTTCACCTCAGTTTGAAAAGATAAAAATGTAACATTTGTTTTTATACCACATGTGGAACATGGTTTAAGATGCTGATGAATGCAAGGTTATCATTCTCTAAAAATCACAATCACTTTAAACTTTCAGTGGTGTGTGTTCAGAAGACATATAATAGCTGTTATTTAAGAAAATGCTAGAATTTCAGGCACAGATTTCCTAAATTAATGTTATCCTGAAGGTACTGACAGGGAGAATTCATATACTGAGTTGGTAGGTAATAATAGCCAGAAAGAGAGCTCCTCCCAGGTGGAGTAGGCTCAAATTACATCACTGGAAATGAGGTGAAGGATATGGGTCTTGCCTTTAAACTCAGCAAACTATCTCATAAAGTGTGAGCACCCAAGATACAGCAACTGACTCCCTCTGACAACAAAATTTACAATATAAATACAATTCATGCCAACATTTGCAGTTTTACTGCATTTAAATATACCTGTTGTCTTGAAACACTCAGTATTGCTGTGAATTTATCATCTGATTGCAGAGGTTCATCTCTAACTCCTACAAAACCAAAAACTAAGTGTTTTAAAGAATTCAAATCCTTCAAACAATCTTCTCTTTCATATTTTTCTTTGCATTCCCACAGAAGACTAACAGATTTTTATTATTGTAGAGTGTGCAAGAAAAAAAGTGTGTGTGTGTGTGTGTGTGTGTGTGTATGCAGTAGTATATGAAAACTTGTAGTACAATCAGGAGAATAGAGCCCCAAAGCTGATTGAGCCTAAATTGAGCCTAAACTCTGTCCTCCAAAACTACTGAATTGTTGGTTCTGAAAGACTCCTGAGAGGATGAGCCACCAACCAAGAGCTGTGCCTCATTTGAATGCTTCTCTTGGGGTTTTATCTATACTTAGGGTGGGAGATAGGGATGAAGAGGGGAGACTGTCAACCACAGAAAACAGCTGTCTGAATGATGGGATGTTAATGCCTTTCAGGCTATGGCAAGTGTGGAACAATTTGATTTCAAAAGTAGAATATTCTGATGAAATAGATAATTACCCTGCCCCACAGAGAGCTTTCAAACTGGTTCTGAAAATAAGCACCAAATACTTTTAGTTAACTAGTGAGCCATAAGTTTTCAATCTTACTTTAGGACTTTTTCTATCATGTCTGTCTGATGACTGGACTAAGCGATGACTAACTCAGGAGTAACTCACTGATTTTGATACCTGTCTGTTTTAATCCTCACTTAGGGCTCAGATGGATGGTTTAGTTCAGCATAACAGGCTGCCCTGCATCATGAATGCCCTGTTTACACTTTTGGTCAACAGGAATCAAAAATGCCACAAAATCAATTTCACCGTCTTTTGTCACCACATTTCTCTCTACCAGGTTCTTTTAAAATCTGAATGTAAATCAACAGTCCAAGAGCTAGATCCCATAAAGTATTTAGCCAATGCATGCTAGTAGAGATTTTTTTTAATGTTCAGCTCACAAGGTAGTGTCCAGAGACTTAAATTTTTGTTCTCTCTGCAGTTCATGAGGGAAGTCAACTACTTCTACTGAACTTCTGAAAAGCAGCTCTGTTGAAGATGGAACAGTCTGTGCTAGACTGGCACTTCTGTTTCCTTGTAATAGTCATTCAGATACTAACCAAACAAAAGCATCTTGGATGCTTTACTTCTATCTCATTACCATGGAAAAGTCATAATACAATGCCAGCTTCTTACAAGATGAATTCGATCACCAGATTGATAGTGCATTAGTAAAATAAAAATCAAACCCATCACATGCAGAGAACAGATGTAATTTCTAGGTAAAATGTTCAAAATGTATGTAGGAAGCTGGGACTTAACCTTTGAGCTTCTGTCTAGGGGAAATAACAGAAAAATAATCTCTTGCACCTTTATCAGGCTTACCACCTCAAGTGATGACCTCCTTTAACAGAGTGGGTGCACATGCAAGATTCTAGTTCTATATGAAAATTCCTGATCTATGACAAGGATTCAGATGCATAAAGTGACTGTTCAAATTTAAACAGAATCACAGAGCACATATGACTAAAAGGACAAACTAACCATAGCTCATTTTTCTCTGTTGAGACAATGCTATTAGCTGAATTAATCTTGAACTGTTGTAACATGAAGTGAGGAACAAACAAGTACAGACCATCCCAATGTATGGAAGGAAGTAAACTGTAAAGTACAACCAAGCAAAATCTACCCCTGATATGGTCTGTCAAATTTCTTCTTTGATAACAAGTTCCTAACCTTCTATTGAGCATACCCAGAAATATATGTCTATAATTTACCATAAACTTAATGCAAGTTCTGGAAACACCCATGTGTCAGTGTGCTTGGGTAAATGCTGACTGCTCACAACGCTGTGCACATTCTTTAATGCATGAGAAACAAAGAAACACAGACAAACATTTTATGCTTACTTACTCATGGAAATGAGGGAGATTCTGTTTTCCTTTTTTAATCAATATATAAAAGAAAGCAGACATTCTGTCACCTTATCACCTCTGATTCTGTAGAGAACAATAAATGAAAAAAAGATTTCAAGTAAACAGACATCAGTTGTTGGTGTGAGTCATCCTGATGAATAGTGGTGATAATGAGAATGGTATATTGTGTATCTAACATGAAATCTCTATTTCTGAAATAGTTTGTCATTGTGCTTTATAATTTTTTTATCTTCTCTTTATTTTTGTGGGGCATACAATCACAAAATCCTTTGTGTATCTGTTATAGAAAAGGTGTACAGAAGACAAAATTTTAGATAAAATGCAGTACTTTAAAAATAATCCTGATGCAAAACCATCTTAAGCAGTTGAAAACTTACCCCTGTTTTTATGGGCTTGGAACACATGCAGTATAGAATTCTATTACAAAATGCTTTTTTCCCCATTTAAAAATTGAATGGAAAAAACATTGTGCAAAATGTCTTTGTGCTGGAGTAGTAAATAAGAGGACTTCCTAACTGATAAAATAGGTTCCTTTCTCTTCTGAAAACCCTATTTTTGCTACGAAAGTGAATACCTGACAAAAATAGTAGTGGGAGACAATATCAGAAATGAATTCTGCTACTATCATGTAGTTCAGTCTGCTCTAGACTGTTCTGGTACAGGCAGTTTAGCCAGAGAAAGACAAAGACAGGACTGTAGATGCCCAAATGCAAACATACATTGCATTCTTTCCTCTTCCCCTTCCTCTTCATGTGCCAAGCTGGTAATATCTCTCCAGACCTGTTGAGGAGTAAAAGGAAGACATAAGTACTGTTAAAAAAAGAAATTGGTTCAAATACCACTGGTTATTTAGTTATGTCTTTTGGCTTAACTGGTCACCAGTGAAATAAGGTGTTTTTTTTTTTTCTTTCCCAAAGCAAGATTACATTCTCCAAAAGAATTCATGGGGGCATTAAAATCCTTCTGGTTTGACAGATTAGCATCTCAGAAGAGGTTTTGACTAGTTAATAACACAATAAAAAAGCTTGGACATAGAGAGGTGTTTTTATTTTACCTGTTACAGGACAAAAGGGAAGAAGTTAAAGCTGTTTAGGGAAGGGTTTATCTTTCTTTTTCAAATAAGGATTGCTATAGCAAAATTCTTGCAGCATAAAATAGAAAACATCAGTGGTTGTTAGATGTCATAATAGTAAATTTACACACAAGAAAATTTATACATGGGGAAAAAAGAAATTGGTTAATAACCGTATCCCTTTGAAATTCTCCTGACCCTAAGATAGCGATGTGTAAAATCATTTGTTGCTATAGTAAATGTCAGTTTGGTACTAGTAAGCATTTAATCAGCTTTCTGCTTGATACATTTAATATGACTTCAGTGTTTTACTTGAGAAAGTAACACATCACCTGGTGAAGTGACTGATGATGAATTCAGGAGAGCATGAGTGCAGGTCACAAAGAATCAGGTCTGTTTAGTGCCCACATTACCTCAGCTCCCATGAATAATTCTCTGTCTTGCAGAAGGTGTTAAGTAAAGCCATTAACTATCCTCAGCAGCTATGGATAACTTCCAGCAAACCACAGAAACCCACAAACACTGGTACTATACTTTGATATGTTCAGTCTAATGTAGAACTTTCTCATATTTTCTAGACTTATTCATTTATGGAAACAAAGTAAGTTCTCTCTAAATTCTAAATCAGAAATGTGTGTCTTACGGCCTCACTTTCTGTTTCCTAATTTCAGATTGCATAATTCACCAGTCATGCCTGGACATCTCTCCCCAGATCATCGGAGGACATGGAACATGCTGGAAGAAGAGTGGCTCCCTCCACAGTCAAAGTGGTACAGCTGGTTGGTACAAGCTCAAACAGACCCAATATCTGCCACCCCTATTTTAGAGGTGGATTAGCCAGGAGAGTGATGATGTGACCCAAGGTCACAGTAGAAAGTGGTGCTGGAGTCAGCAGCAGAGTGAAATTTCCTGGCTGTCATCTCTGTGCTGTCCTCTCGCATCACCGATTGCTCGGGTCATCCAGACCTGCAACCTGGCAGTGTTCCTTGCACTAAATAAATAAAATAAAAGCAAAACTGTGGCAGTGGCAAAGCCAAAGACTCCAAAGTGATGAAATGCCACAACTAAGGTGGCCTTTGCCAGCAGAATTAGATATCTTATGTGCACATAGGTGTGCTACCCACCCATCTATCCAGAAATCTATTCACACATCTGAATGCTTATATTTATGCTGTAGTTCTGTCTTCAATTACAATGTAACATAAAATTTTGACAGAATTCCCTAATTATAGAATTATTACAAATCCATATGGTGGACACAGAAAACTACTCATCCCTGTGGCCTCATGTCTACTTTGCAGGGGTCACTCCAGTACTAGAAAGTTATCTACTGCTACCTTGATTCAAAGGCACTTAGTTACTCTTAACAGGGTGTAAAGGAGATGGGTGAATTAAGTTATTTTCTTTTTTTAAAGACATCAATCTCTAACTGCATTGTCGTAGATACAGCTGGGGAGTTTGAGAAGTGTACTAGTGAAATTGATTACTCAGACATGTGTGATTATGATTCATCTGGGAGCTTGGAAAAGAAAAGATGCGCAAATTCTTCCTCAGCCCCATCAATTCTTCCTTTATTACTTTATTT
This sequence comes from Molothrus ater, assembly GCF_012460135.2. Taxonomy (NCBI): domain Eukaryota; kingdom Metazoa; phylum Chordata; class Aves; order Passeriformes; family Icteridae; genus Molothrus; species Molothrus ater. The sequence continues at coordinate 15,260,138 of NC_050479.2, read as the reverse complement.
GAAACAAAGCTTGGACAACACAAAAAACAATTTTATGATAGCCATAGGAAGAATAAAAGATTTTTTTTTATACCTACCCATGGCAGAACTGCTGGCTAAAGATCAGTTTGAAAGAATGGTTTTCCTCACTTCATTTGCTAACATTTCAAAGGCATTACATTCTCATTTCTTTCAGGCAGTCATAGATTTTGGAGATGGAAAATTTGTTCTCCTACTAAAGCAACAGGCCAGATACTCTTGAAATCTTTTGTCTGGCAGTGTCTAGTTATCAAGTACTGCAAGGAAAGTTAAAAAGGGGATTGTGCAATTGATAAACAATTCACCCTTGAGGGTTTCAGAAGATTTTTCCCTGCCTTGTGGGATAGCACATCAAGGCAGCAGTACTGCCAAAGCAGTAGTGTTGTTCCCTCCTTAGTAAGAGTTCTGGATGTTTCCATGATGAATAAACACATCAATTTCTCTTTAAAATACTATACTAATACTCTTGAAACATTCTAAATGCCTTCTTCTTAGGTGTTGTCATAGCTGACATATGAAAAGTGTCCCTGGGCAATCCAGCCTTGTAAATAGTTTTCTCCACCCCTTCTCCCCAGGCCTTAGGTCTTTTCTGACTCAGACTGCAGCTGTGTGCATTCCCACTTGCTGGCATGACCTGGGACATGACCACATGAAGCTCTTGTTCCTAGTTTGTAGTTTTTACCTGTTAACTGTGGGGTCCTCTGCATGCCTGACTGCTGGTCCCATTCCAAAGTGTCAGTGCCTCTAGGGAGGGGTAGTGAATAATGCAATGAGTAGGCAGTCTGTTTAAAGTTGTTTGTTGGTTTTTGGTTTTTTAGGTTTTGTTTGGTTTTTTTTTTTTTTGGTTCAGGGAAAAATCACTACTGGTAAAAAATACCTGTTTAAAACCAAAATATATCACTCACCTTTTTAAGGTGCCTGTCCACCCTCTGCATGGGGACTTTGGAAAGACCAGCATCTTCTGTGTATTCCTGCAGGGCCTCCCTCTACCAACTTGTCTCCTTGCTGCAGCTTTTGATCTGCCCTGGACATTTGTAAGACATTCAGCACCATTTAATGGGGATTAAGATGTTTTTAATTGTTTATAATCGCTTTGACCTTCTGCCTCAGCTGAGATCCTGGAATTGTGCCATTGCACTTCAAGCAGGAGTGGTGGCTTAGGGCAAAGCAGTTTGTAGAAAGAAGTAATTTTTTTATTGGCCCAACTACTGTGGATGGAGAAAATAGTTACCTTGCAGGATTGCAAAGCCTTGTGCAGGTCTGAAATGTAAACTGCAACCTTCAAGAATAAATAGAGAGCAATTACTCCCAACTTAATTTCTTTATGTTAACAAGTTAGATTACCAGAAATTAAAGGCAGCTGGTGGCTGTGAAATGGAGACAGTGTCTTAGCAGAGGGAAGGGTGATAAATTGTTAGCTCAAAAATTTTCATCTATTTCATGAGGTTATTCCAAGAGCACAGTAGCCTTATAGAGGTCATGACCATCAGTAAACATTTGACTAAGAATCACCATGCCAGCTACACTGTAGGACTTATGTCTCAGAATGCTAGAAAAACCTGGAAAACGATTTCCATTATCTAACCACTCCAAAATTATGAAGTAAAACAAGAAGCAGACTAAAATGAAGTGCTTCTGGAAGTTTCCCTAGCCATTTTGCAAGACTCCAAAATGTTATAAAGTAGTGATGACAGGTACTGGTCACAAGAACCAGCACAACAGCGACTGCCCCAGTCTCTACCTGATAAAGAGCCATTCAAACATCTTCAGTCAATGAAAAATCTGCTAACCAAAAGTGAACTGTGTGCTCTGAAAGCCAAAATGTCTCCTTAGAGGAACAACCACATAAAATGCTGATTTATGGGGAATTAGAATTACTTTGTTGACTTTTTTCCTTATGTTTTTGTAACAAGACAGAACTTAAGTCTAGTACCCATCCTCATACACCAATTTCAAGTAGAAGACAAGGAAACATATTGAGTCTGAGTCTCAAGACAAAATCCCATCCCTGACTGCTCTATCAACTGCATATGGAAAAAAGCCAGAAGAGAAATAACAAGCCAGCTATCATTATAATTTTTTCCTGTCTCAGAAAGAAAGTCTGTCCTAAATCACAAGTAGTGCAAACATGCAATTAGATAACACTATGACTAATGAAGTCAAGGAGACTGTGCAGAAAATAACATTTTCTCTCCAGTGGACCAGTTAATGACCATAACTTCCAACGCTCCATAGTGCTATCATGTCCACCAGGAATGTTCCCAGCCTGCCCACCGTGTTTCACTCCTTGATAGCATCCTGCTTTGTCCTCAGTATGGCCCCAAGATATATATCTAACTTTCAGTGCTCCAGCCCATGTGAAACAAATGTCGTCTAGTCCATCCTCACCCATGCAGCTTCATTTCTGTCAATTTTCTTCAAAAACTGGGCACAATATAAGCATAAAAATAACTTTATTACATTTTTACTTTATCATGATCTACCTAAAAAAAAAAAGGAAAATGTAAAGGAAAATAAAAACCTCCAAATCTTTTTATCACTAAGGTTGTGCTTTATCTCATATATGAAAGCTTTATTATGTGCACTGTAAACATGGATCTCATAATTGATTTTTATTTAATTCAATAACAATTGTCCCTCCATCAAACTCCCTTGAGTATAACTCCACTGAAATCACCTTAGATAATGATCAGCACCAGTCTGCAATTTACCAGTTGTGTAAGACTGGATAAATATGCTTGTCTGAAGAAAATCAGCCACTGCTCTGCTTTTCAAACCTTACCTCATTTGCTGCAAAAAAAATCACTCATGGAGATCACCTTAATTATTTAGAAGTCTTCCTGGGCAGGAATACTCCTTGGGCAGGTGGTTGGCATCTGTGAGATAAAAGAACTGAAAACAGTGTCAAGCACTATTGTTACCAGCATAATTTGGGACCTATATAGTCAATAATGAACAATTTACAAGGTCCTAAGTCAAAATAAATGTCAGAAGCAGAACTCCTTCTTTCACATAGCTGCAGCCTCACTAACTTCAGCCTCAGGAACAAGTACTCAGCAGGTACGGCTGTATTTGAAGAGCAAACACTGCGTTTGACAAGACATCTCACAACCACAATCATCCTTGGATCCCTTACAGGGCATTTCTGCAGCCCATCCACTGCACTGTGCCACATTCCGTTCCAGACACAATAGCCAAGACTAAACAACCATGAGGCACCAGGATGAGCTCACGGAGTCAAGGAAGGACGGAAACTTCCATCTTCCAGTGGGGGATATTGCTCTCAGTGCAGACACACCATCCCTGAGATTTTTGGTGTTATCCACAGAGACACAATGAAACACCGAAACAGGAAAACAGGTACTAGAAATCATCTCTCTTACTAGTACTAAGAAATTTAAATCTCTTTTGAAACCTGTTTTCATTTAACACATTCCACTCCAACACAATCACTTTAATCTTGAAGAAAGAAAAATATATTTTTCACTGTTGTCCTGAGTATTGAATAAGCTTTTTGTCTCCGCAGGTACTAACCACATTTTTTGTTCAGACAGCCTGATGGGTTAATTTCATCTTCCACTGCTGCTGTTTCTATTTCAGACCAAAAGGGGGGCTGTCCAACCACTAGTGTGACTAGTGTGTCCAACCACTTCTTAGTTGATTCCAGCTTAAACACACTAGTCTAATAAATCATTTCCCTTTTCCCCACCAACTTTGATATAGTTCTGCTCTTAGACCATCATGGCTATACTACTTCTGCAATACTCACACACAAAAATATTGTTATATCTCTGTATCCATAATATTCTTACATTTCAGCTTCATGGCTGTTGTGCAGACTGGACTCCTAAACTGAATTATTTATGGAATTACTGCTGGATTTCTGTGCTTCTATGATCCCTGCCTGTGTTATTTGGGTTTAGCATGCATAGAAATTTAAATGTTTCATAGGCAGGTCTTTGCCTGGGGTAGTGCTCCACAGTCCTCAGGCCACAGTGTGGCTCTGCCAGCTGACGGTGGCACCTGGTTTCAGGCTGGGAATCTCTGCCCTCAGAGCAGCCTGTGAAGCCAAACTCACCCAGTGCCTTCTGGAACCAGCAGCTGTCAGAAACATGTTCATTGCAGAAGCAGTGGGAACATAATCACATCCAACATCTATTTAGCGTTCTCCCAAGTAACAAACGCTGCGCTCGCACGGAGCTGGTAAAACTGTTATTATCTCTGAAAGGGGAGAACCAAGGCATAATATAGCCAGAACCTTAAAAAAAAAAAAAAGCATGAAATTTTTACCCAAATAGCTTGGTTTTCAGAGATAATAGTCATTCACACCTCCCACAGAATTTGTTTTTTAGATGCAGAAGTCAGAATGCACTGCAGGTGCTCAACACCTCTGAAGATCAAGGCAGTCCTCATGGCTGACTAATTGGGAGGGGGAGGTGGGGTATTTGAGGTGGGGTGGTAGGTTGCATCTTGCTGAGGCTCATGATTTTCCCAATGTGGGCCAGGTACACATGACATTTCAGTAACAGTCTGTTGAAAGTATTGCTTCTCATCCCAGAGTTAATTTGTAGGATCACATTGCCTCTCAAAGCAAGATTTTATTTTCCTAGAGTTCTGAATGAACCCTAGTTAAATCAGTTAGCATACTGTTCTCTGCACACACAAGAGAGCTGAACATCCTTATTCTTTTCTAATTACATAAAACCAGAATTCAGGAATTAGAGAGCCACATGGTCCATGCAAAACTGATTAGAGAGGGCACACATCTTGCCAGTGATAAGGGAAACAGCAGCCTGACTTAGTGCAGGCTCATGACTCCCTGTGACTTGTGTCCAATTTCCTGGGGGCACTGACCTTACCCCCTTCTTCTGTGAGTGAGTGGTGCCAACATTACATTACAGAGAAGGAGAATGCTTACATTGTTTAACAGCAAATAGCCAAGAAAACCCTGAGACAGGTCTGTATCTGTTACCTCTGCTGCCTGGCCATGAGGGATCTTCACCAGACAGCCTGGTCCTAGGAGCAAGGAAGATAAGTGTGGGGCTTTTTCCAGTAGTATTTTCCAGTTTGTCACTTGGATCCAACCAAGTTTTGTGGTTTGGGGTGTGTAAAGCAAATTTGATGTGCTGTGTTTAGCTTTTGATGGATTTGTTTTTTGTTTTGTTAATTTGACTGTCAAGGTTTTCAATAGCATCAACAGCAGTAATTTAGCTTCTGTTACCTGTTGTGGGTGGCTTATGTAATGTTAAATTCTTTCTTTCCTGCAAAGCATCCAACTGCCAAGACCATAAGCATTATATAAATTAAATACCTAAATGAGAGGCTTTTCAAGGACTCAAAGAAAATTCAGGGCTTTAGTATTGCTCAGAAAAAAGCAGAATGACAGGTATAAAACTATTAGGATATGATTTCCTTTCAAAGCAAATTCCATGCAAATACTACCTCCCTCTAGAAGTGTGTAGGTGCCTTCACCAAGGTCACTGTGCTTTGTTGCTAAGCTTCGTGTATATGAGAAGAAAAAGGGAACAACTCCTTTAAAAAGCTGTCTCCACTCTAGGAGACCTTATCACCTCTGCTGTACACAGAGAAATCGAATTATTTGTCCAGCAATAGGAACCACCAGGGCTTGCCCTCTTCCTCATGTGTCATTGTGTCTGCTTTTACTTCCCTGTGCTTGTCCTTCCTATGCATAACCTCTCCTCCCAAAGAAGCCTCTAAACAGAAGTCAGACCTGAGCCCTTTTTCACTGCAGGACTGCAAGTAGTTTTGAGTTTTTCTGAAGATTTGAATTTTGAAACAAAAATTATGTTACTGTACATTTGGTATTAAATGCCCCATTAAAAGGATGCAGAATCAATGCAATTCATGGCAATTACAGCTCTGGGCTCTCTGAGGGCTTGTAAACTAACTGTAGTTTTTTCAACCCTGCCATAGTCCTCTGTCCTGTTCTGCTGGCCACTCAAGGGTATCCAACATGTTTTAGCTGATGGCTCTGCTCCTTAACAGATCTTTACATGCTGGGACACGGTAGGATTTGGAGTGAGAAATGAAACTGCAAACAAATCCCACTGTTCCCAGATGGCATGGCTTAAGATTGTCATCTCCATCTTGTCAAATCTCGTTTATTTACTTCACTTTAATGTACATAAAATATATATCTAAGATTTTCACATTTATGGAAATAAGGGAAATTTAGTATTTGGAAAAATTACACCACCCTTTATTAAATACATGAAAGATCCAGTAGTAACTGTAACAGCAGAGATGGGGTGAATTAACTCACTAGAAATGAAGAGATAATTCAGTAAAAGGGCACATGTAGTAGAGAAGAAACCCATCAATAAAAGGCAGCCAGATATAAAACTTGATGCCCTGATTGCACTCTTTATGGACCTCAGCTATTAACCATGCTATAGAACAGGAAAATAATTTTCTGCAAAATTGTAAATCAGTTTTGTGCCATCAGTTGAAATATTATGTGATATTCTGAATTAGTCTTTAAAGTGACCACTCTCAGATACACTCATATCAGGGGTAATAGAAGAGCTCTGAGTGAGATGATACACATTCAAGGAAAATAAGTGATAATGACAATGATAGCTTCAATAAACCTATGATAAATCATACAGAGATATATGCCAGTCTAGATGTAGCTTAACAGTGAAATCAGCCATTGTGCAGGATGTGAAGAACATAAAAAAAATCCAAAAAATTACTACCTTTACAAGGTGCTGGCAAATAAGAGGAGAAAAAGTATGGGCACAGCATATCTGTCACATAGGTCACCATTTATTGCTGTATCTTTGAATGGAGTGCTTGGAAATGTAACTGTAGCTTGTAAGGGAACTGAGCACAGAAAAGAAGTTCTTCATTTCTTGCTCACCTTGATTTAAGCAGTGTCAGGAGCAGTGTTGAAATACAAACACACTGCTGAGGGGGGAGGAAATCCAATTTCTCCCTCCAGTTTGCTCAGGGAGTGAGGTATGGGGTTTGTGTCACTGAGCATTGAAGTGGTGAGAATAAGGCAGCATCTTGTTTCAATTCATCTTCCCAGAGTGGCACTTCTCAAACACTTTGGAAGTGTAACCCACTTTTGGCTCGTGCCTGTTCGCCCTTTCTGCTGGCAGCTGCTCGTCTCCAAGGCAAGGTGGTGGGAATTGGCTGGAATTACTGGCTGCTAGCACTGACACCCATTTGCTCACTGTGGTTAAGCTGAGCTGCTGCTGGCACTTAGAGATAGTTAGCAGCTATCCAGCTAGTTGAAACACTTGCAGCCCAGAAATAAAAAAATCTGTTCATGCTATGAACGGAATGCAACCAGCTTAGGAGGAATCTGTATTGCCATAGGTATATCTCATCTAGCACTTCTCAGCTATTTCAGCCTGTATGTGGTTCCTCATCCAGGGCAGTTCTGGAACTGAGGTGTTACTGACCTGCAAGAGACTTCCTGGATCATTTGCTCTCATGGAGAACTATTTTGACCCTTTCATGCACTTTAGAAGTTACATGTAGAAAGAGAAGTAGTTCTCCTATCACTGGAATGTTTCTCCAGTACTTTTGGCATTAGAATCCTATTGCTGATTTCCAGTGATTTGTTCTTGTGCCAAACCTCAAAAGTTATTTTCTATTATTTTGTGTGTGTTTGTTTTAGAGGATTATTTTATTCCTGCAGGGCCCCTGTTTCCTCTACCTATACTTACTCATAAACACCAATTACATTTTTCTACCATAAATAAATGAAGTCTTTCTGTCATATTATTATGATTTTCCATACTCCTGAACATACTAGCAGTGTTAGATATCTGCAACTTTTTCTGGAGCTCAACTGGACAGAATTTGATAAGGACTTTTAGAGGAAAGCTTTACCTTTTAGAGCAGCCTTGTTTTCCTGTTTCCACTGGAAACAACACACGTATTATACCCCAAGGTTGGTTTCCACTATTTTTTGGTTGATTACCTTAGTGAATCATAATTATTGGTGACCATGTGGTACATCCAGGAGCCTGTTATTTCCCATTTGAGAGTCCAGTAAGCTGTACAAGTAAGATTTCTGGCAGTGAATGAGGAGTCATCTTGCACTAAGAGCTGCACAAAGGGGGAAAAACCCAACTAGTTTAACATCTATAATCCTCATTATTGCAAACTCTGCTTTCCCATACTTTGGAAATGGAAAAATGAATAACAGAAAAACTGGAATTTATTCATTTGTCTAGAAGAAGTATTTTAACATGATTTAACGTAAATTTTACGTGATTTTTGTTTTTAGTTAATCTAGCTCTGTGTTTCATTCACCTGTATGTTTTTTGCTCACAAAACTCATAAATGATTGCTAAGTCTTCTGTGTGCAAAATCAGTCAACAGCACTCAAGGGGAAAAGAGTGTATGATTAGAAAACTGTGGTATCAGATTTGATGAAGCTCAAAAAGATGTCACTTACCAAAAATGTCTTTGAAGATTTCTGGCCGGCAGCAGTGAATTGTGCTGTGTTAACAAAGTGCTGCCTGCAGGTTGAGGGAGGGGTTTCTTCTGCTCTGCTCAGCACTGGTGAGGCCAGAGCTGGAGTGCAGAGTGCCAGCACTGGGCTTCCCAGGGAAAGGAGAAATGGATGTACTGGACAGCATCTTGTGATGGGACACAGAGATGATGATGCTGCATCTCTTCTGCAGCAAGAGGCTGAGAGTGAGCTTGGCCCAGAGGAGGTTCAGGGGGTGTCTCATCTATAGGGGTAAGTGCCTGGAGGGATGGTGCAAAGAAGATGGAGCCAGGCTCTTTTCTGTGGTGTCCCTAGGCAGGACAGAGCCAATGGGCACACACTGAAACACAGGAGGCTCTGTCTGCCATCAGAAAACACTGCCACTGTGACCAGGACCGAGCCCTGGCATTGGGAAGCACAGGCTGTCCAGGGAGGGTGTGGGGTCTCCATCCTTGCAGATATCAAAAGTCATCTGGCCATGGTGTTGGGAAACTGGCTGCAGATGGTCCTGCTTGAGCACAGGGATTGGATGAGATGATCTTCAGTGCCTCCTTACAACCTCAACCACCCTGCTGATTTTGTCATTCTATGATTCTGTGATTTTATGATACAATTTTTATGCAAAACCACCCTCTTCTTTGAAGGGAATATAGTAATCAAATTTGGGTTACATGGAATACCTCCTTAAAAAAATTGGATGTACAACTAAAGACAAGAATTTGAAGGAAGGACACTAAAAGCTGTTGTCCTTAAGCAGTAAATTTTTTTGTGGGAATATCTATAGAGATATTGCATCAAGTATTCCAATCCAAACTTTCTGTGCCTTGCTTATGCTAAGAAATACAGCATGTTCCCTTCCTCATAGAAATTATTTTCAATTTAAAATCTGTTTAAGTCATATATTGAATTTCCCTATTTGGGTACTTGGATAGGTAGCAAGAAGATGGAGAGGGAGTTGCTTTGTTTTCATATTCTGATAGGCACTTGAAAGCTGTGCTATTAGCTGTATGTGGAAACAGATACCTTTTGGAAGCAGTTACAGATTATGGGAATATTATTTCATGTTTATAAATTAGACTCCTAAGGGGAACATGTAAGTGACAAATTTGCATGTCCATAGCTGACTGATGAGAAAAGCATAACTCTCTACTAAGTGCAGCTGTTGATACAGAAGAAATGCAATGCAAGGGATTTGAGAACCTGAGTAGAGAGAAATTGTAGATATCAGTCAGAAACTTGCTCTGTTTTAATTTGGCTAAACTACTCTAGTACACAACTGTAGCTAAAATTACCCTCAAGTAAGAGAATAGCAGAGAAATTCTAAAACTTGGATAACAATAGTCACAAGTTTATGTAAACCAAAAGAATTGCTGCAAGCACATCCTGAATAAGCTGTGGTTTGGAATTGAATTGGAAAAGCTGAAATCCAGTAACCAGTGAAATTCTGCTGTTGTGAAAATGTGTGCAACCAGGAAAAAAATCTGCTGGTCCTCCTCTTGCAGTGTTGATGATGGAGATCCCCCCCTTTTCCACTCTTCCATCCCAGGTGCTGTCAACTGCCAACTTCTCTTAGGAAAAGATATTTGCAGCACTTTGTTAGAGTGCTTGAATTACTGATGATTGTTTATTTATAACTTATTAATCAAAATCTAGACTGTATTGTGATATTCAGAGTTTTGACAGACGTCCGTCATGTATATAAGAAGTTCAATTATGTCCAAGGGGAAAAAAAATAAAGGGAGGCCTTTAATTACTTCAGATCATTTTAGAAGATAGCTAAATGAAAATACCACATGAACAGCAGGAATGACTTTCTCAGCTGTCTAGTAGTGGAGTTGGCATGCAAATGCTGTGGGCCCCTCTTATTGCAATACCTCTGCCAGGCTGTTCTTCTGCATGAAAACAAGTTCTATAGGAGGCAAGAATGCTTCTACATCATAACACCATAGTGGCTTTTAGCTACCATACCTTATTTTAAAAAAATGTTCAAAAGCTTGTCTCTCTCCAAATTTCAAGAGTTGCAGAATTTTAAACTAGCACTCAAGCTACACCAAAAGTGATGACCAGTGACTGTCATTCATAGCAAGAGTATGCCAGCCCAGGCATTGGAGAGTGTGGGAGGATAGAATGTAAGAAAATAAAGATAGTGCAGAAGGTAATCTCAGCTCTGAGGAGCTGCAGCTGTACTAATTACCAAAGATTAGGAACAGGCCTGCCCTTAACAGGCCACAGCTGTGTCCAGTGAGATGAGTGCTATAAAAGAGTGGGTTAGCTGGGTGAGGAGAGAGTTGGTGTTTGTTGTTTGTGCTGTGAGGAAGAAGGAGGAGTTAATGCTGTGAGGAGCTGCCCATGAGAAATCACCAAGAAAGTATGGAACTTTTGCAATGACAACAAGAGAGGGCTATTTAGGACCTACTGATGTCTCATAAATATGTTTGGAAAATAGAATATTTAAAAACTAATTATGTGAGTACTTTTCATACAAATATGGATGTCTCAGGTTCCCTTCTAATTAGAAGGGACACTGGCATAGAAAGAGGTCTTTTGAGGTGGGGGGTTACAAGTTAAAAGGTGCTTGATTAAGAGTATCTGTTTAGATGGATACATTGCTTAACATTTGCTGTGCTTGTGAAGACAGGGTGAGAGAACGGAACATAAATAGAGGGTTAAGTTCTTTGGGAGGCGTGTGTCTTTGGAAGAGCTATCCTACTCAGAGCTGAATAAATATATACCTACTTTACAACTTTTATCAGTTGTAGAGTTTTTCCATAGATCACTTTGTTCATCAGCTTTTGCTCTTCATATTTCCATAACCATCCACAAACTTTGCATGTGTTTTATGTGAAGATGAGGCTTAAGTACAAAACAAGGCAGGGATGGGAAAATGTCAAAAGGTACATATGCACGATATTTCCTGGGGTGGTGGGTGTCACAAGCTACTGAAAACTAAACTCTTGCTTGATAGAAGACCTGTAGTCTTCAGGGAGGTATTGGCCCTTGTCTTGATTGTCTTGTAAAAAGAAGTGTTTTCATTTAACAATTGGCATCTATTTTTGCTGTCAGTCTAATGCCTCAAGTGTCTTTTTATCTTTCCATTCTTTCCTTCTTTCTCTCTTTAATTATAAATGTAATATTATTCTAATTTTCTTTACAAAATGTGGAAGATATTCTTGCAACCCTACGAGTGCATGGCTGGCCAAAAAAATGCTACAGAAAATGCTCCATTTATTAAAGGACTTGGAAGAAAGCTGGCTCGATTACACAGCAAATCTGCATAACTGAGCATAAAAGAGGAAAAGACCTTCTCCAGAGGAAAAAAATATATGCATAGATGAGATAGTATTCCTTTGAGGAGTATTTTATGTATTTCACAGGAAGCCAGTATATTGTCTAATATTTTTATTTCAGGCTTTACACTTTGTTTTATGAAGTACATTGAATCATTATTCCTTGGGGGAAAGTTTGCTTTAGGTTCCTCACTCATGGCAATTCAATGAAATCACTTTGAGCAAAAGGTGAACATTTGTTAGCAGTGCAGAAGAACTTCTGTGACACTTCTCTATGATGGCATTTACACCTCCCAAATCCTTCTTGTTACGCTGATTGCTGGCACGGAAAATGAAGCTCCACCTGCTGCAGCTGGATTCATGTCTAACTTTCTGGAACATACTGAATTTCAATAAATATGACTGACAAATGAAGCACAAACTATGTTCCATTACTCATCCTGCACTATAATGGGAGTATTTAAAGTTCTTTCTTGGCCCATGTCTGCTTGAGTCACTCAGATGAATAAATGGCTCTGTCAAGATATACCTGACTGAGAAAGGCAGCAGTAATGTAGAACTACATGCACATAGGAACAGATGCAGCTCCTTATGAACACAACCCCTTTTGAACTCTGTAAGTTGTATTACCAGGGTGATACTTATAAATAAATGGTATGCTTTTAACCTAAGCAGAATCCCAGCCTAGCTGTGGTCAATTACCTAGAGATGGCTGCTTATAGGACGGCTGAATTTTTACTTCAGCCATAGTTAGGCAAAGATGTGTAGACACAAGGGAAAACAGTTAAAATTTGGTGTGAAGATGTTCTTGAAACTTAAGGACAGAGATGTATGAGATGGAAACAGTCAAATTGCTTTTGGAGGAAGCAGTCTGTATGGGATGGGGAGGTGAGTGTCTAGGAACTGCAGAAGGGCCAATGCAGTAATTGAAATGGGAGCTGATTGAGAGGGCCCTGAGCATTTTTGTTTTGATATGGTGGAAAACAGGCAGAACTTCATCAGGAAAGGAAAATAACAAGGTTAGGAAATTGATGTGTTTATGGCAGAATGAAAGAATTATTTAGTCAGGAATGAGGTGATAGTGTCATCACAGTGGAAAGGTTGTCTACAGGACACTGACAGGTGGAAAAACAGAGATTGGGTTCATGGCCGTTCAGAGATTTTGGAGGCAGGCTGATGTGTTGATTCAAGTCCAAGAAAAGGAGCTCCAGGTTAAACTAGCTGATTTATGAGTACTCAACAGTGGAGTATAGAAAATTATATTAAAGAATATGGAAATATACTTGTGTGCCTGTTTTCTGTGTTACAAACAGCCTGGGCGAATGACCTAAGTCCTTAAAGCACCAGAGCCCTGGCCTGCCCCTTACAAAGTGCTTGTGTAAAACTGAAGTTTCATTTCACCTGCACATGGCATGGTTGGGAGTCCTTTCCTTGTTGAAGAATACAATAGACCATCATATTTTGATCAAAACAAATGCATTTTATATTTCTGGAATGGGTCCAATCCTTCGCAGATTAGTCAACAAAAATAAAGGCTGTGCAATGCTAATATGTTTTACAAGAAGTGTTTACAATCTCAAGAAAGTAAGAAAAGAACATCCTGTTTTACAACACCTTCCAAGCACAGTCCTGGTAACAGACTGTGAGTTCAGACACCATATTAATATTGAAAGAGAGGTGATGACATTGGCTTATTCAATAGCAAAGGCTAACTGAAATTAAATATCACTTTAATTCTTTATTGGTTTCACTTGTATTCATCTTTCAATTAAAAAGACACATATGAAAATGCACAAAATATTCTCTATGCTCCTACACTTTTATGATACTGTAGGTATATGCCTAGATGTGTAGATCTGCAACTGAATTTGACCTTATTTAAAATAAAGCATGGAATTTCAAATTGTGACTTATTTACTGTGTCTCTCAAACAGCTATTCCCTAGCTCCAAGTACTGGCATAGTCACCACATGTTTACATTTATACCCAAAAAGCAGTGGGAATTTTTTAGAATTTATAGCACTCCTACAAAACACTTTAATTTTGGTGAACTTGGCTTGTTTTGAATATAAAAAGGATTCCTCAAAAACCACTAAACCCATTTTGGACAGCTCTGTTTAGATTCCTGAGTGCTTTACCAAAGGACTCAGTTCATCTGGAGTGTGGCATTGTGCCCACGAAAAAGCAAAGAGCTGGGCATAAACCAAGGCAGTGATAATATAAACAACAATAAACAACTCTCCCATCTACCTGCCATGTGAGCTGTGTTCACACTTGTAGGGTTGAGGATTGTCCTTGACCCAAGCAGACACAGGGCACAACCACTACAGTGTGAGATGTTCATTAGGATCCAGCGCACTGTGAGCTAGGGAGATGCGCAAAACCCTGCTGCCCTTCTGATGGGACCAGCACTGTGCCCAGAGGAATTCCCCTCACAAAGATGCTGCACTCTGCAGTATTAGTGCTGGCTGTCTTCTGCACTGACCTTCACACACCCTGGGAGCACAAATTCTGAAAGGTTTAAAGCCATTAAAATGTTCTGTCTGCTCCTTATGGAATGAGAGGAAGGAAACTCATCAGGTTACAAAGAGCCCAAAAAAAGACACACATCTGCTCATGTCATCATCAGCTCATGGGAGGAGCAGCTGGAGGATTCCTGGCTCATAGTTTGGATTGTTAACACAGAGGGATTGGCCCATGGGAATTCATGCAATAGAAAGCTGAAAGAGAAGCCTGCATTACTATAGGGAAAAGTCTAATTGTATTTATATTCATAATTTTTACAATCATACAAATAGCTGATAAAACAAGAAGAGGCCTCTTGGACCCTTCTTGAGTAACACAAAGGGGTCAATGGAGTTAGATCAGGAGTCAGTTTAGCCCCGAATATTACCATTTGATGATCAAAAACTGTATGGTCCTCAAATGAACTTAGAATAATGGCATTTATGGGGAAAAAAAGGACATGCACTATGTGGATTTATAATGAAGTTATAATTAGGAAGGAATTGTAATTGAGGACCAAAGATAATCTAATCTACATTATTGTAATGTGAATGATAATTGACATAAACACACAAAACAGGGACATGCAACGTGCATTCTGCAGACTATTTTCCAAATAGAATGTGCTATAAATTAACAACTGTTAAGTGTAGGTGTCCCAAACTTAGAAAGGCTTAGGAATGCTGTTCAATTTCTTCTCTTAAGAATCACAGAATAGTTTGGACTGAAATGGGCCTCTGGAGATCATCCAGTCCAGCCCCCTGCCAAGGCAGGGTCACTTGGAGCAGGTGACACAGGTTGGTCAGGTGGGCTTTGAATGTCTCCAGAGAGACTCCATGACCTCCTGGGCAGCTGTTCCAGTGCTCTGCCACCCTCAGTGTAGAGAAGTTCTGCCTTGTGTTGATGTGGAACTTCTTGTGTTTAGGTTTGTCACCATTACTTTTTGACGTATGCAAAAATGTTCTGGTTTGTTGAAATTAAAACCTTTACAAATGTGTATCTGGGATGAAAAAAATTTTATAGTTTGAAAATAGAATTTCCTCTGAAAACAGATGATATCCTGATAATATCCCATGGATGTTTCAAGCAGGTTTATCAGAGACCTACATCCAATCTTCCACTCTTGCGTTGAAATTTCATTTCTTTTTCCACTGCTGTTAATGAAAATTCTACTTTTCATATTTATGAGGAAAAATAATTCTGATACCCTGTAATTTTCACAAAATACGGAATTTTTGTATTTCTACACAAAATACTTGGAAGCGACATTAATTTGTTACTTGCAAAGCATGAACAACACAGAAGAAGAGGCAATTAATAGCTGGATGTCCCTTCCTAATTAAAAAGCACCAGAAAATTTTAAGAAAGATGTGATTGCTGCAAACAGTTCTGGTGGTTTGCAGCATAACTGCTGATAACAACAAAGGAAACTTCACTGTTGGCTCAGTTAGAAATTATTTCCAGGAAGCACACATCTTTTTCCACTGTACTTAACAATGTCTTCCAAATACTCATAAATTTCAGATTAGGACTGAAAGTGCTTGATCTTCACTTGTTAGCCATTTCTAACTTTTATTGGGGTATGAAATAAATTATGGAAATGGTTTAGGGAGAGAAAACTGTCCACAATATGAGTAGTCTACATTGTAGGTATGAATTAAAAACCCAAGTGTCTTCAGATCTTGTGTAGGAAATGAGGAAGGGGGTACAGGTATCCTGTTGTAACAATAAAACTGGTGGTTTTCAGGGTTTTCCTTTCAGAAGACACAAATGAACCTGTAGAGTTAGTCATACTTCTGAGCAAGACAACTTGGAGAGACACAGATCGTGGCCGCTGCTAACAGAAGTGTTGAAGCCTCAGGGGAGCTGGTGAAAGTTGTGTTTGTTGCTGTACCCTGTTCCTGATGCTCCTGTGCTGCACCATCCCACACCCAGGTCTCTGTTTCTGTTCCTCAGCTCCTCAGAGCTCCCCCTTGACTCCATGGTGCACAGCCAGGGGGTTTTAGTCCCTCCTCCTGCGCACAAATTCTGTGCCCACTCCAGGCAGGATCCAGCCTCTCTCTGAACACCCTCTGCTTTGAGATGACTGCCCACAGCTATTTCTACATTATTGTTTTCCAATCAGTTTTGATGTTTGTTGTGATTCCCTTGTAAAGAAGTTTCCCAAGGTTACCAAAGTATCATTGGAAAGAGTCAAAAGGGCAGTGCAAATCAAAATGTAAATCCTGGGTTTTTTTCTTCCAACCACAAACCCTGTCCTGCTACCATGGAAGAGAAGTTGGTTTGTAATCTGTTCCTCACAAACCCTTGTTGATTATTGTTTATCTCCTTGTTATTTCCTCCCTGTTTACAAGCAAATTGATTGATGAATTGTCACCATATATCTGGAATTGACATTATTTTGATTTGTCTGTGAAACTTTTCACTCTTGTTTTTTTTTTTTCTTGGTTTAGAACTAAATCCTAATTTTTTCTTTTCTATGGACATTTAATACCTGATCTGCTCTCCTATGGATTTCTACAAGCAGAATGAATTAAAGTAAGGGTATCACAGACTCAACCTTCCGGCTTAGCTTTTAAATGTCAAGACAAAACTCAATATAACTCAATTCTTTCAAAAGAAATTCAGTCCTTGTGTAGTTTTCATTCCTCAGTTCATGTGATTGGAACATAATCCATATACAACTAAATAGACCGATTTTGAATAACTTTCCTTTTCCTACTCCTTTGGTGAGCAGCCCTCTCCTCTTGCCCTACAAACTCAACAACCAAAAAAAGAAAGTAAGAGCTAAGGATATTTTGTTCAGTGCAGCATCATTTTAGCCTTAACAATAGAGGGGAGCTACTGCCACAATGCAATGTCTTCATCCTGTAAAAGACCTCAAGTAATTGGATTCCTTTATCAAGAGCAATTTGACTCTCCACTCTAGTATTTCTGGGTAAATAACTTCCATGCAGCAAAAAGAGTCAATTAGCTTGAAATAACACTTTCCCACGAGCATGCAAAATGGCACTGCTCTGTTGCATGCTGTTGAAGAATAAAAAAGACACCCACAGGTTCTCTGCATACAAAGTTAAAATACAATATTGAACTGCTGAGTGAAATTGTGCCTTTTCAAGTACACACTGCCACTTCAGCAGTGTTTGTTCAAAAGTCATTACTAACCTTTGGCATCTCATCTGGGCTACTGAACACTTGCCTCTAATGTTGCATTAATATCTGAGCTATGGTAGAATGTAAAAAAGTCAAGGAGTCACAACTATGAAATGGAAAAGCTAGCCAAAATCTATGGTAAAATCAGTAGAATATTTCAGAAATGTAGGAAAAAATACCATGTTTAGTGCTATGTTGCAAGTAGTAATTTTATGCCACTATCTTACAGTCAAATAAATCCCTACACCAAAGTAATTTCCACCTGTGTTTTTAGCTTCTAGCTTAACCTTCCCTTTGACAAGGTGTTTTGTTTGTCAAGAGAGAGATGGGATAGAGGAATCAAATTTGTTATAACAGAGAAAGTCAGCGTTTTTCTTGATGGAGGCTTGATCTGTACAAACAGAGCTGTCTACATCGTGGGCCACCAACCTGACCTCACTGTGTGTGTCTCCCATTAGAGTCAATGGGAAAAAATGGGCAATTCTACTGCAAGGTCCAGCCAATGCATTTCAGATCCCCTGCCTTTGGATGAGGGGGATGAGACCTGCAGCATGCCTGTCACAGAGACCATAAGAAGTGCAGCCAGCTGGCTCAGAGGTAAATGCTCACTGAGCACATATTTCTGTTAAGAAGAATAAAAACTTCCATAAGTCTGACAATTATCTTCTGACTGCTTAGGAACAAGAAGGAAATATTTCTGAAAAAGCATCTGGAGTAGGTGCCAAGCTCTAGAATGCCCAAAGTAAATCATACTGCTAAAAAGGTGGCTTCTTTTGTGTTTCACTTACATTTCCTTGCTTGGAGCTTTCCCTGGTCAGTTCACATGATGCATGATGGTCTGTTTGAGACAGCTCAGCTCCCCCAGACTGCACAAGGTGCTTTTTTTGCTGTTGTACTGCCACAAGTGCTCCCTGAGTCCTGGCACAGGGAGGTGTGGGAGGGTAAAGTGGCTGTGGCCCTTCCCGTGCCGGGAGGCAGCCCAGAGGCAGTAAGGCCAGAGCCAACAGTGGCAGGAAAGAGAGAGCTGTCCCTGCGAGCCCCCTGGTGACATTTGAGCGTGGAGATCAAGTCCCTGAGGTGAGGAGTCAGAAATTCAGAACAACATTCAAAAATGTGTTGCTCCCAGTGGGAAAGTTAATCTGCTATTCTCTCCTTGCTGCCCCACCAAACCAAAGGTTGTTTTCCTTTCTGTCCAAATGGTTAAGTTTCTCTATTTCCTGGGGGAATTTGGGTTTTTTTCTTTTGTGTCCATTAATCTCCTTTCACATTTTGAGGCTGTAGCCCTACAGATGAAGAGGCTAGGTGCACATCCATCAGGACTAGACTTTGGTTAAAAGTAACAGTAAGTCCATTTAGTAAATTAAGGGTTTATATATTGGATCTGTCACTGAATAGAATCCTGCAAGCTATATCCATGTTTTCCCCTGGATCTGAACCAGAAAAGCTGCCCTTGTGGTTTACTTCCCTGTTGCTGGGGTTAAGGCCAAGAAAGTGTCTATTTATGAAACAGACTTATACACTCTCTTCAAGTTCTAACCACATCTTTTACCTGTTTTAAATAGGGAAAGATTATTACTTCATTTCTGTGTAGCTGAGCACACTCAGGAGATGGAACACACTGCAGTAGCTCTTGCAGCTTCAGATAGCCATGGAAACAGGAGGCTGGGAGCAGGCTAGAAATGTGCCAGGGTAACCACCTAGGTTCTCTGATTTCTCTTTCTGTGCTTGTTTTCTTGCTTATTGGGTTCAGGAATAGGTTCTGGCTGCATCTTAATGCATTAAGAATTGTGCATTTATGAAGAGAGAAAAAAGTGCTAAAAATATACATGTAAAATCTGTGCTCCATCTAATGAAAAAGATGATGGCAATCTCCTTTACTAATTATAAGAAAGATCCCAAATTCTACTTTTTATGTGACTTGTTGATGTTTATGCAGTTTGATGATGTTTAGACATTATAGTAAGATAAACAGTGCATTGGAAAATACTGTTGGTATTATCTAGAGTGTATCTACATGTCTCACTGCAAGCTCCATCTCCCTTTTATATGAACAATACACAGCTATGTGTTTATACATGCAACATCCTCCACAGCAGCATTCTGATTTTCAGCGATGAATTTTTCTTTCTCTCATTTTTATTTTTAGTATTTTATCTTTCTTTGCAGAGCAAGCATTGACTTAGCACTTACCATCTTACTCATGTTTTTTCCAATAATGCTTGTCATATAGAATCACATATTTACTTAAAAATGAATAACATTAAAAGTCTTATAAATTCTTGTCTATAAAAACTAAATTTTTTTAATGGTCTTGAGAATTTTGTATCATGGTAAAAACGGGCTATGTAGATTGTAACTGCAAGTCCTGAAAATTTGACTAATAGGATAAGAAAGTATAACTTCACCTCAACATCTTTTTTATGAACTCCAGAACCAGTATAAATATATATTCTGGTCTCAGATGTAAAACGACTCAAAGGCCAGGTATTTTTAATGAGGCTCTGGCCCTACAGTGATGGCTTTGTCTCCCTCTGCTTTTCAGCCTTTTTTTAAACATAGTTTAATCCTGTTTATGCCTGAGGTTTAAAATGCATCCACAGGGTGAGAAATGGGAAAAGTGCAGCAAGAACAGCACCTCAGCAAACTTAAATGTTTTAGAGGTGGCAGTCCCCATATGACAAGGAGCATTTGGTGATACAGAGTGGGTCTGCCTTTGTTTGCTTCCCAGGGATGCAAGGGACATAGAAAAAGGACAGGCTTGTGCACATTTCCCCCAGAGACATACACTGATAGAAAGCCATTAAATTAGTTCTAGCCCAAAACATAAGGAAGAGGTGAGCCTAATCCTGTGCTTAAAGCTCTGATGATATTTTTCCAGGGTTGAGAACATGAAGCTTTTTCGGTGTTTTTTCAGTTTACTCAGAAACTTCTGGGAAGTTGCAAATATTGGCTGATATTTCTTGAATATATATTGGGTATATTTCCATGCCATTTGTTCTTGGAGTGCAAATCCTCTATGGATTAGCTATGGAGAAAAAACAGTGGTGAGGTTTTGAACTATTTGTCTATTGTTTCTGAAGTATTCATCTCCTTCAGTGCCTAAGCCCATTCTTCTGCCATGGCTGCAGATATAAATCTCCACTATCACTGGAGCTAGACGGGAGTATAAAAGCAGCAAGCAGGGAGAGGAAATAAAACCTGTCCACTGGAGCTGAAATTGAGTCTTTTTCTTTCTCCTTATTTGGTATTTGTAATCTCAGTTCTTAAATTCAGTGTAACAGAGGACACTAAAGAAGGGTCAAGAAAAGATATTTTATAATCTTCAAATGATATGTAATGAAATACAGAAAATTACACCTAGAAAAGAGACTCTCAAGCTGGAACAGGCAGGTCTTTTTCTTTCCAGCAGCCATTTGATTTCATGACTTGGACATCAATTTATAAAATTCATAGCAGCATTTTAGTATAGATCGTAAGATCATTTAAAAAAATTAAAGCGTATAGGAAACTGTAGAAGTAGAAGCACTTTCCCAAGAAAAAAAGGAGAGACTTTGTGAGAGTGTGTCTGCATGGAGCTGTCACTATGCTGAGTTCTCCTCCATGGAGTGGAGCCAGGGCTGGTGATGCTGGGAGGCCTTGTGGAAAGCACGACAGAGGGAAAAGGCCAAGCACTCCCCATGACTCAGCTCATCTTCCTGCTCTAAATGTCCTCTTGCTACAGTCACACTGCTTAATTTTTCATTACTCATAACAAGAGACATCTGAGATTGCCAAGAGAAATTTAAAACAAAGGAGATTTTCAAATTAAAAAAACATATAAACTTAAAAAAATGTTAGGAGTAACAGCAGTCTATTAATAATGTAGAAAACTAATGATATTTTAGAGAAGAATTCGAGATCTTTCTGACAGAGTAAATGTTACCCACTGTATATCTTTATTGCCCCAGCCATAAAATCAGACTAATTTAATAACACTTCAGACAATAAATATTAGTCTTTTCCTGAGGAAAGGGTGAGTAGCAATCTGAAAATAATAAAGGCAGTTAAAAGAAAGCCACATAGCATAAGCAACCTCTGCTTAACTTCATCATCTTGTCTCTGGAGGTGTCTTACCAGAACCTTTCCTGCTTAGATAAGGAGATTTTGGGTATCTTCTTGTCATTCTCACCTGGTGACACGAGACTGCATAGAGCCAAGGTGCACTGACCCCTGGGCAAGGTGGGCATTGCTCAGGTGGCAGCAGAAAGCCCTGCAGAGACTCCAGCCCAGGCGCTGTGCCTGTGCTGAGCCCACCCAGCAGCTGCAGCAGGGCAGTGGGCTCGGTGCTGGGCAGGGGTTTTCTCTGCTGAGGCAGTCCTGGAGAGCACAGGAGCTGACATCTCCAGGCAAACATCATTTCTCATGAGTTGAGGAGTACCAGAAATGCATTACAGAGTTTATGGCCTGGTTAAATTTGAAAGAGGCTACGTACAGACCTGAGTAAGATGTGCAAAAATGAAAGCATTTGGTAACAGATGGCCACTTGAAAGATTTATAAAACCTCCCCCAGCCTTGAGAAGAGAACTTGAACTGCACTTACTCTGTGTGGATGGCAAAAATTCATGGTCCCAGCAGGTTAGGGCTTCAGTTTCTGGGAAGAGGGCTGTCACCTGCTTGTACCTACTAGAACACAGTACTGAGTTGTTGCAAACTTAATGTGTCGTATACCTTGTGTCATCCTTCTTGATTTCATCTGTCCTCTCCCACGCCTGCCACAATTTATCTCTACTCCCCAGGAAATTGTTTAATGTTCCCTCCAGGTCCCATGTAGGCATCCCTCTGCACTTTTGTCTGCATCATACTCTCCAGAAGTGTTCTTGCAGATGAAGAATTCTCTTGGTTGTATGAATGGGCAGAAAGAGAGGTTAGGGCATATGACCCAGGAGTGTGACTCTCTGTCCTAGATGTCTTCCTGGCATCCAGTTTGGGATTTTACACTGGCAATCCAAGCAGAATATGATTTGTGAGAAAATTTCTTATCTCTCTTCCTAACTCCGCTCAATTCCTGCTCTTTCCCTTGCTTTGAACAATTTCATTATCCTGCCTGTCAATTATTCTTGTTACTTGGGTGTTACCTGAAGTCTCTCTCAGTTCTCACATTGAGACTATGCAAGACTCTTCCACACAGTTTGTCAAAGATACAGCCTTTCTTATCCATCCATGCAACAAATTCTTGTCCAGGGTCTACGCTGTCACCTCAAATCTCAAGCTAAAGCAGCCCTTCTAACTCTTATCAGTTCAGAATCATTTTTTACATCCAATTTTCCCAAAGTGCCACATTTACAGTAGCATCCTTGTCTTTGCAAATCCTCATTAACCCTCCAGAGTACCAACATCTACTTTCTTCTTGAGGTTTCCTTCCGTGATCTATCACTTCCCATCTTCTATACAAGTGAACACTCTTCTTTGGCCTGAATACCAACCTCTCACCAGCTTTCACATTTTATAAAACAATTGTTTTAATTTTTTTAATGCTATTCTAGTGCTTGGAAAAGTTTACCCTGCAAAAGTACTTTGTTATTTCTCTTCAGATCCTACTTCAACATCTTCCTTGGCTGCAAAACCAACAGAAATTAGGAAGTACACTGCTCCTGTGGTTGTACCCCTGCAATGCTGATTAATATCTCCTGGAGTCCTTCTGCACCTCTATGGACCTGCATTCATTTGGTCTCAAAATGTAGATCCAGTGGGTTAGGAATTAGGGCTTTATTCTGTGTTTGTCTGGTACTGCAATGTGTGCTCAGAAAGTAATTGACCCTTGTGTCAGCATTTTATCAATGCAATTCCAAAAAGGGCACTTTCACTCCATCCCCCATCTTCAGGGTTTTTGTTGAAATTAATAGCTGAGAGAGACAACTACTAAAGCAAGAATTGAAAGTGGAGTTCTGTAGTGCTGCCTCATATTGTGTTAAAGAACAAAAGCCCTGTTATTCAATTAATTTTCCTCCTGTGAAGTAAGATAGGTACACCTAGGCCAGCACTAGAAGTTAATCCTCCAATCAGTCTTAAAAGCTTCCAACAATATCACTTACTCAAATGAGGATATTTTACAATACAGTGCTGAACTATTGTCCCTTCATTTCCATTAATATCAAGTTTGCTTCTCTCTTTCTGCAAAATTAAGCCAACAGCAACTTTTCCTGTCTCCTTCAATTGGCAAAACAATTCATTTTATTGTGGTTTCTGCAGAGAATTTTTTATATATTTAAAAATTATCTTTATCTCACTAGAAACAATAGATTTTTTTCAGTCTTGCTTTATAGGTTGCATTCTGAAGTTCTCTAGTCTTTATTGTTTCTTTCTTCTCTGCTATTTTGTTCCTTTACTAAACTTGCTGCTCAGAGCAGAACTCAGTGGTTTGTTACTGACCTATTCAGTATCAAGTAAATAAGTAAATGGAAACAACTACTTCCTGTAATAACTTATATATTAATACATCTGGGAATGTCATTAGCCATTTTCAAGGCAGGATCATGTTGCTAGTTTATATTCAGCTCATGATATACAATGCCCCCAGGACCTTTTCTGGCAGAGTTGCTGCTTCACCAGTTATTCCTCATTTCGTATTTGTGCGTTTGATTTCTCCTTGCTAAGTGTATCACTTTGCACTTGTCTTTATTGAATTTCATCTTATTGATTTCAGGTCCTTCAATTTATCAAGATCATTTTGAATTCTCATCCTTTCCTTTGAGGTGCCCACAACCCCTGCTAGCTTGGTAGGATGCTCAGCTTTTATAAGCATACAGTGTCTTTTATCATCCAGATCATCACTGAAAGTATTTCATAGACTCAAATTTAGATCTGACCCCACTGGAAATGCCCTCCCATACTGACAGTGAAACATCCACCCTTTCAGAAGGGGTTTTCAATTAGTCTTGCATCCATTTTAAACCACTATTTCCTTGACCATATTTTCCAATATTCCTATGAAAATATTGCCTGAGATGGTCAAGGAAAAAAATAACTGGCAATACCATTTGCACGTGAAGCAAAGTTTCAGAAAAAACTCAAAACTTCCCAATTTAACTGGAATGGAAAAAAAATAAGGAGGAAAGGTCAAGAAATAATCAGAAGCTATATTCTGTTGCAGCCTGTTGGGAAGATTGAAAGAATAATTAAGCTATCAGACAGATAAGCTGACAAGAGCACTAAAAATTTAAAGAAGTTATAGTGAAATTAATACATTTCTGAGATTCCATGCAAAATCCAGCTTTGTGAAAAGGATAACAGATAATGTCCAGCTTCTTGATTAGATGTAAAATAGAAATAATCCAGCATTAAACTGAGTTTTAAGATTTATAAATAAATATTTTGTCATTAAAACTAAGCAATTCTGAAAATATATATAGTCACATTACAATTCATCAGCTCTTAAAGGGGGATGAAGAGTCAAGTAAAGATTGGTAGAAGGAAACTCCTTGGCATGTTGTGGAGCCACAGAAATAGCCAAAAGAAAACCCTCAAACAGATTCACAGAAAATAGACCTGTCAGGGCCTGGTAGGTCACCCAGAGCATCCCCTGCCTCAGGGCAGGATCTCCTTCAAAACCTGTTCTGAAGGATGTTAGTCTGACCTCTTCCCAAAACCCTCCTGTGCTGGGGTCTCTTTGGGATCTGCCAGCCAAGAACTGCTCAGCCTCACCAACTCAAATGTTGTAGAGTCTTTCTTGAGGAACAAACCCCCCTTTCCTTTCTGTAATTTCAGCCCCCTACTTTCAGTCCCAGTCCCAGCAGACAAGAAGAGCAGTTTGGGCTGGACAGAGCTGCCAGCCCCTGTGGTGGCTGTGTCAGCACTGTGCCTTTCACCAGGCTGCTGTCAGCAGCAGTGCTGAGCGTGGAGTGGGGATGGAGCACATCATCACAGGGCACAAAGCTCTGCAGAGTGGTGAAAAGCACTGCAGAAGCTCCTATTCTGAATGACCTCAGACCCAACAACTGAAGCAAATTTGATGACATGGGAACAAAATGTCCTTTATTCTGGTCAAAATGAGAGACACTACAGTACAGGGGTAGACAGCTTTTTTCATGTGGGACATTATACCATGGTGAAATCTCATTTTTCAATGTCTTATCATTGATCCTTCCTCCTGTTATTTCACCATGGCAACATTTTGGTCCCATTACTGAGTATACAATTAAGATTTCAGATTTCTAATTTCAGACTGCAGATGTACTGATGGATATGAAGCACCCACGCCTGAGATGTATTATATATGCTACACAGGCAGATCCTCTGCAGCAGAAACCTATGCTTGCTTTTTCACCCATTACACTGCCATAAAAATGCTTTCCTCAAACCATGCAGCAGCCAGAAGAGAAGTGGAAGGCAGTGAGGCAATGAGAGAGTGGGGGCAGCAGCAGAGAGGCAGCTGGGCAGGGGGGAAGATGTGCATAAGGGTAGGGATAAGTCAGAATGGTGGAAAAGGATGGGAGAGTGATAACAGGTCCTGAGAGTGCAGAGCAGAGGTGGAGAAAGTCAAAAAAGTGGGACATGAGATGGAGTCTACTTGGAGCTCAGCAGGATGGAAAGGAGATGATGTGGGCAAGGTAAGAAAAGCCCCCATGCAAGTGTTAGAGAAAAGGTGGCATGTGATGAGGGGCATGATTAAGGTGGAGGAGAAACAGAGGGGAGAGAGGCTATCAGGTAATGGAACAGACTAAGGAGCTAAAGAGTGACAGCTTTCTCCTCCCAGCTGTAAACAGAAATTAAATGTTTCAAATGTCTGAGTAGCCAGAATCTGCCCAGGCATCTGCCTTTTCAATCTGAGATAACTGGAGATGATTGTGGCAGGCTTCCTCAAATATTACTACACTTACGAAATTTAACTCTTTACATTTAAAAATCAACCCCATATCTTGAGGGACAAGCCTTATACTGAGAGTTTTTAAGATACAAGCTTGGCAATAAGAGTGTTTGCAGAGAAAGCATTTCCTCTCTGCTTGAATTCTCCTTTATCTTGAAAAAATAAAAGTAAAATGTAATAAAATGTATCAGAATGCATGGAGCCTAATCACATAACTTCTTATTTGTATTCAGCAACCAAATCCTTCTGAGGCAGCAGTTATTAAGTGCACAGAATCCCATAATGCTCTTTAAATATCATGAGCAGGAGCAGCAAAGCACAGGGGAAGTGAAACTGCTGTCTCATGGCTCTCTTGTTTTACCAAGCCAGCGCCCAGTGCACATTGCATTTTTGGTGTTTGAATTGCGCCTGCTGATCCTTGGTACTCATGGGAAAGACAAATGGGCTCCAGTCAGTTCTGGGGGAAGTCTGGTTTGTCAGTAGTGTGGCCACTTTCAGACAGCATTTTGGAAAGCTATTTATTTCAGTCTCACCATAGTGGGATCTCTGAGTGATAGGAAGATTGTAGATAGAAAAAGGAAGGTGGGGGAAAAAACCAACCAACAACAACAACAACAACAAAACCACCCAAAAACCACCAACAACAAAACAAAAACAAAACCAAAAACAAACCCCCACAAACAGAAAAAAACCCCAAACAAACAAACAAAAAAACCCCAACAACAACAACAACAAAAAACAGAAAAAAAAGAGCAACAGTGCTCCCCTTTTTGCTTTTTTGATTCCAAAACTCAGATTCTTCAGTCCAGACAGGAGAGACAAACACAGGGATATTGGGGTAAGTGATGTCCATGACTTCCTGCCTGACTTCCATTCAGGGGGTGCAGTCTGAGGTTCCCCCTTTGCAATTTGTCGTGCCCACTTTTTTACCATGAGCCATTGTGATGCCAGTGCATTTCCATGAGCCAGCCCCGTCCTTGATGGCCACACTTGACTCAGCAAGAAACCTCGAGGCTCTGCCTCTGCTGGGGTGAGGAGCCAGCAGCTCTCCAGCTGGGATTTGGGCCCAAGAATCTGCACTGTGTTGGGAGGACAGGGGACCAGGACACCTCCTGGGGTTCTGGCACAGCCACCACTGCCTTGGCCACTTTTCTCTTGAACTGAAGCCAGAGAACCACAACGAATGTGCACTTGCCTGTGGCAATTCCCAGGGTGGGCAGGAGGCTGAGCCCCATCCTGAGGGTGCTGCTGGACCTCTGCACCCCTCTAAAGTGCAAGAGCCTCTGAGCAGTGGGGCTGAGGTTGCCAAGGGTTCCACAAGGCAAGGATGGGGCACATTCCCCACCCTGGAAAGGCTGCCTGTGCCTCATGAAACAGCAGAGGGGTCTTTGCCAGCTGCCCCTCACATTTCTGCTTCATGGGAGGGAAGGATCAAGGGCAGCCAGCAGCACTGGGATAATCCCTGTGCAGGGGTGAGGGGGCTGGGTCATGGCTCCTCATGTGTGCTGTGGGTAAGAATCTGACAGCTGTCTGCTTTGATAAAGCTGAATTTCATAAAGGACCCATCTTTCTCCAGGTTGCTGCACTGTAGATGAAAGTGTCAACAGTAGCTAAGAATCTTTTGCATTCCAGACATAAAAATAGGACTTCCACATTTATATGCTTTTAAAAAAGCCGATATAAATGCATAAAAGAAAGCTGAAATCCATGGAAATTACTGCCCTAAATTTTGTGTCCCCATATCCTAGTAAACTTAGAGGCAGACAAGAGCTTCTTTTAAGGAAGGCAGGGAAAATCCAAACAAACAGGCAAGCTCATAGACTGCCTAGATGTGAATTGCATTTTCTTTCTTCTTGATTTTGTGAAAACCTGCTTGCACCTGAGAAGAGGAAAAGTCTATCTTCAGCTGCCCTATTTACACAACAAGAGTGTGACCAAGAAATCAATGCACTTAGCAGAAGAGAAAGGTACCTCATAGTAACTAGGTCATAAACACTCTATCTCTCTTTTGCCTTGAAGCCCTGCTCTTCTTCTATTTATTTTGTGTTTCAGTACAAAAACACATTGCTCTTTCAAAAGCTTCATTGCCAAACTTCTCCTTAATGTGAGCTTTTATTTTCTGAGCGCTGGTGCATTGACTATTGCAGGATGTGTATACAGTATGTGTCCATCAGAGAGAAACAGAAAATACCAAGGCCTTGCCTTGCAATATCCCCTTCTGCAAATAATGCAAATAAAATATTGTTCCCATTATTTATGTGGACATTTACTCAAGGGCCAGATAACCCTTGCCCATGTCATGTTATTGATGTTTTATTGATAAATGTGATAGCTGTTTTACAGGGTTGAACACACATGTTTTAGTGATGCAAGCTGAGATAACATGGATGAGGAGAAAGGCAACTTGACCTGAAAATAAGCAAGCCACCTTACAATTCTTCCAGGTTTTCTTTTTCCAAAGAGGTTTTGCAGCCCCAGTGCAAGAAAGTGGGTGGGTCTCAATTCCAATCACTGTGACATTTTTCCCCCACAACCCACCAAGATCATTCCCTGTTGTGTAACTGCCATTACTGGAGGTACATCCAGGTCTCATGAAATCCTCATGGGCAGTGAGACAGGTAAAAAAAAATACTCCAGTTATTAATATTTTGATTATTCCAGTCATCTCAAGCAAGGGTAGTGGTAAAGTGTGATAATTAAATTCTGAGAAGGTAGTAAGTCAAACACTGCTGCAGAGTTCTGCCATGGCCTCAAAATGCGGCAGCGATGAGATCAGAGATTAAATGGCACTTCCAGAATGTTACAAAATGAAATTTGTTTTTGCAACAGGAATGCTAATGTGTCTGAGCAAATGTATTCACAAACAAGGACAGTCAGTGCAAGGGGAGACATGCTTTGCAGAAGTAATGCCAAAGGAGAAGGTAATGGGCAGCTAATGAAATGGGAATCAGCAACAAGGCTGAGCTGAACTGACATGCAGTGCTCCTTTGCCCACACAGACTCTTGGTCATTCCAGCAGCAATTCCAACTTTCCTCAGAGCCATGTCTTGGAGGATAGGAACAGCACTCTGGGTAGAGTTTCAGGATATGTTGTAGTTCTTAACAGCACAGCCTGCCCATTGCCAAAGTCAGGATTTACGGGTGGGCAGGGAGGAAGAGGAAGAGGAAAAAGTTGCTATTTCCTAGAAAACGTTTAACACAGAGTGGGCATCTGGCAGATGGCACCTGGGTCTCTGAGAGCTCAGCAAGCCTGAGGGGAGAGCTGTTAGTGCTGGGGAGAATGGAGGGCATGGGTGAGGGCAGGAGAGAAAGGGAGGAGTAAGGGTAATGATGTGGTGGTTCTGGCTGTTAATCCTGATGGCATGCTGCTGTTGTGCCTTTTTTTTCTTTTTTTTTTTTCTTTTTTTTTTTTTCTTTTTTTTTGGTTTATTCTAAAGAGCGATGAATAATAATTAAAAAATGCAGAACTGCTTGGCTCAGATATTTTTTTTACCCAAGCTGCAAATTCCAAAGGGAAAAGCCTTTCTCCAGTTTTGGTGGAGAAAATGTGTTTCTGCATAAGAGTTCCCAGGTATGGAAAAAAGCAGGCACATTTACACACAATTTTTGAGATTGGTATAGTTTATGATTAAGTGCAGGCAAGCTGGTCTTCTTATTTTCACAGTGGAGGCTTTAAATGACATTCCTGCAGTTCAGTGAGGGAAACTGTATTTTAAACTTTCATGTGGAAAAGATCTGAGGTATTTTGGCAACCACTTCCCTTAAAACCTTCTCTTTATTTTTACAGGGAAAAATATTTGTTGTTACTGAATTCATCATACCTGGCAGAAGTTTATATAAACCTGCACAAAACATTTCTTTTTTCTTGGTTTATGCTATTAATGGAAAAATTTCACTGAAAGAGATGAATTAAATTTTGTGGCTAAAACTAATAAAGTAAGTTCAGACACGATAGATTTCAAACAGCACTGCAATTATGAAATATTTAAATATGGATTGTTTTGAAAAAATGTATTGTCCACAGTAATTCTACCAGTTGCATTTCTGACGTGGGTTTTTTAGAACATTTAAGCCATGTAGTTTATAAGAAGTGTTTATGTGCCAGTGCTGGAAACAAGGAAATTATCAAAAGTTTGACTATAGAAGGTAATTTCTCTGCATCCAGTGTGGTTGTAATGCTTCCTGAAGTTTTCTGCCCAGACCTTCAAAACTTTATCTTGATTTCTCTGCCAGCTTAAACAACAGCTGCATAGCAGCATTCCTGGATCAAATGGAGCACACTGAACACAGTGGATAGATGAATCTTGTCTGCAAAGATCAGGGAGGAGACCAGGAAAGCAATGTGGAATTGTTCATCTTGCCTGCTCTAGCAGATGGACTTCCAGGGTTCTCATTGTTTAGACAAGACTTTTTCACCCCTCAGTGCTGTGGCCCCCATTTTCTGCTCCTGCTTATTGGAATCAGAGCATTCCCACAATCAAAGGAAAAAGTGGATTTACAGCAGTTACAGAGCCCTTGGACATGTCCTGCACAGATCAGCCACCCAAAGCCCAGGAAGTTACAGATCCCTGGTCTATCCCAAAACATATCTTTGATATTCAGCAGAGGCTTTTACCCCACTGACACAGTGCATTTGTCAGAGCATTAAATCTGTGTTAGAAGGAAACTCTTTCATACCAAAGCTATCAGCACTGTCATTTCAGTTGCCTTTAATGACAAGTGTGCAATGTGAGACCAACCCTATTTTAATTTCATAACTGCTGACTCTGAAAAGCCACTATTCTCTGACCTTTTTTTAGTGTTTTCTCTCATAACAATTACAGTTTGGCTAATAGTATAAATTATCACTTGCTTAAAGCTGCAAATTACAAGTTGCATGCTCCCCAAGCCTGCTTTGCCCAGAACACTTCTAGATT
The DNA here is from genome assembly GCF_012460135.2 of Molothrus ater. Classification (NCBI taxonomy): domain Eukaryota; kingdom Metazoa; phylum Chordata; class Aves; order Passeriformes; family Icteridae; genus Molothrus; species Molothrus ater. The sequence goes on along the minus strand of NC_050479.2, from coordinate 15,228,944 downwards.
AAAAGAAAATCCTCATTTATTCTACCGTTGTTGGTGGGGACTCAGGAAAGAAGAACACTTCTTCCATCACAGATTTCATTGTGTGGTAAATCCTTCCTCATCTAGATAAACTGTAAACTGTATCATAATATATTGATCTTAATTCTTAGTGGGTTTTCACAGTAAAAACTGTTTTCCTTTGAGTGTTGGTCTTGTTTGGTTTTGGTATTTAATGATTTTTCAGGTAGGGTTTTTTCATTAATTTTAATCAAATGCAACATTGTGGCAGGAGATGGAGAAATTCACTGCAACATCCTTGGCAGTCACAATATCCCTCTCCTCATCCCCATGGTGAATTTCATACCTTTGAATCTGGGCCAGGAAAGAGACTGGAAGGGCAAGTGGCTATCCAGGTGTCTGACTGTAGGTCTGTGCTGCAGAAACTCTGCACAAGGTGGGACTTCAAAGTGATAATCATATGAATTAAATCAATGTGTATATCATGTCATTTATAGTCCAATGATATTGAAAATGATGCTTTTTAGTCACTAGTAATAAGTTAAACTTAACTGCTCACAGAATTTGACTGTGGATTAAAAGTGCCAAGGAATACTCAGATAATACAGTGACTTACTAAAGCTACTAAACAGAAGATAAAATATGTAATTAAAGTTCACTGAGGGAATATTCTCTTTAAGAAACATATGTACACTACAAATACCTTTAAAAATATTATCTTTTCTAGTAAAATATCTGAAGAGCAGAAAGTAGCTCTATGAGAAAACAGTGAAGTTGTTCTCAGTGCCTGGTAGACTACAGAAAGGGTTTGTACACCTGGCAATAGTGAGTAACCATTGAAGTGGGCAGCAATGAGTGGGCCATAGACCTCTGTCAGCAAAAATACCCAAAACTTTAACAGCCTTCCAAGCACAGTGTACAGAAGTGGAAACCACCTGGCATATAGCAGACAGCTGTATGGTATTATTGTATATAATTATTATTAACAAAACACAGCCGCTGGCTGATGTAGATCCAGCCTTTCTGAGCTGTGTATTTTTCTGGAGGACTTTAGTTAAGATAACCAAAGCTGTTCTGGCTGTCACCAGGGTGACCATTTTCTGCCTGTTGTTTTATGTCTGTGCCAGAAAAGTAACCACCCAGAAATCCCAGCACTCACTTTAAAAGCCCGAGAAGTGTCTCCTCTTTCCTCCCCCAATAACATCTTATTTCTTTGTATTGTAATTTCTATTAAGAGGTGTTTAAAGTTAAATAGGCCCTCCTCTAAAAACAAAACAAACAAGGAAACCAACTCCAAAAACAACAACAACAAAAGACATTTTGAAGCAGTATTAGTGTTTCCTGTCAATATGTGCTTTTTTGTATCCAGACTCCACGCAGTTCCCATAGTCTGCCAGCCTCAGAGCTGTGACACCTCTGAGGCTCAAGCCTTCAAGACGGGGGTTGCTACTGAATTGCCAAGACTTAAAACTTTCCAGTTCCTAGTTTATAACTTCCTTGGACTAATAGGTTTCTGCAACAGCTCCTCAAGCCTTACACATTGTTTCAGTATGTATTTCATCAGTTTAGTATTGCTGCCAGTACAGCTCAGTCTGCCTTGAAATGGAAGTGCATGATGAACCCATTCAATTATTTCACTGCACTATAAAAAAAGCTGTTCATTAGTCCAACCTTTGCAGATGAGAGTGGACTTGGTACAAGCAAATTATTTCACTTAAATCTTGGACAGGTTCAAGTTAATTTGTGATCATAGTGTGCTTTTGCTGCCTTTACAAAAGATAAACAAGGCAAAAAAAATTCTTTTGCAAATATTGGAGTGTTCTGACTTCATTAAAATATCCTCAAGTGCATTTTTAAACTGTTTAACCAACAGAAGCATCTTTAACTTCTCTCTGGTGCTTTCATAGTGGACATTGTGTCCCATTTTAAAAACAAGTAATTACATGCCACAGCATCCAAACTAAATAAATGAAGTTTCGAGTACCAGATCTGGGAATAGTTACTCCATTTCCCTTGTCTTGTATCCACACACTTCCTGTGCCTGTGAAAACATACTGTCCAAGTGACTGAGAACATAAGAATCCATCTTCTCATAGACACAGAAGAACTTGGAGAAACATTCCAGGATCTGAGAATTTAATTCCGTTGGTTCATTTAATGTTTACCTTATTGCAACAGCAAGAACTACCTCATAAATAAATTGTTAAAATGAAATGTCCCTTTTAGACTTCATTTTCTCCACACTCTTCTATCAGTTGACAGTGATCAATAAATAACCTTTCTACAGCAGGGCTGAGGACTGCAGATATTCTTGTATGTTAAGACATCTCTGGTGTCACTGACTGACAGCAGCATGGTCTGGAGTGGAAGAAGAGCAAAGAAGACCACACTGCTCTAAGCTGCCCTGCAAAAGCTGGTTAATCCACATGCCCCACTGCACCTGCCCAGAGGAGTCTCTGTCTGCATCAGTCTCTGCACCAGGCAGGTTGGTTTTCTATTTACAGCACTTCTCTAAGTCTCTTTGGAGCATTAGGTAAAATCTTCCAGACATCCCAGATTCAGGCTTCATGGCTTTTCTCCTTTCCAGTCTGAAGTTGGGGCTTGCTTTCTGACCTCCAAAGAGGTTCAGGTACATACATGTCTACATCCCACCAGAAAACAAGACTGAGGCATCGGTGTCACCATGGCCACCAGACACTGATGCATGGCTTGTGACAGAGGCAGTCTTTTATGCCATATTTCTTTCACATCTCAATGAACTGTTAATTATCCCTTCCAGTTCAGAGAACAGAGTTCACAAAATCATCTGGCAAAGTGTTTCTGAGTAAAGGCACCTGTCCCAGGGCTATGGACCATCTCTGCTAATGAACGGCTGAGTGGCTCCTGAGTTTCCCTTGAAGAGATCACATTGCAAATTCTTGGCTGAAATGGGAATCAGAGGATTTCTTCAACCAAGGGAGACAGTACAGCATGTTTTAGTATTCTCATTTTAATATACATTTTTGTGTCTTCACAGGCACAGGAGTGACAGAATGAAGAACCAAAGCAAGTAAAACTGCTTTTCAACGTAAAGTACAAATTTCCTCAATTGGATGCTCTGTAGATACTTGACTTTTGGAGGAAACATGTTTGACAACATGTGAGGCTTTTCCATGGTTTCATTAAATAAGTCACTATTTTTTTTAAATCAGCAGAGGCAAGTAGGCAGCATTAGACATCACTACCTGAGTAGTCAAACTTCATTCAATTTTATTGTGACTCAACTCAGGGTTTGCATAAAGGCAAGGTGTCACATAGCTAAGGAGTAGATTAATGATGCCACACTCTACAAGCTTCAGCTTGGCCAGTTCTTGACTTTAATTCTGAAGTTGCAACATATTGATGAAAATGGCTACATAAAATCTCCAAAAAAGCTAATTTTCACCAGAGGTTGAAATGCTTACACGAGTGAAAAGCATATTGATCCTCATGCCCATCCCTTCCCCTGTAACTGCTGCAGTTTAAGGGTTTGATGAACTGTGAAGTTTTTGCTTTGATTTCTTTAATAGGCTCTAGAAAAGGCAGAACAGTAGAACAATTTATTAATGTATCTGTGAGAAAAGAGGAACCATGGACATTCCATCATCTTGGAAGATATTAAATGGTGAGGAAAACAAGTGTTTAAATTTGGATGATAAACTTTTTATACTTAGGCCTATCATTTATTATTGCATTTGTAAGTCATCTGCCACCCAGGAGTTTATAATCTGATTTGCCTCTAGGCAGGTATTTTTCAGCTTGTTCTGTCTGAGGGGCTTCCTTGCTAGGAGAAACCCTTGTCATTTAATAGGACATGGGAAGGGTGCCAAAATGTTATATATTCACTCATAGACTGGAAAAAAGTTCATAGTAAAAAACAAGGTCATTTTTCATGTGCTGCTGGTGAAGGATAGACAAATCTTAGGCACATCTGCATGTGTGTTGGTTTGGGTTTTTCCCTGTTACATGGAGTATTGCCAGCCACTGGACCACAGGTGGGAAAACACTACCCTAGGGACACAAAGTTATATATTGGTTATAGAAATAGAAATTATCACAAACTGACAGGGAAAATGGAAGGAAAGGGCACATAAATTGTTTTGTTACTGCACTTTCGCTTTCATTTCTGGTTGCAATCAATATCGAGTAGAGAAAGTTCCTGGTTTACCACCAAAGTCCAACCTGGGCTAAAAGAAATTGCCAAAATTAGGAGTTGTGAAATACTCCAAAAGGTAATTTACAGTACTGTGTTTTGGAGTAAATACATGTTGAATTTACATCTTCAAGCTTATACTTCACCTGACTTTTTTCTGGGATACAGGGAAAGAGCATTGCACTTTACTTTGTTCAGAAGTTCTGTTTTTCTACTGTAAGAACTAGGACCATAATTTATTTACTTTTAATAAAGATAAAATTTCTAAGAAAATATCAAAACATGATGTATTGCCTATCAGTATTTTGCAGGATCTGAAACTTACTAAATGCATTTAAATGTAAAGAATAGCTGTAAAATTTTGCCTCTTTCAAATACAAATGAAAAGGTTAAGAGGTTGAATCCAGCGCAGTACAAGAATTTAGCCTCTTTTGATTTCTTTTAGATTTATGTAGAAAGGCCTCCACTAATATGGAACTTTCTTTCTTTCTTTCTTTCTTTCTTTCTTTCTTTCTTTCTTTCTTTCTTTCTTTCTTTCTTTCTTTCTTTCTTTCTTTCTTTCTTTCTTTCTTTCTTTCTTTCTTTCTTTCTTTCTTTCTTTCTTTCTTTCTTTCTTTCTTTCTTTCTTTCTTTCTTTCTTTCTTCCTTCCTTCCTTCCTTCCTTCCTTCCTTCCTTCCTTCCTTCCTTCCTTCCTTCCTTCCTTCCTTCCTTCCTTCCTTCCTTCCTTCCTTCCTTCCTTCCTTCCTTCCTTCCTTCCTTCCTTCCTTCCTTCCTTCCTTCCTTCCTTCCTTCCTTCCTTCCTTCCTTCCTTCCTTCCTTCCTTCCTTCCTTCCTTCCTTCCTTCCTTCCTTCCTTCCTTCCTTCCTTCCTTCCTTCCTTCCTCCCTCCCTCCCTCCCTCCCTCCCTCCCTCCCTCCCTCCCTCCCTCCCTTCTGCCACTTCCTTCCTGTCAGACCAGGCTATATTGACATTTTTCACAAGGCTTATTTTCTCAGGTTACAAATCATGGTTTTTTCATAGTAAATAATAAAGTTCACAAGACAACTGTCCCTGAAACAGACTGGAAGAGGGCAGGTTTAGGTTGGATAAAAGGAAGAAATTCTTGACTGTGAGGGTGGTGAGGCACTGGAACAGGCTGCCCAGAGAATCTGTGGATGCCCCAGTCCCAGAAGTGCTCAGGGCCAGGTTGGATGGGGTCTAAGCAAGCTCCCTGTCTTCAAGACAGTTCATGCACCAACAACTCCACTTTTCTCTTTCTCTGTGTCTCTGGTCACACACTGGGAGTTTGATCTGGCCAGGATATTCAATCATAATGAAAAAATCTGATATAGTAGTGGGCATAACCCATTAACAATTGTGAAACTAAGAGTAGTCTACAAGCCTTCTGCATCATTCAATTCACCAGAAATTACTGATAGTCAGAATCTGGGAGGTGAGGAAGCAGAATAGTGAAATTATCTAAGTATTCTGTTAACTGCATATTTTTTCTTCACTCAGTAGATTGGATAAAAGTGAAAAATTTTTCTTTGGGAATGTTAGATTCCTGACCAAATTCACCCATGAATGCAACTAGTGCATAGCTTATTTCTTAATGATTTGGCTAGTGTGCAGGCAATTTGTACACCTAGATACATTAAAAAGAGCAATTCCTCTGCTTAGTTTCTGGGTTTACTGCAGTTGCTCTAGGTATTTTCCATTCTCATGATGCTTGACGTAGCAGGATTAGTTTTGAAACAGGAATAATACTCCACTTATCTTTAAAGTTGTTAAGCAACATTTCTCCTAAAACACAATATGTCTGCTTTCCTCAAACCAAGTAGTGAAAAAGAAATCTGCCTAGGGGCATGAGTCCTGAGCAGAGTCCAGTTTTGTAAGCCTGTGAAGCCCTTGGACTCGCTCAACAGTGCTCCCTAAGGCAGGTTGTTTTCTTGTGCTAAAACAACACCACAGTGGAGTTCCTTTGTTCTGTGATACAGCTTTGGTGTTTTTCAGATGGATTCAGTTGCCTGAACATAATGGCAAGGTTCTTTTTGATAGCTGAGAGCATGGAGTTCATGTTCGTCCAGGATTCAGAAAACATTTTTTCTATATAAAAAGCTCACATGTACAAGGTCTTGGAAACAGCCTCATAGCCAACCTGGGTGCAGAGTCTGGTTGTCTATGTAGAAAAGCACACCTAAGGACTATCAAGGTTTTGTACAAAAATACAAGTTCTTAAAGCTTTGGCATAAGGTTTTCCCACTGACTGAGACTATTATCTGTTATGAGGGAGAAATGCCTAAGAATGGGAAATAGAGAGTGATTCTTGCAATCTTCAGGATTGTCTTCAGGATTTTAATACCACAGAATGTATTCAAGCCAGTGCTCTTAATATTCAGTGATGGATATTCTCTGTTTTGACCCCTCCATGACCCTGTGGAAATCCCAGAATGGGTCAGGTGGGAAGGGAACACAGTGAATCCTCTGGTCCAATCTTCCTGCTTGAGCAGGGTCATCCCAGAGCACATGGCACAGGATTGTGTCCAGACAGTTCTGAAATATCTCCAGTGAGGGACACTCCACATCCTCTCTGGGCAATCTGTTCCAGTGCTCAGTCACTGCACAGGGGAGAAGTTCTTCCCCATGGTCAGGTGGAGCTTCCTGTGCATCAGTTTCTGCCTCTGGTCCTATTGCTCAGCATCACTGAGAAGAGCCTGGATCCATCCTCTTGACACCCCCCCTTCAGATACTTGTAGACAGTGATAAGATCCCTTCTCAGCTGTCTTTTTTCAAGGCTGAGCAGACCCAGCTCTCTCAGCCTTTCATTGTAAGAGTGATGCTCCAGCCCTCTAATCATCCTTGATGCCCTGCACTGGACTTGCTACATGTCTCTCTTGTCCTGAGGAGCCCAGAACTGGACACAGCCCTCCAGACACGCCTCACTGGGGCTGGGTGGAGGGGCAGGGTCACCTCCCTGCCCTGCTGGCACTGCTGTCCCTAATGCACCCCAGCATCCCATTGGCCCTCTTGGCCCCAGGGCCCTGCTGGCTCATGGACAGCTCATTGTCCATGGACCCCCAGGCCCTTCTCTGCAGAGCTGCTTTCCAGCAGGGCACCCCCAGCCTGTGCTGGTGCCTGGGCTGGTCCCTCCCCAGTGCAGGAGCCTGCATTTGCCTTTTCTGAATTCCAGACCATTCCTCTGCCCATCCCTCCAGCCTGTCAGGGCCCTTCTGAAGGGCTGCCCAGCTCTCGGGGGTGTTGGCCACTCCTCCCAGCTCTGGGCCTGCAGTGAGCTCACTGAGGAGGCCTCTGCCCCAAGTCACTGATGAATGACTTAAATAATACTGGGCCCAGTATTGAGCCCTGGTGGATACCTGGCCTTTACTGTGCCTCTGTTCATGATCCTCTGGGCTCAGCCATTCAGGCAGTTCTCCATCCACCTCACTGTCCACTCATCCAGTCTGCACTTCCTGAGTTTGCCTATGTGGATATTGTGAGAGACAGAATGAGTTTTTGCAGTTTAATTATGCAGTTTGGGGAGTGTGTGCATGAGAAAAATATTTTGATCTGTTTTAAAGTGATGGCCTGATCATTTCAATGCTTGTTCTGTGAGAAATACTTCATAATTGTTTACTTTTCACCATTTCATTCACAGAGATATGCATACAGTTATTACAGCCTCTTCCTCCATAGAAATATCTCTTTCCAACGGAAGGGTCTTTTGTTGTGTAGTTTTTTGTTTGTTTGTTGCCTGTCATCACCTCTGACTGCCTGGGGAAAAATTCTCATTGTAGTAAAGCCACAGAATGACATCCTGCTCAGGAAGGAGTGTTATCCAGCCCTTGTGAAATGTGAATACCACTCCTTCTACACACAGTTACAGACAGGAGGATGCAAACTACACACACACATCTTTGAAGATGTGGGTCCCACTAAAGGCACACAGGGACATAATTTCTAGCTTTTTCCTACAATTCCTTTCCCCCTAACCTTCTCTTTTTATTCTGACCTCTGCTGCCTATCAAACAGATTTTTTCATCAAGCTGACTGTGATAATTCCCTCTTCTCCCTCTGGGCCTGTTAGTAATCATTTAGAGTTCATATTTTTCTCAGGTACATCACATTCATCAACAAAGGATTTTACTGACCACTTTATTTCTCACCAATGCAGTCTTGCTTTAATTCTTTCCAACTAGCTTTAGCTTTTATTATCCTGCCTATTTTTAAAACACCAGCAAACATTTGTCTATTGACCAGCTGCCTGTGCTTTCAGATGTCTCAGGATGAGATGCAAAGTGCTGATCCTACTGCACATCACTGTAGCATTGCACCTGTGACTTTGCCCACTGTAAAAATGACCACAACCCCTATTCTTCTTTCTCTAAACTCTAATCAGCTATTAATAAATGTCAAGTTAGCTTCTTAAGAACCTTTGTTGAGGAACCTTGCCCAAAGCTCTTTAAAAATACCAGAATGTATTTAACAATGTGATACCTCTTTAACAGTCACTGGTTCCTCCAAGGAGATTTGACAAGTTTGTGCAGCATGACTTCCCTTCTCAAAGCCTTACAGGCTTGTCTGCCATAGAGAACAATTTTTCCATGCTTTCTCTAACCCTCTCCTTTATTGCAGAACCTACTGATTTTCCCAGGACAGCTGTTAGATACACTGTACAAGTACAAACAACGAGTACAGCACAAGTAGTATTTTTCAGCCATGGATTTTAAAGCATTTCTGAAGTTGTGCAGAAAGTAATTGGCAGAGGTGGAAGCAAGAGAGAAATGAAAGGAAAAAGAGCCAAATATAGCCACAAGCAGAGAGTGTACAAATCCCAGGTTTCTTCAGGAAAGTTTTTTAAGGAACAGATTTAGACCCCACAGAATGCAGAAGAAAGATTCTTGCAGAATTCTGTGGGCTTTGGGTCAGATTTTAAATCCTGAAGCCGTCAGTATCCTGCCAGATCCCTCATCATACCAAAATGTACTAAAAAATCTATCAGAAGACTGGAGAATACTTCAAAGGAAATATGCACAGAACCCCATAGGAGAAAGTGTGTTATAAATGTGAACTCAATTTGATTTACTCCTCTCTTTGATAGTAGAAATATCCTGTAGCTGAAAACAGCTGTGAGCATACTCAAATATGGAAAAAACACCATTAGTGGTCTTCTTGTCCTTGGGCTGCTAGTATAAAAAGAATCAAGGATTTCTGCTAGTCATATAGGTAGGAATTCACTGTATTTGTGCATAAAATGGAGGGAAAAAAAGCCATTGTGTTGGTTTGCTTTTCTTTCCCTTTGAGAAAAAAAAGGATTTAGATTTATCAGGTCCAATTTAGAAGGTCAAGTATCCACTGGATTGGAAGAAAAAGCTGTAATGTCAAGAAAAATTTCAGAGGTCAGTTTCCTCTACCTTGGGACTTTATTTAAAGGACTTAAGGACATAAGATCTTCTGGTTCATTTACATTGTTTGGACATGTTCTCATGCTTTTAATAAAGGCTGTGTTGTTTCTCACTAGCTGTGCACAGGAAGGTTTAAGGCACACAGGAGGTTACACACAGAACACACCATGTGGAGTATGATAGAAGAGACTCTTGCCCTCCTATAAACAAATGGGAAAACTTACCAGAAAAATCAGCAAAGCAATGCTTGTCATGATTAGATATCCATCTTTCACATTTTTACATATAAAAGTTACAAAAAATTATTTGTAAATAAATAGAGAGAATCTTGGGTCAATCAGTAAACACTCTACCACAGAAAAACACTTTGGAATGAAGTTATCACAGAGAAAACATGTCTCTTCTTTGGAAAGGCCATTCTGTAAGAAGGTGTGTAAGGTTTGTGTGCATTTAGCAAGATGAGGATGAGAGGGAATGTGCATGCTATTTGTGGATCCATGAGGGAGAAGGGTAAATAAATTCTGTGTGGGAATTACAATTCTGCAGATTTTACATGCTATATGCTCAGAGATAACCATTATTGCAGAATCTAATGGACATTGGAAGTCTATGATCTGAGATAATATGTCCAGTCTATATGAAGTCTCATGTTTATCTATACAGAACTGTTATATGTGGTACTAAATAATAATAATTTTTAAAAGAATTAAATTTAGAATTATTTCTCAAAGATAAGTATACCGTGCAATTATTCAAAACTGTCAAATAACTTTTAGTTGCTGCTAGAATACATGGTAGCATTAGCAAATCACCACTGTAACTCCTCATTTCCTCAAAAAACATAATGTATGAGTCTTATGGAAGTTGTTGGCTATTTTAGAGGGCAAAGTATCAATTCTGTCAGAAAGAAAGAAATTCCATTTCAAATTTTCATGACTTGCCCAAGATCTTTCTTCCTTTCTCTAAATAAAAAAAGAATTGTTGAAATTTCACGGCAGAGTTATGCAAGACAAGGCATGTTGGACATAGCTGACATTGTTGGGATGGTGATCTGTGGTGTACACTGCTATCAGTTGATCAAAGGCTCTGCAACATTTCTGGGATACCAGAGGTCCTCTTGAAGAATTTATGCCTGTAATACAAGCAAATTGTTGAGACTTTCAATTAAAATCTTTGAAAATTTCCATACAAAGGGCAGAAAAAGGAGGGATAAGGCAAACATAAAAAGAATAATCTTGCTGATCAAGGAGATCCTTGCCCTTGTGAATAGCCAAATGCTGTTGAGATACAAAGAAGAAAGAACAACAACAATAAACATAAAATAAAACAATAAAAGCCACGTGAGATGGAAAAGGAGATGAAGACTGTCTGAGCAGCAGCCCACCTTTATCTCCACGGGTCTGAGAAGGTCATCAGACAAATTGTGGGAATTTTGTGTAACTACATTGGTGACTCTCTGCCATGCTGCATCACAGGATTCCTGTACACAAAGGAGTGTTCTATTTCTGAAACAGGCCTGGCCAGAGGGACAGACACATGGACATATATGTCTGTATATACATATATAACCATATGCATAATAGGTGTAATACCTGTGTGTATACAGCCTGCCACAGTCTGGCCACCAGAGTACCATGTGAGAAACCAAAAGGTTGTTTCCAGAATTGTTTGCTCCTTGGAAACTGGAACATGTGAAATTAGTTTGTTATCATTACCAAGGCTTTTGATCCATCCTGAAGAATCTAAACTAAATTGTTTTGAATTATGTTTTTTTGCATAGACCTTGCCAAGAACATGTATTTTGTGACTCTGTATTTTGCTAATGTCCACTGGCATCCCAAATTGCTCATCTCCACAGAGTGCTTGTCCCATGGCCAGTATCTTGTCGAGAACTTGAGTATCTCCTTGTTATAGAATCTTACTTTCCTCCTTTCCTTAGAGGGTATATGAAGGATTTTGGGTTTCTATCAATAACTCGTTACCACAGGACACTAATAATCTCATTCAAATTCTTTGCATTGGAGAAGAAGTTGATGGTGGGACTTTTTTCCAAAGGAAACAAACTAGTTAGAATTATATATTTTTTTCCTGCTCAAACTGGAAACAATCAAGAACTTAAAAAAATAGTTTAAGAAAGTAGTATTTTTCAATGTAATCAGCTCAGTTGTCAAGATTTGCAGCATTTGACAAAGGAAGAGTCTTCATTCACCCTCAGATTCATCATATGGAGTGTTTGTGTGTGACAAATGTTCTAATATAACCCTCCAGTGGCCACAGAGGCATGAAATGTCTTATTCACTCTGTGTCTTCAAAGAATTTGTACTTCAGAGATGGCAAGAAAAGCCCCCATGTAAGTGGGGGAAGATAATTTTTGGGAAGATAATTAAAACAACAGGTCTTTCCTTCTATGAAAATACTGCCAGGTATCAATTTTTTAAAAACAAAATTTATGTGTGAATAGTCAGAGCACTGAATGGAGTGATGGGTACATAATGCAAATCAGATGGGATGGGGATGATTCTCCAAACTTAGTATCTAGCTCTGAAAACCCTTTCAGAATTCCTAAATAAGAAGTAGAGCATGCAGTAGGGAGTGCAGCCATTTTAAAAGTAGGACTTAATGCATAACTTTCAAGAAATCATTTTTCTTTTAACTGCATCTTAAATATTCAAAGGCATTTTCTCTGCAGAGCAGCTTTTAAGAGGATTGGTATGCCAGACACACTTCATGTTGTCCTTATCTTTATTTAAACAAATCAGCTTGGTGCTCTGAAGTATCAAACTAAAATCTGAGCTGAGCAATATCACAAAAAGAGCTGTTTGTACATACAAATAGCATCAATTGTGCCAAGCACAACAGAAAACATAGCCCACTAGTAAATGTATTCAACTATGAAGTGCAAATTTTTGGCTGGGGGCTCTACATCTAGGAATGTTTTGTCCAGAAGAGTTGAGTTTATTTAATACTAACTAAAATAATAAATCCTGTTAAGAAAATCTATTTGACAATATCCTCATGCTTGAAAGGAATATAAAAGATACAAACATTTTCAATATAATTAGATCTTTTTCAGCTCTATGGTCATTAATTAATAAGCTATAGATTGACATAATAATGAGTCATAGAATGACTTCTGGAGCAAGCAACATCTTGAAACTCCAATGAGCCAAACAGGGAATCATCTAGGCTTTTTTGGTTAAAATCTTACGGAAAAAATTTGAACATGTAATGATAAATACTGTAAGTAGGAGATCGGGGAGTCTAAACTCAAATATTAGCTAAAATTCTTCACCACTTAAATGTAAATTTACAATAATTAATTTTCAAATTGTGCCTTATGTTTTATAGGCATTAAAAAGCATTTCCAGGAGTTCTTTTGATTATCATACCATCAACAGAGAATTGCACAACTAACAGTATCTGACAAAGAATAGTTTGATTTCTAGATTTTGTGTTCCATAGTGACTAAAGCACATGGATTTTGATCCAGAGCTTGGTGTTAGGTGAAAATTCCTATGTCTTTTTATGGATTTTGTAATGGCCTCACAGTAACTCTTGTCCCTCCTTTTGTTAAAACTGAATCAAAATGATGCTTGTGATTGCCAATCAGTAGCACTGGTTGGATCATTTATTCCTGTGTGTGAGGAATCCTGGATCACATATTTGGGAGTTCTGACCCACATCAGCTTTCTAGAGAGAAGGAAAAAGAGAAGGGGGTACAGCAGGCAAGGCAAGGTGGGTTGGGTGAATATACAATTAATGCTTGCTTTGGGATGGTGTTATAGATATTAGGTGTGCAGATTGGTGATATAAACTGTCATCATAATAAGCATAGAGGACCATAAAATATATATATTACAAGTTGGTTCTCTGTATCTGGTACTCTGCAAGACAGCTTGCATGTTTCAAAGTCTTTTGCTGGTCCTGTAGCTTCAGTGAGAATGGACTAAATGCAAGGAAAATATTTGAACTTTACCTACTTGAACTTAATAACAGGCATTTCACCTATATGTACCTTCACTGCTTTTCTGGATGGAGCTGGTGGGCTGGATCTGGAGAGTGCCCTTTAGACCACACAGCATTTGAACTCCCTGTCAGGTAGTTTTGGGCATTTAAAGGAGGAAAAATGTACAGAGAGAGTAAAGCTACCCAGGTATTACTGCAAATGATGCTATGAATCATTAAACCAAAATGGTATATGAAAATCTTTGATGATGCCAATGAATCCACCAAAAAAGACATCACATTACTTTAGCCTTGGATTGTGCTTCAGTGATTTCTCATCAAGCCCTGGTGCTTCTGCCATTTTCTCTGATTGTCAAGATCAGATAACAAATGGATATTCCTTTATGTACCCTGGAAAGTATGGTTCATAGCTGTTGGATAAGGAGTAAATTATTGCCCTATTCAGTCAACAGCTGGAAATGCTGTATGAGGCCTTTAATGCTTTCTAGGAAAGAGAGAATTATGTAAGACACAGAACAATAAAACCACCAAAATTAGTTTTGTTTCAGACTCAAAATGTTTACTAATTTCCAACAAAAATAGAGCCCTTGCTGTGTTATGAACAGATAATTGGCAAGTAAAAATTTGAAAGAGTCTGGTAGGATTAAAAAAAGGACTTGTTTTTTAACTTCCTAATGCAGAAAAAATTAAGACATTTTATGGACTGATCAAACCTTCATAAGAACTGTCTAGAAAAGTTCAAGAAAGATTTTAAGTCTTCGCCCAGGACTGCAACCATGAGGCTGTCCTCATTTTTGGAACTGAGAAATGAGATGGTATAAAGTTGACTCCTTAAAGTGGTTGTTGTTATTTCTTAAATTATTTTTAATATGGCATTGAGCTCTTATCCTTCTTCTTTCATAATAAAAATAGTAATGTGCAGCTTGGCAAAAACCTAATATTTTGACATAAATAAATTAAATAAATTATTTTCAAAATTCAAGAGCAAGATTAAAATCAAAAAACATATTAGAAGAGATTCTTAGAAGAGTTTCATGCATATTAGAAGAGTTTCATGCATACTTATTTGCCTTTAAGTATGGGCATTTTAATGACTGTAATTAGAAGGCTGGGTGGGGACAAAGCAGATTTAATTTTCGTACAAACCAATAAAACTTCCAGAAGTATTTCATTCCTGTGTAGTGTCAGGAACACCTTGATGTGGTTAGTATGCTAGAAATAGAAGATACAATCTTTTTCCCACAGAAGCCAGCGTGTGATTTTCCCTTTGGCTCCAAAGGCAGCAGCACTGAGCAGTAAATTAATGCAGAAAATGAAGCAAAGCAAGATGTTTCTTTACTAAAACAAAATGCTTGTTTTGTGCCAATGCCAATGCTGATGCCAATGCTGCTACTATATTGATGTAAACTCAATTATATCCCCTACAGCCTTATTGAAATTAAACTTAAAAATTAAACAGCACAAAGGGAAATTCTTCCAACACAGTAGAGTCTATAGATTAATCACAAGTGCTTGACTATTGAATGCTTGAAACTACTTTTGTACTCTCTGCTATGGCCATGTTCCCCCAGCAAAAAGCACAACAATAGAAGCCAAGAACCCACCTTTTTTTTGCATTACATTCTTCTCAGTGACAACTGATTCTCCTTGGGACTCTGTTTTTCTGTACTGCTCAGCAGGCAGCATGAGTCAAAAAACTTCAGCAATGGAGCTGATTGTAGATGGTGGATTTATGGATACAAAACCTGCAGCAATATATTGAAAAAAATTCCTTTTCCTGAGGTCCTAGGCATTAAAGCCATGACATTTAGTGCAATGCTCTGAGTCAGGGTTATCTGTCATGCCTTAAAAAAGAAAAAACTAATGACTTGTCAGAAAAAGTCTTTGATATATCTATGTGGTTTATATTCTAAACTAAACTTCACCAAAAGTTTTATTTTTCTGCTAGGGAGACAAGGCACACATGTAACAAGACTTCTGTACTAGACCATTGCTGTTGCAGTCAGTGAAGTTTGACACAAGTTTCCATCTGCAGCCCCAAGTTTTGATGTTTGACACAAGTTTCCATCTGCAACCCCAAGCGTGTTGCTGTCCCAATGTACTGCTGTTGCAATCCCAGTTCTTTCAAGCCCTTAGTAAACAGCCCCCCTCATATAACAGAGACCTTTGACTGTACATAAAACATGTTGGTGATCAAGAGAGATGATCTCCACAGTGATGACTCTGCATATTACCATGGAAATTACCTTAGGATACTCTGGTACTGAAGGTGTTTTTTACCTAGACTTCATACAAGTCTTTGATACCATTTCAAAGTGTGGGACAGCATTCTCCTGGAGAAATTGGCTGTTCTTGGCTTGGATGGGTGTGCTCTTGGCTAGGTGAAAAACTGGCTGGAGGGCTGGGTGCAGAGGTTGGTGAGGAATGGACTAAAACTGAGCTGGCACTGATCACTGGCGATGTTCCCTAGGATCAGTGCTGAGGTGAGCCCCCTTTCATATCGTTATCAACAATCTGGGTGAAGGGATCAAGGGCTCCCTCAGCCAGTTTGCACAGAACCCCACCTTGGATGAGAATGTCAATCTGCTGAAGGGTAGGAAGGCTTTACAGAAGGATCTGGACAGGCTGGATCAATGGACTGAGGCCAACTGTGTGAGGTCAAACAAGGTCAAGTGCCAGGTCCTGCACTTGGGTCACAACAGCCTCAGGGAGCTGTCAAGGCAGGGGGAAGAGTGGCTGCAAAGCTGCCCTGCAGAAAAGGACCTGGGGGTGCTGGTCAGCTGCCAGCTGGACATGAGCCAGCTGTGCCCAGGTGGCCAGGAAGGCCAATGGCACCTGGCCTGTGTCAGCAAGAGTGTGGCCAGCAGGAGCAGGGCAGTGATTGTCCCCCTGTACTCAGCACTGATGAGGCCATAGCTCAGATCCTGTGTCCAGTTTTGGGCACCTCACTACAAGAAAGACATTGAGGTGCTGGAGCAAGTCCAGAGAAAGACAGAGCTGGGGAAAAGGCCCGAGCACAGGTTTGGTGAGAAGCAGCTGAGGGAGCTGGCGTGTTTAGGCTGGATGAAAGGGGGATCAGGGGAGACCTTTTCACTCTCTGCAACTCCCTGAAAGGAGGCTGTTGCAAGGTGGGGGTCAGTCTCTTCTCCTAAATAACATGAGACTGGATGAGGAGAAATAGCCTGAAGTTGCACCAGAGAAGGTTTAGATTGGACATTAGGAAAAAATTCCATCACAAAAGCGGCTGTCAAGCATAGTAACTGTGCTCAGGGAAGTGGTTGAGTCTCCATCCCTGAAGGTATTTAAATGACATGTAGATGTGACACTTATGAACGTGGTTTTTTGGTGGACTTGGAAGTGCTGGGTTAATGGTTAAACTCAGTTATCTGAGAGGTCTTTTCCAACCTCAATGATTCCATGTTTTGGCTTTTTTTTAGGGCTTCTGTCTCCTTTAAATGCTGTCTTGCACATGTGCCTGAACATATTTAAAGTGCCTAGGTATTAAAAAAATAGCCTTACCAGGAAGTTTATAAAAGTCAGTTTGACTTCCCTTTTACATTACCATGAAGTTTAATAAGAGGTTTCCATAGTGTTCTCTTAAATTGCTTCCAGTTTCCTCAATCTAATGCTGCCAAGAAAATCAGACTCATCTTTGCCAAATGTTAAAATTCTGGACTAAGAGAAGATCCCACTGTTTTCTCTACCTCTTTTAAAATGTCTGCAGTCCTCAAATCACTTTTAAAAAGAAAAAAAGAACCCTGCATGAAGCATTTTATTTCATTATTGAGAATAGTAAAGGATAATAGTAGGGAATGGTGGGAGAAGAAAAATCTGTGTTTAAATCTCCTTTAAAGATAGCACACAGAGCAGCAGAACACTCCTCTATGTTAAAATGGGGTATGGTTCAACAGCAGCATATTCTGCTTTCTGCACAGCTGAAAGCATTTTCTAACATATTTACCTTCTGCCCTAGCCAGTGCACATTGTCAGAGAGAATTAAGGGCACTGTTATGTAACAGCCTTAACTCGCGATCACTAACCCAGTAACCTACCTCAGCAACTCCATTGTGGGTCTCATTTACACTTACCCATTTTCACTTATTCATTAAGTGAATTTAGCTCTCACTTACTCGTTACGTTTACTTATTTTCAGCATGATTTCACTGACTTCATTTCTAATGTATGTGTCCTGACTCTGTTGGCAGCTCAAGATGGTGGTTCAGAAAGGGCCTGTGCTCATCTTAAAAACATTCTCTCTTTCTAAACTCAATATTGCAGTTCTTTTAGTCAATACCTGAATGATTTTAAATCCCCTCCTTGATCTATGTACTGTTTATTTTATTTTATAGACTCCTTAATTTTGGGGGTTCTTTTCCCCTCGGGAGTTTGAAAGCAGTAGCTGACTCTTCTCTCTGCTTTGTTTATTCTTAGTGTCATTGCATGTGGACTACAGGACAGCCAAAATAATACTTTCAAGGTACCCTAAACAGCCCTAAAATGAATGTTGTGCTGTAAATGCAACTTGCAAACTCCATTTTATCTTATTAGATTTGTGCCTACAAGTACAGGTCAAATTAAAATCTAGAAATACTCATATTTCCAAAATCTGTATATACACAGTAATTACATAGGAGAGATAATATCTTAAAGTTCAGATACATTTAGTGAATCTCAATCTATAGCCAGACACCAGATTTTAAGCAAGCATGAGGGAAGTTGTACTATGTACAAAAATCCCAAAGATTTTGCTAAAGAAGAGCAAGTTTCTCTCAGTGAATTTGTAACACTCTCCATTACAAAGACCAAGATTCCTAGTGGGACTTCTGACTCTTGTTCAGCTGTCAGCCAGACCTTGCCTTGAGCTAACTTTTATTTGAGGAGGCTGGCAAGGTTTAATAAGCTGTGCACAATACTCTGCATTGTCTTCCATCAGTCCTTTCATGCAGTGCACTCGCCAAGCTCTGGCTGCCTCTGGTGACTGCCAGGATCCCAGGGAGGCTGGTATTGCCAGAAAACTCTTCAGTGGGACAGGAAGTTTTATGGGAGTTGAAGGAGGGCTCACAGCATGGTTTCCTCTTGTTTCTGCAACCACACTGCACCTCATTACCAATTTTTCAACACTATCCTTTCTGGTTGATGGCTAAGGGGGAAGGCTGCATTTGCAGAAGACATTGGCTTGAGCGTGGCTGTTTTTCTTAGGAATTCAGGATGTGTTGATGACAGAGTCCTCTCTGCTGATTTACTACACACAAAATAAGGCATCCTGCTCTGGTTTCTGAGCAAGACAAAATTAATCAGCTTAACTGCCAGTACCTTTAGAATGTAATCTCTCTGTTAATTTACACAAATGTGATGGAGCTCACCAAGGATTAAATATCAAATCTGCATGGATGGTCATGATGCTGCTGTTCAAATGGTGCACATACTTCTAGAGGATCAGATGTTACTAAACATTAAGGTTTAGTTAGCACTTTATTTTTTTTTTTTCTGACAAATCACAGGATCAGTATTTGGACAAGATTCTTGTCTCCTTACTTTGTTTGCTGATAAAACCTTGCTTACCACACACTAATTTTTTGCCTATTGAGGTCACTTCTTGTGTTTATGTTCAGCCCAGGATTTGGACTGCATCAGTTGCCTTTTTTATGACTAAATTAATCTTTCCACCTTTAGCACTGGATTACTAGCAAAACAATTTGAACTTTAGCTGATTTCTGTTAGCTTGGATAACTGAACACAACCCTTACAGATGATGTGAACGAGTCAGTATGAAACACTAATATTCTTTTCCAGCAGCCTTTCGACTTTGCTGAATACAAAATGAGATTTTATTGTCCCAGCTGGAGTGGATAAGGTCACTCAGCCATTAGTCTTTGCCAGAGTAATTTAAGGCCTTTCTTAAAGAAAGAGAAAAAAGAAGTTTGATCCAAACTATAATAAAGTTGCTGGTACTAGTACCCTATTTTACTGATTCACAGAGATAATCTTTCTGTTACCTCTTTCCCTAGTTAAGGTCAGATCTCAAGTGAAAATTTCCTGTAATTTCTGGTAAAATTATTTTTTCTGTTTTATTTATTGTAACATTAGGCCTTGGCTGGAAGACAGTACATGGCAAGTCACATGTGCTGAGGTACATTTCAGTCATGACAAAAGTAAAGCATCTAGAGGAAGTGGAATAAGGAATATTTTTGTCCAAAAAGTTGCCCGGTCTGGGTCTGGTTTTGGGTCTCCAGACCTTCCACCTGTCACAAGTCCCACTTGATACTGACAGTGCTGGAAGTTGCTCTCACCAGAGCCATATCCCATCTCCAGCAGTATTTTCTCTGCACAGTCATTTATGACATCCTAATTCAGCACTTCTCGTTAGAGTCATCTCTGTCATTTAAATGCACACTTTACAGAAAGTCCAGCTGTCTGTTTGGTCTCATATTTATTTTTCTTTAATTTTTTATTTTTATATTTTTTTTAAGTGGCCACAGTAATGTGAAGAATAGAGATTGTTTTGCTATCCACCTGGTTCTGAGTGAAAATAGAAGTGTTGATTTAACAAGTGTACTCCCACATGGTTGGGGTCTGGGCTGTTTTCTCTGTAAACCACAAAAACCCCTTGAGAATGACTGAGGTATTTTTGTGAATAATCCCTTGCATTGTATGGCCAGGGTCACCAGAGGCCAGGAGAGCTCAGGGGAGGCCACTTTCCATTGGAATTTGATCCCTTCATTGTTCTGCCAAAGCTGGAGTGTTTTGACCTCTGGGGCACATT
This sequence comes from Molothrus ater, assembly GCF_012460135.2. Taxonomy (NCBI): domain Eukaryota; kingdom Metazoa; phylum Chordata; class Aves; order Passeriformes; family Icteridae; genus Molothrus; species Molothrus ater. The sequence continues at coordinate 15,208,666 of NC_050479.2, read as the reverse complement.
ATAAATCTCTGTTACTCATTCAGACTTCTGTTCTGAAGCGTCCACTGTGGAAAGAGTAGTGGACTCTGTGTGGTTCCAATGAAATGATTCAGCCCCCTTTAATATTTCATACATGTGCAGAAAGCACATCATGTGAAAGCATTTATACCCTGGCAATGCCATACAAACAAATGCTGAAGAAGTAAAAGTTGAAAACGGGTTTTATTTTACCCCCACTTGCACAATTCAATGCAACACAGCTGGGTACACAATTTTAAAACACTTAATTAGCATAAAAGGTGGCATTGCTAGTTTTTACTGCAAGGGATGCTTTCCCCCTATTCTTTCTGTATTGAGAGGCTCTCTCTGATTGTATGGTAGTCTGGGAGAGCATAGCACTACAGGCAATGTGCAAAAGACCTGTCTGAAAGTTTTATGCTCCTTTTGTTTCTTATACCTTAAAAACCAGTTACTCATGCAGCTCTTCATGCTTGGGTAACAAATCAAGGGGCAGCTTCCAGCTCCTCAGGCAGTGATAGAGGGCAGATTTCTGCCCCTGAAAGGTGGAGCTGCCTGAGCAGTATGAGTAAGCACTGTCAGCTGTTTCATGGCCCTGGGGGCAGGGGGAGCAGGGATGCTGTGGTGCGGTGGAGGGTCAATGGTCAGAAGTGAGGCAGTGTCAAATGTCCTGCAACCATTACACAGGGTGTTAAATAAAAGTGGATTTATTTTTTTAAATTAATAATCATATCTACAACATCCAATTCACTAGGTATTTGATCAGGTCAGAATGTAGACTTGCATTTCTAACTGGCTTAGGCCTTGATGATATTTAAGTTTCCAGTCTGCAACTTTGAGTCTATGGTTCAGCACTTGCCTCCCTTGCGCTTTTTTCTTCCCCTGCCTCCCTATTTCTCGTAAGCACACAGATGAAAAGCTAGAAGCTCTGTGAATTCAAGGGTTTTTTCTCTACAGATTCTTATGTTTGTTGTTATTAAATTAAAAAACCATCTGTGTTAAAATTCATGCTGGTTTATTCCATTTTGTGCTAGTAAAAGCATTAATGAAACCTACACTGAATGCCGAAAAGAAGAATTCATTCTGCTGTTCTGTAGCAAGTAGTTTAAGACCACCTGTGGGCTTACAACAGCTGGAGTGAGTATGAAACACTATTAAAATTAATGCTCTATATAATTCATGAAAGCTACCTGTGTGAGATGTAACAGATTTACTTGGTTATAGGCCAGCTCTGCTGCACCTCTTGTTACTGACCTTGGCCCACAGTGTCCACTGAAGATGACAGAGACAATTCTTAAATGAAAGCATTGCTGAAGCAGGCAAAACCTAGTCTGTACCTGTAGTGACAAAATCAAATTTTTAGGCACATGGTATGCTGAGGCTATTCATGCTTTCTGCAGATTCATGGAATAATTTAAATTTAATTAATGAAGCAGTTAATAGTTACTGCACTGACTGCAGTCAGTGGATCACTTCAGCAAACACATTTTGTAACAGCAGGAGTTCATAGAAGGTATTATCAGGGAAACCAACCAGCAAGGAGTTTGAATAGTGTAATCTTGAGGTAACAAAAGCATGAATAACCATTTAAGGCTCTGGATCAGATACAACTGGCTGCAGAATGGTGATATTCTTTAAGCGTGCCCAACGGGATTTGAATTGAACCCAGGAAATAAATCAAAACCTAGGCAAATTACTATTAAAATACAGAAAACATCAAAGGCAAGAGCAAGGAAATAAAAAGATTGAAAGAAATGTTTTGGTGCAAGGATAATTTATTTTCATTTTATCAACCTTTGCACATGAGAAGATTTTTTAGTTTCTAGGACTGCATATTTTACAGCCATATCAATACAGCAATTCACATTTTTTTCCTCTTCTACTGAGTTTTTCTCCAATGTTTCTCCATTCCTGAGTCCATGTTTTCATTTGTTCTTTGTTTTTTTTTTTCTTTTTCTATTTCCTTTTCTCAAAAGCCCTCTTGACATTAAGAGAAGGGAGAGATAGATGTTCTCTTTCTCCTGCCATGTAAGTTAGAAAGCAACCAGAAGAACAGAAAGATTAAATTTCTTTTGGCTGTTACTGTGACAGAAAAATAAGTTAATTCATTAAAAATTTTTGTCTAGAGAGAAACACAGATGGTTAAAAGAGAGTTGTCTGTTCTCCCAAAAAAGAGAGTTAATAGTTCTCCCAAAAGATGCTTGGTGCAGTGTCCCTTAAAGTCAATCACATCATATGATCCTAATAACAAGCAAATACAGTCAAAACAGATCAGCACAAAATTTGAAGGCCCAGCTCTTCCATACATTCCTGGCAAATTTCCACTGACACAGAGTCCCATAAGGGTACCTAGAGCTGAGATTCTTCCAAAGATGATGAGAAATCCCTCTATGCTGAAACAGAGTGGGCAAAAACAGGAGAATGAAGTTTGACAGAGCAAATGACCAAAGTAGCTACAAAGTTAAATATACGAAACAGCATCATAAGTAGTTGAAAAAAATCAATTTAAGAAGCATGAGACACACTTGGATACTGAAATTAAAAGTAAAGTGTGTAATCACTGTTAAGCCCACTTTTGTGCTCTAATGAAATCTATGCTGTGACCAGATGGATTTTCCATATCCAGTAATTATTCATTGGAACTTTTAGAGAAAACTGTTCAAACAATTGTAGACTAGATGACTAAGGACTGCATGTCTGTAAAAAGGAATTACAGGTTTTGAGCAGCTGCTTTTGTGTACCAGGGGTTTCTCCAGTCCTCTCATCAGCAGGTGGGTATCACCATGAGGGTGTTTTGTGGGAAAGGTTAAATCTTGGCACACAGAATTCCAGACAAAGGGCCAGGGATGGTGGGATGGTGTGGTGCTCCTCTGGATCAGGTGCTGAGGAACCCTTAGGGAGACTGACACATGTCAAATTGCTGGAATCCTATTTCTCCCTCTTTCTGGGCCCTATCTTTTGATATGGACACGATCTGGGCCCTATCCTCTGATTTTATTGTAACAGCTCTTGAAGACATGAACAACCTTCCTTTAAGTCTCTGCTCCGTTCCTGTCCCACAAGCATGACTTGGTCATGTAATCCTTTAACTGCCTGTGTGAAACAAATAATTCATGAGATAAACACTTTCAGTTTAAGCAGTGCAGTAAGCTGCAACACTCTTTGCTGAATAAAAGCATCTCAGTTATGCATTAAAAGGTTCTCACATGCCAGGCTCCAGCTTTCTTACACATCCATACAAGAAGAACTTAATAAGGGCTCTGTACAAAAGTGATTAATAATTTCTCATTAAGTTAGGGGAAATGCAGTAGAAGATATAATTGGGGAAATCTGCATGCAGATATCAGATATCAGTCAGATATCTCCAGTTTCTACCTATTATAAAAGATGCCAACCTCAAAGATTTTTTTATAAAACCACTTATTTTATATTTCCACTTAAATACACACTGGGGGTTTTGCTAAGTGCTGACTGTCAGAACAAAGGGTCAAAGCTTAGTGCACATGCATAAATATGTTACTCTAATACCTTTTATTTATTTTGGTATGCAGCTCCCTTCTTCTATTTGTCTCACATCTATCACTCAACAAAATTAATAAATAACTGTCAGGTCAAGACAGGGAATCCCCTTTCTTCACACTGCTCCCCCTAATTTAACTTCTTTTTTTCTCTAGTGAAAAAATAGGAAGACTATTTTATTGATTTTCTGTTTATATTTTTTGAACAAAGGAAGTAGGCTGACCTCATTAGCATGTGTTTGGTGACATCAGAGTTAAGTTCTGGGAACTGTCATCCATATCATCCCTGAAATCCATTTCCTAAATTAATTTTAGCTTTGGATGTTTCTGAATAAACAGAGATTAAGCTCCTTCCATTTTTTTTCCATGGTAGGCAACAGGCAGAATGCAGAAGACAAACTCCCTATCCTGTTAAGAGTCTAAGCCCCCCAAAAGTAAAGCAAGGTCTTGGAGCCCACTGTCTAACAAGAGGTCCAATGGCTTGCAAATTTGGCAAGCACTTCATGCTAAATCAGATTAACTAAATCTCCTGTGCTATGTATCTTTCTGTGAGTCGCCAACAAAAGACATTTCTGAGACTAAACACTGATTTGAAAGGAAGTTAGACAAATCCACTCCAACAACTATCTTTGTCATTCCAAACAGAATGGGAGCATTAAGAGGAAAAGTGAAAAAAACCCACAAAACCCCACAACTGCACATAGCTCCAATGAGATGCAGAACTTTACCATAAGTGACCTGGTGCTTTTTGTGTTTTACAGAAGTGAAGCTGAACACAAAGGGTGGAGCACAGAGAGACAGTATCCTGACGACCAAATCTGTCCGTGCCCATTGTACAAGCCTGTCCTTGCTTTGAACAGCCAGGCCTCACATTTACCTGACAGTACTTCCAAAACACCCTGCTCCTTGGAAGTTACAGTACAATTAGGTTTAAAAATTCTTGTGGTTTTACCCCAGCTGGCATCTAAGCCACTGGAGTTAACTCACAGTCACTCATTTGCCCTTTCCACTGAGACAGGGAGAGAATCCAGAGGGTAAAACTGAGAAAACTCATGGGTTGAGATAGAGCTTTTGTTTAATGGGTAAAACAAAAGCTGCTCACACCAGCAAACTGAAACAGGAAAGCCATTCAGCACTTGCCATCAGAAGGCAGGTGTTCAGCCATTCCCAAGAAATGGCCTCCACCCTGTGTGACAGCTGCTTGTGAAGTGCCATAACTCCCAATGTCCCTCTTCCTTCTTCTCCCAGCCCACATGCTGAACATGGCATTTAAGGTGTGAGATACCCCTGTGGTCAGTTGTGAGCTGCCCTGACTGTGCCCCCTCCCAACACCTTGTGCACCCCCAGCCTGCTCACTGTGGGGTGGGGTGAGAAGCAGGAAAGGCCTTGAGGCTGTGTAAGCACTGCTTAGCAATAGCTAAAATATTTGGGTGTTATTACACTCTTTCCATCACAAATCAAAAACACAGTCCCTTACCAGCTACTGTGAAGAAAATTACCTCTACCCCAGCACAAACTAGCTTACCAATGTAATTGTTCCTTTACCCTGCTTTGATGATGCCAAAGAAAAAGATGTATCTTGTTAGGTCTTCTTTTTAGCAAATACCTAGATTTCTCCTAAATATGTTTATGTCTAGCTGTGCCTCCAGGCTTTGTCCACAGAATATGCCCTTCTGCCTCTGTAGGGGGGTGTTAGCCTGAACCCTAAATATTCCCATGGTGTTAGCTCAGGTGGCTCCACATGACATGACATTCTTCAATTTAACATTACCCTGATTCCCCAACCTTAACTACAGAGCACTGTCAAGCATCAGGGGCTGGGCCAAGGGCAAGCTGAGAAAGTTCACAAGAAAAAATAGTCTCCTGGGACCCATCCTTCCCCAGCCTCATCTGTGCCACTGACATAAAATTCAAAATTATGGACAGGAAATGTATGAAAAAGAAAAGATACCTTGTTGTTTATAAAAATACTGATGAAAGGATTTCCTTCTCTTTATTAGAAAATAAATATTTAAAGTGAACAGATGCAAACAAGAAGCCTCAAACTAATTCACTTTGGCTAATCAATTCCACATGGAAAATAAATTCATGCAAATCTAAGTCTTCACATGAACACACCTTTTCAGTGACATGTTCATGAGGTCATTTGTTTGAGATTAATAAATCAGACAGTTCTAGCAGCAGCATACTCACCAACATCAACCTCTTTAATCAACAGTTCATTTGCTTCATGGAGGAGAGTTGGCCTCCTCCTGATTGCTATTTTCTGCTTAAGAATATGCTGAAGCTGTTGGACACAGGATGCAGATGGATTTCAAGAAGGGCTGATGTTTATTCTGCCCAGTGGAGCGTGCTGGAAAGCTCTCCTTGTACCCTGAAAGATTGGGCTTTTGTCTGGTAAGTCTGTGTCAACAAAGCACAGGCAAAGTAATTTCTAGCACACGAACAATTGGAAAATAGAGGAGAAAGGACCAGCAAAGAAATCTCAGAATGGGAGCATGTGTTCCTTTGCACTGAAAGTACCCATGGCAAAATTAATATATCTTTATTGATATGTTAAATAAATTGAAGTTTCTTATCCTATTTGTGTAATGACATCCACTGATCCAGTAGATTGAATTATACTGATATTTTATGTGTACAACACATCCTTGAAATTTTAGATTTTGTGGGGGGAAATATTCAAAAAAGTAGTAAGAAAAGAGGGTGAAAGTCTGAAGTTCAACTTTCCCCCCTGAAATCAGGGGTGAGGTTGCTGTTGGTTTCAATGCATCAGCCTCAGAATTTTGCAGATGCTCAGAAAGCATGAACAATCTGTAGGATGCTGCTTTTCAGCCAAGGCCATCTCATGGCTTAGAGTTTCCTTTTCATGGGCAAGATCCCCTCCTATGGTAAAAATTCTCACAGTCTCTTCTCATACTTGTGGGTTTTGGAGTGTGTGCAGATTTTATCCCGATTTTATCCTGATTTTCTGCCAAGCTGAAAGGTGCAGCCCAGCCTGCCCCTCCCACACTGGTGTCCCCTGGGAGTGACAATGCCCAGAGGGACGGTGTGTGGAGAGAGCACTCTGGCACTGAAGCCCAGCAATTTAAACATGATCTACCCCTGGTTTTTTGGCTAGTAGAGAAAACTTGTTTGCAAGTGAAACCTGCTTTTTTTAACCAGCTCCAGTGTGTGGGAGCCAATCACCAAAACATGGTGTCTATTTTGGTCTTGTTTCATTATGTGGGGGTCTTTAAATTCAAGCCCTGAGAGGTTTATCATAAGTTGAACTTTTCATTTTCAGAGCTGCAGATTGAATCATAAAAACAACCCTTGGAGAGAGAATTTATAATTTTACTGTGTGGTTTTAAGCTCAGCTTTTAACTCCATATGCAAACAAACCCGATTAAAGATGATATCCAAAGAGCAAAAACAGTAAGTTTTTTAAAATTTTCATTGACTTGGAGTTTGCAGGTCAAATGCTTTCCCCAGTGAGCCATGAAGAAGTGTAACTGTGTGCATAGCCTTCAAAGCAAAATACATGCTGTCATGTGGCCCTGATCCCAATTCCCTGCCCTGAACTGCCAGGTAAATGGTAGGTACTTGTTGCATACTCATTCCTTTAGGGCTTTTAAAGGTGAGAAAGTACCACTTTAAAAACTTGTTTCAAAATCTAATGTCTTGTACTTGCCTTACACTTGTTTCACTATCCAGTTACTATGAGAATCAAAATGGAAATCTCTATAGTTCCTGTGATGCACTGGATTAATAACTGGAGAACTCCTTTACCAGGAGCAGCAAAAGGGGGAGACATCCACTGGATTATTGTTCATGTGCATGCAAGTGCTAAAAATGAGAAAACTGAAATATAAACCTTGTAAATGGCCACTGAAAAGAAAAGAGAAGAGAAAAAGAAAGAAAAGAAAAGAAAAGAAAAGAAAAGAAAAGAAAAGAAAAGAAAAGAAAAGAAAAGAAAAGAAAAGAAAAGAAAAGAAAAGAAAAGAAAAGAAAAAGACATAATGTTACCTCTAAGTTAAAATGATTTGATTTACAAGTGAATGAAGGTGATGGCAATTCTTGATAAAATGGATTCAGGTGTTCTTCATAATTATATTATTGTAATAACTGGAGACTGCAGTAAGATTTTAGTCTTCCATTGCTCTAAACCTTCCAGTGAAAAACAAGTTAGCAAAAGATATTCTGTGTTCCAGAGGGTGTGTTTGTGCAGTTTCAGGCTGTAAACATAGATGGAGCAGATGATAATACAGAATGGAAGAGGGAGAATGGAAAGGGGAAAATGGGGGTTAAATACATAAAAATGAACATATGGCTAGAATTGATTGCAGCAATAGTTTCAGCTCCCCTCACACTGAATTCTTTAATCTTTCATTTCCTGGCTTATAAAGGAAAAGGAAATAATGAGAATGCAATAAAAAAATGCACATTCGTATGTTAGCCTGAGAGTACAGAATAGTGCTTTTACTAATTTGCAATTTAGAAATATTCTGTGGAATGAACAATGAAATTCTCTTAGTCAGGAGTCTGGCTCTGAGTCATTGTGAGGGATGCAACCTCACAAGTCAGTCTTCTCTCCAGGTTTGAGGAAAGTCCTCCTGTTTCCAGACATTAGATGCTCCTGTATTTAGCAATCAAGAACACTGATGAGCTTTCACAGAAAGCTTCCTGGTTTTTTCTTGGGTTTTGCTGACAGATTTGTAAATGCAGCACACAGATTCCTGTTTTTTTCTTGGGTTTTGCTGACAGATTTGTAAATGCAGAAGAGTTCTGAATGGGAGTCTGCACAGAACTGTCCATTTAAGAATGTCAGTAATGAACAAATATTAAAAAGTGCAGGTAAATGACAGCATTAATAAGAGGCAAGCCTGTTAAGCAAACAAATTTCACTTAAAATGTTTATATTTTTTTAAATTACAACTTAAAGCTTCAGAAGCATTTTTAATATTTAATTTTCTATTTCTCATTTCATTGAAATAACTGGACTGTAAGTGGACTCTTTTTTACTTTTATTCTTTCTTTGTCCAGTGTGACACAAAGTAAGAAAAAATTAGTGTAAGAGAATTTCATCACAATTTAAAAGGAGAACAGGACATAGGAATTTCTGTGCTAAGAGCTCTGAGACAGGAAAATGTGAGGGGGATGATAAAAGTGATTAGCTGACAGCATTTCCCTATGTGCTTTGGGCCTCAAGTCTTCAGCTGGTGGAAGTCACCACAAATACATTGATTTCTTTCAAACCATGCCTGCAAAGGATCTGGCTCTTTAGTTTTAGTAGTCTAATAATGTACTAAAAAATAGCTTGTATTGACAGGCTTTTACATGATAACATTTAAAACAAAAACATGTGGTAACCAAAAAGAGTGATTTTCAATGTCTTGGTGCTACCAGAGAAAACTGTGTTATTGCAAATGCACAGCTCTTTTGTGATACATCACACAACCCATGGGGGAGCCCCTTCCTGGCTACTGCACCTCTACCTGATGTAATTTCTCATTCCACAGAAGACTGTTCTGTGAATCCCAAGATTTCCATTTCTAGAGAGTTTCCCTCTTTTTATCTGTGAAAATACTGCCTATGACTTGTAAGCTGCTGTTCAGTTTCCAAAAATCTCACAGTATATACAAGTGCTAGTGGCTTTACCCTGATGGTCTCAGGCTCCAAAAGGGGCTCATATCTCTTGTGAGATAGTCTGACAACTGGCAAGAGCTGTGCCAAGCTTTCCTGCCTCTTGGCCTCATGAAAGGATCCTTGGACCTAAAGATTCCTTCCATTTATCCTCTCGTGTTGGGTCTATATTGCTTAGCTTCCTATAATCCCCACCTTGTCACATATATTTTCTCTTCCAAGGAATGTCCTGGAAGGAAAAATTATGTTTTCCTTTCCCATAAAACTCCCTTTCCATTCCCTTACTGAAGGCTTCTGGCTGAGCTGTCTGAAATGGTACTGAACAAGCATTTAAACACAGGGGTGGAGGTGGCTGGTCACCACCTGCCTTACCGAGCTGCATCCCTGGGAGCTCAGGTTTCAGCCCTTTGTTCCTTCCACGTGGAAAATGCTTCCCTGGAAAGAAGAAGGCATAGAGGGTTAATGTTTGAGGAATGCAGGGCCGGGATTAATGCTCATGGCAATTAGTTACTCAGTGGAGCTGCCTGTGCACACGAGTTTTCCTGAGGCTTGACACAACGGGGAATTTTACTTACCTGAAAATTCTCTTTTAACCCGAGAAGGGCTCCAAACTTCAATAAAGTTGGACAAACACATAAGAACTTGACTCTTCTAACCCTAAAGCAGTAAAATCAACTGTATTTACAAAGCCTGGCTTTGAAATACAACCCTGAACTATCACAGAAATAAACCAAGCAGAGGACAACCTCACTGTGAGCCCTGATCCCTCACTCCCAGCCTCCGTGCATGCAGGGGTGGCTCCCTCCTGACGTGCGCAGTCTGCAAAAAGTGAACTTGCAACACATGCAAAGAGCATTTCTGGAATACACACACAGAATTTATAATATCCATTCTATGCCTCCTCCATGCAAAAGTAAACTGTATTTAAAGGCATTATACATGCTTGCTATGTAATTACATCCATCAGAGAGAGCTGCTTCCCTGCGTTCCCCTGCTGTTGCCATGGCAGCATCCCCATGTTTGCAAAGTGCAGGGCACACGCTCTTAATTATACTTACAAAGCAGCTACATTTCAAAGGAATACAATAAATACAAAGTTGAAGTGAGGGTGCTGCACCGAGGTGATATGAACAAATATACTTTTATCACGTCTGCATCTCATGCACACTTCACACCCATTATTAGAGCATTCTGCCTAATTCCCCAGTTCCTTTTGTGCATTTATGGAAAACTCCAGATTTTTGTCTGCCAGAAAATGCAGTCTGTGTTGCAGGCCCCAGAATTATCTCTGCTTCTAACCTGGGAGCTGACTGTTTATGAAACCAAAGCAATTGAGAGAGAGCTTTTCATTTGTACTGATCAAAATATGCCAAGGGGAATGTCTCCTTACTTAACCACTGTAAAATGCCATCTCTGCTCTCCACCCCCACTGGTGCCCAAATCACCCACCCAGCAAATGCCTAATGAGCTGCCCCCCTGCTGCAGTCACCTGTCTCAGTGCCACCGTGTCAGTTTTGGTGACAGCGAAGGTGACGCAGTCAGTCTGAGGTGCCAACATGACACTGATCAAGCAGAACATATTTTGATGCATGAACCACCAGCTTGGTGCAGCACACACCACCAGCACAGTCTTTGCTTCCTTGTGGATGAATAACGTGGAAATTGCAGTTGATGTAAATTTACATTTTGGGAAATCTACATTTTTACCCCTATAAAGAAACAAGGGATTCCCTCATTCTGAAATTAATGCTCTCCCTGAAGTTGAACAGGGCTTATACAGATGCTGGATTGCAGATATGAATTATGTATTTTCTGGGGGTGGAGTGTCATGCAATTTTAGTGTTATTCAAGCCACAAAGATCCATCAGGGGAGAAGTAATTAGAATATTTCAGAGACCCAGATTTACATTTCTTAAAGCTTGTGAGCAAAATGAAATTGGCTGCCTCCAATTTACATGTCTGCAATCACACCATGAAAAACCTGTCAGATCTCAGCTTTTGGATTTGAAACCTTTGTGGGGGAAACCAGGTGTTCTGGCAAATTCTGGTGTTTCTTTGGTGTCACTTGTACACAGTTAATTCTGAAATAAATATGTGCTGAGGTGTAGGGGGCACTGTGTTATTGCATGTATATAGGCAGGTGTAGGAAAAGCCATTGGATCAGATTTACAAGACAGAAGCCTTATTTTCTAGCTTATTTATTTCTATTCTTAGTTTCTTTTTTCATTTGTATCTATTTTGCCCCTTGTGCATGGGACACTGGTGTTCTGACCAGGGTGTATGCACTCAGCCACAGGAAAGTAAAAGAATTCTGCCTTATTAATCAACTATGTTCTGACTTAATTATCTGAGTAAGCAATGTGGCCTGGATAAGCAGCTGGCCCTGGACACGGCTGATATATAAGGACATGTGGGCAGTAATGATTATTTTATTTCAAAAAGTAAAGCAATTCTACAATTTGTCCTGTGAGCTGTGGCCAGGTACTGTGTATTTTCTGGCTCTCTGTCTGTTCTGTCCAAGTAGCTGCCATGGCTCCCTTAAAATTACAGTGTCTATCTTCTAGATAGACTGAGTCTCATTTGACTCCAGCCTGCTGATATGGGTGGAAGAAGTCCTTGGGTTACCCTGGCTGAAGCTGTGGATTGAACAGGAGGCCACAAAGCTCTTTCAAGGCAGAAGTTTGTTGTTTCTTGTACCACATACTGATTCTCAACACTGGACTCAACAGATCCATTATGTTTCCTTACTCTGCCAACAAAATAAAAATTCCATAGTGGTTTGGACTGCCTTGTGCAGGCTCATATTTCCAGACCTTTTGGTCTGCAATAGTTTCCCCACAGATCTGAGAATCACACAATGACTAGGTTGGAAGAGACCTTCAAGATCATCAAGTCCAACCCAGCCCTAACACCTCAACTAAACCCTGGCACTGAGTGCCACAGCCAGTCTGTTTTTAAACACATCCAGGGATGGTGACTCTACCACCTCCCTGGGCAGGCCATTCCAATACATTATCATCCTTGCTGTAAAAAACCTTTTCCTAAACCCAACCTATATTTCCCTTGGTGCAGCTTAAGACTGTGTCCTCTGGTTCTGTCAGTGCTGCCTGGAGAAAGAGACCAACCCTACCTGACTACAGCCACCCTTCAGGGAGCTGTAGAGAGTGATAAGGTCACCCCTGAGTCTCCTTTTCTCCAGGCTAAACCGCCCCAGCTCCCTCAGTCGCTCCTCACAGGGTTTGTGTTCCAAGCCCCTCTGCAGCCTCGTTGCCTCCTCTGGATGCCCTCAAGCTCTCAACGTCCTTCCCAAGCAGAGGGGCCAGAACCGGACACAGTTCTGGACACAATGTACTGCTAAAAGCAGAAATTACATGATTTAGGCTGGTTGATGTCTTTAAGTATTTGGTAATAGACACAGAAACATACCTATATATGCATAGATGTACATGTACATGAGGAGCCTGTCCCTCTACTGCCCTTATGTGGAGCACAGATGTTACATAACGCTTCCATCCGGGAACAGAGGAGCAGGGATATGACTAAGCAACAGAGCGTGACTTATGAATAACAAATTGTGCATATTCCCAAAGATATTTCTTTAGCTGATCTCCAAGGAAAGAAATCTCCAAAATTAATACATTTGAGAAAACTCCCATCTTCTAGAGGACTGCAAGGAGATAGTGGAGCACAAAGAGCAAACAGAAAAATAGGCAGAATTTATTCCATAAATTTGCATTGCTCCTTGTAGATAACTTGTTTCTGACAATGACTTCATGCATTGGTTCTGATGATTAATATGTGGGTCAAGAGTTTTCACTGCTGCACAGCAATGAGGGGGATTGAACCTCAGCTTGCAGCTGAAGGCAGAAAGCAGACCCCTCTCAGGCACCAGAGGGCATTTTGGGGCAGATTAAAAATCAGTAGGGTGAGATCTACAAAGTTCTATCTCCTGTTTCTACTTGACCAGAAACCTGCATGCAGACACCTACAGCTTTATCACCCTCTTGCCTTGCCTCTTTGGTTTGTCAGTACCTCCTGTATAAACCAGCATCTGAAGACATCAGTTTGCACAGTATGAGCCCTGTAAAGGGGCAGCATCAGCTAGGCAAGCACTTCTAAAACCTTTGAGCCAGTTCCTTGTCTGGAAGAAATCGGCAGAGCTCCATTCCCACCAATAAAGCTGTGCCAGATGACTCCTGCTGGGTCTCTAGGACTCAGATTTCTCAGAGAAAAAAAATCTAATTGACGATAAAATAAGAGAGGAGGAGGGAAAGCTTTTAAATTCCTGAAAGATGATTTGGAGATAGAAAATGAAGGGCCAGGGGCAAAGGAATAAGAACATATTTGAAATGATTCAGTAAGCTAATGGGGAAAAAGATGGAAGAAATATCACAGATAATGGGAGAAAGGTGATTATTTTCCATCTCCTCTCTTAATCCACATTTTGTCAAAGCAGTCATGATTTTCCTATGGAGACAATATGACCATCTGATCCAAGGAGCAGGTGAAACATCTGCTTGCAGCAGCAACCCCTCAGCCCTGGAATCCTTGCTCATCTTAGTGCTGATTGGGTGATTGTATGGGGCTGTTCATTATCTGCTGAATTTCTAAAACCTCCCCTTGGAGCAGGTGTACCTACACAGGCATTGCAGGACAAAAGGCACTGCTGAGCTCCAGCTCTCCCTCTCTGGTCAAACAAAGCTGAGTTAGTAAAAAGCCCTCTGCAGTTTATTGCAAGGGGGAAGACCCAGGGAAGAGTGCCATGAAAGGTTGGCTCCAGATAGGCACCTTTTTGGACTGAGCCTTTAAACTCAAGTTCTTTCAAAGGCACAGCAAGGCCAAGCCTTTCTGCTGACCTTTTCAGGTGCTTACCAGTGGCATGGCTCTTTATGTCCTCTCAGATCCACTGTCTCATCTGTACTGGCTCTCTGTGCCATTCCCCTTGCTTCTCCCCCAGGACAACACAGTGTGATCTCATTTATTAGTCTCGCTAACAAGGCCTTGCTCTTTATCTTTTCTCCTTCTCTTTTGCTGTCTTCTTCTATTAATCACAAGGCTTGCTTCAGTCTGTGCATTTCACAGTTTGCCATGACATTATTTCTCCCCATGCAGGGCAGCACCCCCTGATGTGGATGGGCTCTGGCTTCCTGGGGACAGGCATTTGGATTCCTGAGTGACAGAATGCTCAGCACAGTTCAAGGCTCCACCCAGTCCAATAGGATGCTGATCTGGACAGTGAGGGCAGCTGATTTCATGGCTTATTACAATCTGGGCCAGGCCAAACCAATCTTCTGTCTGTAACAGATGCTAATAAGTTTCATAATGTGGATACACCTTTGATCTTCATCTGAAGCCTGAATGTGAAGAACCTAATAACCTACCCCCAGGAAATGAAGTGAACACCTGCAGTTTTGTCAGGACCAGTTCAGCTGTGGACCAAGGCTGAAGTATTTTAAGTCCGGTGTTAAGAGGGGAGGGATGCATGTTTGGGCAGGCTACTGAAACCTTAAGTTCCAAAGAGCTACCACCTGATTTGGAAGGACTTCAAATATCTGAAAGATGAGCTCTATATATATTTAGCATCCAATTATAAAAATAACTAAAGTGGGTGCACACTATAAATCTTTCCTTGATGATATTTGTGTCAGAACTGGTGATAAGACAGTAGCATAGAGATGACAGTTTGAAAAACTCTCCTTTTTTATGTCTCATTTCATAGCTTAGACCAACTCTCCAAGCTTCCCTGCAGCTGTCAGCTCTGTTGAGATTTATTCACCAGCAATCAAGATTCCAGGCATTCCCAGGCACATTTAAACTGACATGTTCCCCTCTTCCCACTAACCCTCATCTATACCCACCTCTTCTCTTTCCAGCTCCATTTCTGTGGAGGGATAGAATGTAAGAAAATAAAGATAGTGCAGAAGGTAGTCTCACACCTGAGGAGTTGCAGCTGTACTAATCACCAAAGATTAGGAACAGGCCTGCCCTTAACAGGCCACAGCTGTGTCCAATAAGAAGAAGAGTGCTACAAAAGAGTGGGTTAGCTGGTTGAGGTGGGAGCTGGAGTTGTTGGCTGTACTGTGAGGAGCGGCCCATGAGAAATCACTGAGAAGGTATGGGGCTTTTGAAATATGATGATAACACATTTCACTGCTTTTTCTCTGCTCCTTTGACAGGGCACTGATTCTGCTTTCTTTTCAATATACTTTCCTGAACATGGCTACTCTGAGACTCAGCAGTGGTGAGAAAGTGTCATAATAGAGACAGCAGTGTTTGGGGTTTTTCATTTGGATTGATTTATTTAATAAAATCATGGAATAGTTTGGGTAGGAAGGGACCTTTAAAAGTCATCTAGCTCAAGCTCCCTGTAACGAGCAGGAACATCTTAAATTAGATCAGATTCCCCACAGCCCCATCTAACGTGTCTTTGAACACCTCCAGTGATAGGGTACCCCATTCTCTCTGTGCAATGTGTTCCAGTACCTGCCCATCCTTATAGCAAAAATTTCTTCCTAATATCTAGGTTGAATCTGTTCTCTTTTACTTTAAAACCACATACCCCTTGTCCTATCACAACAGGCCTGGCTAAAAACTCTATCCCCATCTTTCTTATAAGCTCTGTCAAGTACTGGAGGCTGTTAGAAAGTCTCCCCAGAGCCTTCCCTTTTTCAGGATAAACAAGCACAACTCTCACGGGAGAGGTGCTCCAGCCCCCTGAGCACCTCTGTGTCCCTCTGGAGCTGCCCCAACAGGTCCCTGTCCTTCCTGTGCTGAGGGCTCCAGAGCTGCATGCAGTGCTCCAGGTGTGCTCCCTCTCGAGCCACAGCTGTGCCACAGACAACAGAGGTAACCCCTGCTAATACCAACTGAACAAGCTCTAGAAGCAGCACTGCCAGCCTAGCTCTGCTCACAAGGAATAAATCTTAACCACTGAGCTGGTTGTTCTGTGCCACTCTGCACTGTGTTGATCAACTTCAGGGGCTCTGAACACACCTCTCCTGCATGGCATAGGGAAGCGGGGAGGGATTTCAGATAGTTCTTCACATTCTGAGCTAAAATGAGAGGGAATTTCTATGCAGCCATGCATGTGAGCTCTACTAAAGAAACACAGACTGCAACGCTCTGGTTTCTTTCCTATGTGGATTTTTTGTTTTTTGCTTCCTTGTAACATCTTCAAACACCCCAATTAGCTGTTCATGTAGCAAACAGCCCCATTTATTGCAGTCTGTGTCAAAGACTTTCAGCATGGACTGTTGGACTTTTGGCAACTGAATTGTAGCTTTTCTTCTATTGAAATATTCCCTTTTGGTGAAAAATAGTGGTTTCATTTTCTAGATCTTGCACATTTAACTGAATGCACTAGTATATTATGACCTCCCTGTGCACAAACCTTTCTTTTTTAGCCTATGCTTTGTACTTTGAAGAACCACTTTAATGAAGCTTCAAATGTGTGAATGTTTTTCTTTGCTTTCATGACAGCAAGCACTGTAACATATTGATAGTTTCAAGGCAGGTTGTACAACTGAAGGTGTTTGCTTTCTTAGAGTAAACAGGCACTTCTGATTCTGCTGTTTAGTTTGGTCAAAAAGTATTACCAACCTTCCCCAGCATGATATTTACATAGAAGGAATGCAAGCTCTTGTCCAGCTCAAGTGATTTTTATGGTCCAATGAGTAACAAGATATTAGTCACCAGAAATCTTTTGATCTCATTTATTTTTACCTTCTTTTCTGCTAATAAGTGTATTATTCTGGTTATGAACTGCCTACTCTTTACTCAGAAAAAGTCAGCTTCCTGGTAAAATCTGCGAAATGTAATTCACTTTCAGCTTGATTCCTTGGAAATAAAGACAAATTAATGGTGTATTGACTTGGACATAAGTTTGCAAAACAGGAACCACTTCAGAGCTACTCTTCTGACTTTTCAGCAAGCAAGGAATATGGAAGCAAGGGCTTTGTATATATTGGGCAGAGGAAACGCTTGAACTCCTACATCCTTAGGCCCCTGATGTGGGATCTCCAGGCTGTTTAGATGTGAATCACCTCAGACCTTTTCCAGCTGAGCAACAAAACCCATCTGGTGCAGACAACACTGTCTGTTGTAGGAGCAGCACAATGGTTTTTGCAGTATGAGCAAAGCATAAAGAGGGACAGGTTGAAAATTCCTCGGAGATGACACAGGGGAAGACCTTTCCACTTATGAGACAGTGTTAAGAGGCTACTTGCATGACCCATGCTTCTCCCAGGACCTCTGCTGGAACAAGGATCTGAAATCAGCATCCTGCCATGTTAGCAGATGGACATGAGTAAGGCAGCCAAGAGAGCAGAGAAAAAGGGATGCTTACAGGGAAATCACATAAAGGGAGCTCATCCCAACTGAAGGATGTAGACAGCTGCTGACAAGTTTGTTGAATGCAGTGGGGAGACATAATTATAATATGACTGTACACTAGCAAGGAACTGGGATTAAGGCCTCAGCAACAGCAAAGCAGGTTTTACAGTATGAATCACCAGCAGACAACTACTGTTGTTTATGAAAGCAGGTTCATTACCCTCTGCAGGCAACACTGTGTCTTGTCACGAGATGAGGCTGAAGCTGGCATATTATCCTTGCTGAGACCATGTGCAGCTCTGTGCTGCTACTCAGCATGAACAGAGCCACCAGAATCATTCTCTAAACCAGCAGAAAAATGCATGAAATTTGTAATTTCCAAAAGCTCAGCTCTGCAGTGCAACAGAATATTGTTGAGGGCTTCTAAGTATGCACTGCAAATAAAATGGCAGGATTAGTCTGTTTGCCAGCAGGTAATGCCCAATCTGCCTGTTTTCCAGTTGGATGCTGTTTAAGGATAATATGAGCTGCTCTCCTGCTGCAGTAATAGTACATTATAATAAAATTGTAAGTTCTGCTACTGAAACGCACCTTTGTATGCATTTATGTGTTTATTAGGAGCTGTGAAATTTAATTAAATGCAGGGCAAGCATTTTATCTTGTCAGCTCAGCTGACAGGTCTGACATTCATTGAGCACAGATGCTCTTCTTGGAAGATCTCTGTTCTGTCCTAGCTGCTAATCCTGCCCCTTCTCCTCTGTTTTTTGTTTGTTTCTAATATGTGTTTGTTCATTTGCCTATGGGGATTTTGCAGCAGTGAATGTGAGGACAGCTTTTAGTGTAGGTTACAGAAACACAGAATCACAGAATGGTTTAGTTGAAAGGGGTCTCAGAGATTGTATAGTTCTAATCCCTAAGTAGATGATCTTTAAAGTCCCTTCCAAACCCAACAATTCTGTGATTCTGTGACTCAACACCCAGTGCATTCTGAAGTTTTTTTGTATATCTACAAGAGGACACCTGTCAAAAGCAGCTAATAAAGGAGACAGAAACTCTTATTTGAGTCCTTTCTAGCATGGTTAGAGATTAAGGATGTAAAGTTAAGACAACAAATGATTTGTATCAATGTGCAGTTTGACTTGGAGGATGAAATTTTTGGATTGTTATTTGTGCCTTAGATTGGCTCCAGGGGAGGGATGGGATACATCAGGGCTGGTGCTGCAATGCTGCCCTTAGCCTGAAAGCAGGAATCCCTCTGAGGCACCTCAGCTGCCTTCATGGGGCAGGCCAGGGTCAGTGCATCCAGAGGGCTTGCACTGGGGTGCTGGGGATCCTGACACCTGAAACAGGGCTCAGAAGACAGTGGAGACACCAGAGCTTCTGAGATCACACACTTCCATATAGGAAGCCTACATCCTATATGGATGGACCCAGCTCTCATGGAACTGGCTGTTGGCTTTTTGCTGTGAGTTCATGTGTGTCTCAGTCCTCAACTGGAGTGACCACTGACAAAACAAGGCAATAATTCTGCTCTGTCAAGCATCTCACTGCTGAGCCCACCAAGAGAGGGTGACAGCTGTGATTTTTGTGTTAGAAAGTGAGCTGCACTTGTAAACAGCTGGCAGGTAAAGCTGTTTTTGCTTGTGGTGAACCTGAGAGAGTTTAAAGAGATGATTAATTCATGAAAGTTTCTATTGACCACTAGCCCAGCCTCTTAGACACTTTGTCATCTCACAACTATGCAATTAGTTACTTTTCCTTCCAAAACCAGCTCAGACACACACTTCTGAGCTGTGGTATCACTTATTAAATGATGCAAACCCCTCATCCTTAATGTGTCATGTCTGGAAAAAAACAGCCTTACTGATAACAGTACACTGAGACCTTCCTTTAGGTTTTGTTTGGAATGTTGCTCTTTGGAGATTCCAGCATGCCTCACTGAAAACCCAGAGGATTTAGGGCTTCTTGCCAGGGCTGGGACTGCAGAGAAGCCCTGGGAATGAATGGGCTGCTGATGCGTGGGTGTAGCAGTCCCCAGAGTGGTGGCAAAGTATTGTGATGTTAGTCACTGGCAAAGGCGAGGGCAAGCAAACAAGAAGAAATTC
This sequence comes from Molothrus ater, assembly GCF_012460135.2. Classification (NCBI taxonomy): domain Eukaryota; kingdom Metazoa; phylum Chordata; class Aves; order Passeriformes; family Icteridae; genus Molothrus; species Molothrus ater. The sequence goes on along the minus strand of NC_050479.2, from coordinate 15,189,090 downwards.
AAAGAGAACATCAAACCACTGTAAGCAACCTGAATTATGCAGGAGTCATAGAGTGAACACCAAGAGAATTGGATAGGAAAATTACTGAAAAATGTATAGCAACATCTGTCTTATGTCTGTATTGGACTTGAAGCAAAGCGGGAGAACCTGTTTTGATGACATGCCAGGTGAAACAGAACTGTTTCCTGTCCCTCAAAGAAAATGAACACAGAAAAATGCCACAAATTATTTCTCCTTCTACCACATTAACCCATTCAGAGCCACCTATCTACTTCTGTAGGTCTTACAAACTCAGAGGAGGCAGCACCAGCCCCAGCAGCAGTGCTCAGGCTGTAGTTACCAAGGAGCTGCAGCCTGGTGCTGGAAAGGGGGAAGCTGCTCTTCTGTCACTGGAATATTTCTGACCCAGCGTGAGCCCATGCTGAAACAGGGGCTGGTGAGCATGGGAATAGATGGGATATACTGTCAGTGCCAGGAGCCATGTGGCTGCAGGGTTGCTGCCATCCCAGCCCCAGGGTCTCAGAGCTCAGTTAGAAAATGTCCCTGTTCGGTTCAGCTGTTGCAGCTCCAGGCACTGAGAGCTCTGGGAGAGTAGAGAGGTGGTGCCTGCTCTGCCTCTCAGATTTTTCCCGTAAAGTTCATGAAGGAGAGGCTGTAGCAGTGCCTCCACCACAGCTGATTCTGCTTTTCTGTTTAGCAACCAGTCACCCATAAGCTGAAGTGTGAAGTTTAGCCCTCTGGAAGAAAATATGTCAGGCCCTCAAAGGACACATGGGAATCTCACAGGCACCTCTGCTCTGTGCTCATCTGCAAAGATGCCAGGAAACAAAACACTGTCAGGATTATATTACTGGAGGCAGAGATAACAAAGCAAAATATTTAAGCTAACAGTTTAGCTTAACAGTCCAGGACAGTGTCATTAATAATGATTTCCAAAAGATAATTTATAAACGACTGGATTGAACACCATCTGAGCATTTTGAAAAAAACCATAAGACGATTTGATCTCTGGTTTTGTTTTTTTAGCTTTTGTGCTTTTTAAAATGAATTTTATAAATCTCATTTCATTTTTCTGCCTCAAGTACATTAGTTTCTATGGAAACATGGTAGTCATTTATGTGCATGGTGTTTTCTGACATCCATATGGGGAGTATAAGGACAAGTTATGTCACCATTGTGAAATGCAGGCATTTATGTGATGCTTACCATGGTTCCGTGTGCAAGGGAGAGGATGAAAGACAATATCTTTGGTCTGTTATGTAATAGATGCAAAAACCCAGAAACAGGGAGGCAGCAATGAGTTGAGCTGTAGAATTTAACTCATACACTCAATACATTTATATTCACACCAAAGTAGAATTTAGGATTTACTTTATGTTTTTATTTTGCCTATTTGGTGCAACCATGCCTGTCTTCACTGTGTAGAGCAACACTAAAACTCAGTGAATTAATTACCACAGAAAGCCTAATGATGTAACTCATCCTTCCTGTGACAACATCCAGTATTGCTGAAGAAAAAAAAAGAGGAAAAATCATGCTGTTTCTTCTTTCATGAAAATGAGAAAATTATATTGTGACACCATCTGTAAATAACAGAACCATTGGCTGTGTATTTCATTCAGAAACATAAAACAAGTTTCCAATGAGTCATACTTGTTCCTTATGTTTTAAATAGACTTTTATGAATCTACATTTCATATCTTCTGAAGGGTTAATGAAACCCTCCCTATTTGAAGTATGTTTTAAAAAGCCATGCTAGTCAGTCCAGGATACTTAGATAATAAAATTATTGCTGTACCTTGGGCACACTATGGAGCTAGAATGCACCCACACAAATCCTTTTGCTGTTATGTGAGCTCTGCACTTTGGGAAGTAGCACTGCTCATTGAAATTACCACAGCATTGCTTCTTATGCATCTCTTGCTTTTGATTCTTAATATTCAGAACTGTAGTTTGACAATTTTTTTATCATTTTTACCATTAATTTCCTCTATCAAGACATGGAAATCATGTTCCTTGAATAAACCTCAGCAATACAAATTGAGCTGCAATGGGAACATTAACCTTGGATGCACAAATCAGGTAATGCTGCAGGTACTACCACAGGAGTAACCACCAGCAAAAAGCTGCAGCAACATGACAGGTAGGATGAATTAAATCTAGCAAGCAACTGAACCCAGCATTTATTTACTAAGAAGACATAACAATACAGGCAATGTTATCACTTATTATGAACAACACAAAGAAAAACATACTTTTTTCAGACCCCTCCAGCTGATAGGTGGAATTCTGTGTATTCTTTCAAAAATATGTAGATTTTAAATGTTTTGATGTCTTCTGCTGCATAAGAAGAGTTGTATTTTCTCTAAGAACACCATTAGGAGAGACATAAGTATCCACATTTCTCTGTCAGACCACCTTCAAGTGCTCTTCTAGGGGATTTAGTACGGGCTGCCAACTCTGTCAGCAGCTTAGATGAGCAGAGACAATTGTCCTGGTGGTGCATGGCAGGACAGCTCAGTGGCTCCTGAATCATTCATCAGCTCCCCAGGAGAGCTGAGTGGAGCACAGGCCCAGGCTAAAGGATATGGGCGGGGTTGGGCTCACACAGGGACTGAAGGGACATTTTTCCATTTAACACCTTGTTGTAGTCAGTATCTTTAACTTACTTTTGTCATGTCTGAATTGGGACAGCTTTAATCCCCAAATTCTCAGTGTTATACAAATTAAGCCATGTGTACAGGCAGGGCTTTGTTATTTCCAGTCAAAACTAATGGAAACCAAAAATCTATTGGCATAAGGGCAGATGAAACCAAATGGTTGAAAATGTGGGATTGTGGTACTAGTGGGAGCAAGACAGCATTTTATCCCATCTCCCTGGACTTGGTTAGGAAACAAATGACACCCAAGAGAAGGTATTTTGTGGTCTTGGCAGGTGGTTATTGAGCAGAAGAAGCTTATTTACCTCATGCAATATGGCATTGCCTGACAGCCTTGGTTCTTATGCCCACGAGAGCACCAGCACCTGAGCCATGGCCACCTTGCTGGCAGCTGAGAGGTCCCTGTTCCTTCCCTGGTCACAGTGTGAAAACAGCCCAAAGTGGCTGTGATACAGAGAAACCCAGAGCTGCTGGCAAGAACAGTACTGCAGATCCCTGCAAAAGCACTGGCAAGTCCAGGTTGCCCTGACTTAGCCCTGAATTTACCACTAATTTCAGTCCTCAGTGAGATGTCAGACTTAACACTGCTCTTCTATTAGCTGTCTCTGGTTCCCTGGGGTTTGCCATCAAGGGAAGGTTGCTGGGGCTCTGGCTTGCCATGTCAGAATTTGGTGAAGAAACCTTTTTATTTTATCTATTGTGTCTATACTGCCTGAATTCTCAAGGCACCCCAATTAATCTACAGTGGGATGATTCCACTATAAATTAATTTGAGGCTGAGAATCCACTTTTGAAGGGAAATGCTAAAATACCTGTCCTGATGCAGAGAAATCAGGTCTTGAAATATGTGACTGGAAGTACTATGGGATAAGGCTTTTGCTGAGTGCAGGGTTTATTTTGGCAATTCTTGGTCCACTAAATTCTGTATCACAGCTTCAGCCTCACACTTCTGTGTGTTTTTCTTTCTCTTGTCCTTCCAAGGACAGCTGTCTGATTTAGCAGGAATGTCAGATGGGTCAACTATGAAACAATCAGCCTGGTAAAAGCAGAAGAAGAAATGTGGAGTGAAGGGAAAATACACTGAATATTTATCTCAGTCTTGGCTCTGGGATGGTTCCAGATGTCAGTGCTGTGTCAGTGGTGGAGACAGCAGACAGGCTGGCCACCACCCTGAATTGCTCCTTTAGGATTGTCTTCTATTTCCAGCCTGAAAATTTCCTAGGAAAGAGTGTGGGTTTCTCAACAGGTTTTCTGAATGAATTTCATGAAATGCTGCAGGTAGCATGATCTGGTGTTCCCTAATATCCCCTATAATATCCCTAATACACATAGGAGGAGTGTGGAGTGGATCTGTGTGTGTAGAGGGCTGTCCCCCAAGAAGCTGCTGCTAACACTCAGGACTGTGGCTGTTGAAAACAAGCTGTGCTTCTGGCAGGTCCAAGGAAATCTGGTCCTATTCAGCTTATGTTTACTCAACTCTCTGTAAACTGGGCCTTTTCACTTTACTGTCCTTTAAAGGCAGCCATGAATTTCTCCTCTCTTACAGCTTTCTTCTGTCACTGCTATAAAATATGAAAGTTGTCTATGCAGAATCAATAGCAAATTCCCTGGTGGACTTTGGGTAGTCTCATGAGTGTTATAAAGTCAAATCTCTGCCTGAGAGAGCTACTCTGGTGATTTTGTTCTGTTTTATTCTGAGAGAAGTGAAATGATATGAGGACAAAATGGGACTTTTTGGTAATTAGCACCACACCTGGAGCAGAGTCTTTCCCTTGGATGACAGGTTCCTAACAGGCTCAGCTCTCAGTGCTGAGGTGCTGCTCCACTGGCAAATGTTCTTCCACAAGGCTGGGGCCTTTCCCACATGGCCACTCTTGTCCTGTCACCTCTGCCATCCCCCAGGGTCAGAGCTGTCATCACAAATTTTGGCGTAGCTGGGGATTGATACATTCATTAACTGAGTTGAAAACTGAAGCCAAGGCACCTTTCTGGGTGTTGGCCAGGACTGGAGCCAGGCTGGGGAGCAGCCACAGGAGAGTGCCCAGCCAGGCCCTAGCTTGAAGCAGCCTCTGGGGCAGCTTTGGCTTCAGGAATTACTCTGTGTCAGCATGGAGTAGACAAATGCCATGGCCACATGCTTGTCAAGACTACCAGGAGATTCAAAAAGGCACTTTACTTTAAAGTTGCTCAACCTCATCACCCATTCACTGAGCAGAACCAGACAGGAACCCATGGGATTGCACCTGTTGTCCTAATGAGGGCTTGATGTCCTTGGCAGAATCTTGTAAAAGACCTTTGGTCTACAAAGACACCTCTTTCTGACCAGCATCACCTGAAGCTTGTCTGGGCTCAGCTTCAGAGACAAATGCTCTTTTTTTTTCATTTTCATAGATTTAGTGGCATTGGATGATCTCTCTACATCTCTATATTTCTATACCTATATCTCTATGCCCCTAAGTCTCTGTATTTATATAATCACCAGATTTTTAAAGACTATACATACGCACACACACACATCCATATCCTCCCCATCATCTCTAAGTGCTACTGCATGTTGTCATTTCCTAAGGGGCTCCTGTCGTTTTTGATGAGGAGACAGGATACCATGAATATTTTTAGGACTTTGAATATGGCATTTTTCACTGGCTTTTTTGCCTCAAAGGATCTGTACCAGAGGGTATAGCTCAAATGTTTTTCTCTGAGCCTTGCAGGGGTGATAGGAGCAATATCAGACAGAGTCTGTGTGGCACAGGATAAAACTGAATCAGGGATTTTTCCTCCTCATTTTTTTTCTTTTATGTTAATATTTAACAATAATTCATCAATGAGCTTGCATGGACTGATATTTTCTTGGAAAGGTTCTTGTTTTAAAATATTCTTTAGGAGTAGGGAACAACTGTCATCAGCCAACAAAAAGGGAGCAGTAGTGCTTCAGTGAGGACAAGGGTCATCCCCATCATAGAAGAAGACATCACAGACAGCAGCAGTGAAAGGTTGTGTCCCAACCACATTTTTCTCCCAAATGTGTGATGTATGAAGATTTATTCTGTGAAAGATGTCCAGACTTCTGTGAAAGCATAGCAAAAATGAGAAACTCCCTGCCCTACTGTGTCTCTCACAACAGAGCTTCTCCAAGAAGAGTCCTTATCCAGCCCATGTAGCCAGAGGAAAAGAAGGTAAGAACAGTCCAGCACCCAGTAGTCTTCAGTTGCAAATAATATTGTGTACTAATTCAGACAAATAACTTTTACAGGATTTCTACTACGGGATGTGGTACCTCACTAAACTGTAAGCAAGAATTTTGGTGATAGAAATTATATTTATGCTATCAGTTATTTTTTGCTTTCAAATGGCAGCAGTCTATTATTTTTCTGTGTTGAACAACTCTATTTTAATTTTAAATTATGCAAAATATTATAAAAGTATCCATTTCTAGTCCTTTATGGTATATGGGAATTATCACCAACTTCTCAGCAAGAACTTGAGTGCTTTTCTCAAGAAATTTGGGAAATCAAAGCAACTGGATTTTACCACCTCATGCTATAGGAATATGCTTGGGTTTTAGCAAGTGTATGCCTTCAGTTGACTTTATTTTCAACTATTTTTATCTTCAACTAATGTTATTTTCTATCTTCGGTTAAGAGCAAAATATCTGAGAATAGAAGCTTCAGTATGTGTGACTAGAATTTCTTCTAGTCACAGATGTAAAAACCCAGCAAGTCTAACAGAGAGTCAATGACCAGCACTCAAAGATGCCCAACACCCACAGCTCACCTCAGAAGGAAATAGCAGCTAAACCAGTACTTGTGTCAAAACAGTGTCGACATTTCTCCAGTGCTATTTGACTACACTTCAAATCAAAATGCCAGATTCTAAGATTATACACCATAGTCTCTCTGTAGGAGTTAGATCCTTTTGCAGTCTCCTGCATGAGCCTCTTTGAAGCCAAAGGATGATTTTTCCACCATGTTTTGCATCTGGCTTCCACTTACTCCTTCACATATCTATGTCTGTTGGACACTGAATTATTCAAGTGTCTGATTATGGTTTGGTTGGTTAGAAACCAATTTACTACAGAGAACACATATATCCATACAGTCCTGCCTGTGTTTGTTATCCTTCTGAGGCCCCTCAGTAGGAGCAATTTTTCCTTTCCCTGCTTTGAGAACACAAGTCAGGTCATGAGGGCTGCACACCCTGGCTTTGCATCAGCCTGTGGCAACATGCAGGCACTGGTGACTTCCTCCTGCCCCACTTTCTGCAGGGCAAATCTTCTGTCTCACTGCTCCCTTTTGATCTCCAGCTTGGAAATGGAGATGGAACTGAGCACAAAGCATGGATTTTTGCACACATGGATTTTGGATTAAGCTATTTCATCTGACCACTTTTAGAGAAGTTTCTTACCAAGATGTTGGGCTCCTTGCTTTCACAGTGACCATATGTCATTCTACTCTAAAGCTGAAGAACACCAAAACAAGCATCCACATATCCACAATGTACTCATTAATAGACTGTAGATCTATTTCAGATTATAAATGACATGTGCTATGCAAGGAGATAAATTTCAAATTTGGAGCACACAGAGTCCCTAACCCTATAAACTGATTTTTACCATTGACTAGGAAGGATCTTAATAAGACAATAAAGTCAAAGAAAGAAGGTCAACATCACAAAAAGGATACATTAATAGAGGAATGCAAATGCTGTGCACCACAATCTATATGAAATATTGATGAGATTCCAGAATAGCTTCATTTAATACAGTGCTGTTCAGATAAACACAGCAGCCCAGGTACTCAAGGTATTTAAAACACAGAAATGCTCTCAGGACCATTTTCTAATGCCTGTGCATATCAGAGCTGAGTAAAACAATCCAGGCAGGCGTCTGAGACCCATGAATGAAGGGTATACAGGGCACTTCTGTGAAAGCATATGAACATGTAGGTAAAGCTTACTCCATGTAACATCTTACTCCATGTAACATTTCCTCTAAAGCCCATCTCTTTTTCCAGGCTGCCCAGCTTGTATTTGTGCTTGGGATAAACGAACAGAGCCATAAAAAAATGCATTATTGCAAAGAAACTTTAATAGGGGAAATCCTTCCTGAGACTACATCAGACCTTTGTACTCTGTCCTTGCTCTGATCTCTCCAGGTACTCCCAGGCAGGCTGGTTTGGCTGTGCTTGTGGCCTGGGGGGCAAGGGAGCCTGGTCTGGGTAGCACAAAGGTCCAGGGGCAACTTAGTACTGTCAGCTGTGCATTGCAGCAAGGTGAGGCACACGGCAGAAAACTCTACACCCTGCTAGGGAAACTTGGTTAGGTGAAAGCAATTACTTACACTGAAACTGGGCCAGAGAACTCAGCCTAATTGCACTTACCACTAATGCATGGCATTTCAAATACCTGACTACTTAAAATGTCTTGAAATTCGTGCTGATCAGAGCTAGCTAGAAACCCAATGCTACATTTTTAGCGATTCCTAAATTATTACTGTAGTTCTTAATTACTCAGAGTTATATAGCATTTGATCAGTGCCTCTGTTACATAAACACATGAGCTGTTGCTCCAAGGGCTAAACACCTGGAACCCCTCTGTCTCTGATTGCAGAGGACAGGGCATCAGGGCCAGCCACAAGGCTGTGGAGAGAATTCACCTGGTGATGCCCTGGCACCTTCTGGCTGCAGAGCACCTTAAAGACTTCCCTGGGAGATGGGATCCACCTCATCCAACACTGGCTGGCTGTCTCAGCCAGGTACCAAGCACAAACCTGTCTCTCTGCAGTCAATAAAGAAGGAGAGACATTCAGAGGGCAATTTATTTCATCTGTCTCAAGCAGAAAATGAGTAATTTCCCAAAGAACGGTTTCTTTACTCGCTGACTACAGGAGAAGCCTAAGAGGCCATCCATCCACATTCTGTGCCCTCAGAAGTACTAAAAAAACCTGCAAGCAACCATAGAAAGGTCTGTTGCTAAAGAAAATTACTAAATTTCTTCAAATCCAGCCAAGCTCTTATGAACTTGATTCACATATGAAGCCAGAGCCTATATATAGCCCACAGCTTTTGGGTCCTTGGTTGAAATACAGTAAGGTTGCAAGAGAAAGGAACTGAAAGATTACGTTTTGTATTGGAAAAGTGTTATCATTAGACAGTATTAGACAGTGTTAGACACTGTAGAAATGTTGGCATAGCCTGGCAGCCTAATTTTCTATATGCCATGTAATTACATGAATGGATCTTTTTGTAACTTAGAGCTGCTGAGAGATATAAATCTACCTGTGTGGAACTGGTGATGTTTGTAGTTTTGTTCATGTCCTTTGTTTTCCTGGTACATTGAAGACATTACACAGATAACATGCCCCATTAGATGCATACCATATTCTGCAATGAACTAAATCATACTCATTTTATTTACAGAGAATCATGAGGATATACTATTTTTGTCTGAATAAATAAATAACAAATGCATGCACAGTGCAGTTTTGATGACTGGGACACTAAAGAGGCGTGTTACTGACTGTAACATTTCAATTGTGCTTTTCTCTGTTTTCCACATTTAATGTTTCAAAAAGGACATCCTAACAAGAGACTATACCTCCTCCAGAGAATCCCTGAGCAGGCTGTGACACACACATTTGCACATGCATATCTGAAAATTCAAACATGCTCCCTTTGTCCAGATTAGAAAATGGACTACTAAAAATGTGTCCTGTTAATCTTTTGCAAATCACCACTAATCTTCTTCCCACTGTTTTTGAATACTCTCCTTTGGATTCTTCTGTTAACTATTTGATCAAGGAAATGTAATTCCATCTGGTCATCACAGCTCCCCCTTTATACTTCAAAGAAATGCCTGCATGTTTTTCAGGAAAATTATTTTCCACTATTTCACACAGAGCTTTATTTTTCTTTAAAGAGTGGGTGAATAGAATGTTCTGTACCAGCATGTACCAGCAAAAGCCATAGGCTGCAAAGATTTCCTTGCTGCTTTAGCGAAGAATAAAAATGTTTATTAAGGTGCTTGTTTTCCACATTTCCTGAGGTAAGAATACAGATTATCAAACTGTTGTTTCAAACTAGTCTCAATTTTTTTTCTTTGTAAAAATAATACACGTAGAATACAAAATAATACAACTACACGAATAATGCAAAAATAATACATGGTCACATCTAAAAACTTCTAGGACATTAAACTTAAAAGCACTATTCCTTTTTCTTTAAAGAAATCTGGTATTATTTTTTGTTTATGAGACACTATACCTATGAATTTTTGTGAAACAGAAAACAATCTCTGTGTGATATTTGAGAGAATGAATTCTTTCTTCATAGCTTTCATTGACAGGAAAGCAAATTGCAGCTACAGACAGGTAGAAGCAGCCTCACATTCACAAAACCTGTCTGTTGGAAGCACAACACAGCAGGGCACAGGCAATCCAGGAGGTTCCTGGAATGCACTGATGATAGCTTCCTTCTCCAGGTGACAGAGGAGCCACTGAGGAGAGGTGCTGTGCTCTGCTGGACCTTGGTCTCACAGTGAGGGGCTGGTGAGGAATGTGAGGCTCAGGAGAAGCCTGGGCTCAGTGACCAGGGAATGGTGGAGTTTGAGAGCCTTAGGGCAGTGAGGAGGGTGCACAGCCAGCTCAGTGCCCTGGACTTCAGGAGAGCAGATTTTGGCCTCCTCAGGGATCTGCTTGGTGAAGTACCAACCCTGAGGGGAAGAGGAGCCCTAGGAAGCTGGCTAATGTTCAAAGATCACCTCTTCCAAGCTCAGGAGCAATGCATCCCAACAGGGGAACACAGGCAAAAATGCCAGGAGGCTGTGTGGATGAACAAGGAACACCTGGACAAACTCAAACACAGAAATGAAGCCTACAGAGGGTGGAAGCAAGGACAGGTAGCATGGGAGGGATACAGAGAAATTCTCCAAGCTGCCAGGGATCAGGCTAGGAAAGATAAAGCCCTGATAGAATTAAATCTGACCAGGGATGTCAAGGGCAAGACAGAAGATTCTATAGGTACACCAGTGATGAAAGGAAGATAGGGAATGTGGGCCCTCTCTGGAAGGAAACAGGAGACCTGGTTACCTGGGATGTGGAGAAGGCTGAGGTGCTCAATGACTTCTTTGCCTTATTCCTCACCAGTAAGCTCTCCAGTCACACCACCCAAGCCACAGAAAGCAAAATCAGGGATTGGGAGAATGAAAAACTGCCCACCATAAGGGAAGATCAAGTTTGAGACCATTACAGGAAGCTGAAGATGCACAAGTCCAGTGGATGTGATGAGACACATCTGTGGGTAGAAAGCTGGTGTATGAAGCTGCTAAGGCACTTTCCATCATATTGGAGAAGTCATGGCAGTTCAGTGAAACTCCCACTGATTGGAAAAGGAGAAACATAACCCCCATTTTAAAAAGAGGAGAAAGGAAGACCTAGGTAACTACAGGCTGGTCAGTCTTACCTTTGTGCCTGGTAAGTTCATAAAGCGGATCCTCCTGGGAGTTGTGCTAAGGCACACAAAAAATGAGGAGGTGCTTGGTGAAAGCCAACATGGCTTCACTAAGGGCAAACTGTGCCTGACACATTTGATGGCCTTTTAGGATGGAGCTACAGAGATGGTGGATGAGGGAAAAGCAGCTGCCATCATTTGCCTGGATTTGTGCACAACACTTGACACTGCCCAGCACGACTTCCTTGTTTCTAATCTGGAGCGACATGGATATGACAGATTGTCCATTCAGTACTTAAGGAACTGGCTGGATGGTCACACTCAGAGTGTTGTGATCAATGGTTCAACATCCAAGTGGAGACCAGTTATGAGTTCCAGATATTGGAACTTGTTTAACATCTTTGTCAATGACATGGACAGTGGGATTGAGGGCACTTGCAGCCCAGAAAGCCAAATATGTCTTGGGCTGCATCAAAAAGCAGCATGAGCAGCAGGGCAAGGGGGGGATTCTGCCCCTCTACTCTCCTGAGACTCCACCCCACAGCAGAGTACATCTCCAGGGCCCCCAAAATCAGAAGGACATGGACCTGCTGGAACAAGTCTGGAGAAAGCCACAAAGATGATCAGAGAGCTGGAGCACCTCTCCTATGAAGGAAGCTGCAAGGCTTGGAGTTGTTCATCCTGGAGAGGAAAAGGCTCCAGGATGAACAAAGTCTACAGCACCTTCCAGTACCTAATGGTTTACAGGAAAACTGGAGAGGGACTTTTCACAAGGAAATGTAGGGATAAGACAAGGGGGAATGTCTTACTGAAAGATGTCTAAATTACATATGAGGAAAAAATTATTTACTCTGAAGATAGTTATGGATGCCCTATCCCTGGAAGTGTTCACCACCAGATGGATGTGGCTTTGGGCAACATGGTCTCATGGAAGGTGTCCCTGCCCATGGCTGGGCAACTGGAACTGGATGCTCTTTAAGGTCCCTTCCAGCACAAACCTTTCTCTGATTCTATAAGCTCTGAATGGCTTCTTGGGTTACATAAAAAAATATACTCTAGGATGAAGTGTCAGTGTATTACATGATGGACAAGTATCAGAATGTAAAGTAAACAGTCCATTTTAAGAAACAGAGGCAGCAGTCCAGCAGTACAGGTATGTGTGCTCAAAGTCCTATATGTGAATATTTCTTATGCTGAACAACAAGTGGATGTGTGTTTATCCAGACTGGGGCCATAACCTCTGCCCATTCCCATCGCAGGAGAGCTGCTACCATTCCCTGTCCTGTGCTTCCACACTGGCCTTGTTCCAGGTGTTGCACATTCACGTCTTTCAAGTTCTGAAAATGGCAGGTTAACCAAAATTAAATTGTCCAAATTAAATCAGAGAGGAATTAGAGAAAATTGTTATTTGAAGCTGACAGAAAGTGCAGCTGCAATTTGGAAATTAAATGCAAGTCTAAATAGGAGCAATGAGGGAAGAACACAGGTGTGTTGCATGAAAACCCTGGCAATGAAACCCCTCTGTGATGTGTGAATTGAGAATTGATTTGGAAAGGGTAAAACTATCTAGACAGGCATGTACTGAACTGTAGCATAAATTCATAACCTTTCACCACAAATAATCCTGAAGTTCTTTGTACATTTAACTGATGAAAATTGGACATCACAGAATTGGACTCACTCCATGACAGAACAGTTTAATACAAGTTCATGCAATAGCATTCCATCTTTGGAAAGATAGAATCTTGGGGTGAAATCCAGTTTCTAGTGAAAACAGGTGTTTCAGCATTGCCTTCCTCTGGGCCCAAATCCCTCCTAGGATCTGATATTACATTTGTAGGACTGTAGCCACAGGTGTGCAGCAGCCCCTGTGTCTGTAGGAGATGGGGAGAAGACCCAGGCAACTGGGATTGCACCATCACCCATTTAGGAGAGCCCATCCTGGGTGAGACTGCCCTAAATGTCTTTTGTCCCTTTGGGAGGTGCATAATTGAGGGTCTCCTGGGTGTGCTGCACCCAAAGCAGCAGCCTATGGTTTGCTTCTGGGATTTCTGTTTCCTCTGTCTTCTCCCAGGAAATGCATTAAAGCAAACTGCATGTGGGGGCTCTGCAGAAGGGACCACACCAGGCTAAGGGAATGGAAACCCTGGATTACATTATCCCCAGATTTGCCAGCAATAAGGTAAATCTGGCTCTTCAGGGGCATCTGGGGAGTGACAGATACTGTCTTTGGAGATTTCATTGCCATGAGTGGAATGGTTCATTACCATGAAGTCTTTTTTAGCAAATCTGTGGCATATAAAGTGGTACTGAAAAGGTCATGCTGTTTAATGTAGGATAAATAAAAGTGATCTTATTTTAGCAAGAGTCAATCATATTTCAGTGTTTTTAAGGCAAAGACTGTGCCAAGTGCTAGCATCTTTGTTAAACAGGTTTTTTTCATTGTTTTCTATAGCCCACAGAGAGTAGAAAGTTACCTTGTTTGAGGGAGAAGTACCAATAATATGTCAAAATATTATTAACATCTTTCTCCAGTTTCCCAGGTTTTCCTAATCCAAGTGACTGAATAAATAAAATCCAAAGTGACATAATCAGTAAGAGGGAGCTTGATGACAGGAAGTCTAAAACAGAGGAAAAATACTCAAAGTGCAAAAGGAGCAATCCAGTTTGGCCATAGGGTAAATATATATTTATTAATGGAGCTTCATTATTATATTTATATATGATGATATTGTGCATGGAGTTGAAATATACATAACAGAATGGATAATTAATTAAAACAATATAAATTAATTCCTTAGTCTCTTTCAAAAATCTAGCTGTATGAATATTTAAGGTGGAATATGCAAGGCACATGTGGTACAAACTTTTTAATAAAGTATTAAAATACTTCACTTAGAGTGCCCAGCCTAATTATCAGACTGTTCAGGCCAATAAACCAGTTACAAATTACTTTTGATAGCAAGATGCCAAACTGAACACCTCCAGAAAACCAGAACAGATGTTCTCTGGGATAAACAATCTGGGTCATTTCTGTAATTACACATTTACATGAGAATCAAATTACTTTGTTGAATAAAATATTTTTTCAGAATATATTCTTTGTTAATCATTAAACCAAGTGACCTGAGCAGCTCTGATGTGGCTTTTTGGCCTTCCTTTTATCCAATACTCACTTCAGTGACCTCCTTAATCATTCAGTTAACTTGTAAAAGATGAAAAGGGCAAACAAAGCCTACGTGGTTTGTCAGTATTAACATGAATAATGACAATTATTTTTAAGAAACCAAGAAGAATAATGCTCAACACAACAGGTTAAAAATGCTAATCTAAAAGTTTTATGAGAGCTGATTTCTCTCAAAATACACCAAAGTAAAGTAAATAATGCATGTGGAAAATTAGGCAGTGCAAGAAGCAAAAGAACATTGAAGAAAAAAGCTCAGACTCTATTACTTTGAGTATGTTTCCCTTCCACAAGCACACAAATATCACTGCTAACCACAAACTTCCCAGATGTGCTATGCATAGATCAGTTTATGTTTTGTCCATGTGGATAAACCTCACCATTACATGGATAGGCAAGGTGGCAGTGTGCCTTGTAGCAACCAGCAGCAACTGAATGTTCCCAGAAAGTATCTGTGAGAGTCTGAAATCTGATGGGAAGGGGCCAGGGATGGAAGGGAGACAGGTAAAGACAAAATAAAGCTGTGGGAGATATGACAAACATCTAAACTTAATGAGGCTTAGTATGTACATGAGTTTACTCTTGTGATGTCAACCTAAGAAAATGTTTCCCACATTTTAAAATTTAAGGCTGTTCTTACAGTGTCGCAGACATCTTTTATGAAAAATCCTTTCCTTAGGATTTTTCCTCCTGAGAAGCTGAGAGGCCTCAGGAACAAGATGTAAACAATGGTTATCTGCTGCTGTGGAATGCAACAGGTGGATCTGTGATTGGCCCATGTTGAAGGTTTGTAATTAATGGCCAATCACAGCCCAGCTGGCTCAGACAGCCGAGCCACAAACCTTTGGTATCATTCTTTGCTATTTCTATTCTTAGCTAGCCTGCTGATGAGATCCTTTCTTCTACTCTTTTAGTATAGTTTTGGTGTAATGTATATCATGAAATAATGGATCAAGCCTTCTGAGACATGGAGTCAGATCCTTGTCTCTTCCCTCATCCTAAGACCCCTGTGAATGGCATCACACTACAGTAACATTATTTAATTGCTAAAAGGGTGTTTTTCTGCTTTCTACAAAAAATGTGTTATCTGCTTTGCCCTCATGAGGTAGGCTCAGATAGTCTTTCTCTTATTGAAATGCTTCCTCTCATGTTTAGTCAATATGACATTCAAAAATACATTCAAATTTGCTGGTGTTTAGTTTAGGATAGTTTTCAAAAAGGTCAGTATTCAAAAAGTGGCAACAATGTGCGGTATTTCATCTGGAAATATTGGGAAATGTGGGTACTCTAAAATTTGGCCACTTTCAGAAAAGTAAATTTTATGGCATGAACACTTCAATACAAAAACTTTAAGCAGTTTGTTTTGCAGAAGTTATACTAACTTGAGAGTTCAAAGAAATAAAATATTTTAAATACTATATAGCATATTTGAGCAAAATTTCAAAATTAATAAAAATGCAAAAAGTCAGTGTTTCAGTCTACAAATATCTTTCTTTTTTTTTCTTTTTCTCACACTTCTTGTCCTCTTTGTCATTGGAGTAAGTGAAAAGATCAAGATTAAAAGTGGAGGAGGAGGAAGACTTTTCCTTACTTCTCACTGGAAAAAAAGTTAACTTCTCACCAGAAGAGAGGTTGGCTGCTATTTTTGGTTTTTAGTATATTGTTAGTGATAGAATAAGAAAATATTTGAAGATTTAAAATGTTGTTTTTATTTATTCAAAGAGTCCTACTTTTCACTCCCATTTTCATCTGGGGTGGTGAGGTGGGGAGAATAATGGAACATAAAGATTTGCCATTATTTCGACATAAAAATGTCAAGCATTATAAAAATATCCTCCTGATTCTTTTTAGAAGTGGTACTTCCCCACAGAACGCTGGTAATGTAATCTTTTTGAAATATACTTATTGAAGAGGTCAGACCTCTCAGCTTACACCTTAAACAATTTTAGCTCTCACACATACATAACCCTCACTGAATTGCCACCCTTCATGGCTGCACCCTCAGGAGGCTCCAGGATGAGATGAAGGCTCAAGTTAAACACTCGGGAACAGTGCTGCGGTCCTGCAGCTCCTGGGCAGCCACTGCCCATGGAGGGTTCCCACCCTGGGCTGTTCCCACCCCTGGGCTGTTCCCTTGATAGTAAAAGATTTTAAAATCACAAAATTTGGGGAGCTAGAAAGAAAGTTAGGCTTAGTAGGCCCTGGGAAAAGTTAGACCTTGTATTTGCTAGATCATGTGAAACTGCACCTGTGAAGTCAGTATATGATAAATGATATAACTGTTAGATGTGTTTAGATATAATTATTTTTTAAAGAATCATGAAAAACTATGTTAGGAGTTTGAAGGGGGTCACGAGAAACCCATGCTTGGATGAAATCAATGTATACAACAGAACAATGCAAGTTTAATAATTAATATGTAAGCTATATAATGATAGAATTTAAAAACATGTTCATCCCAAACCCATGTTGGAGTCAGATTTGGGTCTGTACCCCTGACACCCAGAGCTCTCAATAAAAGCACCTATAATATAATTATAATCAAGCACCTATAATATAATGATCCCATGGTTATGTGTTCCTGAACACTAACACCCTGAGCAGCCCCTGGGTGAGGCAGGGGATGGTGTCCCTGTGTCTGTAGGGGATGGTGTCCCTGTGTCTGTCCCTGCAGAGCAGCCCCTGGGTGAGGCAGGGGATGGTGTCCCTGTGTCTGTAGGGGATGGTGTCCCTGTGTCTGTCCCTGCAGAGCAGCCCCTGGGTGAGGCAGGGGATGGTGTCCCTGTGTCTGTAGGGGATGGTGTCCCTGTGTCTGTCCCTGCAGAGCAGCCCCTGGGTGAGGCAGGGGATGGTGTCCCTGTGTCTGTAGGGGATGGTGTCCCTGTGTCTGTCCCTGCAGAGCAGCTCCACGGCGAGGGCTGCGAGCCTCAAACCCCTTCAGGTTCATCAAGCCCATGGCTCCTGCCTGAGGGCACCTCCATGCCACCCTGTGCTTCTGGTCAGAACCCAAAGCCCAAAACCCAAAGTGATTTGGGGTTGGGTTTTAGTCTGGCCTCGAGCAGGGTCACGTCCCCAGGTGAGTGCTGGAAGATTTATGCTGGAAAGCCCTTCCTCTTCTCCTGCCTCAGCTTCAGAGGAAGCAAAAGGCTCAAACCCAAACACCAATTAATAGAGCCAGCCACCACTAACCCAATGAACTCTGAGTGCTCCAGGTGAGCATCCTCAGCAGAGAAAGAAATGGACTCTGCCCCCACTCCTTAAATAAGATTTTTAATAATATAAAAGGCCTCTGTTAGACATACATTAAAAAGCATGAAGAACTGCCTCCACCACAAACACAAGTCAGTGTGAAGTATTTTATGAGCTCAGTCAGGTTTAGATCAGTGTAAAAATAAAGCTTTATTCTTGGTGAACAGAGCAGTATAAATAACCAAAGTTATTCTTCAGGGAGAAGTGTGAAGATGCAAGCAAAAGAAGCCTGAGAAAAGAAAAGGCACACAAAACCAGAACTTGTCTTTTTAACACCACCTGTATTTACAGTATTTAGAATATAGAAACATATATATCTGTGGTGCATCAGGCAGAAAGGTACGTTGAAGAAGCTTTCTGCATGAGAACTTTCAAAGATTAGTAAACAGATATTAGAGAGGATATTTCAGTCTTAACTCCTATTTTTAAATAAATTAAATCCTTCCAACAAATATCCTTAACACCTTTCCATTAATTTGATATAAACATCACACCCTCTTGAGACTTATGAGGACCTTGAAGAACTTTCTCCTTGCCTCTGTAGTGCTAAAACCTTTACTTCCCAAGATGTGCTGGGAATTGATTTCTTCCATAGATTTTGTTTCCATGCACTTCATTCAGTATGGGGAGTTAGCAACCTGCTTCCACAGCAGGACTCAATCTGTGTGCCCACACAGACCTGCAGCACAGCATTGCTGTGGCCAGTGTCTGCCCACGAGGTTTGTGTTGGTTTTGCCAAGCCTCAGCACTGAAGCCTGTCCAGCTTGCTCTGTCCGAGCTGCCCTCAGCTTCACTTTAATTTGCTTTAGCTGTAATTGCAGTTTTCCTTCTGACCAAGTGCCTGTGGCTATTTTGGTTTGTTTTGCTCATTGCTGTATGGTACCGCTGAGGCTTTGTGACTGCACAGGAGTGGTTCAGAAGGAGAAATTTCACCTTGGTAAGGCAGCAGTGGTTCTGGGATGGCAGATCCCACGTGTGGTGTAGGGGAGTACAGCACTGGGTGACAGGAGATGGGGCACAGGTTTGGCTCTGGAGACCCCAGAGCTACAAATGACTCAGCAGTGTCAGATAAAGAAATGCAGACCTGAGGCTGGACAAAACTGATTCTAGAGCAGCAAGTAGAACAAAGAAACAGCACCTAGCATATGTACATGGCTCTGCTCTGTCCTTAGCAAATTCGGATCCGAGGTAAAGATAAGACCATTTTAGAAAGAGCAAAGATGTAAAGGCATGTTAGCTGACATGCAAAAATGAACCCAAATTGATCCTAGAGTGAGAAAAAAGAAGCTATCAACATGAACACCAAAATCCTCCCGGTGAAGAACTACAACAATAATCCATAATCCTGCCAACTCCAATACATGAGCAAAACCAGCCACCCACAGGCCTGAAAGGGCTGGGGAAGAGGGAGCATTTCACCAGGAGAAGGGGTAGAAACTAAGGAGTCACAGTTCTAGCTGTATTATTATTATTACTACTTCAGTTGTAACCCTTTCTGCATAGACACAGTCTTTTCTTTCTGTAATAGTTGTACATGGAGTAGTAATGACTTTTGGATTAGACTCCTAAGGTTTCAATTATACTAACAATAAATTTCTTCCTTTATATGTAAGCTGCTTCTGCTTTGCCCATAAAACAAGATATTGAGCATAATAAGTAGCTTCACTAGATCCAAGTCATAAGAATATTACTTGTACTGAAACAGAATCTCTTCCTCAGGGGTTTAATATGACAGACTAAACAATCTCAAAACTTTTGACTCAACACAGCAGCAACTGAAAATTCATTGGCATTTGCCAAAATGAAAGGATATCACGAGGTTGGTTTTCAGGTGGCATAAGCTGGTTTAGTTCTTTGGTTGTGGGAAAAGCAGAGCCCTCATTTCAGGCTCTGTTTCTGGGGCACATGGCTTCCTTGAAAAACTGAGGTCTGGCACTGCAGTAAGAGTTACTCTGAGGGTAAAATTGTGCTCCATCGGAATCAGTGGGAATTTTGCCACTCACGCATTTGTACTTGAGGTTTCACCCCAAGGAATTTCACCCAAAAGCAAACTCTTCACCCAAAGAAGTCCAGGAGAAAGGAGATCAGAATAGACCACAGCCGAGCTTGAGTCCACTGTTAGGACATCACTACCTTGCCTTGTGCACAGCTGAAGTGAAAGCATGGACACATCCCATGAAAATATTATGATAACACACAGTAATCTGGACCTGCTGTCTGTGGGATTATCCAGCTATGGTTCAGAGACATAAGTGGGTGCATCAGATCAGCTGATGCTTGTTATAAATATAAATATAAAAGAAACAAAACCTAATGAAATTAAACTTATCCCAAAAAAAACAAAATTCCCAACCAACAAAAACAAGAAAAAAAAAACCAACCCCACAAACAACAAAAACAAAACAAAAAACAACCAAAAAAAACCAAGGGAAACAAAAGCCAACAAGAGGCATATCATTAAATGCACCTGTTATTAAGAAAATTCAACATTATTAGCATTATGACTAACTGGAATGCCTGGAAGAGATTTACCACAACAGAAAAAAATCAATTAGGTATTGATGTGTACCATATATATACATCTTACTAATTTCCTTCAGGTTGAGTAACTTTTAATAAGCTTTCATGTTAATATGTGTATATTTGAGTACACGTATATTAGGACACCTTATAATGTTGACCATAGTCATAATATTTTAGCTCCCTAATGAAATGTATCAGGAGGGTTGCTGGCCTATTTCAGTCAAGGTACATCATGTAAAGATGTAAGTCTGAAAACCAAGACTAAAGGGAGTATGGATGACCTCTTCAACCTGGGTACACTTCACAAACCCAAGGAAAGTTCTCCTGTTGTCCCTGGGATAACCAGTGGTTTGAGATGGCTTCATGTCAGAACATGGCTTCATGCAGTGCTCTCCTGACTCCTGCTCAAGCACACACATGCCCCACATTGCTTTTATTGCTTTATCACATTAGCCTCTGGGTTTGTGCACATAGAGTATGGGCTGCATTTACTCAAACTTAGATTTTCTAAGAAATTAAATGTCTGGGTCTGAATTATTCACTATTGGATCATTTTATAGTCGGTTGAGAGGCAAAGTTATTTCCAGAAGGCAATTCCTCTTCCTGTAAGATCTTTAAGACAAATCATCCTCTAGAAATGCCTGCTTCTCTTAACTGGGCTTTGAGGGTGACCAGCTCAGACTGAGATGTCTAAAGTTTGCTTACTTAAGGTTAAGCAAGCTGCATCCCTCCCAGAGACTGTAGTGGAGGCACACAATGTTTGTCAGTTCTTGCCTGTACCTGACTGGAGGGCCATAAAACAATATCAACTGCTATGTGTGACTCAAGAGTGATGATTGTTGTCAATTGGAACATTTTGTATTTTGTATCTATTAAGTTTTAAATTTTATAGACTGAAGTCAGATAATGACCTCAGAAATTTTTTTTTTTTCCACAGAGGATTTATGGTCTGAATTATTTTTTCATCACAAATTTCCAATTTTTGGTGAAATTTTTCAAATTTTTAAAACATTTTTCAGGGATAATTATAAGAAAATAAATTCTAAATAAGGAATATATTATGTTAGAACCATTTCACACAAGATATAAAAAACACTCAAGCATCTCAGCCATTCCACAAAAACAGATCCCTATGATCACTTAGAATTTTAAAACATTATTTTAATTACTATTTTAATTGCCCTTTTGTTTTTAAATGAACATATGAATGCTTTCATACTCTAACACCTCCCCCAATTAACTGCATTAAAATAAGCACTCAAACCTTCGCAAACAGTTGTTCTAATAACATTTTATTAGCAAAACATTAATTTTTGACAAATTTACTGTGAAGTCTCTTGCATCAGACACAGGATGATATCCATCAGTAAGCTAAATGCCACAAAAATATCTTTAAATGCAACACTAAGCTTAACATGGTGGGAAAACATAATCTCTGATTGGGAAGTTCATTTTATGAAGTAATTCGGGAAAGGGGAGCTGAGCTCTGGAGTGACCTCAGGACTGCTGCTTCCCTGCCAGATGGAAAATCTCAGGGATGACACATTTGCTCCTGAGGGGAAGGATGCAGCCCCTTTGACAGCCTACCCACTCCACACCAACTGCATCAGCCTTGGAGGAGGCAATGGCTCCCATCCTCCCTCCAGAGGAAAGACTGATGCAGGGGGAGATGGAGGGAAAACCTCCAGGCTGTGTTTGTGCGCAGGGGCAGGCAGCAGACTGACAGGGGCCAGGCTGCTGAGGCTCCCAGGTGGAGCAGGTGATCCCAGCAGGCACATGGATACATCACAGAATCATGGAATGGTTGGGTTGGAAGAGACCTTGAGGATCATCTCGTTCCCACCCCCTGCCACGGGCAGAGACACCTTCCACTAGACAGCTCTCACACATACCCATATAAACACAGACAGACACATAGATTGCATTTTTAATGCTTCATTTGCCTTTCCCAGAAGTGCATTTTGTTTCTTTCCTTGCTGCTGCCGCCCTTCCAACCAATGTAATCAGGGGGTAGCCCTTGGACTTCAGTGTGACGAATCTGAGACACTGTAAATCCAAGTGCCATGTGCACCTTGGGCCACACAGCTTCTCTTGGTATCCAGTCATGACTACAGAATGACTTGACAGTAGTGGGGAGCCAAGGATTTCAAAAAGTACAGGATCTGGTACCAAGTCCAAAGTTTCTGGAAGTGTACACAGGCATCTGTGAGTTTTATTAACTCAAAGCATCTCTGGTCTGGTCCCTGGGCTGTAAATTCACCTGCAGCTGGAGGGTATTTGTTGTGCCACTGGAGTCTTCTGGTGTATCTGATGTAGAAGAATCCTTTTTTTTTTTTTTTTTTTTGGTCAAGGATCCAACTTCCATATGAGGCAAAGCACAGTAAATTGGGACAATTGAAAAACTCACTTCTACTGTGACAGAAAGATGACTGCAGATATACCTTCAATCAGAAGAAATTAAACCAGAAATCAATCTCTAATTTTAAAAAGACACAGAGAGAGAGGTATAGAGAGCATGGCATTAGGCATATAGGAGCACATTTTATGCATTCCTGATGTTAGATTTAGTCCAAAGAAAATATAAACTGTGTATAATGTGTTGGACCTACCCCTACCAACACCTCACACGGCTTGCTGTCAGATGCTGTATGAGGCAGAGGCAGCCAAATCTGTCCCTTGGATCCAATGCTGTCCTGGAGGGTGCTCTGGATCCAAGCAGTCTCAGAAGTGTGCACACGTCTTGTTTTGGGGAAATCTAGAAGGTTCGTGCCAAATTAGACTGGGACTGGACTAATGTGGAGGATTAGAGGACAGAACTTGGAAATGAAGTGGGGAATTGTTATTTGAGAGGATAGATGTACCTAATGGAGCCATTACTCTTCAGTGGAAAAAAAAAGAAGTTACTTATTCACCAACAAACAAAAGCTAATTTCTACTGGAGAGCAAGTCCTAGTATAGTATGTCTTTTTTTTGTTTACTTTCAAGGTAGAAGTATTTAATCTTGTGTATTTATTAAGCAACAATTACAGCAATTTCAGGGCAATTGCAGTTAGAAATGGGTTCCATATTAGCTCACAAACAAGGAATGGTATTTGTAAAATAGCATAGTTTAGGCTTCCTGAACTGACAAAAATTGTAGACCAAGCCTATTATGAAGGCATGCAGGAAAGTTAATCAAATAAATGTGGAATGCAAGTTTGCCTAACCTGCAGGTTGATAAACGCCATATGGGTGCTCTTACAGAGGAATAAAATTGCTTTCATTTTTTGTAGCTTAATTCTGTTTAAATTGCTGCAAACTCCAGCCTCTTTATTCTGAGTGAAAACACATGTCCCAGGAGTTTAACGTGCTTGAACTTATGCCTGTTAACTTCACCGCTTGATTATCCATAACTTTCCCAAGTCTCCCCACCCAAACTTGCTGTTAAAACAAGTTATTGTTCCTACTTCCATACAAAGTGTTTAAGCAGGCATAGCAACGTGCTCCACACCAGCTGCACTTCAGTCATGTGGGGCCCTTCCAATGTGTGCTTTTGCCCATGTTTGCAAGTGTTCAAAGCAGTTAAACTCTCAAAGGGAGGCAGAAAGAGAACTAATTGGAAATCTTTGAAGAAATCTGCCCCCTTTCTATGCACTTTTTCTGAATTTGTCCCAGGGGCACTGGACCCACTTCTTTCTCTTCTATGAAAAAGATGCCAGAATGGCAATGCACATCCAAGAAGACTATGGCAGAATAAAGTTGCTGTCAAGCCTTAGTAAGAATGCTGCTTTCTGGTCCTCACCTTCTACCAAATTCCTCAGGTAGACAAGCTACAAGTTGTTCTTTTGCACTTTACCTGCAAAATGTCCTTCACCATTCCAGTACTTCTCGATGTACTCTTGCTGATTTAACTTTAATGTTTAGCATTGCATTGTATTTTTTACCATTTAAAAATATGAGAAGTAGTAAAAAGAAAAAACTAATAAAGAAAACCCGATCAGCAATAAATACAAGCTAATTCATGGCTGAGGTACCAGAGTTTTGCCCAAACTGTCTGGCATGTGTTTGATGTACAGGACGACTTCTCACAACTATTTCATTAGTGTGCTCCTAAATAGGGCAAGAATATTCAGAAGATGTGCATCACCACTAAATAATTCAATCATTGCAGGTCTTGTTCTCTGGAGCATGAAGGCAATACTGCCTTGATCTATTTTGGTAGAGACTGACATCAGATGCGGCTCCCCACCTGTAGCAGGAGTGCCCCTGGCACCACACAAACCACTTCCAAGGCCACAGCCAAGGCACCTCCCTCTTCCTGTATGGATGCTAATTTGAATTGCCCAGAAACAGCCTGTTCACAGGCCATAACTAGCAGCTGTTTATGCAGGCATGCAGCCGGTGCCTCGGCTCAGACCATCACTGCCTCCTGCCCTGGCTGACCCTGGGCAGCAGCACTGCTGACTATCTGCAGACAAGTGGGCTTGAGAGATGAAGGCAGTGGGAAGGGTGGGCTGTGAAGCTGATGCCCCAGTGTCAGAGTATGTGGTTGGAGAAGATGTGAACAGCAGGGGTAGAGACAATATTCAGTGTCACCACCAATGATGTCAGTCTGTTTTGGATGTGAGCAGCCCAATTGTACAGCAATGATTTCAGTGTGTCTATGAGCAACAGCTTAGAAAATACTTTAGAAATGAATGATAAAATCAATAACTCTCTGTGACTCTGGTTAATAGACAGATCCTTATTTTCATTGTTTTTAAAGGAAGTTTTACATTTTCTGTGTAATCTAGATGAGAAAAGTCCAAACCTACTTCCTTTGAATGAAAAATGTCTAAGCTTCATGGATACTGTTGCTATATACATCTTCATAACTCTGTAACTGGACTCTAGGTTCCCTATGAAAATAGGTCTTGGATGAGAAAATCTGATTTTTTTGGAAATTCTAGAACTATATCAAGAAAAACGTAGAATATTAGACTTACATCAAGAATTATAGAATACAAGAATTATGTCAATAAAATCCCAAAGTGATTTATCTTTTGCTAAATGATACCCTAAATTTTAATACTAAACTTTGCATCTCCTAGTAAGTATAGATTATTTAATATGACCATATGAAACTTCTTAAACTATGCCAAAATTTTGTGGTTGACCTCAAATTCAACTTCTAAGGAGAAGCAAGTATATAGGAAACTTATGCAAGAAAACATGCACACACTTTTAGAACACTATAACCAAGAGTCTATGAGAAAAGGAAAATATGTAAAAAAGAGGAGGCAGCTGAGACAAAGCATCAAGTTAAAAATATTTAGCTGATACTAAATATTTAAAAAAAGAGAGTTCAGAAGTGTTGCCTATCTTACTCTGGTATTTTTAGATTTTTTTACACTTCTGATGATCTGAAAAACTTAAAAACTTAATATTATTTGAAAAGCACACTTACTAGCTAATTAATGTATCCTTGCTGCATATTGTAACTGATATATTGGGCATGCCAGGGGCAGCAGCCTCTCCCCCTCCCTCTCTGTCCACCACTCTGTCAGGGCATCCTCCTGTGGACACCAGCATTTTGTTGATTTCTTGCTGTACCAAACCTTGTGAGATAAAAAATCTCAATGTGCTGTGTGACAGTCCTTTGGGAGTTGTGGGCTTTATTTTGGAAATGTCCAAAAGGGGAAAAGAGCCTTGAGGCTATGGGGCTGAGCCTGGACTCTTAGATTGCCAGCTGCGCAAGCCCTATAGCTTGCTTAGCCTTTCTGTGCCAAATTTTTGACCTCCACAAGAAGAGGAATATAAATATTTCAGATGGAAATATTACACATTTCCTTGTTTTAATACTCATACTGCTTGAGACCCCTGAGTGAGAGATGCCATATAAATGTGAAAGCAGCAACAAGTGGCTTTGTCAAGCACCAGGACAAATAGAGTGGAAAAGCTTAAAAGGCCAATCCCAAGTATGCACACATGAGTGCATGCAGGAAAAGAAAACCTCAGCTTGCTCAAGACATCCATGCACTTCTTGAAAGTTAATGTAAATAAATGGAATTTCCTGTATGAATATCATGAAGCAATATAGACTGGAAACAATTAAATGAGTCTGCCTACTCTATTCTGTGGCAGAAACATAAACTACATGCTGTTTGCATTCAAATGTCACATCAAAAGATTAGGTGCATAAATTTGGATATGTAGTTGTGAAAAAATGCTTCTGGAGTACAGGAATATTAATCTACTGGTCAATCCTTCCCCAACGTAGCATGTTAAAAGATTAACTTCCCTTTGGTACCATTTCCTATTGAATATATGATTGAAAAATGCTAATTTTATGCAATTTTTAACTCTTGTGTATGAGTGACTTACATTGACTGCAAAAGTACACAATCCTGTTTTTAAGTCTGACATAGTTTTCTCTGATGCTTTGAGCTCCTCTAAGTAGTCACTTGACTGCAAATTATAACACACTTGACTTTTCATATCTAAAGGGTAGCTTGAGATATTTTTAAGCTTTATTCAAAGTGTGAGCAGTGCACACGCTGGATTAATATATGTGGAGAACTAACTTTCAAAAAACTCTAGTGTTTTCTCACCGTAAGTGTTCTTTTTATTTTTTCTGAAAATAAAAGAAGAGAATAATATAAAATCTTGTGGTTATATTACTGTATTTCCACATGTTTTGATATGTTTTTCTGTTGCAGTTGTTACTTTAGAAAGAGCTAATGTGACTGACAGAGCAGAACAATTTATCCTAGAACTATATATCTTTTTGTGGGCAGAAATGCCATGATGAAAAAATGACAAAATTGAAATATGATACACCTTTCGAAAACATGAAAAAACCCATTGCTCTTCTCTTTGACAAGCTTGTCACAAAGGTGAGACTAAAACAAACCTCCAGATACTCGATATTAACAGGCAATGATGAACAACAAGGTTCCTGCTCCCTCCTCATGTGCCAGGGTGTTCAGGGCAAAGCAGCGCTACCCTAACTAAGTCAATACATTGAATTCTCTTCCATACACTCAACACTCACTTGCTTGGTGCTTTGAAGTTAATGGAGTTATTCTGAAGTTAATTGGGTTTAACTCAGAGGAAAATTGGACCCACTAGAATGAGCAGTAATACAAAAGGCTTTGGAAGCCAGCCTGCATTGCTGGTCAGAGATTAACAGTGCAGCAGAAAAGGACCTCTCAGAAAACAAGAATGACAGGAGGCTGATGCAGAGGATACTTGCCCACTCTTTTGAATTGGCAGCTGTATCACATACTGTAGTGGGGAGGCACTCAGCACCACTCTCCACCAGTTCCAATCAATTTTCTCCTCGGTTCTTCACCACAAAAGTATGTGTATAATGTAGGATGAACAAAAAAGAACTGTCAAAGTGGTTAGCACAGGTCTGGGATAATGGGATAATGCTTACAGAGATCAGAATTAGTTAATCATATCTAATGTCTTGAAATTATGCATGCAACTGTGCTGAAAAAAATAGATCCAGAAAATACATTTTATCGCATGTTGTTTGAAAATCTGTTCCCAAATTAAAAGGCAACATCACTTCTAGCTTCTCATGGTAACACTGGATCAGTTGGTCAAAATAGTTTCTGTGATCTCAAACCAAGAGTGGTGCCACCAGATATACCCTAAATTTCTTCCATGGTTACTGAGTGCATTTGCATAGTAATTGCATTTACAGTACAGTCTGCAAGCCCACATAAAGTGCCCCAAATAAAATTAATTCCTAAGACTTTTATATCCTTCAAATAAATGCATATTAACCAGCAAGGTTTTATCTTTCCCATACTGACTCATTTCCTTCTTCAGCAAATGATCACTGTGTAACCCATTGACTTTCTCCATGACTATGCACTAACAACAAGACAGGTGCCATGTAAATTTGGATACATTCATGTTGCTTTATACATTTGTAGAGAATTTAATCTGTAATTAGTGAAGATGGTGATGGCAATTTTCTGTAGAGTGCAGGAGGAAGTGTCAGATGTAAAACCTGCTCAACATTTTCCTCTGTTGGGCTGTTACTTTGTCTCTCCTGGACTAAAAGGAAAAAATGGGCACTTGGTAATTTTTCAAATACACCACACGGAGTTCATGTTAGATTCATTGCTAGCATTGCCAGCAGGGAATACCTTTCCTTTTAATATGAACTATGAACAAAGAACACACTTTTGGTTGTGCATGTTCTTGCTTGGCAAATAATTGATGCTGGCTGCCAAAAGACACATCATGGTCATTTAGGCCATAATGGCCATTTGAGCCATCCTAAAATTATCTCTGAAGGCTGGAGATGCAGTTGCACTTCTTCTCTATAGACCTTGCCTTGTGAAATTACACAAACAGCTTTTCTCTTCTGTTTGACACCTGAGTGTGACTGCTACCCTGCTACAGCTGCAGGCTGGCTCCAAGTACCTGCAGATATAAACCAAGAGGGTTTAGTGGGCAAGCAAGGACTGCAAAAGCTTTTGTCCCTCCCTGCGTCACCAGTTGGCATAGCATGTCACCCATGCCAAATGACCAGATCTGGTCAGGTGGCCATGGAGGTAGACTGAAACTAAAATGTTGACTTCACATAAGGGCTTCAGGGAGGGTTTTTAGCTGTGGAATAACCATGGGCCTTTCTGGTTTTTCTATTTCTATTGGTTTTCCATTAGTCAAGACTGATAGAACAGTATTTTTCATCTGGTAATGGTAGGAGACCCAGTCCATGGCTGCCATATGCTGACGTGGTTCTGAACATTGTTGACTTCCAGAGTGGACAGATGTAATCCAGTCAGCTGAGAAACAACCTCAGCTCTGGAGTGGAAAATGTAAAATTCAGGCTGGTTCAAGAGACAGCAGCTGACCTGCAATGAGAATGAAAGTGGGCAAATAAATCATTATGATGTCTGCAGACTCTGACCTGACCTTCATCAGTCCCAACAGACTCATTCCAGATTATTTGCAAGATGACTTATTTCTAAAAAGCCATATGGCCACATTTGTACTGTAGGAATTCACATCAGCACAATGCATTATGCAAACTCGGATACAAACCCTGTGCACAGATGCAGGGTAGGTCTTAAATTGGATGCAGCTTAATTTTGGGTATGAAACCATATATGATGCTGCAGCAATGCAAATGTTAATATGCACCTCTGCTATGTATCTGCTGCTGAAAGACTAATTGAACAAATCTGGATATGCTAGTGCAGTGTTCTCCATGTTGTTCAACATCACAAGAGGATGTTTTACCAGTGTTCTCTGGGATTGACTCCTTTGAGAGACTGGAAGACTCACAGTTATCTATGCTCTCTGGCTAAAATGCAGGAGTCCTGCCATTGTTTTCCACTTTAATAACTTTAATAATAGTAATAAAGCTGCATGAATTGTGTGCCTTTTCTTCCTTCCCAGGTTAAGCAAGAAGAGAACCAAAAATTTATATTAATTAAGTTATATGATAGGCTCATTTAATTCTCTGGAATGCTCAGAATACTACGGAGAGGAGCACAATGGAAATGCCTTGGAAGATGAGATTAGATAGGTGTGATACCTGGGTGTCACTGGGATATAATGGAGTTTTTTTTAAATTGGGTGGTTAAAGGAATCTGAAATGAGATCATGGTGTGCATTTTCTCTGAGCAATTATTAAAACTGCAGTTGAGAGCTCTGCCAAAGTTTTCAATCTGTGACTCCTATGTCCTGACTTCCCACTGCTCATCCTTGGACAATTACAGAAACAAA
Organism: Molothrus ater; assembly: GCF_012460135.2. NCBI lineage: Eukaryota > Metazoa > Chordata > Aves > Passeriformes > Icteridae > Molothrus > Molothrus ater. The sequence continues at coordinate 15,159,316 of NC_050479.2, read as the reverse complement.
AGCTTCTGGAGACCTCAGGACTGGGGCAGCACCATGATTAGCATCAGACTGTCTGGGTTGGAGGATAGCAAAAAATAGAGTAAATGCTTTCATTTGTGGTGTGCTGTTGACTGTTTATCCTCATCCTACTGCTTTTTCAAGCACAGGTATGGAGGGGCAGGTAAAGGAAGCTGTTGTGATACTTCCAGTTGATTTGAAACTCTTTTGAGACAGAGCTTGGATTACCTTCCCAGGTCACCTCCAGAGCACCCCAGGGTTCTCCTTTGGGATTTATGACACATCCAGGGGATCCTTGATCTTTGGTTGCCAAAGTACAGGGATTGGGAGACCAGATGGAGACTGTCCAGCCCAGGCTTCTCCTACTGGAAGCTGCTTTCAAGACATAGTAGAGCAGACCATGAACCGAGACATGGAAAGCAATGCCAGAGCCTGTGGTATGAATGAAGGTTCCATCTTTAATTCCCTAGGAGAAAATCTATCTAGATCCTGGAATATTTCCAGGCAACATTTGAATGCTCAAATGTTGCCCAGCACAGCTAACACCTCCCAGCCAAGTCCCAAGCTCTGTTAGGGTGTTGACATGGCAGGAACCATTCAAAAAATGCTGATTACATGCAGCCACTTGGTAATGCAGGTAAAGGCTATTTAATGCTATGGACAAAGGCCACTCTGTGGTGGCTGAGACCCGTGCTTGAGAATGAGCCAGGCACTATTAATCCAGCAGAGCTTAATTCATTAGCTCTAGTACAACAAGGAACAAGAAAAATAACAACAAAAAGTCTTTGTTGAGCACTTGGGCCAGTTTTGGGAGAAGCTTGCTTTCTTTGAATAATTAGTTTTAACTACTTATCCTTGGCTGAATTCCTACTGAGTCACTTTAGGTATTTCAAATATACCCTGTCTAATCTACCTGCCTTTTAAAAAGAGCTTTTTTTTTCTAAAATGTGTCCATGTTTTGGAGTTCTTAGCATTGATGATATTCACATTTTCTCATTTATTTCCTCCCATTTTTAATACTCTGCCATATCTTCTGACTTCACTCTTTCTCACTCTTTCTAACCTTGCCTACCCTTAATTCTACCTGTACCTACTGATTGATCCATACTAATATATATTTTCATTTCTTCTTATGCTTCTTTGTTTTCCCAGTTTCTTGTAATATCTTCTTCTGATTATTGTATTGTTTCCTGTGTATCATATTGCTTTCTTGTCACTCCTTTTATAATGCCACCTTTTCATCTTGACCCCTCATTCCTTTCCATACTGATACATTTCCTTCATTATTACAGTTATTTAATATTAGAAAAGTTTGCAGAAATATTCCTTGTCCTTCCCTTTGATAATAACAATAGTCCTTTCCCTTATCATTGTTTCTTATGCTTTAACCAGGTCTGGCTGTAAACAGAAAAGAACCATAAGAAGATGATGGTATAAAAAAGTCCAAACCATAGTAATGATGTGATACATGAATGCTGTGTGGTATTTAGGTCTAACATGTACTCTGGTGAAAATCCATCTGCAGGCATTCTCTTGATTTGGCCATTAGACTCCCAAAATTCCCATTGATTTCAATGTGACACCATATGGATAAACCTTTAGGTCTATGTACAGTCCAAACAGACCTCCAGGAAGAATTTGGAGTCTGGGAAGGACAACTCAGAGTAGAGGATCTTAGGTCATAAATTTATCTGTAAACATGAAGTTGCAAGCATTAAATCTCAAATAACTTCTAATCATAGCTTTATCAAGGCAAATCAGAGCATATTTAAATGTAACATCAATAAGCTGCTGCACACCAGAAATATTTGAAAATATATGGGTTTTTCCTTTTCCTGTAAAATGCATTTGAAAGCAACAAATGCTTCTTGAAATTCAGGACAATTTCCATAGAAATAGTTTTTAGAGAAAGTTGTAAGGTATGAGAAATAAAGCAGACCTGTCAAGTTTCCCTTGTCAGTAGGAGCCAAATTATTGCTGTCCAGTTCATCCACAAAAGCTGGCTGATATGAAGTCTTCTGGCACTAGAAGATTTATATTCTCTTTAATTTTTTCAGAATAAATGCTCTCCAAGCAAGATGAAGCCCGCACAGCACGAACAAAGAACATGCTATATTTAAGAGGTCATGTCTGACTTTGAACATATGGTAACGATTCTTGAAGTCAGAAATAAAATGTAATACTTGTAATATGGCATGTAATACTTTCTGTACTTCACCAAATTACCAGGGAGACAGATTGTGCTTTTCTGAGTATACTGACAAATGTCCCTCCTCATTATGATTTTGCCCTTTTTGTATTACCATATCATTATTCTTTTTCTTCTGTACTCCAGTGTGCAATTTAGATGACTGCATTCTTTGGCAACATTAAATATTTTCAGGATTGCTTAGAAAATTATCAGATATTTATTATTCTTCAGTATGAATTCATCAGTAGAAATATATTCCTCAAGGGGACCCACCCATTGCATTTAGCCAAACCAGCCAACCATTCCAACGGCAATAAAATAGCATTTATCACCAGGAATAAACTCTGACATTTCCTTCTAATGAGGTTTCCAAGCTGAATCTTGTTGGCAGCCATTTTACATTTGTGATGCTAATAATGTGGGGACCTGAGTAGGAACCTGATGTTAATAATTAGTTGCTGTTTTATTTTATAATCTTTTTCTGTGTGATTTTAGCACAGAAGCACACTTCCCTTGGGTTTCCCATTGTTTGGGGCAGGGCATTTGTGTGGCAGTAGCAGAGGCGGAGCCTTAGCCAAGCTGTTGAACAAACAGGGTCCATGAGCTCGCGCCTGAAAAACAGAAAATGAGAAGGCCCATGTAGCACAACCTATGTGTATTTATTTTCACAAAGGAACAGAAAGCTGTTCTTTGAGATGGCAGCTCCCCACACAGCTCCAACTCAGTGCTCCTGAAGAACACTCTGCATCTGCAGGGACCTACCTGTTGCCCCTCTGCCACTGGCTTGCACCTTCCTCATGTCAGCATCGCTCTTTCCCATCTTTGTTGTGAAGCAGCGCCAGCTGGGAGAAACCATGAGCTGCAGAAAGACAAGAGCCTTCCACATTTCCAGAGATTCCTCTTCTTTTCAGTGACAAAAGGAATCAGCAACTTGACTCCACATGGAAGGAAATGAGAAATGGATACAGTTTGGGCCAGAGAAAACATGATCAGAGGAAAGATAATTCCCACCACCATAGGTAAGGTTGGGAGAATTTCTTTGGCAGGAATCAATACAGGAGAACATGTCAGATGGTTGGGGTGGTCCCTCCTGGTAGTCAAAACCTATTAAACCTTTGCACATGCCCCCAAACCTGGGAAAGGAAGAGGTCTCAGCAGGCAATTAATTGAGTCCACTGATTGAGAGAGGAAGTGGGACTCAGATTGTGTGGTTTCTTTTTTTATTTTAAATGAAGAAACCTAATTAAAATTATAAGAATTTCCTGGGGAAATTCTCAGCCTTTTCATTTTTTAAGAGCCTTTGTATTACAAAAGGTGTTTGAAGTCCTTGAATTTTTACCCTTTAGCCACCTTTAATCTAATTTTTAATCTCTTAATAGCCTTAATTGAGTTCTGAATACTTTAAATTATTAAACATCTTTGGGGGATTATGATTTCTATTTCTGATTATACAAAATAGTATCAATTGCCCAACAACATCCCCCCCCCACCACCATTTATGTCAAATTAAACTACCGAGGATGTAAGGAATATACTTCAAGGCCAGGATATTTGCATTGGAAACAGCTTAAAAAACTTGTGCTTTCAAGCAGGTTGAAGAAGATGAGTGGTAAGAAATGAGGGAGATCCCAATGTAGGTCCCAAATCATTGGAGGCTCATTGTCTTTTTGTCACCTTTGCTGTACAGGTAGAGGCTGCCCATGGCCACAGAGCAAGCAGTGGCCACCTACCTGAGAGCAGTGGGTCATGCAGGCCCCCGAGGCAGAGGCAAGAGAGCCACCTGCTTTGCTCAGCTGGAATGGGTCTCCTTCCCATCCCCATGCTCCACTGCCAGGGACAACTGCTCAGATTTACACCCCAGTCTAATTCAGCTTGGGTCTTAAAGTGCATCTAAGCCCCTTTGCTCCTCTAAACTTTCTCTCTTATCAACATCTACCCTTCTCAGAGGCTTACTACCTTACTGTGCCTCTGATCATGAACCTTTCTCTCCCTCCTTTGCTTGCCCATGCCCCCTGCAACCAAGGCTATTTGTTATTTCCCTCCCCCTAAACCTTGGAAGATGCCAGTCCTGGCAGGGGCAGCAACCCTCACCCTGCTGAGGCACCAGTTCAGGCACCACTCTGAAGGGAAAAAGGCTCTGGGGAACAGAGGACAGGCAGCAGCCCTCCCCTTAAGGAGAAGAGCAACTTGCTTTACACCTTGCTGCAAGCTGTGGAATAAAATATTCTCTAGAATGCAGATATGGCATCCAAACCAGGTATTTGTAGCATGAGCTAGTACCAGTGGAAAAGCTTGATTCTTATAAAATAAAGCCTCATTTGTAAAAATTGGGAATTTATTTGCTATCAAAACACAAACTTTATTAATGTGGAGAAAGTATTAGCTTCTTTTCCACTTTGCTTGCTTTTGCTTTTTTTAATTTCACTCCAAGTGTTTTTATTAGACCTGAGCTTTAGTTACTGTTAATTTGTCTCCACTTATTTTCATTACCCACCTAAGAAACAGCTTTAATATCCAGCACCAGAAACAACATCTTTTGAGAGCTCAATTTGTTTCTCTAACTTCAGGGCAAGATTTAATTTCTGAGCATCTTGCATGTTTTCTAGACACTAGCAAAAAGTCCATAAAGTTTCTGAGGCACCTCAGAACTCATCACTACTGATACCCACTGAGAACTCACCACTGATACCCACTGTAGAGTCTGGCTTTATATACATATAACAAATGACTATTCATTGTACTATTGTTAAAACCTGGATCTAGCTGCCACCATTATTCAAGATGAACAGTGCTCTACTTCAGTTGTCCTATTGATTAAATATGAACAAAATGTACATTATTGGACAGACTTGAACTATTTACTGGTATTATTTTCAAATCTGTATTGCTGTAGTAGCTATGTTTGCCAGCTGAGCTCTAGGGAGGTTGTTTTTTTGATAATGTACCATGCCAGAAAAGCAGTATCTTCTGTGAGCTTGCAGTCTGAGGTGCTGATCCACAAGGCGTGTGTGCTCAAACTTAGCTGCTGAAGCTGTCCATCAGTATGGACTGATGGCTGCTCAGAGAGTAGATATCTAAGCCTATATGTAGTTTTATATTTCTGAGTTCAGACTGACAGTTCAATTTTAAACTTATTCCTGTTCTTTTATTTTTTTTTTTGCAATATTGAGTTTTATTGTGTACCTTCTTTAACATTTACTACCTAATAAATGCTTTCTTAAGAGGAACATGTATATTTAGACATATTTTTAAACATATTAATTTTTATGCACTATATGGCTCAAAGTAATTCTAAAATATGAGTTAAGACATAATTCTGTAGTTCAGTATCTCTGCAGGAGACTATCCCATGTGCTTTACATAAAAGGCCTGACTCATACAAGTGTGATAGCAAGATGAAGGCCACTAAACTGAAAGATGAAAACATCTAAAAGACATTGGTTAAGGCATTTTGGCTGAAACACTTTAGTTTTAGAAGGTCAGCAGAAAAAGTCATTCAGCTCTCCTTCTTACCCTAGAAAGAGAGAACAATAATAAAATCAGGCAGAAATAAATTTAGAGCAAATTAAAAAAAAAATACTTTTATGTAGCACATGTCCTGACTATAGAATTCATTGCTGTAATAGGTCACCAAGTTAAATAGCATGGATGGATAATTTTATCATTACTCCTGAGCCAAGTCCTCCCTACCATAGCCAAGCCAACAATCTTCAGTGAAACTGAAACAAGATCTAAGTAAAACAGTGGGATTTACCCCAGTATTTATGACATGGTTATACTCTATGAGAAGAACAATAAAGGTAATTAGAATCCATGCTCAGCACTTCATCTGTTTACTGAAGTGGAAGAGTGAACTCCCTTTTACCACCCCATAATTTGATAAAACCTCCATAAAGAGGTTTTAAAAGTAATAGACACTGACCATGGGGGCAGTCTTGGGTCACAGATGCTTTACTGAAAAACTTGCTGCAGCTACAAATTACAGTGGAAAGCTATAGGAAACCCAGGGCATGCATAATTATGTACTATAGGACTACATACATTTGTATGTACTGAGAACCTACTTCCCCTGTCCTCTCCTACAAAGAACATTTCAGCCCAATGAGAACTACACAATGACGTTATAAATTACATGCCTGGCTTCAGTCTGATCTTGCATATTTAGGCTTTTAAACCTTTCAAACTACTGGTTTCTAATTAAAATTATGACATTCTCTTTCAACAACAATAACTCAGTATATAAGAATCCTGCATACCTTTCAAACCTTTCACAAGGAAAAAAGTCAGCCTTAGTTTGCAAGTGAGTTTATTGTTTCTGTGGCTTTAAGTAACACAACCTCTTTAGAAGCAGACGGCTTCGTCATCGTGCTGGCAGGAATGTGACACAGGAGACACGAGTCTAGAGCTAAATTCGAGGAAAATTACAGTGTGCAAGCCCCAGTTTTCAGTAAAAAGATTCTTCTCAAAGATAAATAAGTACAACCTTTAAAGTGAGAGCCAAGTCTACCTAACACTGGTGGGGAAACCCTTCCTGGGTCTCCAGGGAGAGGCGTTCCCAACCCTATGGCTGCTTTACTGCCCCTCATCACTACTACTTCAGCCTCACATAACAAAGTGGGAAAGCTCCTGGCACTGGCTATACAGCACAAAGGAATTGATTCGTTTGCTATTACCATTTCAGGGCTGAGGGAATCCTCTTTTTTCCTCACATACAGATAATAAATGTCAGTATCAGCAGTATGGTACTCAGCAGCCAACACTGTCAGAGAGAACATCTCAGTGGTCATTGCTTCAGCCTTGGCAGGAGAAGCAGGGTGAATGCAAATGCAGGCAAAGTCGTATATTGGCCAACTTACCAACAGGAAAATAACCTTTAGCACTATCCTCTGCCTGGAGCTCCAGAGGGGATGCCACCTACTCAGAGCAGAGGCTCCTATGAAGGGTGCTGGAAAAGGATACCACAGCCATCCTAGGAGGAATCGTTGTGCACTAGGGAGGGGTTCCTACCAAAACACTGTGCCACAGGGCCCATGGGAATTGCCTTTTTGGGGGTAACTTCCAGGATGATGCAGCCTGGGGAGATAGAATGAGGAGAAAATGAACAGCTCCAACAATGATGACCCGCTGCAGGGATGATGGATTTTCACACCTGCAGCCTCCGTACGTTCGCGGTGCAACCCGCAGGACAGGGAGGGCAGAGGAGCACCCGCGGCGCTCTCTCCATGCCGTGGTCGCAGGGGTCCGAGCCCCATTCTGCGGGCTGACTTCGCTCCCTACTGCCCCATTACCGCACCCTCGGCGTCAGGCGGGCAAACCACAAGGTGCAGCTCCTCTCCCCTCCTCTCCCTCCCCTGCCGGGGCTGCCCCCGCTGCCCGCACACCGCGGCCAAATGCCGCCACCGCACCGGGGCTGCTGGAACGGCTCCCTCGGGACGCCCGGCGACACCGTCCATCACTGCCGTTTTACAGCCGGGCTTGGCTCTCTCAAAAAAAAAAAAAAAAAAAAAAAAAAAAAAAAAAAAAAAAAGAGAAAAAAAAAAATACTTTTCCCGCCCACGCAGCGATGCTTAATTCAGGGAAAATAAAATCCAACAAACCCACACTCCAAGCGCCAGCTCGGTGCCGCTGGCTGCGCTCCCCCGCTGCCCGGCCCGTCGGGAGCAGGTGCTCGGCGCTGCCGCCGCCCCAGACCCCCCTCCCGCCGGCGGCGGCACCTTGCGAGTCATCCCGGCTCCCTCCCCTCCCCCCGCCCCGGGCGGCCGTCGGGTGTCGCTTCCCATTTCACTTGGAGATATTTTCGGGTGGCAGGAGCCGCCTCGTCATTTCCGCCAGGAGAAAAAGACACCGGCGCGGCAGCCGCGGCCGCGGAGAGCCGCGGGAGCCGCTGGGCACGAGAGCGGGCAGAGCCGCGCCAGCGCCCCGCTCGCCGCCGCCAAGGACCGACCTCGCGGCGGGGCCGGGAGCCGCCGCCGCTGCCCGCGGGTTCGCGGGGGCGGGAGGCGTCGGAGCGTGCCGCCCCCTTCTCCCCCTTCCTCCTCCTCCTCCTCCTCCCCCTCCCCGCCGAGCCGGCAACATGAACTGAAATCCCCAGAGAGGCACAGAGGCGGCGAGCGAGCGAGGGGAGCGAAGGCAAGCGGGGATATAGCCGCTCTCTCCTCCCGCCGGCGGGATTCCGGGCAACGCGGTCCCTCCGCCCCGCACAGCCTCGCCTCTCGCCCGGAGAGCGGCGGCCGCCCGAGCCCTGCGCCCCCGAGCTGCCCATGGCCCTCATCATGGAGCCCGTCAGTAAGTGGTCGCCGAGCCAGGTCGTCGACTGGATGAAAGGTGAGGAGCGGCGCCGGGGCCGCGCGGTGCCCTCTCCCATCACCCCCCACCCCGCCCCGCAGGTGCGGGGAGCTCCGCGGCTTCCCCCGCGCCGGGATCCCGCCTCCTGGCAGCGCCGGCTGCCCCCACGCTTTGCCTGGGTTGGGCAGGGAGGCGGGAGGCCGTCGGGGCCGCGTCGCTGGGGCCGGGGGCCGCGCTGCCCCCCTGCCCCGGGCGCAGAGCGGGGACGGCGGCTGGCGGAGCGCGGCTGACCACAGAGCTGGGGAGGGGGCTGGGGCCGGGGGCGGAGGCGAGGCTGAGCCCGGGGGTGCCCGGGGTGCTCCCGGGCGGTGACCGCGGTGTGGCGATCCCGGGCGATGGAGCCGCCCCCCAGCCGCCGAGGGAGACGCGGGAGCGTGTCCGGCTGCCCGCGGCGGGTGCGGCGCGAAACGCCTCGGAAATGAAAGTTCAGCCGAACGTGCGGCACCGCCGGTGCTGGAGATGGCCGGGGGAGACTCGGCTGCGACCTCCCCCGCGGGGAGGCGCCGAGGGGCTCCGCGGGCGGCGGGGCCGGGGTCGGTCCGCGCCCCCGGAGGTGCCGGGGCTGCCCCCGCTGCTCCGAAGCCGCCGTGCCCGCGGGGGCCTCCTCCAGCCGGGCCGGGGGCTCCGCGCGTCGGGCGGCCCCGTCCCCTTCCCCGGGGGCTGCGCTTCAAGATCCGTGATTGAAGGGAGCGCGAACAGTCTGGGCTCTGCGCTGAGTGTGCTTGTTCCGCTGCTCCGCTTCTCCCGCTCCCTCACCTGTCCTTCCCTCAAATAAACTATGATGGGAATAAAATTTGGACCTTTTGGAAACGCTTTTCTTTTATTCTCTGTGTATGCCATTCTGACATGGCTTTAATGCTGTAATGTGAAAAGGTATTTTGTTGTGTAGTTTTTGTGCGTGGGTTTTTCTTTTTTTTTGTATTACCTTTAAGTTAGGCTGCAGCTGTGTTTTGAATAAATCACCATCTAGTGTTATATATCTTTTTATAAAGATAGAATGACCGGATGGGTACAAGTTTTGAACAACTGCTACATTGTGGGAGTTCTTTATAACATGCTGTGTGCTACCAATGTGACAGTTTCATCATCCTTAAAATTTCAGGCATATAGCATGTGTTTTCAGTTATTCAATCCTGGCATTTATAGTTGGTGAGTTATAATTGGATTTAGTAACATATATAGTTTTGCACTTTCGGAAGCATTCTCACTCTATAGAATAATAATTGAAAAGAATGATGTAATACTTTGTATCCTGAGAAATTAATAAATATTAATAAAAAACTTGAAGAAGCTACAGATGATCAGTATTAAGAGCAAACCATTTTCAACGTCAAAGTGTTTTTTACAGCAATTTAGCTTCCAACGTTTTTACTTCAAAATGAAAAGATTGTATAGGACTTTTTTTCTAATCAGTGTCTGAGATACCTTCACCATAATTTGGGAAATGTATAAAAACAATGAATTTGCAGATAATGCATTTTTAAAGCACCTAAACAATGTAATACATCAACTACTTTTCATAAATGACAGGTGAAGTGAATTGCATACTTTGCTTCTGAATTACATTGTTATAAAATCAGTCGTTTGAAAAGAACAGGCTAAATGGTAGCATTAGAAATTGTGCTGCTGGATAAGGGTTTGTACTTAGAAGCCTGTGACTAACACTCTGAGATGCAGATCTTTTAGAAATAATCATGTTAACTTTACCAAAAAAAAAAAAAGACAGTTAATGCTGTTGTGCCCTCTTTCTGGACTACAAAACCTTCTTTTTAGTGTTTAACCTCTTTTTTCTGGCCTAAATGTTTCATTGTTTCTCTGGAGGACTTTCATTTTAACGGAGTGAATGCATATATGTTGCTTCATGCTTCCATTTCTTCATTTTGTATTCTGTGTAGCACGGGAACTTTCACTTAGGTGGTGCAGGGAGCTGAAAGCACCTGCCTGTGATTAGCACGCTTGGAGAAAAAGCACCTAGGGAGCCACTCGAGTTTCAAAAGCTGAGCCTGGAAACGAGTATGACCAGTAGCTGGGGGCAGGTTTGCTCCTGCCTGATGGGTCACACCTTGCTGAGTTTGTAGGAAGGGTGGTAGTGGATAAGGGCAAGCGGTCTTTGCTGCAACAGCTGTGTGTTCCTTACTCATAATTTTTAGTGTTGCAAACAATGGTATTGAAATCCATATGAAAAAATATTCTTCTAATGCTTTAAGTGCTTTGTTTCCAGCAAATTCTATTTCTGAAAGTCCCCAGAATAGCTTTTTTTGTGTTTTAAGAGGTACCCAAGACAAGTTTGATGAGTAAAACAGCAATTGTCTGTCATGAGAAGTTTGGAAGGAGTGCAGTAGTGGTCTTTGCATTAGTGGCAGTCAAGTCTGGCTTGCATAAATTACATTAAACTTCAAGATGTGAGAATATTTTGCTGACTTACTGGGCGTTATTTTACAGAATTATAAATGTTGAACTTGGTTTTAACCTCTTCCTTGAAGTAAGTGCCCTGCTATGTCAAATGCCTGCTCAGAGCAGCTCTGTAAAGAAAATTCTTCTAAATAGATTTTGATATTCAAAGCGAAATCTTTCCTGAAAAAGGAAAATCCTACTGTTCAACTGTTGTTTACAGTTATCTAAAAGGAAGGGGAAATGAAACACTTTAGATTTTATTGTTCTCAGTATTTTTGTGATGGTCTTGTTGGTATGACCTGAACATTTGCAGTAAAAGGCCTCATCTGGAATTCCTTATTTAGGCAAAAGAATCATTACCTCAGTGGCATTTTGCTCAGAGTAGTGATAAAGCATTGGGCCTGAAATTATAAGATGTGAGAAATGAACATGGGGAAAGTATTTCAACTCAAAGGGGTTAGATGAAAGTGCCAATCCCTAGGCTGGATGTTTGTATAGGAAACAGACTCAAGACTGGGTATTCATGGAATAAATGCAGTTTCTCGTGTATCTTGTCAATTTTTAATTCCTTGACAGACACATTGTCTGTGGATCCCTGTAATGGCCTAATGCCAGTGCTGCTGAGTTACAGAGTTGTACCTGGAACTGGTTATACAAATAAGTAACTACCTAGATTTTGACTATGAAAATGTGTATAACAAGAAGTTGTGGACCAAAGTACTAGTTAAAATTTTAAGTGAAAGGGACAAAGTGAGGAGAGCCTAAGTCAGCATATGAGTTTTCCAGGGTTCAAAGTGAACCCAGAAGAGTAGCTGTCATAGAGCTGGAAAAAGCGTAGATGGATTAGCTCATCTCTCCCACAGGATGGCATATTGTACAAGGAGGATAAAATGAGTATTTAAATTGATTCAAACAATGTATTATTGTGCTTTTCCTATATTTAGTACTAATTTTAAAGGTCCTGTATGGATCAGTGAGATGAAAGTGTGTCAGCCACCTCCTCTGCCTCCCCTCTGGAGGACACGTGTGGATTCCGCTGCCAGGTCTCAGGCCATTGACATGTTACAAGGCAAGTGTCATCAAACGTCATGGCTTTCACTCACTCGGGAGGGGAACATGCCAGATGTATTTTAGATTTCTGTGGCTCTGAGAACACTTAAAGATACTCAGTTACTTACCAAACATTACTGATGTTTTTAACTGAGTCTTCTAATCTAACTTCTTTGGTCTGAGGTTATTGGTGATTGCTATATTTTGATAAGGGCTTGCTGCTTTTAACAGTATTCAAATTTTAATTCAGTACCAATCTCTCAATGGCAGAATCTGTTCCAAAAGGTGGTCCACCTGAAAAAAAATGATATTACTTTAAAAAAAAAGATATTTACTTTATCTAACAAAGCTGTAATATTTATTTTTTGCTTTCTGAATGATAGCTCATGGGGCTTATATGAAACTTGTACAGCTTAAAGTGTTGTAATGGTAGTCATAACCAAGAAGCTGACCTCTGAGGCATGTCGTTGCCTTAAAGGCTTCTAATGCTAAGGAGTAGGGGCTTTTAACCTCTGTGAAGTCTACCCTACCAGGGTTTAGAAGGATGCAAATATTTAGAAGGACTAGGGGGATAGAAGCAGAAATATGAATGTGCTAGCAAAGTGAAAGCAGAGTGCAAAAGTTCCCCATCTGTTTGATTGAATATTGCATGGGTTTGAGAACTGTTTCTGTCTGCTGTTTGTGTGCTGAAGTTCATGTCCATTTTCAGTGGCACGTGTGTTTGCAGAGTCATCACAGGCTGCCAACAACTGTGTTCCACTTGGTGTACTGGGAATTATAGGTTATTCATCAAGAAAATGCAACAGTTTGTGGGAATACTCTGACACTAAATACTCTAATACTTAATGATGATTTAAAAAAAGTATTGCCATGGGGATCCTCCTACTCCTGTTTGTGCATATGCAGAGCCCTAGGAGTATTTTAGCAGCGCCTGGGTTCTGCTGCAGTTCCTGAACCATCAGTTAGCAACAGGGAAGCTCATCAGTGAGGTCACAAATTCTCTCACAGCACTGGGATCTAACAAATCAGTTTAGGCCTTAAAAAAAGTAAGGGTCAATCCTGCATTCAGGGTCACTGTCAGACCAACCTGATTCTTGGCCATGGCTTTCTCTAAAGGCTGACATGGAGGGAGCTTTTTCTGGAGGATAGGATGGACTACATTGTTACAAAGGCATGTGAGCACGTACTTTATGGTAAAGAGGAGGTGTGCTTCCACAAATGTATGTGCCTTATTTAGGGCTTTCAATTTTGTCCATCATTTCTAGTTTTTCTTCTAGTGGTCTATTAAGTTAAAGCTTCTTTCTTATGCTACTTCCCTTCACATTGATTTTGTCAGGGCCCTTAAAAATTGTGACTACTGGAAATAATACGGAAAAGGCTGAGTTGTCTCGGGGAAAAAAAAAAAGCTGGATGAGAGTATGAAAAACACTTGGATTCTGAAACTTCAATTCCTTGTCAAGTGTGTGTAGGTGACTGATGAGCGTCAGAATAGTCATCAACTTAATAGTCATTGCTAAGTGCCATATGTGGAATAGATCAGGCATTTTACAATTTGTCAGCATTAAAACACTATTTTCTTTCTCCAGTGTGAAGCAAACTAAAATTTTACAGTATCAGAGGGTACATGTAGAACTCCAATAGCTTTGAAGTGATGCTATTAAATGGATTTATGGCTTTTATTGTAATGCCTAGCAAAAGAAGCTGTAGAAAAATATGAAATAATGGCATAGCTGGAGTTTAATTTTGATGAGCACACAACCTCTTTAATTTATGGGTAGTTACTCTGTAAGAAAGTAACAAGAATTTTAGTCGGACAAAGTGGGGGACTTTTTGGAGAGGGGAGTTTATACAAAGACAGGTAGTCAAGAGTCAAACTGCACTATTCCAAACTTTAGTTTAAAGGACTCCAGCTTTAAAACTGGATTGAAAGCAGTGCTGGAAGATCTCTCTCTCTCTTAGTTTGTTTATTTTTCCTGTGGATCTCTCACTTTTTGCTTTGCCCTTCTGACATGAGGAGTTTTAGCAGTATCAATGGCTGCCACATCAATCCCGATGAAATGTTTTAGAGCATCTTTGTTTGTGATTAGAAAACCTCTCCTGCCATTGTTTATCAGCAGAAAATGAAACTGCAATTGCAACTGGGATGTGTCAAAGCCTAACAGCCGGGTGTTGCCATAGCAAAGGCGATGTTACATAAGCAGCCACTCTGCAAATAATTCATGCAGCCAAATTTTAAGCATAACATCAGAATTAATTTCTAAATTTATGATCTTTTTAGGAGGGAGCTTTCCTAGATGAGGTCATTTTAGTCGCTACTAAAATTGATGTGCTTAGTTGTGAAGCTCTTTTAGCACTGCCCATTTACACCTTTATTTTGTTTGAACATATTGTTCTATTTCTGAACATCTGTTAGTTTAAATATGGCCTCACAATATGTTTTCTCAAGTGGTTTTTTGCAACAGTTTGGTACAGCTCTGTATTTTGATCTTTTTCAAATTTATTTGCACAATGCAGTATTAAACCAAGCAATTTACAAATGCCTTTTCTGGTTAATGGATGTCAAGAATTTTGCAAGGCAGCAATATAAACCAGATCACTTTTCAGATGAGAGATTGAAATATATTTACAGATGTATTTTTAGAATCTTTGCAAGTAGTTGTCTTTAAGCACTTTAACAATAATAACCCAGGCAGTTTTATCTTCTAAACCCCAAATTGACAAATGGTCTAGCCTTTCTGTCTGATCTGCAGAAGTGTAGATAACCATTTAATCTCAGTTAAGTTGCTGTAGCTTGTGATTGTACTGTATTTCCCAGAGTCAAATAGTAATATTTGTTACCATTTTCCAGAGGAATAAGGAGAAACTGTTTCCTGAGAAATTTCTCCCTGTATAAGCTTGTATTCAAAGGTGTGCAATCAGGAGAAAAAACTAATTCTTCAAGGCTTCCATTCTGTTTAACTGCTTTTTTTTTTCCAAGAAGTTACAATATGCTCATTAAACCATAACTGCATGGTGGATCACCTGTAGCAAGGACTTACTTTCATCAGGATAACAACTTTAGGTTTTTAGATCCATATAAAGCAAAACTGTGCTTTCACATTTACTGCTTAAATTATTTTCTTAATGAATACTTTAAACCTTCAGTTTAGAAGCTGAATAGTTACCAAGACAAATGCTGAAGAATAAGTTCCCAAATACCTTGTTAAAAAATCCTGTCTGGAAACACTGTGTTGGGAAATTCTGAAAGGTCAGATTTTCCTCATTGATTTCTTCCCGCTTTTCAAATGTATTTACTTTCTCTAAAAGATGAAGTGAGTGATGAAATTAATCTCTAAAAGCTGAATTTTTCAGAAGAAAAAAATTTTGGGGGCCCAATATTCGGCTCATGTTATAAGAAATCCACATGAATCTGCTCAGAGCATTGTCAATTTCCTGTTATGAGACAGGCCTAGCAGGGCAGTTCCTCTTCAATTTAAAATAGCTGACTGTCCAAGAGCAAGCATCTACTGCCCCTCATGATGTTCCTTTCTTGCACTTGAAGGATGAAGGGCTGGAAGACACAGATCCATGGGTCTGGGGCAGCCAAGATCTGGAATGCTTAATGCACGTCCTCTCGTATGCACATTTTTGCCCTCCCTGTGTATGGGGTTTAGCAGATATCTGGGAGACAAAATAAATTTTTCCTTGAAGTTTTCAATGCAAGCATTTTTCTTATGCAAAGGGAATCCAGCACTGTCTATAGCCAGTGATTTTATAGTACTGGAGGCTTAAAAATCTACCCCATTTTGTAATACTTATCTGCCAGATAATATTATCTTGAAGAAAATAGCTTGGATGTCATCTTGTAGGATGTTTGGCATTTCCAGCTTATCCTTTAAGTAGAAATTTAGGGCACTTGGTAGCTCAGATGAAGTGGTTAGAACAGTAATTTCAAAGTGTTTGGCTTTACATGATTAACATCTGCTGCAGTGCCATATGGTGGGAATTTCCAAGTAAACTATTAATTAATATTGGAGTGCACCAGAGTAAGCCTTAATTAAACTATATTCAGCTTAAGTGTATTATTTTAATATAGTCAGTTACAAAGTGCTGTACTTTTGTATTGATAGCTTTTTCTGTTGTGTGAAGAAGAGGGAGAAATGCTGATGAGAATTATTTGAACCTTTAAATTGAAGGTTCAAGTAGCTTTTAAAATAAATGCTTTAGGACTCGCATGCGCCTCAAGCATCCATCAATTTAAGGGTCTATATTGGGTGATGTTGAGTTGTGCTTTGTGAATGCTGTGGTGGCTCCTCTGCTAGGGTTTTACTGGTGTGGATGGTCAGAGGGTGTCCAGCAGAGCTGCACAAGCCATTTTCACAGAGCTTCAGATATTGCTGATGGGGCTGTGCCTGTGCCATGGGGTCTAGTAGCACTGGTGGAATGATACATTCCTGTGTGAGCTGGCCAGAATAGTCTGGAGGAGTGTTGGGGTAGCAGCTAAGGTTGTCCATGAGCGTGGGTAATGCTGGGACCTCTCCTGGCCTCTTGTGTTTGGATTGATGAGCATACCCATGTATAGGGCTGAGCAGCTGGCAGGCTCACCTCTAAAGGGCTCTTCCTCCCACAGGCAATGATTGTCAGCTGTAAAGAAGTTGATAGCATTACTGGTTTTGTTAAAATGTAGAATTTATTTTTAGTTTGGCCAGATACACCAGTTGCCAGTAGCTACAGTTAAAAATGACCTATTTTTAAATATGTTTTTTTTCCCCTGTTTTCTCCTCCCTCTTTATCTCCTTTCTCTCCTGGTAATCTTCACATCAATAAGAAGGTGAAGAAGTCCTTCCTCTGTGTATTGAGGCCAGGTAAATATAGGTGGGATGTGCCAGTGTTGTCTGAATAATTCGCTAGGTGGCATTCTTCCCTCTGAGTCAACACTGAAACCCTTCATGGGAATGACAAGAGAACTTAGTCATTTTAGTGAGATGCCAACCTGAAATCTTGACCAGGTGTGGTTGCTGAAGGCTTGCTTCATCATAGTGGGAGAGGTAGCTGCAGCACGCTAATTAAATTCCACATTAATAATTAAAATCTTTGTAACTGGATTCCCCTCATCAATATCCATTACTGACATGTGCCTGCCTTACTTTCTTTAACTGCTTTGTAGTTTTGTTGGTTACTTTTGTGTAGTTGATAGTTTGATTCGCAAGGTGCAGTCGTGTTCTTGTCCCTGTTTTGCTTCAGATTTTTGTGTTTGAAGAAATATTGGTAGAGGGATCAGTTGAACATAAAGTAGAAATTACTCTCTGAAAAAAGCATCCTTGGTTGTGTACACTGACCAGTTGTGAGCCTGCACTTGTCCAGCTTGGTGTGCACTTTTTAAATACCAAAAAAGTAACAATTTTCTTCTTGCTTAGTTTGAGTGAAGTGTGACTGGAGACTTTTTTGTGAGATATCCAAGAAGTACCTTCTTGAGTGTTCAGCACTGACTGACCTCTGGCTGTCTTGTTTATTGTTGCTTTATCATTATGGAGAGAAACATGTGCCTTTTGTCTCTGTTTCTCTTCAGAGATCAAGAATGGCTGCTTTTGGTAGACTTTATTTTATTAGAGCTAATATGAAAAGAACCCAAACCAAATATATTAGTCTGTTTTTATTTTGGCAGTCCACTTCTCCTTGTTTCCAAAATTTTCTGTAAGTGCAGGATGACAACGTGGTCCTTACTGCTTTTCTAGTGGTATTAATTTTTTCAAATGTTGCGGTCTTCAAATTTTTTCAAATAAAAGTATATGATAGTTTAACCTGGAATGTGGAGGCTTAATGTTTCTTAAATTCCTTTTAATATTTTTTGATGTAGTGTTGAGTATTGTGCCCCACAAGTCCTCTTGAAAACACCAGCAGTCTGTAAGTTCACTGTTGGATACTGGACTTCAAAAGCAGATGTAGTTTTTGTTGCTTCAGTCATTATTTCATTGTATGTTTTAAACTGCCTGGATCTGTTTAATGCAGTCTGGGGTCAAAAGCCTGTTTCGGGAGTTCTGATAACTGAGTCCAAGAGCACAGTGTAGTGTGAATAATTTGTCATGCTCTGCATGTGGATTTGACAGAGTTTCAGTCTGGAAGTGTAATCATTGCACATAAAATTCCATATAAGTGTCAGTCTGAACTTTTGAGGGACATAGGACAGATTATCATTAGAAAAATAAGACAGGTCTATGACAGGACTCCTTGAGAGCAAGTAAACTCATTTTTTAAAAGAACTGGATAGTTCATAGCCTTCAAAGTACTGTATTAATTATGAATGCTTTAGCAAACTTCATTACTGAGAGAGCATTTGGATGTTTAATGAATTATGGTGAAGCTACTGTTTGCAAGTATAGAAAGTATAATGTATATGTAATCATGAAGTTTCTGTATTTCCTATGATTACCATGTTTTCTTGTTGGTTTGATAGGATTTTTTTAATGTGTTTTTTGTTGTTCTTGTGAGGCTTTTTTCATAATTTGGTGTTGGCATTCCTGATGTACCTTGGCTTGAAGAAGACAGCTGAAGAGTAGTGGCAATGAAGAGGTGGTAGCCATCTCACAGAATCATAGAACTGTTGGGGTTGGCAGGGAGATCTGGAGATAATCCTGTCCAACCCCCCTGCCAAGGAAGGGTCACCTGGAGCAGGTGACATGGGAATGTGTCCAGCTGGGTTTTGGATGCCTCCAGAGAGGGAAACTCCACAACTTCCCTGGGCAGCCCGTTCCAGTGCTCTGCCACCCTCAATGTAAAGAAGTTTTTCCTCATGTTAAGATGAAACTTCCTGTATTTTACTTTATGGGCATTGCTTCTTGTCCTGTTGCTGGGCACTATTGAAAGCAGTCTGGCACCATTTTCTTGGCCCCCATTTCCCTTTTGGAAATGTCAATATCTGAAAATGGTCTTGACTGTTTACCAGTCCAAGGTCTTGAGAAACAGCAAAACAAAAATTACTTTTCTGTGGAAATCCCATGTACTGGGTAGTATTTGCTGGATGAGCAAAAGATTAAATCTGCTGCAGAGGTCTAAAGGTTGTTTCTTTTCAGTTACTAAAGTTCTACAAAGTTAGTTTACAAGGAGCACACCAGTATTTTGGTTGATCTGTCTTGGACAGTAAAACCCTTTCCTGTTACTTATTTGGGCATCATCTAGTTTCTCTCTTGCATCTTATCTATTGTTGTTGAGCTCACTGTAAGCTGTGCTGAACTATCCAATTACGAACTGGAGGTAACTAATGCTAATGAGCTATGAATGAATAAACCTAAACAGACTGGGCAATTAATGCCTGCCTGAGTTACCAGGAGTTTCATGGGTATTCCCGACACGGTTGCCTTTCAAAGTTGGGTGCAGTGATGTTGTTCCTGCTGCCTGGGTATCCAGCTGCTGTGACTGGGGGACAGAGGCTTGAGTCTGCACAACAGCATGTCCTGAATGTTTTTCACCTCTGCAGATCTGAGCAAATTCCTCTTTAGAGGAATGAGTGCTCTGTTTAATAGAATAACTGAAAATAGAACTTCAATATGTGACAGGTCCCTTCAAAAACCCAAAAATTAATTAAAGTTTGTTTTCTAGTTCAAGAGAAGATAAAGCTGAATACAAACCTCGCTGCCCACTCTGTTAAAAAAAAAATTATAAGACCTTTATTTTACAAAACATTTGTTTTTCAGCTGACAGTATATTGTAGTCTGTGGTGGGAATGGTGACATTTTAGATTCAAAGGGAAAATTAACATCTTATAACTCTTCATTTGTGCATGTACAAAGTCAGGCAGAATGAAATAAGACCTAGAACCTGTAATATTGTCATTTCATTAGCTTTTCTAACTTTGTGTTCAGCAGTGTGGTGTAGGTAATTGACTTGTATTTATCCTAAGAATTAAAATTGTAAATCCTAAGAATTAAAATTGTAAACCCTAAGCCTTTCCCCTGTTGTTTCATGCTCTCAAATACTATGAGGAGTTTCTTGCAAAATACTGTTTTGATAAATCTTACTGGATCAAACTTCAAAAATTACAGTGAGACCTCTGAAGGCAAAGATTGATGTGTGTTGGGATGTAGTCTCAATCAATGGTAAATTTTTTTATAAAATGACAAATGTATCTAATTTTTTTTTGCTAGAGTCTTTGAAAGTGTTATAGCAGGTCACAAACTTGTAACTCAAAGTTTTTGAGTTCAAAGTATCTCAGTAATGTCAAATGTTAGGCCTGTACTCACTAGAAGGAAAGTGGCTTCCAGTTTACAATAATTCAAAAATGGGCATAGAAGGAGAGTTTTGGTGGTGTGATTTTGGTGTTTAAATCTCAAGAGATATTTTTTTAAATTTTTGTTTGTTTGCTCTTGTTTTGTTTTGTTTTTGTTTGATGCTCACTATTTTAGGATTTTTTTTCCCCGTGGAACCACTCAAAATAATAAATAGTTTAATGGTGAAATTATGCCATGATTGTTGAGAAGAATATATCCTTGTAGTTTCTGTAGAAGAGCACACCCTTCTTAAGTGGAATCAAAGACTAAGAACAATTGGCTTGAACTTTTGATAAGTTCTTAAATGTGCTTCTTTCAAAGTTATTATCATATGACAGATGGGGAGTAAGCTAGCTGGGAATTCGGAGAGGTTGGATACGGTCAGGTATAAAGAATTGTCTGCCTGATTGGTTTTTTGGGGATTTTTTTACCCTTTTTCCCCCCCTTCCCTTAATGACTTTTTGCTGTGACATATGTGACTTAATATTTGAGTTTGCTCTGTGCACTCTAATCCAATTCCTTTGTTTAGTCAAATGAATGTTTTTTGTTTTGTTCTGAATTTTAGCTATTGGCTTCTGCATGAAATGTGCATATTTAATTAGGATATGTTATTAAAGATTAGATTCTCACAATGGGATGTGTGCCAGCTCATGAAATGAAGTCATGCTTGTCAGGAGATAGTAAATAATAAGCTTAGGAAGGTTTAAAAGATGTGTCTTGCAAAACATTAGCCCTTGTAATGAGTGCAAAGTGGCAACAGCACATAAATATCAATTGTTTTTCTCCAGTGGAGCCATTTGAATATGAGTTTTCTTAATTTGAATTAAATTTTCTTTTACCAGTTTAATGAAACAAGCAAGAAGGGATATTTGTCTTTTTAGAAACCAGTTTCCCATCCCAGAACAATGGATTGTTTTGAATTGAAGGGGAACAATCCAGCATTCATGCAGTATCTTGTAATCTCTGTTCACAAAACCACTTTAGGAAATAAGAAACTGCTGTCCAGTGAATCTCCATTTAGCTGCAAGGATGTGTCTTGGATTCCCAGCTTTGCTTCCAGGACTGTCTATATTTTGTTCTTCGTTTTACTCAGAATCTTCTAATGATCGTGGGTGCAAGAGCTGGGAGCTTAAGGTTCCCTGTGCTCTTAAATGCCTTGAGCATCCTGGCTGGTGTGCCCAGGGTGGCATTGGCAACAACAGGATCTGGAGGCAAGGATGTGCCTGTCTGCATCCTAATTTGATCAGACAAAACTGCCTGCAATCATGCCCTGTGATCTGAAATTCAGGCATCTAATTTCTGTCTTCAGCTGCCTGAGTCTCTCTCCTTGGGCCTGGGCAGACTAAGTCTTCTGCTAATAATTTGTGCAGTGGGCTTTCCACTGATGTTTTTGATGTTGCCCCTGGTGCTTTTGGGAAAAGGAGCAGCTGGCACAGCCCTTCTTTGGGTTGCACCTCAGCCCAAAGCAGAGGGGAAGATGGGGACCTTATGTTGGAATGCAATTGCATGATATGGAAAG
This sequence comes from Molothrus ater, assembly GCF_012460135.2. Lineage (NCBI taxonomy): Eukaryota > Metazoa > Chordata > Aves > Passeriformes > Icteridae > Molothrus > Molothrus ater. Next base: position 15,137,577 of record NC_050479.2, on the reverse strand, counting down.
CAGAGTCCCTTAAGTGGAGTGGACAAAAAAGGGTCTATTATGTATACACACATATTCTTAGTCACTTTTTTTTTTTACATTATAAAATAGTGTATACCAAATATGCTGTGGGTACCATGCTACCATTTTTTGCCAACGCATAAAACACTGGTACTCAATCCCGGAGGGACTTATAATATCCTACAGTTAATTTTGCATGAAACTATTAGCCCAAGTGTCTGAAAAATTATAGAAAATGGTCATTTTACTGCTGAGTTTTTTTTTCTCTGTGCTGCTGGACCCCCTTTATTGCTGGCATTTCTGGGAAGTTACCAGTATTGCAGAAGCAGGAGAAGGGGCTGCTCATCACCTGCTACTTGGGGATACTGCTCTTGTGCCTCCGTGTTATAGGAGAGGGAGAAAGTTTATTGTCTTATGTCATCCTCAGTTTTGGTGCACTGAAGCATTTCTAACTGACTGTCTGCTTTTTTTAATGAAAGAAATTTGTCTTGTAACAGCTTTATATGCTCAGCTAATTAAAACCACTGTTATATTACTTGCCATGTATCCTCTTTGTTAGGCAGAAATTGTTTGCACTTTGGCAGATTAATTTCTTGTTGATATTAGTTTTGTAGGATGCTGCTGGCTCAGACTTATATAACTTAGAAATAATAAGGTGTTTTAAATACTGGCAAATAAAAAAGTTTTGTTAATCATTAACACAGAAAACATTTTCAGTTTGTTCTGCCTGTTTGAGTGCCTCTGCCTTATGTGGAAACTAAGCTGAGTGACCTTTAGTGTGATACATGAAGCTTGGGAATGTGTTTTAAATAAATAAATGGTTACGATGCCATAATCCTTTTCTATTAACCTTTTAAAAATGAAAAATGCTCTTTTTTAGTGAAGAGGCAGGATTGTCTGTTCTCTCTTAGGCACTCAGTGGTGGCTGATGTCTTTCAAATTACTTGAGGCATTGTATGTTTGTCCTGTGGTATCCTCATTGCAGAGCTCTCATTTCTTCCACACCAATCTGAGCTTGCACAGGTGGGACTTGGAGACTGCTGTGCTGCCTGTCACTCCTGATTTGAGAGTGGAGGTCTGAGGAGCTTCACCCACCTGGGAAGACTGAGCCACCTCCTAAACAAACCATGCTTTTCCTCCTGTCTTTTGCCAAAAGCTGTGGGGTGGATTGAGGATTAACAACCTCATTACTTTTGTCCCTGCTGTCAAGCAGTCCCTTGAAAAGGTTTTTGGTGGTCATGATGATGCAGATTCTTAGCACACTGAAAAGTAAAAAAGTCATTATTAGTGGCTTAAAATTTCACACATGAGGTTGGATTCTTTCTGTAAGTACAGGACTCTTAAAAATTAAGACCAACCATCCCCACCTTCCCAAAAGTAAGGGATGGGGTGGGCTTAAGTAAGCACCTCTCTTCATCCCTCAGTGAAGAGGATATTGCAGCCTGAATGGCGCCAGACAAGGTGAAGTAAATATTGTGTGGGCTATTTGGAGGAAGAGATTTGGTCACCCAGTGGTAATTGCTCATACTTCTGCCTGAGCAGTAGAAGCCATCACATTTTGCTATCTGGTTCACCATTATTCTGACTGAATGTAGAAGAGATGAGATGTTTCTAATTCATAACCTACTATGTTGGAAGAGGGCTGACAAGAGGCACCAGCTGAATGGGTGCCTCTTGTCTTGGGCTCTGTAAAATGTAGGCCCTGTATGACTTAGTTTGTCACATATAAAAAGAGAAAGGCAATATATGAACAGACAGAAAAAAAGGTACTGAAACTTTTTGTGTTATATTTGTTATCTGATTAGTTTAAGCAAAAGAAAAGCCTTCAGTATAAAATTCCTGCCTGGCATAACTTTGGTTTGATCTTGCACAGCACGTATTACTGTTACACTGATAAGTGAGACACTGGAGGACAAATTTGGGTAGATGGAAAATAAGCAGATACACCAAAACCTAGTTCAGAAGTTCCTTGAAGCTTTATGAGAAATACCAGAGCTGTGACAAAATACTGGTACATGGTGTTGCAGTGGCTATATGCCGACTCTGCATCCTGTTTATTCCAAGGGCAGGTGGCACTTCTGTACACACTGCCCAGTAAGTCACCAATTGTGACTGTAAGAGGACTGCAAGGATTTTTAGAAGTGCTCTGAAGAGAAGTCAGTGTACCAGATAATTTGGTGAGTCTGTACAGTATGTTCATGTGTTAAAAGAAGCTCAAAATATCAGTTGAGGTCCTCAAGAGTACTCAGTATTAGTAATGATAGTAAATGCTGGCATTCTGGTAAGCTCTAGCTGTTATTTGCACCACTATTTGAGATGTTTTTTAAAGGAACATTTTAATGGGTGTTTATGGACTTTCTCAAGGAAAATTTGAAATTACATTATTTTAGAGTTTGAGACTAAACTATTTGTTTCTGAGTTTGCATAAAAGAAATTATGATTCTATGATACCAACACTGGTAGGAAAAGCATGGTGACATAGAAATTACAGAAAACAAAAAGTTACCAGTGCAACATATCATGTATAAAGGATACACCAATATTCTTGTTTTGTTTCCTAATGGTAAAATATTATGACAAATGCTTATAGCATTTACCATAGACCACAGGTGGATTACACGGAAGGGCAGGTGGAGATGCTTTCATACCCTTGGAAGAGGGACTAAAAGAAAGTCCTTCTAGGTCTGTCTTTGGCATTATTGGTGTGGACACTGAGCTGCTGATGTGGGAGAAGGTGAGGGTGGCAGGGTCACTGCTGGATGTGGCCCTGGTGCTGGCCAGGGGGCATCTCTTGCCACAGCCCTGAGGCTCCCTGCATCATTCCTGGGTTATTGATGTGCTCAGCAGGGGGAGGTTGCCAGGCATGTGAGATGGGCCTGCATCCAAGGAAAGGGAGCAAGAAAGTCTCAGAGTTAACAAAGAGAATTCTTTCAGGTTGGTTGATGTGTAGAAGGCAGGGGGAGAGTGGTAGTGGTAATATTGTGATTTCATTTCAGTCAGGTTCTGAAATTGGTGACTGCCCTTGGGCTGTGCGGAGCAGGGGGAAGTGAGAGCCTTCCCAGCAGGTGGGTGTGAGCCAAGGCACCTGGTAAGACAGGTGGGAGACAGTCCTACAGGGAGTCACTCTGTGTCACCAGTGCTTAAGCCAGCAGGTCTGGGATGTTCTGATTCTGACTCAAGCCAAGCAAAGGAGTCAAGTTTATTCATTGCTCCACTGTGTAGTAAGAAGCTCTGTAACAATTGACTGTTATGTTCTGAACACTCATTAGCAGTTCAGATTAGCTATTAAAGGACATGAAATGTTTCATCACCATGTCTTTTCTTGTTAGCAGTCGTCACTAGCAGAATGCTTTTAAAAAAAATTGTAATTAAGTGAAAAAATTGTACTTTAGCAATTTTACTTGGGATGCAGCAATTTCAGTCATTGAGATTTCTGCCCTAAGGAAACTATGTTTTCTTCTCCCTTAAATAATGTTTTTTAACTCTTGAAATAGTAGCATAATAATTCTACATGTCATTTTGAAGCTGAGAAGATCCCCTTTTACTGCCTCTATATGTTTGGGCATTTCTAGTGTATGGTACAAAGGTGGAACTTTTAGTCACGATTGAAACTGCTGATTTCTCATCTTCCAAAGTCTGCTATTTAATGAAATATAAGCATGATACAGCAGTTTTCTGTAGCAGTGACACATTCATTGAATTGCTCTTCTCTTCCCTAATACTAGTTAGCTCTTAAAAAAGCTATTTGGAATAGACTTCTGAAAAAGTTTAAGAAGGAGCTCGCTTAATTATAGATTAAAGGAAAATTTATAAGCCTCAGAAATCCTTTAAATACTGAAGCACAGTCTTTTATAATGTTTTCAGCTTGATATTTAAAAGGTTTCAGTAAAATAAAACAGCTAGTTCTTTCAGGGGTCTGTAATTATAGGACCTATTTCTTAAATTGAGATCTGTTTCTTTTCACAGAATCAGCATTTAATCAAAATAATTTTCATATAACTACTTGTGCTCTAGAAGTACAGAATATGTGAAAGATGAAAACAAGCACCCATTTTTAATGGTATGTTCCAGCAAACTCTGAAGGGAATGCTGTGGAAAATACCAGTGAAACTTTGCTAATCAACCCCTGTCCTTCCCTCTACTCTTCTAAATAGCCCAGATCTTTCCCAAACCACGTCAGGAGACATCTTCACCATGAATGTGATGACTGTGGTGACTTCTGCCAGCTGTGCTTTTTAGGAGCATGCAGCCAGCTCTGTACCTAGTGGTGTGTGGCATCCTGTGGCATCCCGTGGCATCCTGTGGCATCCTGTGGCATCCCAAGGCAAGGGCACTGGGAGGAGTGCAAAGCTGAGTGAAAGTGAGAAGATGGGGCTGTGGCTTCCTGCAGCTCCCCCCCTGGTTCTCAGGGAGGTGGGTGGCTGTTCAGCATGGGGGAGCTCTGAGCAGAGATCGGGGAGTTTGGGCAGAGACGGGGCATGGTCACACTGAAGTCTTCCCCAGATGGAATGGATGCAGTGAGGGGCTCAAGGTATCCACAGTGCAAGGCATGGACAGGGCAGGAAGAGCAGTGCATTTGTACAGGGAATTTGGGGATGAGAGAGACATGAGTCTTATGGGTGTTCCTGCTTGCACTGAAGAGTTGGAACTGGGCTGAGACATCCTTTTTTCTCTTTGCCTCAGCCAGCCATGGAGAAAGAGTGAGTGGACTGCAGGTGATGACTGCTGCAGTCAAAGGTCTTGGGAAGAGCTCAGATACAGGAAAAATAGACATTTTTTTTCCTATAAATGCTGAATGGTAAAGTTTTCTGTGAAACCTAACCATGCAAAATAACCCCTTGTTATGTTTTTCCTGCATGCCAATGGGGTATATTTTTCTGCTGGCATTTAGAGGATGCTGAATCATGAGGACTGGGTTTACAGAAGAAAGTCATCTCCTTCTCTCTGGAGCTTGGCTTCCCTCATACAGAGATAGGAAAAATGACCTCTTTGCAGGTCTGGCTGAAGTGCAACCTTGGTAAGAAGTGGGGATGGTGAAATTGGAGAGTAAGATGCAAACAGGAAAAGGTCAGTTATTACTAGAAATAAAAATACTTTTGTGGGCTTGACAATACAGAAAATATTTCTTTACAAAAGGGAAGAAGGACTGTATATAATGCACAGCTTTAATGCTGTTAATCCTAAAAATGCATTTATCCTTGACAAAGCATCTGAAGGTGTCAGGAACCATAAGATATTACAAGTACCTCACAAGAAGACATCTAGGACCCTGATTCTCGAGATTTCAGTGTAGCTTTAGGCTGGAGAGCTTTTTCCTGTAGACAGTGTGGTAGGATTTGAGATTCTCTGAAGAGATGAGATGAAATTCTTAAAGTTTGATTATTGGATGTTAATGTTCAAAACGCTTGCAGATTTTTTTGGTAATACATTTTATATGTATTCTATTTTAACATCTATTCTAATACATTCTGTTTTTCCATTCTATAACATGGAAAATTCTTGAAGACCAAATTCATACTAAGTTAGAATTCAATTATTTTGCTAAAATGTATTAAAGTATTAAAGCTACAATGAAGGAACATGTCAATAGGCCTTATGTTTGTATAAAACTGTATCTGAATTAATTTTGGAATATAGTCTGTAATTTAACACTATCTAGTAAAGTATGTTTAGTTGGAGGGCTTTTTAAAAATATTTCCAAATGCTGATGCCTTTGAGTAATGACATTGTTTTCTGAGAGAGACTGTGCAGGACATAGTTAGTCTGATATATATGTATTCCTTCAGTAATATAAATTAAATTATTAGGACATGAGTAGATCCACAACTTTCTGCTAGAACTAAAGCTTCATCACCTAAGGAGATGTGCAAGGTCACACTTACATGAAATGTTAGTGTGATCTGTGTTAGTTTCAGTAGGAGTATTCACTGTCTCAAAGTTAAAATCATGGATGCTCTCAGAAATGAGGTCCATATTTGAGAACTGCAGTGTAGCTGTGGCACGTATACCTTAAAAAGCTTACTCTGGGGATTTTCTCATTTTGTCATTTTTATTTCTGCAGCTTTAATACTGCATTTGTGCTAGCATCTACCATTCAGTTTGCATGTAGTTGTTCCTTAGTTACTTTATTGAGGGTGGTATGTTTCTGGGTTGCCAGTAGCTGTGAAAATAATGTAGTAATGAATAGTCCTGTAAAAATACTTTTGTACTGGCAAGGACCTCTGTTTTATCTCAGATGAAAGGTTTACTTTCTGGGAAGCTAAAAAAAGCATTTGTGGTTTTTTATGCCTGTACCCTCATAAACTTTTTCTAGTTTTCTAGTTGTTCTCCTCCAAGGCATTTTGAAAACATTGCTTTCTCATTGGTTTTGTTTAATTGCTTTTAATTGTTTTAAAGTTTTTAGGCATTCACAGAGTAGTTTTTTTTTCCCTCAAGATGGGAATAGACTTTGAGAGGATTTAGAAAGTACAATTGCTGCCAGCTGTCTTAGATAGACATTTAAGCTTGCTAATTTACTTGGTAAAATTCTTTCAAAACTCAGGAACTTTAGGATCTAATGATTTAAGTTGGGCTGTGAAAGCCTCTAATCCTCTGTGTCCAAACTAGCCTTCCTCATCCTGTGCACAGAAAGAAGGGAGACGTTTTGGGATGGAATTCAATAGCATCAGGCCAAACACTGAAAGATTGTTTGCACAGCTGTGCCTAAGCGGTGACCAAACTGTTAAACAACCTAGTGGGGAGACAATGAATAGAAACGCCTGTTGGCCAAAGGAATGAGTTTCCTGGACAGTGCTCAGGACGTTATGAAGTCATTGCACATGCTGGGTCAAGGCTTTTACCCATATTTTCCCCTTGTGCTTGGGAAGACTTCATGCTTTGCTTTTTCATAATAATATAATTGGCTTAAAGCATCTGAACAAAATTCTGCACTGACTGATGAGTGATGCACTATAGTATACTTACCTTTAACTTCAATTAGGGAACCTTTCCGTGCCAGTAAACTGATTCACTGATGTGAGAGGAGACAGTGCCTGTATATCTGTCTTGCTTCCTTGCAAATTGTAGATTATGAAACTGGACTACTGAGCAATAATTTAATCAGTGGCATCAGAAGAGCATTAAGCTCCATTAAATGTTGGGTCACCATCAATGTCAGATGAGTATTAAATTATGGCTTGCAACTTAGTAGTACTCATCCAAAAACACAGTGCTTCAGTTCTTGGCAAGCATATAACAGTTTATTATGAAACAGATGCTTTAGAGCTTAACATATGACTGAAGTGTCAAGTGGTATCAGAGAAGATGGTCCCAGCAGTAATGTGGTGCTCAGACTTTGTGAGACACATGTTAGCAAATCACTCCCTACCTCAATGATGTGGGTTAAAATTATTTCATTAACAGCATCTCCTGTTGAATGCTTGGAGGTCAAAGCAGTGCGCTGCCTGCCAAAGACTGACTTACATAATTCTGTCTGCAAATGGTGGAGGTGTAGTTCTGCTGTCAAGGAGGGAGGATCCCTACAGGCTGCTCACAGTTTGAATTTTTATGTAGAACAAACACAATTTTCTCTCTGGTTCTAGCGCACCAGAACATTGCCAGCTTGGAATTTAGAAGATGTCTTTGATACCTCTGTTGCTAGTGATGGATTTTCCAAGTGACATCAATGAGGTGAAACTAGTAATGCCCTTCTGGATGGCTTTGCTAATGTCAGCAGCAGTTCTCATGCAGCAGTTAAATCTTGAGCCTCTTGTCAGTCTGCTGTACAGCTCCTGCAGCTTAGGAAAGCTGCATGCTGCAGGAGATGCTGATCTTGGAGCTGTGCAGGGAGAAAGAAGGATGAAAATCGGATGCTTGGATAAAATGTTTTTTCCATTCCTGTTTAGATGGAGAGATTACAGGGTGGAGCTAAAGAAGAGAGGACAGGGTGTGGGTTGACCTGGGAGAGTAAGAGATGTGCTGAGAAGAATTTTTCCTGGTGATGGTGCTGGGAAAGGAATAAATGTGAGTGATGCTGATGTAGGTGGAGCTTTCCTGGTCTTTATGCAATCTCTAGCTCGGTGGTAAGATGGGTTCTCCAAGCAGGAATCTGAAGAGGATCTCTGTACCCCTCTGCTGAAGGTGGTGCTTGGGGTTCTTGCAGAAATTTTGTGTGTGGTTAAGATTTTCTTATCTGATGGTAACCACAAGTTGGGCACGTAGTCTTATGAGCACAATATCGGGGCAAGATAGTCAAAGATGTGTTACAGTTTTTTATTTATTGAGCATTGTGTCACAGGTGCTCAGGTGTTGCCTGAGCAGTAATTTCTTATTGCTGTGCAGAAACCATAGTAGGACCATGGTCACAAGGGTTTTCAGGATGAAGAAGAGACGAGAATGTTGACTCCATGATCAGAAGGCTTGATTCATTATTTTATGATACATGTTACATTAAGACTATACTAAAAAGAAATAGAAAGGGAAAGGTTTCTTCAGAAGCTAGCTAAGCTAAGAATAGAAAAGAATTAATAACAAAGATCTGTGTCTCAGACAGAGAGCAAGAGCCAGCTCTGCCATGAGGTCAGGAAATCCCAACATCCACAGGAGACCAATCACGGGTCTACCTGTTGCATTCCACAGCAGCAGATAACCATTGTTTACTTTTGGTTGCTGAAACTGCAGCTTCTCACAAGGAAAAATCCTAAGAAAGGATTTTCATGAAAGATGTCTGCGACACCATAGTACTTTTTCTCGTGGCAGTGGACTGCAGCTGAAAATGCTGCAGTTTCAGCTGAAAAGATGACAACTGGCTAGAAGGCAGTGGTCTTCAGGGATGGATCCTATTAATTGGCTGCAGGAAGGGCTGCCTGAGGTGATGGAGCAGTGCGTTGCAAAACCACTCCAGTCAAAAGTCTCCAGAGTGTCCTTCTGCCCATAATTTTCACCCTAACATTTGGGGTTCATTTGCTTGTTAAAAAGTACTGTCCCAAAAATCTGCATGTCCTATATTTCTCTTTTCTAAACTCTACCAATAACTTGTTGAAATTTTGATAGTAAGCTATTATTATCAAGTGTCAGATATTCTTTCAATTTTCTACTTCTCTACCTATTACAGTTCTGAAACTGGCTGTTATGCAGAGAACCAACTCTGAAGGGAACTTCATCAGAGCAGAGCCTGTCATGAGGAGAATTGCACCTTATCTTAGGCATTAGAATTGTCATTTCCTCTCTACCAGAGCTTAACTTCATGCATGCTTTATTATGAAAAGCCCTGTTATTTCTGAAATAGTTCAAGTTAGGAAAGACATTCTAAAAGAACTGAAAATTTTAAGGTATTACTGTTTCTTAATGGGGGATGAAGTAAAACTCAAACACTAACATGCACTTGATTCAATGCAAGATCAGAATACAGCTGTTAGATACATGGCTGGGATTGGAAATGGTGGTGAAATTTTGTGTTTCATACCTTAGAGAAACACAAATTATGTGAAAAAAAAGCACTCCAAGTCTCACTCAGAATGTTATTTTTCAGTGAACCCAGAGGAGTTTGTGGCAGGTAACAGGGACAGTCACTTCTTTCAGTTGTTAGCAACAAGTAGGAAGACATGCAAAGTCAGACAGAAGTAATATCAAAACAGTAATTATTGACTCATTCGTGTTTTACAAGTACTTGAAATTATATCTGTCCAACCTTCTGTTTCAGGTATGTTTTAAAGGTTAAATATGGAATAAGGGAAGTCTTATACAGTAGAAAAATCAATACATATAAAAAGTCCTATTAAATTCAGCAGAGCAAAAATTCAGGGGTTTTCTTCACCTTATTTTTGTTTTTGTCCTTCTTTGATTTCTTATTTTCCTGGCTTTTGATTAGGTATGGATGAAGTGCTAACAAAATACATAGGATTTTTATACTGTTCTCTTATCACTTTTCAATACAAATAATGCTTAAATAGGTAGGAGATAATGGAGCAACACCAGGAAGTATACTACAGTTGGCTAAATCCAGCTAGCACAGGAAATGCTAAACAGCACTTAGCATAAACCTCCTGCTGATGTCTTGTGGAAATGGGCAGGAGTATCCATAATCAGTGCACTTTATCCCATGCTGACTAATACAAGCATTTAGTTCTACCAGCCAGGGTTATTGCAGAATAAAGGATGAAGATCACAGAAAGAAAAGGCAACCTCAGAATTATGTCAGTGGTAAAATTTCACCTGCTTTGTTTTTGTTTTGTTTTACTTTCTTTTTTTTTTCTCCTTTTATCTGATAAGCTGAGGCCACAATAGACTAGAGCTGCAGTTGAAGCTCAGCATTGTTTGTTTCCCATGCCTTCCACGTGCCTTGGGGCAGGACTGTTTGTCAGTGCAGCCAAGGGAAATGCAGGAGAGCATCACTGTACCTTGTACTACCTTCTGGAGGGCTCTGTACCAGTAGAGCTCTCAGTGGCAGCATGTTTTCTGTGATGTTCCTGACCTCTTTCTGCATGAATTGCTTGGGAGGGTGAGTGTGGTGTGTATCTTCCACCTCTCCACAGACAGTTGTCAGTGTTGCCCTGAAAGAGTGGAAAATGTGGGAATTTCAAGTTAGGATTTCCCAGCATTAGGCCTCTGAATGGGTGAAGTAAATGTTTGTGTATATATCTGCATTATAAAATGTTAACAGCACTAAATGACAGCATTTTGCACAAATGTATTTAGTGTGTAACACTATTATTTATTGAATTACCTAATCCTGTCTTTGGGAAGGAAGTTTAGGGATTCATACCATTAATTTAGTGCTATGCAGTTAATAGTTAAAAATAAATTGTTATTATTTTTGTGTGTGCACATGTTACTTTCCATGTGAATGTTCATTTCACTTTCCTGGGAATGTAACATTGACAGGACTTGAAAGAGACTAATATGTCGCTGTAACTTAATTCAGTCTTTGAAGGGTCTAATTCCTAGTTACAGCTTTTTGCTCATATGGATAAATGGTACAAGCAAGTGATTATGTAAAATGAGAAACTAACTAAAGTGTAGTTTACTTGTCACTTCAACAGATCTTTTTTTTATTTTTATGCATTTACAACCTCAGCAAAACTGACAATATTATTTTGGAAAGTATATTGCTAAAGAAAAACAAAACCCAACAGATACATTTTGCCATGATCCAGTTTTGTGGTTTGCATTTCCACTTTACAAGCTTGCAGTCCATGTTGTAGATTTTACATGATGGAATGTATTCTTCACTTCTAATGAGTGAGAGGAAGAGTGGGGAAGAGCACACATGTAAAGTTATCCTTGCCTATTCTCTTATGTAAAGCTCTCTGCTTTGCATATAGTTTGAGGCAGATTGTGTTAGCCTAGAAGCTTAAAACTAAAATGTTTTTACTTCTTAACATATCTGTGCATATGTAATAAAGCTGTACTTACAGGGCTGGTTTTTAAAGTAATTTGAACATATTCTGTCCAATTATGGTTGATGTCATTAGGGTTCTCTTTTAATTCTGAAATCCTTCCTGAGAGGAGGCAGATAGAGCCAATGAATGCTGGATAATTTTGCTGATCATAGAAGGAAAATCAAATGTAAGGGGAGGAAGAGTAATTTGAAGCATGGATGAAGTAATTGTATAAGTACTCCCAACCAAACTTAGCATCTTGTCTCCCCTGTTGTTCTAGAGAGAGGTTCAATGTAAGTGTAGCAAAACTATGGAATTGCTCCCCTTGCAAAAGAAATTGGTTTGCTTTTAACCATGCTGCTGGGCTGTATCAAAACCACAGACCCTCTGTGAAGACATGACCAAATAAATCTTGAAGCCTTATTTGAACCATTAGCAGATTTCTCCAGTGGGTGGGAGACTGTAAAGTACAGAGGTAGAGGAAAGCTTTAACAACTGTTGTATTATTTCTTCGGGGACGCAGTGTTCCAGCTTGTGCCAAAAGGATGCCTTCTGGTATAATGAATTATTGGCAGCAAAGCTGGTTTTCATGGTGAAAAACTCTAATAAAGACTGTGGAGGGGTTATCTGACTATTTTGCATAATAGCATACATTAGCCCATGTGAGGGAGGAGGAAGAGGAGGCCCCTTCGTGTACAACAACAGTGTGTTTCAGGTGGCTGCTCCAGAGCACGCTGTAAAAATGCAAACATGGGAAAGCATTTGAAAGAACAACCAGTACTTATTTACTTACTTGGCTAATGTCAGGGGTGTGCTTGGCTTACAGAAACATCTTTTGACTGTCTTAACATATTATCGTTGTTTATTCTCTTTAATATATGATTCATTTATATTTTCCAGAGGTGTGGGATGGTTGCTGAGACATTGTATATGAAGTGATGAATATTAGAATTATAGCTTTCCCTTTCTTGTTCAAGACACTCCTACACATATCGAAGTATTTGACCAGTTGTTTTAAGTTACAGATGTTTCTTTGTCATGTGCAGGGGGATGCTCAGCTTTTTCTGCCCACAACTCTAAAACCATCCCAAGTCTCACACTGTGCTGAGTTGTGTGAACTCATTCTAAAGAGTTTTGAGCCTGGGAAATGCATGGGCGTTGTGAGAAGAAAAAAGGAATGGGAGGGAGTTCACTCAGAGTTTGAAGAAACTTTGTCTCTTGTCCTGCCTGGTGCATGCTTGCACATTTAATGGCTTTGCACTTTCTATAGTTGTATGGTGTGAGGCACAGCTGCAAATAATCATGGGAGACAGTGAAAAGCTATGGAAAATTAAGGCTTTCATATCTTAAGTCCTGAGGGTGTGTTTCAGACTTAGCCCCTTCTAAACTGTTGAAGAAGCCAATACCACACCTATTTAGACAAAGCCTGCCATCCTCAGGGAATATGGTGGTTACATTTCAATGCTTACAGTATTGGGTAATTTGATAGTTTGTCATTGCTACTTGGTGCAAAATTGTTTGGGGGCAGGTGCTGCACGAGTGCAGTTGTGCTCAGAGATGTGCAGTTGTAGCCCAGGGCTGGGAGAGATGGAGGGCTGGTTTGCTTTGGTGCTTTCCTGCTCTTGCACTGCTATCTATGTTGGTGGTGTGCTTGAGCCTGGTGGTACTCCCTTCAGCCTATTTTAATGTCATCAGTGCTCATTGCTTGCCAGAAAGATGTGTTGGAGAAGTAACAAAAACACGTGCTGTTATTAGATGGACAGTTGTTTTTCCTGTGTAAACCAGTGGTTAGGCCTCTTTGTGTGCTGGTACCAGAATATTGTGTGTTTGGGCATAAGCTGTGTTTTAATCTTAAGAAGTTGCTTTGTTCTAGCCCCCAGAAATTCTGAAGTCAGACAGACACTGCTGAGAGAATTTTTTTATTGTGCTCATTCATATATTGCTTTGTACTGTATGAGGATCCAATTAGTAATAAAGGTACTCCTTATAGTTGGATGTGTAATAGCAAATTTGTAGGAAGCATCAAATCCCTACAGGTGGTAGTGATGCAGACAGCTGTTGTACAAGGAATCATTTTAGAGAAGAAAAATAGTAACATTTGAAATTTTAACATTTAATGAAACAGAAATCTAATAGGTGTTAGTTAATGGTATTTAGATCCCTAATTTTGTAGTGGTGGTTGAAAAATCCCTATATGCTAAGATAGGTGCAGTGTATTCTAGTTTATTTGTGATAATTGGAGCAGAAACATGGTACTTTGAGAAGAAGTTATTGATTGTATCCAAGGAGATTTCCCTTTCCTGAGGTACTCTGCACACTAGAGTACATGTGAAAAAGGGGGAAAATGATTGTGAGAATATGAAAACTGCAGTGTGAAACAGAGTAGAAATGAAAGTAGCTGTTGAGGGATTTGCCTTTATTAGCTAGCCAGTGTGAATTTCTTGGGAAAAGAGAAGTATATTGAGCTTCTTGGGTCAGGGCCCATGTCTCCTTGTATGTTACTTTGTTCAGTCTCTAGCATTGTGGGACCCTGAATAAGGCTAGACTGACTGGATTCTTAAAAATCATAAGCCTGGATCGTAACAATATATTATTACATGTAAAGTGCCAATGTCACTTTTGCCTCTTGATTTTGCAAAGCTTTGATGGTACATACCTGTTGTCAGTTCTGCTCCAAAAATCATAAGGGCATAGACTTAACTAAGAAAAAATAATGTAATTTCCTCTTTAAAATTTTAGGAGAGTATTTCATTCAGTCTTTATAGTCTTATAATCTAATGCTTAATGCTTGGAGAACTTCTGGTTTTGGATCAGATATTTCTGAGATGCTTCTCCTATTGGGCTGAACTTCTAACCTTGAACTTAAAAAGCTGTCATTTTATACATTTTACTATAAAAGTGAATGCACACTTTCTCATCCCAGCTCCAATGGGGCTGTCTCCTCGGTCCCTGCAGTTGGGTGTTGTGATTATCAAGAGTAAGTGAATGTGTTCCTTTCATTTTGCTTCATTTGAGGGATTCCTGATATTTAATGATGCTGTGGGTTGTTTGGCTCCTCTCCTTTCCACTGTCAGAGATTTCTGCTGCCATTACCAGCTACACAAACTTTTCAGCACACTTCAGCAATTCTCATGTGTAAAGGCCACAGCTGTAGTTGAACAATGTGTTCATTGTAATCCATTAATAAAAGTCCTAAATATAACAATAATTATAACCCCTTACATTGAGAACAATATTGATAATCAGGGATACTAATCCTTGAATTTCATAGAAATGAAGCTCGACACTGGTTGTTGCAGTGTTATCCATGTTTTAAGGTTTAAAAGACTTTGCAAAACTAGTGTGTGGTTGTGTAAAGATTTGGCTTAGCTATACAGATAGGCATAATGGAAGCAAAATGTACCCAGAGAAATACAAATGATTACATTTATGGACAGCTAAACAGAATGCTGTGGGTATTATTCTTGTAATTAACGAGTCCAGCTTGCCATAATAAGCTTTGATTATGAGTAGTCTAAACTGATTTTATTAAAATAAGCCCTGTTGTACACAGCACCCAGTTTGGTTTTGTGTGTCTTTAAGTCATGCTTATAATTAGTTCTACATGTACATTTTTGGTTTCTCTTGTCTCCTTTTGTTTTCTTTTTTCAATAGAACACTTTTAAATTGATCAGTGTGAAGTTCTTTGTATAGTAGAGCTTTTGATGAGCCATGTGTGATCCACAAAGTCTTGATATTTCTCTAACTTTCTGATGAACAAAATTGCCGTGTATTGCAAACATAGTCATACAATTAATATATCCAGTTCTTATAAGAGGGCAATCCCAAAAAGAGAATGCACCTGTAGGCATAGAAATAGCAGATCCTTCACAGCTGGATTCCTTGAGCAGGATTTAATTTCTAATTGCAGAATTCATAGTGACTTGAGATAGTACATCCTTCATCTCAGGCTTCTGCTTTGATCCATTGTTGTCACAGACACTCTTTGACTCCCAGGTTCTTGCCCAGTGTAATGCCATCTCCTTGTTTGCATGTGGCTTTCCATTGACCTACCACAGGTCTTTCTCCTGACAAGGACCTTAAGAACAACAAGTCAAGAGAGGCTGAATTTTAATTATGTTGCTGCTTTTCATGTTCACATCTCTCTTTTGCATTCTTCATTTTACATATTTAACATGCTTTTCTAGACATAGTAGTATATACCCAGTGGATATAAAGTGGGTTTTTTAATTGTGTTTCTCTTTCATTATCTAAAATAGTAGTTTTTAGTTAGCAGTACCTTTCAGCTAATGTTTTGACTGAACATTTGAAAATTCTTAGTAAAAATACATTTAAACTAAACTGCACATAGAAAATATGTAATCTTATACTATATTCTATGAATACACGTTATGCTTGAAGGAATAATTATTTGGGTCTTCTTGGTAATTTTTAATGTTTCTCTTTAATGCTTTTGGAATTTTATTTTACTCTGCTGTGTCATAGGGAGAGAAGGGGGTGAGAAACAGAATAATTTTACAGAATGAAGAACAGATATATTCTGCAGTTAGAGGACTTTCACCTGAAGTTACAGATAAACAGTGCACAAACTGATTGTCCAGCTCTTTTGCAAGTACTGCTGTAATCCAGGCATTTGGCAATTCTGTTTTTCATTAATTCAGTACCCATTCCTTAATCTGCCTGCAATTAATGTGCTGGGGTTTTTTTTTCCAGTTTCAAATGTATCATAATGCTTTTTCAGTCTGTACTGAAAGCTGCTTCTGGTGGTTCATGGAACATCCTTCCTCAGTGCTCCTCTGGGATGGGGCATTACTTTTTTGCAGCTATTGTGTTCACAGTAGGCATTTGCCATCCACGGCACTTAAAACGTTCTGTTCTTTGCACTGTCTTCTGGCACTAATAACTGTGACATCTGCTTGTCACATATGAAGCCCAGGAGGTGCTGAAGACCCTGAAGCAGTGAGCATCCCTTCCGTGGGCAGAGGAAAATTATCTTTGCCTCTCAGGTGGGAGGCGGCTGGCTTGGCTTGCCCCTGCTTTCTGTGCTGACATTAGGACTGAGGGGCACGGAGAGTTTCCAAATGCCCATCTCCCTCGTACAGATTGTGGGGAAAACTGGCATTTCCTGGTCTTGCCTCTCATCCTTTGGTTTTGGGGAGAAAATGTGAGTGGGGATAATTGCTTGCTGTGACCTGCCAGCAGTGTCTGTGCCCAGGAACAGCTCTCTTGGTGCAAGGGGAAGACAGGTAGTTTCTGCTTGGTTGCCTTGCTCTTTGGCATAACTAAAGCTTCTACTTTTGTACAAATAAAGTGAATAGACTAATAGCCTTTCTGCCCTGGTTTAGTAAAGCCTAGGTGCAAATGCATATGTCATAGAAAATTTTTTAACTTACCAGGAACTTGGCTGAATATTGAAGTTTGAAACATATGTAGACTGATGTGCAGTCTCAAAGATTGACAGTCCTTAAGAATACTTGGCTTAAATTTAATGGTGAGCAGGGATAAAACAACTGTAACTTTTGAGAGGTCACTTCCATCATTCTAATTTAGGTAAAAGCATTGCAAATAAGAATTAGCAATATGAAAAGGCATTGGGATAGTGCTGCATGTATGTACACCCAGTTTATATTAAATTCTAGCTTACTTTTCTTTTTCACAGCTTGGTAAATTCTGTGTTGCAGTTCATTGCTTGAATTTGTATTTGCTAAGGTATAAAAGCTGTTGGAGTTCAGGTACTCCTTCTGTTCAGATTGAAAGATAAATTTGTTTGCCTTATATTTAAAGAAAAAAGAAAAGCCCTAGACATTTCATTTTGTTTCTGGTTTGTTTGGGTTTTTTTTAGTAAAGCTGTGTGCCTTTCCTTCCCATGCAAAATTATTTCATGTATTGTTTGTATGTTACTGCTTTTCAGTAAGTGCTGTGTTAAAAGAACAAGGACTTGCTCAGGAAATTGTCAGTTTGTGTCCTCCCTCTGATATACCAGGAGAGTAGAAAAATGTACTCCCTTGTCAATGTTTCATGTATGATAATTAAACCTGTAATGTTCATGATTTTTTCCTTAACTCAAACTGAAAAGGTGGCTGATAAGGACAGAAGGTCTGTTATTTTCACTGTAGTTTCCCAATCTTGAAGAAAAAATTATTTTACTGCCAGTTTGGGGAAGAATATTCTACCTAGTTGCCTCTGTTTTTAGAACTATATCTGAGCAGCTGATTTTATTCAGCCATAGAAAGAGACTATTTTAATATTTTTTAGTCTCTTGGAAGAAAACACTGGACTGCTTGCAGAGGAGGAGCAGACTGAGATCAGAACCTCAAATATATTTCATGGAGAGGCTCTTTTGAGTTTCAGTTACCACAGATGTGCATAATGTGCTGTGGCACTGAATTACAGGGCAGTTTGTTGGTTAGCTTTTTTCAAAAGATGACCTGTTACACACATCAAAATAAGACAATTCCTCAGAATGATCATGAAGTTATTAGTTAGGAGGCTGTAACCATGGAGGATTTCTCTGGAGGGTCGTACTGGATCTTGCAGTCTTATTCCAGAAAATCATATGAATAAGAAAATAAAATTAAGCCTTTCTTGATCACTTTCTATGATGCTGTTGTAATAAAAGGAATTAATTACATAGAAATCTGTCTGATTTGCATCTGTGAACTGTTAAAAATTGTTAATAGTTTGATGAACTCTGAATAAGCCCATGCAAGGTAGAGCTCAATGACAGAGTTGGGGAAAAAAAACCAGCTCCAGTATGTTTCACTTGCAAGAGAAACTTTTCCAGATAAGTTTTTTTTTTTTTTTTTTGTATTTAAAACATTGAGTCTTCTGTACAGTTTCTTTTGGAGGAGCATTTTTTACTTTCTTGCTGGTATTTCTGTATTTAATCCCACAAGAGAGGTAGAGCTTGCTTGAGATTAAATGTAAAGTGGTTCCTTTTCTGTCAATGCCCAGAATGGTCCATCTGTGCACACCACACCTCAGGTATACACCAGCTAACAAAGATGGGCAGTGTTTTAACATCTTCATTGTGCTGGTAGGCATGAATCGAATGGGCCAGGTACTGAGTGATTATGGGGCCTGGACAGCATTCAGACTCCATGGTTGATAAGCTCAGGTGAAAAGCTTGTGGGGCAGGGTAGTTAAAATCATTGGAGGACTGTGTTATTGCTAGACCCCCTCAAGACCAGGGATCTTTCAAGGAAGAAAAGGTTATAGTATATAGTTTCCTTTAAAGAGTAGGTTTAAAAGGAAGAGGATTATCATCATACAGTTTAAGAGGATGAGTGTCGTGCTTTACCTCTCTTTCTACTAAAACCCCTGTGCCTTTACATATACTCAAAAAAAACTTGCAGTTATTTTGGGTGAGGAACAGAGTTGTTGAAAATAAGACTATTACTTGTGTACTGACACCACAAAACCTGATTTTTATATACTCTGGGGCCTTACACATCCAGAACATAATCATGAACCTGGCTTTTGGACTGAGGCCACTTCTTGAAATATCCAGGAGTGCTGGATGCACTGCAATCTTAATCTCACCCATGGCCGGGAACAGGGAGCAGTGCATCAAACCGAATTATTTGCTGGAATTGCTGTGGTATGAGGGTTGGGTGACATCCTCTCATATGACAGAGGGGAAGAAGCAGAGCAGCCCTTGGCAGCTAGAAAAATTGCTGACTACATTGAGGTTGGGTGGAGTTTGGACTTGCAGAAAATTAGGAGAAGACAGTACTCTTTAGATATTATTTTCATTTAGCTTCCTCTCCAGGCACCTGGTGTTTTTTGGTACATCTTGTCCTGTCCCAAGTTAATGGTATCATCAGCTGGGAATGTTCATTCCCTGCAGCTCCCCTCCTGTTGATTTGAAGGCAGCAGTGGCTGTCTGGATGTGTTGTGGCTTTGGGGGCAAAAGGTGTGGGAGAGGAATGCTGGCCTTTTTGTTTTATTATTATCATCATCATCATTGTCATCATCATCATCTGTGCACAGTTTTGTTTACAAAAAGAAGAGTTGTTCTTTAATTTAGAAATAAAATGACAGAAATAAATTACTTTAAAAGGATGTTTAGGGAATAAGGAGCCGTATTTGTGGCAAGCTTTTCTGAAAACGTCATCCAGTATATGGTTAAATTATTTTCTTGTTTCCTGGCTGTAATTTTTATGAAATTGGTGAGTCAAACAATTGTCAGTAATATTTTTGTTCTCTTAAACTTTTTTCTCACCCTGTAGGCACTACATGCATCCATCTAGATTACATCTGAATGACAAAAATACTTAGGTAGCAGGAGGAGGAAGAGTAATGCCTTTACGTAGAATTTTCTGTCAGTAACTGTTTATTAAGTGTATCTGTCATGTCTTATTCTGGATTTGTGTTGCTAGTGCCTTAACTGGTAATTCATTTTTTGATACCTGATGACGTTGATTATTTAATGTTATTCTCATTCAGTAGTCTGTGTAGGTTTTAAGTTCAGGAAGAGCAGAAGTACACTGAGTCCCTCATCCAGATCATCAGTACTTTAAAATGGACTGGCCTCAACAGAGAAGCCCGAGGAGCATCACTTGTGACCAGCCACCAGCTGGATTAACTCCATTCACCACCACTCCCAGAGCCCAGTCATCCAGCCAGTTTTATACCCTGCCAAGAGTACACCCATCCAAGCCATGAATTGCCAGTTTTTCCAGGAAAATGCTGTGGGAGATGATGTCAGAGACTCTTCTGAAGTCTATATAGACAAATACCACAGCTTTTTCCTCATTTACTAGGGGGGTCACCCTGTCACAGAAGGAGCTCAGATGGGTCAAACAGAACATGTCTTTTCTAAATCCATGCTGGTTGGGCCTGATCTCCCAGTTGTCCTGTATGTGCTGTGTGATTGCACTCAGGAAGAGCTGCTCCATGACCTTTCCTGGCATGAGTTCAGACTGAAAGAATTATGGTTGCCCAGATCCTCCTTCCAGCACTTCCTAGAGTTGGACATCACATTTGCTGACCTGCCATCAGCTGTAACCTCTCCAGTTAGCCAGGACTGCTGGTATTTGGTGCAAAGTGGCTCAGTGAACACTTGCACCAGCTCCCTCAGTACCCTTGGGTGGATCCCATCCAACCCCACAGACTTCTTTGTGTTTAAGTAATAGGTCGCTGACCATTTTCTCTTGGGTTATGGAGGCTTCATTCTGCTCCCCATCCCTGTCTTCTAGCTCAGGGGGCTGGGCCCCTGGAGAACAACTGGTCTTGTTACTCAAGGCTGAGGCAGAGAAGAAATAAAGTACCTTAGTCTTTTCTTCATTCTTCCCTACTGTGTTTCCCCCACGTCTAGTAAAGTGGAAGATTCTTTGTGGCTCTCCTTTGGTTGTTAATGTATTTACAGAAACACTTATTTTTTCTTTTATGGCACTGGCCCAATTAAGTTCTAGTTGGGCTTTGGTATTTCTGATTTTCTCCCTGTATAACTTCATGATATCCCTGTAGTCCTCCTGAGTTTCCTGCCCCTTCTGCAAAAGTTATAAACTCTCTTTTTTTTCCTGAGTTCCAGTCAAAGCTCTCTGTTCAGCCAGGCTGGTCGTCTTTCCTGACAGCTCAATTTTCACCCTGTCACAGAATCACAGAATATTCTGGGTTGGAAGGGGCCCACAAGGATTACTGAGTCCAGCTCTTGAGAGAATGGTCTGTACAAGGATCAACCCCCCCCCCCAGCTTTGGTGCATGTTAGCACCATGCTCTGACCAGCTGCCTATGGAGGGAGCCTCTCCTGCCCTCTTAAGATTTCTTTCCTATAGAATGGCTTGAGCAACTTTTTGATTGGAAAGGGCAGTGAAATGAAGGCAATAGCTTCAAGTGCTTGATTAACCTAGACCTTGAAGTAGCTATATTTTGGAGGCAGAAAATCAGGCAGCAGGCTCTGGAAGGACATGGGTGAGTCTGCTGGAACTGGGGACTTTCTCCTGTATCTTGAGACTGGAGCACTTCTTTTGCAGTGTGTGGTTTAGTTTCAGTGTGTGAATTCTAGAGGTTAAAGTCCTATGAATGTTGTGTTGGTGTAGCATGGACAGAGTGTGGGTGACTCCTGCCCATGGGCTGAGCCAGGAACCAGAGGCTGGCCTGCTACTGGGGCATCCCTGCCTGCAGTACCAATATGTTCCTCGTGTGAGTCTCTTCTGAGGTGTGGCTACATCCTGAAAGGCACGAATGAGAACCAAAAATGCAACAGAACTGGTTTCACAGAGCTTTATGTTGTATACCAGGGCTCTTACAATATAACTGGGGCTCAGCAGTCAGATCAATCTTTTATCTTCCATGTATCTTCAGATTTTTCAGACATTTTGATTAGCAAGTAAGAATGTTCTTGATTTCTTCCAGTCTAATGAGCAGATGTCTTTTCATTATTAGGGATTGTTTGAAGACATTTTTCAGAAAGGTTGTATCTCTCAAGAAATTAATGCATTTAGAGCTTTGTCAAGTCCTGTTGCTTTTAGCAGTCATGTTGATCCATTGGAAATGTTCAGACAGGAATGTTAAATGGACCACCAAATACCCGAGAGTCTTACTTATCCCCTTGGTACATGAATGCACGTGCTGCAGTGCTTCCCCATACTTCCTGGCTCTAATGGGAAAGATTGATGGGCCAGAGATTCATGATGGATTCTCTCACAATCTGCAGAGCTCTTTGCTCCAGATGAATGTGTGGCCAGCTGCATGTGATTGACTCATAATCAAACTGAAAAGGCAGAATATGGATGCCCCCCAAAGCAGGACCTGTACAATGCTGCCATGTCCTGAGCAAATGTGGTGCATAACTTTGAGCCATGTTTTTTGGCACAATGGGCCTGTTTCTGCTCCTGATTACTCTGTTCTGAAAAGTGCAGCTAGGTCTTATTTGAGTGGTTTTTCATGCTCACTTGTGTACTGTCATTCCTTGCAGGTCTTTTTGTGGTACATTGAGCTGGATCTGCTGCTGAGTTGGGGCCCAGTTTTTGCATTTGCACTGCTACTGCCTTTCTTGTTCTCTAGAGCTCTTTGCAGCTTGTTTTCGAGGCTGGCATGATCTGTGAACTTTCAGGTGACTCAGCAATACATGAGGGACCTTGGAGAGGGAGACACACTTTGGTGTGGCACTGCCACTTTGTGTTTGACTGTGTGTTCCATTGTTCCCTTTTCTCTTCTCCCCTTCCAGATGTGATGGAGGCATGCCTAGCATACCTGTTATGAGGGGCTGCTGGATTGACATTCATAGCACAGTAAACTACAAGACTTCAGGGCTTTGTTCAGGGTTCAGGAGCAGTTGGTATTGTCCACAGGTATATAATCCATAGCTGCTGTAGCTCATCAGATCTTAAGGTTCTTGGGTAACATGAAGTTTTTTTTAATGTTAAAATACTTCTCTTAAAGATAGGGCAAGAATCCTCTTCTGCCTCGATTTTTGGCCAGTTTTATTTCCTACTAGGGTACAAAATGTTGCTAACTTTTGTCTTCTCTCCTTCTGTCCTTTTGCTGCAGGTCTTGATGATTGCCTGCAGCAATATATAAAGAACTTTGAGAGAGAGAAGATTAGTGGTGACCAGCTATTACGAATTACTCATCAGGAACTGGAAGATCTTGGAGTCACACGAATTGGCCATCAGGAGCTTATCTTGGAAGCAGTAGACTTGCTCTGTGCACTGGTAAACGTCTTGGGGCAAATGGGGAGGGGTGAACAGTGTTCACATATTCACACTTCCTGTACTCAAACTGTTAATCCTAGAGACTTATCTAAGTAGCTCAAAAAACTCCTGATTTGTAATGTGTGAACAGTTAAGCATTTTAAACCAGGGGCAGGAAAAAGGGAAAAACCTATTGATAGAGTGATGTTTGTTAAATAAACTCATATCAGAGATTTAGGGCTTGCATATCTGTCCTTATAGAATAAAAGTTTATCTGAAATCACAGAGAAACTAGACTCTGTTTGGTTTGGAATGCAAAATAGTTATATATGTGAACGGAGTAATTGAGTGTTGGTTGCCCTTTACCAACAAAATGTTCTGATATTTAACCATGTCATTCTTCACTGGTCCTTTCATGCAAATTATGTTTTAGATGATTTTTTGAGCCTGATGAAACAGAGCTGCTTGTATTTCACAGTTGAAAGGATTAAATACTGAAGTAATTATCTTATGTATAAATAGTATATAAATTTTTGATGGGGCATAGGGAAGGATTTTGGTAATGGTCTTTTCAGTCAGGTCCTGTCGTGCATAACTAGGATTATCTGCTCAGTGAGGGGTGTGGTGCTGACTTCACCCTCCTTATGAACTTCTAGTGTGTGTCTGTAAAGATTAGTGATAGATTGGGCACACAGCATTCTCCATTGTAGAAAGGATTGTGAATAGCTCCGTTAAGATGTACTTCACTGCCTAAGGTGCTGTTTTGTGGGTTTTTAGTACATGCTATTCTTCAAGCCTCAGAAGGAGCTTTTAAGAAAGCTGAATCCTGGGAGAGGCAATCAAAGACGGTAGGCTGAAAGGCTCTTCAGAAGGGCTTGTTGGTTCTCCATATGCAGCAGCTTTTCTGAATACCCTGTTGTTACATTTTTGGGGTATTGTGAAGTGTAATGAAAAGGAAAGAGTGAAAAAAAATAAAACATACCCAAAAAAGTTAAAAAAAGGAGAAAGCTTTTTCATACAGGTAAACATTTGGTTTTAAACACTGGTTATCTTCTGTAGAATACAGTTTCTAGTAGCATTGCAGTGTGAGTCAGTGCAGTAAGTTAACTCATCAATTTGTTTTTTAAATAAGGAAGTTGCAATCTTAAAAAAATGCTACTCATACAGAAGTGGACATAAAGAGTTATTCACAAAGTATTTTCTTATCAGAGAGTGCAAAAGAAAACAAGAAAGTAAATACTTCAGTTAACTGAGAAAGATAAACTCTAATTTAGGGGGAGCACCAATGACTTTTTCCTAGTCACACAGAGAAACAGATTGTGGCTCTTTGAAAAATAAATTACTGTTAAGGGAAAAAAAACCTTGTTTATTAGATGAAATTTCTTTTTTCTTTGGTATGTAATTACAGATACAATCTTCAGACAAACAAACACAACTTGTCTTTGTAGCTCCTTTATCTTAGGCAAAAGTATATGGAACTAAGTTGAATATAAAATAAGGAATTTCTAGGAAAGGCTAACACTGCATCTTAAATGCATGCAAAAAGACTCTCTGTTCCTGGTTCTTGTTGCACATACAGTATTGTCTGCTTTTCTGAGTTTGTCTTGGAGAAAATTGCTAAGACATAGTGGCATGAGTTCAGATCACAGCTTCTATTTTAAGATGAGGTTTTTGCAGTCTCACAATTGGCTCCCGATGGCTCCTCGGGGATACAAAATGTTATTGTTATATTGATTTTAGTGGACTTAATTTGAATTTATTGTTTACCAATCAGATAAACCTCTTAGAAAATTTAATTCAGAGGCAATCCATTTGGCTGGACTGGTCCTATACTTACAGGCTTTTCTTTTCTTACTGCATCTGTGAGTGTCTATCCTGGATAGGGCTTGTCTTTTCTTCTGATTTGACTTTAATTTTAGCTGTATTGTTTAGAAGAACATTAGGCTTATGACTCACCAGTATAGGATAACTGCTAGTTCAGATAGTGGCTATGCATTTTTTTTTAAATTATCTGATTTTTTTTCTTTGTTTGTTTGATAGGAGTTTGACAGAGATTTCATGATAGAACTTAGCATGAGTTGCAAATACATGATCCAAATGAGTTAACATCTCTTTGGATGCTGGAGAATATGGATGGTATGATGGGCTGTGAATAGTAAAGTTAATTATGCCTTGCAAGCTTAACCCTGTTGTAGTGTGGCCCCACGTTGGGCGCCAAGAACTGCAGCAGTGACTCTCAATTGTCAGCGTCCGGCTAGCTCCAGCACTGCCAGCAGCACGAGGGGGCACTTCTCCCGAGAGCTGGCTTCGGGATAGCGCCTAAGGCAGTGCCCAGCTTGCGGCTGTAGGCACACCTTGTGCAGGACGGAGTCTGGTAAAGGCTGCAACCAGCGGAAAGAAGACGGCGGATTCCAACTGTGGCTTAATCCAGGCTTTAATGAATCCGGAGGGACCGACAGGAGAAGACGGATGGGGGGGGGGGGGGGGGGGGGGGGCTGACAACAGGTTTTAAGGGTAGGGAGGTGCCAGGCATTGGGCCAATGGGGGTGCAGTGGGGAGTGGGGTCCAAGGGATTGACACGTGGGTAACACCAACGGGAAACATTCTGGGGAGGGGCCCCGGTTCCTCAGCCAACCATCGAACTCCCCTGCTGGAACATTCTAGCAGTAAGGGTGGGGAGTGAGAGTGATTGGCGGGGTACCAGGGAGGGATCAGAAGAAAAAATACAGGGGTTTCCAGGGAAACCAGGGCGGAGTTTAGGGGATACATTGTTGGCTGGGGTGGAGCCAGGAAGACAGACAGCTCCAAAGGCGGGGAGGGAGAACTGGGGCAGAACCATTTTCAGACAGGAGGAGATTGGAATAAACCAACCTAATAACTTAACAAAACACACTACAACATCCCCAGATTGATTTAAAAGTAAATATTAAAAAATTAAAGGATTGTTACTTCTGCTTCTTCCCCCTTTCTCTCTGGGTTAGTGAGTGACCACCTAAACAGTTTTTGGCATTGAGAACAACTGAGGGGACAGAACCTCTCCCACTGTTCATTTTTGTTCCACTTTGCAGGAGAGAATTTTCCAATGCAGAGTTGCTGTCACTTAGGAAAGTTTCTGCAATGGTGACTGCTTATGTGCTTTATTCCTTCCACCCCTTCCCAATATTTTTTGGGGGTAAACTGCTTGCAGTTCCCTGGCAGCTGTGGATAGGGCAAACAGCAAACCAGCTGCTTGTGTTGCATGCCTATAATTCACAGGGCTGCATTTTCTTACCAGGGGAAGGTGGAGAGCCTGAACAAGCATATCTGGCTGGTATGGAGAGTGCAGGGGACACGCCAGTGGGGGCTGTTGGACTATGCTAAATGGACCAACTGCCACAGTAAGAGTTGGGAGCCAGTTATGATTGATAACACATCCTATTTAAAGGATGTTCTGTATGGGTTTCTGACAGAAGGTGGGTGGGTGGCTGGCTGTGGTCTCTCACATTATTTCCCTCCTGTCATCAGCACTTGCAACAAATGGATCCTTCAGTGTTTGTGAGCTGATCAGAGGACAAATGGTGGCCTGTGCTATCCATCTTTAGTAGAGTCTCTCTTGGCTGCCAGCCTGCCATACTGTGCTCTTGACAGCAGAACAAGCATTCAGGGGGTGATATTCACAGGTTTTCTTTTCCTGTGGTGTTTCGGGGAAGGAGGAATAAAGTTTTTGCCCAGCTGCTAGTGCTGTTATAGGTCATGCTTGCTGGTAATGGTGGGGGTGTACATCCTGCATACCTTCGCTGGAGCTGAACGTGCTCTGGGACTGGGCAGGCAGTCTAACAAAGGCAGTTCATCTCTTCCCTCTCTCCTCAGACTGGGAAGGTGGGAGCATGTTCAATAGATTATCATGCCTTGGTGCAGCTTTCTGTTTTACAAAATCCATATGTCAGAAAGGGCACGACAAAGGAAATGTTCTCTGTGCTTAGAAGAAATAAGTAGTGATGTCTGTGATGGTATTTTGTTGCTGCTAAGAGTTTGTCACGTGTTGTTCAAGGTGAGAAACCTTGAGAAGCCACCATGATGGATATATGCTGGCAGCATTACTTGATTTCTAGCAAGACAAATCTCCTATTCTTGTCTTTCTGTTTAAATTGGGACATGCAATCAGACTGGCGGTGTCAGCAGGTAGATTTTTACTTGATGTGGATGGGCATCTTTATTCATATTAACAAAATCACTCCAAAAAATTGATGTCTCAAAACTGGTGGAAAATGATAGACTGAGGAACTACATGTCCAGCTCTAGAGATACAGGAAAAACTACTGAGTTGAGTGCCATGTTTTTCCACTATTCACAGGTAATAAAATACACAGTTGCTCACACTGTTCTAACAGTTGCCATTAAGATCTTAGCCTCAACATGATCCTTTCAGTATGTGTGTGAGGGTGAAGCTAGCCTAACACTGCTTTTCATTTAATCATTAAACAATCAACAGTGTAGCAGACTTCATCATCACAAAATGTGATGAGCCTTGTTTCTTTGGTGGTTGCTTTAAAAACTGAATGTGAATGAACAATATCAGTGGAAAATAAATTGAGAAGAAAAGGAGATGATGCATTGGGAGAAGACAAGTGATAATAAAGAACAAATTCCTTAGATAATGCTGTCAGATCACTGTACCAGTCATCAAGTTTAGAATGCATTGGGGGATCTTGTAGCTCCTGGTATATGTAACTGGCCTGAAAAAAGCGAAGAAATTACATAATTCTTTTTCTATCATCTGTTTGTCAGGAGATGGAGTTTCATTTACGAACTGGGTATGACTGTTTTTTCCCAAAAAACACTACACACTGCCTGGAGAATACAAAAACTGAAGACTGCACAGCCAAACATGACTTCTTCCATATTTAAGAAAATGATCTAGTTTACCACAATGCCTTGATGAATGAGATGCCAGATGGAGATTTTTTTTTTTGCTTTCCTAAATATCATGTTCATTGTGTTTGCATGAAGATTAAATTAGTTTAATTTGATTTTTCAAATATTTTAAACAGAGATCCTAAAGTAGAGGTGTTGTTATAAGAATATTTGAAAAGCTTCAAAAATAATTTTTGGATGCTTTAAGTTTTTCATTAAAAAAGAACTTTATGAAGTCCCTGTGAATTCGCAAAATAATTCTTCAGGGAGTTAATTCTTAATTTGTGTGGAATAAAGTTTGGTTAAAAAATAAAACAGATTTTGCTTTATAGAGCATACTAGTTTCAGTACTATTTTCATGCTAGTTAGTTAAATCTGCTGTGGCTGTACAGGAAGATCTCTTATTGCACAGTATTTTTCAATCTGTAAGGCTAGAAGATTGCAGCAGATGAAATAGCATTATTTGGCAGAGAAAACATTGGTGTACACTAACAGCATGAAATTACTTATCATTTACCACTAACACAAAACATTGATATGCAAATGAATGTAAAAAATAGACCTACTTTACCCATGAATAATTTGATTCCTCTTAAGAATTATGCCTTTTATCTTAATTTCATCTTCCTGCCATTTCTCACACAGAAATACTTTTTTTGCACTTATCACTAGTCAGATCTTAAAACTGTTTTGTCAGTAACAGTGAATATTAGACTTAATCATTCTGGTGCTAAATGAAGTAGGCTTCATTTCAGAATGGAGATTTATATGTACTGAAGGTGGAATTTAGTGTTAGTATTCTGAATACTCATAGCAGAAAAATTGCTTACCATTTCCACTATTGCCCATTGCAAGTTAAAGTTCTGCTTATATATCGTATATCATATAGCTCCCTGTCCTCAGCCTGAGCTAATGTAACTGCAGTGCAGGAAAACCTGAAGTCCATCACCAGATCAATAAAGCTAAGAGCTAAAGATTTTCTGATAGCTCATATAGATCACATTGAAAATGTGTTAGCAAATCATTTACTCAGAACTGCAGTAAACCCCATCTCGTGCCAAAGGCAGTAAATACATCTGCATGCAAATGGTGAACATCCTTCTAGATACTTTTTAATTGTGGATTTTGTTGTTGTAGGTCTTTTTCTTTTCTTTTCTTGTTTTTATTTTTTTCCCCCTTTGGACTGCCTGGAGGTTTGGGCAAGTATGAAATACATACCCTGGTTCATAGAGTCATAGTGTGGCTTGGGTTGGGAGGGACATTCATAAAGTTGTAAACCCCCAGTTAAAAGCAGACTGGATAAAAAGAGCTGTTACAATGTAAAATGTTTTTAAAAGGTAGTGTGTTCATAACAATACTTATTTCCTTTTTCAAACAATTATTTTGAACTGCTGATTAGCTGTTTAAGACTTTTGGAAATACATGTAACTGGATATGGAACTGGTAGTTCAAATTATGGAGAAATAAGAGCATTTGGCAGTCTAGGGACTAAATTACATGAGAAAGTAAAAAAAAAACCAAAGAAGTAATGAGCATTTGGTCTTTCAGAGGCTGTTGATTGAATAAGAGAAGAATAGATTATATAATTGCTCTATTAGTGCTACAAAGCATGGCCTTGGCTTGGCTTTTTGACATGTTCCTTGATTGTGGTGTAGAAAAAGAAGGGCATTTTTCAAGGAGATAATGATGATGACTTCATAGTCATCTTTCCTGGCTTCTGCAAGGCTAGAAGTATCACGCACCTGAGTGTTTTTCTGACTATAAACATTTAGGACAAATATTTATACTCTTTGAAACAGTTTGCCTTTTAATCAGTGTGTGTTTAATAATTGCAGTAAATTATAAGTGTCATTTGAGCTATCTGGGTTTCTGTCCTTATCTACTTATTCTGTGTTTAAGAAACAGATGTGTTAGGATCATGTGTTGTGCACTTCTAAATTACCCCATATGCCAGTGCTATTTGAAGGAGAGATAACCTTAGTGTTAACATTTCAAGACGCTGGAGGAAGGGCCGTTAGAAATATATGTTGTAGGCAGATCTGATGAGGTATAAAGTTACATAAGGCACCTTCCATATGACAAGCTGTGATATCAGTTGCTAGCAGCTTTAGGCTGGTAAGCTATCTGCCTCATACTTTGTGGGATGTGTTCAGCCAAATGTTTTGGAGAATGAGTTTCAGATCCATTTTGTTCATTTTTAAAATCAACTTCAGAGGTGAAGGGTGGAACTTTTCTTGGTGAATTTTTGCCCAGCACTAATTTTCAGGTGTGGTTGTGAAATGACTGCATGTGCTGTGATATCTGTGTGATGCTGTTTTGATTATTCATTTAAAATCTTCCTCAGGCTTTTCAAGAAATGAGGACCCTATGAACTTTACTGTTTCCAGGTTGTTTGTTTGAAAGCAGATAAATAATACAAACAGAAAGGATACTCAAGAGTTAAGTGTGGAAGGTGAAAGCATTGAAAGATAGTGAGGAGAAGAATTAAACTCACCTGAGGTGATTTTAAGTCCATTTCTTAGCAGCCATATGCTATTCTTGCCTAAAACTCCTGTGAATAAGTGAAAAATGACTTTTTATTGCATTGGAGAGAAAACTTACTATTTCATTCTTGTGATAGTTATCCTTATTACTGAGATATATCAGATGTAGTGGAGAAGTTGCACTTCTTTACACATAATTGATTGCTCACTACAGCTATCTAGGCTATAAAATTTGTCTTTTCAAATGGTTGCCATTTTCTTTCTGCTTTAAATTATATTGTTTGTGTGTGTTACAAAAAATAGTTACCAAATTAGAATAAACCTTCACCTTCTTCAGTTTATACAGTCGTGGTTGCCTTCTGCAGAGGAGCAGCAGAAATTAATCAATGTAAGCACTGCTATCTGCTCCATTGTCTGGTGAAGATACTGCTTTTATTTTCTTCTTGCCCACAAGCACCAGTATTACAGTAGCATCTTCTGTTCCAATCTTGTGTCTCTTCAGCAGAACTGAACACTGGTCTCTGCATGCCTTTTGCTTCACATGGTTTTCAGCAGTATTCTTTCATGCCTTTTGTTTCACAAGGTTTTCAGTCTTCTGGGCTGAAGAAAAGACACAGTGATTTAGAAAGGTAGGCAGAGAGGCCATATGTTCATTTCCCTGTCTTGGAGTGTTTGTAAGAGTCAAACAGTGTCACTGAACTTGATACAGCATTTGTGCTTGGAGATGTAGAGATATTCATGGTTGCATAAAAGTTGTGATCTAGACAGCTGTTCTAAGGGATTTCTGGATTTGTTAATGGGACTGTGGTTATGTCTGTGTTGCACATTGTACTGGGTTTAGATCTGAGCTTGGCTTATTTAGGTAGCTGAGATGGCCTTGCACTTGGAATGGGCAGTATAAAAATACCCAAAACTAAAGTCCTGGCATCCTCTAGACAGTCTGTCTAAGCCAGCAGAGATTAGTTAGCACTGTTCGAGTTTGGAACACTTTACTTTTCAGCTGTGCTAAAAGTGTCAGATGTATTTCCTACCATCAAGAATCAAGTGAATTTAACACAGGAAAGAGATGAGGTCTAAATTTTAACTTTTTTTTTTTTTTTGATTGAGGGAAGCAGGGAACATAACTACTGAACATTGATCAAACTATTTAAAGAAAATTTTGCTTTATTTTCACATTTGGTTTGTGAACTCTCTTCCTACTCTTGGTATGCTGGTGCAAGGATGGGCTTGCAGAGGGACCAGGCTGGCTCTTCTAACAAAAATACCCAGCAAAACTCCTCAATGGTGATTAGAGCTGCTGCTTGTCAGCATGTGAAGAAAAGAGCTACAATTCCTCACTCACCCTGTCATGTTAAGGCACAGAAAAGTAATTAGCAGGTAAGATGTCTATTAATAGCTCCCACCACCTTTAGTTCAAACACCTGCTGACAAGCTATTACTCTGTGTAGTTCAGCTTCATCAAGTTCTTGTTTTATGATTGCCGGAAGGGACTCCATTAGAGCTTTTTCTGTTGGGGTGGGGTGTCTGAAGACACTCTGTGGCCTCCCACTGGGGGAGTGGATGCCTAGGCTTGTGTCACTTCTCGTAATCTCTACAGGCATGCAGAGATTTCTTTGTGGCTCTTTCAGTGACTGTGAATATATTTTGGCTAATGAAAGCACAACTCGTGTTAGTGCTGGCTAAATGTAGACTAGGGGAAAACAAAGAACTGTCTCCTTTGCCTGCAATTATCTTCTTACAGTGCTTGAAAATAAACACAGTGCTTTTCTAACAAAACCGTGTTGTTAATAGTGTACTATTGAATATAAAGTATGATTCAACTTGGCACTTTTTATTTAAGCATGCTTTTTCCTAGTATTAGAACACACAGCTCTGGTTGCTTTTAACATGGGCCAGAAATATTAGTGATAAACAAAGTGAGGATTTTGTTAGCTTGGCTGCTGCTTTAGGATCCTTCTACTTAAAGGCTTCAATAAATACAGCTGCCCCAAAATATATTTTGCCTGAAATTTATCTCTGTATTTTCGATCTCTGGCTTTATCTGTATGATATTACAGGTGGAGGCTTTACCAAAGTCAGTGCAATCCTCATGTAAGACAGAATTCACATGTGGCCTAGGCACAGTGTTTTATGTTAACATACACACACACACACACACACACACACACACACACATTTGATGAATATGTGTTAAAACAGGCTTTGAATCTCTTAATGCTGCCTCTTCCTTCCCTCATATCTGATGGTGAAAAACAGCCTGTGAAAAAGAATGTGACTGTAGGTGGCCATCACTTAAATAATAAGAGGGAGCCACTAAGGTTTTGTAGCTGATTTTCTAAAGAAGTGTATACATAAATGCAGCCTATCTGCCTGTTGTACAAAAAAACCTGAGTGTTTTGCTTGGTCTGCAGTGTTCAATATTGCAGGTTTTCTTTTATTCTGGTGCTTTACTTTCTGCTGGTACTACAGGTCTGTACGCTGCCTGCCAGGGCTCCCTCTGGGGTGGGCATGGCGGCCTGCACAGGCTGGGAACCAGCAGGTGAGGGACAGACAAGGTGACAAAGAGGAGATGGCAAAAGAGAGGGAACTGAAATAATCTGGGGTTGTTGAAGACCTTTGGGATCCTGCCTCGGCCTCAGTGTGGTCTCCCCTGGCTGTGGGCCCTGTGTGGGGCACGGCTGGGGTGACAAGAAGGTGCCTGGCCTTGCATGGCACCCTCCCCACACACCCCCTCCTCACCCACCTTAGTTTTATTTTTGGATTATCAGACTCAGCTCCTTAGGAACAGCCTGCTGAATTAAGAAATTCAGCATTTCAGTGTGTCAGAAGGAAGGCAGCCCTGTGAGAAGGCCCATGGCTGGCCTGCAGCCTGTGGTTGTATCCCACGTGTGGGGGCGTGAGTGCCATGTTGTTGGGGCTTGCTTGTGGCTGGTCTTTAAGACATTTTTGGTGATGTATCATTCATCCAGAATATCTTTCATTTATTTCTTCCCCCATTAATTTTGCCAAAATGAGCTAGATGCTCAAGAAGCAGAATGAAGTAAGAACAAACCTGTTATCTTTTTCCAGCCTACTCCCCCTCACTCCTTAATTGTGCTTCCTCAGCAGACCAACCACAGAAAGCTGCAGGAAAAAACAGATATATTTTTATCTGATGTTTATCTTCTTATTTTGGACTGATTTAATAAGTTATTAGTTATGAGCCATTTAGCTGCATAATAATGTACATTTTTCTTTTCAATCCAAATTAATTGTTTTCATCTTGTATTTTTTTATTTATAACCTAATGCTCTCTGTT
Organism: Molothrus ater; assembly: GCF_012460135.2. Classification (NCBI taxonomy): domain Eukaryota; kingdom Metazoa; phylum Chordata; class Aves; order Passeriformes; family Icteridae; genus Molothrus; species Molothrus ater. Next base: position 15,103,907 of record NC_050479.2, on the reverse strand, counting down.
TTATAATTGCTCTTAAATATGTACATGGTGGAAAAGTTACTGCCCAAATATACAATTGGTCTTATTGGGATTGATTGTAGTGGCAGGGGACAGCATCTGTGTAGTTGAGAAACATGCCTGCAAAGCCTTCCTTGCCCAAGATAGGGATGTTCACAAAAGTTCCAGTTTATGAAGTGCAACCTTAGTATGTGGTCAGTGGCCCCTTCAGCTGAGTTCCAAAGCGCATTTTCTGCTGCAGAAGGATGGTTGTTGGTTGAGCAGCTGCCTCACAAAGTGTGCTCAGTTTACAGGCACACAGAGCTGGCTGGGAGGTGGCAGATGAGCTGTGTGCTGTAGTGTCTCCTTTCCATCATGAGCCCCCTTGGCATGGGAGTGGATGTTGTGGAAGGGCTGGGGGCTCACTGGGAATGGCTTCAGTATAGTGTTCCTGCAGTCCCTGTGTAGTAAAAGGGGATTAACTTCATTTAGTAGATGGTTTGGATTGGGAGCAAGACAACTGCTGTAAATAATCACCACCTCACATCGTGCCCCCTCAATTCCAATAGAAAAAGACTAAGGCGAATAAGCTTCAGCAATCTTAAATTAGCATTGGTGAGTGTATCTCTTCTCCCTTCTCTCCTTGTGGACAGATCAGCATGAGAAGCAAACCAGGGGCATGGGAGGAGAGCTGGGGCTGTCATGGAGTGTCATTAGGAAGTAGATTTTTCTGTGTGCTTCTGAGGGGCTTTGTGCATTCTACTTCATAGTTTGTGGTAGAAAATGTCCATGTTCTGTAATGAGTAGCCCATTTCATTGTCAACTGAGCGAGTTCTCAACACCCCATGCTATCAGCCTGTGATGTGGCTAAAGTGAGAACCTTCAAAATTCCATAATTCTCTTAGAGGAGCACTAAACTCAAGTCTGTGCAACTGCTAATTCCTTTGCAAAGGCAAATAAGTCCTTTTTGTAATAACTCTATCACTCTTTGTGTATGTGAGGAAAACAAATCTTTTATAGAAATGACAAATCGCTGATGGTACTTTATTATATTGTAATTAAACATTAAATCAGGGCATTCTTGAGGGCTGTTTTGGTAACACTTGTACTTTTGAAGGATTGCCAGCTACTGTTTGTTAATATTGTTTGTTACTACTTTTTGTTAATATTTCTGCATAATTATTTATATCTCATCAGCACAGCTAAGGAATGTAATTTAAGCGAGTGACTCTTAAATGGAAACAAAGTTTTAAACTTGACTTTAAATGAGTGGGTAATAGAAGATAGAGGTCGTGCAGGGCAGCACTGTGTTCTCTGGTATGTGATTGTGGTGGTCCTTAACTGCTAAAAAATAATTTCAGTATGCTAATTAACTTACTTAGATCTCTGAGTCAACAAAACCAATTTAGTGCCACAGCATGTCCATGCTGCGTACTTCTGCAAGTTGCAAGGCCTGGTGCCAGGTGTGTCTGAGGAGTTCTGAATATGGACATGGGGTACCAGTCTCTTATCATCAGGTCTACAGAGAGAACTCTCTGATCAAGGCCAGGTTGGATGGGGCTCTGCTCTAGTGAAAGGTGTCTGTGCACGTGGCAGGGGTGTTAGAACGAGATGGTCTTGAAGGTCCCTTCCAACCCACACCATTCTGTGATTCTGGTGCTCTACTGACAGTGATGCACTGCTTTGAAAAACAGTTTTCCAGACTAGGTTTTTTCTTTGAGATGTTTTTCTCAGTACACTTAGAACAAGTTAAAGGATCACTCATAATTTTGCTCTTCTTTTGTTCTCTTTTTATGCACTCCAGAAACAGAACATTCTATACATTTAAAAACTACTGAGTGGGTGTATTTCTGCCTTAATTACTAGGAATGAAGTAGAAGATCAGTTTTGCTGTTCTTGGATCTTCTGTTCATCTGTAAAGCTAATTTTCTTTTCTTTGCTTTTTTTTTTTTTTTTTTTCAATGCAGAACTATGGTTTGGAAACAGAAAATCTAAAAACCCTTTCTCACAAACTGAATGCATCTGCCAAAAATTTGCAGAACTTCATTACAGGAAGGAGGAGGAGTGGTCACTATGATGGAAGGACCAGTCGCAAATTGCCGAATGATTTTCTGACATCAGTAGTGGATCTGATTGGAGCAGCAAAAAGTCTTCTGGCTTGGTTGGACAGGTAAAATCTCCCAAATGTCTCACAGGTAACCAGATCACGCACATGAACAAGCTCCAACTTCTTTACAAAATGTAACATAGAAACTGAATGGAAGCAGAATTACAATTCATTCATATGTTCTGAGGGGATATTTGCACCAATTCTTTTTTTTTTTAGGTCAGCATGCAATTCAGATTAGCTTTTCAATACAGTAGCTTCATATGCACTGTCACCCTACACGCATATACTCAATGTATGTAAGCGAGAGGAGGACATCATTAGGTTTTATATGTATTTTTTACTAATACAAAGCAGCAATTTAACCTGCATAAATCAGATTAATTGCTTTGATACTATCAAGTTCACAAAACAGATCATACTTTTCATTTTATGGATGTCAACATATAATTCCAGAGTGTGTGTGTGTACAAACATGCATGTTATGTTTTAGGTTTTTTTAAATAGCAGTAAAATACTTCTGATTTTCTGGAGGTAGTGCTCTACACTTTAACCTCTGTTACCTAGGTCATATGTGGGACCAGGACTGAAGTGCTTTTGCTACATTTGTAGTGACTTTTTCTAATTATAACAAGAATAATATGCAGGAATTTAAGATGATAGTTGAAATTCCTAAAGTGGTTAAAAATAGTCTATGTGTAAGTCTTTATATAATGCATCACAGTGGATTTTCATCAGAGAAAATAAAATGCTTATCTTGATTTAAAGGTGTATCTTATTTTGTTTCTAGCAGCTGAAGTTTTGTTCAGAGTATGATCTTTGTGTAACTTTTTTAATCCAACAGAATTATTTTGTTTTACTGCTGTGTGTTTTGTGTTTCATTTTTCTGAGGAAAACCAACTTCTCTCCCATAAATGATTTCCATATAAATGGCTTAGGTGAGGCCTGAATCTTTTCCACTTCTTAAGCCGGGCTGTAAGCTCTTTGTTTTGTTCAGGAGATTGCAGCTACCATTGCTGCTTCTTCTCTACTCCCTCTATAGCCCTTCCCCAAGTTTGAAACCCAGAGTACCTAAAGTTGGCTCCTAAATTTTTCTCTAGGTATTTAACATCAGTGTGTAGAGAATTAGTGCAATCTCATGGAAAGAGTTTAGTATTGAGACTTGAAAATTTGGGAGTATATTTTTAGCTCTGTTCTAACCTGTTAGTGCTTGGAATATCTATAGGCTTCACTTTTTCTCCCTGCAAAATCGTTATTGGCAGAAAGCAACATATCATACTGGGTTTTGAAACAGAAAGAGCAGTAGAAAAACATGTTCTTTTGCATAGATGAGTCAGTTTTTGCCACAGATTTCTATTGAGAAATAATCTTGTTTGCTTCCTCATTGAAACTGTGGTCAAGATTAAAGACTGTTGGTTAGTAAGAACTCAAAGTTCGTTTTGGGTTTTGGTTGTTTGTTTGATGGGGTTTTGAGTTCTTTTTTTTTAATAGTCTGTTATTCAAAAGTGAATTTCATATGTATGTACACGCATTAAGCACATTGAAGAGCAATGGGTTTTTTGCAACTGAATATAAATTTAATAATGGAAGTTCAGGAAGAAGGTAGTTATTGATGCTAGAACACATCTATTTCTAAGGACTGGTGTGTCACTGTAGTACTGTGCACTGCATGTACTTTTGCATTTAGCCGAAATGAAATGACAGCTGATCAGACCCAAGAATTCCAAGAAGTCAAAAATGAGGGAAATTATGGTGATATCATGCTTTCAGCAATGCTGTCTTGAGTGTCCAGAGAAAGCTTCAGATTTCCAGGAAAGTTCTTTTGAAGATCTAAACACCTGGTTCTAAGAAATGTTTTCTAAAAGATTTTAAGAACTTTCTGATTTATGAGCGTCTGGGTATTTTGGTAAAGTTTGTTCTTCTTCATTTGTGAAGACCCCAAAGGGGTGAAGGATGAAGGTAGGCCAATAACCACATTTTTCTCAGGAAGTGGGAACATCTGGAGATCAATATGATTCTGCTTCTTGTGTACCTTCTAAGAAAGTATTGGGGCCACTAGGGGGAGATAGAAAGATTTTAAAAATTGATTAGTAAAAGTTAGGAATGTGGATTTAATTTTATTCTGCACACCTGTCACTATCAAATCTAGACCCCAAATCTTAGTTTTTTGGTTGTTTTCTAGTACCAGTTCCATCTTAGGTTCTGAGAGGGGAGAGCAAACCATTAGGATGAATGAAGTGGCTGTTAGGGTTGTCCACCCCATTGCCCTTCTAGGCTATCCCTGTGCAGTGGATTTTGAGGTCATGTCTGGGAAGAGCAGCTAGCAGCAGCTCCAACTTGCATAGACATGCAGTGATGGGGTTTTATACATAGGGAGTGGTGACAGCGCCATACAGGTTGTGCTTTACTTGTTGCTGTAGTGAGTGCTCTGTTTGTGATGTTTCTGTGGGACACTTAAGGTCTTTAAGGACTTTGTTAGGCCTGGCACAATTATTTAAAGGAGTGTAAGAGTTGTGATTAGCTGAGTTACTTTCACTGTAGTCTTGCTTGTAGTGCTACTGTGCAGGGCCGATCCAAGGACACTCTTTGTTCCAGGTCTTTGCCTGGAGCAGTCCTACTTCCAGATGTATGTCAGAAATTGAGTTTTACTGAAAATTAGAGTAGCTTTTATTGCCAGGCTTTAAAAGTGTTTTGGTTTAGTTTCATTTATGAACTGGAAATGTTAAAAGAGAATTCTATTTTCAAAAAAAGTTGTCTGAGGATTTTGAGGAGCATGGAATAACTCTCCTATAACATGCTGTAAGGAAACTGTCATCGCACTGATACGTTTGAATCTAATTTTAACTTCCTGTTACTTTCTCAGCCCACAAAATGTATCCTCTTTCAGGAGACTTCATAGCTTTAAAACCTTTTGTTTTATACCTTCTCCCTTATCTTAAAATTCTTTCAAGCAAATTTCCTGACAAGATCAGTGCCTTGAAAACCCATGAGTCTTTTGTGAAAGGGTGATGCATTTCTACGTGACTCTGAATGTAATTTAGACAGATGGAAACCCACACTTCAGGCTATAGCAAAAAAACTCCTTACCTGATCAAAGCAACTTGGCATTGAAACATCTCCTGTGATACTTCTCAGGAATTACAGTCAATCACGGCTTCTAGACTTCCAGGTAAATTGCTGGAGTTCTGTTCAGTCTTTACTCCTGTAATTCATGAAAGTTGTATTCTTTGGAATAGTAATATACGTCACCTTTCTTTATCTTCCTTCTTCTCTGATGTGTCAGATTCCTGGAAATTCTTCTGCCTTCTATAGGGCTGATTCACTCCATCCTGATGAGGAATATTTAAAAATGTGTAATTAAATTAGGATTTCTCATTAAAATTCACTATTGTGGATTTGCACTATGCATGTGTTCAATATTTTGGCATAAAGCTATTTCTAACCTCATGAAAATATTTTTTTTCTATGCACTAGTATGTCCAATAGTATCTGCACATTTAATTGGAATTGAAATTAGGCATATTTATTTCTGTTAATCCTGGTTAAGGCTTCATTCTTAGACCACACATTTACAATCCACCTGAAAAACACTTTATAAAATGTTGCTATGTTGCTTTGTGTGTGGTTGTGTTGGTATTCACTGTCTCTGCAATTTCTGTATTATGTATACATTATCCATCCATGGCTTTCATGATCTAAAAGCAACATGAACGCCTCAAGGATTTTGAGAGCTGAAGTTACTTTTTTCCATCTTTAACAAAATTCTGTTAGGATTTTACTATGTTACTTGCATCTTCAATGACTCCAGTGAAAACTTCCCAGTTGTCTAGAGGCAAGCATAAACTGGAAAGCAATGATATCATAGGAATCTCAGAAAATTCTTCTGAGCTCCAAGTTTAGAGCATTTACCAATGCTTATAAG